>NC_091770.1:43010000-44285283 GCF_029378745.1 Bos indicus | reverse complement strand
GGATTAAAGTGCTTACAACAGTGCTTGGTGCACAATAAATGCTAATGAATGCAGGCTATTTTCAATTTGGGGAATTGTTTCCAATTATGAAAAAATTAGAAATAAAAGAAACATACAAAGAGGAAATAAAAATCATAAATCACTCATTTTGATGCATTCTCTTTGTGCTTTACTTGTACAGACATAGATATCTTTGAATTGAAGTTAGGATAGCAGCGTTTACATGCTGCTCATGGTTTATCTTCTTCCTTCTCTGTGGCCTTAATTAGTCTCAGATCACATTCTTTTTAATGGATCTGAACTATTTCACAGTACACTGTGCCATAATTAAATCAGCCAGTGCCCTAGTATCTGACCTTCAGGTCAGCTCCCCGTTGTCACTATTATAAGTACTGTGCAGTGATCATTGTTATGCCTGTTTGATGATGTCTTTGTAAACTCCAGAAAGTGAAGTTACGAGGGATGAAGGGCGGGAGAAGGTGTGTGAGGAACACCTGCACTGGCACTGCTCCTTTACACCCGGACGTGACTTTTGGTTTAGTTTCAGGTGAGAACGAAGCCTGGTTGTGAATACTGGGTGTTCCCGCTGCACTGAGATCACCCTGTCCTCAGCCAGTCCTCTGCCTACCGCCTGCCGGCTGTGCACCCAACGTTCAGATCTGAGGGCTCGGAACCCTGCCAGCCCTCCTGGGCAGCTGAGACACAGCCTGGGGCCGGTGGGGGCTGCATGCTCATACTCCCTCGTAGACCCATGAGGAGGGCACCTGCCTGACTGCTTCCTGTCGTGTATCACCAGAATTTGCTGAAAATCTTTGGTTTATGGGGTTTCCCAGGTGGTGCTAGTGGTGAAGAATCCACCTGCCAATGCAGGAGGCATAAGAGACTTGGTTCGATCCCTGGGTCGGGAAGATCCCCTGGAGGGCAGGGCAATCCACTCCAGTATTCTTGCCTGGAGAATCCCATGGACAGAGGAGGCTGGCAGGTTACTGTCCATGGTGTCACAGAGTTGGACACGACTGAAGCGGCTGATGCACTTTGTTTACGATTTTTCTTGGGTTTTCCTTCTCGTCTGGACTTCTGCAGTTGGGACCTGAAGAAATGGGTCAGCTCTGAACCATTTCAGAGTGACTCAGCCCAGGTCCCCACAGCCCACAGGCCCTGGTTCCTCCAGCTGTGCTGAGAGCCTGGCCTGTGGCAGGGTGCTGCTGGTGGGCTCCCAGCGGCTGCTGACCGCAGCTCCGTGAGCCGGGTGGAAGCTATGTTCTTTGTTTATGGGCAGAGGGGTCCCTTTTAAGCTGTCTTCTGGGAGCCAGAGGTCTGAGTCCCCAGGCTGGCATGTCGGGGTCACAGCAGGGCCTTGGTGATACCTGGAGGTCATCTCATCTCCTAACAACAGGGCTATCCAACCAGGGCTCTAAATAGAGCCCCCCGTCCTGCCCCCACCATGGGCTCCATGACTCCACCAGGCCCCGAGGCCACTGCCTTCCGACTGAAGTTCCCCGACTCCAAGCCTTGGGGCCACAGCCCCACACACCTGGACGACTTGAGCTGAGTGAGGAGACACGCACCTGCCTCCAAGTGCATTTAAAGCCTAATTGTAGAGGCATTAAAAACCGTTTGACGCCCAGCCATGTCCCTCAGCAGACCCGCCAGGGAGGCTGGGGAGGAGGGACCTGCGCTTTCTGACGCGGGATGCTGGTTTTCCGCTCTCCTCTCTTGGGTGCAGCTGTGACTTGGCCACATCTGCATTGAGCTCAATATTATGTCTTTGTAACATTTTTGATCTTCATTAATTATAGCTCAGGAAAGCTGACAAAGGCAACCTGTCTCTTTAATGTAAACAAGATTAATTGCACGGTTCCTGCAGAAAGTGAACTACCAGCAGTTTAACAAAAAATATTTGTCTTTAGAGCAGCCTTTGGATAAAAAAAAAGAGAAAAAAAGATGAGAACTGTTGCAGGAAGTGCCGAAGCTGCCAAGTGAGCGTGCCCGCAAGCCTCACCCTCATTATGAGCCTAAAGCGCACACGCCCGCACTTTCATCCTCCTCCAGGCCCCGGACGAGGCCCTGCACACGGCCGTGGCTCTGCAGCCTGGAATGCGGCCTGGTTGTTTGAAGACGGGGTTTACACCCGACACCTTTCCTCAAGCACCTCGTCCAGACTCGCCTGCTCTCGCATCAGCCGCAGACCGACAGCCTGGGTGCTTCATCTTATAACGACCACATAATCCAAGATAAACACACACGGGATCGCTATCACTTTCATTAATAACCGTGAAATGTTCCTTCCTTCAGCAGGTATAAAACCCAAACCGGCAAATGCGCTCCGTGGGCTGAGGCTGAGGTTCATGGGGGCGGGGGTGCGCCCAGGGCAGGGGGCATGGGGGCAGCCAAAGGACACCTCTCGGCCTCTCTGTGGCTCTAGGACCCTGGCTGGGAGGTAGAGGGCTGAACCGGGCACATCCCTCTCATCTCATCACCCTCTAGCCAAGAGGCTCCTGGAGCCCACATCTGGGGCCCTCAGCTGCCTTCTGCTGGAAGCCCTGGGATAGAGCCCTGGATGAAGGTTGTGGACCCAGATGCTGCGAGCTTCAGGCCCATCAGAAAGACCAGTGGGGTGGGGGTGGGAGTGCAGACTCATGGCTGAGAGAAGGTGGAGGGCTGAGGGCAAGACGACGCTGATGAACTCCCCACCCCATCCCAGGGAGCGCCTCTGGCTGGACAGCGGACACCAAGCTCAGAAAGTTGGAGAGGCAGCAGAGGCTGCGCCCAGCCATGGAGTCCTGGCTGAGAACGTGCTGGACTCAGGCCTAATGGAGTGTGTGTTGGAGTGGGGGTATGGGGGGTATGCAGCCAGGCCAGCAAGGGCATCTGGAGGCCGTGTCTGGGCAGACAGGCCCTGGTCGGGCCCTGGTTACTGCGGTCCTGGCCCCCACGCAGCCAGTGGGTGAAGCAGCAGGCGCCCTGGGGCTGGGCTTGGGGTTGGCTCATGCTTTCCCAGGGAGGAGGGGCTGAGGGGGAAGCGGGACATTCCAAGTTTAGACGCCAGTCTGGAAAGGGGACACCAGACTGCCCATGGGCAGAGGTGAGGAGAGTCCAGGGAGGTGGCCCGGGTGAGAGTAGCTGGATGAGTGGTCACCGTGTGGCCATGGGGGGGCCTCCAGATTGTCACAACCAGAGTGTTGCATTGCTCAGTTTTCTGCTTTTCTGGGATAAAATGACTCAAGCTATGAGATTTCCAGGGACCCTGGTTCCAAGGAAGTCACTCGGTCGAGGGCCCTCTGGGAACTTGGACCTGGAAGTGCAGGAGTATCCAGGTGAGGCTGTCCCCACTGTGTTCTGTGTGGTCATGAAAGCCTGGCACAGAGGGCAAGGGAAATGGGGACCACTCAGGCAGAGAGGGGACATCTAGTGGCTGAGACTCAGGCTTTCCTACAGGGCTCACCCCAGGGTACAGGCCCTTAAAGCACCTGCTCACAACGTCTCCGTGAGATCAGAGACGGAGCCATGGCCAACAGAGCTCCTCTGCTCCACGTGGGGCCCACATGCTCTATCTCGTTCCCAGGAAGGATGCTAGTCTGACCCGTGAACTGATTCCACACAGCATTCACGGAGGGACAGGCAGCCAAGGATGCTCTGCCCCAGGGAGCAGATGGGGGTTTCACTGGTGTGTGTGTGTTGGGGTGGGGGCAGGTCTCCTAATCCCTCAGAACTGAGCATGGGCCCACTGCTTCCATGAGAGGTCCTTGTGCTGGGGCCGGGCCGGGGGAGGGGCCCTGTGTCAAGGGCGTTGGGTCAGATCTAACATTCCAAGCTGATGTCCGGGTTGGGGTTGGGGAGAAGGCAGGAGGAGGGGAGCAGCCTCGAGGTGGGCCTTCCTCCTCCCGCCCTCCTCAAGTCCAGCAGGTTGTAAAACCCCGGAGAGGTTTTCCTCCCTGCGCCGACTCTCCCTACAGAGCACAGAAGGGAAACCCACAGAGATAATAGGTGGAAAGGTGAATTTGCCAGGGGACACATGGGTCACGTCCGGACCACCCCCTGCCTCTGCGCGGGGCCTTGGTGCAGCTGCCAGCACTCTGCCCACCCCGGGGGAGCTGTACTCCCATCACATTTCACCTCTTAACCCAAGTTCTTGTGAAAATCTCATGAAACAGGTGCTGTTCTGCTGTGTGCACCTTAGGGATAAATCAGAGGTAAAGGAGGTCAGGTCACCATCTACATTCACACAACCAGTAAGTGATGAAGGAGCTTAAATCAGAGCTCCCACCCAAGGCCCACACCCTCCCTGCGGCCACCACCCCGCCTCCCCACCTGGCATGACATCACCGCACACATGTCCAGGCTAACGTGCTACCAAGTCATCCAAGAGACGGGGCAGACACTGACTGCAAATCTGTTCCAAGACCCTCTGTCTTTACAGTCATGATGAAGACACCCGAACATAGTTCCAGGGCAAGGAAGGTTCCACCCAGGATGCCGAGCAGAGTGGACACCTTGTCCTTCCTCCTGCAGTGGTTTCTGCAGCAGCAACCCATCAAGCAGAACCAAATGCTGCAGCTGCATTGGCCGGTCCCTCACAGGCCCACGTCCAGCCCAGAAGATCCCCAGGCCCTCAGAGCTCTAACTTAGGCCCCCAGGACTCACACACAGAGATGCTGCCGAGTTTGGGAAACTGCCCCAGGTGGCTTTAAGTTGTGTCTTTATTTGAAATTTGGGCAAATGGGAAGTGCTCAAATCAGCAGAGAGACCTTCAGGATCTCCAGGTTCATTCAAGGGGATGTTTGTAGGTGCTATGAGAAATATTCAGTGTGCTTTTAAAGGCCACTCACAATCTGCTCCTAAGCTGCCCAGGGTAGACATGCTTAACTTTTTAAAGATTTTCATTATAGGAATTACAAGGGACATTTAAAAAGCTAAGTGTTTTGATATACGTATACCCATGGCTGACTCATATTGATGTACGGCAGAAAGACAACATTGTAAAACACTTATCCTCCAATTAAAAATAAATAAAAATCTTCATGGTTTTGTTTTGAGATAATTGTAGATTCACCCACAGTTGTGAGAAATAACGGACAGACCCACACGCCCTCAGCCCAGCGGTCTCACTGGGCAAGTTTGTAGTCAAGTATCTCCCAGGGTCGGGGTACAGAGCAGCTATGAGAGAACTTTTCTATAGATTCTTCATAACACTCTGTGGATGGTGAGAATGAGTTGCCATTTCAGCAGGAGAATGAACCTGGGCTCTTGGGATGTTGTGACCAGTGCAGGGCGATTCCCAGGCCCAGGGTATCATGGGGGTGCCTGTTCCCAACCAGCCATCTGCAAACAGGGGGCCCTTCATTCAATTCTGCCTAAAAAGACATGGGCAAAAGGCAGATGGAAGGATGCCTACACCAGCTGGGCACAGCAGAGTCCAGCCCCACTCCAGCCCTGGCTGGTCCTGCACTTGCCTCCCCACTGCTTTCACGGCCACGGGCTGAGGTGGCTGAGCCTGGGCTTGTCCAGGAGAACAGCCACTCTCCACACAGCCACTGAGCACTTGAGCATGGCTGGTGCGATCGGGAAACTGAGCCTTTGATGTTGTTGTTCAGTCGCCAAGTTGTATCCAACTATTTGGAACCCCATGGACTGCAGCACGCCAGGCTTCCCTGTCCCTCACCATCTCCTAGAGCCTTGGATGTTAATTAGCGTTATTCACTGTAAATGAACAGACCGCTTTGGCTAGTGGCAACCCCACCAAGTGGATGGAAGCAGTCTCTCTGCCTCCCAGATGTTTTGATTAAGCATCTGGGCTTGTCCAGGTGGCCATCTACCTCCCCATCGGATGGGCCAGGAGCTTCAGTCCCCAGGAAGCCAAGGCTCCAAGTGGGCCACGACTTTTCTGTGGGCCCATCGGTGATGCTGTGCCCCAGTAGGACGCATGCCCGGGTCACATGACCAACTCACCACCGATTCACTCATCCTTCCCCTAAACGGAGTGTGAAACCCAAAGTATGGGAAATGGAAGTTCATATTCCAAACAGCAAGGCAGACACTTTTGGGGGAAAAAAATCCCATGGTAACCAGAGACTGAAATGAGGACAATTTTTTGACAAGTAAGAGACTCCTATTTAAAGAACCAAGTTTCTAGGAACAAAAGGAACAGCAAATAGCAAACGAAGTCTAGGAAGAAAAAAGCGACGAAACAAATCCAGACGAGAGCTCAGAAAACTCTGGACTTGATGCCGTTTGTCAGGTGAACCCACTGCTATGGGGGTGGGGGATGTCCCTGCCTGGGGTGGGGGCTTCTCTGGGGAGACCCAGTCCTCCATCAAAGCCCCAAACCGCAGGCAACTCCATGTATCAGGGAACATCACAAAAACACAGTTAGCAGCATGTTTAGACTAAGCGATAACTCATTCATTCTAATTAAATCCTACAAAGTTCAGCTTAGTATTTAAAATGTATTTTTTCCCCACAGTCTGAGGCTTTTTGTCCTCAATTACACAGCCTGCTTGTTTTGCACTAACTTCCTAAAAGCTTGCTGCTTATTTCATATTCCCCTGGAGAGTTAAAATTTGTGTCTCATGGTGCTGGTGGGGGGCGGGGGTGGTTTCCCTGCGTCCCCAAGGTCATGGTTCTGTCCTTTAATAACCACAAATATCCCAGAGGGACTGCAACCAAGGAAGACCTGGGGGCCTCACCCTGCGGTCCGGCTCTGACCCCACGGTTGCAGAGGGACATGGGCTCCCTCTTACCTTGGGGTGTCTGTGTTCCCCTTCATCCTCCACTGGGCACCACGGCAGAGCGCAGCCTCTGCAGATCCCAGGGTTTATGGTAATGGGTTGATGCCAGAGGGAGTGGGAAGAGCAAGGCCGGAATTTTATCACATCACACGTCAAATTCAGTATCAGCCTTTCGTGTCTCTCAGCCCAGCACCAGCCCCTCTCCCAACCTGCGCCTCTGTACCCGCTCACCCCGACCCCTAGGCAAAGGTTTGTTTCCTAAAAACTGGGAAAACCAGGTACTGGCAGCCTCAGACCAGTGCTAATTACATTGGGCTATAAAACTCAGGCTCAGGTCACCTATCTATGCATAATGCTGGGACCCACCACGTACACCAGAAGTGTCACCTGAGCCGCAGATGGTCGGGGTTCTGGCTATCAGCACACCAAGAGTTCCCATCAGGCTGACTTGCAGGAATCCTCTCCTTTTCCTCTGTTCTGCCCCCACTTCCACCTCATGCATGTTTAAAATTATTTATTTGTTTTTGGCTGTGCTGGGTCATCGTTGCTATGCAGACTTTCTCTGGTTGTGATAAACGGCTGTTATTCTTCGTTGAGGAGCACAGGCTCTAGGCACGTGGACTTCAGAAGTTGCAGCAAGCCATTGAAGGCTCATTAGTTGTGGCTCCTGGGCCCTAGACCATAGGCTTAGTAGTTGTGGTGCCTGGGCTTAGTTGCTCTGAGGCAGTGTGGGATCTTCCTGGACCAGGGATTGAACCCGTGTCCCCTGCAGGGGCTTGCCTGGTGGTTCAGCTGGTAAAGAACACGCCAGCCAGTGCAAGAGGTGCAAGAGATGTGGGTTCAATTCCTGGGTAGGAAGATCTGCTGGAGAAGGGAATGGCAACCCACTCCAGTATTCTTGCCTGGAAGATCCCATGGACAGAGGAGCCTGGTGGGCTACAGTCCATGGGGTCACAAAGAGTCGGACACAACTGAGCGGGCACACACACACCCCTGGTTGGCAGGTGGATTCTTATCCACTGTGCCACCAAGAAAGTCCCCATCTCATGTATTAAATTTCAAGAACTCAAAGATGTATCTACATCAAAATGTCTTTGTCATCTCTGTTATTAATATTTTTTGTTGGATGATCTTTTCAATGAGCTTCCAGACCTCAGGACAAGCTCGTCCCCAGATGCGCCCCCTGGATGACTCTTTGGGGGTCCCAGGGAGTCCAATGTCTAGCGTCCCTCCGGGTCCCTGTGGAGCCAGAGCCTTGACCTCAGGACACCAGTTGTAGCGGAGCTCAGCACTACCATCTCTGGTCCATTCCCGCAGAAAGACTCATTTCTCCAAGAGGCGCTGGCCCGACATTTTATGGTGAGGTGTCAGCTTGGCAGGCTCTGTCCGTGGGCAGGTGCTTGGGGGTCCTTCCTACCCCTGCACTGGAGGGGGGCTGCAGAGCAGGATCCCAGGAGCCCACACAGCACAGCTCCCCACCCCCCGACCCCGGGGTCAGGCCACAGAGAGGTACCAGGCAGAACCCCTTCATCAGTGCTGAGCAGATACCAGCCAGTCCCGTAGGTCTGAGACCCAGTCCGTGCCATAGTCAGTTGTGGGTTCATATTTCACAGAGAAAACCAGGGGGTGGGGATTAAGAATATCAAAGGCAGACTTTGCTTTTGCTCAGCACTCAGTGCTGCCTGAGGCTGCGGCCCACAAGGTCCGCTGGCCGGCAGGGTGGGGATGGGGGGCGTTGCAGGGAGGGGCCTGCTGTTCTCTGGTCTTCAAAGTTAGTGTTTATGGGTTTCTTGCTTGTCTTTTCATCCTATTTTTTTACTATCAGAGAGGCTTATTACAGTCCTGAGCGACAAGTGACTTCCTGATTTTTCCGCCAAACAGGGTGGTTATAAAAGTTGAAAAGGATTAGGCGCTGAGGTTGCAGCGAAAGTGTCTGCAGACGAAGTCGTGCTTTTGATCCTGTAATTGCCTCAATTTTACTTCAAACCAACTTCCTCCCCCCGCTTCCTCAAAGCTTCCAAGGACACAGACACTGGGGAAAACTAGACTGTGGATTTCTGTTTTTTCCAAGGTTTCATGTGTGGATTTTCTAGGAGGAAACTTAAGAGCCCAAGGGATAAATTCTCTCCAAGGAAGCATGTGAGCTAGCACAGCGACTTCCCTGAGTCAAAGGATGGAGACACAGATGAGCGAGATGGAGTCCCATCAGAGAAGCCCGCCTGGCAAGTGGGGTGTGCATAGCAGGGCCACGGCGGCTCCCACGTGGGGCAGATGTACGGGAGGCTGGGGGCAGCCCTGAGCCCCACATGCGGAGCATCCCAGGTTTGGGTGGAGAGGCCCCAGCCTGGCTCTCTGGCCCTGGGCATTGTGCCGAGTGCCCAAGGGAACATCCCCTCTGGATCCCAGGAACCAGCATGGGGGCAAAGCTTCAGTTGGTGTCATGGAAACACAGGGGTCTCAAGGTCATAGCATCTAAGTATTGGTGGGTCGGGGACTTCACTCCATGCTGGGTGACCCTAAAGCCTGATATTCTGGGTGTTTATTGAAATACCAGCTTTTTAAAGAACACCAAACTCACGATGTGGGAGGGCCTGAAGTGCCAGAGCAACCCAGACTCCAGCTCTGGACACAGCAGTGGACTGAGAGGCTCCTGTTCAGTCTGGTGTTCAGGCCACACCACCTCCAAGTGGGCCCCTGGGCCTGCAGCTTCCTGCAGGTTAGGGCCTGAGCCTGTGCTCTGCTCAGCATATGTCTGTAGACCAGCCATCCCAGAATCACCCATTAGCAAGGTGAACACCCCCCGCCCTGATTCAGAATCTGCCTTTTGATCAAGTTCCCAGGTGACTCAGTGGAGAAGGCAATGGCACCCCACTCCAGTACTCCTGCCTGGAAAATCCCATGGACAGAGGAGCCTGGTAGGCTGCAGTCCATGAGGTCGCTAAGAGTCGGACACGACTGAGTGACTTCACTTTCACTTTTCACTTTCATGCATTGGAGAAGGAAATGGCAACCCACTCCAGTGTTCTTGCCTGGAGAATCCCAGGGACGGGTGGGCTGCCATCTCTGGGGTTGCACAGAGTCGGGCACGACTGAAGTGACTTAGCAGCAGCAGCAGCAGCCAGGTGACTCAGAGGCACAGGGACACCCGGGGTGGAATGGACTTGACCCGGGCACCAAGCTGTTTTCTGGGGCAGGTCCCCAGTGTTAGACTGAGAAAGCACCATGTGTGTGTACCAGACTCTACCTACTACACTGACATACATACACATACACACGAGGAAAGTAAAAACAGGAAGTGAAAGACAGAAAAGCAGTATTTATCTCCTAATTGTGCAGAAATCTTTCTGGTTGTTTAAACTCTGAAAGTGGCTTCCCACATAGCTCAGTCGGTAAAGAATCTGCCTGCAGTGCAGGAGACCTGGGTTCAATTCCTGGGTCGGGAAGGTTCCTTGGAGAAGGAAATGGCAACCCACTCCAGTATTCTTGCCTGGAGAATTCCATGGACAGAGGAACCCGGCAGGCTACAGTCCCTGGAGTCGCAAGAGTCAGACACAACTTAGTGACCAAACCACCACCACCACAAACTCTGAAAACCAAGCTTGTAGCATCATGTGTTGCTTTCAACACATTAAAATAAGTTCAGGAAATGCACTTTAATTTGTTAATGGTTCCAGTAAAAGCAGGCTTATTGAACAATAGAAGTTTCATCTTGGGAATAGACTACAAGACTGAACAAATAGGAGTAACAGGTTTGCGAACTCTTTTCTTTCTCTGTGGGAATAACTACTGTTTAGTAAAGCAGATTGACTCATCTGTCTCCTCAGACCACAGGCCATGGGCTTGGTTCAGGAACAGGGCATCTGGCCCTGCAGGCCAAGAGTTGCCAAACCAGCGTCTGAACAAGGGGCTGGGTTTTCCCCCCTCTGCCATCTCGTAGCTGTGGCAGAACCAGAGTGAGAACTTGATTAAACTGAAAACAAGTGAATTGATAGCACCTGACTGATCTGCCAATGAGTAGTATCTGATGGCCCTCCAGGAGGGTGAGAAGGGTGACCAGGGACAAGGTGGCCGGGGAGGGTGAGTGGGGCTCAGCCTCCAGAGTCCTCAGGGTCTGAGCCCCAGCAGTGAGCAGGTGCTGCTCCATCTGCCCTGCAGGCAGCCGCTCCTTGACGTACCCAGGATGCGAGGGTGTGTTTGCAGAGGGCCTGTCAGAATCCCCGGCCACACACAGACCCCAAACACCAGGAACTGTCCTCCTTGGAGCTGCAAGCTTGGCTGCCCTTCATGCTCGTGGTCTGATAGCATCCTGCAGGGAAGGGCCTGGGCCCTCAGTCCACCCCACCTGCTCCCACGGAGGCCAGCGGGGAGCCAGGGTGCTAGTGTGCAAAGTGACCATTCAGCCACCCTTTTCCTGGGCTGCAGGGTGACAAGCAACCTCTGGTAATCCCCAGGTAATAAGGAGGTAGGGGGGGCTCACAGTGACATGCGTGGGTACACACCACTCCACACGTGTGTGCTGAGTCATGGGGCCCCCGAGCTGGGAGCTGTGACTCCTGTTTACAGAGGAAATCAAGGGGGTGAGGAGCCTGCCCAGAGTCCATATGGGGAGCAGGGGGACACTGGGGTCTCTTCTGACCCCCAGGCCCTCCCATCACTGCTTGTCGTCCAGGAGCCAGGGAGGCAGCTCAGCTCCAAGAGGTGGGGGTGGCAGGGTGCTCTGCCAATTTGGGGAGGTGGCTCAGGATGGAGGACAGAACTGAGTCTAAAGAAGTGGTTTTCACTAAAACTTCTTACTGTAGAACAGACTCAGACCTCTGGGAAAGCGGCAAACACTGGGCAGAGTTGGGGTGTGTTTCATAGGTCGAGTCCCTTCTGTTGAGACCTTCTGTTAGTAGATGTGTTTGTCTCAGCCAATGAGCCAGTGTTGGCGCCTCATGGTTATTACCAATGTCCACGCTTGATCACCTCTCCCTGCTTTTTCCTGTGGTCCCCTAGCTGTTCCAGGACCCCTCCTGGGAGCTCATCTCATCATATCAGCCCTGGGTGAGCTGCATTCCCGGGAGCTCCAGTTCCTTTATCAGAGGCTGCGTCAGCGAGGGGCTGGAAGGGGCTGACATGCCCATAGCTGACCCAGGGAAGGATCTCGGCCGGGGGGCAGCTGTGTGGTGATGGGGGGAGTGGACGTTGTCTCTTGTGGGACTGTCCCCACATTTGCAGGTGGATGAGCTGAGGTGAATGGACACGGCCTGACGTCCGGCCCAGAGCTCTGCCCAGAGCCTCCCCAAGAGGTCTGGTGGCCTTTCACATCTGAGTCCTTGAAGAACATGCCCTTTCTGATTATTCTTTTTATTAAAAAATTATTTATTTTTGGCCGTGCTGGGTCTTTGTTGCTATGCACAGGCTTTCTCCAGTTGGAGGCTACTCTCTAGTTGCGGTGTGTGGGCTTCTCATTGCGGTAGCTTCTCTTGTTGAAGAGCATGCACTCTAGAGCACAGGCTGAGTAGCTATGGGGCACAGGCTTAGGGGGCCCCCAGCATGTGGAATCTTCCCAGACCTATGTCCTCTGCATTGGCAGGCGGGTTCTTAGTGACTGGGCCACCAGGGAAGTCCTGACAATTCTTTAAATAGGTGTTACGGTGGGCCCCATGCTTTCTCATGGGGCCCTCTCACTAACACGAGATGTCTGAGCTGAGGGCAGCAGGGCCTTCGGTGTTTGTGCAAGGCCAGGAGGCCTCCCTAGGCTGAGAGGGAAGACCATCTTCTCTTGCTCAGCCTCACTCACACAAGCTAATCACGCTCTCAGCTCTCACTGGATGCAGGCCTCACACTGCACTGCAGGAGTGAATTCTGACCTAGATGGGGTTTAGGGCATCATGGACCCACACCCTCAAGGAGCCTGTTTCATCCAGGACCTCCAGCCACTGTCGTCCTGTCACCCCGGGCTGCAGAGCACCATCCTCCCCTCCTGGGGACAGGCGTCTCTGCAGGGCTGCCTGGGGGTCATGACCTCATGTCCAGGGGAGGCCTGCTAGGCTCTGTCTGCTCTGAGAAGAGCTGAGTATCTCCTAGAAACACATTACTGGTTTTCAGGGTACAGATGGATCCAGGCAGGGTTTAGGAAGTGTGTTTACAGCCTGAAACACACTCGTCCCAGGTCCAGACACCCCTTATACTTCTGCAGTTCCCAACAGTCACCATCTGACTAAGTGGCCAGGTCTCTTCTGTTGTTGTTGTTTAGTCACTCAGATATGTCTGACTCTTTATAACTCCACTGGCTATAGCCCACCAGGCTCCTCTGTCCATGGGATTCTCCAGGCAAGAATACTGGAGTGGTTGCCATGCCCTCCTCCAGGGGATCTTCCTGACCTAGGAATTGAACCCATATCTCCTACATTGGCAGGCAGGTTCTTTACCCCTGAGCCCCAAGGGAGGCCCAGCTCTCTCCTAAGTCTCATTAAATACAAGAAGGTCATTTTAAAAATCACCAAAAGATCAACTGGCTGGTTCTGGGGTCTTTGTAAGTCTGCACATTTGTGATATTTTCTTAAAGACTCAGTTTCACATTTTGTGCCCAGCAGGCCTCCAAGGGACCTTCATGTGTGGGGAATATGCAGATCCTCCCACAAAGGGTGGAGAGCTTTACAGAATGAGCATTGTTTGTTTTTAGCAGTGATTTTTATAAATCATTAACTTTGACTGGTAAATATTAAATTAGCTGGTTAGAATCTGAGACGCAGTGAAGCACGGTCACAGGAAATGGATTTTGAAGCAGTAGGAAGGCCAAGCCAAAGTTCCGATGCTGGAGGGTTTCAGTGTGGCCTCTTGATGTAAAGCCAGAGAAAAGACAGAAAAAGCCGTCTGGAAGCAGGGGGCATCAGGGAATTTGTTAGCACAGCTGCAGACTGGGTTAAATTAAACCCAACAGGAGAATAATGCACACACAGAGCTGAAGGAAGCAGATAATGTAAACGCAAATGAACACAGTTTGAAAGTTTTCCAAAAGGAAACCATTAACCCTCGGGGGGTTTTCAGCAGGGGCGGGGGTACGTGCTGAGCAGACGCTGAATCTCCAAGGGGGCTCAGGTGTCTGCTGCTTCCTGAAACCGAGAAGTGCCAGCTCCAAAATGATGCCCCATGATGAGGAAACAGGTTCACCCGAAGCTCCTGAACGCTGAGCCATCCAGGCTGTGAAGGCTACCCCTGCCCCTCTCTCGTGCGTTTGTTCATCTTCCTCCCTGAGAACTCAACTCAACTTCCAGGACAGACAGAACTCCCTGGCTGTTGGCTAAGGTGTTGTTCAGCCAGGACGCTGAGAGCCAGACTGGCCGCTAGCCTTTGGCCACCGTCTGCCCTCTTCCCTGGGACCACAGGAGGCCCCAGCTCCACCACCTCCCAGCCTGGTCCCTGCCTCATCCCAAGCTGTTTGGCTGTTGCATTTCCTGCATGTGCATCTTACACACGGCACCCCAGGAACAGAGCGTGTAAGGCAACACCCCCTCCCTGCCCAGGAATTCTGAGGCCAGAGCTGCCCTTTGTCCACAACACCAGGAGTGAGGAGGGCAGGGGGAGAAGGGTGGAGAGAGCCCTGAGTGGGTCAGGGTCAGGGGGAGACACGTCAGCACTGGGGGATGTCACTCAGTGGTCATCAGTGCCTGGCCTGATGGGGAGGAACTACTGCTCTCACCCTGAGGACCACTGGTCCCTCGTGCAGTTTTTTTCTTTTTTTTAATTTATTTTAAAAGATTTATTTATTTACTTTTGGCTGCTCTGGGTCTTCGTTGCTGCTCAGGCTTTTCTCTAGTTGTGGTGAGCGGGGCTACTCTTGGTTGTGGTGCTCGGGCTTCTCACTGCAATGGCTTCTCTTGGTCCAGAGCATAGGCCCTAGGGTGTGCAGGCTTCAGTAATCGCGGTGCACAGGCTTAGTTGCTCCTTGGCACGTGGGATCCTCCCCGACCAGGGATCGAACCCGTGTCTCCTGCACTGGAAGGCGGATTCTTTACCCCTGAGTCAGCAGGGAAGTCCTGGAGTTTATTTTGATTGTGTTTCCTGACAGCGGGCAGGCCATGGGATGGGATAGCGCAGTCCTTGTGTGGGCCTGCTATCAGTGTCTGTCCCCTGCTGCCCCGTGTTCTCCATCTGAAGCCCAGCCTGGCTGGATCCTGGTTGTTCTTTAACCTGAGCTCATTCCATCTTCTCCCCAACGTGCTTCAGTGATTCCAGACAGATCGGGGTTCTCAGGACAGTCACATCCAAAACCTCCTCCCTGAGGGCCCAGGAGGAAGCCTCCCTCTGGTGGTGGCAAAGAACCCACCCCACGCCCTGCTGTGACCCCAATCTCCAGACAGACTCTCTGATCACATGACAGGGCTGGGCTCACACTCTGATGGGGACATTTATGCAGTGTTGTGTGAGCGTGGCTTACATAGGAGTTTTGGGGTCAGAGCTGCCGTTTACATGGACTGTGGGTGGGGAGGGTGGGTAGCAGAGACCCAAGGGGTGAAGGAGGCACAGACGTCCTGGGCAAGAGCTCGTCGGCAGGAGAACAGTAGATGAAGACCCTGTGGGTCGAAGTGGGGCAGCAGGAGGCTGGAGTGTCACGGGGGTGTGGGGCAGACAGGCACCATGCTCCGTGGGGCTCGCCCACCCTGCCCCATCCTCCTCGGGGTACTTGCCCCAAGTCACGTGCTCTCGGGCTCTGGTGCCCAGCCGGCAGGGGCAGCTGCCCCAGGATCTTGTGCTAAGCCCAACCAGGGCTTTAGAAATCTCTCCAATTTGCCCCATTCCCTAAACGGTTATGATACAAACTTAATTTTCCATCTAATCTGCAGCTGCTGCCCCCCTCCCTGATCTGCCCTCTAGAGGAGCCAGGGGAGGGGGGACACTGCCACTTAGCAGGATGAGCTCCTGGGCTTCACTCACCCCTGAGCCTCCGCCGGGCATCCAAGAAGGAGTGATGGCACCCGATTTCACAGAGCGAATAAGAGGGAACCCTGGAAGGCAATCAGTGTCCAGTTAAGGTTGCTTCATATAAACATTTTTTGGGCACCTGCTGCATGCCAAATAGATAGGGAAACAACAGAAACAGTGACAGACTTTATTTTCTTGGGCTCCAAAATCACTGCAGATGATGACTACATCCGTGAAATTAAAAAACGCTTGCTTGCTCCTTGGAAGAAAAGCTATGACCAACCTAGACAGCATATTAAAAAGCAGAGACATTACTTTGCCGACAAAGGTCCGTCTAGTCAAAGCTATGGTTTTTCCAGAAGTCATGTATGGATGTGAGAGTTGGACTATAAAGAAAGCTGAGTGCCAAAGAATTGATGCTTTTGAACTGTGGTGTTGGAGAAGACTCTTGAGAGTCCCTTGGACTGCAAGGAGATCAAACCCATTAATCCTAAAAGAAATCAGTCCTGAATATTCACTGGTGGGGCTGATGCTGAAGTTCCAATACTTTGGCCACCTGATGTGAAGTTATGACTCATTGGAAAAAACTCTGATGCTGGGAAAGGTTGAAGGCAGGAGGAGAAGGGGACGACAGAGGATGAGATGGTTTGATGGCATCACTGACTCGATGGACATGAGTTTGAGTAAGCTCCAGGAGTTGGTGATGGACAGGGAAGCCTGGCGTGCTGTTGTCCACAGGTTCGCAAAGAGTCGGACACGACTGAGTGACTGAACTGAACTCCATGCCAGGCACCAGCTCCAGACCAGAGGGAGCCCCCATGTTCAGAGAAGGCATGGCCACAGCACAGGGTGGGTGGCGGACCCCACTGTTCAGTCCCACAGGACTCTGTCCTCTTGTTTGTGTGACTGTCAGGCTGGTTTTCATTTTGTTTTAATGTGGGTACATGTGTGTTCAGTTGTATCTGACTTTGCAACCCCATGGATTGTAACCTACCAGGCTTCTCTGTTCATGGGATTTCCCAGGCAAGAATACTGGAGTGGGCTACCATTTCCTTCTCCAGGGGATCGTCCTGACCCAGGGATGACGTGCATCTCTTGCATCTTCTGCATTGGCAGGCAGATTCTTTACCACTGTGCCACGTGGGAAGCTTTGTGTTAATAATTTTAATTTATTTATTTAGTTTTGGCTATGTTGGGTCTTCATTGCTGCATGGGCTTTTCTCTAGGTATGGTGAGCAGAGGCTACTCTTCCCTGTGATGCTCAGGCTTCTCATTGTGGTGGCTTCTCTTCTTGCAGAGCACAGGCTCTAGGCACACAGGCTTCAGTGGTTGTGGCATACGGGCCTAGCTGCTCAGTGGCATGTGGGTTCTTTCCAGATTAGGGATCAAACCCGTGTCTCCTGCATTGGCGGGCGGATTCTTCACTACTGAGCCACCTGGGAAGCCCCTGTGAGGCTGTTTGTGCTGGTTCATTCTTTTCATCCTATGAGCCATGAGAACAGAAGTCAGGCCTTCTTTTTCTTTTAGATCCTCTTCCAAAACCTTCAGCAAGATTCAGAGCATAAGAAAGCACCCACTGAGGCCCCAAGGAGCGTTCTTCAGGTAACAGGAAGGACGGCCCCAGTTGTACCGTCCAGGCTCCTGTTGAGAACCTGGGAGACGGGCGGAAGGATGCTCACTGCAGGAGGCCTGCACCTCCAGAGGCCCTGCTTTGATTAATTGATGCCACAGGAGGTACACAGCCAGCTCCTTAGGGAACACGGACACGTGTTTGTCGGTGTCTCGATTCTGTTGATTCTGTAAACATAAGGAGAGGACGGCATTCTGCTGTTCTGACTTTTGCATTCGTCACAAAATAAATATTTGCCTTCAAAAGCAACAACTGGGAAAGCCATCAGGGTAATATTCTCAAGCGCCGCCCCCACGTCCCAGCCAGTCATGAAGTCAGAGCCGAGAGCCGCGTGTGGTCTGTTTGGATGATGATTTTTGTGTGGAAACTTGAGGCTGGAGACTGACAGGCAGCAGTCTGAGAGAAAGTGTGGTTTCTGGGTTTTTAACACCTGTGTGCTTGCTCAGTCATGTCTGACTCTTGCAACCACATGGACTATAGCCCACCAGGTTCCTCTATCTACGGGATTTCCCAGGCAAGAATACTGGAGTGGGTTACCATTTCCTATTCTAGGGGTTCTTCCCGACCCAGGGATTGAACCCACATCTCCTGCATTGGCAAGCGATTCTTTGCCAATTGCGCCACCTGGGAAGCCCCTATTAGAGTCCACTTAAAACTGAATATCCCCAGTCACAGGGACATTCTGCCTTGGTTTCCTCTGACTGTAAAATGAGGAGCAAAATGGCTTAAATGGTTGCTAACAGGGCATAAAGTCATTTGCTCAGACCTTGGGGTCATGGGGACAGGGCTGGGCCTTCCGGAGCCACGGGGGTAGATCAGGTGTCTTCTGTGTGTTTGCACATCTTAAGGACGGATCTCTCTCTCCAAATTCCCCTAAAGAATGAGCTGAAATTTAAGGAGGTTCTGCTGAAATTAAAAGACATGGGTTGGATGATTTATCTCCCTAAAGGAGCCTGTCAGCTAAGAACCACACTGTGCGCTGAGACACCACCCTGCCCCGGCCACTGACCACTTGGGTGTGCCCTTCATGGAGATGCCAGCTTTCTGCAGAGGACTGAGTGTCTAAACAGCCCCGGAGTGTGCATTCTAAGAGATTTTCTTCATTTTATGGGCAGGAAGTCTTAGGAACAGCCACTCTGAGCCATTATTAAGAACTAAATCTGAAAGAAAATGGACCTTGAGAGTCATGATGTGCCTTTGAGAAAGTATACTTCAATATTTTTAAAGATTAGGGCATTTCTGGGACTGATGTGATGATTGTTAGATAAGAACACAGGCCTCATACAAACCATTAAAACCATAAACAACATATACAAGGTCAACAAAACCACCCCAAACAATAGACATTTGCATCCATCCCATCCCTCACCGTGGTCTCTGGTACCATCAGAGGGCTGGCTGGATGCCAAGTGGACGAGCCCACCACCCCCCACCCCTAGCTCATCCTCAGGATCTGTCTGTGAGCTCTCACTGCCGTGGGCACCCCAGAGACCCTTCCTCTAGGATGACTTCCTGCCCAATCCATTTCCGTGGTCCTGTTGCTTGGGAGAAAATTTATACCTGCCAGATGCCAGTGTTCACCTGCTGGATGGGCCAAGCAGCCAAGTTCTCCTAACTCCTCAAGGGCCAAGTACAATGGACAGAAGCAGCTCTGACTCGCCAGCTGGGCGCTAAACAGATCCCTGACTCAGTTCCCCAACAGCTCCTTGGATGGAGGAGGAGGCTTCCAAACTGATCCATCAGGGCACTGCTCTGTCCACCCAGCTGTGTCTCTCCCCCAGTGCTGGGAAATGTGTCCCCATCTCTCCAGGAGAGGCATGGGGAGTGGAGCCGTGAGGGGGCTCTGGGCTGACTGTGGGAGCATCCGGTCGGGCTGCGAAGGGTGGAAGGCCATATATCTGCCTCTACAGGAATGTTAAGTGTTTCCTTCCAGTTTGAAACTATTAAAAATGTAAGCATGTTTCAAGTTGAAATCTTTAAACATTTTCTCAGAAAGGGCCCCTTTGTCATTGTTAATTTCTAAGAGAGCCAATGTTGGGTTGAAAGCCCAACTGCTCCCACTCTGCCTGCCTCCAGCCCCACCAGCCCCACCAGGGTCCTCAGAAAGAGGCTACCTGCAGATTGACTCGTGGGGGTGGGTTTCACATATACTCTCTGGCCTTGCTGTGGGCACTGAGGGTCTCAGAATGACACTGTACCATTTAGTCTGCCTTCCCACTGCCCTCAGTGAAGCCCAAACTACTTGCCATGGCCTCCAGCCCTGCTCCCTCCATCCTTGGTCTCCTATCATCTCCCGTTTGCCCCTCTTCCGTCAGCTGTAGCCACACTACCTTCCTGCTGGGGTGGGGCGTCTCAGATGCACCCCCACCTGGCCACCCCTCAGACTGTACTGCTCAGGAGGAGCCCTCACTTTGATGTAGGCTCTTCTCTGCCCATCTGTGTGTTTGTTCCTGGTCCAAGGTTTACTGAAGTGTCATTTTTGTGTCTGGACTGTGTCTCTGCTCTCCTTGCTAGGGGGCCAGCATCCCAAAGCAGGGGCATTTCCACCACCACCCATGGAGCACCGCGTCTCCAGTCCCAGAGCAGTGCCTGCACCCTAGCAAGCGCTCAGAAAAGATTTGTCAGATGAATAAACGAACATTTAACATACTCGGAGACTGAACAACCACAACAATGAGACACACATTAAATCCGCCATGAAATCCTACCTTCTCTCTCCTGGGTGCAAAGTTTAAGAACTATGGAACTGGAAATACGGCATCATGGACATTTTAGTGGGAAAGATTTGGCCCAACAGCTGTCAAACCACGGCCTCTTGGTTTGTGTCTATAATCTGGATTTGCGTGTCTGTCCTCACGTCCTGAGAAAGTGCTTTATGCCAGGATTAAGGCGCTGTTGGCAGAATTTTCTCCCTATTGTTTTCAGGCGACTACCGTCCTATTTCAGTGTTTGGGCTCACCTTGCAATCGCTATATCCAGCCTCTGAAATGTGTCAACCGTGAGAGATCTAGAAACAGCACAGCTGAGCAGGGCTTCCAAGCACAGTGATGGCAGCTCTGCCCATCGGGAGAGGGGCTTCCCAGCTGGGCACAACCTTGCCAAGTATAAGGCATGGCTTGTGAGTGACTGGGGACTGGACTCAGGGGAGTGGGTCATGGCTGCCCTCTCACCTGAGCGCATCTCCCCATGGAAGGCTCGGAATCACCGTCCTGCTGGACCTGTCTGCTGGAGACAGAGTTCTCCGAGAACTGTGTACCCAGGACTCCAGACATTTCTGGGGCCCCTGGTATTTGCCTTTCCCACCCTGGATGACCGGGCACCAGGCTTGAAGGAGCACCATGTCTCCGAACCCAGAGGGGTGGCTCTGCCAATGGGATCTACCCCACAGTGGGATTAGAACTGCCAGCGACCTTTCTCTGACTCGAAATATCCCACCCACCACCCACCGTGGACACTGTCACTGAGCGCCCTCCACTCTCAAGGGGTACTGAAGCCGCATTGGGTGGTGGGATCCCTCACCCACTCTCAGGCCAGGCCTACCCTGCCCCAAGATCCAGGCTGTGCTTCTCCTGAGCTCCAACCTTGGTGGGATGACCCACCTAGGGCAACAACTCTGCTCCTGGGACAGACCCTGGAGAGGAGTTCAGTGCAGAGCAGTCTCACTGTTCCTGCTGACAGAGGCCAGCCCTGAACCTCAGGGCCACGTGAACACCTTTCTTTGTTGCTAGAATCATCAGACTGAATCGCCTGAAATCCCTGTGGTCACCTGTCTGCACTGCAGAGAGACAGCCGCACCTCATTTCCATCTTGCTTTCCCCTGTCACCAAATCCTTGTGGGGGCAGCTCCCCGAGATAATGCATAGTGCCAAGGATGACACGAGCCCTGAACTTGAGGTTGACCTTTCTTACCTGGGATGTTGGGGCTGACACAACCCTGAACCCGAGGGGTGTGCCTGGGGTGTCTGGCACCCTCTCAGCTCGTCCCCACAGAGGCAGCGGCAGTAGGTCTAGTTTCTGCCGACTTTCCACCTACAAGGTGCGCAGCACGAGCCTGAGCGCCCGTGCTCCACCCCCGTCAGCCACGCTGGGGTCACACCGTCACCAGCCCCGTGGCCGGGCATCCCTTCCCCTCTAGGCCTTGATTCCCTTGTTTGAAAAGCAGAGAAGACAAGCGTGAAAGTGTGAAGTGTAGAAACACAGAGCAGAGGCTAAGTGCCCACATGTTCGTTATCCCTCGCTTTATTTCAGGCAATAAAATTTGAGACTGAATAAAATTCTAGCTGAGCGCACGACGGACAGCATCCTCACTGTGACACAGGGGCTCCGCCTTTGTTTCCCAACTGATCTAATGCACTAAGTGAGCTTAATGCAAGTTAATTAATGATGCTGTTGGCAGGCGGAGCTACCTGAGCAGAGCCTCGAACAGCATCAAAGCCAGGAGCCGGCAGGTGTCGGCCGGGACAACTGAGGAAAGCAAGCCCGGGAGGGAAGCTCGGGAGGCGTGCAGGCAGGACCCGGGGGCCAGGAGGGGACCGCCGACTGAGCACTTCAACACTGGGCCAGCTTCCAACATGCCATCCTGTTTACAGCTTCTGTGTTTGAATTTCAGGTTTACCTGAGTCTTTGAAGCTGGGTTCCTGGGCATTTCCTTGAGAATGAACTTCATTTTTTTTGCAAACTGCAGAAGTTAGGAAGAAAACTTGGGTGACCTGTCTTCCATCTATGGTCCTTGGGGGCTTCAGGAACTTTGATGGGAGGAGGATGCCCCCAGTTAAAAGAGCCAGTGGGGTTTACATCCTGTGATGTAGCAGTCAGACCAGGTCTGTGCATGACGGAGCTGCATGAGGGGCTGGGGTTACACACTGACACCCAGGGAAGAGGGCGAGGCCCCCTTCAAGTCTGAACTTCACAAATACGAATCTTCCACAAAGCGAATACCTTGTTTACTTTCAGAAACTGGATGGTAATCAGAGAGTGAAGTTCAAACATTTCAGGGAAATTTTATTTACTTTCTCCTCCAAAGACATGTGCTTCCAGGACTGCCCTCCAAATGTGCTGTCATGGGACTGTCCTTCATCACCTGGCTCACCTGGGGGAGGCGATGGGGGCAGAGAGACCCCAGCTGAGCAAGCCCAGGCGGGGCCTATCCTCTCCCCGGTGACAAGGGACCTGGGGTGTCATCAGGATGAACTCCCATTCCCCAACTTTGCAGAGTAGCCCTCTCTATGGCAGATCCTGTCAAGATGTAACTTGGAAGGTATTAAGGCTTAGAGATCTCAGAGTTGGGCAGGAAATATTTCTGTTATCTGAATTGACTCTTTTTTCTCCTTTGGTTCATCATGGTTTTTCTCTCTTTAATATTTGAATCAGCTGCAGTTTCATCCTTAGTTGCAAAGTACCTCAGCACAACTTCAGAACCTCAGACAGGATGGGCTGAGCTTCCTCTCTCATCGCAATTATCCCCCGACTCCGTCAAACTCCCCCGATGGATGGAGGGACTTTCACTCCTCCTCACTCACCCCTGTGGCTTTACCATCCCTCTCGGACCTCTGTCCCGCTGCCCAACACCTCCAGCCTTCTGGGAGAAGCAGGTGCAGTTACGGCGAGAAGATGGGGAATCAGTGGCTCTGGGGCAGGAGCCCTAGTGGCCCCCATGCCGTCAGGGTATCGAGCGGAGACTCATTTGGAGTGACAGCCGGAGCCACCAGACAAGTGTCTCCACCCAGTCACTCTATGTCCCCCCACCCACCCCAAAACATGGGGGCCACAACTTTGGCCTTGATTCAGAACCACCCAGGAAGGTGGCTTCGGGGACCCTTGGGGACCCCTGCTGCTGCACACAGCTCACCGTCCCAGAGCAGCACACCTCCAGGCTCCAGGAAACCCCAGGCTCTCAGCACTGAGCCCCCAAACCTGCTGAGCACACAGACGCAGCTCCTTCGCCAGACACACAGCTAGTAGCAAAATGGGGTGTCTGGTGTTTCCCTGAAAACAAAGGAACACTCTCAGGTCTTAGAACCAGTAGCACAGACGCATGGTAACCGGGGAAAGCTTGTTGAAACGCAACCCAAAAATGACACGCATTTCAAAAATGCACCTGGGCTGTCCCGGACGGTGACACCTCCGTCTCATCCATAGCCCAATCGCTTAGGAAAACAGGAGAGAAGGATAAGCCTTACCTGGACCCCACTGGGGGGTCTGTTTCCAATCCCAGCAGAAGATGGTCCTTGAAGAAAGCCAGGCTCCGTCCCGTTGCGGCCCCTGGGCTCACAGGTGGCTGCAGGCCGTGATCAGGGAGCAGGTGCTGGCAGGGCAGGCGTCCACAGAGCTGCCTGGGCTCCCGTCGCTCACTGTCAGCCCACTTCCCTCTGCTCCCAGGACTCCGTGCTCTTCCCTGACTGCCTGTCCCCTCCTGGGGCCTCCCGTATGTGGACTTACCTGCGCCCTCTAGAGGCTTCTCCCTGCAGCAGCCACCAGAGTTGGGCGGGGGCGTGGAGGCGAGTGCGGGGGCGGGGGGGCGGGTGGCGGGTGAACAACTCTGCTCCAGCCCCCTGCACCTGCTCTGACTTCCTGCCCAAAGACACCTTTGGAACTATAAAATCATTGGTTCCCTTTTCTTAGGGGGCGGGGGTCTTGCTTCACTTCAAACAAGCAAAGCCTTTGGGCACAAGAACAGCAGGAAACTAAATTGGCATCAAAATCCTGTTCATCAAAGTGCTCACCCAAGGATCCGCACTGAGATGGCCACTGACTGGGCTACCGCCTCTATCCAGCTGTGAAGCCCCTTCACTGTTCCTGCCTGTTCCCCCCCACCCACACACATTTCCTGCAGGTGAGTCACCAGGACTGCACTTCTGTTCCCCCACACCATACACCCCCTATGACTGCAGACAACCATTGTTGTTCAGTCACTCAGTCGTGTTTGACTGTGACCCCATGGACTGCAGCACACCCACAGCACACCTGTCCTTCACCATCTTCCAGAGCTTGCTCAAACTCATGTCCATTGAGTTGATGATGCCATCCAACCATCTTGTCCTCTGTCGTCCCTTTTTCCTGCTGCCTTCAATCTTTCCCAGCATCAGGAGGGTTTTTTCCAATGAGTCAGTTCTTTGCATCAGGTGGGCAAAGTAATGGAGCTTCAGTTTCAGCATCAGTCCCTCCAATGATTATTCAGGACTGATTTCCTTTAGAATTGACTGGTTGGATCTCCTTGCTGTCCAAGGGACTCTCAAGAGTCTTCTCCAACACCACAGTTCAAAAGCATCAATTTTTCAGCACTCAGTTTTCTTTACGGTCCAACTCTCACATCCCTACATGACTACAGGAAAAGCCATAGCTTCGACTAGATGGACCTTTGTTTGCAAGATAATATCTCTGCTTTTTAATACAATGTCTAGGTTTGTCATAGCTTTTCTTCCAAAGAGCAAGCATCTTTTAATTTCATGGCTGCAGTCACCACCTGTAGTGATTTTGGAGCCCAAGAAAATAAAGTCTGTCACTGTTTCCATTGTTTCCCCATCTATTTGCCATGAAGTGATGGGACCGGATGCTATGATCTTTGTTTTTTAAATGTTGGGTTTTAAGCCAACTTTTTCACTCTCTTTCACCTTCATCAAGAGGCTCTTTAGTTCCTCTTTGCTTTCTGCTGTAAGGGTGGTATCATCTGCATATCTGATGTTGTCAACTTTTCTTCTGGCAGATAACCATACATCCCATGTAACTCTAAAGAATCATATACCCCCTGTGACTACAGATAACCATAGACACCCCATATAACTCTAGATAACCATATACCGTCTTCAACTGCAGATAACCATACACCCCCTATGACTGCAGATAACCATAGACACCCCATATAATTCTAGATAACCATATATACCCCGAATGAGGCAGGCATCACCAGATTTTATCCACCGATGTGAGGTTCTGTGTTTATTTAACAGAACTTGGTCAAACCCAACATGTGCAGCTAAAAAAGAACTAAGTCTGGCTCCTCTTTTCTCCCTGTTTGCCCAGGGTTTGTACTCTGGACACTGCTTCTCACAAAAGAACCCTCTCCAGGGAGGGGGCACAGACATGGTGTAGAGGAAGCTGCCGTCAGGGCTGGGTGGGGGCAAAGTGAGCATCCGACTATGCCCTTAGCTCTCCCTGCTTGCCTCCCTGTGACAACCACTCCTGCCCCCCAGTGATGTCAGCAGTAAACAGAAATATAATTGAAATTGATCCTCCCATGAATGACCTTGGGAGCCTGAGCAGCACAAAGGTTCAAATGCTAAGTCTTTTCCGTGACCTGCAATGTTGTCATTCAGTCTCATAGCACAGACCAGTGTGCTTTTCTAATAAAGGGAAACATATGAGTCTTATAAGACCTATTTGCAGCAGAAAAACTAAGAGAAGGGGGAAAACTGAATTTGGAAATACAAAATATTGACAGCTTCACTTAAACATCAACAAATTCATTTTCCAGTATACGAGTTCATATATCTCCCAGTATTCATGGCTTTGGGGAAATGGGACAGTGGCCCAAGAAATGGCCGCTGTGTTATCAGGGGGAGCTCTCGACATGTGGGGAGTGTGAGCCTGCAGTATGAACAGGTCACGTCGTCAATTCAGTGCATTATACGTAACAGAATTTATTAATGCAATCTTTAGCATATTTATGAGAAAGTTTCAGAGTATATCTGAAGGCAGCAAAACCATCAGTTTACGAGGATAACGTGGTCTGGGTGGTGTTTAATTCCACAGCCCTTCCTCCTCACCTGTCCTCAGAAACTTGGCAACAGAGGTAAACCTGAATGGGTCCATTTTATCAGGGATCCCCCCTGGCTGGCCGAGTTGGCGCCCAGTCTCTGTCTCAGTGCTCCTGTGAATGAGGTACCCTTGCGGCTCCCTGCGGCTACCACTGCAGAACTGTCCCCAGAGCCAGCATGGGGTGAGGGGTGGCAGGGTTTCCAAAGAGGCTGCCTCATCTGATGGGGGCTTCCAGAGAGGCTGCCTCATCTGAGGGGAGCAGCTTCCAGAGAGGCTGCCTCATCTGGGAGGAGGCTTTCAAGAGAGGCTGCCTCATCTCTGGGGGCGCTTCCAGAGAGGCTGCCTCATCTGAGGACGCTCCCACAGGAGCTGGCTCAGGAGTGGGGGCTTCTACTGTCCTTGGTGATTGTACGTGGAGCCCTGACAACTGTTGCTGGAACGCCAGTCCACAGAGCTTCACGGGCAGCTCACAAATCTGAATTTTTTTTAAAATTTTATTTTATTTTTAAACTTTACAATATTGTATTAGTTTGGCAAATATCGAACAAAATAGAAAGCCCAGAGATAAATCCACGCACATATGGACACCTTATCTTTGACAAAGGAGGCAAGAATATACAATGGATTAAAGACAACCTCTTTAACAAGTGGTGCTGGGAAAACTGGTCAACCACTTGTAAAAGAATGAAACTAGAACACTTTCTAACACCATACACAAAAATAAACTCAAAATGGATTAAAGATCTCAACGTAAGACCAGAAACTATAAAACTCCTAGAGGAGAACATAGGCAAAACACTCTCCGACATACATCACAGCAGGATCCTCTATGACCCACCTCCCAGAATATTGGAAATAAAAGTAAAAATAAACAAATGGGACCTAATTAAACTTAAAAGCTTCTGCACAACAAAGGAAACTATTAGCAAGGTGAAAAGGCAGCCTTCAGAATGGGAGAAAATAATAGCAAATGAAGCAACTGACAAACAACTAATCTCAAAAATATACAAGCAACTCCTCCAGCTCAACTCCAGAAAAATAAATGACCCAATCAAAAAATGGGCCAAAGAACTAAATAGACATTTCTCCAAAGAAGACATACAGATGGCTAACAAACACATGAAAAGATGCTCAACATCACTCATTATCAGAGAAATGCAAATCAAAACCACTATGAGGTACCATTTCACACCAGTCAGAATGGCTGCGATCCAAAAGTCTACAAGCAATAAATGCTGGAGAGGGTGTGGAGAAAAGGGAACTCTTTTACACTGTTGGTGGGAATGCAAACTAGTACAGCCACTACGGAGAACAGTGTGGAGATTCCTTAAAAAACTGGAAATAGAACTGCCTTATGATCCAGCAATCCCACTGCTGGGCATACACACTGAGGAAACCAGAAGGGAAAGAGACATGTGTACCCCAATGTTCATCGCAGCACTGTTTATAATAGCCAGGACATGGAAGCAACCTAGATGCCCATCAGCAGATGAATGGATAAGAAAGCGGTGGTACATATACACAATGGAGTATTACTCAGCCATTAAAAAGAATACATTTGAATCAGTTCTAATGAGATGGATGAAACTGGAACCTATTATACAGAGTGAAGTAAGCCAGAAAGAAAAACACCAATACAGTATACTAACGCATATATATGGAATTTAGAAAGATGGAAACAATAACCCTGTGTACGAGACAGCAAAAGAGACACCGATGTATAGATCAGTCTTATGGACTCTGTGGGAGAGGGAGAGGGTGGGGAGATTTGGGAAAATAGCATTGAAACATGTATAATATCATGTATGAAACGAGTCGCCAGTCCAGGTTCGATGCACAGTACTGGAGGCTTGGGGCTGGTGCACTGGGACGACCCAGAGGGAGGGGAGGGGAGTGAGGAGGGTGGAGGGTTCAGGATGGGGAACGCGGGTATACCTGTGGCAGATTCATTTTGATATTTGGCAAAACAAATCTGAATTTTTTAAAAACAGGAAATCGTCTCAGTTTTCAGTATTGACAACTAACACAACTGTGTGGCCCAAACAAACACAAACGAGGTCTCTGATCTGGGTCAGCCCCGGGGTAGCATCTGGTACCCTCACAACCAGACTCAGTCCTCCATTAGGTCAGCTTTGAACTTTAGATGCTAATAGCAACTAAGGGGTAAGGTTTCAAGCCATTCTGCTTTTCTGAAATGATTTTTGCAAATAAACCCACCGCAGCATCTGAGTGAATTGACCCCTCCCTCAGTTTGCTTATCGTCCCCCTAGAGTGAGACACACGGGGCTCGGCCTGAGCCTGGCCTAAGTGCTGAGTGACGCCAGCTACTGCTTCCTGAATTAGAGATCACCACCTCTTTCAAACCACCCAGTTCATTCCATACAGTCACTTCCGGCTGTAGCTAAGGCGGCTCGTGGGTCCTGCAGCTATATGGCAGCTCAAACCCTAATGACAACCATTTTACAGAATCACCAGGATGACTTTGCTCCCCACCCTACTGAGCAGGGAGACCCCAGAGTGAGCTAGACATCAAGCCACCCATGTTATTCCGAGACTAGGCACCAAGTGTGACTTGTACTCTTTTAGCATGAAAGCTTGTCATGTGGTGGTAACACATGAAGATTCCTGGGAAGGCTGATGGCAGAAAGCATTAGCTGTGATGTCTGTACTTCTCAGCTGTTACGCTTTACAAAGACTTGTGAAGTCCATGTGATTAAGACTTTTATGTCTTCTAGAAGGCAAAGATTGAATCATTTTGTTTTTAAATCACACAATTTCCTGCTTTATTCTTAGAGAAATGTGGCAGGAGCATGGATAGAAATGCAGCCCCTTTTGCTCTGTGACTTTCCATCTGAGGTAGAGGTCAGGGGCTTGAGTTCAGGCTGTAAGAGATGGAGGGTTTCATCAGAGCCAGCTTCTCACCTGCTCACCGGATTCAGACCCACCCTGGGCTCCTGGCACCACCACCTCATCTGTGTCACAGCAGAGACCAACTTGCCCTTCAAGGCAGCCTGCAGAGCTGAGGCCAGCCTGTGCATTCCCTTCATCACAAGGGGCAACAGGAAGGGCTTCTGGGAGCGCAAAGACCCCACACAGAAGTCCAGCCACATGTCAGCAGGGACAGGAGCTTGAATCTAGCGTGTCTATCCTGTGGGAGGTCTGACCTTTGTAGAATCATCAGAGTCAGGGCAGAGATGGCATGCCAGGTGGGGAGGCTACAACTGAGATGCAGACTGCATCCTATGAGGAGCACAAAGGCAGAAAGAAGAAATCCTAGGAAAGTTCTGGCCGAACAGTCCTCCCACTACCTTGGAAACTGGGGCGGTCCTGGAGAAGGAGCACAGGACTCGGGCCTTGATGGGAGATGATGACACGGATGTTGGTGTTTCCCATGCCCCCAGCACCTGCACTTTGCATGATTCGGAGCAAGCCTCCTCAGAGCAAGCCATCCAACCATCATGCCCACCACCCCGTGTACAGGTGAGAAAACTGAGGATTCACCTGATGGAGCAACTTGCCCACTTGGCTCTTAGGGTACAGAGCCAGGTAGCCTCCTGCTCCAGGTGATCTTCCAGTTCCAGGTGACCTTCTGCACCAGGTGACTTCCTACTCCACGTGACCTTCCAGTTACAGGTGACCTTCTTCTCCAGATGACCTCCTTCTCCCAGTAACCTTCCTGTTCCAGGTGACCTTCCTGTTCCTGGTGACCTTCCAGCTCCAGATGACCTTCCTACTCCAGGTCAGCTTCCCGTTCCAGGTCACCTCCTGCTCCAGGTGACTTCCTGTTTCAGATGATGTTCCTGTTCCGGGTGACCTCTGCACTAGTCTGACTGCTAGAGTGTTTCACAGAGTGGACGACCTCTCATTCATCTGATACTACTCACACACTTAGGTAAAAGGATAGGCTGGTAAATTTCAGTGGGGGACGTTTGTTACATGAGCCCTTAAAAATAATTATACTGATTTTTTTTCCTGTAAGAACAGTCTGCCAGAGATTTGAGCAACACAGAATAACCTAAAATGTTCATAATCTCACTACCCAAGGTCACTGGTTAACATCTTGATGCTGATTATGTCAACCTTGTGCTCAGTGTTGTTCCGTTCCATAACTGTGATCACACTGTACCTATAATTCTGTGTCCTGTCCTCTATGTCTGTACTTTGCATATCTCACTTTACATAATCCTCTAGAAATCCCTAATAGCTCAATTGGTAAAGAATCCACCTGCAATGCAGGAGACCCTGGTTTGATTCCTGGGTCGGGAAATCCCCTGGGGAAGGGATAAGGCTACCCACTAGCGTATTCTTGGGCTTCCTCTGTGGCTCAGCTGGTAAAGAATCCACCTGCAATGAGGGGGATATGGGTTCAATCCCTGGGTTGGGAAGATCCCTTGGAGAAGGGAAAGGCTACCAACTCCAGTATTCTAGCCTGGAGAATTCCATGGGCTGTATTGTCCATGGGGTTGTAAAGAGTTGGACATGACAGAGCAACTTTCCTGTCACTAGAAACAGAGTTTTCACAGCTAGTTAATGTTTCATCACCTGGATGTGCTATGATGTATTTAACAGTTCTTCTAACTTTGGACATCGTCAGTGAACTCTTCCTCTCAAAAATGTTAGTGAATACGTTTAGACTCCCTGTTTTCTGGATCTCAGGCTTTCTGCTTTGTTGTTTTATCCTCTTGCTCTGTTGGGGACATTCTCAGGCTCCTGATGAACAGTAGGCAATCCTAGGCAGTGACTGTTCTACGTCTCGATTGTCTGAAAATGTCCCCATTTACCCTGCTAACTTGTGGCTTGAATGGGTGTAAAATTTTAGGTTGGAAACGGTGTCCTTTGAGCTGCTGGTGTTGAAGTTGAGAGGGTCACAGTCATCTGGCTCCTGGTTTCTGCAGTTCATCTTTCTTCTGCTTTTCTCTCTGGAAGTTTGTAGGGTCTGTGTATTCGCCAGACTCTGAAATGCCGTGATATTTTTTCACCACCATCTAGCTCTGCTTTCACCCATTGTGGGGGGCTCAGAGGGCCCCCATTCCTGCACCATGTCCCTACCTTTTCTCCTGACGGAACCCCTGTCATCCAGTTATTGAGCTCTGGACAAGTTTTCTAATTTTCCTTTTTTGGTGGATTGGTTGGGTTTTGTCCCTTTTTCCTTTCTCCTTTTGGGGGAGTTTCCTCCACTTTACTTCCAAACCCATCCGTCGGGTTTTTACCTTCTGCTGTCATTTCTTAATTTCCCAAAGATCTTTCTGTTCCCTAAAAGTGGTACGACTCAGCTGTTCCGTCTCAGACGCTGTGCCATCTCTCAGAAGGTGATGACACTGGTGACCTCAAGTGACCGCCTTCTGCTTGAGGTCTGTCAGGTTTTGTCTGTTCCACCACAGACGCTGTACCCAGATGTCGGGTTATCTCTGACGTCTGCCCGCATGTGGGGGGATTAAAAATCTCATCCGATGCTCTGAGATTCGTCAGCCTCAGACTCTGTTTTATGTCCAGATGGCAGGGCCTCCTAGGGCCGGCCCTCAGTCATCAGCATCTTAGGGTTTCCCTTCTGGCTGTCCCCCCCACCTCCTACGTTGCATTCCTGGCGTCCAGGTCAGGGGGGTGCCAAGGTTGCTGGGTACATCACGTTCTTATAGCCTGGTCTCCTCACGGGGCCTGACCCCCCAGCCCAGGAGCCTCCACAGACGGGCCTGGAGCCTTCTGTCCCCTCGGTCTACCCCGAGTGGTGCAAAGCCAGAGTGAGGGAGTCTCAGAGACTCTGCAGCCCCATGCAGGATGAGACAGTCACCCCAGGCACCTGCCACTTTCCCGGGCTGAGCAGGAGGGTCCATGCCCACAGCGCCTTCTCCTCCAGGGCTGCCTCACACTACTGCGGTTTCAGCTGTGCTGTCTCCGCTCCCACTCTCTCTCTCTCCAGAGATCATGCTGCGTTGAAAACCCTCTTGTGTCCATTTTCCTGAGGTTTTGGAGGGAGCAAAGGTGTGTATCAAGTCAGAGTCTCTAACAGGCGTGACTTTTCCTGGAATTCAAGGGCTCTCATTCCCGCCAAGTCACCAGCCGGACCCGTGAAGCTGTCACCTTGGCTCTGAGCTGATCCAGTAATAACCAGGAGTCTGGCCACTTTTCTGCCCTAGTATCCACGGAGGCAACGCTGTCTTTCTCTTTAAAGAAATGTAAACTTCATTTAAAAGAGAGGAACATTGTGTGTCTGGGGGTTGTTCTGAACTGCCAGGGCCCTGCACACAGCTAGGGTGAGAAGCGCTGCTCGCTGTGTCCACCCGAGAGGCCCAGAGGCCCATTGTGCGTGATTCCAGCCAGGGCCCCCTGGAGGACACGTTCTCAGAATCCCCCTGTCTCTGTGTGTGCGTGCTCAGTCGTGTCTGACTCTTTGTGACCTCATGGACTGTAGCCTGCCAGGCTCCTCTGTCCATGGGATTCTTTAGGCAAGAATACCAGAGTGGGTTGCCATTTCCTCCTCTAGGGGATCTTCCCAACCCAGGAACTGATCCTCTGCCTCTAAGGCCGTTCATTTCTGTCCCTTCCTTGGGGGAGTAACTCAGTCTGGACCCATGTCCTTGTGATACCAGCGGGGATTGACCTCTGCACAGATTACTCTTCTGAGTCATACAGCTCATGGTTGAAAACTGAGGCCAAATTCACAGCAGATTTTTATAAAAATACATTTTTTACTGTCAGCACAAAAAGGCAGTTTTTCCCCATGTGATTTACTTTTTTAGGATAATTTTTTTCATCCAACAGCTGTCACTATGGTAGCCTGATTACTTTTTAACTTTACAACTGATTTCTCTTGAAAAGCAAGTGGTTTAGTGTTTTGTTTGCTTCCTTTTAGAAAACATTAATAGATAAAGGGGTAATTGCAAGAGCTTGAGGTAGTGTAATATCATTCTCAGTGTAATGATTTGCCTCTCTCAAGGAAGCGCTGTTCTTACAAGTAAATGGCTGGTTCCCTTCAGAGGCGCACCTGCCCACTTTGAGCAGTTTGCAAGAGGCATCAGTGCACTTGGGTTACAGATGATTTAACAATGTACAAACATCACTAGAAAAGCGGGGGAGTGTGTGCCCTCGGGCAGCCCTGTGACACACATGGTTGTCTATTCAAGCCTGTTTGTATTGCAAAGTGCAGGGTAATCTCTTTCCACTCATTCTTAATGGCTCTGTCTACTCCCATCCCGGATTGTTACTGGATAAAGTTTGAAGTTCAGAGCAAGTCAAGTTACTTTGTTCCCCAATTTTAAGCAACAGGGAAATATTCCAGTTCTGAGTTTTCTAGACAATAGGACAAGCCAGCTAGAATTCCAGGGTCTTGGAGACAGTATTGGATGTGCGTTGTTTATGGGCTGGTGAGCCCTTTAGTGCTACGTTTAATTTTTATGAAGTCATTGCAATCAACAGTCTCTCCAGCAGACAGGAAAGGTCTCCCATCAGTGAGAACACAGCCTTCTTTTCCATGTACTCCTCAAGTGGCCGCTGCTTTAGAATTTGGGTTAAGACATGAGGGTCTTGCTGGGAACTAGGAGAGGCCCTGAGTGTGTGAGCTTGACTACCCTGAGCTTGGTCCCTGTTGTGCCCAGTCGTGAGCCTCACAGGATTCTGCGGGTGCAGTGGGTAATGTGTGCTGTGCAGTTGAGGGGGGTGGGCAGGAGGAGACCAGGGCTGGAGCAAGGCCCAGAGTCCAGAGGGGCCCTGGACTCAGAGGGGCCAGTCAGGAGAGGCTGCCCTCTGACCACACACGCCCCTCCTCTGCCATGCACTTCTCTCCCCCAGACCCTCTCACCCCTCCCTGCTTTCCTGTTCCCCTCAACAACCTGGGTTATTCTCTGTGGTCAGACCTGTGTCCTAGAGGGTAGGGAGAGCAGAGCAGTCTGGGCTCAAGGGCTCCCTGGAAAGAATGAAACTTTCACTGACAAGTTATCTCCCAGGCTTCTGGGACAAGGGAATGTATGATGTCACTCTGAGCTCTGCAAAGAGGGCATCCATGTGCCTCCCAGGTCCCTCCCCATATTGCTCATTCCACCCCAGAGACTCAGCATGGCCAGCATGGTCTGTTGAAGGCAGGGAGGGTCTGAGTCAAGACTGGAGACCTTCTGAGCCTTTTCCACTTCCTCTACTGGGTCCAGGCAACCTGATCTGGGCATCCTTACCTCTGGGGCTCCGAAGGGGTGACTGGCTTGGTCAGCTGAGTAGCCCGACTCCTGGACACAAGCTCAGAACTTTTGACCCCAGCCTGGAGCTTTGAGACAGACACTGAGGTTGCCTACCCAAACTTCACTCTTGTCTCCCAGAGGGTCCAGGGCCCTTGAGACATGTATGTGGCTCCTGGGGGCGGGGGTGGTGTGGGGGACTTGTGTGGCAGATAGAACAAATAAGTGGAATCATTTGGTTATCATGACTTCAGCTGTGATGGCTTATTCATTTAGGCCTCAGTTCAGTTCAGTCACTCAGTCATGTCCGAGTCTTTGTGACCTCATGGACTGCAGCACACCAGGATTTCCTGTCCATCACCAACTCCTGGAGCTTACTCAAACTCATGTCCATCGAGTCAATGATGCCATCAAACCATCTCATCCTGTCGTCCCCTTCTCCTCCCGCCTTCAGTCTTTCCCAGCATTAGGGTCTTTTCCAATGAATCAGTTCTTTACATCAGGTGGCCAAAGTATTGGAGTTTCAGCTTCAGCATCAGTCCTTCCAATGAATATTCAGGACTGAGTTCCTTTAGGATAGAGTGGTTGGATCTCCTTGCAGTCCAAGGGACTCTCAAGAGTTTTCTCCAACACCACAGTTCAAAAGCATCAATTCTTTGGTGCTCATCTTTATTTATGGTCCAACTCTCACATCCATACATGACTACTGGAAAAACCATAGCTTTGACTAGATGGACCGTTGCTGGCAAAGTAATGTCTCTGCTTTTTAATACGCTGTCTAGGTTGATCATAGCTTTCCTTCCAAGGAGCAAGGGTCTTCTAATTTCATGGATGCAGTCATCATCTGCAGTGATTTTGGAGCCCCCCCAAATAAAGTCGCTCACTGTCTTCATTATTTCTGCACTTATTTTCCATGAAGTGATGAGACGAGATGCCATGATCTTTGTTTTCTGAATGTTGAGTTTTAAGCCAACTTTTTCACTCTCTTCTTTCATGTTCATCAAGAGACTCTTTAGTTCTTTGCTTTCTGCCATAAGGGTGATGTCATCTACATCTGAGGTTATTGATATTTCTCCCTGCAATCTTGATTCCAGCTTGTGCTTCATTCAGCCCGGCATTTCACATGATATAGTCTGCATTTAAGTTAAATAAGCAGGGTGACAATATACAGCTTTGGCATACTCCTTTCCCAATTTGGAACCAGTCTGTTGTTCCATGTCCAGTTCTGACTGTTGCTTCCTGACCTGCAAACAGATTTCTCAGGAGGCAGGTCAGGTGGTCTGGTATTCCCATCTCTTTAAGAATTAGTCACAGTTTGCTGTGATCCGCACAGTCAAAGGTTTTGGCATAATCAATAAGCATATTTGTGGGGGGGGGGACTTTCTTGTTTTTTTGATGATCCAACAGATATTGGCAATTTGATCTCTGGTTCCTCTGCCTTTTCTAAACCCAGCTGAACATCTGGAAGTTCACAGTTCATGTACTGTTTAAGCCTGGCTTGGAGAATTTTGAGCATGACTTTACTAGAGTTTGAGATGAGTGCAATTGTGCAGTTGTTTGAACATTCTTTGGCATTGCCCTTCTTTAGGATTGGAATGAAAACTGACCTTTTCTAGTCCTGTGGCCACTGCTGAGTTTTCCAAATTTGCTGGCATATTGAGTGCAACATTTCCACAGCATCATCTTTTAGGATTTGAAATAGCTCAACTGGAATTCCATCACCTCTACTAGCTTTGTTCATAGTGATGCTTCCTAAGGCCCATTTGACTTCGCATTCCAGAATGTCTGGCTCTAGGTGAGTGATCACACCATCGTGCTTATCTGGGTTGTGAAGATCTTTTTTGTACAGTTCTTCTGTGTATTCTTGCCACCTCTTCTTAATATCTTCTGCTGCTGTTAGGTCCATACCATTTCTGTCCTTTATTGTGCCCATCTGTGCTGGAAATATTCCCTTGGTATCTCTAATTTTCTTGAAGAGATCTCTAGTCTCCCATTCTATTGTTTTCCTCTATTTCTTTGCATTGATCACTGAGGAAGGCTTTCTTATCTCTCTTGTTATTCTTTGGAACTCTGCATTCAAATGGGTGTATCTTTCCTTTTCTCCTTTGCCTTTCACTTCTCTTCTTTTCACAGCTATTCGTAAGGCCTCCTCAGACAACCATTTTGCTTTTTTGCATTTCTTTTTCTTGGGATGGTCTTGATCACTGCCTCCTGTACAATGTCTCGAACCTCTGTCCATGGTTCTTCAGGCACTCTGCCTATCAGATCTAATCCCTTGAATCTATTTGTCACTTCCACTGTATAATCATAATAGATTTGATTTAGGTCATACCTGAATGGTCTAGTGGTTTTCCCTACTTTTTTCAATTTAAGTTTGAATTTTCAATAAGGAGTTCATAATCTGAGCCACAGTCAGCTCCCAGTCTTGTTTTTGCTGACTGTATAGAGCTTCTCCATCTTTGGCTGCAAAGAATATAATCAGTCTGATTTTGGTATTGACCATCTGGTGATGTCCATGTGTAGAGTCTTCTCTTGTGTTGTTGGAAGAGGGTGTTTGCCGTGACCAGTGCATCCTCTCGACAAAACTTTGTTAGCCTTTGCCCTGCTTCATTTTGTACTCCAAGGCCAATTTTGCCTGTTACTCCAGGTATCTCTTGACTTCCTACTTTTGCATTCCAGTCCCCTATAATGAAAAGGACATCTTTTATCAGTGTTAGTTCTAAAAGATCTTGTATGTCTTCATAGAAATGTTCAGTTTCAACTTCAGCATTACTGGTTGGGGCACGGACTTGGATTACTGTGATAGTAAATGGTTTGCCTTGGAAATGAACAGAGATCTTTCTGTCGCTTTTGAGATTGCATCCAACTACTGCATTTCAAACTCATTTAGGCCTTACCTCACTCCACAAGGAAGGTGGAAGGCTCTGTGATTGTTATTACTGTTGAGAGTCACCTGGACCCCTTTTTACTGAAACGTGGTTGTTGTATGATGTTGTATTAGTGTTATGGGCCCAAGGGCCTGGAGTACCAGCACTGAGTCCCACGAGGTCCTGCTTCCCCCTGCCACAGCCTGGGACACCCACAGGGCTGCAGGCTCGACCTTGTAGTCCAGCTCTGCCCCGTCTTGTTCTGTGAAGGTAGGTGAAAGGAGAGACTCTATCAGCTGGAGGGCAATGCGGGGCTGAGCGCGGCCCAGGTCAGAGTGAGGCTGGAGTAGCTTTGCCAAGGCAGCTCCTATCCTTCTGTTGTAGCCACACGTTCCAGGAAACAAACTCACTCAGAAAGACAATGCAGATAGTGAAAAGCAGTTTATTACACCAGCGGGCCCAAGGCAGAGTCTGCTCTTAGCCAAGGACCCCGACCAGCATTTGTGAAAATCTTTTATACCCCATGTGTACGTGTCTGAACCCACCATTCCAAATTCCTTGAGACTTACATAAACAAAGGAAAGGTATCCCAATAATCCCATCATTCACGTGTTATGTGTTCCAACAGTTAAACAATTGGCCAATAATCAATAAGCCCGAGGTTACACTTTGATTGGTACAGAAAAATTTATGGCCAATAAATAAATCACCCGAAGGCAGGGGTGATTAATGTATGTTTTCTCTTAGGTGATGAGTAACCTGCATATGATCCTCAAGGTTCCCCTGTCCAGAGGGGGTCTTATCCTTCTGTTGTCGTTTCCATAGACACTAAACACAGAGTTCAGCGTCCATTGGAGAGGTGGCTGAGTATGATCAGCATGAACAGGCCTAAGATGGAGTCCAGGCCCTATGAATTCCTTCTTCACTGCCAACTGTTGAAGTGGGCTCTCTGGTGCTCGGGGAAAGGGCACATGGTCCTTCCAGTGGACAAGGCTGGCACTGTTCTGTGGGTTTGACTTTTGGCTCCAGAAGCAGAGGAGAGGGACCTGCAGGGACAGGAAGCATACCCCCACCTGAGACCCCCCACGTGCTTTAGACCCCGGAGTGGGCATTCCTAACTATTCCTTTCTCCACATGTCTCTCCTGTCCTCACCGGGGCTATGGCCCAGGAGCCCAAAGAGCGTGTCTGCCACCATCGCCGATAGCCTGTGTCTGGGGGTCAGTGGGTTGAGCTGATGGTTACATTGAGGCTGTGACCACCTAGTGGGAGGTGAGACAAACTGGGGGTGACCCCAGAACTCTCAAGGGTGGCCTGGTGGCTTGCTCCCAGCTGGCTGCCCCTATGAAGGTGACACTAGCCGTCTGGGGTCAAGGACCTGACTCTGTACCCAGTCTATGGTTCATCCCTCACATCTTCAGGGAGTCTCCCTCCATCCAGCATCCACTCAAGACTGGTTTATGTCTCAGACGTACTGCCCGGTGTCCTTCTCCAAGGAGAACAAGCCCCCCTAACTGCCCCTTGCCATCTCAGAGTGTCTTGTCTGTGTAAACCAGGTTTCCAATTGGGCCAGATTCAGGGGCTCCTGGAGGAGACCCCCAGCCTAAACCCCAGCCCCACAGCCAGGAGACCAGGCTCCATTCTCCACTCACCCCGTGTTTTAGAGCTTTCCCTAGAAATCCCATCTCCCTCTCTAACCAGATGGCGGTATGCTAGGTAAAATCCCTTAAAGTTCTCTTGTAAGTGGATTTCACATCAACGAAGCCGGTCTTGTAATGTCCTTGGGAGGGTTAAAGTTAGGAGGTGCAATAACCCGTCACTGTGCTAATGGACATCACAGCTCCCAACAGAGCCCGGTGCAGGCGGGTGAGCAGGAAGTGTTAGCTGAATGGGAAAATGAATGAGTGAGTGAATGAATAAAGAAACAGCCCCGCCTGCCAGAAGGGAGGGCCCTGGAGAGGGGTCACCTGCACACTGGGCAGGAGCAGGACTGTCCCAAGGTCCCAGGTGCTAAAGTTCTTGGACCGTTTTTGTCGACACACCAAGTTGTTATCCATGTTCTGCCTCAACAGTTTTTGAAACCTTCCCAGACCTGACTCTCCTTTGTGGAGTGGATGACAGCGAGACATACACCTAACTGGCACAGCTCCTAACAGCCCACTGACAGGGCGTGGACAGCTCTGTGATCAGCCACCTCTGTGCTTCTTGTTGCCCTAGTTGCCGTGAGGGCCCGGAGCTCACGGGGTAAGGCCTTTCCAAGATTCTCACCCCTAGACTCTCCTGTGGTCACTCGGCTGCAGAGACCGGTCACCCTTGGCCCCCTAGCTGGCCGGCACGTCGGTCACTCCAGTGAACACGGAGGCGGACCCACAGCCCCAGGATGCCCTGTGCTTCTGGCGTTTTCTGCCAGAGGCTCAGCCCCGCCGGCTGGGCTGAATAGACCCAGAACGAACCGGTACCAAGTGGCTGTTCCAGTGCTGCTGGCCCTGCAATGGCCCCGGATGCCCGGTTTCATGAATGAATGAGAGAGAGCCCCGTCTTGGCCATCAGCCAACAGAACCCTCTTCCCTCTGAGCATTTTCTTCCACAAACAAGCTTTTACTTTTAAAAATTTCTTTCACTTGAAAGCAGTGCCCGCCCCCGTTTCCTTGCCCCCCACATTTGTTCACTCGCTTTGACCTTCTGCCAAAACTCTGTTTCTTGAGGCTCAGCTGCCCACCTGCCTGGATCACAGTGTCAGTTGCGGGGCGTCCTCAGCGTTCAAACCCCCCAAGGTCACAGGGAACAGAGGCTGGACTGTCTCCTTTCTCTTTTTAGGGTTTTGTTGCAGGTTCCTTAGGGCTTCCGCTGGCGTAATTACCGCCGTTTCCTTCCCAGAGCTGCCCACCTCCCTCTGTTTTGCTAAAAACTCCGTCTATCTTCTGAGATTTCTTTCCTGGTTAAAGTTCTGGCCTGTCTGCCTGCACCTCAGTCTCATGGATTCTGCTTCAGGGTGTTTTACAGAGCAAGCTTGAACAGTGATTGTTCTGCTCTCCACTTTTTTGTGGAGGGGAGGTGACACAGGACAACTGAGTGGAGCTCAGGGCCCCTCCCCAGGCCCGTGGGCTCGGCCGTGCCTGCCACCCGCCTGCGGCTCCTCTTGTGAAACTTACCTGTGGTGACTTTGTACACACGGCGTACTTTCCTCTCCTCCCACACACCTTGCACCCCACTAACGAGGCCCCTTCCCAGGCCGTGAGAGACGCAGGCCTTGGGGCTGCCTCACCTGGGCCCCTCCCTCACCGGTGGCCCAGGCAGGTGCTTTATACCAAGTTCAGGTTGTGATCATCGAGCCCTTGATTAAAGCCAATGTTGATTAGGACTCAGATCAGGATGGAAAATCAACCCCCCTCCCCAAGTTGTGGGGGTCATAGCTGAGCTGCAGATTCTGTGGGCATAAAGGGAAGCCTGTCCCCCAATGGCTATGGCCACCAGGCTCTTGGTCCCCTGCATGTGACCAGGAACTCATTTTCCCTGGATGAGGAGGCATGTTTGACCCACATCCAGGGGGTAAGAGATGGATAACCTCTGAGCACCCCTGATGCTGCCCTTGGGAAATACATTTCCTGCTGACCAGCTGTCAGGCCTGCCCTTGATCTAACCTTGAGGACGGTGCTGACTCCCACAGGTGGTCACTCATCGACCATGACCTTCCTTGAGAGGCAGCAGCTCCCCTGGATGGAGTGCTGTGGCCTCAGCTGGCTGTGGACGGACACGTCCATGTCAGTTTTAATCCATCCTCACTCGCTTCTGTGAGCTGGGAGCCTAGACTCTCCCTGCAGAACAGAGCCTTGGCGATGACCTGGACACCATGGCCCCCACCTCCAGTCTGGACCAGCCCTTGAAGGGTGAACCCGTGGCACTTTCTTCCTGTCCCCACTCAGTTTCCCCCCTTCTCTGGAGGGTGTAAACGCTGGGGACAAGGAGACAGAAGCTGGAACCTGGGATGCTGGGGGGCCAAACTGAGGGTCTGCAGGGGGAGGGGTGAGGCCAGAGAGCCAGTAGATGGGGGGTACCAGTGGAGCAAAGGTGAGTCCTCCTGCCCCCACATTCCTTCTCTGGCCACTCTCTATATATTGCATGGATCTGGACTCAGGCCAGATGCTCCCAGACATGTCCCCAGTAGTTTGGTCCAAGCTTCAGGGTCTGGGATGAACCGATGGCATGGTAAGCAATTGTGGAGATGTCTGGGCTTGGGTGTGGCCTCTGCTCCACACAGAACTTCTTGTTAACAGTCAGTAAATGGTGATGGCTAATGATGACCTGGAAGCCCATCCAAGAGGAGAGGGCTTGAAAAGGGCACAGGGAAAATTGCAGAAAAGAGAAGGGGCACATTTAAGCAAGGGGAAAATAGGGCTGGAACACAGGTTAGTCCTGCCCTTTGGTGGAGGCTCTGCCATACTGCCAGCAGTGGAGAGCTGTCCTGGGTTTTTGAGGAGTCACTTTGCTGAAAAACTGCCCTAAATCACATTTTCCAGGGGTCAGCTTGGGTCAACACACATCCAAACTGACCAATAAGTTTAATGCAATTCCTGTTAAAATCCAAGCAAGGTGCTTTGTAGGTACACGTTTACCCCAAAATTTATGTAGAAAGACAGGACCTAGAACAGCTTAAAAAAAAAAAAATCATGAAGCACAGAATAAAGTAGGAGAAGCCTCTGTGTCTTACTATCTAGCTCCAGGGACCAAGGGAGGGTGGCCTCAATGTTGCAGGTAGGGGGACCCCTTCCAAGGCCTGAGAGGGGACTCTTGTCTAGTACTCAGAGATACACAAGCTGACAAAGCAAGAGATTTTATTGGGAAAGGGCACCTGGGTGGAGAGCAGCAGGATGAGGGAAACCAGGAGGACTGTTCTGCCACGTGGCTCTCAGTCTCGGGTTTTATGATGATGGGATCAGTCTCTGGATTGTCTTTGGCCAATCCCTCTGACTCAGAGTCTTTTCTGGTGGCGCACACGTTGCTCAGCCAAGATGGATGCCAGCAAGGAGGATTCTGGGAAATGGTCGGACATGTGGTGTCTCCTTTTGACCTTTCCTGAAATCTTCCAGTTGGTGGCTTGTTAATTCCATGTTCCTTACCTGTCATAAAATAACTCACAAAAATGGTTACTATGGTTCCCAGCCAGGGTGGGTGTCAAGCAGTGTACCTACCCTGACATCAGCACAGGGACAGAGGCCAACCACAGAAAAATAGACCATCACCAGGGTGCCCGGGCAGAAATAAACCTCAACCTAAAACAGCTTACCTCACATTGGAACTTGACTCCATGTGCTGGGTCTTGAACCCAGCCAAAACCTACAGTCTTCCAACTGGGATCACAGACCTGGCTTCAGGACCTAATGAAGCTCAGGTTCTAGATGTCTCATCACAGAGAGAATTCAGTGAGAGACAAAGTGATAGGTAAGAAGTGGATTTATTTAGAGAGAAACACCCTCCACAGTCAGAGTGTGGGCCATCGCAGAGGATGAATACAGCCAATGAATGTGTTATGGTTGGCTTTTATGGACTAGGTAATTTCATAGGCCATAAAACAATAGAATGGTCATAGTAAACACCCTCTTCCAACAACACAAGAGAAAACTCTACGCATGGGCATCACCAATTGGTCAACATCGAAATCAGACTGATTATATTCTTTGCAGCCAAAGATGGAGAAGCTCTATACAGTCAGCAAAAACAAGACTGGGAGCTGACTGTGGCTCAGATTATGAACTCCTTCTTATTGAAAATTCAAACTTAAATTGAAGAAAGTAGGGAAAACCTACTAGACCATTCAGGTATGACCTAAATCAAATCCATTATGATTATACAGTGGAAGTGACAAATAGATTCAAGGGATTAGATCTGATAGGCAGAGTGCCTGAAGAACTATGGACAGAAGTTTGTGACATTGTACAGGAGGCAGTGATCAAGACCATCCCAAGAAAAAGAAATGCAAAAAAGCAAAATGGTTACCTGATAAGGCCTTACAAACAGTTGAGAAAAGAAGAGAAGTGAAAGACAAAGGAGAAAAGGAAAGATACACCCATTTGAATGCAGAGTTCCAAAGAATAGCAAGGAGAGATAAGAAAGCCTTCCTCGGCGATCAATGCAAAGAAATAGAGGAAAATTCTATTTTGGGGAGGAGGGGGGAAGATTAGAGATCTCTTCAAGAAAATTAGAGATACCAAGGGAACATTTCCAGCACAGATGGGCACAATAAAGGACAGAAATGGTATGGACCTAACAGAAGCAGAAGAGATTAGGAAGAGGTGGCAAGAATACACAGAAGAACTATATGAAAAAGATCTTCATGACCCAGATAACCACAATGGTGTGATCACTCACCTAGAGCCAGACATCCTGGAATGCTAAGTCAAGTGGGCCATAGGAAGCATCACTATAAACAAAGCTAGTGGAGGTGATGGAATTCCAGTTGAGCTATTTCAAATCCTAAAAGATGATGCTGTGAAAGTGCTGCACTCAATATGCCAACAAATTTGGAAAACTCAGCAGTGGGCACAGTACTGGAAAAGGTCAGTTTTCATTCCAATCCAAAAGAAGGGCCATGCCAAAGAATGTTCAAACTACTACACAATTGTACTCATCTCAAACTCTAGTAAAGTCATGCTCAAAATTCTCCAAGCCAGGCTTCAACAGTATGTGAACTGTGAACTTGAACTTGAACATCCAGATATTCAGGCTGGATTTTAAAAAGGCAGAGCAACCAGAGATCAAATTGCCAACATCGTTGGATCATAGAAAAAGCAAGAGAATTCCAGAAAAACTTCTGCTTTATTGATTATGCCAAAGCCTTTGACTGTGTGGATCACAACAAACTGTGGAAAATTCTTCAAGACATGGGAATACCAGACCACCTGACCTGCCTCCTGAGAAATCTGTATGCAGGTCAAGAAGCAACAGTCAGAACCGGACATGGAACAACAGACTGGTTCCAAATTGGGAAAGGAGTATGCCAAAGCTGTATATTGTCACCCTGCTTATTTAACTTAAATGCAGACTATATCATGTGAAATGCCGGGCTGGATGAAGCACAAGCTGGAATCAAGATTGCCAGGAGAAACATCAATAACCTCAGAGATGCAAATAACACCACCCTTATGGCAGAAAGTGAAGAACTAAAGAGCCTCTTGATGAAAGTGAAAGAGGAGAGTGAAAAAGTTGGCTTAAAACTCAACATTCAGAAAACAACAATCACAACATCTGGTCCCATCACTTCATGGCAAATAGATGGGGAAGCAATGGCAACAGTGACAGACTTTATTTTTAGGGGCTCCAAAATCATTGCAGATGGTGACTACAGCCGTGAAATGCTCCTTGGAAGAAAATCTATGACCAACCTAGACAACATATTAAAAAGCAGAGTTGGCAAACAATTGCTTTGCTAACAAAGATCCATCTAGTCAAAGCTGTGGTTTTTCTAGTAGTCATGTATGGATGGTAGAGCTGGACCATAAAGAGAGCTGAGCACCGAAGAACTGATGCTTTTGAACTGTGGTGTTGCAGAAGACTCTTGAGAGTCCCTTGGACTGCAAGGAGATCCAACCACTCCATCCTAAAGGAACTCAGTCCTGAATATTCATTGGAAGGACTGATGCTGAAGCTGAAACTTCAATAGTTTGGCCACCTGATGTGAAGAAGTGACTTACTGGAAAAGACCCTGATGCTGGGCAATATGAAGGCGGGAGGAGAAGGGGACAACAGAGGATGAGATGGTTGGATGGCATCACTGACTCGATGGACATGAATATGAGCAAGGTCCCAGAGCTGGTTATGGACAGGGAACCGGCACGCTGCAGTCCACGGTGTCACAAAGAGTTGGACACAACTGAGAGACTGAACTGAATTGAATTTCATAGGCTAATGAAGGGGAGGATTATTCCAACTATTTTAGGGAAGGGGTAGAGATTTCCAGAATTGTGCTACCACCCACTTTTGGTCTTTTGACAGTGCCTTGGAACTACAATGGCGCCTCTGGGTGTGTCATTTAGCTTGCTAATTGAGGATCAAGGTCTATTAGAAGTTGATTTGTCTGCCTAGGTGAACCCACTTGATTCTAATCAGTTTGTGTTGTGTCCTCGGGCTATGTCATTCTTTCAAAAGTTGTGCCCTGCCCCTTAACTCAGACACAGAAATAGCTCAAGTGCATCACAAGCTTCGATGTAAAGGACAGATTTATGAATTGGAGCTCATCGCGATAAAAACCTCGAGCTCCATGAAAGACTCTGTGAGGAGGATCAAGAGGCAGGCTCCAGACAGGGGGATGTTTACAAACCACACGTCTGACAAAGGACTAGCATCTGGAATAAAGAGCTCTTAAAACTTGAGTCAACAAACAATCCAGCTAGAGAATAAGCAGGAAACAGGAGGGGATATTGAAAGGAAGAGGATAAACAGATGGCAAATAAACACAGGAAAAGAGGTTCAACATGAGCCAACTGTTAGGGAAATGCAAATCAAAACCTCCGTGAGCTAGCACTGCACACCTATCAGAACAGCTAAAAAAAAATAGCAACACCAGGAAATGCTGAAGCCAGATTGCTTACACCTTGCTGGTGGGGTGGAAAATGATAGACACTCTGGAAAACAGTTTAGCACTTTCTTATAAAAGTAGGTATGCAGTTACCACAGGACCCAGCAATGGCACGCTTGGGCATTTATCCTAGAAAAGTGAAAATTTATATTCACATCAAAACCTATATATGAGCTTCATAGCAGCCTTACTTGTAACAGTCAGAAACTGCAAACAACAGATACCCTTCAAAGGGTGAGTGATTCAGGAAAACCTGGAGCATCTGTATCACAGAGTACTATTTTTCAGGACACAAATGAGTGAGCTATTGATACACAAGTGATATCGATACACAACTCCAGGGAACCATGCCGAGAGCAACAGCCAAGCCCAAATATTGTGTACTGTAAACTCTATATAGCATTTTTCACAGGATGAAATCTCAGATCCTATTTATATTGTTACCTGCTAACTTTTATAGTAATCACGTCCTTGCTTTTTTTCTTTACCATCTAACCAAACATTTCTAAACATTAGAGATTTTTTAAAACTTTATTCTGTTGGAATCATACATAGTGTATTACATCATGTTTGTTTATCACACTCAGCAACAATGTGTTTTATAAGACGTATCTAAGATGTTCCTGGACCTACCGGTCTTTCATTTCATTTACTATGTAATATTCCACTGAATAGTGTACCACAGTTTATGTCTTTCTCTTTCTTCTCTTCATGGACAACTGGCTTGTTTGGCCACTGTAAGAAATGTTTTTGTGGGTGAATATCAAGAGTTATTCTGGCTCTCAGTAACTCTCTTTAATTGGGCTTCCCTGGTGGCTTAGTTGGGGCTTCCCTGGTGGCTTAGAGGGTAAAATGTCTGCCTGTAATGCAGGAGACCTGGGTTCAATCCCTGGATTGGGAAGATCCCCTGGAGAAGGAAATGGCAACCCACTCCAGTACTCTTGCCTAGAAAATCCCATGGATGGAGGAGCCTCGTAGGCTACAGTCCATGGGGTCACAAAGAGTCGGACACAACTGAGCAATGGCACACGTTTGGTAGCTTAGTGATAAAGAATCTGCCTGCAGGAGTCACAGATTCAGTCCCTGATCTGGGAAGATCCCTCTGAACCTGTGCTCTAGAGCCTGGGAGCCGTAACTACTGAAGCCCACACGCTGCAAGTACTAAACCCTGACCACCTTAGAGCCCATGCTCTGAAATAAGAGAAGCCAGTGCAATGAGAAGCCCGAGCCTGACAACCAGGAGTAGCCCCGCTTGCCGCAACTAGAGAAAAGCCTGAGCAGAAACGAAGACCCAGAGCAGCCAAAAGTAAAAATAATTAATTTTTAGAAAGATCACCTTCAGGTTTCTAAAGCACTGTACTAACTCATATCCAGTAACAGCTTTAAAAGCTCCAATTTGTCCACATTTCAACAGTTGATGTGGTTTGTCTCTTTCATTTTAGCCATTCTGGTACACGTACAGTGGTATCTCATTGCAGTTTTAATTTGCATTTTTCTGCTATTAAGGAGGTGAATGTGATGGTTAATTTTGTGTGTCAAATTAGCTCAGTTGTTTGGTCAACTGAGCCTAGATTTTGCTGTGAAGGTGTTTTTCAAATTTAATTAACATTTAAATCAGTGACTTTGAATAAAGCCGATTGCTCTTCATAATGTGGTGGGCCTCATCCAATGATGAAAAAAGCTGAGGTTTCCAAAGAAGAGGGACTCTTGCCTCCAGACACCTTCAGACTCAAGACTGCAGGTCGAACTGCCCCCTGAGTTTGCCCCCTGCACTCCTGGGGCTGCCAACAACTCATCAGCTCTCACCTGCCTTCTTCATTCTAACCATGGCTCTGGGGCAAAGGCAGCTCAGCAGGCCGTGCTTGCTGACCTGGAATTCAGTATCTGCTGGACGTTAGCCTCACAAGTCTTGCTGGCGCCCTAAGAAGATTTAAAAATAGCTTATTCAGCTTTTAGAGATGTCCCAGGAGGGAAGATTGATCCAAGCTATCTAATCTACATAAATGTAAATCCTCATGACCATTTTCATAGTGACTCAGGTGGTAAAGAATCTGCCTGGAATGCAGGAGATGCAGGTTTGATCCCTGAGGTGGGAAGATCCCCTAAAGGAGGAAATGGCAACCCATTCCAGTATTCTTGCCTGGGAAATCCCATGGGCAGAGGAGCCTGGTGGGCTACAGTCCATGTGGTTGCCAAGAGTTGGACACGACTGAGTGACTAACACTTTCACTTTCAATGACCATTGTCATAGTCAGCAAATTTGTTTTACTTTTAGAGTTCATGACTATGCTACTATTGAATAGTCACATTCTGCTGTGAATTTAATGAACTTTAAAAATGCATTTTATTTCATTGTGTGTAATAATTGCACACATATGTGAAAAATAGTTGTTTACATGTACACAAGTTCTTGAGACACACACAGAATCAGGAACTACTCACAATAGTGGCCCTAAATTCTTTAGTCCACATGTTAATACATATTACTGAGTAAAGGAATTCGAGGAAAATGACTCTATTATATAGGTCAACCAACACTTATTAAGCACCTCTTCTTGGCCAGGCCCAGTGAGGGAACCATGGCCCATGTCCAGCTGTGGCTCATGTTCAACCACGTGGGCTCCTGGGCCACACTCATTAGTGGGGCTTTCTCCACACAGAGGAGGTGTCTTTGTGTAACCTGCATGAGGACTAAAAATGGCCCTAGCTAAGGTGGAGTTTGTCCTCGGAATCTGCAGACCTGAAGACCCACTTCCCACCCAGGGGAGGGTTGGAGCAGGAGCCTTCCTGAGTTAACAAATGACCAGGGATGGCTTACAATTAGTCATTTGTATGTAACTTTGGTTTTCTGAGTTACTCTATGAAATGTATTCACTTAAGAGGCTCTTTCTTTAAATTTTATTTACCTTGTTCATTTGTCTAACCGTTATTTTTTTTTTAGAATAGTTAATTCCAGAGTAAACTTCACTACAGTTTACCTTTGAATTGCAGCAAAGTCTCGTGTTTGCATAAGAGCACACGAGTAGAGATGATGATTTCGTGACATGAATGGATTTCATAAGTGCCCAGGCACAGTTACCCAGATATCGCCTGGCCAGGTGCTGGAAGACAGGCATCAAAGGATGGAATGAGTGAGCCCTTGATCTGGTTGGAAGGTTCTCGGGAGACCTAACACCATGTTGCAGTAGCTGGATCTCTTCCCATTGTTACTGCTTCCCTGGGTTTACACTGCAACTATTCTGGGATAACTGAAAGGATGCAGGCAGTCCCAAGCTGCCCTACCATGGAGTGGAGGCAGGAAAGTGTTCGGGTCTCCACGCAGATTGTTGCCTCACCAGCGGGAGGAATCAGAAGGGGTCCTTCCCCAAGTCCAGCTCCAGTAAGGGCACTTCTGATGGAATTTTATATAATGGAAAAAATAGAATTATTTCACCCCAAAGTAAGTTAGTAAGGGGAGAGAAACCATGGGGTTATCTCTTATTATAGTTTAATTAGAATAGAGTTGAAAAAATAAAATTAATGTCGCCAATTTTAAAGCAGAAAACAGTACTTATGAAGCTGTCTTTCTCTGACTCATTCTGTTAAAATAAAATTTTTACAACATCACAGAACTGTAAGGTGGTAGAACCTAAACAAATTTAGGTTTCTTGTTCAGGTCTTCCTCCTTTGAAGTCCCGCTTTGAAGTGCCTGTGGGGAGACGGGTGGGGGCAGGAGGAAAGAAGGTACTTGACTCCTGTCTGTTCAGCTCAGGTTTGGACATTTTTCGTGCAACTCAGTCACCATGTGTGTCCGGGAAGCAAGCCTGTAATGTTTTGATGAAAAGCACCCCAGAGTATTTCTGTCGCATAAGAGGATGGTTTCTTTTGTACAAGCAAGTGACTCTACCAGAGTCTTCATATGGGAAGGACTCGTGTGTTAGGAAAGAGTGGGCGTGCAGGCAGCTCCATGTGAGTTTTACCCGATATGTCCTGCCCCGTGAGCTGTGAGGGCAGGAGAGGGGGGACCTCTGCAGGAATCTGTGATGTACATTGGGTCTAAGGGCAGGGACGGCTGAGGAGCTGGGGGCAAAGGGGCCTACTGACAAACACATGGAAAATCTGAGGGGTTTCCGGGGTCAGGAGGGCAGGGCAGGCCCGGGCGCAGGTGACGTTTGAAGTCTGCGATTAAGACAGAAAAGGCACCAGCTCTACACTTTGTATCCAACAGGAACAACATTTGAAAGCACTGAATCAGTTGATGCTCATTGTTCATCTTCACCATGAGGGCTAAGCCAGGAGCACGGCAACCCCAGGGAGGAAGGGCCTTCATGTCGAAGCTTGGGGCCTGGAAAGAGAGTTTCCCACAAGCAGAGGCAACCAGACTGGGGCTGGGACGTGAGGCCTAGATGTCAAGGTCAAGGTCAAGGTCAGGGTGGGGATGACGTCCCTCTCAGGGGATGGGGCCAAAGCAGAGAGATAGAAAGGCTGTCAAGAGCAGGGAGACTCCCAGAGGGGGAGATGACTCTCCTTCACGCGTGACCCCTCATGAGGTCAGCCTGGATGCCTGAAAGCAGGACCTGCGGGTGTGATTGTCCTTCTGTTCTGTTTCCTTGGCCTGAGGACACAGTTACTTCCAGCTCTGACCACACAGTCACTTCCAGTGAGTCCATTATCTGGAACTAGGAATCTAAGCGTCCTCCTCTCGCCAACCCTCCCACATCAGCAGGCCTGGGGCCCAGGCAGGAGGAGCACAGTTACAGGAAGTGAAGGGCAGGCGTCTTCTGGCCTCAGTCTGCCAGTCTGTGCAGTCATTCGTGCCAGAAACCCATGGAGGTTTTGGTTTTGGTGGTTAGATCATGGATGATTTTTGTTTGTTTTTACTTTTTTTAATTTGTTTTGAATTAGGTGAAAATTTTACAAGCATATACAGCTTTTTACTTTCCAAGACAAAAGAAAGCAAAGAGATAGGTTATTTCCACTTGAACTTACAGGAGAAGACAAACATCACCCCCTCCACCCATGGCCCCAGAGCCTGTCTTGACCACAGGCTGTTCTGAGCTGGGGTCTGGGGGTAGCAGCCAGAGTCCAGAAGGTTGATGGGGGGTAGGGAAAAGGAGGCATGCAGCCCCTCGCACCTTCTTGCCTGAGTTGCACCTGCCAAGACCCCACCTGGACCGAGTCAGGCACTAGAGCAGGCAGGGGCCCGCTGGGTGCCCCCTCCTTGGCTCTCCCTGGTCCCACCCACCCAGAGAAGCCCTGCCCCATGATCCCCACAGCCATGCTGGTGCCTGATGGCCTGAGGAGCCACTCAAGGTCAGGATTCAGGCCCTCCGTGACCTCTGACCCCTCCACAGCTCTCCTTGGGGCGAGAGGGGCCTTTTCCTACTGTTGTTGGGGTTCCTGACAACCCCAGAGGGGAAGGGAATACTTGGCCCACCAGATGCTCTGCTCTGCCCCCAGTCACTGCATGGGTCCTGCCTCAGTCACCCCCAGGACCGCTTGGTGTCCCGATTACAGCAGCCACTGAACCAACAGCTCCTTGGTCCAAATCAGGGCCCCTCCCCAACCCCGCAGTCTCGCTGGCCACACACTGTCCATTCTACCCAGCTGGAACCAGGTCCTGGGTGGTGGGAGGGTTCATTGTCACCGTCCCAGTTAGCTGATTCTACCAGCTGAAGTGAAATAGGATTTCCTAGGTCTCGGAGTGTATCTGCATAACTCAGACAAAAAGTAATTTGATAAAACATGTTCTGGATAACCGACTTTTTCCAAGTATTCAGGCTGTTTATTTTATCTGTAAATATAATCTTTGTGGCGGAATATTTTTTCTCTCTGTTGCTAGATATGATTAATTTATTTACTCTCCAGGGTTTTATCATACCTTTGGCATTAGAATTAGGCACAGACTGTCTCCCAAAAGAGGTGACTTGTGGCATCGTGCAGACATTACATTTAACCATCCTAGGCAATCGTGTGATGCTGTGTGTGATGCTGTCCTGGAGCCTGGGTTCAGAGCAGCTGTGACCGCACAGAGTCAGGTCTTCGTCTGCGTAACTGGTGGTCAAGCTGCAGCTGGGGCCCTTCTGAGCTGCACACTGACCCACTGGCACCAGGACCACACGTGCTGCCCTCAGGGTCAGGGAACCGAGGGCATTTACCGGCAACCCCCGGTGTCTGCCCTTTAGAGATCATTCACATTCCTTTTGCACACTTCTTTTAATTATTGTAGAAAGTGAGCCACGCTTTTGAGGACAAGAATCTGCTGCAGCCCCTGCTCCCTTAGTCTGCGTGTGTCTGTGAAACTCCCCGCAGCTGCCTCCCTTCAGCACCCACAACCTGGTCTTCTCCGGTGGGTTCCCCTCCGGGTGGATGGAGAGCAGATCAGGAGCGAGGTCCACCTCACACACAATGCCTTCCTGTGTCCGGACGGTGAGAACAGTGAAGTGGGCTAACGGACCTGAACAACTCCCCCGTTTTCTTTAGAAGAGATTGAATTACCAGGTCGGTGTCACGGTTCTCCTTTTTGGACCATCCACTGTTTCCTGTCTGTCTCCTTTTTAAAGAATCGTCATGTTTAGCATGTGAAATGTGCCCTTTGTGAATAAGATGGAGAAGAAAGAAAAACGTTTTTCCTGAAGGACCCACAAGGCAAGAATTTCAAACAAAGGTGTTTTTAAGTGAAGGTTTCCTAGGAGACTGTGAGCTCATTACGGGATGGGTGGAACCAGGGAGCTAGAGCAGCTCAGGGAGGCCAAGGGCAGAGTCCAGCCAACCTCGGCATCCTGTCTTTCCCTCGGCACCCCCACCACCATCCTCCAGGTTTGCTGAACATGCCTCTGAGAGGGGCACTTGGGTGTATTTTTAGGGTGTTTTCTCCAGAGCAGGGAGCTTATCTGACATTGTCTGACAGCGAGCTTTTCTCTGCTTGTGCTCTTTGGAGCCGCCCTCCCCGCCCCTTGGAGAAGCCCCCACCTTGGGCTAATGTGCAGAGGGACACACGGGATCTGAGAGCAGAGAGGCGACCAAGGCCCTCTTCCTTTGATTTAACAAGCTCCATGTGATCCGATTAAACTGGTTTTCATATTTATTTCCATCAGTGTCAGGGGACTCTCATTATGCAGGCTCTCAAGGGGCCCCTCGATTCTGAGAAATTGCCTCTCTTCTCTGTCGAGTGTTTATGGGACACGGAAATTTATGGGGGTTTTAAATAAAATCCACGGATCACACTGGCCAGGAAAACCTCCTCAGAACTTCAGCTTTTTCCTTGTTAGAGCTATTCTTCATTTGCTCAGGACTAACAGCAAAATCAAGTGTGTGTGTGTTTGTGTGTGCGTGCGTGTGCCTGTGCACGTGGGCCTGGGTGTCTGTGCAGCTACACACCCCTGTGGCTCCCTGGCCCTTGAAAATGGCTGGTCGAAGCTGAGATATGCTGTAGCCATTAATCACCCACTGGATTTCAAAGACTAAGCATGAAAAAAATTGTAAAATATCTCAGTGGTTTACAATTGCTTACATGTTGCAATAATATTTTGGATACACTGGGTTAAGTAAAATGTAGTATTAAATCATATAATTAAATCATTAAACATAGTATTAAAATCACTTTCCCCTTTTCTCTCTGCTGCATCTCTGGCTCATGTTCTGTTACCTTTAGACAGCACTGCTGTGGGCAGTGCACCCAAGGCCTGAAACCAGGACTGTGAGGGGCTGTGTATCCTATGCTCCCTCTGCAGGCTGTTAATGCTTGACAGTAATGGTCACTTTGGATCTGGTGAGTCTTGTGGACTCAATGTTGTGTGTTAGCAAGATATTTTTACATGTTTTTTTTTTTTTTTTTAAAGACAACAGAAATGTTTGTTATGAAGAATTGCTGCACGTTTAGGGCAGGTTCCGGGCACAGAGGAGGGATGACCAGGAACGATCCATGGTGCAGCAGGGAAGGGTCCTCTGAGCCCTCCCCACCCTGGGTTTCTGCCGTGTGTCTGGTGTCCCATGCCTTCCCGGTTTCCCCTGCAGGAGGCTGGGCCCCGACTGCAAAGAGAGCCTCCAGCTGTGTGGTTCGGTAGGGTGCCTCACACAGAAGTCTCCAGCAGGTTGCCTGTGACCACCTCTGCTCCCCAGCTCGGTCTACCCCCACCCCACTGAATGAGCCTGGGGGCTGTGTGCGGGCGGGGCCCCCTCTGCTCCTGACCCAGAGGATGTGGAGGAAGCCACTCCGCTCCTTGTCTGCATCTCTCATCCGCCCTGAGCTGCTGTTCCACCAGCAGCCTTGCGCCCCATCCTGGCTGTTTCCCCAGAAACCCCAGGCTCTGCTTTCTGCTCTAGGTTTAAACCTCTCCCTCCCCCATCAAGGTCCTGAACAAACCCTACATCAGACTGCGTACCCCACCCCTGTTCTCTCCCCAAGGGGGATTTCTCCACTTCCTCACGCCGGCTCAGACCCACTCTGGTCTCCGCAGCCCACAGGAAAGTATGCGGAATGTTTGCTTTAGAATATTGTCTGAACATTTCTTGGCTCAAATCAATATTTGGTACATCAGCCTTAGAAATAATAACCCAAGCGGGAGAAAGATAAGTTATAGGAAAGAATGTGCTTTTCAAATACAAGGAGAAGGCAGCTGGTTGGGTCACCAGGGTCCCTCTGCTTTCATTACAATTGCTCAAGAAACTTCATGTTTGTGATATTTTACATTCTTTTGGGAGGGGAGGTGGTGCAGGGGCAACTGAAGTTTCTGGATTGCTTCTGGAGGGCACAAGAAGGTGGAGACAAACTCCAGGGGGAACTGGCCGAGGCTGGCTCCTGGTTATCGCCCATCATAGCAGGGTCCATAGGACCCCGATGCTGGTCACCGGGTTGGGTCAGCATCCAGTCTAAACCACTTTCAGAGCCATTAGGCACCCCCTCCATCTTTTTAAAAGGTCTGCAGTGCTTGTCAAACAATAAGTGCTTAACAAATGGTAAGTGACTGTGTAAATAATTGAAGGAAGGGATGTGTTTATTCACCTCTGTTGGTTCAGCTTTGAAGTTTAATCGCTAACGGTAATCACAATATTGAATCATAATCACTAACATGGGTTTTCTGATGCTCCAGGAATCCTCCCAGTTTCCTGAGAAACGTCAGACAGTCCTTCAACCTTAAGTTTTACCAGCCTCCTCCGTCCATGGGATTTTCCAGGCAAGAGGACTGGAGTGGGTTGCCATTTCCTTCTCCAGGGGATCTTCCCAACCCAGGGACTGAACCCAGGTTTCCCGCATGGCAGGCAGATGCTTTACCGTCTGAGCCACCAGGGAAGCCCTAATAAAAATAAACAGAGATAGCATAATTAATAGAAAGAGGGGGCTGTCTTAGTGCTTTGAGCATGGCTTTGACATATTAAAATATTTATACTTTGGGTAAGTCACCATTTTTATTTCTTGGAGTAAATTTTGAGCATAGTCTGATTTTCTAAAGCAGCAAATTCGTAGTTCTGAGTTTTCTCTGGGGCAAAAATGGCAAAACACAAAATTCCCCAAATGTATTTGAAAGGCATGCCCACACGCTCACCCAGCTTCCTTGTGGTTCGTGCCCTGGGCTGAGCCCCTCCCAGGTGACTTCCGGCTGCACTGACAGGAGGTGGGTCTGGCTGTCACCTGGTCACAGGGCCCGGCTCTCTGGGGAGCCGCCCTGAGCTGTCAGCAGTGGCCCTCCAGCCTCTGGTCTGGCTGGACTGCTCTCCAAGTGAGCAGAGGGCCCCTTGGTGCATATGGCACCTCATTTCATGCTCATCTCAAGCCCCAGAAAACGGAGGGAAACAAGCTCAGCTGGGTTTTCTCAGCCAGAACATGCTGGTGTCTGGGACCCCGCTCCCTCCTCACTGAGGCCCTGATGCCACAGGCACCCACTCCTGGCCCCCATCCCCGAGGGTGCTCTGGCCTGGGTCCCTGGACGTTCTGCCAGAGAAGAACCCCACACAATACAGTCCCTACTCAAGGGCATGTCCACTCAGATGGCTGTGTGGAAACAAAAACAGCCCCTGAGAGCTGCTGTCTGTTTAGAGCCATGTATGAGCTTCCAGAGTGCTGGTGGAAATGTCCGGCAGAGCCCGTCTGTGGGAGGCCAGGTCTGCGAGCCTGCCATGCGAGGAAGCCATGAGGACTCGGCCTGGGCTCTGCTGGGGCCGGCCCCGCACTTCTTGTCCTGGGCACACAGCGTGGTTGTGCTCTCTGACCAGCCAACACACAAAGAGGAGACGGCAGTTCTCCCAGTCTAGGCTCCGGGGAGGGTTGGGCTGCCGGGCAGGCGGGCCTTACAGACCTTCCCGGCCTCAGGCAGCCCTTGGCTCAGAACCTCCATCCTCAGCCCTCCACCTCACCCGCCACCCTCTGCAAACTCCATGGGCCAGAACCATCCCCACCCTCAAGTAGAAGACCCTCCCAGCCCCCAAAGCCCATTGTTTTCTCCTCTTGCTTTACGTTCTCCACCTGACATTTTAGATGCTTGCTCTCTCCTGTCAAGTGCATGAGGATTTATGTATTCCAGTTACTGCTGGACCCCAGTGTCCAGCTCAGTGCCTGACATACAACATATGCTAAATCCTTTCAGTCATGATTACGTAAGTAAGTATTGCTGGGAGAATCCAGTTGGAAAGCCGGGGCATGTGCTCAGAGCTATTATTGACTCCTGGATTGCACAAACCTGCCATTTTGCTTTGGGGCATCTGAGAGTCCCTGCCCGTGAGGTCAGCCCAGCACCCCACATTTTCTCTGAGTTCTAGGCCCCAACTGGCAGGGGTCTCAGACTCCTTTATTCTCTGGCCCGTTGTCATGCATATGGGCTGTCCCCAGTGGGCCCCTCAGCTACCTCGTCTAGGTTCCTGGCAGGACGACCAGGGCAGGCCCCCCTTCCTTTAGCCCCAGGACTCCCCAAGGTGCTTGCTGAGTCTAGGGTCCTGCTGAGACCACCAGGGCAGGCCCCCTTCCCTAACCCCCAGCCCCCGAGGTCTTTGCTTCCTTTCCTGCCTCTGCTCTTAATTGAGCTGATCTGTTATCAAACTTCAAAAGGCACGAGGCGCCATCCCTTCCTCCTGGGGGGCCTGGGCCTGACTCAGATTTCCCCAGTCTCTGCTTTGCGTCTTTGCTTAATTGAAGTATGATTTGCATAAAGTAAAAACATACAGATCTGAAACTTTGAGCTGGATGAGTTTGGACACATCCCTACACCTGTGTAGCCTCCACTCGGGTCAAGACCCCCCTACCCCCCGCCCCTCCTGTTCATATCAGCAGAGCCCAGTTAGGCTCATTCTAGAATGTCACACCCATGGGGTCTACTGGAGGTGTTCTGAGTTTCAATAGTCCCTTTTATCGCTGAGCAGTGCTCTGTTGTATGTGGGTGCCCCGATTTGTTCATTCACATTGGGGTGATTTCTAGTTTTTGCTGATTATGAATACAGCTGCGATAAACTTTATTATAATTTGAGAGGACAGAGGTCTTCATTTCTGTTGGGTAAATGGGAGAAAAATGGCTGGTTCAGAAATCAAATGACAATGCTGAGCCGTGTTCCCAGGGACTGTGTCATTTCCTGCTTCCCCTGGGAACACGTGACTCCCGGTGTGTCCATCTTCCTGACAGCAGCCACGTCAGTGACTGTGAAGCCGAATCTCCTGGCGGTTTTAATTTCTGTTTCCATGATGATCCTTGGGGCTTCCTAGGTGGCACTAGTGGTAAAGAACCTGCCTGCCAGTGCAGGAAACCTGAAAGATGTGGGTTTGATCACCAGGTCAGGGAGATCCGTTGGAGGAGGGTATGGCAACCCACTCTAGTATTCTTGACTGGGAGACCCCATGGACAGAGGAGCCTGGGGAGCTACAGTCTATGGGATCGCAAAGAGTCAGACACAACTGAGCACTCACACACCATGACCGACTGGACTGAGCATCTTCTCATGTGTGTGGTTTCTTTTGTGAAGTATCTGTTCAAGTCTTTTGCCCATTTATAAGCAGTGGATTGCTTATTGTACTATTTTATTTTTCAGAGGGTGAAATTTGTGTTTTGTTGGGGGTACAACTGACGTGTAACATTGTATCAGGTTTGGGCACCCACAGGATGAGTCAGTGTTTGTAAACACTGGAAGGCTCACTAGTATCCAGTCACCGTCCAGATTCTCATCTTCTTATCACTGAGGTGTGGCCAGTTCCCCGGCGGATCCCTGTGTTGCTGACACTTTTCTCTGGTTGTGTCTTTTCCTAAGTGTCCCCTGTCTGCCTCTGTAGCCTTGTCTGCCATACTACACGGCTCCAGGGTTACGTGTGGTGTTCATTTGATCCTTGCTCATTGCCAGGCTGTGGGAGGAGGATCTCTGACCATGCAGCATCCCCACCCTGGCTCTCCAGGAAGCACAGTCATAGCTCTAAGCTCCCAACCTGGGGAACAAAACAGGGTGCTGGGTAAAGGAGCATCTCCTGAGGATCAGGAGATGTGGTAGCCTTCTGTTGTCCCAGCAGCCCAGCCGTCAAGACTGACCCGGGTCCCTCACCTCATCTAATGAGAACCTGATTTTTGAGTACACGCTGTCATAACTGATAAATTCAAAGTAACTTTTAAATCCCAGAATTCATAGTGACTCAGATGACTATGAATGTTCTGCAAAGGAAACAACTCCCATTGTGTCTGGGGGATAGAACTGGAGTTAGTGTTAGTGGTTAATTCACAGTCTCAACTTGTGGGTGTCAAATGCACCCCTCCTGATCCCACAGGTTAAAGTTCGGGGAGTGGTCACCTCCCAGGGACCCTGTTTCCTGAGCCCGCCCCTCCGTCATCAGGGCCCAGGACACCCAGCCCGCTGTCCCCTCACAGAAGGAAGGGCCACGGGGGTCTGGCGCTGGGCCTCCTCCTGCCGCCTTGGAGGACAGGGCAGAGTTCCGCACACAGGCCCTTGGGACCAAGTGATGAGGAAAAGATGGGCTTTAGCTCCTCCTCCCTGGCGCTGACTGACCCCCTCCTCGAGGTGTGAAGCCGCCTCCAGGCCCTTTCAACCAGGTGCTGGAGGTGGCGCTCCCCCAGGGTCTCTGGCACCCTCTGCACACGGGTCAGGCACGGTCTTGGCACACCAGTGAACCTGCCCCAGTGTCTGCACCACGTAATCACCACCCAGGGCGACACAAAGGCCCCACAACCCCGCTCAGCTGGAGGCTCTGAACCACTTGGGTTGGGACCACCACGTCTGGAGAAGGCAGACCCCAGCCATGAGCAGCCCTCAGGCCGTTACCCACACCGCCCTGTCTGGGTGACTAGCTCAGGCCATCCCGGCAGCGGAAGCCTCTGATGGGGCCAGGGGGCTGCGGGGGAGGGTGCTGGCAGCCTCTCGAGTTTGTGGGCCTCAGGGCGACCACCTGTGCAGACGGAGCCCCCCCAGCTCACCACCCACGCTGTCCTGCCTCTCCTCCTCTGCAGCCGCTTCCACCTGCTGGGCTGTGCTGCCCCCACCCCTATGCCAACCAGAGAGCCGCCACCTGCCCTGGGGCTGCCACCTCCCCTCTCCGCCCCCAACACTATGCATGTGAGACCTGGAGGTTTTCCAGCTGTACTTGTACATCTCCAGGGGCCAGGGTGGGTGGGAAGCAAGCCACCCACTCCCTGGCTTTTGATCCTGCCTCCAATTACAGGTCGAGCCTCCCAGTGCTTCCTGGCCCCCTCAGCGCCTGCCCTGAACCTGGGTCTTCCTTTCCCTTCCCAGGTGCCCAGGTCTTGTGACACCAGAACGCGGGACCCCCCCCCACACACACCCCAGTCACAGTTGCCCCTCAGGAACACCTCCTTGTGTGCAGGGAGCACTCCCGGGTGATCTTGCCCAACAAGGAGGCAGAAAGTTGGCTGGGGAACAAACGCGCAAATGTTCCTGCCGGCACCTGAGTACACACAGGGGCACGTGTGCCCCACACATGCACTGTAAACCCCTGGCTTGCTGTCTTAAAAGAAGAGGATTTTCTTTCTTATGACAAATCACATCTAGGTAGTGACTTGACTTAGGCAGGCTGGCTGAAAGGAGTAACTGCTATAACTGAAAAGCTAGTTTAGTGTCTTTAACAAATAGAATTTTTTTTCCTCACCAAATACTAAGCTGAGGCTTTGTTTCAGGCATTCAGCAGTAACTGTTAATAGCGATTTTGTTGGTCTCATACTCATGCCCATTGCTATATGGCTACAGATTGGCTGCCCCGACTCCAGCTATCACATCCATTCAAGGTGGGTAGGTTTGGTTTCTAACTGTACCCACTGGGCTCCTAAGAAAAGAGAAACATATGTTCTAAGTGATAAGCGTTGTCTCATTTAATCCTATGGTAATTCTATATGTGGGTACTAATGTTATTACCATTTTAAGTCATGAAGGAACTGAAATTTAGAGAGACTATGGGCTGGTAAGTGGCAGAGTTGGAAATGAGTTCCAGCAAACGCAGGGAGATAGTGAAGGACATGGAAGCCTGGCATGCTGCAGTCCTTGGTGTCGCAAAGAGTCGGACACAACTTAGTGACTGAACGGCAGCAACAAACGGCAGAGTGTGGACCAGAACCCACTTATCTCAATACAGCCTTTTCCTTCCACACACGGTCGAGTTACGTTTGCTCCTGTGGAAATACAGAGGAAGTATTTCAGAAGCTCTTTAAAAACTAAAATCTCCTTGTGGCTGGAGGAAGGAGTGGGAAGCAGGTGAATGAGTTTGGGGCATGACCCGAACCCTGGGTGGAGGGATGGGGCCTCTACCCATGTCTTGACTGGATAGCCCTGTGTCTCCAGCTGGAAGGCATCCTGCACCCTACACCTTCCCCCAGTGATCTCTTGTTTCTGGGAAACAGTCTGTCTACTCAGCCTCATCATCCCAATCTATCCAGCCACAGCTGGAGGTGGGAGCTCTTTACAGCAGCAGATGAAGGGACAGCTGGGGCTGGGGGGTCAGTGCTTGGTTAGTTCTCTAAACATTTGTTCAGTCTCTCAGTCATGTCTGACTCTTTGCGACCCCATGGACTACAGCGCCAGGCTTCCCTGTTCTTCACCATCTCCCAGAGCTTGCTCAAACTTAAGTCCATTGATTCGGTGATGCCATCCAACCATCTCATCCTCTGTTGCCCCCTTCTCCTGCTGCCTTCAATCTTTCACAGCATCAGGGTCTTTTCCAGTGAGTCGGCTCTTCACATCAGGTGGCCAAAGTAATGGAGCTTCAGCTTCAGCATTGGTCCCTCCAATGAATATTCAGGACTGATTTCCTTTAATATTGACTGACTTGATCTTGCAGTCCAAGGGACTCTCAAGAGTCTTCTGCAACACCACAGTTAAAAGCATCAATTCTTTGGTGCTCAACTTTCTCTATGGTCCAACTCTCACATCCATACATGACTACTGGGAAAACCATAGTTTTGACTACACGGACCTTTGTCGGCAAAGTAATGTCTCTACTTTTTAATACTGTGTCTAGGTTTGTCATAGCTTTTCTCCCAAAGAGTAAGCGTCTTTTAATTTCATGGCTACAGTCACCATCTGCAGTGATTTTGGAGCCCAAGAAAATAAAGTCTATCACTGTTTCCCCATCTATTTCCCATTAAGTGATGGGACCGGATGTCATGATCTTAGAGGCAGAAATCATGGAAATCTATGACCTCTGGAGTGAGTCCGTTTCCAGCAAAATTCTGGCGTGGATTTTTAAACAGGTTTAAATTGAGCCAAAATCAACTGGCTTTCTCAGCATAGCCGTCTGGGGTGTAAAACTTCTGTGGGGGTGCATTTGATGGGTGGATGTACCCAGAGAACCAGGGTTGCTCCCATGGAAGCTCTGTATCGATCCAGTTCTGCTGAACACTTTTAAATCATTAATTTCAGGGAAAACGTAGACAGGATGCTCAGAAATTACCAAGAACACAAACCTGGGAGGGCTAGCTTATGAGCAGGATACAAAGTAAAATTTCAAAAGACTTGAAAGACAGGCGCCTTGGGGCTTAAATAAATTAAAAAGGAATCTGATAGGATTCATGTACTGTCTATGACTTAGGTTCAAAGACTGAGCAGATATGTGCAGGCCCAGGGCTCCTGGTCCCTCGTGAGGTGGAAGGCAGAGGGCGGGGTCAGCCACAGACCACGGAGCAAAGGCGGTTCCCGAAGTCTGACACAGGCGCAGATAGGAGGCATCCCCAGAGGAGTCTGTCCTCTGTCTGCGAGCTGTGGCTAGTCTTCAGTGTTCCAGCTCCTGATCTGATGGGGTTCTGCATTTACTCTTGCTAGTCACCCTTTCTGGATTGCATATCCATTGGCTTTCTGTAGACCTTTGACTATTTCCAGAGCCCCAGCTAAGTCAACCCTGAGTTTTTGTTCCTGTTTTCATGCTTCTGGAATGGATGCTGTGAGCCTTCATCCCCAACCCCTGGTCCACCCATACTGGCCATGTCACTGCAGCCCCAGGTGTCAGGACCAGCTGCAAGTGACCGAGCTGGTGAAGGCACCTGTGGTCCTTGGCCTGGAAAGGAGTAGGGGCTGCTGGGGGTCAAGTGGCTATTTTAAAATCATGAGGTTCTGACACTGCATGATTACAAAGAGAAGCACAAGGAGTTGGTGGGAAGTGGTGGAGACCCAGGGCCTCGAGCAGAAGGGAAGTGCTACGTGCCCTCAGTTGGCGGGAGAGGGGGCGGTAAGGAGGGCAAGGTTGGGTTCTGCCCTCGAGGGAGCTGCTGTCTGACACTGCGGTTTTTCCTGCCCCCAGCTGCTCTGGGAAAGGCCTGGGTCCTGGGTGTCCCACCCCTGCTCCACTGACCCCGCTCTCTGCCCCGCCTTCCCCCTCGTGATGCTGTGATGGGAGCCTGGCCTGGGAACTGTGGCCAGGACTCCAAGATGAACGAGGAGGTGACTCTGGGATGAGCCTTAAAGGAAGGAGGGTCAGTGGGTGACAAGGGGAGCCCTGCCCCTCTGTCTGGAACCCAGTGTCACCCTTAGGACCTTGGCCACGTCTGGGGATGCTGGGTCATTGTAACTGGCTGCAGGTGGGGGGCAAGAGTGCCCAGGAGGATCCCCAGGTGTTAGCTGCAGAGGCAGGTGTACACGTGGAGAAAGAGTGTGGTCACTGTTGTGTCTCCAGCGCTCAGAACAGGAGTTGGTACAAGAGATGCTCTGTGAATGTTGAATAAGTAGGTTCTGGTACATACACAGCACTTGGTAAATATTCGCAAGTTATTTCTGATGGATTCATGGAATTTCCAAGCCTAAAGCTTTCTGAATGGCCTCTGTCTGTCTCCTGGGTGGTGTGGCCAAGTGGGCAGGTGCTGGACTGGTCTGGACTTGGCTTAGCTACAGGAGCTGTGTGTCTCTGGGCCAGTCCCTTCGCCTCTCTGGGATTTTATTCCCTCAGCCACTAGGTGGAATCAAATTTGCTTTTCTCTTTAATCTGTCAGATTATGGGATGAGCAGATATGATCCTGTGTCAAAATGCTGTCAGCAACCACTACCTTTAAATTACTGCCTTTACGAGATGCCTTCTGCAAGGCGGAAATCTCACTAATGTCACCACAGTGGACACCCACAGCGGTCAGGGGCCTGTTCCCTATGACTCAGAGGGCCCCCTTTAGACAGGCATTTTGAAAGGAGAAGTAGAAGGCCCTTAAGACACATCGCAGGTGTCTCACTCATCAGTGTTTGCATTTAAAATTCAGGCAATATGCTCAGGATAGTGCTAATGAATTTTCTATCTTGAGTAGTTTTTCTCAGACAGACACAAAATAAATTAATCAAAGAAAAATCCAATGGAACAGATGAAAAACACGCAAGGTGGCGACTGTGAGTCCAGGGCCTGGACCTCTAGCTGGCCCCATGGCTGCCTCAAGCTGAGGCCCCTGGTGTTTCATCTGGACACCTGTCACACGGAGGGATCATGTTTCTTCTGAACAAAACATCAAAGGACACGGCCAAGGTGCCAGCACACAGTGATCTGCAAACACGTGCCCAAGGGAGTAGGGGCCCCCTCCCTCAGGGACTGGACCCGTGGAGTGTGGTGCTTACTGGCCGTGAACCTGGCCAATGACAGCTGTGTGAGACTGTGGTAAGACCTGTGACATCAAAGCAGGGCAGTGTGCTCATGCCAGAGCCAGGGTCTCAGCCCCACCCTCTGCTCAGTGGGGATTAAACCTGAAACAGCCTTGGAAACGTGGTGAATGTAAATATTACCCGCCTGGCAACACCATTCACATCTTCACTTCTGCTTCTGGGAGTCATGTTCTTTCCTCAAGGCACTAGTTCATTCATTCGTCCAACAGTTATTTATTAGATTCTCACTACTGCTGGGCAGAGTCTGACACAACTGAAGCAACTTAGCATGCAAGCTGCTGGACGGTACTCTGAGTCCCCACAATCTTGTGGAAAACCAGACAAGTAACAAGTAAGTGGTGTAACTTCAGAGGGTCATAGTGTTAATATTTTTAAATGTCCATACTGTCTAAAGCAACATACAGATTCAAGGCCGTCTCTATAAAAATTCCAATGATGTATTTCACTGAAATAGAAAAACAATCCTAAAAGATCAGGAAAGAACTCAAATAGCCAAATGAATCTTGAGAAAGAAGAACAAATCTGGAGGCATCACACACCATGATTTCAAACTATACTACAAAGCTATCGTAATAAAAACAGTTAGGTGCTGGCATAAAAACAGACAGACAGATGAATGGAACAGAATGGTGAGCCTGGAAATAAACCCACACATATATGGTCACTTAATCTATGATAAGGAAGGCAAGAATATACAATGGAGAAAGAACAGTCTTGTCAATAAATGGTGTTAGAAATTTGCTACTTGCAAAGAGGTGAAACTGGACATTGTCTGACCTCACAACAAAATTAGCTCAAAATTGATCAAAGTCTTGAACATAAGCCATGAAGCCATAAGACACCTAGAAGGAAACACAGGCAGTAAGGTCCTTGACATCAGTCTTGCTGATGACTTTTTAAATTTAACATCAAAAGAACAGGCAGCAACAAACATAAACAAGTGGGAATACACCCAACTAAAAATCTGCACAGCAAAGGAAACTACCACCAAAATGAAGAGGCAACCTACCTAACTGAAGAAAAAAATACAAATAAACAGGCAGAGTGTCGAGATAGACATTTTTTCAAAGAAGACGTGCAGCCAACAGGCACACGAAAGGAGGTTCAACGTCACAGGGCCTGATCACCAGGGAAATGCAAGTCCAAACCACAGTGAACTATCACCTCCCAGCCGTCAGGACAGCCATCACCAACAAGACAAGAAATAACAAACGCTGTCGAGGATGCAGAGAAAAGGGAGCCCCCTGCACTTGGCAGGGATGCGACTTAGTGCAGCCACTATGAAAAAATGTATGGAGGTCCCTCCAAAAATTAAAAACAGGACTCCCGTATGATCCAGCATTTCTACTTCTAGGCATTTATCTGAAGAAAACAAAAATACTAACTCGAAAAGATACATGCATCCCCCTCCCCCGCAATGTTCACTGTAGCACTATTTATAATAGTGAGGACATGGAGGCAACCTAAGTGCCCATCAAGGGATAATGAATAAAGAAAATATGGTAGCTGTACATAAAATGCAGGGTTATTCAGCTACGAAAAGGAGGAAGTTCTGCTGTTTGTGACAACTTGGATGGCTCTAAGGATGTTATGCTAAGAGAAATGTCAGGGCCCTTGTGCAGTAGACAGTTGAATCTCACAGCAAAGGTACTGCACACTTATGATCTTGAGAAACATTGAGTTTCACCATTTTTGCACTGGTCTTATGCTCTGGGCAGCTTTAACCCATTGCATAATGGCCGCAAAGCAGAGCTCTGTAGCCCTTCAAAGGTCAAGTTCCTGGTACAGCTGCCCAGGAAGTCACCTTGCTCCACACGTGAGCTCTGATGGTGGCTTCTTCTGTCACCTCTCAAAGACCGCCCCCCACCTTGTTCTTCTTCGAAGGAAAAATCTACAGTGAAAGGAATACAAAGAGAAAATGAACCAGCCAGGTGCCAGCATGTCCTTACTTCTCAGGAATTCTACCTTCAAGTTCATGTCAACCAAATTCATACATTAAAAAGATCCAAAAAGTCTCTATTTTGGTGAGAAGGGGAAATTTGGAGACTACAGAATTAAGATTTTCACGTGAAAAAGGCACCTGCCACTCATGCATTTTCTGAAAGCTGCCATGAATCTCTCAGGAAATCAACAGGCTCATGTTCCCCCTGTGGGTGAGGACGCCATCGGTGTGAATGGCCAGATGGAGCCGAACTCCACATCCCTCACCTTCCTGAAGTTTCTACAAACTGGCCCGAGACCACATTGAGGTTGGCCATGGCCCTGCTGTCCCTGTCGGCTTCTAAGAGGCTGCGGCTTCTCATCTCTGTCTCCCGCAGGGGTGAGGGGTGAGGGCTGAGGAGGGTGACCTAGATGTTGTCAGAATCTTGCCAGGGATGTTTAAGATCAGAATGAGCTGAGGCCTGTGAAACCATGAAGATGAACAAAAGAGGGCTTTCCTAAGACTTGAGGACAGGAGAAGGGCCCACGGCTTGTCCTCAGAGGGGGACCATTTGGCACAGAAGGACCCTTCTTACGGATTTTGTCAGCTTCTCTATATAGAAGCGAGGTCTCTAAGTGACGAAGAAAGAAGGGACTCTGGTATGAGGAAGCCGGGGCCCAGGGCAGCAGAGATGGCAGCTGCGAGCTGGGTACATCTAGGGCTATGGCAATTCCAGCCCAGTATCATGACGCCTGAACCAGAGCTGGCCCTCCTTGTGCCCACCTGGGGGCTCGTTAAACAGCCAGTCAGGTGAAGCCCTCGAAATAAGAAGAGAATCTGCAAAGCAGAGGCAAAGAGAATGCCCTGAATTTTAACCAGAGAAAGAGGTGAGTTTAGGGAATTTCCCCACGTTTCCTGCCAGACAGGAGCTCAGTCTTGCCCTCAGAACCACGATAGTATCTTCCTCACTGACAGCATCCCTCAGGGGCACCTGGCCACAAGGAATTGACTGCGCATGCGTTGGAGGCGGGGGCAGGGAGGCGGCTGCTCCACCCTGAGCTCTGCCAATGACCGTGGTCGACATCACTTTGATGAAGATGTAAAAGGGCGCACACTGGGCAGTTCATCCGTAGTATTTATGTGGTTGCTAAGCACGACACAATGTTCACAAGATGAAAAGGAAGACATGGAAGCAGATAAGGCGTCCAGCCAAAGCAGGCACCCCAGGAACCACCGCCTCCCCCACCCCCGCGCCGCCCCTCCTCCCAGAGAGGGCCCAGAGAGGCCTGAGGAGAGGCTATGGTGTGGAGCTCCGATTCTGAGGATCAGATTTAATTCAGGACCTTGATGGCTTCATGAAATGGCATTTGTGTCTAACTGCAGGTCACCAAGGTAAGTGCAGGCGAGCAATGGCTCCCAGGCAGGCAGACAGGAAATCCAGGAGTGAATGGGCTTCCTGCAACCTGTTATGGTTTATGTTGCAGATTTAATTAAATTGCTTCCTTCAAATGCAGCCCACTGCTGATTAATAAAAGTATGTTTTCTATTTACACGAATGTGGATTCTTACCTTCCCATTATACTTTACAGGCAAACAAAGACTTCATAAATGTGGGTGCAAATTATATTTCAGTTCAGTTCAGTTCAGTTCAGTCACTCAGTCGCGTCCGACTCTTTGCGACAATTGCAGCGCTCCAGGCTTCCCTGTCCATCACCAAGTCCCGGAGTTCACTCACACTCACGTCCATTGAGTCGGTGATGCCATCCAGCCATCTCATCCTCTGTCGTCCCCTTTTCTTCCTGCCCCTGATCCCTCCGAACATCAGAGTCTTTTCCAATGAGTCAACTCTTCGCAAATTATATTTAACTCATATCAATAGATTAGAGATTCGTTTCGGCTAATCCTGATGCAATTAGGTGAACTTAAAAGGATATTGAATCAATTTTCTTTTCCTGAAGACAGTAGTCTTGGAATGAATTAAAAATTTTTCTGTGGTCCTTCTGTTCTCATCATCATAAAAAGAACTTTTGATCTTTAATTCTGCTGCCACATACTCGGAGAATTGAGCTAAGAGTTCCATAGCCCCCCTTTCCTTGGCTCTGTGCTGCAAGTTCTTTACAAAAGGCTCTGAACGTAGTGCCTCTCTGCTCCTGAGGATCCCAGGATGGTCCTTGCATTGTCACCCTTTTCTGTCTCGTTTGCGACAACCAGCCAGACGGTAGGGTAGGAAGGCAGGACTCTGATGCACAGGGCATTTCTGTACAACAGGCAGAAGGTGGATGATGAATGAAGGCCTATGGATGGTTGTCCTCGTAGAGTGCCTGGAAGCAGGGTTCACCGCTTCCTTCAGGAAGTAGCACCGGCTCTGTGTGGGTGGGCGGTGGACCAGCACGCTGGGAGATACAACAGGGCCTGACTGACCCTGAACGCCTGACACGGGCAGCTGGCATTTGTCGGAGTTCTGGGTGTCCATGTCCCAGTCCTGTGGCCCCTAGAGATGCTTGGGTGCTTGAGGGCTTCTTCCCATGCTGTGTTTAGACCCCAACCCACAGAATAATTCCTGGGACTAAGACTAACTCTGCCAACCTGGCGTCAGCAGTGTGTAGAATGTGTGTTGCTAGAATCACAGGCTTGGTGCTGTGGGCACCTGCAGGATAACTGGCTGATAGTGGCCAGTACAGGGTTCCCTCCACCTGTGATCTGCTGGTCAGCATGGGCTGGCGGTCACTGGAAGGCTGGGCGTGGAATGGTCTTGGGAGGCAGCTATCCACGCCTTCCCACATCAGGTGAGATTAGGAACAGTTCATGCAGGAGGATGGGAGCAGAGGCGTGTGTGTGCTAAGTTGTTGAGTCACGTGTGACTTTGTGCGATCCCATGAGCTGTAGCCTACCAGGCTCCTCTGTCCATGGGATTGTCCCAGCAAGAATACTGGATTGGGTTGCTATGCCCTTCTCTGGGGGAATCTTCCCGATCCAGGGATCAAACCTGTGCCTCTTATGTCTCCTGCATTGGCAGGTTCTTCACCACCAGCGTCACCTGGAAAGCCTGGAGCAGAGGTGATGTGTGTCATTAAGGCCCAGTCCTCCAGCTGCAGGGGGCTCTGAACCCCAAGCAAGCCGGGCAGCACCAGGCAGGGTGTGGGTTCCACACCATCACCCCTACCACCTGGGATGCTGCCCTCCACATGAGTCAGAAGCGGACCTGCACTGTGTCCACCCACAGAAAACGTGGTGTTTGTTTACTGCAGAAACCATCAGTACCCTAATAAAAGTGTACACGGTGACTCTGTTACTGCTTGAATATTTTCATGCTGAGCTGAGAGACTTCCCGCTTTGCGGGCAGTCCACTCTGTTTCTGAGTTAACAGACCACCATTCCTCATCATGATCGAAATCCTGCCTCCCTCTACCTGCCACGTGGTGGCCCATTTTCTACATGTAGATCTGTACTTTCAGAGGTTTATGGTTTTTTTTTTTTAATTTTTAAAAGTTATTTTGATTTATCGATTCATTATTTATTCTTGGCTGTGCTGGGTCTTTGTTGCTGTGCAGGCTTTACTCTAGTTGTGGAGAGTGGGGGCTGCTCTCTAGTTGCTGTGCACGGGCTTCTCACTGCAGTGGCTTCTCTTGTGCTGGAGCACGAGCCAGAGCACAGGCTCAGTAGTTGTGGCCCATGGGCTCAGCTGCTCCTTGGCATGTGGGATCTTCCTGGATCAGGGATCAAACCTGAATCTCCTGCATTGGCAGGCAGATTCTTTACCACTGAGCCACCAGGGAAGTCCTCAAAGGTTTATGTTTTATTGATAACTGGAATACAACTTTATTGTGGGAATTTAACAGCTGGAAATGCTATGACACACCCATTCCACCACTGAATATTTGAATATCAGGATGCAACCATAGCAGGCTCTGACTGACCCAGAGGGAAAGCTCACTGGCTCTGTTCACACTTTCTCCAGCAGCTCAGGGCCCGCCTCTGGAAGGAGGCTGCAAACCCACTGAGCTGGGAGATGCTGTTCTCCCAGGAAAATCGACATTTCCATCATAAGCTCTGACACCTCAATCCTGCCCCTTATCTGGAGGGGGCCTGCATGTCTGCAGCTCTTCACACCGAAGAGCTCCTGGGCCCACTGCTGGGTGAACAGGGGCAGAGAGGGGCCTGTGTGACTTCTGAGGGGCTACACTGCCCGTGCCCCACTCACTCCCAGGGACTGGTCACCATGGACCACACTGTAGGCCAGGCACGTGGGCCTCGTGGCTGAGCCAGGGAGAGAAGTTGCCCCATTTAGCCCAAGGGACAGATATGTGAGCAAGATAAATGGTGTCCTGGTTTCAAGCCTCTAAGTTCGGGCTGTTTTCCACATGGCACAGACACTGGACCACACGCTGTGATGCCCCAGGACAGCCTACATAGATGGTGAGAGTCCATCCCAGGCCTACAGGAGGCCTCTTAGCAGAAAACAAATCAAAGTCTGGGTTTCAAGTGTTCCTAGTCCTCGGTCAGCGTCCACACTCATTCCTTGCTGCCTGGGGAAGAGGATGCAGGCACCGCACATGAGAAGCTGGAGGGACTTCACAGTATCATCGAAGAGGGCAGTGTGGACGGAGGCCCGAGGCCTGGCCCCTGGGCTGCAGGAGTGGGTGTGGGGCTGGAGGGGGACATCCTGACGTGGCGTCAGTGAGTCTGTCTGAGTCCCTGCTGCTTCTGGGGAACTTCTTGGGGAAGCCTCGTCCCAAGCACACATAAGGCTGTGACCCCATTTTCTCAGAAGGGTCCCCAGTCCCTCCTCCCTCCATGAGTGAGCGGTGTGTCCTGTCCGCAGAGGCACATACAGGCCTTCAACATGCTTTTTACCCAGAAGGTCCACGTGTTTCACCGCAGCTCAGATTAGAAAGAGTGCTCGGCAGACCCACACAATCCTAATCTTTCCTCGGAAGGAGGAGAGCATTATCTTACTGAGAAAAGGCTCGATTTTTCTTCTTTGTGAGATTGATTCTTCTACATTAGCACTATGTCTTTCATGAGCATTTCACATTTTTCTAGAAAACACATCAGTATCATTTATAATTGACAGCCTCCCCTGGGGTGATCTAAGACGTACTTCTGCCAAGACATGGATTCAGATATTAAATATTAGTCAATGTCAATTATGCTGTGATTATTCAGGAAGATTTTCTTTATATTCAATTTTCATTCATTTCACCTGTGACTGTAATTTAAACATGGGAGTTTCTTTATCAGGTTAAATGTGTCCCTGTGCTTTAGCTGATGGCACACAGCTTCAAGTATCTTCTGAGATCTGGGGCCAGACTGAAATAAAGTGTTATGTCTCCAGATTGCAGGAGAATCTATTATAATTCTTTTGAAGGCTGTGAACAAAACACAGGCAATGGCAGGATTATTTTTAATCCCCGAAAGCACTTGCAATATTTCTGTCCCAGTGCTATGGAAACTGCTGGCAGGGAGAAGCCCCGCCCGCGAGCCGTGGTCCTTCCTGCAGAGCGGAGGCAATTCTGACTTGTTTATTTAACTGAATGGCCTGCTCCGTCAGTTTGAGCAAATCCACATTCAGATAATCACTCAAGGCCCTACTGGATCGAATTGAGGGAAGCCCAGAGTCTGTTTGGCCTTCTCTCTGTGTCACCCACGAATCCCCAACCCGAGGGGCAGGCTCCCTTTCCACGGCAGTCACCTGGCAGGACCCAGCCTGCCTGGGTTCTGGCGTCACCCTCTCTTACACCTGGCACAGTGGGGAAGACCCTGAGATATTCTAAGGCCAGTCCCTGCCCACAGCCACCTTCAGGCAGCGAGGTTCCCGGGGGCACCTCCTGGAATCATCCAGATACTCGGGCCGTGGTCCCCAGATGTTAGGCCGGCCGTGGAGGGGCAGTCTTCTAGCCTCAGCCACGTGCTTACTGGGTCAGCTATCCATGAGCACCAGGACCTGAGCCTCAGACCAATCCTGCCGCTTCTTGCAGGGTGACCTCTCCATCCACCAGCCTTCAGTCTGAAAGTACCCTGATGAGGGGTTGAGAGGACTGGAAACCAACTCAGCCTTTTGTTCGATGTTCCCAGAGATTTGGGGGAAGCGGCTCCTGTCGGGTCAGAGTCGCCCCAGCAGTGACAGCTCCCTCTCACCGGCCTGTAGCTCAGGTGTCTCTTCCCCACAGAGACGCCCCAGCCTCCCTCCATGGCCCTCGGGGTGGCTCCTCTGCTTTAAGCAACTCACATTCTGTCCAGCCAGGTGTCCAGGTGTCCCAGGGTAAGGAAGCAAATGTGGGCTTCTGCAAAGCAAGGATGCATCCTGACCTTGGACTAATGATATTTACATCGAAACTATGTGGAGCCACTGCCTCAGACATAAATGCCAGCACATGTCCTGTGAGCCCAAGACGGATGCTCTGTCATCCCCTCTGCATCATTTGCGAAGCACTCCTCACACCTGTAAGCATTTTGCCACCTGCAGATGCACCATGTCGCAGTGACTGAGAGTCCCCCTTGCCACAGGTTCCCTGGCCTCATCCTCATCCTCTGAGCAGAAGGCAGGAAGGTTCTTCCCTTCCAGATCCAAGGAAGGAACGCAGCTTCCTCTTCTCACCCGCAGTCTCATCCATCACCTCCAGGAAAATCTCTCCCAGACCTGCACGCCAGGCTCCGATTTCCTCCAGAGTTCTGTTCACATCACTGTGCCTCCGGGGCTGCCAGTACTTCAGACTCGTGCCCAAAATAAGACCTGCTGTCTGGCCTCTTATCTCAGCCCCTGTGCTCTGCTGAGGGTCTTGATGGAGCCTACTGCCCCTTCCCTCATTCCTCCCTGTCCAGCAGAGATGTTTCTTTCCTCTGGTGTGCACAGCACCTGCTTGCTTGTGGGGAGGGTGCGAGCTTCAGGACGTGCAGAAGCATGGATTCAGGAAAGGGAGACAGAGCCTCTGTGCTGCATGGGGGAGAGGATAAGGTCAAGGGAGGAGCAGGTATCCAGGGAAATGGGAGGAAAGGGGCTGAGGGTTACAGGCTGCCCACCCTTCACCTGGCATTCAGCACTTGCTTTGGTTTCAGTTTCCCCAGAAGCAGGTCCTCAGGGCAGGTTTGGGGTCATGTGGCTTATTTGGGAGGGGAGCCCAGGAAGCTATAGCAGAAGGATACAAACAGAGTAGTCAGCCAATAAAGAGTTCCCTGGCCAGTAAAGCTCCATGCCTCTGGGCACTCAGGCACCATACAGTGTCATCTCTCCCAGGACCAAGGGAACTGTCCTGCCATCCAGGATCATGCCTGGCATTTACAGCCTCTGCCTCTGCCCAGCGCAGAGAGCCCGGTTCTGGGCTTGCGCCGGGTGTTGTGGGGAGAGTGACCTCGGGACCTGGCAGCCCCCACCACACTTGCACTGTGTCTCTGGGGGCCCCATCAAGCAGTAAGGCAGGGGGTCTTGCCTCAGTAGCAATGGACAGCCGTGAAGAACCCAGGCAACCTGCATGGAATGTGAGCTGGCTGTGGAGGCAGGGGCACCAGGAACAGTGTGACTGTGTGGCTCCCCAGGCTTCCTGGGGTCAGCCCGGCTCACATCTGCATCCCCTGCCCTGCTCACCAGCAGGGGCCCACCCTCCTCAGGCCCCTCTGCTCTCTCCCTGCCCCTCCATGGCCCTGTCTCAGGGCTCCCAGGCGCTGCTTCTCCCCACTGCCCATGGCACCGGGTGCCCATGGCTCTGCTATCCCTCGCCATCCACTGCATGGGGCTCCTGGCTGCCCACAACCTGATAAACCTCAGTGCTTGCCTTATTCATGAGCTTGAGAAGCTGGCTACATATGAAACTGACTCTGGATTTCCACCCTTTGGATGCAGGTTCTGACTCTTCCACTGAGCAGCTGTGTGACCTTCGGTGACTCACTTGTCCTCTCTGTGCCCAGGTTTCCTCCCCTGCAAAGTAGAGGCCTCCTGTTAACTCACCTTGTGGGGAGTGTGGAGGCTGTTGCTGTATTTCCAACTGCTTCCGGCTCATCCTTCTTGCAGGCCACAGTCCTCCACCCTGGAGCCCCTGTTGAGGCTTTTTTATTTTTACAGTGTGATGAAATATACCAGCTCACCCATTTTAGGTGTTCAATGGCATTAAGTACATGTCTGCTGTCATCATGCTATCTATCCTGAGTCAGATTCCTCCTTGTCCCAAGAGACTACATTCAGGGCTGCCCTCCAAGCCTTCCCAAGACCCATGCATCCTCAGGCTGGCTGGTCACCAAGCCTGACATCCTCCTGCTCCACCATCAGCCTGTGCTGTACTTGCATACCCATTGTACCCTGTTCTCCTGCCAATCAGGTGTCTTCTCTGCTCCTCACATTGTACCTTTGACCTTGCAGATGCCCTGCCCCGGGGTCCTCTCGCCTCCTTCATGAGGCTGAAGGCCTCCTCCTTGAAGCCCTCTAGGCTGCCCTTCATAGCGACATTTCAGTGCTGACAGGAAGTTCTGAGGATGTGCTGTGAACTTTCTCTTGCTGACTCTCTGGGGCCGGGGCTGTGCCCTACATGATGAATGCATGCTCAGGTACATGGACTGAGCGTCCATGTACCTGAGCTCAGTCAGACTGAGCGTATGACTCAGGATTGGCTGCCCAGTTGGTGCTGGTGGTAAAGAACCTACTTCACACTGTAGGATACATAAGAGACGCTGATCCAATCCTTGGGTCTAGAGGATCTCCAGGAGAAGGGAATGGCAACCAGTATTCTTGCCTGGAGAATCCCATGGACAGAGGAGCCTAGTGGGCTACATACAGTCCATGGGGTCACAAAGTGTCAGAGGTGACTGAAGCGACTTGGCATGCATGGATATGCATACGATTCTGGACACCCCAAACTAAGATGCTAAGATGTGCATTCAAATCACCACAAGACAATGACTTGGAGACCATTTTTCCATTAATTTCACAAATGTTTATTGAACAACTACTATGTGCCTGGGGTTTCCCTAGGCACTGGGGATATTCCAGTGTAAAAATACGTGGCTTGTAGGCAGCTTGTATCACAGTGGACTGAGATCTTTTCTATGCATTCGGTTCTGGAGACACGAAGATTTAAAAAATCTAGCTGCAATGATTTCATAAGCATAAGCTTCATTTTCCTTGCATGCAAAAATGAGGTTAAAATAGTTATCTCATAGGGCCGTTTAGAGGATTAAATAAAAAGATGAACATTTTTGGCATTGAGGCCTCAACAGATATTATTTTTTCCCTGAAAAGTCTAAAAAGCCACACATAGCTTCACAAACCTCAAGACAGCCTGACCAGCAGTCAGGCCCTCGCGCCTTTCTTCGGTAGCCCAGTCTTGGGCTGTGCAGGTCCGCGGGCCAGCCCTGGACCAGGCTGTGTCGGCCTCGGCGGGGCCCAGAGCGGCCACGAGGGGGCAGCGCTCGGCAGGGAATCTGCGCCACCGGCCGCGGCCCCGCGGCCCCCGGGCCTCCGTGCGCTCTTGCGTCGCTCTGACGCGCCCGAAGGCGGGCGCCGGGAAGGAGACCGCGACTCCCCTCATCTGCGCCTCCGGAGGAGGGATCGAGCGCGTTCCCAAGGCGGCCCGCGAAAGACTGGGGTCCGGCGGGCAGCGGCGCAGTCTCGGACCCGCGTCGCCGGGAGGACCCCAGCGTCCTCCCCCCTCCGCCTCGCCCGGCGCCCCGCGCGCCCACCCTGCTCTGGGGCTGTCACTTCCGCGCGCCGCCGGGCAGGGGACCGGCCGTCGTCGAGGAGGATGCCCGGGTGCTGGCTGCGTCCCCAGGCTGCTGGCCGGCGCTGCCCAAGGAGGCGGTCGGGATAGCGCCGCCCAAACTTTCCTTCGCTGCAGCGTCAGGCGGAAACATCCCGCTCAGAGGCTCACGGAGAGCGCAGGAGGCTCTGTCGCCAGAGGGGACAGGCCCGGGCCTGCGCTGCGGAGCGCCCTGGAGTTCCTGGGGGCGCTGAAGGCGCCTTAAGAACAGGACTGGTGTCCGGCCTGCGCCCAGGCGGGGCAGGTCCAGGGCGCGGCTGCCCCTTCCCGGCGCCCCGCAGTGACCGTGACCTCCGCGCGCTCCCCGCGCACGTGCTCGCGGCCGAGGACGAGGAGGGGTCTGGCTGCACCCGCTGGGCAGCGGCTCGCGGGGAGGCCCAGGGCGCACCGGGGCGGTGCGGGGGAGCGCGCACGCCGCGCCCCCGCCTCCCCCGGGATCGGACTGGCGGCTGAAAGCTCAGAGCCGCCGGGTGTCTTGCCCGCCCGGCGGCGCCGCTGGAACCCGTGCCGGCCGGACTCGCAGAGAAGAGACAGGTGTAGTCCGCATCTGCGGGCGCTGCGCTCCGAAGCACTGGGTGGGCTCGGCGGTCCGGAGGGGGCTTGCGGGACTCGGAGCTCCGGTCCCGGCCGCGCAGGCCGATTGGCACCCCTTGGCGCTGCCAGCCTCAGGGAAGGAAGTCGCGGTGTAGCCCGGTCCCCAAGCGGTCGTCCAGACGCGACCCTGGCGCCCACTGCCCTCGGCGGCGCCCGCAACGGCCCCGGGACCTAGAGGTGCGCGCGGTCGCCGCCGGCGCCGCCCCCATGCTGCTCGGAGCGCCCAGGCTGTGCGCATCCCGGGCGGCCGCCGCGGCGCAGAGAGAAGACGACGGCGACAGGCTGGGCGGGGACATGGACGAGTCGTCGCTGCTGGACCTGCTGGAGTGCTCCGTGTGCCTGGAACGCCTGGACACGACGGCCAAGGTGCTGCCCTGCCAGCACACCTTCTGCCGCCGTTGTCTGGAGAGCATCGTGAGCTCGCGTCGCGAGCTGCGCTGCCCCGAGTGCCGCATCCTGGTGGGCTGCGGCGTGGACGAGCTGCCGGCCAACATCCTGCTGGTGCGCCTGCTGGACGGCATCCGCCAGCGGCCCCGCGCCGGCGCCAGCCCCGGCAGCAGTCCGCCCGCGCGTCCTGGCCCGGGCCCCAGCCCCGCTTCGGGGGCGGCCTCGGCGCTCGCGGGTGGCGGGGGCAGCTCCCCTGGCTCCCCAGTCCTCCTCCCCGCGGCGACCGGCGCCACCTCCAGCCTGCGCGAGCTGGCGACCAGCAGGAGCGCGCCCCCGGCAAAGGTGGGTGTGCGCTTCTCCGAGTTGTGAGTGTGTTGTGGGCAGGGGGCAGTGCGGAGGGGCAGGGGACCAGAGGTGTTCTGCGATGGCCTTCACCTTGTGCTTCTTTCTCGACTGGCTTCCCTCCATCGACTCCGTAGGTGTAACCCTCCGAGTCCCACTTGCCGACTCTGGGGCATGACTGTGCTCCCATCCCGCCCCCTTCCAACTTCTCCTTGTGACTTGACGTCCATCCTCTCCCTCTGGAATCCCTGTGCCCACCTGCACTTGTTATGTGGCCTGTGCGTTTGTGTCAGTGCCCTCACCACCACCACCACTTGGTGTGGCCAGGACTCCCTGCCCCTGTCCCCATCCGGTCCCTTGCTGCGCTGGACCTGTTTCTCCACCTGTAACTTTGCTGGGCCTTGGGTCTCTCTGAACATAGTCTTCTCCTCCTGGACCCCAGACTAACCCTCTGTACACCCTTGCCCACCTGGACTGAAGTTAGTGCCTGCTGATTTCCCGGGTCCTGGCTGCTGGGAGGTGGGGGTGGGGGGGTGCTTCTGTCTGGTGTCTGGCAAGAGGGAGTCTGGCAGAGGCCAGTGCACACCTGGGTTACGAGAACACACACTGTAAACCCGTTTAGCAGGAGGGAAGAAGTCAACCTGGAGCCCAGGAATGTCTGCTTCAGCCCTAGGTGGACCGGGCCTGTCTGGCAGCCCTGGTCCTGTCCTGGGATCTCAGGCCTGCCGTGTCCCCACTGGGTTGTTATTTGAGGGTTTTTCTCCTTTTGCCTTTGGTGCAGCTCCGTCGTATAGCGTGGACTGCTTCTGTTTCAAAGACCGTATCTGGAGGGTTCCGGCGGTTTTGTTTCAAGAGCTACTCAGAGTATGTCATTTCACACCTCGGCCACCTTGGGCTCTGTGGCTGGGGGAAGCCAGCCCGTGGGATGCTGGTTTAAGTGAGAGATGAGAAAGTACTTGTGTTTCATGTTTTGTTTAAATGTGGAAAAGCTTAAAAGGATTGTTGATCTGTTGCAAATATTCACTTTAGAAAGCACAGCCATACCCCTCTGCTTTTGACCTTTTAAAGGTCTGGTGGTACAGAAGCCATTTAATGAATCCTTCTTTTATCTGAAGTACTGCAGTGAGGGAAGGTCTCCACCAAATTGCTCAGCACTGCAGTGTCTCTGAGGTCAGGAACTTAAGCCCTTGGGTAGTTAAGCTTTGGAGTTAAAAGTCAGACTTTGCCAAACTGGGTTTTTCCTATTAATCAGGGGGAATGACCATTCTCAAGTCAAGAATAGTCAAGGAATATTTATAAACGGGATCACTGCTGAAGGGGAATTGATGATATTAATTGCACGCCTGCTCAGTTGTTTCAGTCGTGTCTGACTCTTTGCGACCCCAGGGACTGTAGCCCACCAGGCTCCTCTGTCCATGGGATTCTCCAGGCAAGAATACTGGAGTGGGTTGCCATACCCTCCTCAAGGGGATCTTCCCGACCCAGGGATGGAACCGGCATCTCCTGTGTCTCCTGCATTGCAGGCAGATTCTTTACTGCTGAGCCACCAGGGAAGCCTGATTGTGTTAATTAATTTGGTTTTTAATTGTGATTAAATCCAGTTATAAGTGTTCTTGTTACAGATTTTTAGACTTTTCTTTCCCGCCTTGCTGTTATTGTCTAAGGTATTATAACTGAAGGCCCTTTTTTTACAAAACAAGTGGGTTACCTCCTCTGGCTCAGAGAATGAAATGATTTTTGAATGATGCTTCTAGTGAGGACGTTTTGTGAATGGAGTCTGATCAGGAGGGTGGGAGGCCTTGAGGCAGCTCCTGGAATCCATGGCATTTGCAGCATTTAAAGACATTTGTGAAGGGGCTGAACTTATAATTTTTAGTGATGACACTTAGTTCCAGAGAATTAATTTTTTGTTGCCTGGAGTTGGGGATGATTAACTGACTTTCTGTCTGGATACGTGCAGCAGATTCCGTCCAGGTCTGTCTGAACCCAGCAGACTCTGGAACACATTTCCCTTTTTCATTTTCCTGTTTTACCTAAGTGGGAGCTCAGTCCTTTTTTTTCAAGGCCCCCTCACCTAAGACACACTAAGCTTGTGTCTTAGGAAGGGTCCGAATTAAATCTGATATTACATTTGATCATTTTCAGAGAGGAAAGAAAGAATAGCGTCTGTGTGGACTGTAGTATCATCTAGGCTTTTAGCCACTGGTTTTCAATAATCGCTGGATGTCTTGGGCAACCAGATGTCCTGGATAGAGGACTGTTAGCAGCCCCTGTGAGTGTGGCAGGCAAAACCTTAAGCTGAGCATCACTTCCAAGTAGGCTCTGGTACTTGACTGTCCACTGGAATAAATCTGGATCCGGGTGTTGCCGTGTGCTGTTTCATAGATGGGCACTTGTCATCAGTGGGTACTATGTATGCCTTAGTAGTAGGTGACTAAATATAAGACAGTCCCATTTCCCAGCGAGAAGCTCCTCCAACCTTCCTTTGGGTCAGTGGGGAAGTGTGGATGTTTTATTAGGTGGGTGGATTAGCAGGTATCTGCTTAGATGTCTGTTAATTTAGTGACAGGTAGATACTGGAATCGGAGAAGGCAATGGCACCCCACTCCAGTACTCTTGCCTGGAAAATCCCATGGATGGAGGACCCTGGTGGGCTGCAGTCCATGGGGTCTCGAAGAGTCGGACACGACTGAGCAACTTCACTTTCACTTTTCACTTTCATGCATTGGAGGAGGAAATGGCAACCCACTCCAGAATTCTTGCCTGGAGAATCCCAGGGGCGGGGGAGCCTGGTGGGCTGCCGTCTATGGGGTAGCACAGAGTCGGACATGACTGAAGCGACTTAGCAGCAGCAGATACTGGAATGGACTTAACTCCATTCAGTTCTGGGAACACTTTCCAAACCCTCACTTGCATCTTTCACTGGAGGTGCTGGGACCCTCCAGCCTGGTGGGCGGGGCTCTGCATTCACCTGTGCTGCCTGGGACCAGGTGTTAGAAATGAGTTAAACCTGCTGCCCTGGAGCTCTTACACCATGGTTTCGGTGCCCACTGCCCAAGGCTGGCAGATGCCACCATCCTGTATGGCTATCAGAGTCACCTTAGCCCGTGGGATGCGCTGCCACTGCAATTGCTGAGTTTCTCAGCCTAAGCTTTTTTTTTTTTTTTTTCTGTTTTACAGTTTTGCAAGGTGACCCCTCAAACACCCTAACTGCATTGATGGAGGTTTTTAGGGCCACTGGTCTTTCTGAGAGGGTTTTGTGGTTCCCAGTTGAGTAATTCAGAGAGTACTTTTTAATGTGAATGAGTAGGGCATAGATATCAGACAGCTGCAGTCTTTTTCTGAGTGATTTTCTGAGAAGATCCTTCCTTGTATCTGGCATACACCTGCACTGTGCAGGCGCCATCCTGGGTGACCAGGTAGGCGTGTCCCCGATGGAGCTGACATTAGGGCCCGGAGCCATTCTACCCTCAGGAGGTTCCTGGGGGGCGCCAGGCAGGTTTTGGCCAGAACTTTGTGGTGGTTAAAGGAAGGACATTATCACAGTTAAAGACCTATGGAGGGTTTGGCTAAGGCTCTTGCTGATGGAAAACATAGTGCTAGAGTCTGACTAGTTTGCCCGAAGGTACTTAAAACCTGTGTATCTCTTGGCCAGCAGTATCTCCGAGAGATGGGGTCCGGGTAATGGGAGCGACCCAGTAATGGGAGCAGCGAAATGAACCATACCAATGATGTCTATTTGCTATTATATCTTACAAACACACACATACAATAATTCACCATATTTTGGATGCAGACTCAGAGTGTTCTCTGGGTTCTAACTTGCCTTTCTAGTTTGAGCCACAGTCACAATTTATGGTTTCCTATTTGTTTCTTTCAAATGGACTGAGGACTAAGAGACTCAAAATAATCTGAGTGGAGCACCTTCCAGATTTTAAATAATTCCCCCTGAATGTGTTCTGTTTTTGTTCCGGCCAAGTGACAGTTTTAAAGCCATCTCTCTTTGATAAGTCTTTCCTAAGTCATCGCCTTGGTTTTCCAAGAAGTGACTTTTTATGCACTTAGATTTCTTTGGTTTACGTACTATTTAATTAGAGTTGTATCTATAAGTAAGTATATAAGCATGCTTGCATAAACATGCTTGAGAATCCAGACAGCGGACTCCTGGTGAGCACCAGCCTCCCCAGCAGGAGTGTTTACCTGGACAGTGGCCAGTCAGGTGCAGCTCTCTGTGGGGTGGACACCTTGGCTGTCCTGTGGAGGGTTAGGGCTAGGACATGACTGTGTCCTAAGGGTGGGAGGCTGTGGCTTTTTCTAGGGTGTCACAGGGGCTCCAGAGAAGGGACTTGGAGCTTATGAAAGCCAGGCTGCTCCCAGGATGGCAGGCAGTGGTGACCGCGGTCACTGTGTCTCCAGGGCAGATGCCAGCCTTTGTGATGGAAGAGTCGTGCCAAGTCCTTTGGGACGTGTTTTTAGAAGGGCCTTGGGTGCAGAACCAGCTCTTCTGGGACACGTGGCCATTATTGAGTGCCTGCTGTGTGTGGGTAGGCTGGGCGGTGTAAGTGTGTCTCCTTGCTTTCCAACCGCAGCTCAGCGAGGCTGTTTCTTAGCAGATGGAAACTGACCTTGGAGGTGAACTCTGGATATACCGGCCTACTGGCTTCCTGATTAGCCACCTCTCACTATCATAGACCTAATCAGTTAGAGACTCTGGTCCCAAACCAGGCAGTTGGGTCCTGAGGTCACTCTGCCCACAGCTGCAGGTGTTTTGGGCCCTATAGGCGGGCCTGTGCAGAGTGAGGTGCTGGTGGGGGTCCCGGTGGGAGAGTGTCATGTTGGCTGTGGCTCTGGGGACAGGTTGCTGGCAGCTGTAAGTGTGGAGGCCCGGGCATCTGGGGTCTGTCCAGGGCTCCATTCTGTCCTCAGGGATGTATCTTCGTTCACCCTGTTCTGTCACTGTCCTGGGATGACACCAGGGGTCTCAAAGCAGATGCAGGGGCATCGTGACACTGTGAGAGGCCAGGTGCTCACTGCTCAGGTCAGGGAGCAGACCCAACTCGGCCACCCCCACCACACACCCCCGCACCCCATCCCTGAGGACTGGAGCCCAGCTCCTCGGGGTTTGGGACCCAGGCCCACCTCCCCCTGGGCCGCGCCCCACCGCCCCACCTCAGGTATTGGCAGGTTTCAGGGCTCCTGAGGGCCATGTGAGGAGGGTGGGTGGGGACTTGATAGACAACCAGGACTGGCACTGAGGATGGGTGTGTTCATCCCTGGGCAGATGGCTTGACTCTTCTGGGCCTTCTCATTAGTGGTGGGGAGAGCTTGTCTGCATTAGTGGGTGAAGGAGGTGATGCAGGTGGAGACCAACACAACCCAGGGGCTGTCGGCTGGGTACCATCAGCCACACACATCTTGAAACCTCAAATCACCACCAAGGTGTGCTCCTTGGGTCCACCTGACTGCTAGTGGAGTCAGAATATGGTGTCTTAAGTTGTGTGTGTGTATGTGTGAGTGTGTGTGTGTGTCTCTCATACATGTTGTACCTCTAGGTTCAAAGTCGGTTCAAATCTAGTTCTCATGACTGAATCTCTGAATGTTGAGGAGCGTCTAAGGGCTTGAATCTGTTTCACCTTTAAATTGCCTCCAACTTTTATCTGTTATTGAGGTAGTGTTCTTGATCCTTACAAGCTTCATTGAACTGAAAAAAAGCCCAAAAGATCATCTGTTTTAGGGAAGGCAGCTTAATAACCCTGCTGGGTGCTGAGTTGCTGCTTGGGCCTCTGCTGAGAGGGAAGGGGCACAGCTTCCTCCTCTGCAGGATGGGGGTAGTAGGATGGGGGGAGAGGAGTCGGGGGTCTCGTCTATACCTCCCACCTGTGCAGGAAGTGGTGGTGGGGGCTCATCTACACCTCCTGCCTCTACAGAACAGGCTTACCCCCGTTGTTCCCTCATCCAGCCCGTAAGAGCCCATGGGCTCGCTGGAGCAGGATGAGATTGAGTCTCAACTATAGAGTTGTTTCAAGTGTGCATTTCACTTCAGTCTGTATTTAACCTTTATTTTTGCAGTTAATATACTCTTTTTCGAGGTACATTTTTGGAATAAAACATCAGCAGGATTCAGTTGGGGAAATGCTCTAACTTTATGGTGCTTGAAGAGACCAAGGTCACTTTGTATCTGATTTGCCTTCCTTGGAAGATCTTCCAATCTGATGTACTTGATGCACATGTCATGATGTACTTGATGCATGTGTGACGTCAGTCCTGTTGGAATTCTAATTCACCTTGAAATGCGAGAGTGTCAGAGAGGTGGTGGCTGTGGTGAATGGTTTAAAAACTGTGGTGTGGCTCCCTTCTCCCTCCACACAAAACTGGACTAAAAAGAGCAGGTGAAGCAGCAGCATGATTCAGAGTCTCTTCGTAGGCTGCTGCTCCTTCGAGCCGGACTTCAGCTCCGATGGGAGGACTGGAGTCCAGCAAGCCCAGGGAGCTGCTGCATGGACAGCATGCTGCAGGCAGTCCACTTGCGCCAGCCAGCCCTGGACAAGCTACAGTACTTGGGCAGCAAAGAAATGCTCTTTGTGTATTGTTATTTTTCATTTGCTGCTTGGTCAACACATCTGAGTCACGTTAAGTGAAAATCTTGCTGCACTAAATGGAATTCTAAACATAGCCCCATAAAGGGGCCAGAGAAAGATGCAGTGTCAATTATTCAAGAGGGTCGAACGTACGAGGTCTCATACTGTCACAGTTCCCAGTGCTTTCAAAAGTGATTTACTTCTTAATTGTCCACTGAGTGACCTTTCCAGTTATATCTTTCTGCTTCTAGGTCTTAGGGCACTTGGTTTAGTAACTTGAGTTTCTCTTACAAGTATGACAGGTAAATCATCAGTTGTTTAGGTAAATCGTCTGGAATTAGAGCCTGACCTGTTCATTCTCACTCAGTGACAAATATATTTCAATATATGTAAATGGATTTATGTATATACATACACATAAAAGACGCTTACTCCTTGGAAGAAAAGCTATTACAAACCTAGACAATGTACTAAAAAGCAGAGACATCATTTTGCCAACAAAGTTCTGTATAGTCAAAGCTATGATTTTTCCACTTGTCATGTACGGATGTGAGTGTTGGACCATGAAGAAGCTGTGCATCGAAGAATTAATGCTTTTGAAATGTGGTACTGGAAAAGACTCGAGAGTCCCTTGGACTGCAAGGAGATCCAGCCAGTCCATCCTAAGGACTGATGCTGAAGCTGAAATTCCAATACTTTAGCCACCTGATGTGAAGAGCTGACTCATTAGAAAAGACCCTGATCCTGGGAAAGATTTAAGGCAGGAGAAGAGGGCAACAGAGGATGAGATGGTTGGATGGCATCAGTGACTCAGTGGACATGAGTTTGAGCAAACTCAGAGAGATAGTGAAGGCCAGAGAAGCATGGTGGGCTGCAGTCCATGGGGTTGCAAAGAGTTGGACATGACTTAGTGACTGAACAACAACAAATACACATATACTAATATATAGGAAGTATAAATATATGTGTATCATTTTTATATGTTACACATTTACCATTATTAATTTGGTTGGCATTTCATCCCTTTGAATGAAAGTTTGGGGACTAGCTGACTTCTGGTGACCTTTAGTTTCCTCACAGTGAGTCGTGTGCTAAGAAAGCCCATCCAGATGGACTGAACTGTCCAGTGGTGACAGGAAAGACCTGTCTGTGCCCACGCTGTGTCCAGTTCTGGCAGACCCCTCTGGCTCTGCTACCAGCTGCCACAGGGCTTGGGCAGCGCTGGCCTTCTGGGTGCTGTCCGGGCAGAGCACATGGATGAAGGACCTGGATGTGTGGCTGCCCGAGAGCTGCCAGCTGTCACTGGGATTCATGGGACCAGTAGAAAACTGGCATCGTGCGGTCGTGTCTTCTGGGCCAGTTAGTGAGAGGCTGGGGCTTGAGGTGTGTGCAGGTGTCGGCAGGTGCAGGCGGGCACTTGTGAAGCATGGAGGGAGGCTTGAGTAATTGGCTCTGGGGACTGTGGTTGCTGATGGGGCCGTTTTGATGAGTAATAGACCCCATTAGATCCAGCAAGGTGCTCGATGATGTATAATTAAAGACGGCATTAGTCAGGCAGAAACCACAGCGTTTAAAAGTGTGCAAGGAATGGTGTCTCAGGCTAAAAGCTTGCATCTGGGATGGGGGAGGCAGGATGCGAACCAGTCTGAAGCTGCTGCCTCTGGACAGTTGGGTGGCTGTTCACAGGACAGCTGGTGTCCTCCTGAGTCTCAGATATTTGTAGTGACAGCGGCCATGGTAGTTTAGAAGTTTATTTTAGGTGAATTTACAGCTTGTGGAACAGTTCTGATTGGTTACCACAAAACAGAAGTCCTATTTCTGTTCTCCGTGGAGCAGGCTGAGCCCAGGTGAGCGCTGGTCTGAGACCCGTCTGCACATTCCAGCTTCGGCTCCCAGTCCCTTCCTTATTCATGCAGTGGAGGGTGGGGGTGTGTGGGGTGGGGGCTTGGGTCTCTGCGGGTGGGGGGAGTGGGCCCAGCGGCTGGGCTGAGCGCTGCCCTGACCGTCACCCACCTGACCATTCAGACCTCTCTGTCCAATGCTGAGAGAACCGTGTGCCCCGCTGGGCCTTGGCTCCTGGACTCCTTTTAATCAGAGTCAAGCGTCTGGCAGACAACCTCAGTTGTTAATTATGCTGCTATTAATATTCATGTTGACAGTCATCTGCTCTTCAGCCCAGGGGTTCCCGCAGCGCTTCACAGGCCAGGAGGCGGGCCCCCTCCTGCAGCGACAGACACAAACGGGAGCCCAGGTCACTGCTCCAAATGTCTGCTCTGTGCCTCCCACCAGTGTCCCCAGGGGAGGAGGGCTGCAAGGCTCCTCCAGGCAGCCATGTGGCTCTGTAGCCTCACAGAGGCCAGGGTCTGGTCTCTGACGCCCTGGAGCTCAGAGTGTGGGTGTTTCAAGAGACCAAGTGGGGTGCCAGCTGAAAAATGTCAAATGCAATGGAGATATTTTGTGATGTGTGTGTTTTATACTCTAGATGGATTAATTTAGGTAAAAAAAAAAAAAGTTACTGAGTTCTCTTTGCATTCCATAGATGATGTCTTTATTCTGTGGAAGAAAGTGTCCTTGAAAGGATTGCAGCCATGGTCCTTTATGAACCTGGTGCTCCTGGACTTGGGCCACACATTGAAGTCCTGTAAACGCTGCAGCGTGGCCCCAGCCCTGAGGTCTTGATGCATTCGATCTGGGTGCAGCCCAGCGTTGGCTTGTCAAAGTCCCCAGGTGGTGCAGATGCTGGCTGTGGGCAGTGCTGGCCTGAACCACAGAGGCTGGGGAGGTTGGAGGAGTCAGGAGGACATTTCTGGAAGCCCTGCCTCCCAGACGGCTGGCCAGGTGGAGAAGGAGTGTGGGCTTGGAGGCCTGGGACCCCGAGGTGCAGGGAGCAGACTTGGTCCTGGAGGGAGGTGATCGGGGCCAGTGAGGGTCATTGACCAGCTGGACAGGAGGCTCCAGGGGAGCCGGAGACAGAGGGTCATCCTCGGCCCTTTTATTTAGGAGCCTGACGCTGCTCTGCTCATTAATTCACTTAATAAATAATTCTTTGGGAGAAAGTTTCATACAAAAGCAATAAATTCGGCTCATTAATCCACCAGTGCTTGTGACGACTCAGCAATCTGGGCACTGTGGTTGCCCCCCTCTATGCAGACCCAGAGGAGTGTAGGAACTTGGGCTTTTCTGGGGCCATGCTGAGGTGGAGGGCTGAGGCTATGAGCCCCTCTCCACAGGGCTTGAAGGCGAAGTGTGAGCTGGGTTCCAATTCTTTCCCGTCGTTTTCACCTCACCAGGATGCCCAACTGGGGAGATGCCAGGATACTTCCTGTGGTCTTTACCACGTCATGAAAGAGGCAGGTGGGTGGGAGAATTTCCTGGTGGAACCGAAGGGGCAGATGTGGAGGGAGGGAGTCTTCCTTTCCCACCTGAGGGGTAGGTGAGAGTGGCCTGCTGTCACTCAGGGCCGGAGCCAGGGGCAGCCACTCACCTCAGAGGCCAGGGTGACATGATGACCCGCCCTGTGCTGGGGAGGTGGGGCTGTGGGGTCTTCCTGCATTGGAAGGCCTCTGCATTCACACGGTGAAACCAACATTATGGAAATGCAGTTAGTGAACCTGGGTCCCCAGAAGTGTCCTTCTGTTCAGTGTTCTCACATGGCAGCCTCTGCCGTCCATCTGAGGCTGCCTGCCCCCTGGACTGAGTGTTAAAATTGGGCCAGATGTGCCTGCTTGGGGCTCCACACTGGTGGCCATGGAAACGGACTAGATACAGAATCTTCTCCTGGACATCTGTGCCTCCACGGCTCAAACACATGCACAAAAAGCTACCGGATTTACACATGTTCAGATAAAGCCTTCGGATGGCACAAATTCTAGATTGTATCCTCCAGGCAGTGCTGTCTGCAGGTCTAGGATGGAGACCACCTGTGAAACATACAATTTTCTATAGCCACATTACAGAAGTCAAAAAGCAACAGATGAAATTGGCTTAATAATGTATCTTATTTAACCACTCGACCCAAATGTGTACCTGAGCGCTGCTCAGCACAATACATTCTCAGGGTGCTTTGCCTCCCTGGTCCATGCCTGGTGCCAAGCCCGCTGTGTCTGTCACCGGCCAGCACGCCTCAGCGATGGTTCAAGGGCCACACATGGCTGCAGAGCCCCCTGGGGGCACCAGGCTGCTGGCAGAGCTCCAGACACTGTGATAGAGGGCTGTCGTCTCCTGCTTCTACATTTCCAGTGACCTGTGCCCACGTGATTTGGAGGGTCTGTGGGCCATGCCAGGAGCCCCTCTAAAGTGTCAAGGTGACAGGATCTTCCAATGACACAGGCTCTGGGGATTTGGTGTGGTGACAGCGGGGGCAGCAGGAAGGTGCCCCGAGGACCCCTCTGGACCCCAAGTGTGGTGGTTTCCTGCCTGGTCGATCACTTGGGTCCCTTCCTCACCAGCTTCATCATCAGCGGGCTCTTCTCTGGGTCCTGACAGGCATGGTGTTCTATCCCCTGGACAGAGTGAAGTCCAGCTCTTGTAGAAGGAGGGCCAGCGTCCCCCACATAAATGGTTATGAAACTGTCACCTGCCTAGCTGTCGGTTTCCTGAGGTGACAGGTGCACCATGGAGGAGGGGTGTTTCCCTTCTCAGTCACCTGCAGTTTGTTCAGGGTGATGGTGGTGGGGGGCACTCTAGCTCCTTTCAGTGACACCAGGCAGGGCAGGGTTGTTTGGGTCTGACTTGCCCTTGGGGCGGTGTCCAGGGCAAAGCCGGGTTAATGGACTGTTTGAAAGTTCATGACCTGAAACTCAGATTTTTGCCTTTTCTGGTTTGCACTGTGTATTATCAGATTTCTATATCAGGCTGTGAGGACTTAGTTCAATTCAGTTCAGTTGCTCAGTCATGTCCGACTCTTTGCGACCCCATGAATTGCAGCACGCCACGCCTCCCTGTCCATCACCAACTCCCAGAGTTTACCCAAACTCATGTCCATTGAGTTGGTGAGGCCATCCAACCATGTCATCCTCTGCCGTCCCCTTCTCCTCCTGCCCTCAATATTTCTCAGCATCAGGGTCTTTTCCAGTGAGTCAGCTCTTCGCGTCAGGTAGCTAAAGTATTGGAGTTTCAGCTTCAACATCAGTCCTTCCAATGAACATCCAGGACTGATCTCCTTTAGGATGGACTGGTTGGATCTCCTTGCAGTCCAAGGGACTCTCAAGAGTCTTCTCCAACACCACAGTTCAAAAGCATCAATTCTTTGGTGCTCAGCTTTCTTTATAGTCCAACTTTCACATCCATATGTGACTACTGGAAAAACCATAGCCTTGACTAGATGGACCTGTGTTGACAAAGTAATGTCTCTGCTTTTGAATATGCTATCTAGGTTGGTCATAACTTTCCTTCCAAGGAGGAAGCGTCTTTTAATTTCATGGCTGCAGTCACCATCTGCAGTGATTTTGGAGCCCCCCAAAATAAGGTCAGCCACTGTTTCCAGTGTTTCCCCATCTATTTGCCATGAAGTGACGTGCCCAGATGCCATAATCTTAGTTTTCTGAATGTTGAGCTTTAAGCCAACTTTTTCACTCTCCTCTTTCACTTTCATCAAGAGGCTCTTTAGTTCTTCACTTTCTGCCATAAGTGTGGTGTTATCTGCATATCTGAGGTTATTGATATTTCTCCCAGCAATCTTGATTCCAGCTTGTGCTTCTTCCAGCCCAGTGTTTCTCATGATGTACTCTGCATATTAAGTTAAATAAGCAGGGTGACAATATACATCCTTGACGTACTCTTTTTCCATGATTTAATGAAGAGTTAGCATTTCTTTTTTTTTTTTTTTTTAAGAGTTAGCATTTCATTGGAAATTCAGTTCCTGGGTTCCGGCTGGAGTGGGCTTGGGCAGGGACTGGGTGTCCCGTGGTGTCCTTCGTAGTTGGTCGGCAGCCCCACACCCTGTTGACTAAGGTGAACGATTGTAGCATTTGAAGTTGTGTCTCTACTTTGATGACACATCTTTTGCTACTTAGGATTTATTTCAAGCAGAGTGTTGGGTCTGTGATTTAATTCTGAGTTATAACATTGAGCTTCAATATAGCTTCCATGTAACAGTGCACATATAATACACACTGTGTAAGAGTACACATGTAATGGCACCCGTGGAAGAGCACACATATAAGTGCATATGTAATGGTGTACATGTAAGAGTACAAATGTAACACACATGTAAGAGTACACGTGTAACACATGTGTAAGGGTGCACATGTAACAGGACGTGTGTGTGGGCGTACATGTAACAGTGCACATGTAATGGTGCACGTGTAAAGACACACATGGAAGAGTGCATGTGTAAGAGTTCATGTGTAATGGCTCACATGTAAGAGCACACATGTAACGGTACACGTGTAAGAGCATACATGTAACAGCACACGTGTAAGAGTACACATGTAATGGTGCATGGGTAAGGGCACAGATATAATGGCACACATGTAACAGTGCATGTGTAAGAGTGGACGTTTAATGGCACATGTGTAAAAATGCACATGTAATGGTGCATGTGTAATGGAGCATGAGCAAGGGTGCCTGTGTAAGAGTGCATGTGTAATGCTGCACATGTGATGACACACGTGTAAGGGTGCACATGTAAGGGTGCACATGTAACAGTGCATAGGCCCAGGTGTGTAACTGATGCAACATAGACACACCCTCACCCCAGACTGCGAGACTATCTTAACTCCCAGTGTCTCTGTTCACTGTGTTCACTGCACCAAGAATGTTGGGTTGATTTAGCTTTTCTTGGTGACTGGGGGTCACTCATGGCAGTTCCTGAGCTGTCCCCTGAGTCAGGGATGCCCTGGGGGCCCCTGGGGGCTCCTGTGCTTCTGTATGAAATGCCCCACGTTGGCAAAAGCAGGGCCTCCCCTCTTTGCTGTCACTTTAGTGATTGCTGGCTTCGAGCTGTCCTCTCTGCTCCTACAGCTAATTTGCAGTCACCTTTTGCAGATGGAGCCCACTGAGGGTGTTGCTGGGCTTGGTAACACTCTGGAGCTGTGGGTGGAAGGTCCGACAAGTCTCACCATGGCCAAGGGCGAGTATGTATTTCCAACTGGTTGGTGGCTCCCAAGCCAGGTGCTGACACTGCCGTGCTCCATCCAACGTGAGGATCTCATAGGGGAGCAGGTGACCCGAGGTGCTTGTTTGGGGACTTTCAGGTGATTCTGGGCAGCGTCCCTGAGTGTGAACACAAAGTTGTAATTTTTACGTTTTTAGAAAAGTGATGTGAGGGGTTGTGTAACTTTCCATGACGATGGGAAGTTACCAACCAGTTGCTCCTGATTTGGTAGTTCCACTGTGAGTTCTTTTCAGTTTAAATACTCTCTTGTTTGAAGATTTCCGAGTAAAGGTAACAAAGGCCAATTTCTCCCTGAAATAGCACAGGGATTATACATTCCATCAGCTTGCTCCCTGTGGAAAGAGTCTGCAGCTCTGACCTGGAGGGCTCCGGCGTGTCTTTGGTGAATGTAGGGTTTCCTGTGATGTGCCTGGCATGTTCTCATCCACTGGGATGAAAGCCCAGGGGCTGTGATAGTGACTGAGGATCTTCACATAAGTCACTCTGACCTACTTCATGCTCTGGGTCCCTATCCTGTGCCACCCACAGACCCCTTTTCCTGGGAGTCCCAGGTCTGGGCTGACTCCCAAGCTGGGCTTGGGCAGCTGGTGACCGTGGGAGTTTGGGTTGTTCAGGCTCTGAGCCCCACTCTTGCCCTGTCATTCAAGGCAGCTTCTCCTCCCAGCAGTTGCTGCTCCCACAGGTGTGTGGGTCCAGAGGCAGTGCCGTGCACCTGATGCGAAGGTGGGCAGGGAGGCTGCCGCTGCAGCCACTGGGGGTGATGAGACTAAGTCTGCTGAGGTTGTGTGGGTAAGTCCAGGCCACCTGGTGGGCTTTGCATGTGAGAGTTGAGGGTGGATCCTTTTGAAAACATGTAGATCCCCCAGTGAGGAGGGGCGTCTATCTCTCTGGCCGTGGACCTGCCAGTCCAGGAGCAAGGGCCTGTCTTGACCCCCAGGGCCGCCTGGTGAGAGGCCATCAGCGTAGTCAGCCTTCCTCTTGGGTGGGAGTCTCTGCCTTCCTAGGGGAAACCATGTGGTGTCAGGACACAGCGCGAATGGTATTTGCACACAAATGACTGTGCCCTGATGGGCTCCCCTCCTCCAGCTTCCTCACCTCCCAGAAGGGTCCACAGGGTCTGGGCGGTTCTTCTTCAGTCACTGAGGGCAGCTTCTCAACGCCTCTGGGCCAGCGAGTCCTGGGAAGGGCTAGCTTTTTGCACGGAGCAGCCCTGCCAGATCTAATGACCTGAGCTTGACTTCACTGGGGTGAGAGCCCACCGTGGGATGATTCTATATCCATCGGAGAGTTAAGCATGGCTGGGATGTATGTGTGTGACCAGGAGGAGGGGAGCCGCTTTTGCTAAGTTCAGAGCGCCTCCCCATGAATTCCAGGATTTCAGGACGGCTCCCCTGCCCTTGCTGTGAAGGTGTAAGTGATAGTGGTGTGATGGCAGTGATGGGGCTAATGGGGGTGATGGAGGTGATGGGGCTGATGGGGGTGATGGAGGTGATGGGGCTGATGGGGGTGATGGAGGTGATGGAGCTGATGGGGGTGATGGAGGTGATGGAGCTGATGGGGGTGATGGAGGTGATGGGGCTGATGATGGTGAGGGAGGTGATGGTGGTGGTGGCAGTGGGGTCCCTGCAGTGGAGGAGCTTTGGAGGCCTGTGATCCCCTGGGTGCCAACTTGTTCAGAGGTCCACTTGCTGTTCTGCTTCTCTGGGCAGAGCAGATCCTGGCATAAATCACCTTGTGCTCGAACATGGTGGGGGCATCACTGTTTCCTGGACTTTTAATTTTCCTGGGGTCCTTAACTTAGGGATGCTAATACATGAATTGAGGTGAAAGAAACATCAGCTCCTGTTTCCCTAATGACACAGAACTTAGCCTTCATCTTCTACTGCCCGAAGCCCTTACAGTTCTGATGGCATTTTGGCCAAAAGACATCATTAAAAGTATAGTTCTTATGCCTTTAAAAGCTTCCTTAGGGTGGAGGAGGTATGGTGTGTGGTCCCGTGGCCATGGGGAAGTAGGGTCCCTGAAGAGCCCTGGGACCCCAGGTGTCTCACATCTGCTGTCCCGCTCTTCCTGCCTTTCCTGTGGCCACAGGGCCATATTTTCTGAGAGTTGGTCCATCCTGCAGCGGGACGTTCATTCAGCAGTTATCTGGGGCAGAGATGGGGAGCCCCAGGGTCTCAGGGTCAGTCCCTAGGCAGATTTCCAAGCTGGAGACATACGATCTTTTCCTCAGTTCAGGGGAAGCGATGGGCTCAGGGTTCAGTGACTCCCAGGTAAACAGGACGACTTGCCAAGTCTAGGAGCCTGGGGAGGGGGGCGTGGCTGGACCTGGGTGGGGCTGCAGCAGAGTGGGTCCTAGCAAGGTGAGGCGGGGCTGGGGGGGTTAGTTTATGGACACCCTGCTTGCTTTTTGACTTTTCTTTTCCTGAATAATTTGCAGAACTTAAGCAGCTCACCAGGTTTTTGTTGGTTGCCAGCGTCTGTCTGGTCGACTGTCCTTTTGTCTCCTCACCATATCTGTGTCTTGTCTGCAGTCTGCTTAGAGTTCAGGGGTTTTGTCGTCTTCAAGCAGAATGGTGAGCTCTGCTGTCAGTTCCTCTCGTGGGCTGAGGCAATGAGCTCTCCCGTGCCCTGAGCCCTGCTCCTTCTCTCTGTCCTTCTCAGAAGGACGCTGGGGGCCTGGGCACACAGCTGTGTCAGGACCCTCCTGCCTGAGGGGGGACAGTAAGTTCATCTGGACATAGAGCAGCTGTGCCGGTCCCTCCTCATCGTCTGTTGTCCGGGAGACGCTTGCTCTGGGAGTTTGGTCCCGTGATGCAGCCTGGAGGCCCCACCCCTCGGTGCCCTCCAAGCCCCTGCTCTGTGTCCCAGACGGTCCTTCGGGGCCTGTGGGGTCCTAACTCACTCCAGACTGGGAGAAGGGCTGCATCTCTTTCACAGACGGAAGACCTGTTCATGTTTCATGTGGATTTGTTTGTGAAAATCTCACTTCGTGTTCCATTAAGTACACAAATGTGCAGAGAACTGAACCATAGCTACCTCCTTTGTGGTAAAACTCAATCATTTTCTGAGTGACTTTGAGCTGACTTGTCCATTTCCCAGTCAAAGCCACTTCCATTGAAATGACCCCAAGGCAGGGGGCTTGGAGAGCATTTCTTCCTCTTGGAACCCTCTGCACAGGATGGTTGATGAGGAGCTGGCCATTTGTACCTCCAGTAGGTCCTCGGGGGGGCGGGTCTTCAGTCACAGATGACTGAATCATGTTTGAGCAAACAAAGTGAGCTCTTAGCCCCCCTTAACAACAGCTCAGAGAGCAGCAAATCCGAAATCTTAGGTCTTTGCTTTGGCGTAAAAGTGAGCTGTGTGCTTCCCTCATGGTCCAGTGGTTAAAAATCCACCTGGCAATGGGGGGGACACGTGTTCAATCCCTGGTTTGGGACGATCCCACAACTACTGAGCTTGCTTGCCTGGAGCCTATGCTCTGCAACAAGAGAAGCCACCTCAGGGAGAAGCCTGTGAACCACAACGAAGAGTAGCCCCTGCTCACCCCAGCTGGAGAAAAGCCGTAACAAAGACCCAGCTCAGCCAAAATAAATAAAATACATCTTCAAAAAAAAAAAAAAGTAAGCTCTGAGCAGAACCTTTATTTTTAAGGATAAAGAATCAGTAAAAGGAAAAGTTACTTTCCCTAGGGGATTTTTCTAGGTGGGTGAACTTAAAATTAAATGAGTAGTTTTTAACACTGTGACCTTAATAGAAAATAATTCATTTTTCACCAACTTTAAGCTGTCATTCCAACAGATTAGTTTTTAACACGCATTTTAGTTTTGCATTTTAATTATTTATGGGATAAGTGCTGATTTATTTTTCCTGAGAGTCCTTTGAACATTTTATGGTGATACTTCACTTATCAGGATCACTCACATTGAAGCACATCAAAGAGCCAAGCAAGCAGGTGTCCACCTGACCCTCTGTTTATATCCATGAGACTTTCTTGGTGTCCCTCTGGGGCTTGTCTCCTCTTGGTTAACATACTGGGAGAATTCACTGAGTCAACCTGCATTCATGCCTGCTCTTTTCTTGGCACAGTGCTAGGTGCTGAGAATTCAAAGGATAATAACCAACATATAGCCTGCTGCTGCTGCTGCTGCTGCTAAGTTGCTTCAGTCGTGTCCGACTCTGTGCGACCCCATAGACGGCAGCCCACCAGGCTCCCCCATCCCTGGGATTCTCCAGGCAAGAACACTGGAGTGGGTTAATATTTCCTCCTCCAATGCATGAAAGTGAAAAGTGAAAGTGAAGTCGCCCAGTCGTGTCCGACTCTTAGCGACCCCATGGACTGCAGCCTACCAGGCTCCTCTGTCCATGGGATTTTCCAGGCAAGAGTACTGGAGTGGGGTGCCATCGCCTTCTCCGAACATACAGCCTAGTGATGGAAAAACAGTCTGTACCATAATCATTTTGTGAAGTGTTAGTCGCTCAGTCGTGTTGGACTCTGTGACCCCATGGACTTTAGTTCATCAGGCTCTTCTGTCCGTGGGATTCTCCAGGCAAGAATACTGGAGTGGTTAGAGCCATTCCTTTCTCCAGGGAATCTTCTGGACCCAGAGATCAAACCCAGGTCTCCTGTATTGCAGGCAGATGCTTTACCATCTGAGCTACCAGGGAAGCCTGTTATTTTGTAAAGCTTGAGTTAAATGGTAATTGTAGACATTTAAAACATGTAAAAGTGCAGAGAAGGAAGTCAGTCAGTTGAAAGATCATTTCAGAGAGGGCTGGATGGAGGGCTTTGAAAGATGATGGATGAATAGCGATGAGAGAGATTGTCCAGTTGGAAGGACGCTGCCTGTCCTGGAGACCAACAGTTGTCATGATTTCTGGGTAGATGTGTAAGGGCCACGGAGGCAGGAAAAAGGGCAGTTATGTGGGTAGAAGCCAGGCTCAGCCCTGAACCTGAGTTCACAAGAGCCGGGGCATCTCTGGATGCTTTCAGCAGAGATGACGCTGTTTAGGGGAGAGGGACTGCTGTGTGTAGAGGTGGGGACATAGTCCTCAGGTGAGGCCGGTCAAAGACCACACATGGAGGAGGCTCTGGATTCTAGATGAGCTGTGACTGCCCCCTGAGGCCGTGGAGGGAGGATGAGAAGATGACCGAGGAGCAGACCAAAGGGCTGAGGAGGAGCCCTGCCCCGGGGCTAGGCAGTCAGGCTTCTCCCAGCTTTTCACCCACTAGCCCTGTGACCCGAGGGCGGTTACTTTTCACTGTTCCCAAATCTGAAGCAATGCACTGTGTCACCTGGGCGTGGGGCCCGGCTGGCCAGTGAGACACACCCAACCCCCTTTCTTCTCATCTGTTAGAACAGGAGTGGTGGCCCCTTGGCAGGGCTGTTCGACAGGCAGGTTAAGTGCCACCTGGGGCTGGTGCACAGAAAGGGACGAGTGGCTTTCTTTCACTTCTATAAAGATGTTCGTGGTGGGACCCATGGGTGTCACCAACCAGGCAGGAACAATGGATATGAAGTGGTTTGGGGCAGGGGTTTCTTACCTTGAGACTGTGGCTCCCAAGAGGGTCTGAGGATGGACTTTGGAGCCCTGTGACCCTGGGGACCGTAAGTGCTTTCTCATGGAGATTCTGTTTTCCTGGGGACTGTGGCTGTCAGATTCTCATGGCGGTAGGGGTAGGGGCATGACCCCACCAGGCTGGAGCTGTGATCTGGAGCAAACAGGGGTCCTGAGGTGTGTAAGGTGGACCCGGTGCCAGGCGGCCTGGGTGTCCCAACCACGCTGAGATCCTGATCTTTAAAGGAGCCTGAAAACTCTCAAAGTGACTCAGGCTAGGAATGCTCAGAGGAAAATCACAGGAGTTGTTCCACTTGATCCTCCGGTAGATTTTGATGTAAGGAGTATCAAAGCCTATTAGACAAGGCAGTTCTTCTGATTTATTTTGGCTGACTGCCTGATGGCATGTGGGTCACCATGTAGTAAGCTTGTTTGTTTAATCCGTCCTTCTCCTTTGAGATAAGATTTCTGTCCTAAATTGGAAGTTTCTAGGGAGCAGGAGCCTCATTTGATTGGTCTTTCTATCTCCCAAAGCATCTAAGTTGCTCGGGAAGCCAGCAGACCTAACAACCCAAGTCTTTTCTCCTAGTTGTTCAAGCACGTTTCGATGTTAAGATATAAGCAAAACAAACAAGCACATGTTCTAAAACCAAAACACTTTCCCTTCCTACGTCTAAACCCCATCTGTCCTGTTACACTAACCACAGTTGAAAATATTTGCAAAAGTTACAGAAAGTTTCAAACAGCAAAACTTGAATTTGCCGCCTCAGCAACTATTTGCATAGCATTTATGCTGTCTGAGGTATTCTCAGTCACCTGGAGATGACCTCTAGTCTGCCGAGGATGAGAGTAGGCTGCGTGCACCATTTTGTACAGAGGACTTGAGCTGCTGGAGTTAGATATCCTCAGGGTGCTGGAACCAGTCCCATGGGTACCCAGGTGGTGCAGAGAAGAAGCCAATTCTGACTCGATGTTGAAAACTGTTTCTTTGACTCACTTTTCATTCCTCTTGTTATTATAATCATACCAATGGCTTCCTTAAAAGGACTCTGCCCCTCTGACAGCTGAAGACAAGCATCCTGGGTCCCTGACTTCCCAGAGTCCTGGTCCCTGAGCTGGCATTAAACTAAAGTCCTTTTGTTCAGAACCCTGTCCACCTGTAGATTGCAGGAAGGAAGAAATAAACACATCCCCTGCTGGAGGCTTGCCATTCTAGATGTTTGCAAGATTAATTGGCTTTTTACTTTGCTTCCTTACCTTCCCCACCTCCATCTCTGATTTACAAAAGAACCTGCCATCCAGACCCCATAAGATGGTTATTTAGAAGAGGCGCTAGCCTGCCATCTTCTCAGTCAGTTGGCTTTCCGATAAAGTTGTTTTCCTTGCCTCAACGTCTCGTCTCTGGGATTCAATGGCCTGTCGTGTGGTGAGCAGAGCAAGCTTAGACTTGGTAACACAGGGACAACCGTATCACGTTGACTTTTGGGCCCTAAGTCTTTGACCTCAAATGTGCTGTTTGAAAATCGATCCCTGGTAGTTGAATGAAGCAGACAGTGGCTTGGCCCGCTCTCCCTCCTGGAATTCACTTGGTTAAAAATCTTGTGTCACTCACTTAAATCTAATTAACATATTTAATTGGCATGTTGTGTAGTTCTGGAAGCTGCTTATTAGATTTCATAGGTGTCTCTGGCAGCACAAAATGTTAAATGAGCAAAATAATTGTGTTACAGTGAAATGAATATAAATTAATAAATGAGCTAAATGATGACTTCATGGAAAGTCCTGAGAACTTTGGGTTTAGGGTTATCTTCTCAGCATAAGATATGAAAATTGACTTTTTATGTGTATATGGAGGTTTTGGAGGAAAGAAATGTGCTTTTTATTTTAGATGGTGAAAATCCTGGGTGTGTGCATGTGGTTTTAACCAGAATGAACATCTGTAAGGAGAGTGGGCTGGTGTCCTTTGAGACTGGACGAGCCTCGAGTTGGCTGGGGTGGTGGCAGAAAAGCCGGGCTGTGGGGCGTCTCTGAGCAGGGAGGTGACGTCCCACCGCAGCTCTGGGGAGAGTGAGGGTCTACTGCCCTCTCTGATTCTGGACATGGTGCGGGGGAGCAAGAGGATGATATGAGAAGAGTGGTCCAGAGACTCGGAGCTCCCGGGGCAGCAGGTGAAGACGAGCATCCCGGGTCCCTGACCTCCCCAAGTCCCGGTCCCTGAGCTGGCATCCCAGGGCTCTTAGCCTCCAGCCCAGAGCCCTTCTGGCTGAGCCACCCTGCCTGCCACCCTCGAAGTGTTCCTTGTGGGAAGAAAATCGAGGGGCCAAAAAACCCCAGGGCTGTTAAACAGAGGCTGGCTTGTCCTGGTTCTTTAAAGGCTCTTGTGGTTGCAACAAACAAACCCACTCAGACCCATCAGGTGGTAGGCATTTGTTGAAGGTTCCCCCGCCTGGGGACCCAGCTGAACATGGGGTGCAGGAGGCAGGAGCCCAGCAAAAGGCTGACCCAGGGGGTGGCTGCCCTGCGGTTGTGTGCCCACCTACCAGCTTCTCTCTCCAGACATTCTCCTGCTGACCTCAGCCCAGGTTTGTCTACACCCTCCTCCCCCAACTCAGTCTCTGCTCCTCCCGCTCAGGCCGCCTCTCCTGCCTGAGCAGCTGGTGTCCTGAACCCAGATCCCAAAACAGACCATCATAATGGCTGGGAAAGCTCTGATTCTGAAAATGCTCCTCCCGGCCCCCAACATGTCCCTACCTGGAGGATGTGGTCCTTACAGAAGCTCTGCCAGGTTAGGAATAGTTTTTCCATGTTTTAGACATGGAGGTAAGGCCCAGAAAGGGCAGGTTACTGGTTCAAGGTCACGCAACTCATAGGACACATGCTGTCAGTGTCTCGTCTCTGAGGCCTCGTCCTGGGGGTTGAGCTCTTGAGTAACCCCGCCCCCTGTCACTGGCTGGGGATGGGCTCCTTAGCACGTCAGCCCCTCCTTTCTCACCTGTAACCAGATACACAGCAGTCGTGGATGGATTAATGCTTGGTTGTGTTAACCCGTGCGTGCTGGCTGCCTGATCTCTGGTGGATGCGATGTTGTGTCCCACCCAGGGCGCTGCTGGCTGAGCATGGTATCTGGGCAGGTTCACGTCCCCCTCCAGGTGGTCACTCGCTTGGGAGTCCTGGGGGACTTATGGTCAAATCATCCTTAGCAGGTTCTCTCTCCCATCTCCTAAAGAGCAGGTCCAGACCCTGTTCATCAGAGTGACCCCTGATTAGGGTGGACACGGGGAGTGTGGCCAGTTCAGGCACAGGGGTGGGGGTGGGGTGCTGGTGTCCTGCTGTCTTGCTGTCCCTGCTGCTGCCCAGGCTCCACTCGGGATCACTCAGCCTTCCTACGAGAGTGTGTCCCCCCAGGCCCCCTGCTCAGGGGTTCCTTCTCCTCCGCCTGAGGCAGCCCTCTCTCCAGTCCTCCATCTGAGGTGGGCGGAGCCACTGGCCAGAGTTTGGGGGGCAGGGGCCGTGCCACCTTTAAGAACATGTTTGCCCATTGGGGCAGCTGAGCTCCAGTGGGACACCCAGCAAAGGTCCTGGGAGACGGGGCCTCATCAGCCATGAAAAGTATCCATGTTTCCCTTTATTCCCGGGCGCCCTGACGGCATCACACCCAGGTCCTGGCTTCAGGGCCCATCTGCTGTCCTCTTAGTGTGGCTCTGAGTCACTTGCAGGGTGATCACAGGTCACCGGGTAGGTCCTGTCCCCTAGTAGACCCTGCGTTGCATCTGGAATGTTCTCCCAAGACTGCTGTGGGTCTGAAGGGCTATTGCTGTTCTGTGTATCGACCAGAATCACGTGGCAGGGATGTGTCGTCAGGTAAATGGTACTTCTGAATCGATGTGGATAAAATCCCCTGTAAGACAAGTTCAATGTGTGTGCATTTATTTAAACAATAAAAAATTGGATTGTTAGAGCTTCAGCAGAGAGTGAAGGCAGCCGCATTTGTTCTTTGGGAACTTGTTTTAAATCCTTGTCTGAAGAGGCAGTTGATCTAACAGAGAGAGGAGGACGTCTGTCTTCCTGGAGAGACAGAGCAGTGCTGAGACCTGCTGATGCCCCAGGCCAGCAGGTCTCTGGGTGTTAGTGGGGGGTCCCCACCATGGACAGGACACCCCAGTTCACCTCGGCTCTAGCCCATGGCTTTAGGGGGAGAAGATGTGCTGGGGACAGGAGGTGGGAGCTTCCTGCGTTTCAGACACGAGGCTTGTCCAGGGGTGACACATGAGCCTAGCTGTTACAGGAGTTCATCTTTGGTTGAGCTTCTGATCTTCTGTGTCTCAGCAGGAGATAGGGTGGTGTCCCTGGCATTACAGGGTCCCAGTGTGGACACAGATGCGCCCTGGTGTGGACGCGGATGGCCGCCCTTGGGTTCCTGAGGACATCAAGGCTGGACGGCAGGTGACACGTGGTGTCCAGGGACTCAGCCGCCCTTGGCTTCCTGAAGGGGGAAGTTCACTCTGGTCCTGGCTGCCTGGGGGGCACTTCCTCACAGGGTGCTTCCTTCTGCTTCAGATTTTCTCCAGCACTGGTGGGGCTGCTGTCTGCTGGCTTCTGAGACTTTCTGAGAGGCCCTGTTGCAAAAGCAAAACATTACAATCTGGTTATTTATTGACGTCCGTGAACACAATGAAAAACGGTGCTGGCATTCCAGGCTGCTCCTCCAAGTGCCACTGAGAGGGAGAAAGTGTTTGCTTTTCTGGGGCATTTATAGCAGCTGGCATTTATTCTAGCACTTTTTGTATTTAATAAAAGAATCCAAAAATACGTTTGAAGTGCTCGTTTCAGTCTGAAGACTAGAGGCTTCTTCTGAGGGGAGGAGGCAGCCCCCCAGCAGTACATCCAGCTTTCCAGGGCCTTGGGAGAAATGTCGGGGTCACCCCGAGCTCCAGCCCAAGCCCGGGCTCCCAGGAGCCTGTGACTTCACTGAGGGTTGAGTTTCTTCTAGGTGAAAAACAAGTCTGTGCCCCACAGTGACAGCGAGGCCTTGGGTGTCCTGAGGGTACCTGGTGTGGGGCCCAGTTTGGGGGGGACTCTGGCTGCACCCCTACATCGACCACCAGGGTCATGTGCCTTGTGGCCTGATGGGTGGGGGTTACCTGCTGGACACCCCCTCCCTCTGACTTTCTGTGTTGCCCTCCTGGGGAAAAATGACCATCACAACCACACTTTCTCTACAGTTTTATTCAGCGAAATAAAAAAGGCTATTATTTACATCAGTGTTCTACATTTTTCATACTCTCCCACCAAATGATTTTCTAGTGAATCACAAATATAGATCCTGGAAATGGATCAATTTGATGTCTTATTATTAACCAAAGTTGACATTAAAAGCCCAGAGAATAGCTTTTATGTTTGCATCACTCCTGGCTACTTGTCCAGAGCATCCAGCAGTTCTGACCGTCTCTTACAAGCCCCAGGGTGGCCCCACCCCACAGCACATGTCCAGGTGTGCCGGCTGCTGGTGGAACAGACTGCTGTATCAGGCACACTTGTGGTTGGTGGAAGGCAGGGGTCACGCCTTGCAGGCAGCCTCAAGGGGTCAGGAACAGCCAGGGTTGTGGGTCTTTAACTGTCTGTCCACAAGGAGGGGGAGCTCTCAGGACTTTCTGACACTCTCATTGCTTTAAACCCTCCTGTAATTGGGTGATTTTGCCTACATGAGCTTTAACAAAAGCTACGATCTAGCTCTCTCCCTTGATTGCAATCAAATTGGCGTCTTATTTTTATAGGTTGTTGCTGACAGGTTGTAAACTTCCAAAATGTTGATTCTTCTCCTCTGGAATTTCAGGACACTGAGTGAGCAGATGGTTAATGAGATGACAAGTTCCCCGCCTCTCGTTGTACCTAATTATGTGGCCCTTGGGGCACACTTTTCTTATTGTTGCATTTCCACAGCCATGTGCATTTCAAGTCACCTGCAAACTGTTTAAAACCATTGACTGTGCCTGGTGTTCCTTCCTTTTCCAGTCAAACGGCCTGACACTCCTGGGATAGGAACACCAGTAGGTGCAACACACAAGGCTGAGGCTCAAATTAATCATTTTTAGGGGAATAATCAATTCAGGAAATATTTTATGAGACACGTGTGGTATGCAAAACACTGTGCTGTACACAATGAGAAAATGCAAGGTACTGTTTTCCCAGCTAGAAGCAAATATTTTTGCAGAGGAGATAACTCCAATTAATTTAAATAATTGCTTTATTACGGAGTCAGCAAATCTTTTCTGAGAAATATTTCAAGCTTTGCCGACACCAGTAATCTACCTGTCTTGTGGTAGCAGGCTGGTGGCCGAGGACAATATGCAGATGCAATTGGAGAGAGACAGGGAAGATTGCAGGTTGAGAGTCAAGGGGGGCCATGTAAGGCTGGTGGTGGGGGAGGCAGGGACAATGCCCCTGAAGAGGAGGTGGGCTTAGACACACGAGCCGGAGGAGGTTCCTGGCTGACACAGAGGGGAGGTGGTTGGAGACAGAGAGGGCATTTGCTAACCCGTTGAGAGTCCACGAGGACTCAAAGGCCCTGGGGACTCTGCTCAGGGCTGGGTTTTCTTGACTGCTGAGTCCTGTTTCGAGGAAAGTGGGATCATCAGCGAATCTGTGGGTTTGAGAGGGGCCCGCCTGCACCAGTGAGCTGTTTCTGGTCACCCTCAGCAGCCTGGCTTGGGGAGACCCCGTCCCGCGGTGCTCTCTGGGTCTCCTCTGGCAGGGGGGCACTCTCCTCGTGTCATATGGCTGGACACGCAGGCCTTGCCCATGTTTTTACAGGCAGAAATGGTAATTGAGGACAATGCAGTCCAGATGGTGGAGGTGGTGTGGCAGGTGTAATGAGCCCCCTCATGGCCAGCTGTGTGGATGTCAGAGTGCTGGGGCCTCCGCTGCAGGGTCACCAGGCAAGGGGTGAACGCAGTAGCCAGACTGGGGCTACCACAAATCATCTGGGTTATTCAGGCCAGACTTGTGGGCACCTTCGTTTCTTTGTTTTTGGCAGAAGATCCCTCTGCTTAATGGGGACACTTAAATGTGGTGTTTTTCTGGTCCATGAGTAGGCCCAGCTCTTCTGACCTGGCCACCATTTTGGAGGAAGTGGTGACCTGGTCTGCCTTGCTTTCTTCCCCAAATGGGAAACAGTGACAGTGGTCAGAACGAGCTGGTTTGCGGTCATGCCCCAGCTCCGTGGGGGCAGTCTGCAGATGGCAGTGACCTACATGGGCACCAGCCTCTTAGCTTCTTCTTGGTTGTGTCTGTTCCCAAAAGGGGGCTTGTCAAGTCACTCAGCCTCGTGGGGATGTTTGGGGAAACCACGGCTTACCAAAACCAGATTTATTTGAGGTGCTTGGGTACGGAAAGCAAGAGAGTTTTTAAAAAATCTCCTTTCTTGAGCAGCCATCATTTTCAAAATGCAGAGTGTTTATGGTATTTATTACTGTGGGAAAAGACTGATTATTAGGATTTAATTTTCATTAGCCTGCTGCACTTTGTGCTGGTTTGGATGAAGGCACTTGAGTGCACATGTGGTCACTTCTGCAGCTGTCAGCATGGTCCTCAAGTCGGGTTTTATCCGGAAGTGGCAGGGGACAGTGGACGGGTCCGGGAGATGGCTCCAGCTTGCATTCCAGCTGCACGGTGGGATTTCTATCCTGAGCGACAGTTTCAAGGCCTGACTTTTAGCTCTGAAGATGGGTTTGCATTCCTGGGACTCCAGGGCAGCCACCACAGTTGGTGGAGGTCCGAGCAGGGACCCAGGAGCTTCATCCTTGACAGAGGTGCTGGACTCACTCCAGGTCATGTGCGCATGTGTCCTGCTTCTATGAATTGCTAATTTACGACCTTCCTCTGAGAGATGCCACCTCAGCTGCAGCAGCCTTGTTATTTAAATTAAGGGCAGTTCAGACAGAGGGAGCGAGGTGAGCTCCTATGACCTGGTACCCAGCCTCCTGGCAGCAGCAATGCAGGTCTGCTAATGACCCAGGGGTCAACCTGGAGAGAAATCACTTAGCCTGGTTCAGAGGTAAGCGAGCAGAGAAATTGTGGAGAGAGATGTCTTAATAGTTCTAACAGTTGGGTTTGGGATCCCAGAGGGCACGCCAGAGGCATCACTGTAAAAGAAGTGGAATCAGAGTAGACGATTCGAGCTCCCGGAAGAGAAGCTGAGGGGACGAAAAGTACGTCCCCGGTCATTCCTCCTACATTTACTTTTTTTAACAGTTTTCTTGAGATAGAATTAACATTCCCTACAATTCACACAGGGGCTTCTAGTTCATGCAGGCGTGTGAGAGCAGCACATAGTCATCATTGAGAAGTTTCCGTCACCCTGAAACAGTCTTCCACTTCCTTCCCCCCACCTCCGGAGCCCCCACTGTTCTGCTTCCTGTGTCTAGGTTTCCCGTTTCTGGGTTTTCCTGTGCAGGGACCATACAGTTAGTGACCTTCAGAGACAGACTTCTTTACTCAGATAAGGTTTTCCAGGCTCACCCATGGTAGCAGGAACCAGCATTCCAGTCCTTTTCGAGGCCGAGTATCATTCTGCTGTGTAGATAATACCCCGTTGAGTTTACCATCCCCGCTGATGGACCCTGGGGATGTTGCCACCTCTGCGTTTGCTTGTGATGATCGCACAGAAAGACCAGTCTGCACCATCCATTCTGGAGTCCAAACCATCCTTTTTCTCACATGAGAACTTCCTGGTGATTAAAGGGACAATATTAGGTCAGACTAAGGGTCCGGCCAGTCTCGGGACTCTTCTGAGGTCTCTGGCCAGTAAGCAGGGATGGCCGTGCAGAGTCCAGGTGCCCCTGGAGGAGAGGAGGTCCCTACATGCAGCCTCCTCTGCCCGTGTGCACTCGGCGTGCAGGGTCTCCGTGTCGGGATGTTCTGCTAAATGTCCCTGGGCTCTGGGTTTGTGGGCGGGGGCTGTGGCTGGGCTGTGTTGAGCCCCCTGCCCACACCAGCCCTCCCAGGAGTTCCAGTGTCAGGTCAGTTCTGACCTACCCAGGGACCCTCGCTCTCCCACCCACAGGAGGGCTTCCTAGGCTCAGGATGGGGCCACATGTGCCGTCCACCTGCCCCCACATGCCATCCCCTCCTGCCCCTGTGTGCTGTCCCCTCCTGCCCCCCATGCCCCAGTGGCCCATCCTGCCCCATCCAGGCTCACCTCCCTGCCTCTGGCTGACGACTGGGCAGGTACCTGGTGTCCTCCAAGCCCTGGGTGGGTGGTCGGGGAGCAGCGGAGACAGAGGGCTTGCCCACTCTGTCTGCATCCAGGCGACCTGGCCTGCAGACAAGTGTCTGCTGCTTATTCCGAGGCCCAGGCACGTTCCCGCCTGCCCCCTCCCAGCGGGGCATGGCAGGAGCTGTTGTACGTGGGAGCCCACGTTCCCTGGAGGCTGCTTAATTCAGTCCCCGTTTGCACCTCTCCTGGCGCACACGGCGGTTTCTCCCTCATTGGAGCTATTTTTGGGTCCTTTTCTGGAAGACGAGTCTTTCCCCGCAGGCAGCCTCTGACCATGCCAGATGGCTCTGTGGTGTTTTATTTTTCTGAGCACTTTCTATTCCTGGTTTCGTAGGTACTCAGTTAACCCAGAATTCTGATAAGGTGTTTAAAATAGCCTTTGGACTCCTGTGAGCTGTTGGACTTCTAAAGTTACTCTTCTGCTTTTTGTCACCACTCGACTCTGGGGCCGAGGCAGGTAATTGGATGTTTCTCCGTTCCCTCCTCTGGGTGTCCTGTTGCCCATGCCTGCCCTGCAGTGAGCAGGGCGGCAGCGTGACCAGCTCTTATGGAAGATTCCAGGGAAGTGTGTTTGCTGATCCCGAGGCACGTGCTTTTTAAAAGCAGGAATCCCCGTATGTTAGCAGTGGACAGTAGACCTCTTTGGTCGTCTTGTTCTTAACTACTCAGAGGCCAAGCGGGGTTGGGTTGCTCCAGGTCATGAGCTGGTTCTCTGAAATCCTGTCCACCCTCGGGGCATGTCAGGTGGCCTCTGGGGTGGTTACTCCCTGGGCCCATCACAGGCCACCTCTGAGGGAGTGGAGGCTGACCTCGGTCTGTGGGTGCGTCCCCCTGCCCTGTCCTGGCTTACCCTGAGGAAAGGCCTCCTTCCTGCCTTTGCGCAAAGACCCTGACTTGTTTCCACAGAGTCCCACAGACAGTGGACCGGCCCAGGCTGGCAGTCTGAGCTGGGACTCGTCTAGTGTGAGCTGCCCTATCAGTGGACCTTCAGGGCATGTGGGGTCAGCTCCCTGCAGGAGTGTGGCCCTGAGAAGGTCCCTTAGAGGCTCCTTCCAGACGTCGGGATGGTTACTTTCAGGAACTTCGGGGACTGTGAGTGACCTGATGGTGTGGATTGCAAATAAAAAATAGAGTAGGACACACCTGCAGTCTCGCCCTGTGAGATCACAGCTACAGTGTCATGTGTGTGGCAGTGAAATGTATGTCTCCAGAGAATAAATCCTTAATAGTACAAGACGGGGGTTACTTGAAGATCCAGCTGACAAGACTCAGAGCTGGGGATGGGGAGGGGCTGCCTCACAGAGTCTGGCAGTGTGTGTCCCCAGACTTTGTCAACGTCTGGAGGCAGCCTGGTGGTCCCAGCCCAGGACTTGTGGCCAGCCTCTGTGTGGGGAGCCGGGGGTGGGGCCAGGTGCTCGGCCAGGGCACAGAGTCCCCGAGGGAGGCAGGGGCCAACATCTGTCTCTGTGGAGATTGTGGCGCTGCCCTGTCCAGGGGCCAGTGGGGTATTACATGTGGCCTCCATGTTTTCTTAGGGCAGCCCTGGGGGTACTACCATTTCCAGTTTCCAGAAGGACAGAATGAAACCCAAACTCCAGATGCGTGTCTGTAGAGGTGCCGCTGAGGGTCCCCTAGGGCCAGGGGGTTAGGGTTTTGCAGGAGGATAGACCCCCCACAGACCCCAAAGCCTCCTCCATCCTGTGAACTGTGGCAACAAGCCCCCATCCTGTGGACTGTCCTCATCCTTCTCACCCATCCTGGCTTTTCCCGGGTCTGCTCTGGCCCTGTGTCCTGACTGGTCAGGGGCCCCCAGAGCCCCTGCCCTGGCTTGAGTCTGCAGCCCGGATCCCAGACTTACTGTCACAGTCACCAGGCATGCTTTGCCCTGAGATGCTGACAGCTCCCTGGGTGACCCTGGTACAGGGGCTTCCCTGGCAAAGGGGGAACGCCTTCCAGCAAAGCTGGGGTTTGGGCTTCTCTGGTCAACACAGCGGGGCCAGCCTGCATCCCTGCCCTCATCTGTCAGGGAGCCTGGGAAGGGAAGGTGAAGAAAGCAGGGGGCTGTCTACATGGCAGACACACTGCCATCAGGAGGAACTGGCTTCCTGCTTGGACATGCAGACCAAGTGACAGCCCTGGAGCCCAGAGTGACAGGCCCTTGGGAAGCGTCAGCCACGACCTGTGACCTCATCACTGAGGACAGAGTCTGGTTCCTTGGTGCTTCTGTTCAGAAGTGGGGCTCCCATCATGTGGCCAGCATGTTCTTCTCCCACAGGGTGCAGACGTGCCCGGACCCCAGACCTGCCCTCTGTGCCCACGAGGGTGGGGCAGGTGATCTGTCTCTGTTCCCGCCCAGAATCCCTGCAGTTTCTGTCTCATGAGGGTCCCTCTCGTCCCCCTCCCTCCTTGAGTCTGGGTCTTTGATGGACTGCACGGTGGGACAGACCCTGCAGATCCTCCAGTGATGCCTTCGAGACCCTCAAACATGCACACATTGATGCTTGGGAGAACGTTCTGAACATGAGAATCAGAATATTCTATGTTCGAGAGAATGTCAGAGAATGGGAATATTCTACCTTGGAGAAAACGTTAGAAGACCGATCACACGTGGTCAGGATCTCCTCCTTGCGCCAACCCAAGTGCACAGGAGAGAAGACAAAAGGAAAGTCTGGGGAAGCTGGGGTCTTCAACACTTTTGTTCAAATTCAGTTAGTTTTACATGATTGCTTTTCCTTCCGGTCTGTGAGTCCAAGATCTTGGATGAACAGTGAAACAAAACCTTGATTTTGTAAGCATGCCAGCTGAGTCAGCATCTTCACTCTTGTTCAGTCGCTCAGTCGTGTCCGAGTCTTTGCGACCCCATGAACTGCAGCATGCCAGGCTTCCCTGTCCTTCACCATCTCCTGGAGCTTGCTCAAACTCCTGTCCGTTGAGTTGGTAATGCCATCCAACCATCTCATCCTCTGCCACCCCTTTTTCCTCCCGGTGCCTTCACTCTGAGAACCGGCAAGAACTTCTTAACATTGTCAATGTCAGGTCAACAGGGAGCACGTGGTCCATGTTTGGGATTTGCCACTTGTCCCTTAAAATTCATTCTGTGGGTTTCATTAAAACACAGTTCATTGGTTACTTTTCCTTGTAATGTGTCTCTGGTTGCTCTGATCCAGACCAGGGCTCCTCAACACCGTGGCTGCTTCTCAGATGAGCAGGTGAACACCTTGCCTCCCCTTCCCTGCAATGTCAGGTGCCAACCTCACTGTCCCAGAGAGGCTGTTGGGGGTGGGGAGAAGGTCTCCCCAGCCCTGCTGTCCAAGGCTGCAAACCTCTGATGACCCCAAGCCCCTTGTTCTGTAAAAACCTCATTCTGTGTCTGCAGGTCGTTTTGTGGGTGTCATTCTCTGAATCAGGCATGGGGGCCACACCGAAGGCTTTCTTACTTCCTAGGCAAATGATTTTGGAAACGTGACTTTTAAATTACAGCAGTGTATGTGACCATCTAAGCTCACAGAGAGAATAGGTTTGAGAAACTTCCTCACATGTGGGGGGTGGGGAGCATGGATGACAAGTCAGGCCAGCTCTACCCAGGCTCCACAGGGCCACGTCTCCTGTCTGTGCCAGGCTGGGCAGGGGTCTCCCCTTGTCCTCCCAGCACCACCTCACCTGTGGAGGTGACACTCAGGTGGGCTCTCTCCATGTCCCTGCAGCACCACGTCACCTGTGGAGATGACACTCAGGTGGGCTCTCTCCATGTCCCTGCAGCACCACCTCACCTGTGGAGGTGACACTCAGGTGGGCTCTCTCCATGTCCCTGCAGCACCACGTCACTTGTGGAGGTGACACTCAGGTGGGCTCTCTCCATGTCCCTGCAGCACCACGTCACCTGTGGAGGTGACACTCAGGTGGGCTCTCTCCATGTCCCTGCAGCACCACCTCACCTGTGGAGGTGACACTCAGGTGGGCTCTCTCCGTGTCCCTGGCACACCACCTCACCTGTGGAGGTGACACTCAGGTGGGCTCTCTCCATGTCCCTGGCGCACCACCTCACCTGTGGAGGTGACACTCAGGTGGGCTCTCTCCATGTCCCTGCAGCACCACCTCACCTGTGGAGGTGACACCTGTGTGAGCAGCGCTCCTGGACCTCGGCTGACCTTCCTCCTGTCCTCGTGTTTACCGTGGAGGCCAGCTGTAGGTTGTGGGCTGTGTGTTTACTTAAAAGTAAAAGGCCGTGTTTCTCTCAGCTCCCAGCAGCGCTGAGATGACTCTACTCACTTTCTGGAAAGCGTTTAGAGACCTGGTGGCAGTGGGACCCTCTGGGCATCTCCTGGACTCTGAGGTCACTGAGGTCGTGGAGCACTTTGTGACTGAAGGTGTGAGGATGGAGGGCTGGCCCCCGCCCCCTGGATCCTGCTCAGCATCAGATGTTATTCTGCAGGCTCTGCAGGGTGTTGTTAACACAGACCTGACCCAAGGGCTCTGTGGTCACTACTCTGACCCCGCTCTGCCCCCGAGCTTGCCTTGAGTTAGGAAGGTCACCAGTGATTGGCCGAGCTCTGCCTCTGGGAGTGGGAGTTGTGCGTGAGCCCTTGGGGCTGGGGCAGGACCCTCCTGGATCATTCAGAGGGAAGGGTGGGGGCTGAGGTCCAAGCATCCTGTTGTATAATTACACCCTTGTCCAGCAGAGAGGACTGTTTATAGGGGCTTAGTTTTATGAGCTACGGTTATTAGTTCTGCACCATGCTGGTGGATGGTAATCATTAGCGTAAGCCATGTATCTGACTAAATAAAGAATTTGTCTCAAATTTATGCCAATTTAAAGATGTCTCCTGTGTTCTCTTGTCTCTGGGGGAGGGGAGGCCTGTTGCTATGGAGACAGCAAAAGAAAGAGTGACAGCAAAAAGGCTCCGCTTCAATTTTGAAAATATTGGTGACACAGATGATTATGTATGTAACGATGTTGTGTGGCAGAGTTATCTTCCTTGGAAATGTGTGTCTTGGAATTTCACGGTGAAACGGTGTTTCTATGAGGAGCATGATGCTGTTTGTGTGTTGTTAGGATGTTGTCATGTGAACGATGAGGGTGTGATTGTTCCTGGGGGTGGGCAGGATGGAGGGACAGCTGCTGTAGGAGGTGGTGTGTCACCCATAGAAACTGGAAATAAGGCAGATGTCGTAAGACTCACTGAGATTTGTCAGTGGCTAAATGTGAACCTATATCACATTTGAGAGACCAATTTGACAAACCGACACATGCTGTTTCCTTCTGTCCTCACGTCTCGCTCAGGTTTGGAATCCTGTCTTCTGCCCGTGTGAATGGAGAAGCCTCCAAACCCAGCCCTGAGCTGGGATTCCAATGCGGTTTAAGACACGAGGGCACTTCAGTGTGGACCGGGTCAGCCCCACAGTTCAGTGAACATTCACTGAACGCCTGTGCTGGACACTCAGGCTGTTTCTGCCGGGCCCATGCTCCAGGTTTAAGGTCCCAGGGACATGAAGTCACTGTCCCGGGGTGGGGGACTGTGCATCAACACAGTCACCAGTTCCAAGCCTGAGTTTTGTTTAACATCTTGGTTATTGATGCTAGAAGCACCTGTTAACGGGGATTTAACAGGATTCACAGATGATGTTACATCGAGAGGAAGTATGGCAGTAGGTGGTGAAGCCACATCTGGGAAAGCGGAGGGCCTGCCAGCCTGCAGGGGGCCAGGGGACGGGCCTTAGGAGATCAGAGGGCTGTCATGTCCCCTTCTGTGCCTCAGCCTGGAACCCTGAACCCTCTGGGCAGCAGGTTGGCTCCAGGGTCCAGGGAGCAGCTGAACCTGGGGGCGCTTTGGAGGATTCCATGTTCAGTGAATGGGCTGGTCCAGTGGCCCGTAGCCGGCTGGTCACAGTCCCAGGCTTCCTGGAAGAGGAACCAGAGGACAAGCCTGATTTCCTGTGTGTCTCATCCTCTGAGGAGCCACCCACCTGCCTCTGCTGAGGGCCTCGCCGGTGACCCTTCCCTGTGGCCAGGAGGTCAGGTCTTGCCTCTGATGCTAGTCCTGTAGGCCCCATGCTGCCTCTCTTGGGCGACAGTGCTTGGCTGCTTCCAGGATGCGAGGGGGAGTTGGAAGTTGCCTGTGGGCACCTTCCTCTGAAGGGGGATGTCAGGTTCCCGGGACACATGTTGTGTGAGGTCCTCTGCACGCTCCGGCGTGGTCACAGGGGAGTGACGCCAACCAGTTAACCTCAGGCTGAGCATGTCAGCCCCTGGAGGGGGCTTGGTGGCTCTGGTCCAAGCCCAGCATTGGCTGGTGGGCCAAGGCTGCAGAGCCAGCAGTTAGGTCGCAGAGCTGGCCGCCGCGCAGAGGGGTGAGGAAGAGTCTGTCTCTCTGGGTTGTGTTGGCCCCAGCAGAGCAAGTGCTGCTGCCTCACCGCCTTCTCCATCCCCGAGCAGCTTCTCACAGAGCTGAGTTAGCCCCGAGTGTAGAGGAAGGGGGCTCTAGGGACCCAGCCGGGCACACTGTCTACTGACCATCAGCTCCATGAACTGCGGTTGGAAGCCATGCTCTGTGTGAAGGTGGACAGGCCCACGTAGCAGAGGAGAAAGCCAGGACCCCAAGAGAGAAGATGCCCTAAGCCCGGCCTCATGTCCAGTCCAGCTGGACCATCGAAATAACAAAGAGCAGAGGTGAACCCTGAGGCCTGGGGGAGGGAAGCCAGGCTCTGATGGGGGTACTACCTCAGCCTTGTCCCCAGACTTGCTGGGTGGGCAAAGTCACTCACCTACTGATCGTCTGATAGAACTCGATGTAAATGGAAATTGTGGGGAAATATAACTAGGCTTTACCATTTTAAAAGTTGTTAAGTGTCTGCTTCAGTGGCATTGAGCACATTCATGTCACTATGCAGCCATCACACCCTCGTGTGCAGAACTTTCTCATCTTCCTAAAGTGAAGCTTGGTCCCCATTAAATGCTGGCTCCCCCAGCCCCTGCCACCTATCTATTTCTTGTCTCTCCTATCTACTTCCTGCCCCCATCTACTTCCTACCCCCATCTACTTCCTACCCCCATCTATTTCCTGTCTCCCATCTATTTCCTGTCCCCATCTACTTCCTGTCCCCCATCTACTTCCTGCCCCCCATCAACTTCCTTTCCCCATCTACTTCCTGTCTCTATGGACGAGACACCTCTGGGGACCTCACAGTACTGGAGTCACACAGCACTTGTCCTCCTGGGTCTGGCTTATATCCCTGAGCATTGTGTCCTCCAGGGTCACCCATGCTGTGGCAGGTGTCAGTCTCCTTCCTTTTCAAGATGAGCAACATTGCACGGCATGGATGGACCACATTCCATTTATCCATCATCTGCTGCTGGGTTGCTTTTGCAGACATTTTTGTAGGCTATTCTGGGAACAGTCACTCAGTATAATTCTGGTTTTCCTTGGAGCTTTGATCATGTTTTATTCTTATTTTTAGTGTATGGCGTGTCCTTGGAGAACTGGGAGGCCCTTTCTATAGACACAGACCTGGGGCTACAGGTACCACACTGAGAGCCAGGTGGCCGCTGGGCTTCCATGAGACTGTTACCTGCTAGTCTGGGGTCACTGCCTGTCCTCCAGGTCTCCCTGGTCTTGACCTTAGTTGCTCTGCTGGTTTGTCCAGATGAAGGTTGATTGAGAGAGAGCTCATTCTCCTTTCACTGAGAGAGGATGTCACCTTGGCCTTCTCCAGACCTCAGGCATCTTTAGAATGTCCACCTCAGGGAAGTTTACTTAGCCTCCCATCATGAGTGTTTGGTGAACAGAATCAGAGCTCAGAACAGGAACACAAAGCCTAAGGGGGACTGAAGTGTACCAGTAGCTGGAGGAATCTCATATTCCAGGCTTTGGGAGTGGGGCTGTGTTTTAACTCCGAGTAACCATGGCAGTCAACACAGATGATCACCCCACTCTGAGCAGTGAATGCTGGTCTGGCCTGCGTGAGGGCAGGCGGGGCCCTTTTACTGGCCCATGCCAGGGCCAAGCCTCACTGTTTGTAAACCTGGGCCCTCAAAGGCTGTCCATGCCTCTGGGCTAGGGCGGGGTTGGACCCAGCAGAGCTGGTGGGCGATGGTCTGGGAAGCAAATGCAGCCATAACTTTGTTTTTAGAAGAGAGCTGGGACCTTGAGCAAACAGGCCCAGACCTCTCAACCTGAGATGCCCCTCTGTGGGGCTGGGACCCCTCCTATCCCCGGATTTCTGATGCCACCAGTCTCATCAGAACGTGCACTTCTCACAGTGGCCAGGGCCTCTTCTGAGTGTGCTGTGGCCAGCATCCCCTTCTCCTGGATGTGGCCAGTGGCCAGCATCCCCTTCTCCTGGATGGCACTGCTGGGCTGGACCCATCCCTCCTTCACAGACAGAGGAGCTGAGCCCAGGGTGGCAGGGACCTTCCCCATTAAACTGGGTGCAGGGCGAACCCCAGAGCTGGACAAGGGCCAGGCTCAGACTCCACGCTGGGGCTCTTCTCCTGACCTGCAGTGAGCAGGTGACAGAGCACCTATCTCGCTGAGCACTGAGCACCAAGGAAGTGACGGGCCATGGGAAGGGCTTGACTCACTGTGGATGTCAGTCCAGATCTGGTCCCCACTGTCCACCCATGACATTGTTGTCCCATCAGAGTTCTCAGAGCTGTCCCGTGTGCCCGATTCACCCTCAGGACACTCCCGTGAGCGGCTGATGGGCTGGGAGGCAGCCCTGCCCTGGACATGACAAGGCAGGGGTCAAGGAGCTAGTGGCCAAGAGCAGGGTGTCCAGTGCTGACCCCTCACTGCCTGGCCTTCACTGGGCTCCTCATCACTGTCTTGCCCTCCCAGCCTTTCTCACTGCCCTGCTGCCTATCCCTTGCCATGTTTCTCAGCGTGTGACACACAGGACAGGGTGGGGACAGCTGTTGGTGGTGCAGTCATCCTTCTGGGTGGGCGAGGCCCCATGCTAGCCTCTTCAGGCCCCATGAGTGTCACCTCGTTTCCTCCACCAGAGCCAGGTGCCTGCTGCCTTCTGTCCAGCGTGTAAGCTCCTGGACACTGTCTCTTCCTTTCCTTTCTGATTTTACACCCTTCATGGGGACTGGCCCTTCCTTCTTGGTCGGGGTGCTCTTTGGGGCTCAAGTCCTCATGTAACTGACCTGGACTTGAATAATTTCCAACTTGCCATCAACTGGCGTCCACCTGATTGGCTGCAGGGAGTCTAGCCCCTCATCCCAAGCCCCACCTGTGGCGGGGTAGGAGGCACCATCGCCTGGAGCATCAGGGTTCTTGGCTGTCTCTAGAGTATCCCACACAGTCACTGCCAGACATTTTGATCAGTATTTGGTTTCGGTTCAGTATATTTTCCAAAGCATTTTAACTACATAGTTTCCACTTCATTGTTCCAAGTACAAAGTTTAAAAATTTCACCATCAATTTAATAACAAACATCTTGATATCACAAGTAGATAGTGTAGCCATTTCTATTTAACAAAGTAAGGGAAGTTCTAGCCAAAGAAATTCAGTTCAGTTCAGTCGCTCAGTCGTGTCCGACTCTTTGTGACCCCGTGAATCACAGCACGCCAGGCCTCCCTGTCCATCACCAACTCCCGGAGTTCACCCAAACCCATGTCCATCGAGTCGGTGATGCCATCCAGCCATCTCATCCCCTGTCATCCCCTTCTCCTCCTGTCCCCAATCCCTCCCAGCATCAGAGTCTTTTCCAATGAGTCAACTGTTTGCATGAGGTGGCCAAAGTATTGGAGTTTCAGCTTTAGCGTCAGTCCTTCCAAAGAAGACCCAGGACTGATCTCCTTTAGAGGCATCCAAATTAAAAAGGAAGAAGCAATATTTTTATGTTTGTAGATGACATGAGCTTATGATAGTAAACCAAAGAAGTACTTAGAAGTAGTAAATGAATTCAAGAAACTCAAAGAGTATAAAATCAACACTTAGAATTCAGTTGTATTTCTATACATTTGCAATGAGCAACCCAATGTGCTGTGCTTAGTCACTCAGTCGTGTCCGACTCTTTGCAACCCCATAGACTATAGCCTGCCAGACTCCTCTGTCCATGGGGTTCTATAGGCAAGAATACTGGAGTGTGTTGTCATGCTCTTCTCAACCCAAAAACAACCCAGTAAGGAAATTTAAAAAACAATTCTATTCACCACAACATCAAAAAGAGTAAAATAGGAATAGATTTAGCCAAGGCAGTAAAAGACTTGCACACTGAAAGCTACAAAACATTTCTGAGACAACTAGAAAGTCATTGCTTATACATGGACTGAAAAACTTAATACTGCTAAGATGACAATGCTTCCCAAAGTGGTCCACAGATTCAACACCATCACTATCAAAATCCCAATGGTATTTCTTTACAGAAATAGAACAAGCTGTCCAAAAGTTAGTGTGAACTCTCAAGAGGTCCCAAATAGCAAAAATCAATCTTGCAAAAGAAGAACAAAATTGAAAGACTCACTCACAGATTTCAAAATATACCACAAGACTACAGAAGTGGAATCAGTGTGCTGGCCTGGGTAGAAACCACAGACCAATGGACTAGCATGGCAGTAAACTTGCACAAATGTGGTTAATTGGTCTTCAGCAAGACCATCCAGTGAGGAAATGGCAGTGCTCAACAGATAGTGCTAGGAAAGCTAGATGTCCACACGCAGAAGAGTGGAGTGAGACCCTTACCTGACACCATATACAAAAGTTCTGTCTTGGGAGCTGGGCCTCTGTTATCTGAGGATGCTCGGGGACCAGTTCTATCTTGGGAAACAGGCCTTTGTTATCTGAGAATGCCCGGGGACTAGTTCTTTACTGGGAGACAGGCATCTGGTATCCGAGGATGCTCAGGGACTAGTTCTGTCCTGGGAGACGGGCCTCTGTTATCCAAGGATGTTCAGGGACCAGTTCTGTCTTGGGAGATGAGTGTCTGTTATCTAAGGATGCTTGGGGACCAGTTCTGTCCTGGGAGATGGGCCTCTGTTATCCGAGGATGCTAGTTCTGTATCCACCCTGCCCTTTTAATATTAGCATGTCTGTGCCTGCAGCAGAGGGTTCCCACACAGGGAAGCACTGGGGTGGATGGGAATGGGGATAGTGGGGGCTATGAGCAAGAGCCTGGCTGTGGTTCCAGGGATGGAGTGGCTGCCCAGGTCGTCTGATCCTGGTCATGAGGGCACAGTGAGGGCTGAGTGTGAGGCCCCATGTGTGGAGCAGGGGATGTTGTGGTGTAGACCTGGGATTGTGGGACTGCATTTGAAAGGCCCTCTCCCAGGCTGTCATGTACTCACTCCAGACTGGGCAGTGCTGGGTGAGGCCTCCTGCAGGGTCAGCCAGGCCCGGGACGCAGAGCACTGGGTGCAGAATAAGATGGGACCATCAGCAGAGGCCCCCTCGCAAGTGAGTGATGCAGGACTCATCTCTGCTGGCCTCCAGGCCTACCCTTGCTGCAGCAGGTGTCAGAACCCCTACTTTTTAGAGCCAAGTCATGTTCCATTTTGTGTGCATACTACACAGTTTGTTCATCCATTACCTGTATCTACTTTTAGAGGAGACAGAATATCTCATTTTCATTCCTGAATCTCCTGGGAGTTCACTGGCCCATTGGCTTCCCTTTGGGGCCACTCAAGTGCCTCTCAGGCAGGAAGGCAGGGTCACTTGAGTAGGAGGGAGGCTGACTGTGCGAGGCTGTGCAGGGCAGGAGGGTGAACTCTGGTTACTGTGGGAAAGCCTCCAGAAAGTGTGTGGAGGGCTTGGTGCAGTGGCTACAGCCCTTACTCCTCGGTCACTTCCTTCCTTCTTCCTCCCCTAGTGGGTTGGTGGGCAGAGGCTGGGCAGACCTTATGCTGTTCTGACAGAATGAGAGCTCTGGGAAGAAGTCATCCTCACGCCCCACCATGGCTCATGGACCTTTCTCTTCTCATGCCCACCAGATCTCGCTTATTTCCAACGTGCAGCTCAAATTCTTTTTGCAGAAACACCTACAAGAGTGAATGTCAGTGTTGGTCCGTGGGTGCCTCCAGCCTCTACAATTCTGCACTCAGTGATGCTCTGCTTCGCCACCTCCCAGGGGACCAGCCCCTTCCCTCTGCTCTGAGTCGACATGCTGTGGAGGACATGTTCTGGTTTTAACATTAGCCTGAGCAGGGATGTCATTATCAGTCGGTTTCCAAGTTAGAGCTTCCCTGATAGCTCAGTTGGTAAAGAATCTGCCTGCAATGCAGGAGACCCTGGTACAATTCCTGGGTTGGGAAGACCCCCTGGAGAAGGGAAAGGCTACCCACTCCAGTATTCTGGCCTGGAGAATTCCATGGACTGTGTAGTCCTTGGTGTCACAAATAGTTGAACACAACTGAGCGATTTTCACTTTCACGTTTCCAAGTTAAACCTTACCATGCATCTACTGGGATGTATGTGCTGTGTTGACAACCTCTGACTCATCTGTAGTGACCAGGGTTGTGGTTCTCAGGCTGTTGGCAAGAATACTATGAAGTGCACATTCTGTGGACAGTTAACGTAGGAAAACTTTAAAAATGTTAAACTCTTCCTTTATTGTGAGACATTAAGCACTAAAACGTGTTGCCCTCCAGGCAGGAAGTGAGTAGATAGTTTTTCTGAATTTATTTGATGACAAATGTCTCATAGAGCCAGTATCCTTTGGAACCGAGTTTGGGAAATGCTGGGCTGCAAAGTACAGATGCTTGTTGGCGCTCCATCCAGTTATCTGCCATGTCTGTGCGGGCCTGCAGGTGTTACATCTCACCCGCCTTCGTTGGCCAGAATGAACCCCCGGACTGCACCTGCCTTCCTGGGGTCTGGTCCAGAATGTGTACCTGGGGGGCAGCCGCTGGTCACCCCCTGAGTCTGGAGGGGCTCTGCCCCTGTCCTGTGTCCCAGCTGCATTGTTCCCACTTGTGCATGGCTCACTGCCGTGGGATGTGGGTCTGGAACCCACCCTGATCCCTTTGCCCCACTTCCTCCTCCTTGGAGGCATCACTTTAAAGCCAGAACCCAGAGTGAAGAGGTTCAGAGGGGGCACTTGGAGCCCTGCCACCTGGGTCTCCAAGCATTTTGTGGAGGAGGAGCTTTCTTCAAGGCGCGACAGCCTGTAGGGGAAACACAGGAGTTCTGGGACAGGAGTGGCGGGGAACCAGGAACATGACTATGCTTCCACGTCCTTCCCCTTCCCTCCCCTCAACCACTCTCTGGGCCTCCAAGGCTCCAGTCTGAGACCCCCATCCTCTCTGACCCTCTTCAGCCACTGAGCCAGGTGAGTCTGTACTTTCACATCAGTCCCTGTGGGGTGACAGGTGTAGGGGCACCTGGCCGCCTGGCCACCGGGAGACTCGGGAACAGGTGAGAGGGCCCCCATGCTGGCTGAGGCGGGCCTGAAATCCACGGGCCAGGCCACAGAAGGACCTTAGAGTCGGTGCCTGGAACAAGTCCCCACCCAGAGAGGGAGGCAGTGCTTTCAAGGCCAACCACGCACAGCTTTACAGACAAGTTGTTGTTGCTGTTGTTTAGTCCCTCAGTCATATCTGACTCTTTTCGACCCCATGGACTGTAGTCCACCAGGCTCCTCTGTCCATGGGATTCTCTAGGCAAGAATACTGAAGTGGGTTGCCATGCCCTCCTCCAGGGCATCTTCCTAACCCAGGGATCAAATCCATGTCTCTTATGTCTCCTGTATTGGCAGACAGGTTCTTTACCACTGAGCCACCTGTGAAACTCTAAAGAGTCTTAACCACTGGACCACCAAGGAAATCCAGACAAGTTAGAAATCTCATTAAGGCAAGATATACACCAGGAGAGATATTTACAGAGTGTATTTCAAAAATGTTCTTAATCTGTGGAGAATTTGTTGAAAGCAGTTGTTTAAAACTTGATTATGTAAAACAGCAGACTATAAGTAAATAATTCATAACAGAGAAAATGACAAAAGTGTTGGAAAACATTTGATCTTGTTGGTCTGAAAACGTGGAGAAATGTGTGGTCTGAGTAATTAGAGAGGCATACGTTTGCAAAAGCAGTAAAATGCTGTTCCTCAGCTGTCGAGTTGACGAGGAATGTAAGAGAGTGCAGTCTGGAGGACGTAGTGGTGATGGTCATCCCCAGGGACCTGCTCGGTGGGCTGAGAGCCTTGAAGAACCGTGCTGTGGGCTCCGTGGTCACTGTAGGGATCCGCCACCAGAATACAAGCCTCAAAACCCACGGAAGCCAAACACCATCTCCACAAAGGCTTCCTTTAGTGTTGTGAAAAGTAGCCAACAGGGGAGACCAGCTTCATGGTATTAATTAATAGCATGGGGATCACTAAAATCTCCTATACACAGTGAGTCCCATGTTATGCATCCAATTTAGATTGATTTTTATTAAGACTAATTCAAAAGGCGAGTGTTGGTTCTTAAAAATAAGCAGGATACCAAATGACATGTACATTGTTATCACTGTATTTTTTTAAATCTTATAAACCTCTGCATGGAGAACAGAAGACAGCTGACAGGTAGATTATTAAGCCTTAAAGCAGATTTACCATTTCGGTGTGTCATGATTTTGTTATGTATTCTCCTGATCATGATGAGATAAAACTGAGTCTTTAAGCCTGTGACTGACGACGCTGCAGCCAAGTATCCAGACTGTGTGGATTCCCCTGGAGCTTCATGTGGTGATGGCGGAGAAGCTCTCAGTGCCCCTGCCGCTTCTGCCTCTCAGGAGAGAGAGGGCCTCCCCAGAGAGAGGGCCTCCCCAGACAGACGGCCTCCCAAACAGACAGCCTCCCAGGTGGACATCTATCTCCCCCAGACAGACGGCCTTCCCAGGTAGACAGCTTCCTCAGGTAGACAGCCTCCCCGCGTAGACAGCTTCCTCAGGGAGACAGCTTCCTCAGGTAGACAGCCTCCCCATATAGACAGCTTCCTCAGGTAGACAGCCTCCCCACGTAGACAGCCTCCCCACGTAGACAGCCTCCCCAGCGAGACAGCCTCCTCAGGGAGACAGCTTCCTCAGGTAGACAGGCTCCCAGGCAGGTAGCTTGCGCGTAGTATTTCATGCGAGGACAGTGCTGTCAGGTGGAACTTCCTTCCCCGCCTCCACCCCTGAGCTGCTCACACTCCCCTGGGCCCTCCTCACTATAACCCCCGGGTTTTCTCTTCTCCCTGAGGCAAATCCCCCGTGGACTCTGGAGGCTCTGCATCCATGGGAACCCCTCCCTCTCTGTCTCCTTTCCTCCAGGGAAAGGAGCCCAGCCCTGCTTCTAGCCACAACTGGGTCCCTCATATCCACTCTTCACTTTCCTTTGACCCAGAGGACTATATTGAGCATCCGAAGAATTACTAAAATATATTGGCACCCCACTCCAGTACTCTTGCCTGGAAAATCCCATGGAGGGAGGAGCCTGGTGGGCTGTAGTCCATGGGGTCGCAAAGAGTCGGACACGACTAAGCGACTTCACTTTCACTTTTCACTTTCATGCATTGGAGAAGGAAATGGCAACCCACTCCAGTGTTCTTGCCTGGAGAATCCCAGAGACGGGGGAGCCTGGGGGGCTGCCGTCTATGGGGTCGCACAGAGTCGGACATGACTGAAGCAACTTAGCAGCAGCAGCAGCAGCAGCATGTTTAAAATCAGGCTTCCCTGGTAGCTCAGCTGGTAAAGAATCCACCTGCAATGCGGGAGACCTGAATTCAATCCCTGGGTTGGGAAGATCCCCTGGAGAAGGGAAAGGCTACCTGCTCCAGTATTCTGGCCTGGAGAATTCCATGGACTGTATCATCCATGGTGTTGCAAAGAGTTGGACACTACTGAGCGACTTTCACTTTCATGTTTAAAATCAGCGACCTCAGTAATAAACTCTAAGAATGAGAGGCCTCATTGTCTAATAAATTAATCAAAATCAGATAATGGTCAAGGAGGACGAAGAGAAGGAGGCAAGTTTTTGTTTCCACAAGTGGAAAAGCAGCTTGTCCACATCTGCAGAAAATACACAGCAGCTGTGATCTGGCAATTTCAGTCTGAGAATTTAACAGGAAAGAGAGAAAAGGACAGCGATTCATTCATGAAGAAGTTCATCCCAGGGCTCCCCTGGTGGCTCAGTGGTGAGGCATCCACCTGGCAATGCAGGGGACACAGGTTCGATTCCTGATCCAGGAAGATCCCACGTGCTGAGGAGCAGCTAAGCCCGTGGGCCACAACTGCTGAGCCTGTGCTCTAGCTCGTGCTCCACCAAAAGAGAAGCCACTACAGTGAGAAGCCCGTGTACAGCAACACAGACCCAGTGAAGCCAAATATAAATAAATACGAAGATCATCCCAACATTAAGGCCATTATAAAGAGTGGAAGGACAGTAGAACAATTTAAGTGAAAAAAGGATACAAAATTCTTTGTGTGGTGGGACATTCCCCTGTTTTCAATGCCTTACATGTATGTATTGGGGGAGAAGACTGGAAAGAATATTTGCGAAGTGTCTTTTTTTTTATTGAAAATATTTTAAGGATTCCCCCATCTGGTTAATTAACACATCCATCTTATCACACTTTTAACTTTTTTTTTTTTGTCTGCTGAGAACATTGATGTTCTGTCCTCTTAGCAAATTTCAGTTATACAGCATGGAGTTGTCACCTATAGTCACCAGGTTTTGCATCAGAGCTTCAGACCTTGTTGATCTTTTACCAGCCTCTTCCTGTTCCCCACTCCCAGCCCCTGGGAGGGAAGGGGCAGAGATGGGGAAGGGGAAGGGCGAGGGGAGTGGAAGTGGAGATGTTGTTCAGTTGCTCAGCCGTGTCTGACTTTTTGTGATTCCATGAACTGTAGAATACCAGGCTTCCCTGTCCTTCACTATCTCCTGGAATTTACTCAAACTCATAGCCATTGAGTCAATGATGCCATCCAACCATTTGTTGCCCCCTCCTCCTTTTGCCTTCAAACTTTCCCAGCATCAGGGTTTTTTCCAGTGAGTCGGCTCTTCACATCAGGTGGCCAAAGTATTAGAGCTTCAGCTTCAGAACTAGTCTTTCCAATGAATATTCAGGATTGATTTCCTTTAGGGTTGACTGACTGGATCTCCTTGCTGTCCAAGGGACTGTCAAGGCTGGGAGCATGCAGTTCCCTCCTGCTCCCCACTTTTCAGCCCAATTCTTATTCCCAAGGAGCTAACTTAAAGGTCATCTCAGGTTCCAACAATGAATTAATTGTCCTTCTGGATTCCTGCAGCACTTTGCTTACGACTTTTTATGCAACAATTTTATTATTCCTTGTGTTTTATTTGTTTTGCTTCAGGCTTGTGAGATCTTAGTTCTCTGACCAGGAATTGAACCTGGGTTCTCAGCAGGGAGAGCTCCAAGTCCTAACCAGTGGGCTGCCAGGGAATCCTTTATTATTCCTCATGTGGTAGACAGTGCATGGCCATGTCTCCTCCCTGGACTGCAGACCACCTGAGGGCCACGTCTGTGTCTTCTCTATCTCACATCATCCCTCTGAACCCCGGCCAGTCACAGTTCAGTGAGGAATGCTGAATGGGTGAGTGGACAAACGTGTATAAATGAGTGGTGGATGGCTGAGCTGGGGCACGAGGGTACAGGTGGGAACTTCAGGATGGTCCGACAGTCGGAACTGAGCATGGATGCAGTGTATCTGCCACAAGATGCTCCTTGATACCTCTGTCCCACTCCCGCTGCCAGCAGTGATGGTCAGATCTGTGGCGGGTAATTGTAGGGACGTTATTTTCTGTTCTGTTCATCCTGGGTTCCCTGTAATTCTGATGGAAACTATGGTTTGCTTGAACTGAAAATTAAGCAAATCCTCCTTCGCTATGTTTTTGTTTTCCTTGTACTGTTTTGAAGGGTGTACTGTTTACAGACTGAAAAACAATGGATTCTAATCTGAGCTGGAGATGAGGAGTGTATGGGCAGTGTGAGACGTTTGAGAAGCATGACCACACATGACTACGATGAGAAAGTCACATGAAAGCTTTCTCCAGAAAATGTGCACTTGGCATTTTAGGACCACCTTGGCAGGGTAGCCCTTCAAATCTCTGGCAGTATTAAGAAAATAAACACTATGTTAAGTCTTTAGGCGAATCTATCAGTACTGGTCTTCACCTGTGAATGCAATTCTATCTTCCTGATATGCTGGAAATACCCCCAGACAAATGTCAGTGTGAGACTGGACACTGAATTTATAGGGCCCTGCACTGTGTGGAAGTGTTTTTCAAGAGGAGAGCGGTTTGACCTGATGCTTGTTTCAGGGATAAGGCAGCAGAGTCAGGGAACCCCGGAATGTCGTCTCCAGAATCCCCTTCGGGCAGGGACCTGGAGGGCACCCACGAATGTCCTTGTTGGCAGCCCCTGGGTCTCAACCTCTAGAAACCAGTCAGAGGCACATGGAGCCTCCGTTCTCAGGCCTCGAAGCCAGCTGTGGCCCTGGACAGCCTTATGAGGGCTTCAAGCAGAAGTCACATGCTTTCCACACTGCAGCCCACTGCTGAAGCCCAGCTGGTGTGGGGTGGAGTCAGAGTCAAGGCGAGGTGGTGGATTGGAGGCCTCCTCCCAACAGGCCCTGAGCCTCCAAGGAGGGGAGCATCGTTCTCGCTGAATGCTGGCTGATGGTGACCCTGTAGATGATCTGCAAACATGACCCATGACCTGTCCTGCCTGCTCTCAGCAAGGTGGGGGGCTGGCTCCACCCGCCCAGAGCTCCATCGCCAGGCCTGGCTGTGAGCTCCAGGCTCCTTCCTGTAAAAGACCCTGCCGTCCTGAGGTCCGAGCATCTGTGCTCGAAGGTTTTCAGACAAAGAGGCAAGCAGAGCTGCTGTTGTGAGTGAGGCCCCTGCCTTCGGTCACCCACTCTGTCCCCAGCTCACACCAGCGTCAGCTGCCACTGTAGCTGGACCCCCTCTTGGTGTTCAGATGGAGCTTTTATTTCTTTGTGCAATTTTAGTCTGGACACTCAGACCCTCAGAGTCTAGAGAACAGACTTGGACGCCAGTTCCTCCTTTTCAAGGGTCCACTGGCGATGAAGCCTGGTTAATTTCTGTTTTTCTTGGACTAGCTGCCCCTTATAGGGAGACACGTTTAAGGCTGTCTATAAAATATCTTCATGGATTTTCATGATTGTTGCTCATCCCTTGAACCGAACCCAGGTTCACTAAGATTTTCCTTTGAAGTTGGCCAGCACGGTGTACTAAGCAATTCAAGAAGTTCATCATAAATCTTCATTTTTGCTGTGATTCCTCAACCTGCAGATTTTCCAGTTAAAGTTGCCTCAGGGGATTCTCAGTTCTTTTTGTAAACTTCCGGAGGCTGAGGACGCTTGGACGTGGAATCTGGGGCTCTGACCCAGGCCTGGCATTATTCCCAGAATCAGGAAATCCTTTGTGGAAGCAAAACCATGTGCCCCTGTTACAAAATGTGCTGATTCACAAAGCAGCTCATTTGCAAAAAAGCAGTGTGTGAGCAAGTTCTGAAATTAGGACACCTGGGCTCAAGCCTTGGTCATGATGAGGTCGTCTGAGACTGTGATGATGTCACCTGGTATGTGATAACATCACCTGGATGTGGTGGTATCACGTGGGACTGTGATGACATCACTGGAGACTAATGATGTCATGGGGACTGTGATGACATCACCAGGAATGTGTTGGCATCATCTGGGAGTGTGATGATGTCACCTGGGATGTGATGACATCACCTGGATGTGGTGGTATCATGTGGGACTGTAATGACATCACTGGATACTAATGATATCATCAGGGACTGTAATGACATCACCAGGGTTGTGTGACATCACCTGAGACTGATGATACCACCTAGGATGTGATGACATCACCTGGGATGTGATGATGTCACCTGGCACTGGTTCCCGCTGGGTCCCGTGACAAGCACTCAGTCTCTGGGTGTGGATATGGTGGACCCCAGACTTACATAGCCACTGCATCCATTTCCCAATTCCTGACCCCCTGGTAGAAGAGTGGCACTGGGGTCTGAAGATTGTCTTGACCATGGCTGTGGATAAGTGGGTGCATCTCTGTGGATCACTTTTAAGGTTCTCTGGTGTCTTGAGCTGCCCAGGAGTCTCTGAGAACCCCCTTCCCAGGGGCTTCCCCCCAACCTGCAGAGCTTCTCCCCTGACCCTGTATGAGCCCAGAAGGCTGAGCTGTTGGGACCACAAGGTTGGATTTGTCCAGTGTCTGCCTGCACTGGCTCCTCCCAGGGGGACTCTGCTGGGCGCTTGCCCAGCCAGGATGCTGTGCCCACCCCCTGCTGCTGGTCATGGGGCCGCTCCATGCTGACACGGTTCCTGACCTGCCTGCACACCCAGGAGCCCCATCGAGGGCATCCCCACACCCCTTGGCTGGTGGCCCCTTGTGACGTTGCTCCTTTCCTCACCAGCCCATCAGTCTCTGGCCCTGAGCTCTCTGCCCAAAAGATGAGGCTCTGAAAGGGACTCAGGGAGCCAGACATCTTCACATGCAACCTGGGGAAGGCAAGGAACCTGAATTCCGGCCTCGTGAGAAAAGGAAACTAACAGTTGGGGCAGCTGTCTTAACTGCAGTTGCTTTTGCAAACTCCATTTGGTGTCCCAGTGGGGCCTGGAGGCCAGAGGCCACCTGAGTTCTTAGCGTGTTGGGGCCACGAGCACATGGGTGATGGTCCCTCAGCTCAGTTCAGGAAGGAGGGTTTTAACGTAAATACGCCAGCTCCTGAAAACAGGATGAAACCAGACATAAGGGTTCCCTACAAAGAAGCCCCGTGTCGTTGGCACCAGAAGCCTCTTGTCTATGGAGGGTGGGCCTGCATTGCTGACTGCTTGCTGCGAGTTTTGCAAGGAAGGTGCCATGCCCAGAGGAGACATCCTTAAGCTCTTGGTGCCGACTTCCTCCTCGCCGTCCCTGAGCCTTACGGGTGATGGAGGACACAGTGAGGCCGCCAGTGATCGGAGAGCTATTCCGTGCTCCGCAGCTCCCAAGACACTTTCTGGGCGCGTGCGGGACAGCAGATGGCGGGGCCGTCTGCAGAGCCCACACCCATGTGGCCAGATTGACAAGCTTGTCGTGGGCTCGTTGAGGACATAAAGGAATCATCTGGCCACGCATGAAACTGGCGTTGTGTTGTCACTAACATTCGGTCGTCAACTGTTCTTGGAATAGGTGTTAAATTGTAACCGAGGAGCTGGCATTATCAAGATGAAATGGGAGTTTTCCAAGCTGTCAAATGAAAAGAAATCCTACCTACCCTTCTCTCATCCTCTCTCTGTCCCTGGGAACAATGCCCTTCCCTGCTGCCCACGACTTGGCATGTGGCTCCACGCTGCCTGGTGATGACGCACTGTCACCACCCAGGCTTTTTATTTACTCTCAACTAGAGCAGATCTCAGATCTTTTGCTTCTACACAAAAGAACCTTAAAAACCACCGTTTCAGGGAGTTACTGGACTGAGAGCTGGGTGTATCGTTCCATAGAGTGTGATTGTTTGTATACACATTCGCCATCTAGATGGTGTGTCTCAGCTGAACCTTGGCTGTGGTGGAAATGGGTGCAGAGTTCAGTAACCACGATGACTGTGGGGCAGCCCTGGGAGGTGCCCAGCATGCAGGTGTCTTCTGTGTTTGGTTTTGAAACATACCGAAAGCTATGCAGATTTCCATCCCGTGGCCTCATGTGACAACACGCATGATGAGAAGTGGCGGGTTTTTGACTCTGAGAGCATGTGCTGGGGGAGGGGTGGGGGGGAACCTGCAGTCAGGAAATGATGGCTTGGGGTTTTTAGCCCCAAACTGGGTGACAGTGAAATCTCAAAAGGGGGAACCCTGGGAAACCAGTTAGCACTCTCAGACCCTGGTTTGCTCGTCCGGCACATGATGGGTCGAGCTGGGTGACCACTGAGCTGCCCTCCAGACCAGCCAAGGGCTGGATCCTAGGCTTTTCAGTCTGGGTCTGGCTTCCCACCTTGAGGTGCTCACTGTGTGCTGGGGGCTTGTTAAAATACAGAGTCTGACTCTGAGATCCATGGACGCAGATGCCATGGCCGCTGGGTCCTTCTTCATCTATAAATTGTCGGAGCTCTTCTTGTTGTTTTTCCCTCAGCAGCAAAGACACATAAGGATGCAGAGCAAAACCGATGCATCATACCAGCCACTCAATCAACATTTATTAGTTAACTGATGGGAAAAGAACTGTGTATCCAGACTGTATATGCAGGCTGGGTATCCAGGCCTGCAACACTCAGAGTTCCCCCAGGCACACACATGGGCATGTGTACACGTGAGCACACCCCTGCACACACGTGCACACATGCACAGCCCAGGTCCTTGCTGGGAGCCCCAAGGCCTAGGTCTTACCACCTTACCCTCCAACACAGCCTCTGTTTTCTTAGTGTCTCCATTATGAACACCCCCCATAACTCGTCACTTTCCATATCAGTTCAGCCCGGACTCCTCCTTGTAGCTGCCTAGCCCCTAGCTCCTTGTCCCTGATAGCTTCCCTGACCCTGGGAGCCCAGCCACGCCCACTTCCCTGCTCACATACCCTCCCTGGCTTCAGGTCCTGCAAACCCAACGCTCATTCTTGAGCTTCTAATAGCTCACCTGGTCTAGGGCTTAAATATTACCTTCATTCTTTCTGTGTATGTTTTCTGCCTCTTTGGCCAGATGGTGAACTTGCTGAGATAGGGGGCCGTGCATGTGGCTGCTTATCTTGTTGCCATTTCCCATTTCCCCAGGGTGGCTGGCAGAGTACTGGGTGCAGAGTGCTGGGTGCAGAGTACCAGGTACACAGTGCTAGGTGCAGAGTGCTGACTATAGTGTTGGGTGCAGAGTGCTGGGTGCATAGTGTTGGGTGCACAGTAGGTGATGACCTGACATTGTCTCCTGGGCTCATCTAGTGCCCGTGAAGCCCATGGCTCCCTGACCTGGGAGGTGGCCAGGACCATTCCTGATGGTCAGATGGAGCCTGGTTTAAGCCTCTTGTTCTCCTGAATCTGGGATTGGGGGGTGCTCCATTGAACATGAGCCTTTGAAGATGCTGTCAAGATGATGTGGAGAATTGCCAGGAAAGCAGCAACAGAAGGCTGTCAGGAGAGAAAAGAAGCTGAGAAATTTCTGGGTTTGCATTATGCTTGAGGGGTAGGGAGGCTGTTTTGAGTTTCAGTGTTCTATGTGCAGCTGCCTCCGCCGGCTTTGGTTGGATGAGGCCCATGTGCCTGAAGGCAGGTGGGGCGTGTTCACTCGGGACGGGAGGGCTTCTCCGGGAGTTGGGGGTGGGGGCTCAGGTCCGGGAGGCCTGGGGGCCTCTCATCCCGTGATGCTTATGGAGGATGCGCTGCTAAGCCTAGGCGGCCCTGCGTGGTGGGGAGGTGAGCCCCCCACTCCCAGTAGCTGCCTATTCAGGGCATCTGCGGCTCCAGAGCCGGCACCCAGCTCAGCCGTGGCACCCATTTCCAGTGACTCTCATGTCTCAGTCCCGCAGAGGAACCACCAAAAGCTGAGCCGCATTTGATGTCTTTTCAGTCTGAAAGTAATATGTATTTTTAAATGTTTGCATCTAATTAGAAGCATTATTTATGCTCACTACGGAAAATGTAGGATGTGTAAATGTATAAAAGTACTGTTTAAAGAAGGAAATAGAACTTGCCCTTCCCCTAATGTAGAGTGAACCTCATGGAGCTTTTGTTGTTCTGCACACGCGTTTGTTTCCAAACATGATCAGTCACGTTTGTGTGCTGGGCTCTCCGCTTCATCCTTTGTTTAGAATATTTTCACTTTTTTAGAGTGTTTCAAAGGCAGGATATTTAATGACTATGAAACAGATCATTGCCGATATTTCTGTACATTGTGGAACAAGTCTCCTGTTAGACACCTGGGCTTGGTCCCATTCTTCTCTGTGTTAAATAATATTTTATCTCATTGCTTCTAGTTGTGTTTTTCCTCACTTCTATTTTGGACTTTTTTCTCTTCCCTTCTGTCACTTTTCTAGCCGCACGTGCTGTCTGGCAGGACCTGTTTTGGTGAGGGCACGACAAGGCACCCACCTGCCTGGCTGGGCTGGGACCACAGAGTGCTCAGGGTTAGGTCCACTCCACAGTGACCCGGGAGGGCAGGTGGGGAGAAGGCTGGGGGCAGAACTCCCAGAAATGGCGCCAAACCTGCCACGCCCGTGGTTTGTGCGGCCTCTGGGTTGATCTGGTGGGATTGGTGAGGAAAACCCTCCTTTTAGAAACACCCAGCACTGCAGCAGAGACCTGCAGATCCTCACAGCTGACTGGAGTCTGCTCTTTCCTGCCAGCATGCATCACAACCTGTAGGTCTGGACCATGTCCCCCCACGTGGAGTCAGAGGCCACCACAGCTGAGCACATGGGCCCTGGCCCTGCTTCTCCTGGTCTGAGCACTCATAGCATCACCAGCTCAGGCCAAGGACAGAAACCCGAGGGCTTGATTTCCTCACCCACAACCCATCTGCACACATGGTCCCCTGACCAGTAGAGGATGGAAGGCAGGGAGCCCGTGCCAACCCAGGAGCCCTTTCCTCCAATCAGCCCAGTTTCCCAGGCTCCGTCATCCTGGGCTGTGTCCTGTGAGAGCGGGATTGGGTTTCACCAAAGAGGAAGCATCCTGTCTTAGCATCCCTGCTTTGCCACTGCCATCCTGAAATCCCTCTACAGCATCCCTGGGGACAGAGCCTTCCCTGCCCAGGTCTGGGTAGGATGTGGGGGTTTCTTTTCAGTCCAGAGTCCTGTTCCTTGACACAACACAGATTTGCTGCTCTGTGTTGGTGGAGCTGGGTGTCCCATGCCTGCAGTCTGGCCTAGCCCAGTGGCTGGGGGTGTCACAGCCTTCTTGTCTTGCTGTTTGTGGGGCGGGAGTTGTTTGTGGTCTGCGGTTGTTGTGTGCCCCTCCCCACCCAGGAGACAGGTCACTCCAGCCAGAATCTTTTCTCCCGTCGAGTCAAGGATGTAGGTGCAGCTCCTTGGAGCCTCAGCAGTGCATCCCTGCAGGTAGATGGGTGCTCTGTAGGAGGAGTTTGGTTAGCACACACCTTTGCATTCCTTTGTCCGATCAGCAAACGTCTGAGCACCTCCCTAGTCCCGTGGAGAGGCCTACCTGGTGGAGGCGCTGGCTGAACTAGGCCTCGGCCAAACCCCAGTATGGAGCCCACGGTGAGGTGCCCAGAAGAGGGGCCTCACAGGCAATGAGGAGGATTTAGTGGTGGGCGAGGGGAGGAGCTGTTGCCTCAAATGTTACAACACTTTGGCTGAAGTGAGGACACATGAGGCCTGGAGCCACCCAGGGTCTGACCACTCGCCACGTCCACATCACCTGCTCCCTGGTGCCCACTGCATGCCGAGCACTGGGCCCCGAGTGAACAGCTGAGAGGGACAAGTCAGTTTCTGCCCTCAAGGAGCTCTGGTCCAGGCAGGAGAGACAGCTGGGACATTAAGCTGCCCAGACACATGTCCACAGTGGGGGCATCGGGGTTGGAGTCTTGGGGGGGGTCACGGTGTGGCTCCGACATGCCAAGTCCCCAGGAGGAGTCACTCCTGATTTCATGTTAGTATTGTTATTTCAAGTGCTGTAAATCATAGGAAAGACTGCCTTCTGCCTGCCTTCTTGGAGACTCCTTTGTAAAACAGTTGAAAGGAAGCCCACAACAGAGGGGAAGGGGGCGAAGAGGTGAAACTCTGCCACCTGGTGACCAGAGCTGACTAGCCCCTGGAGAGGAACCCCAAGCCTGCCCTCACCAGCACCTGGCCTCCTGAGGTGACCCTCAGGCATGCTCCAGTATGGAGAGGCATCGTCCCCTAAGGCATTGTTCCTTAGGGAGGACCGGGGTAGGGGACACCTGGTGCTGGACTGGGAGCTTCCTTTTGTTCGGGGACATGGAAACCCTGACTTTAGGGCACCTGCACTTGGCAAATCTTATACCAGTTCTGCCTGGAATATTCTCAGAATCAGAGGGACATGAAGTACAGAAGAACCCCCTGCAAGGCTCTTTGCTGTGTTGTCAGCACCGGATGGAGGATGTGGTCATGGTACGGGCTCATTTATTTATTGATTAAAATGCTTACAAAGCCCAGTGTGTACAGCCAGGCTGAACATTCAATTAAAAGCCTGCAAAGAAGATTCAGAACTGCTGGGTGACGAGCAGGCCGTGCAGAGCAGCTCCAGGAGGGGAGGACTCAGAGCCAGCAGGGTCCCACCCCACCACATAGTTTGGAGTCAGAGCATCGTGGCCCACAGTGCAGCCGCTGAGCAGACAGGGAGGCAGGGAAGCTCACCTGGGGCGGAGGACAGGGACGAGCTTGGCGGTGGGCATGAGGGCAAGTGTCTCCAGCAGGGGGCTGGCCACCCTGAGGCCTCCTTAGGGAAGGACTTGGATGAGGCCCTGGTGCCAGCGTCTGGTCTCCATGTGGACAGCTCAGGGTGGGAGGTCCGTGTGCCTCAGGAGCTCCTTCTCCTCCATCCGGCCCCTCCTTCCCTCCGCCTGCAGGGGGTGGACGCCAGCAGGACCGGCCCCCGGCTCAACCTGGTGCCCACTGCCCCCCACCTTCCTGGGAAATCAGAACAAGAGCTCTGGCTGTGGCCCCATCCCCTCGAGGATGCTGGCAGCCTGCTAGCCCTGTGCATGGGGTGCCCGGCTCCCCGAGTTCTCAGTGACTGACAGCTACTGCCTCCATCCTTGTGAGCTGCCAGCCGGTCTGCTCAAGACCTGAACTTGTCTAAAGGCTGCAGACAGCTAAGTGGTCACGTGTTTTCCTGGCTCTGCAGGCATGAGGGCTTAGAGGGTGGCCTGGCACCCAAGTGGAGGCCAAGGGGGTCCTGAAGGAGAAGGGCTGGGCCTGGACTGAGCTGGAGCGGATGGATGCGGAGTGAGTGCTTTGCATCGAGATCCACAGGAAGTGAGGGGATGAGTGAAGAGGGATCTGGTCCCCAGGCAGAAAACGCCAGCGGAGGAGGGCGGACAAGAGCTCTGGCGGTTACAGTAGAGCCGCGTGGTCCCGCGTGTGCTTCGGACCCCGGGGTCTGCGCTTGGCTCCAGACACTGATCTGGGCACACAGGTCTCTGCGGTGTGCTTGTGACTTGTAAACGGGAGGCTGTGTCTTTCTCAACTCTGTATAACCAGCATGAGGTCTTTATTTCTCTCTTACCATGACTTGAGACAGAAAAGTATCCACGCCTGGTGTCCTGCTCACCAGTGACACTGGTGTTTAGCTTCCATTGCTCAGATATGCCTGTTGGGAAAGCGAATGTACAAAGGAACCTTTTCACAGACTGAACTTTCCTTTGGCAAACTGCCCTCATCCCCAAATCCAGCATCACACATGCCATCTGAGACTTGTTACTGTAGCATCTTCAGGGGCACCCAGTGGGGTCGGGTGTCAGGGGCTGGGGTTAGGGGTCAAGACCAATGCCAATTCTCTGCCCAGAGCCCCTTCTTCTGTGTGGCAGCACTTGAAACTGGGGTGTTTTCCCTTTGGTTTGGCTCTTCCTGGGGTCATGGATGGTTGAGGGGTGACTTGGGACCAGTCAGAGGGGAATCTCTGGAAGCTCCCTCTGACTGGTGGAGCCGAGGGGAGCTTGAGTTTGTCTTTTCTGGCTTCACTTTGGGAGCAGCCCTGACTTCGCATGATGAGCAGGTGACACTGAGACAGATGCTTTGTCTTTCTGTGCACCTGTCCCATTCTGCACCTGTGCCCCAATGTCACTTCCTCATTTTCTGTCCAGTTATTATATTCTAATAATCAGAGGGACAGGAAATACAGAAGAACCCCCTCTCAAGGCTTTCTTTGCTTACGCTCTGCTCTGTTGTCAGCACCGGACGGAGGATGTAGCCATGGTGCGGGCCAACACAGAGCCCCTAGCTGTGGATAGAGTCACACAGACCTCGGAGCTGATGTTTCTGTAAACCTCAGCCATGCTTGTTCACGGTGGTGCATTCAGGCTGGAAGAGCTTGGCACTGTCGTGGAGCTGACCTGGGTACCATGTGGCCAGTCCTGCAGCTTGACCTCAGCCAGGGCAAGACTGCGGTGTGCTCCTTGGTTGAAAGATATGTCAGCTACTCAGAACTGGCACCTTGCTTATTTGAAAACTCAGAATCTTACAAAGAATCACAGATTTTAGTAAACAAAATGTATGAGGCCTGAGGGACAGAGTGCACCGCCGCTCAGGTCTCAATCCTCCCTTCCCTGTGGCTAGAATTCTAACAAGTTCAGTTCTTGGCCCTTTATGATCTTTCACTGTCTTTTACCACATGAATGCCCTGTTGGAACCATTTTCAGGTGTACATCTGTCACCCCTGCCTGGCTCCAGGGCCTTCCATCACCCCGGAGGGAACCTGCACTCCCGAAGCTGTCACTCTCTGTCCCACCCCCGCCCCCAGCACATGCTCTCTGACTCTGAATTTGCTTCTCTGGGGTTAGGGAATGATACAGGACATGTCCTTTAGTGTCTAGCTTCTCTCTCTCAGCATGATGTTTATAACTTTCATCTGTGTTGTAGCCTGTGGCAAGGTTCCCTTCTTCTTCTTTTAAAATAATATTTATTTATTTGCCTGTGCCGGGTCTTGGCTACTGCATGCAAGGCTTCGATCTCCAGAGCGGCGGGTGGGAGCTTTCCTGCTGCAGCATGCCAGCACTTAGTCGTGGCATGTGAACTCGTAGCTGCAGCACGTGGGGTCCAGTTCTCTGACCGGGGATCAAACCCGGGCCCTCTGCTTTGGGTGTGTGGCATCTTAGCCACCGGACCACCACAGAAGTGCCCGGATTTCCTTCTTTTTCAAGGCTCATACGCCGTGTGCTTACACGCATTCTGTGTGTCCATCACCTGTGGACATTTGAGCTGCCTCTGCCTCTGGGCTGTGGTAAGCGGTGCTACATGGAGCTTGCTGCATGGGCATTTGCTTCAACACCTGCTTTCAGTTCTTTGGGGTGTATTCTGGGGCATGAATTGCTGCGTCCTGTGGTAATTTTGTTTTTATCTTGTCGAGGAACCTCCAACAGCTCTCGGGTTTTGTTTCCAAATGCACTAAGGTGGAACCAGGAGAGACTGACAGGTGGCCTGTCTAGAGGGTTGAGAAGGGATGAAAGAGGGGGGCCTGGCTCAAGCCCACTGGGAAGGGGTCGTGTGTCCTGTGTTCATCACCTCCACTGAGGAGCCAGGCGGGACCTGGAAATGGGTGGGACCCTCGTCTGTACCAGCATCCTCGGCCCTGGCCCGATATCAGGACCCATCCTCCTTGGGCAGGGCCAGACCTCACCCTGACATCTCGAGGATGGAGCTCTGTGTTTGTGGTCACTGCAGGAGGTCATGGTGTCACCGGGAGTGCAGCCACAGCTGGGGCATCCCTGGTCCTCACATTTGGGTGCTTGCTGTGTGCCAGCTGCTCTGTGCCCTCTGTGGGTGTGATGCATTGAAGAGACTGAAGCCCAGAGGGGCTGCTTACTTAGCCTGAGGCCACACAACTCGGCCAACGTGGACCTGCCTCTCAAGCTTTGTGAGCACAAGAGGGTGAGAAGGGAATACTCTGGAGCTCAGAGTTCAGGGGGATCTAGTCTCCCGGCTCATGGAAGGGACGTTCTCCCTGGGTAGTGGTGTTTGCTTTAAGCCCATTTCTGGCGGTCAGCCTCAGACACCGAGGGTGGGTAACCCTCCCACCGTGGCAGCAGGAGCCGAGGAGAAGGGTTGGCCTTCCAGGTGCTAGTGGGAAAGAGCAGGTGCTGGGCTTGGGAAGCAAAGAGGCCTGAGGAGGAGCAGTGAGAGGAGGTTTGGAGGGTTTTGGGGGTACGGAGAGGACGGAGCCCCAGGACCTTCCTCCCTGAAACAGGGGAGAGGGAAGAGGCAGCAGAGAAGACCCTCTGAGCACCTGGGCCCATGGGTGGGGCCCTGAGGCAGAAGGTGGCAGGCCTGAGCCGGTACCTGAAGGTGGGCGGAGGCAGCGGCGACCTGGGCGAGTAGCCAGGGGACCATGAGGAGGGGCCGCGTGTGTCATGCAGCCTGTTTAAGAAAGCACGGCTTAGAATACAGTTTAGAAGAATGTGCTTTTCCTGAAATGATTAAATTGATAAATCCTCAGTTATCTTCTAGAGGCTCAGGATTTCAATAACGATGCTTGGGTGTAGCCAGGAGGGCAGGGATGTGGTGCCCAGAGTCAGTGGGCCACCCGGTGGCCTGAATCTCAGCCTTTCCTCGCTGCTGGCATGCAGACTGCCACTGCCTGAACAGAACAGTTAACTTTTTCACTCTCATCACCCCAGCCCTGGGGAAGAGTGTCTGTATCCTAATTTGCACGCGTCTGTCACTCTGCATCATCCTTATGGTTGTGTATACATTTGTCGGTTTCTTTAGATGCTAAGACAAACCTGCTCCTTCATGAATCATTTCATGAATCTTTTTTTTTTTTCTTTTATTTGGGTGTCCTGGGTCTTAATGGTGGCACATGGGATGGGATCTTCAGTCTTCGTTGCAGCACTCGGAATCTTTAGCTGTGGCATGTGAACTCTTAGTTGCGATATGTGGCATCTAGTTCCCTGACTGGGGATCGAATCCGAGCCCCTTGCATTGGAGGCACAGAGTCTTAGTCTCTGGACCGCCAGGGAAGTCCCTACTGACTCATCTTAAAGGGACTCCTCTCCACCAGATTGTTTCTTACTCTGTAAATTCCTTCACACTCTGGTTTTATTTAATGTGGGCTTTAACTATACTGGCTTCCCTGGTGGCTCAGCTGGTAAAGAATCTGGCTGCAATGCAGGAGACATGGGTTCAGTCCCTGGGTTGGGAAGATCCCCTAGAGAAGGGAATGGCAACCCACTCCAGTATTCTTGCCTAGGAAATCCCATGAATGGAGGAGCCTGGCAGGCTACAGTCCATGGGGTTGCAAAGAATTACTGGCCTCAACTTTTGTCACTGAGTAGGGAGCTGGATGGTAGTAAGTGTACTCGATGGGCCATCACAGACCTGTGTAGGCAGGATGTTCCCAGAGCCGCCCCATGGCTGGAAGGCTCCCAGGAACCCTTGGCCATAGGCTCCCCCATACCCAGTGCTCACCCCTGCTGTGTCCAGCAGGGCAAGGCCAGCCATGCACGGAAAACGGCTGCTGGGCTGGATGGTGGGAACACAGCGTGGCCTCAGCAGAAAGATGACAGGCTGCAGCTTCTGCTGGTCTGTGCTGTTGGCAAGCGGCTGTGTTTTTCAACTTGCTCTCTGGGGCCTCCTGTCGAAGGTGAGCCCCACCATGTGTCAAGCACTGCACTGTCCTCTTGACGAGGTGGCAAGTGTAAAGCCTCCTGGGTCCAGCCCCAACCTTAGCCTCCTGTCCAGTGTCGCCCATCCAGCCCCAGTGCCCTTTGTCCCTGCCTGGCTCTTGTGGGACAGGAATGCCTGTCCACCTATGCCCTCGTCATTGGGAGGAAACGGAGCCTTCGAGATGTGTTGGGTGGTTTTTAGGTCTGAGATTAGGTATCACGCAGGTATATCAGGATTTTTTCATCCAAATTGCAAAATTTCTGGTATTTAGGGATTTGGAGCTTTTGAAGGAAAGAGAGGCAAAGTGGGAGAAGGTGAGTTCTGCCTTGAGGGCCAGCAGGAGATTGACCTGGAGGTTGTGTGGGCTCCTGCCCAGCAGCCGGTCTGCTCTTGGTGCTGCGGGGCCTCTGACATGGGAAGGATGACAGACGGAGGAGGGTGAGGCTTACTCCACCCAGCTGATGGTGGGAAATGGCTGCTTGGTGGCTGGTGGCCCCTCGAGCTGGCTGGGGGCTCAATGTGTTGGGGTCCCTCCTCTAGACACTGGCTCCCTGCCCAGCACAGGTGAGCCAGTGGGCATGTGTGTCCCTGTGCCCATGGCTGCTCAGGTGACCTTTATACAGTCCATGACATGAAGAGAGCTTGTCAAACATGTAGGAGTTCTGTTACTTTAAAAAAAAAAAATAGACTTTACTTTTTGAGCAGTTTTAGGTTCACGACAAAACGGAGAGGAAGGTACAGAGTTCCCATATGCCTGGCCCCCACCTGCACATCCCCCACCACCCCCAACCCCCGATGGTACATCTCTTGCAGGTGACGAGCCTATGTTATCATCACCCAGAGTCCACAGGCCACGTGGGCAATGATGGGCATGCTTGGGGTTGCATCATCTGCAGGTTTTGACAAATGTATAAGGACCTATTGGAGGAGGAAATGGCAACCGACTCCAGTATTCTTGCCTGGGAAATCCCATGGACAGAGGAGCCTGATGGACTACAGTTCATGGGGTCGCAAAGAGTTGGACATGACTTAGCGACTGAATGATGATGACAAGGACCTATGCCTGCTGTTAGCATGTCATACAGAGAAGTTTCACTGCCCGCAAGAGCCCCTGCTTGTCTTTCCAAGTCTAGAAGTTCCCCACTCCGCAAAGCCCTCCTAACCCTCTGTCTTGGTCCTGGCTTCATGAAGACACTGAGGGCAGCCTTGTGTAGCATCTGGTGAGGATGGGAAGGATGTGGCCGGGAGCCCCGGGTGCATCTGGGGTTAGGGTGGCTGATGTCCTAATGGCATTGGTCCTGCTGGGCCTGCCCACGTGGTTGTCTCTGGGAAGCATGGAAGGGGTCAAGAGGCGAGGTGCTTCCCATCCCTGTGTGACCACCTATGGCCCCTCCGCTGGAGAGCAGGGCCCAGGCTCTGGCTCTTTCCTTAGCCCCCCGGGGCAGCTCAGGGCCAGGTGAGCACGAGGAGCCGGGGGCTGTTCCCTGCAAAGAACAGGAAGAACTCAGCTATCTCGGATCCCCCTGGGTTTCCTAATCCAAGGTCAGTTTCCATGGTCAAGAGGAGGCTCCTCTCCTGTGGGATCCACGCTTGTCCTCTGGGGCCACCAAGACTCCCACCAGCCTGAGCTGAACCTCCCAGCCCTTGGCTTTGAGGTCACCAGGGCCCATGTCAAAATTTCACTCTTCATCACACAGGACTCAGAACTGTTGTCTGTGTGAAATCCCCATGAAGTGTCCATGTGAAGGCAGGTGCTTCCGGTGGTAAGCCGCCTCCTATGTGCAGACAGACCACGTCTGGAGAAAATCACAGTGCCCGGGCTTGTGTGCCAAATGGGCATGGACTGTGGCCAGACCAAACTCGGACCCCTACACTGCTCCATCATCTGTGGGACCCTGTACAACTTCCATAAGCTTTCTGAGCCACAAACCTGTGAACCAAGGATAATGTTGCATCTTGCAAGGTTTTAACCAGGACCAGACAGACGTATGTAAGGCATCATCAGAGGTTGTTCACAGGTGCTCAGAACACGGCTGTGGGTACCAACCAGCTTCAGAGAGGAGAGCCGTGTCACTGCTGATGAGCATTAGTCAAAAGTCACAGAAACGAGGGAAGGCCGGGAGCACGTCTGTCAAGGACTGCTGCTCTGTGCCACCTCTGAGATGACGCAGGCAGCAAAGGAGCAAGCCTCACACCCCCCGAGTCACTTTTAATTAGGCTTTTCTCATCAAAACGCTGCTCCTTCACTCTCTTGCCACTTAATTTAGAAAATTGGTGGAGCAAGTGTGGCATGCAGATTGCCTCTTCCTCTGAACATCCTTCACTACCAAAGCCGCCGCGGACTGGAAGCATTTGAAGTGGAAATGAGTGGAGTCAGGGCACGGAGTTGTTGATTCCTGATTATCTGCTTGTAGTATTTTAAAAATTAGATTGTGCTTTGTTTCCATTTAACAAAGGAAGGAAAGTGTGTCAGTGGCGTTTTTATTAAAATAGAATTTTGACAAACACTCTTCAGTGGCTTGATGGATTACAAGAGATGAGACACACCCACAGAGGATGAAATTTTGCCAGATTAGGAGTCCTGTCTGAATACAGCTGTCTTGTGGTTGCAGAGACCTGGTAAACATGAATGAACGACAGCAGTGTCAGATTGGTCCCTGCGGGCAGCTTGAGGAAAGGCAGGTTTCCAGAGCGGAGAGGGTGAGGGTCTCCCTCTAACTGCCAGGATGAACACAGGAGATGTGAAAGGAGGAGCTTGTCTACATCTGACGTCAGAGGCCGGCCATGAGAAAACCGAAATCCTCTCCAGATTCCGGTGAGCTCCCACCACCTCCACAGCCCAGCATAGCTGGGACTTGAGGCCACTATGGAGTGGAAGCTGGGGTCACTTCCTGCAAGTCTGAGCTCGGAAAGTCGTCATTCAGAGCCAAGGCAAATACCGCATTTCAAGGAGTGGATGGCTCTTAAAAAGTCACCCTGACAACTGGAAGGCACAGCAAGGCAAGAGGATGGGCGGGAAAAAAGGAAGGGACTGATTAGAGTGGGGGACAGACAGACAGGATGCCCGGCACGGCTTCTAACAGCCTGGAACCCCAAAGCAAGTAAAACCACTGTGCATGAGGGTGGCCAGGCCAAGAGGAGGCCGAGCCACGCCTGAGAACTGCCTCCCAGGACAGCCTGGCAGGAAGGCTGGCAGGAGCCCAGGGTACGGAGCGAAGAGTTGAGCTGAAGTCAGCCAGGAACACCGTGAGTCTTGAGGAAGCTTGCATTTCTAAATAAGGCTCTGAGTAATTTCACGGTGGGGCCTGCACAGCAATGTGTGTGCTGGCTCTTGAGAGCTACAGCAAGGCTGGATTTGCTGAATGAGTGAATCTGCAGTGGCCTCCGGTCAGATGTGAAAGGACAGTCCAGTGCAGAAATCACACTTAAAAGGTGCAGCAACCGAGCACAAAGAGTGCCTGGGGACGTGATCTCCAGTTCATTAAGCTATGGACTGTCAGCTCAATCCTCGGTTTTCAGCAGAGAAGAATTCAAATGAGGACCCTCTCCACCTGGGCAGTCAGGCTTGTGCGGTCTGTGTGTTCACCACGTTGAGCTCTGGGCTGACAGCTTTATTGCCATCAGTTAAAAGTTCCACGCTCAGGCCTTGTAATGTTCAGATGAGGCCAAGAGGTGGCGCTTCCCTGGCTCAATGGGGATTTAATGAGTAGACAGACTCATAGGAAAGCCCAGCGTGGGATGTGCTGCCTGGCTGTCAGGGCTGCACAGGGGGCTCTTCTACTGTCTGTGTCTGTCCGACCCCAGGCAGTCTCATCGAAATGTCAGCAAAGATGGGGGCTCCCAGTCACTCTGCTGCTTCTACTCTGCCCACGTGCTGGGCTCCCAGCTGCGCTCCCCAGAGGGGGCTTGGCCCCTGTGGACGAGGCGTGGGACGAAGGGGGCCTGTACTTCTGAGGGGCATCCGGACCCTCTGGCTCATCAGGTCCTGGTCTGGAGGTCGTCAGGTGTTCAGTCCAGGCTGACATGGGGGCAGGTCCCCATCAGGCCAGTCATACCGGAGAGGATGCCCTGAAGAAGAGGCTGGGAGACTCCAACTCCAGGCTCTGTGTGTGCTCCATGAATGGGGATACACGGGCACACACATGGGCTCACGGAGCACACACCATCCCAAGGAGTGTTCCGTGAGATTTAAAGGAACAACCACGGTGGGTATCTGCTAGTCGTCTGTGGTGCCCCCACCCCCAGGAGGAATATAAATGGAGGTGGGAGGGGCACGAAATAAGCCCCCAACAGAGCAGTGCCAGCGTGACCCAACCTGGATGGCAAGGCTGCCTGCATGCGCCCTCCTGCAGTGGCGGGACTGTCCGGACGCTGTTCTAGACTGCCGGCCAGCCTGGCTTGCAGATGTCCATGCTTGTTGTCAATGTAGGTCCCCAAAGGGCTCAGAGGGCTCACCTTTCAGTTTCTAAGTTTCCATTTTTATCTTTTAAAGTGGTTTTTAGTACAAAGTCGTGCGACCAGCACACTGATCCCAGAGCATTTTCGTCACCCCAGAAAGGAACCCCACACCCTGTAGCAGTCCCTCCCTCTCCTCCGGTCCCCGCCTGTCCCCCAGCCCTGGGGCCACTCAGCTGCTTCCCGTCTCTATGGATTAGCCTATTCTCACCACTCCATGTAAATGGGATTAGTATATGGCCTTTTGTGTTTGACTTCTTTCCCTTAGCATCACATTTTCAGAGTTTTGTCATGCCTGTCACAAGTGTCAGCACCCCATTCTTTGTACGGCCGAGTAGTAACACGTCACATGGAGAGGCTAACTGGTTCTCGCTGATGCCTGTCAGCCTGTGGACACTCGGGCTGCCGTCACCTCGTGATAGCTGTGGTGAGTCCTGCCATGAATGTTCTTGTCCGGATTGTGTGTGGACGAGTGTCCTCGTTGATCTAGGAGCAGAATTGCTGGATAGCATGGTAACTGTTGAATCTTTTGAGGAGCTGCCTGACAGTTGCTCAGAGTTACCAAAGCATTTTTCATTCCCGCTTGCAAACTACAAGGGTTCTGTTTCTTGACCTTCGTGCCAACAGCCACTGAGGTCTCTTTATGGTTATAGCCCTCCTTGTGGGTGTAAAGTGGTTTCAGTTTATCTTTTAGATTTTAAAATAATGATGAAGGTTGTGGCCACCACTTACCTTGGAAGGAAAACCATGCTGATGGTCTGTGAAATAATATTTATAAATTATGTTCTTTAACGGCCATGCTTTGAGAAGGCAAAGCTGACCTTTATTCTGAGCTCCCTGCTGGAAGCTGTGGACACCTCCTGGTGGTAAAGGAGATGCTGAGGACAGGACAGATGTGCAGACACCGGAATCCGTTTCTAATCCCACCACATCTTCTTTCCCAAGGCCCAGTGAGCTTGAACTCCACACGTTTTCGAGCACATGTGCTGATGTATCTTCTCCTGGAAGCAGCAGGACAGACGTCACCTCCCCAGGCCCTCTGTGTCCCCAGTTCTAAGTGACATGATGGTTCATACAGGAACATACGATACTCAACTCTGCAAGGAAAGTCCGTCCTGGGACAGGCCTTGGCTTGTGTTAAGAAACTTTTTAAAATTTATGTGTGGTTTTGTTTTTGCTGGAGGTTGACAAAGGGTGTGATGCCTCTCAGTGGTCCCTAGAGGTCAGTGTGGGAGCCACCCAGCAGGCCACATGTCCTTACGTGGCCCGGAAGCAGTGCTCAGTCTGACCTGTACAGAGCAGTGCTGGCACCGCCCAAGTGGGTGGGTCAGTCTCAACAGAGCAAGACAAGAAGTCATAGCATCTCTGGACTGAGGTGGACATCAGGGACCCCTGCCCTGCTTACTTCCTTGGTACCCACTCCCCGTGGCTCAGCCTCTTTAACTGCAGCCCCCAGAGTGGCTGTTTGCCATCTGCCTGGACCCCAGACAGTGAGGAGCTCACCACCTCCAGGCAGCCCGTTCTCTTCCCAGTTTTCTTCTCTTCTCAGCTGGAAGGTTCTTTATTCTGTGACCTCCCAGTCTGCTGCCCAGGAACACCCCCCTGGCAGCCTGGGCTTCAGCCTGTGGCCACTCGTGGCTCAGTCTTCACATGGCGGCACCTTAATGAAAACAGTTAACTTAAAAACAGCCATTACCACCCCCTCCCTGACCCAGTGTCCAGGCAGACCCCCATTCCTCCAGCAACCCCAGGCCTGCAGCCATGTGTGGGGCCCGCAATTATCATGGATGCCTCTCCTGATCCCAACAGGAGCGTCTTAGGCCTTCATTCCAAACCACTGCTGGTGAAAAGCTTGGAGGGTTAAAAGTGTGTGCAGTGCTTAGATTAGGATGAAAGTCTGTAAGCTTTGTTTCTAGCAGCTTTTTTGTTGGAAGATGCATTGTACACAAGAGGGGGTTCGTGTGTGCAGTTGACAGTGAGAACGGGACAGGCGGGGATGTCTCCACACAACCAGACCCACGGGACCTGAGGCCCTGCCATCCTTCCTTCGTTCCCTTTGGGTGAAGCCACACAAGGATGTGGACATGGATGCATGTGTCCACAGGGTCTGGGTGGTCGATCGGACACGTTCTGTGCTCACAACCACTGTGGTTTCTCCATGACCTTCTCCTGCTCATCAAGGACTTGCCATGTCCTCACGTGAGGCATCCAGCATTCCCACCGGACAGTGTCCATGATGGACGAGTCAGAATATTCCCGCTTAGCCCAGGGGCATTCCCTGCCCATGAGGAAGCGTGTTCTTGCATCCGATCCCTGGGCTGTGCTCTTGGGCCTGCACACAGGCCTCTCACCGACCATGCAGACAGAAACTAGTTTTTATACCCTTGCAAACACTTGGTATTGTCAGACTTTTCAATGTTTGCCAACCTGGTGGGTTAGAATGGCATCATGTGTGCTTAATTTTCAGGTCTCTGATGACATGTGACCAGTGTACTCATGAACCATTCATGTCTGTCTTTTATTCAATGCCTGTTGGAATTTCCTGCCTTTTCCTTGAAAACAAGCAGACGGTGTTCATCTCTGGTTACTGCCACCGTTCTCAGTGGTTTGGACACTCTGATAGTTCTAATCCTTCCCAGGGAAGTAGTTCCTAGTAGGGTGATGCCTGCCTCCTAGGTGAGGCAGCTGAGGGCCAGGTGGAGTGTCTTGCCCGATCCTGGAGGTGAGAGCAGGTCAGGGATGGCCGCTGACACTCTAACCACTGATTCATTTATATGTTCTGGGGACTACTACTCAATATCTTCTCCCAGCTTGTGGATTATCTTTTTCTTTTTAGTGTCCTGTGATGAAGAGACATTTTCTTAGTGTTGTTGAATTGAACACATTTTATGGTCAGTGTCTGTCTTGTGTCTGATTTAAAAAATCTTTTCCTACCTTAGATCCTTAGATTAGCTTCTAAAAGTTTCATAGTTTTGCTTTTCATGTCGAAGACTGTAATCTGGCTGGAAATAATTTCATACGGTGTGACGCAAAGGGCTATCTTTTCCCGTGTGGATGCTCCAATTTTGCCAACACCCTTTATTAGACGCCTGGCCTTCCCCTGCTGCCTGAGCACCCATGCTCAAGATCACGTCTCTCTGTGGGGTGCTGTTTCTGGGCTGACTCAGTCCCCTCCGCCTGTCTATCCCTAATTCCATTATGGTTTAATAATTGCTATACTGTCTTTAAAGTCTTGATGTCTAGTAGGAAAAGGAACTTTGCTGATCCACATGAATTTTGAATCAATTTGTCAGAATCCTGCTGGGATTTCCATTGGAAACGCATTTGAACCATGCATCAATTTAAGAGAAAATTATAGCTTTTCTAAATCCTCCTACTCAAAAACATAGTATTTCTTTCCATTAATTTCAATGATCTCTAAGGTCTTTCAATAAACTTTCATAATATTCTCCATAAAAGAAATGCGTATTTTTTGTTAAATATATTCCTAGTACCATTTATAATCCTTTAGAAGGGAATGGCAACCCACTCCACTAGTCTTGCTTGGATAATCCCATGGACAGAGGAGCCTGGTGGGCTACAGGCCATGGGGTGGCAAAGAGTCAGACATGACTGAGCGACTAACACACTGTAGTAGCAACAAAGAAAGTATTTTAAAACTTATATACTCTGCTTGTTGACTGTGTATAGAAAAACAGCTGACCTTTGTGTATTGGTGGTTGGATCCCATAACCCACCTTCAGGTGCTTGTGTGGTGTGTGGAGCTCAGCAAACAGAAAAAGAAAGTCATGTGAAAGCAACCAGTGTCCAGGAGTCTCTCTGGGGAACCTGCAGCTTTGGGTCTAATGGGTTCCTGGACCAGCAGTCATGGAACCAGGCACTGAGAAGGGGACACCATAAGGTTCCTGGCCCTGAAGAAGTGTTTCTTTTCGTCCAGAGGAAGCAAAAGTTCAAAGGTTTTCAAGGCATGTGCATGATGAGCTGCATGTGCCTGTACCAGCTGTCTGTCTCCTCTCCGGCTGTGGGAGGTTCCCTGAGGGAAAGTGCAGGAACGCGTCCCGTGCCCGGCTTCGGTCACAGTGAATGTGTATGATCGGCCTGCACTGCCAGGGGCAGGAAGAATGCTGCCTTTCCTCAATTTTGGTTTGATTTCAAATGTTATTGCAAAACTAAAGAGAAGTGGCAAGCTCCTCCTTGCCCCATCTCTTTCCTTACTTTTTTCTTTTTCTCATCTTGGCATATCTCAGAAGCATCAAGACTTTTATACTGTAGATTTTTCAAGTATGTAATTTCCGTGTATTATTGTATAAATGAACGCTCCATCTTCCAGGAAGCAAGTGGGTGACAGGTGGAACAAGGTAGTACTTCACGTCTGCACTGAGACGCGAAACAGAGACTGCCATCGCCAGCCCCAAGAGGAGGGGGGTGTGTGTATGTGTGTGTGTGTGTGTGAGAGAGAGAGAGAGAGAGAGAGAGAGAGAGAGAGAGAGACTGACCCACCGTGCACGGGCTCTGTGTGAAGGGCTGGGAACCCTCTGGAAGGGTCCCTGAGCTGCTCACCACTGGTCACTAGAACCCTGGGCATATTTGTGATGGGAGCCCTGAAACATGTGCCGAGCACAGAGGGTGCCAAGGGTTAGCTCATGGTCTGAGCCCAGGAGAAAGGCCAGGGATTTGGAATCTTCAGTATCTGTGGTTGACTTTGGACCAAAATCTAAAAAGGATGCCTCAGCTTTTCTCTTGAGCACAGGAAGGTGAGAGAAGAAAAACTGAAAGGCCATGCTGTGGGCCTGGAGCTCTGCTGCCCTGAGCATTGGAATCAAGACACTGAAACACCAACCACCCCCAGTTCTGCCTCCTCCTCCTCTTTTCTCTCTGCAGCCCACTTGCTTCATAAAGAAACCAATTTGATTATGAAAAGATGAATTCTCAAAGGGAGGACCTTCTCAGACCCCTGCCTGTCATTCCTGCCTGGAGTGTGTCCCCCTAAGCTGCAGGCTTCAGGTCCCTCCTTGGCCTCTCCCACCAGCTTGATTTAAACTGTGAAACCTACAGCCGCTGACTCTTGGACTCTCTTGCCTTGTTCTTTGTCCAGGGCTCTCCCTTCAGCATGCTGCGTGTATGGATGGCTCATTTTGTACATCTCTCCCTGCTTCTACAACGTGTGGCCCCTCAGGGCAGGAGTGTTTTCTGTCCACTTTGTTTCTGATGTATTGTTGTTGTTCAGTTGCTAAGTTGTGTGTGACTCTTTGTGACCCCATGGACTGCAGCACACCAGGCTTCCCTGTCCTTCAGTATCTCCTAGAGTTTGCCCAAACTCTTGTCCATTGAGTCGATGATACCATCAACCATCTCATCCTCTGTCGTCCCCTTTTCCTCCTGCCTTCAATCTTTCCCAGCATCAGGGTCTTTTCAAATGACTCAGCTCTTCGCATCAGGTGGCCAAAGTATTGGAGTTTCAGCTTCAACATCAGTCCTTCCAATGAACACGCAGGAGTGATCTCCTTTAGGATGGACTGGTTGGATCTCCTTGCCAGTCCAAGGGACTCTCAAGATTCTTTTCCAACACCACAGTTCAAAAGCATCAATTCTTTGGCACTCAACTTTCTTTATAGTCCAACTCTCACATCCATACATGACCACAGGAAAAACCATAGCCTTGACTAGACGGACCTTTGTTGGCAAACTAATGTCTCTGCTTTTGAATGTGCTGTCTAGGTTGGTCATAGCTTTTCTTCCAAGGAACAAGCATCATTTAATTTTATGACTTCAGTCACTGTCTGCAGTGATTTTGGAGCCCAAGAAAATAAAATCTGTCATAATAGCAGTTCCTAAAATGTGTCTGGCCCATGTTTAGGTGGCCAGTGTACATGCAGCAGAGGACCGAATACTACTAACAGTTCTGAAGAGTCTTCTGTTAAGACTCCAGAAGGGGCTGCGGCTCCCCGGCTTTCCCTATGGCCTTGTGGTGATCTGAGCCTGTACGGGACTGGGGCTGAGCCCGTCCACACTGAGCCTCGGAGGCCTGCGAGCCGGTGGTGGGTCCAAGACGGTGGCCTTCCCTCCAGCCGCAGTGAGAAGACAGTGCAGTGTCTCCGGTCCTCCAGGCGCTTTGGTCTGGCCCTGTAGTGGCTGAGGCTGACTGTAAGGGCAGCAGCGGAGGCTCTTTACCCAGAGGGCTATGGCCTGTAGCCCCTTCAGCCTGCCTGAGTCCTGCCCTCCCTGGCCTTTGTGCCTCTGTGCACTGAGCCTGCTGTATCCTCGGGCTCCATCTTACATGAGCTCACGCCCTAGGGCACCGAGGCCAGCCTTTTGGCAGATGCTGTGAAGGCTGAGCCTCTGGCCAGGGCTGCTTCCCTCTCACCAACAGCTCAGCTCTGACCAAGGGCCGCCCCTCCAAGTTGCTTCACGCTGCTTCTGACCCTGCCTGCTCTCAGGGCTGTGTGGGAATGAGACAGAGCCTTCCCACCCCCGCGTACGGGGCCCCAGGCTCCCCTCTGCTCAGAAGGCTTTGTGCCTTCAGCCATGCCGCGACACCTTTCTTAACTTCCCTGCTGCTCTGAGCAGGCGGGCTGCCCACGGTGGGCAGGACTGGTGGGCAGGACCAGCTTTATCTGTCGGGCAGGAGGTGGGGGCATCAGCGTCTCTGCTGGGCAGGTCTCACAGACTCTGGGGTCCATAGGCAGCCGCTAGTTGCCTGTGTGGGTGGAGAGGCATACCATGCTCTTAAATTTACACAGTATGTTAATCATGTTCTCACAAATGCATTGAAACATTTCTTGCCATGGGTGATAAATGCCCAGGAACCACTGGGTTCCTCTGAGCTGTTCTTATCGGGGAATGAACAGTCAAGCCAGGCCTCGGTGTGGCAGCTGACAGAAGACAAGGGCGGCTTTTGCGCACCCGCCTCTGCTATCGGCGTGGGGCTGGGCTGTGTGGAGGCCTGTGCCGTGGGAGGTGAGTGTGGCCGAGCCTGGCCTGGTGGAGCGGCCACCCCCATCCAGGAATGACCCTGGCCCTGGGAAGACACCTTAGAGTCTGCCTACGTCCACTCTGAAGTCACATGAGAGCGTGAAGGCGAGAAGGGACTTCCTGTGGGCATGACGGCACACAGCCGGCCGGTTCTCCTGCACGTGGAGCACATTTGGAGCAAAGCTGTCCCCAGGAAGTCCCCCTTTCCATCTTGTAGTGACTCTGCCAAATAACATCAAAAGATGAAATTTGTCCATCAGATTATCGCCTAAGGTCTTTGTTTCCACAGAGCTCGCCGGTGAGTGTGTCGCCTGTCGTGTGATGTGGACAAGTTGAGAGGGCATATCATGTCCTGCACAGCCAGGCCCTTAAACGTGCCGATGCCCAGTCACCCCCGATCCCTCCAGGGCCTGGGACCTGCTCTAACAGTGGTCTCCCTCTGGTCTTCGGAGCTGGATTCCTAAGGCAACTGATTATTTTTTAACCTGGATATTTATAAATACCTTATTTTTCCCTTGCTGTTGTTGTTTAGTCACTAAGTTGTGTTCAACTATTTGCAACCTCATGGACTGCAGCACATTAGGCCTCCCTCTCCTTCACCATCTCCCGGAGTTTGCTCAAACTCATGTCCATTGAGTCAGTGATGCCATCCAACCATCTCATCCTCTGTTGTCCCCTTCTCCTCCTGGCTTCAATCTTTCCCAGCATCAGGGTCTTTTCCAATGAGTTGGCTCTTCGCATCAGGTGGCCAAAGTAGTGGAGCTTCAGCTTCAACATCAGTCCTTCTAAAGAATATTCAGGACTGATTTCCTTTAGGATTTACTGGTTTGATCTCCTTGCAGTCCAAGGGACTCTTGGGAGTCTTCTCCAGCACCATCAATTCTTTGGTGTTCAGCCTTGTTTATGATCCAGCTCTTTTTTGGTAGCATTGAAACAATGATGTTTTTTTAAAGTATTTAAAATAAGGTGGTGTTAGTGAGGGCTAAAATAAGGGCCTGAAAGGAGCCATCTGCCTCTCATTCTTGAGAAAGGACAGAGCCAATGAGAAGCCTCTGCTTTTCTTCCTGTCGCTCAGATACCCAGACGCCTTTCATATGTGGCTGGAGATTTCATATGTGGCTGGAGATCTCAGCACAAAGCCCCTCCCTATAAAGCAGGCTCTGGTGAGTGACCTTCCCGCAGGATCCCGGGTGGAATGTGGGGACATATGACTGGCTGAGCATCCCTGGTTTGAGGCCACAACAGACCTGGGGTTGTTGGGGAGTTGCAGGCAGCTAGCCCCTCATCTCCTAGGGGAGCACTGGGGTACACACCACCAAACAGACCCTCTAGGGGCCTGGTCATACGCTCGTCTGGTAACCATTGTCCAGAATATAACTAGGAGCTTCTCAGAGTCGGTCTGCTGTTTGCTTGTTTTCCCTGAGAGTGGAAAAATGAACAATTCTCCAAACTGGATAAATGCAACACAGGTCTGGACCTTCCCAGCCTAATGGTCAACAATCCACCTTCCCTTTTCCTTCTGCACTAAACAGAGAATTGTCAGGGCCCCTCACCTCTCCAGTTTGGGTGGTGGTTAAGAGAAGAGGGCTGGCCCCCTCTTACCAGCCTCACGACATCTAGGAGCTGATTTGCCTCTTAGTTTTTCTCACGTGTCAAGTGGCAGTAATGACTGATTCCTACTTCTCACGGTTCCTGTGAGCAGTAATCAAGTTGCCTGGCATTCATGGCTCAGGGTCTACAGCTAGATAAGTGGTCATGTTATCAGGAGCAGCGTGAGTGGCAGGTATATGCTGGGCTCCAGGGGACAGTCTACCACTCTGCCACCTCTGGGACCCGGACGCGTTACTGAACTTCACTATGCTTTAGCTCCCTGTCTGCAAAGTGGCAATGACATAAGGCCAGCCTCATAGGGTTGATGTGAGTGTCTGGTGGGTGGAAAGGGGTGTAGCCTGGTGCTCAGGAGGAAGGAGCCCGTCCTCACTGTGAAGGGGTGACAGTGAGTGTGAGTCAGGATGGAATGTCCCCTAGAATCAAAGGGGCCCTGAGCCAGTGCCCACAGACACGCAGGAGGGAGAGGGGGTGTCACACAGGGTTCTACTTCTCTGGTATCACTTCTGTTGGATGCAATTTAGAGTTAATGTGTGCAGGTGCCAGGCCGGCTGGTATCCTCACTGTACCCTCTGGCCTGTGTTCCTGCTGGAGAGCTGGGCTCCTTATTGGCCGTTTTCTGTGCTTAAAAGCATTTGCCTTTTCTAGGACTGCATCCAGGCTCCTGAAACACTTGTTTGCCTCAGTCAGCGATCCGTGAGAGTCTTTTTCATAGAGGGTTCTCCATTAAGAGATAAGAAGCTCCTTATCCTCTTCAGGTTCCTGGGGAATGTGGGAGGGTGGATTTGATGACCTGGTGTGTGAGCCAGGCCTGAGTGCAGAGCCTGCTCCCCACGTGCCTGGTGGGGCTGCTCACCAGTGTAACAGGTGCCCTGCTCCCCCAGGGTGAGTAGACTCTCGTCTCTGACCTTGGCTGCACTCACCTTGACCTTCTACCTCACCTTTTCATACTTGTCAGAAGACGTTGGGCTTTCCTTGGGAACTGCACATTACAGAGCACCCCTGCCTCTCCAGGGTGCGTGGGGAAGAAAAGTCCACTCCTGGAGCCCAGTGTTTATGCTGCAAACCTGGGGTTGTGCTCACTCCACCTGTCTGGGGACATATTGTGCACTTGTCTTTAGTTGCAAGCTTTCATGACCTTCAGGGTAAGGGATGTTTCACTCCCCAGAGGCACAGAGCCTGCTTCAGGACCTGGTGTGTCATGGTATCCCGTAAGTTCTTGGAGAAACAAGTGTCCAAACATGAAGAAGGAAACAGCCATCAAAATAAAAGAGAGAAAGAAACAGCCAGGATCCAAAGGAAGCTTTTAATAAGAAAAAGAGAAGAAGGAGCTTAAATTTTAACCTACGATAAAAGTAAAACCCAAGAACCTCCCAGCTGGAGTGTGATATAGTGACAACTTCGTTACAGATGAAATTTGTAGACTAGGAGACAGGGACTTTCTGGTTAAATACATTAGTAACATGTGCCTTTTCAGGTAATTCTAAATCTGAGTGTCCATGTTGGAAGGAAAGTGCGTGTGTAATGACCTCCAGGGCGATGTTAAGCGCTTTGACTTGAAACTGCTTATGAGCAAAGAAATTGTAAGTCCCACCTCAGACCCAGGCAGGATACAGGCTAACCTGCTGACGAGATCTCAAAACACGGCGGCTCAATCAGGATAAAGTTTCCTTTTTTTCATGTGACATCCGGGCCCTGCTCCCCAACGTGAGGACCTGGTCTTTCCCTCCTTTGCTTGGAGTGTCATCTTTGTGGAAAACGCTGCAACCCCCTCCTCTGCCCCCAGGGAGGGAGGTGCTGGTTAAGTGTTGGGAGGTGAGGGACTAGATATGGAATTTCCTCCTAAATGTCATTGCAAAACACAGCTCAGCCCAGAACTGGCTCAAGTCCCTCTCACTTGCCTTCATTGACTGGAATCTTGGCGTGTGGCCAGGGCTCCCCTGGAGCAGGGCTGGGAGGTGAAGTTCTTAACTGGTGAGCTTGCGCCAGTTGAAACTTGAAATATTCTTCCTGACAGGAGGAGCAGGTGGACTTGGGGGACAATTGGCCATCACTGCTGCCTTCTGAGACCCTGAGACATTAGACTAATTTGAGGCTGGGTGCTCTCCCTCTGGGGCCCACCCGCTGTCCAGGGAACTCACCAGGGTGTGTCTCTCCCAGGAGGCAGGCCCTGTGTCTCCAGCTCCTAGCCCTAGCTTGGCCTGGCTCCTCTTTGAGTGACCACGGGGATTTCCGGTCGTCTGGGCCCAGCCAGTGGTAACAAGGTTTAGAGCTGTGTGGACTCTCAACCTCCCATCCTGGGAGAAGTCCTTCCAGCCCAAGGCCCTTAAGCCGACTGTTATCCTAGGATTGGCTTGGCGGCCCATAGGGCAAGCCATTTGGTAGGTGTTTTGAGTAAGTGATCTGAACCAGGCCAGGGTCGGGGATGCAGCCTCGAATGTAGAAGCAGGTGGTGCCTGTTCTGGGGGCCCCCACACTGTAACATGTGCCCCCTGGGGAGTGGCGTGGTGGGAGAACCAGCGAGTCCTTGGAGTCTGAAGACTGAATGAGTTCTTCATCCACACTCTTCACCCTGTCTTTCCGGGGGTCAGATAGTGAGACCTGGTTGAGGGAAGGTCTCTTGGGGGCTTTATGGGCAGATGAGTGCAAGCAGTGTGTCCATAGAGCTCACCTGTATGTCGATCCCAGTGAAGACAGAGCTGGCGCTGCTGTGCTTGCGTGACATCCTACAGCTCCTCCACGTCTGAGTCCTGAGCCGCGAGCCCAACATCATCTGTCTTCATTATCACGGATGCCCCACGGGGTGGCTGTGTTAATAATCGGTGTAGGCACCCCAGTTGTGTGTCCCTCTCACTCGCCTTTCATCTTGTTTCCCGGGTGTCTTGAGCCTGTTGAGTGGCACTTGGTAGCAGTGTTCAACTCAGCCGTCCCTCGGAGGGGTGCTTAGAGGGACGGGCTGCAGAGACCCCGTGGGCTTCCTGAGGTTGGGCCCGGGGCTGGTCTCAGGGGTCCTCTGGCTACTGCTGTGACATCTGCAGAGTCTTTTCCTGGCCCCATGTCCACCTGGCAGGACCTCCTCATGGACTCATTAGTTCATCTCATCAAGCATGAGAGGGTGAGAGGCTGGGGGTGCGAGACCCACCAGCTCCAAGCATTGCTGGGAGAGGGGAGGGGCTCGGGTTCACACAGCAACTGCCCCCTAGCTCCATCTGACTTCTATTCTTCACCCCCCAGGAGTGCACCTCCCCCTCCCCACCACGAAACTTAAGGTGGCCCCTCCTCTCAGTTCTATAGGAGATGCTGGTCTTGGCAGTCTGAGGGGCGGGAGGGGATTAGTGAGGTGGGTGTCTCTCCGTCTCCCAGTCCTGCTCCCCTAGTCTGCCTCCTCTTGCCACCTCCCGGTCCACCGACAGGACCAAACAGCAGCGTGGCCACCTCAGCAGGTGTGGCTGGAGCTGGTAAGGTTGTGTGCTTGCTCCCCGCCCAGCACTCCGACCTCCGCCTGAGGCTGTGGCAGGAGCCCAAGCCATCTGCTAGGCCCACTCCTGTCTCTGCTCCGGAGGCATCTGGCCTCTATCTTTCCCTCGCTCAGAGGCTGGCACCCATGGGAACTGGTCACTGCAGAGAAGCAGGAGAGAAACTCAGGCGCCCTGGCCTACACAAACCAGACCGGGGGTTAGTTGGCAGTTGCCCCAGGTGTGAGGTGTGGGGCTCAGTGGACCCATGTTACCCAAGAGCAGGGGGCCCGAGACTGGCTCGAGGCCAGACAGCAGATCAGAAGGGTAGTGGACTGGATGACCTTTGACAGGAGGACGGGGGCATCCCACCTAGAAGGACCTGCCTCGGGCTCTTATAGATGAGGCCACCATGACCTCCGGAAGCCAGGGGCCATGGCAGGCGAGATGGGGGTGGCAGGGCAGCCGGGACCCCTCATTAGCGCTCTCAGCCCTAGGGGTGCCTTTCCCCCTGGTGGGCCTGGAGCCCGTGCCCCCAGGCCCTGCAGTGGTGATGTGCGGGGTGAGGGGGTGTGAAACAGCCCAGCAAGTCTGTCCTTTCAGCTTGAAACCCCCAGACACACGTTCTGAGTCACCGTCCTGTGGGATGGTGGTGGCTGGGAATGCAGCAGGGGGGATGGCATCAAGGGGATGACCAGTCAGCACACAGTAGTGGGCAGAGCGTTCTGGAGCCAGAGCCCGGGTAGGGGCCCTATCCCTCTCAGAGTCTGCATGAAGGTCTCCCAGCTCCTCCTCAGCATCCTGCCAGCTCAGTGCATGGCAGCCCTCAGGGAGGCCTGGGGCATGTCTGGGGACCCCCTGCAGACCCCGTCCAGCAGGGCGTGGCCCATATTTTTGGAACGAGTTGAGTTAGGCTGTTGTGCCAAGCACTGTGTGTACCCGGTGGGCTGTGAGTACCCTGTATTCCTCAGAGGTATCCCCCCGTCCTGGGCTCTGAGACTTGGGGGCCCTGCAGGTCAGGCACTGGCCAGGCAGCTGCTGAGTAACGCATGTTCTGTTTCTAGGGCCCTCCCCCACCACCTGCTGGCAAAGCCCTGCTCAACTTTGAAGGGACAGAGCCTGGGGAACTCAGGTGCGGTGAAGGGGATGCTGTCGTCCTGCAGCGCCGGGGCGACGAGCTCTGGTACCACGGCCTCCTGCCTGCCGGCTTCGTCCAGAGCGTGCGGCCACTGCCCCCTGCCCCGCCCCAGGGCAAAGCGCTCTATGATTTCGAGATGAAGGACAGAGACCAGGACAAAGACTGTCTGAGCTTCAGCAAGGTAAGGTGGGTTCGAATGCAGCCGTCCCCAGACCACAGCCCGAGCCGGGAGCCTGGGTGAGCATGTGAATCCTGGCCCTGCCCCAGTGGAGACAGCAGTGGTCTCTTCTTACTGAGGGTCTGCCAGGTGGAAGAAGGGGCACCCAGCCCCACTGATAGGTGCTCTCTGGCAGTGGGGGCAGGACCCTTGTTACCCAAGTCACGGGTGTTCAGGGCTCATGGGCCCTTGAAGGGGGCTTGCTGGGGAGACCATGGCAGAGACCCCTGGTCAGATCCTGGAGTGGGAGCTGGGCCCAGAAACCAGCCCGGGCTGGCCCTTCTTGGAGGGTCTGGGGGCAGATGCGTGTGTTTGGGCCATATGAGGCTCCACTGAGACCTCGGGACCCAGTCAGTGGCAAACTAGTTGTATTTCCTGTGTGCTTGTCCTGGGGACAACCTGGAATATGAAGTCAAGTGGGCCTTAGGAAGCATCACTGCAAACAAAGCTAGTGGAGGTGATGGAATTCCAGTTGAGCTATTTCAAATCCTAAAAGATAATGCTGTGAAAGTGCTGTACTCAACATGCCAGCAAATTTGGAAAACTCAGCAGTGGTCATAGGACTGGAAAAGGTCAGTTTTCATTCCAATCCCAAAGAAAGGCAATGCCAAAGAATGTTCAAACTACTGCACAATTGTACTTATCTCACATGCTAGCAAAGTAATGCTCAAAATTCTCCAAGCCAGGCTTCAACAGTACGTGAACGATGAACTTCCAGATGTTCAAGCTGGATTTAGAAAAGGCAGAGGAACCAGAGATCAAATTGCCAACATCTATAGGATCATCAAAAAGCAAGAGTTCCAGAAAAACATTTATTTCTGCTTTATTGCCTATGCCAAAGCCTTTGACTGTGTGGATCACCACAAACTATGGAAAATTCTTCAAGAGATGGGAATACCAGAGCAGCTGACCTGCCTCCTGAGAAATCTGTATGCAGGTCAAGAAACAACAGTTAGAAGCAGACATGGAACAACAGACTAGTTCCAAATTGGGAAAGGAGTATGTCAAGACTGTATATTGTCACCCTGCTTATTTAATTTCTATGCAGAGTACATCATGTGAAATGGCGAGCTGGATGAAGCACAAGCTGAAATCAAGATTGCCAGGAGAAATATGAAATACATCTCAGATATGCAGATGACACCACCCTTATGGCAGAAAGGGAAGAGGAACTGAAGAGCCTCTTGATGAAAGTGAAAGAGGAGAGTAAAAACGTTGACTTAAAACTCAACACTCAGAAATCTAAGATCATGGCATCTGGTCCCATCATTTCATGGCAAATAGATGCGAAAACAATGGAAACAGTGAGAGACTTTATTTTGGGGGGTCCAAAATAACTGCAGATGGTGACTGTAGCCATGATATTAAAAGACACTCCTTGGAAGGAAAGTTATGACCAACCTAGACAGTGAAGTAAAAAGCAGAGACATTAATTTCTCAACAAAGGTCCATCTAGTCAAAGCTATGGTGTTTCCAGTAGTCATGTGTGGATGTGAGAGCTGGACTATAAAGAAAGCTGAGCACCAAATAATTGATGCTTTTGAACTGTGGTGTTGGAGAAGACTCTTGAGAGTCCCTGGTACTGCGAGGAGATCCAACCACTCCATCCTAAAGGAAATCAGTCCTGAATATTCATTGGAAGGACTAATGCTGAAGCTGAAGCTCTAATACTTTGGCCACCTGATGGGAAGAACTGACTCATTAGAAAAGACCCTAATGCTGGGAAAGATTGAAGGCAGGAGGAGAAGGGGACAACAGAGGATGAGATGGTTGGATGGCATCACTGCCTCAGTGGACATGAGTTTGAGCAAGCTTTGGGAGTTAGTGATGGACAGGGAAGCCTGGTGTGCTGCAGTCCATGGGGTCGCAAAGAGTCGGACATGACTGAGTGACTGAACTGAACTGAACTGTCCTGGGGACCGAGTGAGACACGGAGGGGCCTGGCTTCCAGGCTCCCGGCCTTGGGGGTGCAGTGTCAATGTGCAGAGGTAGCAGAGTCAGGGCTTGTGAACATCCCCGCTTCCTGGCTTCTTCACTTCATCCCAGTCCAGGGCTGGGAGGGCCAGAGCACCCGGACCTCAGAAACATCATCAATTCATTGTTGATCTTCAGAGCTGCCTACCAGGGTCCCCAGAAGCCTGTCTTCCTGATGTTGAAGCTGTTGCAGGAGGGAGGCCTCGTCAGGGCCTGGGCGTGGGCTTTTGTCTACTGCTCAGAAATGAATTGTCCAAGGTGATACATGTGCTGAAAAAGCACAAGACTTAACTGGGAAGGGCACCCAGGCAGAGAACAGCAGGACCCCAAGAGAGCCACTCTCCACGTGGCTCACAGTCTCTGGTTTTAAGGTAATGAATGGGGTTAGTTACCGGCTTGTTTCTGGCCAGTCATCTTGCTTGGCCTGTGTTTGTTCTGACTCAGGATCCTTGCTGGTGGCACGTGCCTCTCTCAGCCAAGGTGGATTCCAGCACCAGGGTTCCTGGGAGGTTGGCAGAGCTTATTATGGGCTGGTATCTTCTCCCAAATTCTTCCAGCTGGTGGTAACTTCTTGGTTCCAAGCTCCCTGTTGGTATCACCTATTGTAAGATAATTAACACAAGTGGTTACTATCATGCCCGGCCAGAGTGGACAGGTTCCGCCTGTGGAGGGGGTTTCTGGTCAGCGGGTGTCTAGCAAAGCCACAGCTCTAAGAGGCTGCACAAACCTGCCCCTCTCCCATGTCCTGTCCTGTGTCTCCTCCTCCAGTCTCTCCCCGCACACAGTTGTAAACACAGAGCTAGGTTCCAGCTCACTGTGAGCCTCTCCTCTGCTCAGACTCGAGCTTAGCTGTGGTGCCGAGCACTGTGCAGGGATGTGAGAACCCCGTGCTCCATTTTGAGCAAAATTGGCCTGTTCTGTGCAGGCCGTTCCATTGTTCAGCCCAAAGGTGAATGATCTCTTTTCATTCACGTTTAACTCTCTCCACTTCCCTTCCATCAGCGTGTTCATTGCGATTGTCACCCGGCCCTGCAGCTTCCCTGAAAGCAGCATTAGGCGTCCCCCTCTGAGGTTGGAGCACGGGCTGCCAAGTGAGGTCAGGCAGCAGACCCCCTGGTGCCCACTCCCCTCGTGCCCAGCTCCCCTGCCCAGCCTGCCCTGAGACCCCTGGGCCCTGGTGCTCTGTGCTTTAAGGATCAAGAGAGCCGCCCCTTGGGGGTTGGATTGAGCCCTTGTGAGGACACAGACCCGTCATGGCTGACAGGGTTGGGGTGGGCCCTCCTCACAGCCTTCGTCGAGGAGGCTCACCGAGTGGACAGCCGCCAGCGTCTCCTCCCCGTGAGAGAAGGGAGAGGCCTCCCTGTCCTCCTCCTCCATCACACGCTCCGTGTGCCAGCCTCTGCCTGGTACCCTCACCTCCGGGGGGAAGTCCAGAGCCTACTGGACAAAGGACAGAGGGGCACCTGGCTGCTCACCAGCAAAACGTGCTGAGCCAAGCCTCGCTGGGAGCTGGGCTGTACCAACAAGCCTGACGTCGGCTGGGGAGACGGGGCAGGAATCCAGGGGACAGTTTCTGAGAGTGATGGGCAGTGTGGGTCACCCAGGAGGTGTGCGGGGTGTCTGGTCAAGGCGGTGGGTAATGTGTGTGGTATTTCAAAAGAGGCATTAAAGCTGCCTCATGGAGAAGGTGCGCACTCGGGCCCTGAGACTCGCCTTGAGGTGGTGCTGCTGCCACTGGATCACGGGGGCCTGGCGCCCTGGACTGTGCCGTTGAGGCGAGTGGCCCCCGGTCTTCCCAGGACTTTGAGCCCAGATTAGGGAGCAGAGGTGTGGGAGCCGGTGGGCCACGCATCCCTCGGGCTGCTCTTCCAGGACTTTCTCTTCAATCCACGGACTGACATGGAGAGTTGGAGATGGCAGGGCACGCTTCCTGGTGAAGACCTTGCTATGGCCCGGCCATGTTCCCCACCGTGTTCACACAGGTGTGTCACCAGCACCCACTCCACACCCCTTAAGTTAGGGCACAACCTGCTTGTCCAAGCACCTGCCCGTTCTCCTCTCTCCCCTCCAGCTGCCACTCCCCCCGCCCCCATCCCTGCCACCCTGCGTGACAGCCTGAGCTTCCCTCCACTGGCCTGGAATACTGGTTCTAACAGCCTCCCTCTCACCACCTTGAGTGACCACGTGGCTCTGACCAGCTTGGTTTTGCCTCCAGGGAGTGTTTTGCTGTTTGGATATGTTCCTTTCTGGACTCAGCAAGGAAAGAAGGAGCGTCTAAAATCCATGGATGGTGCTAACTTCCCTTTAAAAAACATCACTGTGGTGAGATGGATGATGTTTTAAAAGGCATGAGGCATGTGCATCAAAGCAAGATTCTTACCTTCGATGTCAGCTCTTGAACAGTCTTGTTAAAATTGCATTAATTAAAGTCATTCTAAAACCAAAGTCTTTGTTTCATTGAAGAAGAGTGCATAATTACTTCTCGTAGGTAGAGAAGCTATAAAAAGCACAATTTATAACTTCATAGCAGTCCCACTCCAACGAGCTGGGCATGTGTGGATGAGAAGAGTCAAGGTGACAGCAGAGCAGCATCCCGCTCTGCCAGCCCGTTCCTCCGGACTGGCACCCGTGTGACAGTGCCCTCCATGTGACGGGAGGGGCTGGGCTGGTTGCTCTGAGCCGGCCAAGCCCATTTAAAGCCCCACTCATGTCCTGACTCCGGCAGATGCCCCTCCTGCGGCAGCTCCACAAAACCCTCCCCACAGTCTTCTTCCACCTCTGAGTGTTTACTGGTCCTTCCTCAATGAGGAGATTCTCTGCTTTGTGAATTGGCCCAGCATTAATCCCAAAGCAAGTTCTGATAGAAATCAAATGTATTCAGAGTTTCAGCTCCTGAGTGAGATGGGATTCAAATTGTGACACCTTCACTTTTATCTCTTACTTTGGGTCATTTAGGGCTTCCCTGGTAGCTCAGATGGTGAAGAATCTGCTTGCAGTGCAGGATACCCAGGTTCAATCCCTGGGTCCAGAAGATCCCTTCGAGAAGGGAATGGCAATCCACTCCAGTATTCTTGCCTGGAGAATTTCATGGGCAGACCATGGAGTCACAAAGAGTTGGACACGACTGAGCAACTAACACTTTTACTTTCACTTGAATCATTTACTTCATCTCTGAGTATCTTTTTTGACTATAAAATGGAATTGATAGGATTCAATGAACAAAGGCATTTTGGGAACCAGCCTCAAAACAGGCACCAATCGGGGGCTCGCCTCCATGCCCGCGGCTTCCTGTCCTTTTTGCCTTTGCCCAGGACACTCCACGAGGCTGGGCCTCCTCCACAGACACACGCATTGGAGCTGAGTCCCCAGATGGGTCCCCTGCACCCATCTCGTCCTGGTAACTGCATCTGGGCAGACTCGCAGGGGTGTGGAAGCCCTCATCCCCCAGGTCAAGGCCACTGTGCCCACTGTGAGCAGCCTGGGCCCCCGTGTGTCCTCTGTCCTGAGGGCAGTCATGACGCTCTCAAGGCGTTTCTGAAGGGCTTCCCCTGATCTCTGCTTCTCGTTGCCTCTTGGAGACCACGTGGCTGCAGGAAAAGAGGGGCCCGAGGAGCTCAGAGGCCCCTGGAAGGGCAGGTTCCCCATGTGTGATCCACCCCACAGCGCATTTAGGAAATGGTCCAGCCCCCAGGGCTAGTCTTCTTGGAGCTGCTGTGGGAACTTTCTGGGTGTGGGCCAGGCCCTCAGTGTGTGAGACGTCCCTTTGACAGGGTGCTGGGGACAGTGTACTCAGCCAGCCACCCTGTGGTGTCTAGGACTTCAGTGCAGGCAGAGACCCCAGTCTCCTGGCAGGTCAGAGAGGAAAAGCCCCAGGCCTGGGCTTCCTAACAGATTCATCTGTCTGCAGCTTGGCTTTTCCCCGGCAGGAGTCATGCACAGACAGGGGTGTGTGTATGTATGCTTCATTGCTCAGTCGTGTCCGAGTCTTTGCCACCCTATGGACTGTAGCCCGCCAGGCTCCTCTGTCCATGGGATTCTCTAGGCAAGAATGCTGGAGTGGATTGCCATTTCCTCCTCCAGAGGATCTTCCAGACCTAGGAACTGAACCTGTGTCTCCTGCATTGCAGAAGGATTCTTTACCACTGAGCCACAGGGAAGGCCTACAAACATGGGAGAGTTGGATGAATTAATGAGAAATGCAGTTAAAGCCCCTTGATGTGGGGCCTGACTCCTTTGCCAGTGTGCTGCCCGCTGAGCCTGAGCAGGAAGGCGGTCCACTCCTCATATGACCAGTGTGTGTTCAAGGCCGCTCAGGACCACTCTGAGCTCTGCCTCTGGGCCCTGGCCCTCGATGTTGATTGAGCTTGGAACAGGGAGGTGGCCTAGGGTATCCACTGACCCGCGAGAGGAGCACTTGCCAGGGAGCCTGGAAGTGAAGCAGAGTTGTGTGTCTGAAGGTGGAAAGATGACACAGAGCAACTTTCATCCAGAAAATCCTTGACACGGCCAGACTGGCCCAGACCTTGTCCCACTCTCCAGCCCTTCACTGGTGTCCTGGCATCAGGAAGAGGACACTTGTTGCTCCACCCTGGGCAGCGCTAGGGAACCGGGCTCCGGCCAACCTGCCCACTGGCGGCGGTTTCCATCTAGTCTTGCTGGCCCTCATCCAGACCCCTTCACCCACTCTCCTCCTGCATCTCTGGCAGCTCACATCCTAAAAGAGCAGAGTTGAGCGCTAGACAGAGAAGGTATGCCCAGCAGATCCTGAGATGCCAACTCCCTGGCCCAGGCTGGAGAGTCTGCAGCTTCAGTGGTGCTGCCCAGAGGTCCCTGCGTAGCCGCTCAGCTTATTTCGCAGAGGCCTCGGTGCCCCCGTGAGCAGCGCACTGTGCCCTGGACTCGGGCCTGCCCTGTCCAACACAGCTGGGGTCCCAGGGGGTGCATTTATTCACATTCTCAAGAGGCTGCAGAGCAGATGCCTACCCCAGCCCTAGGCTGTGAAGTATGACAGCAAATCCGAGGCCTGATGAGGACCCAGGCATCGTTTTCTGGGTCCTGTGTTGGTGGTGGGAGAAGGTGTGACTGTTGGCAGGACCTATGGAACTTGGTGCTGGTGGCTCTGCGGTGCCACTCAGCTCTCAGTACTCCTCACGGAGGTTGTGTCCCTGGTACGGGTCAGGTTGGAGCAGAGCAGAGCGGTGGGGAACTAGCCTCAGTGATATCAGGAAGTTGGTCACTTGCTGGTGCGCAGCCCAGCCAATAGCTTTACCATAGAGACTGCAGACTCCAGGACTGGGCCGCCTCAGGCCAAACAACTAATAGCGAGGGCTCACAGTCCCACCCATCAGCAGAAAATTGGATTAAAGATTTACTGAGTGTGGCCTTGCCCACCAGAGCAAGACCTGTTCTCCCCACAGCCAGTCCCTCCCATCAAGAAGCTTGCACAGGCCACCACTCTCTCCCCCACAACTCCTGGTAACCACTGATCCTTTTACAATCCTTTTTATGTTGCCGTTGTTCTGGATTTTGGCCATTCTATTAATAATCATGTGCAGTGGCATGTTGTTTTAATTTGCATATCCCTGATGACATATGATGTGGAGTATCATTTCATGTGCCAGCTGTGTATCTTCTTTAGTGACGTGTATGTTATAGTGCTCACCTCATAGAATGAGTTAGGAAGTAATCCCTCTGCTTCTGTTTTCTGAAAGAAATTGTTAGAAAATTTGGCATAATTTCTTCCTTAAATGTTGGTAGAATCCATGAGTGAACCCATCCGGGTCTGGTGCTTTCTGTTTGGGAAGTTTATTAATTATTGATTCAATTTCTTTAACAGATACAGACTTATTCAGATTGTCTCTTAGTATTTTTCTTGTGTGAATTTCAGCAGATTGTGTCTTTAAAGAAATTGGCCCATTTTGTTTATTAAATATGTGGGCATAGATTTGTTCATAATATTTCTTTACTATCTTTTTAATGCCCAAGGTATCTGTGGTCATGTCCCCTCTTTCATTACTAGTATTAGTGATTTGTGTTGTTTCTCCTTTATAGCTATTGCAGCTTTCTTTTGAATAGTGTTAGTGTGGTATATCTTTCCTTATCTCATTATTTTTCACTTATATGTATCTTTATATTTAAAGTGGGTTTCTTGTAGACAACATATGCTTGGGTCTTGTTTATTTTTAATCCACCATGACATTCTCTTTCAATTTGTACATTTAGACTATTGCTATTAAATGTGATTGTTGATATTGTTGGATTAATATTTACCACCTTTGTTTTCTATTTGTTGTCTTTGATTTTTGTTCCTATTTTGTTTTCTACTCTCCTTTGCCTTTTATAGTCTTGATTGAGCAATTTATATGATTGCATTTTCTTTCCTGTCTTAGCATATCAGTTGTACCTTTAAAACAATTTTTTTAGTGGTTGCCCTAGAAATTGCAATACACATTTACAACTAATCCAAGTCCACTTTCAAATGACACTGTACAGTGTGGGTACCTTATAATAATAAAATATTCCTAATTACTTCCTCTTGTCCTTTGTATCATTGCTGATACTCATTTAACGTGGATGTCAATATACATAATATATATACTTACATCTGTGTGTGTGTTAGTCACTCAGTCATGTTCAACTCTTTGCAACTCCATGGACTGTAGCCCACGAGGCTCTTCTGTCCACGGGATTCTCCAGGCAAGAATACTGGAGTGGGTTGCCATGCCCTTCTCCAATATACTTACATACTATGTAATATATACTTATGTATACATAGATATACATATATGTGGTAGGTAGATAGGTATACTTAATCAGATTCATTGTTGCTGTTATTATTGTGAACTATTTTTTCTTTTACCTTCACTTATTCCTTCTCCAATGTTCTTTCTTTATGTAGATTCAAAGGTTTTGACCTATGCAAGGCAGGTCTCCTGGCAACAAATTTCCTCAATTTTTGTTTGTCTCAGAAAGTCTTTATTTCTCCCTCACTATTGATGAAGGAATTATTTTGCAGGCTATAGAATCCTCAGTTATTGTTGTGTCAAATATTTCTTTTGTTTATTTTTTTCTTTCTTCTCCTTCCTGTATTCCCATTATGTGTATATTACACCTCTTGTAGTTATCCTACTATTTTTGGATATTCCATTCTGTTATGGATTTTTGTTTATTTTTTTGTCTTTGTTCTCTTTGCTTTTCAGTTTGAGAGGTTTCTATTGAGACATCCTTAAGCTCAGAGACTCTTTCCTCAGCTGTGTTAAATCTACTAATAAGCCTCTAAAAGTCATTATTTCTGTTGCAGTGCTTTTGATCTCCAGCATTTCTTTGCAGTTCTTTCTAGGACGTACCACCTCCCAGTTTGCAATGCCTACCTGTTTTTGCATGCTGCCTACCTAATGCATTAGAGCCCGTAGCATATTAACCACGGTTGTTTTAAATTCCGTGTTTGATAATTCCAACATTCCTTCCATATCTAAGTCTGGTTCTGATGCTTGCTCTTTGTCTTCAAACTATTTTTTGCCTTTTAGGACACCTAGTGATTTTTTGGAGAAGGCAATGGCAACCCACTCCAGTACTCTCGCCTGGAAAATCCCATGGACGGAGGAGCCTGGTAGGCTGCGGTCCATGGGGTCACTAAGAGTCGGACACGACTGAGCGACTTCACTTTCACTTTTCACTTTCATGCATTGGAGAAGAAAATGGCAACCCACTCCAGTGTTCTTGCCTGGAGAATCCCAGGGACGGGGGAACCTGGTGGGCTGCCGTCTATGGGGTCACACAGAGTCGGACACGACTGAAGCGACTTAGCAGCAGCAGCAGTGATTTTTTTCCTTTTTGGTATTCAGACACAATGTACCGTGTGAAAAGTGCTGCTGTAAATTGGCTTTTTAGTGGGGGAAGAGAGGTTCTTTTTTTGGGGTCCCATCTTCTGAATTGCTGCACCTCCAGACTGTGAGCATCTCCACCTTCCCATCCTCCTTAGGCAGCACTGGGTGACTGGCGTTATATTGGTGGACATACCATGAGTTATCGAACTAGCCCTCTTTGTACATTTGTCTCTAGTTTTTGTCTAGTTGAGCAAACACTGTAATGAGCATGCTCAGAGCTGAATCTTCTTGCGTGTCTTTGATCTTCTTAAGAAAGAGGCTCTAGAAATGTTCTTTCAGGTCAGTGTGTATGCAGGCTCTCACATTTGATAGGACTTGCCAAACTGCTGCCATAAGTTTATATCCCTGACAGCAGTGGTCAAGTGCCTGTAGACTTCACACTGACCACATTGGCTGGCTTCTGTTCATCCCTGCTTATCTGATAGACACCCAAAGAACAAAGAGGAGAGAAGGAATTTTCCTCTCTAAAGCTGTACTTTTTGAATGTTAGGTATTACATTTTAAAATGTATTTAACAACAGTTTGCTTTTCTTCCTTTTTGTAAATTATGTGATTTTTTGCCCTTGGCCTGTTTTCCTTTTAAGGTATTTATCTCTTTTTCCTGCAGTCCTCATGTAGCAAGAATATTCAGTCTTTCCTTTGAGACTTTTTCTAAGTCCTCATGTAGCAAGAATATTCAGTCTTTCCTTCGAGTTCCCTGCAAGTGTTTTTCTAGAGTATTTGCCTTTTTGTCTTGTTCTTCTGTTTTTAACGTAGAGAACTTCATTTTTCTCTAGCCAAATCTTTGTTATTTACCTCTTATGACCATCCCCAGTTCAAGATTAAACATCTATTCATATTTTCTTCTTGGACTTTGAAGGTTTTTTTTTTCTTTTCCCTAACATTTAAATCATTAATACTTATGGAATTAATTTTGGCATATACAGTGAATTAGAGAATCGACTTTATTTTTTTAATGATCAGCCAATTTTAATCACATTTTCTAACTGATTATTGGTGGTAGATGGGGAAACCAATGATTTTTATGTATTTATTTTAAAATTAGAAGCCTTTCTCAAGTTCTTACTTATTCTAATTTTTAATTGATACTCTGTTTTTCTAGGTAGAAAATTGTATGGTCTTTTTCCCAGTATTTATACTTCCTATTTTTTTCTTTTATTTCTTTTGGTCTAGTTTCTTGAACCAGTCTCAAATAACAGTGTGGATATTGTGTATTTTTTTTTTTTTACCAAAATTAATCTGGCATTTTTTTTCTTTTTAATTTTACAAATTTAAATGTCTTTTTTTTTGTTGTTTGATTTATTTTGCTTTTGCAAAAGCGCTGACTTATAAGAAGCCTGCGATTCTTTTCCTTTGCACCATCGGCAGGATCTCGGCGCCACCCTTTGGCTGAATCTGAGTGGAGTTCATTGTGGGCACAGGGCTCTCCTGGTCGCCCCTGAATGGTTCCACTGTTCCCCTGGCCTCACCAGCCCGGGCCTGACGCTCGCTGCTGCCAGTCATCCCCTCACTCCTCATCCCGCCCCCACCTTGTCGGCTGTCCCTGCACCTGTGGGTGCACCAGGCAGGTCGTCCCCTTGCTCCTCGTCCTCTGCCACCCTTGACTGTCCTATCAGCTTTGGGCACCTGTGTGGGCATTAGGTGGGGCCACCCTCTCTGGCCACCTGTCTCCCTGCTTCACGACCCTCCTGTCTCTGCCTCTGTCCACCTTCTGCCTCTATCCTTGATAACGTCTGGCGTGACAAGAATTTAACAGGCTTGTTCAGACTTCCACGACTCTAAGTAAATGAGTTGGATTGGGTCATATTTTGTGCTTTGATGGAGGTAGAAACACAGAAAGGATTAGTTGAATTTATATTTATTGAAAACAATCTTATCCATAAGTAATTATTAGGAACATGAATTTTAAAGTGCTCACTAGATTGTAAATTGCCATACACTTCCTTCAGAGGGTCTTGGCCTCTAATCAATACCAGAGAGGAAAAGCGATCACGGGTGAAGATGTGGGGATGAACGGTTTTCATGTCAGATCTCATAACAAGTCATCACTTAGAGTCTTTCCTTGGCATCAGTGACACTGACTGATCTCTTGGTTCTGTTTCTGTGTCTGTTTTGTGCATGTCCCTGGGCTTGTCTGCATGGGCCACTTCCAGGATGAAGTCTTGACCGTAATCAGAAGAGTGGATGACAACTGGGCAGAGGGAAAGCTGAGAGACAAGATCGGGATATTCCCACTGCTATACGTGGAGGTGAGACCCCCGCACTGCCCCGCCCCCATGATGTACCTGGAGGTGAGGTCCTGCCCCAGCTCTGCCCCCTGCTGTACCTGGAAGTGAGGCCCTGCCCCAGCCCCTCCCGCTGCTGTACCTGGAGGTGAGACAGTGCCCTAACCCCACTGCCTGCAGGTGGAGGTGAGGCCAGACTCCCAACCCTTCTCTTGCCCTTTGTGGTTTGTTTCACTAGACCCCAGGGTGCCCTGGTCTTGGAGCCCCTCTTCTAAAGAGAAGGAAGCTGCCCCACAGTCTTCTGAATTCAGGTGGGGTTGACCTGTGGGTCACTCCCTTGTCTCACCATGTGGCAGGAGGCAGGGCTCCCCTGTGGACTTCTGCTTCTCTCTTTACAATTGAGCCTGAGCCCTGTTTCCTTCTCCAAGACTCTCTGGGTTTCCCCCAGAGGCACCTGCCCCCTTCCCCCGCCCACACCCTGCGCCTGATTCTGCCAGCAACCAAACAGATGTTGAGGCTCCCGGACTCCGGGTTTGGAGTGGCTGGTCAGCGGCCGGTTCCTGGAGTGGAGCACACTTGGGGCTTCCTGCCTTTTCTCTGGGGCTGATGGCTGATGTGCCGTAGGTATCCAGTGAATGTGTCACGGGCAGTGGCCAAGTGGGGAGTGTCCACAACCTTTGACCTTTCAAGTCCTGGTTGCCGTGGGCGGTGCCTGCACCCTGGACCCTTCTGAGGAGTCCTCGTCCCGCCTCTCACACATCCAGAGCATGAACACCAGGACTGCACCCCCTGCCCCCCTGCGACCGATGAGCCAACAGAGAGGCTCAGAGCCGACTGCGATCGCAGGTGGACGTCTCTTGACTCAGCTCCCAGCGCCCCCACTCAGAGCCCACGGTCCCCAGTTCAGGGTGCGCTGCACATGATTCCCGGGATGTGGCCAGCTTTGCCTTTGTTGAGCCCTGTGGGCCAGTGGGCTCTGGGCCCTGCAGGATGGAGGCTGCTCTCTGGGGCAGGCAGCCAGGGCTGTCTGCACCTTGGCCTCCTCTGCTTTTCCAGCCACATTTCTGGCCCTTTCCCTCCATTTCCTAAATGTCCTGCCCCCTGCAGTTCTCACACTCACTCTGGATCACCTGCCCAGGAAATTCTGAGACCCTCCCCAGCAGTAAGGCCACACCCACGTACATGCTCCTCTCTGGCACCTCGTGAGGGGCACTCAGAGGCACACACTCTGCCCTCTGGCTCCTGGTATGGACCCCTGTCCTCACCTGTGCATTTGCCCCAGTGCCTGGGGTGGTCTCCATCCTACTGCTTCAGACCCAGAAACCACCCAGCGCCGTCCAGATGTGCAGAGTCAGACCCCACCGATGTCTTTAGTCAGTGGAACCTCTTCCTAGGCAGACCCTCGAGGGGCCACTCAGAGACAGCCATGGGACGTTCCTAAGAGCCTATCACGATGCCCCAAACTGGAGCCCAGTGTTTGCTCATTTTGTGCTCTGGGCCCCTGGAGGCCGATTGACTTGGATCCTCACGTCCTTGTGGACGGTCACTGGAATCCGCACCCGGAGGGCCGAGGCGGCTGCGCCTCTGCGCAAGGGGCCAGCACGGCTCAGGAGCTTCCCCGGGGACCCCTGCCCTGTAGTGAGAAGAGCTGATCCCAGGAAGACCACTCTGTGGAGGGGGAGAAGTCTGGAAGCAGAGGTGAGCAGGGAGTGGGAGACTCTGAGGAGGTGCGAGGAGCCTAGGGGTGACTCTGGAGTCTTAGAGCCAAAACATATTAGGGCTGCTCTGGTGGACCAGGCCAAGGTGGGAGGTCTTTGAGTCCCCAGGGCCCTGAGGACTGGACGGGGCTCACTGTCCCCACAAATGGGGTGGAGGTCAGCCCCACCTGCGGTTGCAGCAGGAGCTCCATCACAGATAGGGTCGCCCACACCCCAGGGGTAGAGGGGCTGACCTGACTGCCCTCAGGGAGGAGGTGGCTGGAGAGGAGGGTCTCGGAAGGAACAAGAGATGAGGAGGGGGCATTGAAGGTCTGCGCCCAGCTGTCCTCATCTCAGCCTCTCCGCAGAAGGTTGTTTGTCAAGAGTGTTCAGGACGCAGTAGGAGGTGATTTGGGGACTTCACCTGAGGTGTTGAGACCCATGAGGGTCAGGGAACCAAGGAAGACGTGGAGGCTGGGCAGGCTCCTAGTCAGCCGAGCAGTGGTGGACATGCCAGAGGACAGATGTGCGGCTGCGGGCACCACAGCCACAGAGCAGGTGCAGTGATCAATGAGGGCGGCTTTCAAGGAGGAGAGGACATAGCCCAGAGGAGAGGGCTGTGCGCTGCAGGCTGCAGCCCAGGGCTGCATGTGGGTGTGAGGGGCTCCACGTGGGCGTGAGGGGCTGGAGGGTGGAGGTGGGGGTGTCCATAGTGGTGCTGCAGGAGTCCTGTCTCCCTCCCACTGACCCTTGATATCCATCAGAGCTGCCCGCGTCCATCCGTCCACACAGCTGGATGGACGCGTCCATAGTGGCGTCTGTTGAGAGCCTGTGTCCTGAACCTGGAGCCATGTGTGTATCTGGTGGGTCTATCCTCTGGCTCCTGCTCCCCCTTCTGCTGCCCCACACGCTGGGATCAGGATCCGCCCTGATCTCCCATGGCCGTGGGGTACCTGCAGATGCCTGTATCCTGGATGAGGAGGTGGGGAGGCTGGGTGAGCCCCAGAAAGTGGGGGCAGCCTCATCCCGGGCAGGGGGCGTCCAGAGAGTTCTGACCTTGGGACCGGATCCAAGCCTCCGTCTGCTGGTGCTGCTGCAGGCCTCGGCTGATCCCCGAGGCTGATTGGTGCTATTTACAGATCCGGGAAAAGATGGAAGCAAAAACTCAAGTCTTGATTTAGCCAAATAGATGTAATGCCCAAAATGGTATGGTTGCTAATGGCAACTGCTTCCCATGTGAGAGGCTTGGTCTTCAGCGCGATGATTGCTGTGGAAGTCGCTTGAGCCTCCGCTAATTGCGATGTTGAACTTGGCCTTTCTTGCTCCTGGAGCACTATCGTCTCCTTGTCACTTTGCCTTATGAAGAGAGCATGTTATTCTGAGCGTCCATCTCCAACTGTGGTATCAGAGCTGCCAACATCCCTGGAGACAAACAGCGTTGAAGCTGTCTGTTCTGTTTCAAAGGTGCGGGCTGCCCTGCACACATGGGGTTTGCTGACCCAGTAACTGCTGGCTGTTTCTTCACCTTTGTCTCAGGCCCTGGGGCAGGCAGAGTGTTTCCAGGGAGGAGGTTGGGGAGGGTCCTTGGCTTCTAGTGGAAGGTCCACGCCCAGGCTCAGGAGAAACAGAAAGACACAGGAGCTCTGAGCCCCATCCAAACCTCAGTGCCTCCACAGACCCTAGGTGTACTTGGGATCCAGGTGGATAGACCTGCTGGGGTGTCCCTGGTTGGAGGGCACAGCTCCTGGAAAAGAAACCCTGCATGTTGGGCATGCATAGCTCTGGGAGGTGGGGTTCTGACTTCCTGCTCTCATTGGGGGGTTAGGGGTGGGGGTTTCTGACTTCCTGCTCCCACTGGGGAGTAGGGAGGTGAGGGGTTGGGGTTCTGACTTCTTGCTCCCATTGGGGGATGTTGAGGGGTGCTGGAAGGCTGCTCTCCTGGTCCGACTCTGGACCCACAGGCTACCTGAGGCCACTGGAAGGGATGGGAGGCCCTCACAGCATCTGAGGGACCTGGCCAGCTGTTTCCACTCTCTCAGCCACCCAGGGAGTCAGGGCAGTGACTCTGAGCAGAGGGGCTCTCTCAGAAAAGGGCCTCTTCTAGCTACTTTTTCTTTCTTTCCTACCTACAAACGACCAGCATTGCCAGCTTCTATGAAGTGGCCCTGGCCGACATGGGGATGGCTGTGTGACCGTCAGGCTGTTAGAGGGTCAGGGAAGGTGTGCAGCCAGGTGGGTTCTCCAGAGAGAGTCAGTGGGATGGGACCCTTGTTGGGCAGCCACGCAGACCCCCAGGCCCCCAGGCTAGTGGCCTGATGAATCAGTTCAAAACCAGCAACTTGCAGCCACATCTGGACGATTGACTGTGAAGCTCGAGCTGCGTTCACGTGGCGGCAGCTATTCCTGAGACTCTCCCATCCCATGGCCTCCCTCATGGCCAGCAGGTGGGTGGGTAGAACCGGCCCCAGAATCTCCCTGGGGCATCTTGTAACAACCACTCCCCTGCCCCATTCTTTCCTAGAGGGTTTTGTTTGACTCTGGGGCTTCAGGCCCCACCTGTGTGGAAGAAGGTAGGAAGCGGCCTTGGTGGGGTGGCACATGGGAAGCATGTGCCCAACAGATAGATGGACGGACAAATGGACAGGGCCTCTGTGCCACGGACGGATGGGCTGGGTATCCAGGGAACTGGTCTTTAGAAGATGGATGGTGTCTTCCTCATGTCCTGGGGGTGTCTCCTGATGTGCACACTGGCCTCGCTGCTCGGACGTGGGGAGTGTGGTCGGGGTGTCCCCTGGTGCTTCCCCACCGACTCTGGGTTCTGGCTGGTTCTGGTTCTAGGTCCGCTGATGACCTCTTGCCCTGTGAATACTGACCCAGTTGGTTTACGGGCTGCATTCCCTGCCACTTTGCCTGCCTAGCACCTCTGAGGGGATGCGGTGTTGTGAATTTGGCTTTTCGGATGTGGGGTGTTCTTGCATGCCTACCAGCATTTGCAGGCCGTCCTGGGATGTACTGAGCTATGCACGGAGAGGCTGTGTGATGCTTTTCGTGCCTTGCTCATAGCTTGTTAGGCAGAACGAGGGCGCCTCAGTGTGGGGCTGATTAGACGCCCTTCTAAAGCTGTGTTTTCAACTGCGTGTCCTGCGGTGTATGAGGTTCTTCACTCCTCAACTGGCCAGTGTTCCATGTCTGAAAGCCGTGTTTCTTTCACCTGTGTTTAGCATTTCAGAGGAGAGGGTAAACATGGTCCTTGTTGCTCCTTCTTGTGAACCTGTGATGGTTTGGAATTTTGAAATAAGGGTGGCAAACCATTATTTGTGTACTTTAGCACAGTGTCGAATGTCAATTATATTGCAGTAACCGATATAATTGTAGTTGGGGACAAACAAGGATGATAAAATTAAGATCCCCGAGAGGTATTTTCTGCAGAACAGGAAGTCTGTGGGTCAGCTGTGGCTCTCCCGTGCTGAGGCCCCTCAGCTCAGGGCCTAGAGTAAACAGCTTCCATCAGAGAAGTGAGGACCGGGTGCAAGTCTCTGGGGCCATTGTTCTCCATGGAGACAGGTTACAACCACGTGCAAACACTGTTCTGTGACCAGCACTCCAGGTGGGCCGGGGGTGGGGCTCCTCCATGTCTCCCGAGCCAGGGTAAGCCCTGCTTCCTCACCCAGCTCCTGACTCTCACGCCACCCTGACTCTGCCACACCAGAGGTGACCTGACAAAGTCCCAAGGAAGAAACAAGAGAGGAGCTGCTCAGGGGTCCCTGCCACAGATCACTGGGGAGACGTGATGGTGCTTGAAGCTCTGTTTTGTTTTTCCGTTTTCTTCTTCATGTCCTGTTTCTCATGAGCACCATCATGAGCACCATCAGTGGGCAGCTGGGGCGGGGGTTCCCCCTCTGGACCTGGACATGAGCTCTGCCCACATTTCTGTGTCCAGGTTCAGACTGTGCCTTCATGAAGAGCTAATGGGCTTCCCTTACAGGTGACGCCCAGTCACCACAGGGCAGGCTGGGTGAGGGAACGAGGCGGGTGGAGCTGACGGGGCTCCATCAGAGAGAGAAGGACCTCAGTGTCCCTCAGGTCTGCACCCCAAGGCACAATCTGAGCAATGGGATGTGGTCCTGGGTCCTCCACAGAGGCCAGTAGGTACATAGCTACCAGCTCTTCCTGACCGCTCTCCCCTGTAGCACTTTTTGAACTGTTCGTGAAGTTACATCTTACAATGTGATGCATACAAGGTAACATGTAAACAGGTATATTCCCTGTCATCCTGTCTCTACAGCTGCATAGGGAGCCAGTTTGAGGCCAGACCAATGACAATTCCTTTCTCTTCTCGTCCTGGCATAGTACTCGGCACACAGTAGGCAGTTAGTTCATTTGTGTAGTGTTGTTTGGTTGTGGGCCAGTGTTTCATAGAAGTCAAACTATTATATACGGACTAAGCCACCAGCCATCACCAAGGTCTTAGCTGGGACCCTTTCAGCGTGCCTGCTTATTAGCACACAGGGACCTAGCAAGTCCTGTGAGACCAGTCCCTCTGGGCCTTGAACTGCCAGCCTCTCTGGAGCTGTCCAGCTGCAAGAGGGCCAAGAAGAAAGCAGAGGCGCTGCCATGAGTGAATGTCCATCTTCCGTAGACCAGCGGAATGACAGTGTGGCAACCTGGAGCTGAAATGCAGGGAGGAGCCCGGCCTGGCTGCCGGTGGGGCCCACGCCTCTCCTGGGGCCTTAGCCCGCCTAGCATGGGGATGGCTGCCGGCTGTGCTGCATTGACTGTTTCTGCTCAGGTGCCAGCGTCTTTCCTCCCTTCCCATCGCATGTTCCCCACGTGGGCAGCAGTGACCCTGCAAACCAGGCACGTGAGGATGGGGCCATTTTTCAGCCAACTGAGCTCCCCCCACTGGATGCCCCCAGGCTTGGGATCTCTGTGTCTTCAGCTGCTGTCTACTGTTGTGCATTCTGCTCAGGGACACAGGCTCCTCAGCAACCCCCCGCCTCAGGCCGCCCTGGGCACCCTCCCGCCTGCCCTCCCCTTGGCCGTGGTTTCAACAGGTGCCTTTGCTCGACTTCCCTCCTCCCACCCTGACTCATCCCATCCAGTCAGTGACTCAGAAACTTCAGTGAGCATTAACGTTGCCCAGAAAGCCCAGGCTCAGCCCCAAGCCTGATAGTGGGTCTGGATGGACCTGTGTCTGAGAAATAAGTTGGAGAAAAGGATCTTTTGCAGATTCCATGTGGCCAGGGGTGGACCAGGGGTGGACCTTGGCAGGGATACCTGCCCCTTGGGTGGGCCTCCTTCAGTTCAGTTCAGTCGCTCAGTCGTGTCCGACTATTTGAGACCACATGAACCATAGCATGCCAGGCCTCCCTGTCCATCACCAGCTCCCGGAGTTCACCCAAACCCATGTTCATCGAGTTGGTGATGCCATCCAACCATGTCATCCTCTGTCGTCCTGTTCTCCTCCTGCCTTCAATCTTTCCCAGCATCAGAGTCTTTTCCAATGAGTCAGCTCTTCCCATCAAGTGGCCAAAGTATTGGAGTTTCAGCTTCAACATCAGTCCTTCCAATGAACACCCAGGACTGATCTCCTTTAGGATGGACTGGTTGGATCTCCCTGCAGTCCAAGGGACTCTCAAGAGTCTTCTCCAACACCACAGTTCAAAAGCATCAATTCTTCGGCGCTCAGCTTTCTTCATAGTCCAACTCTCACATCCATACATGACCACTGGAAAAACCATAGCCTTGACTAGACGGACCTTTGTTGGCAAAGTAATATCTCTGCTTTTCAATATGCTATCTAGGTCGGTCATAACTTTCCTTCCAAGGAGTAAGCGTCTTTTAATTTCATGGCTACAATCACCATCTGCAGTGATTTTGGAGCCCAGAAAAATAAAGTCACCCACTGTTTCCACTGTTTCCCCATCTATTTGCCATGAAGTGATGGGACCGGATGCCATAATCTTAGTTTTCTGAATGTTGAACTTTAAGCCAACTTTTTCACTCTCCTCTTTCACTTTCATCAAGAGGCTCTTTAGTTCTTTTTCACTTTCTGCCATAAGGGTGGTGTCATCTACATATCTGAGGTTATTGATATCTCTCCCGGAAATCTTGATTACAGTTTGTGCTTCCTCCAGTCCAGCGTTTCTCATGATGTACTCTGCATATAAGTTAAATAAGCAGGGTGACAATATACAGCCTTGATGTACTCCTTTTCCTATTTGGAACCAGTCTGTTGTTCCATGTCCAGTTCTAACTGTTGCTTCCTGACCTGCAACAGGTTTCTCAAGAGGCAGGTCAGGTGGTCTGGTATTCCCATCTCTTTCAGAATTTCCCACAGTTTATTGTGATCCACACAGTCAAAGGCTTTGGCGTAGTCAATAAGGTGAAAGCAGACTTGGTATGGAGAGATTTGACTCCAGGTGTTTATAACGTGACAACAGAGCAGGGCTTGGCTGAGGTTCATGCTGTGTTCAGTGCAGAAGGAACGGCTTGGCTGACTGTGCAGCTGGAAAGGGTCACGGGGCCCCAGGCTTCTTGCTTCCAGAGCTGAGAGCATTTGTGGGGAGATGGCCCTGCAGTTCCTGCTGCCTCCACATTCATTCTAAGACTTGACCAGGAATTACTTCTGAGGTTAACTCTCTGGGCCACTTTGAGAAACACCTCCCATCATCATGTTCCTCTTGCTCCCTTTGGCAGCATTTCTGTGTGGAGGAGAGGCTGTGTGTCCCTGATGACCTGACCCGTGCGTGTAGTCTGTCCACTGTCTGCAACCGCTGCAACTCCATCAGTTACTACAGAGAGAAAACACAGCTAATTTGGGCTGCGCCCACTCAGAGAGGCTCAAAGCTCTCCTCTGTGGCTTTTGTTTATTCCAAAGCCTCAAAGTGAGAGCAGTTAGGAGGTGAGTGTGAAGCTGCTGAGGACTCTGAGTCTGCTGGCACATCTGAGCCCCGGATTGAAACAGCAGTTTTCAGCACGTGGCCATCCGAGCTGCCTCTCATTTATTGAGCGACTGCTGTGAGCCAGGCCCTGGGAGAGTCATCTTGAAACCCAGGTTTTCGTGGGAAGAGACACAGATGGAGAGAAGGTGGAGTCTAGAGGCAGTGTGTCCTCCGTGGAGGACATGGAGCTGGAAGTGGGAGGAAGCTAGGGGAGGAGCTGTAACTCTCCTGCTCAGAGAGACCCGCAAAAAAGCCACCTTGGGGACAGGAGGAAGGGTGAGGGGCCAGCCCCCAGTGCCTGTTGGGCCAGGGTGACCCAGCAGGCCCAGTGGGGAGGCGTGGGGAGAGGGCAGGGGCCATGGGAGGCCAGCCTGCTCACTCTTGGGACTCCAGAGTTTGCTCCACACATCAGAAGTAGGTGACTCCAGACCCCCTGCCTGTTCCAGGAACAGCCCTTGTCCCTCTGTCCACTGACCCCTATGCCCAACCATGTCATTCATTTCTAACTTTGCCTTTACCTGGAGTTGATAGCATAAAGCGAAGGTAAAGAGAAACTTTCAGAGGAAAAGTTTTCAGCTGTGCTGGGTGTCAGCCCTCCCAGAGCAGCCCTGCCATCTGTCACCATCTCCCAGACGACCCTCCACCCCCTGTCACCTCCCCATGGTCCACTGTCACACACGGACCGGACCATCTCTACAAAGGTGACTCAGGCCTCACTCCTGCCTGTGTCCCTGGGGCAGGGGGCATTACTCTCAGAATAAATCCAGGCTTCTCTCTGCAGCCCACAGGCCCATAGGTCTGAGGGATCTGTCACCCTCACCCCTTCCTCACCGCACCCCCGCCCCCGCCCCTACCACTCTGCCATTGTCACAGAACAGAGACTCGGTGAACAGGATGAGGCCGAACCGTTTTTCTGCCTCTGGAGGGTGCTCCTCTGGGGTCCCCTCGCCTGCGGCAGGAGTGGGAGAAAATGCAGAGGCTTCACCACTGGGAAGCAGCATTTGACACTCTCCCTGCGGTTTGTGGAGACCGTGTTCTTCAGTGGACAGTGGCTCGTCCTCCTTTCATCACCTGCGGAGTCACTCAGGCCACCCTGAAGCCCAGCTCTCCTTGTAGGGGCAGGGTGGTGGACGTGTCAGCTCGGGGCAGACATGTGGTAGGCTGCTGATCGTGTGGCTGAGTGGCCGGTGTGACTGTGGGGCCAGGGCGTACCTAGTCCTGCTGTGTGCACATGTGCTCTGGGCATGCACACACCTGCCTTGTCCTTCCCTGGTCCTGAAACTGTGGTTTCTGACACTGACTCCATAGGGTCCCTGGGACGGAGTGCGGGGCTCCAGGGCTGCTGCTCTGGGGCTAAGGGGGAGTTGAGCCCGGTGGCGGCGGCAGTGCCATTATTTCCATACAGAAACCTGCCACGTGGAGGCACAGGGCGGGTAGTTTAGACCAGGTTCTGGTGCCCATGCTTCCTGCTTCTGCTCTTTGGGTGGCCCCGCAGTTGGGTGCAGAACAGGGGGTACAGGAGGCCGGCCTCCAGGGTCAGAGGGCCCCCCCAAAGAAGGGGGAGGGGATTCAGCACTGTAGAGGGAGCAAATGAGTAAAACCTTAAAATAGAGCAAAACAGCTGAGCCTCAGTGAAGGCAGCATTTCAGAGGAAATGATCCTGGATTTAGATCCCAGGTTTTGGGGCCTGGAGTGAATTGTATGACCCCACCCCAACCCCGTGAAGGATGGGTGTTTGCAGTGGAAATGCAGACAGCCCTGTGCCTGAGCAATCCGGAGCGGCCGAACTCCAGTGCCTGCGATCTGTCAGCTTAGCCTGTGGACGCACCAAACCTTCCCCTCGCTGCGCGAATCCAGCAGCAAAGGCTTGCAACCCTTCTCTGCACCGGCCCCTGGTATGGTGCCCCACCACGGCCCTGAGCTCAGGCCTGGGCTCTGCTGTGCTCCCCTTGGGCCTCGCTCCCCACCTGGTGCAGGCGTGTCCTGTTCCAGGGGGGCCTTTGTTCTACCCACCTCCCCGGACTGTGGGGACAGGGCTCTGCCGAAGCCTGAAGCCGCATGCAGAGGGGGTGGACGGGGGGTGTGTCCTGCTGGCCCACGAGGTGTGGAGCACGTGGGGGCACTTCCCTCCACCCCCTGGGTGTTTCCTAGGCAGCACATTTGGGCCACAGTGGGGCAAAGGGAGCAGACCCCTGAAAATACAGCTTTTCAATCAAGTGCCCAGATGCCACCCTGGCCTTTACTATGTTTCCTCAACACTGTTCCTATTGGACATGCTGTTGGAAGGTTCCAGCACCTCAAACACACTGGCAGCTTTGAGGTGTGAGCAGAAGGCTGGACATGGGGTGCGGCTGCTGATCACTGACCCTTCCCTTCCTTTCTCCTTAGCTCAATGATGCCGCCAAGCAGCTGATGGAGATGGACAAGCTGGGCCTGGCCTCGGCATCCGGCTGCCTTGCCTCCCTGCCCTCTGAGGCCGGCGCAGTGGCCAGCGTGGCCCCGGGTCCCTCTTCTGGCAGCACAGGGGCGGTCAGCGCCTTCCAGCGGCGTGTGGACAGCAAGAAGAACGCCAAGAAGCGGCACTCCTTCACGGCGCTCAGCGTGACGCACAAGTCCACCCAGGCCAGCGGCCACAGGCGCTCCATGGAGATCAGTGCCCCCGTGCTCATCAGCTCCAGCGATCCCCGGGCTGCGGCCAGGATTGGGGACCTGGCGCACCTGTCCCGCAGTGCTCCTGCCCAGGTAATTCCATGGCCTGCAACCTGGGGGCCCTCCTCAGTGCCACTCACTTCCCTCCCCCAGTCCCTGGGCAGGCATGAGAAGGCCAGGCACCTGTGCCTTTTGGGGTCCCAGCCTCAGGGCCCCCAAGCCCCAGTGGAGGTGAGTCTCCATCTCAACCACAGCACTTACACAGCCCTGGTGGACATGAGGGGCTTCTCAGGGGCCTGAGATAGCCTCTGAAGGTTCAGTCCCAGCCCCCTGAGCCCTCTGACACAGGAGAAAGCCTGGATTAGTGCTCCTGTGTCTTCAGCATCTCGTGAGCCTGACCGATGTGCTCCCTGTGTCCACGGGTCTACGGAGCCCGTCCGTGTGGGATGAGGCACCAGCTCCATCTACCAGGGAAGTCAAGGGGATTTGCTTTGCTCGCAGCCAACTAGCAGAGCCAGACTGGTTCTGCTCGCTGCACGAAAGGCCAGTCCATCAAGAGATGAGGTGTTGGGGTCAGCAGCAGCGATTACCAGGTCCTAGGACCCGTGTTCCTACAGTTACACTGGAAGCAAACATTGTGACCAGGCTCAGGCCTCAGTGAGGCTGTCAGGAGGGGTGAGAGGTCAAGGGAAGCAGCTGCGCCCATCTCTGGAGCCTTGTCACTCAGCTGTTGCGAGGAGGAAGGGGTTCGATCGTTGTGAGCTAAGGGCAGGCCGGCAGGGCTGCGGGGCTTCCTTGGTGGCTCAGCAGTGTAGAATCACCTGCCAATGCAGGAGACACAGGAGGCAGGGGTTCTATCCCTGGGTCAGAAGATCCTCTGGAGAAGGAAATGGCAACCCACTCAAGTATGCTTGCCTGGGAGATCCCATGGTCAGAGGAACCTGGTGGGCTACAGTCCATTGGTTGCAAAGAGTTGGACATGATTGCACACTCACTCACAGGGCTGTGAATGGCATGTGCCAGTGTGCGCGGTGCTCGTGGGCAGTGGTCATGGGTGGTGGATGCTTCTTGGTGGAAAAAGGCCCCACCCATTGGCTCAAAGTCAAACCTTATGACGCCCGACAGGTCAGAAGTAGTCCTGTAACCGCCTTCCTCATCCCAGCTCATTAGCGCTATGCGATTTTCAGCCCCGGACTGAATGGTTCCCAAGCTTCCCACTTTAGGGGTCCCACCCCTTCAGAGTGATCCGGGGAGGCCTGTCCAGCTCTTGGCCCAGCGCAACAAAGGCAGGGGCTGGAGGTGTGTCCTCTCACCGCAGACAGCACTTACGTGGGTTGGCCAGCTTTTCGGCCTTTTGGAGTCTGCGACCTCGTGGTCTCTATTGCAGCTTCCCTCCACCCTGGGAGCCAGGAGAATCTTGTTAATCAAGGCAGGGGTGGCAATGGCCAAATGTGACCTCGGGTGGGTCTGAGGATCCGAACGGACCTGGAGCCAGAGGCTCAGGGCTATGTTGAGAGTCTGTGGACCTGTCAGGGCCCCTTCAGGTGAAGTGTGAGTGGAGCCACTTGAGGTGAGCTTGGCCTCCCATCGGCCTCTGTCTTGCGTGGCCAGCCAGCTTTCCCGGGGCTGATGGAGAGAACTGTGAATGTTCTGTTGGCACAGTGCGATGGCTCCTTCTCCCAGGACAGACTGTTTCCTTCAGATCCTCGGCCTCTGACCTCTAGCTGCAGGTGCAAGCTTGGCCAGCCCAGGCCAGGCTCTGCCTGGCCAGGCTCACCACCCAGACCCTGCCTCCGGTCACCCTGGCCCTTCAGGTTGTTGGCTGTTCTTCTTGGAACTAAGCAAAGAGTTTGGCTGTAAACGTTTTATTCTGAAGTTTTATTTGGGAAGCATGTTCCTGAGAATCTTTTCCACCTTGCGTTCCAGGGTGGTAGCAAGTGATGAGTGAACTTGCCCATTTCCCAGCTTCTCAGGGTGATGACAGTGTTTTCTGGACACATACTAAAATGAAAGTGAGATGTTTCTTCTTAGGGTCTTGGGCTGCGTCAAGGAAAGTGACTTGGAGCACCTTTTAGCAGGGGTGCAGTCCACCAACCCACAGACCGTTTTCCCTTTTATTAATTCCAGTGGGAAATTAAAGGCCTGGTTCCCGGCTACTGCTCAGGGGCCCCGGGAAACGCCGCGGTGCGGCCTCCGGCGTCTAGTAACAACCTGACGGTTTAGAATCACGTCTTCTGGGGCTTGTCCTAGACTCCTGTCAAATGCTCCGGGAACCATTGCTGAACGAGGCTAGATGGGTCACTGGGGTCGGCCGCCCTGTGGTTAGTGGCCCCGAGGACTGTGCCACCCACGTCCTCACCCTGCTGGCGGCTCCCCTGGTCGGGCTGTGCTAGCCTCCGGGGCTAAGTCCCAGCGCGCGGCCATTAGGAGTCTACTGAATAGATTCCGCCTATTCTCAGCGGACACCTTCCCGCAGGCACAGGGCGGGGCCGGGAAGGAGGGGCGGGGCCGGGAAGGAGGGGCGGGGCCGGGAAGGAGGGGTGGGGCCGGGAAGGAGGGGCGGGGACGGAGGGGGGCGGGGCCTGGATGGAGGGTGGGCGGGGCCGGAGGACAGAGCCGGGGCCGGGCGGAGGTGGGGCGGGGGAAGGGGGAAGGGGGAGGGGGAGAAGGGGGAGGGGGAGAGGGGGGAGGGGCGAACCGTCACCCGGAGGCAGGAAGAGCTTGTCCTAGGGCTGCGTTCCCAATATTTTTTATCTGAAAGCGCTGGAGCTGGCTCCTTCCTTCCTTCATTCTTGCTCAGTTCCCTCACTCCTACCAAGCCCTCGCTAATTCCTTCAGGCCCAGAATCATTTAAAAGTAAGTCATTAAAAACCAAAGCGGAATCAGCCTCCAGCCCTCAGCTAGGATACAGGCCCCAGACCCTGTGGGAAGCCTGTTCCACGTGGTCACAGCAGAGGACATGGGGCTGCACTGAACGACCTCAGTTTCTGCGCCTCTGGCCAGCGCCGTCCTCCGGGGACGGGCTGCTATGACTTGGAGGCACATGGGATGCCTGGTGCTTCCAAGCCCTTAATCCTCATGCCGTGTCTCCCTTGGGGTGAGCAGAGGCCTGCCTCACAGGCTCCTGGAGGGGCCGCCATGTCTGCGGCCGCGTCCTCCTTCTCTGGACCTGTGTCCTCGGCTGCCAGCGGGGGACAGCCCACCACCCTCTCTCAGGAGGAACAGAGGTGAAGACAGAACTCAGAGCGGGATGGGTGGGATCCTGCCCCACCAGGAAGTCCCAGGGGGGCTCCCACCACTGGTACAATGTCAAAGGGGCCTTCATCTGGGCTCCACTCTGCAGGGGACTATGGGACCCCGGCTCAGTGGGCTTGGTCTTAGATGCTCTTCATCTCGACCTTGACCTTGGGAAAAGGGGTTATCACAGGTGTGGCCTCTCATGCCTGCATCCCTGCTCTAACGGAGGGTCTGCCCTGAAATCCCAGTTATTTGCTTTGTGGCCTCTGTCATGTCCGATCTCAACTGAGGGCCTGGTGTCCAGGGAGGGCCCAGCACTGCTCCCCTGTGGCTCCTGTAGGGCATCCTCGTGGCCCCAATGCTGGGTGAGCGCCCCGTCCTCCTGCCCCCAGCATCTGTCATCCAGAGTGATGGGCCAGGTCCGTAGGTTCAGCTCTGCGGCTCAGAGCTCAGCCACACCAGCCTATCCCTCCTCTGGCTGGGAGGCAGAGGCAGCCTCATCTGAGCTTGTCTCCTCTGGGTAAATCATGGCCAGAGTGGCTGGAGAGCAGTGAGGTGCAGAGAGACACCGGGGAAGGCTACCTCTAAGCACAGCGGGATTCAGCAGCCATGCCAGGTCATGGGGCTTCACGTGTGGTGCCTGTTGGCTGGTAGCTGTTTCAGGAGGCTTTATTTGCATAGGAACCCTCTGGTAAGAGGTGGATTGTGAGTCTAGCTCCATCCAAGCCAGTCATCTTGTGGGTCCTGCCGTCCGGCTGAGGCCCTCCAACGGCACTGTGGCCACAGTGCCCAGATTTGGTCAGCAGAGTGGCTGATCTGCAGGGTCGCCCATAGTCCTCTCCTGGCCCCTCCTGGCCCCCCACAAAGGTGGCATGTATGGAATCCAGGAAACACGTGGTCACATCAACCAAAGCTTGATCTTGAAACAGACCTCAGATAATTGAACTCTGTCATTCTGTGTATCTCACTTTGAAAATGTATTGGAACCACTCACTGTTGGTAGTAAAATGATGGAAAACCTGAACAATTTTTAAAAAATTAACTCAAATCCCAACTCCGTAAGACTGGCTTTATCATCTGTATGTAAATTTCCCAATGGAAGCAGTCTGTATTTTATAGAAACAAGCTAAACCTGGGTGTCCAGCTCCCTCACCCAGTCCTGTTCGATGTGCTCCACGCAGCTGTCCACACCCACTTGTGCAGTTCCTTCTCCCTGTCGTGTGGGGGATGCTGGTTAGTAGACAGAGTCTCCGGTCAGCCTCTGTCCTTCCTCCGCTCTTTCTCGAGGCTGAATCTTCACCTCTGACCTCCAGTGGCTGCAGAAAGAATGAGGCCAGCATTTCCTTGCTTGCAGCTGTGAGTTACTGTATCTAATATTCCAACTCACCTGGAAGGTGAGGCCCCTCGATGGCCATTTCCTCATCCCTCCAGGCCCTGTCTTCACTGCTTGATTCTTGGGGACCCCAGGCTTCACAGTCTTGTCTGGTGCCCAGCTGTTCTGAGTGGGATGCACACTGTGCCTGTCCCTGAGCTGTGGTTGGGGCAGAAGTCAGGGCCTGAGGGTGTAACGCGCCTAGGGTCTCAGGCTGAGAGCTCAGGGCTCAGGGACCCTGTGCTGATCCTGAACGCACATGTCCAGGCCGTGCTCCAACTCCCCAGCCCCTGATCAGCTTCCTGCTGCGTCATCCTCAGGATCCAAGCACATCAGACTCACTGTGTCCAGTGCCCAGCCCATGGCCTCCCCCAGGCCTCACACTCCCCACTCCCTTCACTCAGCATCTCTGTCCTGCCAGTCACTAAGGACGGAGACTCAATGCTCCTTGTCTTGCATGCCATTCCTCGCCTGAATCCACTTGTCCTGTTGGTAGAGGGGAAATGATGGCCCCAAATATGTCCAGTCCTGATCCCCAGAACCCATGAGTGTGTTGCCTCCCTTGGCAGGAGACCAGAAAATGGAGCTAGGAGACAGTCCTGGACCCTCTGGGCCATTGTAACCACAGGGGCCTTCTGAGAGGAGTCCAGAGGGTCAGAGTCAGCGAGAAGCAAGACCGACCCCGGGGGTCCTCCCCTGTTGAGTTTCCTGGAGCTGCTGTAGCAAACCGGGTGGACTGGCTCCTTCTGCCTCAGCCAGCCCCTCAGCAGCTCACCGTGTGCCTGGCACTCGGCAGGAATCACCTGCGAGGGGTCGTCCCTCTGTCATCTTGCAGAGTGGACCCTTGAGGCTTTGCGCGCCTGGTCAGGCGAGATGCCTGTGTTTCACATCCTATCCGCTCTAGCCGCTGTGTTCACTGTGGAAGGACTGGTTTTCCTTAGCGCTCAGGGATGTGGTTTTAAAGAAGCTTACATCTTGAAGCATGAAAAGTTTTGTCTGGCTTTTCTTGGACAAACACAGGAGTAACTAATTCAAGTCCTAAGAATAAAGGCAGCCCTCTCCCCTACTCCCATCTCCTTGCACGTTGAATGCTGCATCTGCTGTCCAACCAGACGTGGGCAGGAGCAGTTTCCTGAGCTGCTGTGGGAGGGACAGGGTTCACTGGCTGCCAGGCTCCCCCGGGAGCCTGTAGTCCATTCACTGTGTCTTCTTATCTATTTCCAGGACTCCTCGGCCGGATCCACCCCAGTGACTGAACAGCAGAGCACGACTCCCAGAGTCCAGCTGCCTCTCAACGTGTGAGCTGCCATTTATGTGCTTTCCGTACCTACCCCCACCCTACTAGCGTGTCCGTGTGGGGTTTTCTTGTGTGTCACCCACTTGGTTCTGTGCTCTCAGGACTGCTGATGGGGCAGCCTGGAGAGCAGGTTGGCAGGTTCATCAGCGTCTCTGCTTCTCCAACGTTCGGTGAGAGCTGGAGCGTGGTCCAGACATTTGATGACACCCACTGATCACTCAGGAAAGGGCCCCAGGCCCCTGAGGAGGTGGGCGTGGGCCCCATAGGGCAGAGGATGACCAGAGAAGCGGGTGCCACCAACGGCCCAGACGCAGCCTGCGGTCGTCCCACTCCCCGAAACGAGCTGCTTGTCATCACCAAATCGAGCCAGATGAAGGCTGCTGGGAAGTGCAATGTCTGTCTGTTAAGAGAATCTGCTCTTGTTAAATGACAGCTTCTAAAAGATGTGCCATTTAACATCGCCGTTCAAGAGCGTTCTGAAGAGCACCTTTCTGGCTGCTGTCAAGTAACTGCTGTTCAGCTACTTGAACGAACATTTAAGGTGGAGAATGTGAATCTGGCAAACAACGTGGCAGAGTGGAAAGCTCCCAGGGTCCAGAACGGCCAGAGTGTCAGTCTGTGTCGCTGCGGAACACTGAGGGTCTCGAGCACGCGAGGCTTTCACAGTGCAGCCTGCCTGTCTTAGGTAGGATTCCCAGGAGGCGACTGCATCCGTCCGCTGTGCAGGCTCGGCTGCAGAGTCCAGTCCCGACGCGCGCCCTCTTCTGGCGCCAGATGGGACTCCCCGAACGCCTCCCTTACCTACTCGCCCTGTGAGAACTGGGTTCTTGCCACAACAGACCCAACCAAGGGCCTGGGGACCCGCCCCCTTTACACAGCTTCCTGAGGGGATGCAGGTTAGTAGGTGCTGTCTAGAGTCTTCAGGAAGAAGTTCAGGACAACACTGGACAGGAAGCGCTCCCTTCCAGCCAGGTCTGTGCTTCAGCCTGGAGACGGGGCACCAGGGCAGGCCGGGCAGTCGTCTCACTCTTGAAAACTGGGTGCCAGACCCTTTTCTGAAGAAGCAGCCTGTTCTGTGGGAGACAGTGGGGCTCCTGTCGCTTCCTGAGTGCGAGGCAGGACAGGAGAGCTCTTCAAGGACAAGCCCAGGGGTTTCATCTTGGCATCCCCAACAAGGTGCCTGGCATGCAGGCTCTCAGGAGTTATTCCTTTGTTCAGAGACAGCCAGTCCTCCCCTGCTGGACGCTAAGGGTCCTGATGGCAGCCCACCTCCTGCTCTTGTGCCCCCGTCAGCCACCCAAGAAGGCGGCTCTGCCTCGGACCCCAGAAGGTTACCAGTTCCAGGAGTATCACCCCAGAGAGCCATCAGAACATTCTGGAGGCCTCAGCCACCTAAGGACCCTCCGTATCACAGAGAGCTTAAGTTTGGGGCAGAGTGTGTAGGGACTTATTTCTCTCCCAGACCCCCCTCCCCTGGCCTTAGGGCTTGAGGGGTCAGTGTGGTCCCCAGCCCCCTGCCCACTCCCTCTGCCTCACCCCAGAGCATGGCTGTTTGGGTGGAGATCTTCGTTTAGCTGACAGAAGGGAGTCCGATCCATCTTTCAAAGGATAATGAGCATTTTGGCAGGAATGTGTCTGCTGGTCATGGTGGTCGTCACCTGGATGGTGGCCAGCATGAGTTTAACTGGCTCCTGCACCTTAATGTGTGTATTCTGTAGCTCTGTCTTTTGAAATATAGCTTTGTTCTTTTCTCAGGGTTTATTTGGGTCTTTGATGTCTTTTGTGATTTCATACAAATTTTAGAATTATTTGTTTTAGCTCTATGAAAAATGCCATTGAAATTTTCATAGGGATTGCATTGAACCTATAGACTGTCTTGGGTGGTATGAACATTTTAACAGTATTTACTGTTCTAATCCTTGAGCATAAAATATCTTTCCATTTATTGTGTCTTCTTCAGTTTCTTTCATCAATGTCTCATAATTTTCATTGTTTTCACCTCCTTGGTTAAATTTATTCCTAGATATTTTATTCTTTTTGATGCAGTTGTGAATTAGATTGTATTCTTCATTTTTCTTTTGGGTAGTTTGTTGCTAGATCTCTAATATATTAATATCATATGCTGCAACTTTATTAAATTCATCCAAGATTTCTAGTAGTTTCTTTGTGACATCTTCTGGATTTTCTATGTATAGTATCATGTCATCTGCAAACAGTGACAATTTTACTTCTTCTTTTCCCGCATGGATTTCTCTTTTTCTTGTCTGATTGCTATGATTAGGACTTCCAGAATTATGTTGAGAAAAAGTGGCAAGAGTGGGCATCCTTGTGTTGTTCCTGATACTAGAGGAAATGCTTTTAGCTTCTCACTATTGAGTATTATGTTTTGTTTTTGGTGTTTTTCAGTCCTAAGTCATTTCTGACTCTTTGCAACCCCATGGACTGCCACACACCAGGCTCCCCTGTCCTCCACTATCTCCTGAAGTTTGCTCAAACTCATGTCCTTTGAATTGGTGATGGTATCTAACCATCTCATCCTCTGCTGTCCCCTTCTCCTTTTGCCTTCAGTCTTTCACAGCATCAGGGTCTTTTCTACTGAGTCCACTCTTCTCATCAGGTGGCCAAAATATTGGAGCTTCAGCATTGGTCCTTCCAATGAATATACAGGGTTGATTTCCTTTAGAATTGACTGGTTTGATTTCCTTGCAGTTCAAGGGACTGTCAAGAGTCTTCTCCAGTACTATAATTCAAAAGCATCAATTCTTTGGCGCTCACCTTCTTTATGGTCCAACTCTCACATTTGTACGTGACTATGCTTTGACTATATGGACCTTTGTCAGCAAAGTGATGTCTCTGCTTTTTAATATGCTGTCTAGGTTTGTCATAGCTTGCCTTCCAAGAAGCAAGCATCTTTCAGTTTCATGACTACAATCATAATCTGCAGTGATTTGGGAGCCCAAGAAAAGAAAATCTGTCACTGCTTCCACTTTTTCCCCTTCTACTTGCCATGGAGTGATGGGACCAGATGCCATGATCTTAGATTTTTTGAATGTTGAGTTTTAAGTGAGCTTTTTCACTTTCATCAAGAGGCTCTTTAGTTCCTCTTTGCTTTCTGCCTTTAGAGTGGTATCATCTGCCTATCTGAGGTGGTTGATATTTCTCCTGGCAGTCTTGATTCCAGCTTGTGCTTCATCCAGCCATGCATTTCACATGATGTAGTCTGCATATAAGTTAAATAAGCAGGGTGACAATATACAGCCTTGAGCTACTCCTTTCCCAATTTTGAACCAGTCAGTTTTTCCATGTCTGGTTCTAGCTGTTGCTTCTTGACCTGCATACAGATTTCTCAGGAGGCAGGTACTCCCATTTCTTTAGGAATTTTCCAGTTTGTTGTGATCCACACAGTCAAAGGCTTTGTACAGTCAATGAAGCAGGTGTTTTTCTGGAATTCCCTTGCTTTCTCTACGATCCAAGGAAAGTTGGCGATTTGATCCCTGGTTCCTTTGTCTTTTCTAAAACCAAGTTCTGGAAGTTCTTGGTTCATATACTGCTAATGCCTAGCTTGAAGGATTTTGTACAGCTGGAAGTACTTGGTTCACATACTGCTAATGCCTAGCTTGAAGGATTTTGAGCACAAACTTACTAGCATGTGAAATGAGCACACTTGTACGGTAGCTTGAACATTCTTTGGCATTGCCCTTCTTTGGAATTGGAATGAAAACTTACCTTTTCCAGTCCTGTGGCTACTGCTGAGTTTTCTAAATTTGCTGACGTATTGAGTGCAGCACTTTCACAGCATCATCTTTTAGGATTTGAAATAGCTCAGCTGAAATTCCATCACCTCCACTAGCTTTGTTTATAGTATGCTTTCTAAGGCCCACTTGACTTAACACTCCAGGATGTCTGGCTTTAAGTGAGTGACCACACCGACATGGTTATCTGGGTCATTAAGATCTTTTTTGCGTAGTTCTTCTGTGTATTCTTGCCACCTCTTTTTAATCTCTTCTGCTTCCATTAGGTCCTTGCCATTTCTGTCCTTTGTTCTGCCCATCCTTGCATGAAATGTTCCCTTTATACCTCCAGTTTTCTTGAAGAGATCTCTAATCTTTCCCATTTGATTGTTTTTCTTCTATTTCTTTGCACTGTTCATTTAATAAGAACTTTTTATCTCTCCATGCTATTCTCTGGAACTCTGCATTCAGTTGGGTCAGTCAGTCAGTCAGTTCAGTCACTCGGTCGTGTCTGACTCTGCGACCCCATGGACTGCAACATGCCAAGCCTCTCTGTCCATCACCAACTCCTGGAGTGTACTCAAACTCATGTTCATTGAGTCAGTGATGCCATCCAACCATCTCATCCTCTGCCATCCCCTTGTTCTCTCACCTTCAATCTTTCCCAGCATCAGGGTCTTTTCTAATGAGTCAGCTTTTCACATCAGGTGGCCAAAGTATTGGAGTTTCAGCTTCAACATCAGTCCTTTCAATGAACATTCAGGACTGATTTCCTTTAGGATGGACTGGTTTGATATCCTTGCAGTCCAAGGGACTCTCAAGAGTCTTTTCCAACACCACAGTTCAAAATCATCAATTATTCGGCACTCAGCTTTCTTTATAGTCCAACTCTCACATCCACACATGACTAATAGAAAAACCATAGCGTTGACTAGACGGACCTTTGTTTGCAAAGTAGTATCTCTGCTTTTTAATACGCTCTCTAGGTTGGTCATAACTTTTTTTTCCAAGGAGTAAGTGTCTTTTTATTTCATGCCTGCGGTCACCATCTGCAGTGATTTGGGAGCCCCAAAAAATAAAGTCTGCCACTGTTTCCCCATCTATTTGCCATGAAGTGATGGGACCAGAAGCCATGATCCTTGTTTTCTGAATGTTGAGCTTTAAGCCAACTTTTTCACTCTCCTCTTTTACTTTCATCAAGAGGTTCTTTAGTTCTTCTTCACTTTCTGCCATAACGGTGGTGTCATCTGCATAACTGAGGTTATTGATATTTCTCCCAGCCATCTTGATTCTAGCTTGTGCTTCATCAAGCCGAGGGTTTCTCATGATGTACTCTGCATATAAGTTAAATAAGCACGGTGACAATACACAGCCTTGATGTACTCCTTTTCCTATTTGGAACCAGTCTGTTGTTCCATGTCCAGTTCTACCTGTTGCTTCCTGACCTGCATACAGATTTCTTAAGAGGCAGGTCAGGTGGTCTGGTATTCCCATCTCTTTCAGAATTTTCCACAGTTTATTGTGATCCACACAGTTAAAGGCTTTGGCATAGTCAATAAAGCAGAAATAGATGTTTTTCTGGAACTCTCTTGCTTTTCTGATGACCCAGCGGATGTTGGCAATTTAATCTCTGGTTCCTCTGCCTTTTCTAAAACCAGCTTGAACATCTGGAAGTTCGTGGTTCACATACTGTTGAAGCCTGGCTTGGAGAATTTTGAGCATTACTTTACTAGCGTTTGAGATGAGTGTGATTGTGTGGTATTTTGAGCATTCTTTGGCATTGACTTTCATTGGGATTGGGATGAAAACTGAACTTTTCCAGTCTTTTGGCCACTGCTGAGTTTTCCAAATTTGCTGGCATATTGAGTACAACACTTTCATAGCATCAACTTTTAGAATTTGAAATAGCTCAACTGGAATTCCATCACCTCCACTAACTTTCGTTAGTTCGTAGTGATACTTCCTAAGGCCCACTTGACTTCACATTCCAGGATGTCTGGCTCTAGATGAGTGATCACACCATCGTGATTATCTTGGTCGTGAAGATCTTTTTTGTACAGTTCTTCTGTGTATTCTTGCCACCTCTTCTTAATAGCTTCTGCTTCTGTTAAGTCCATACCATTTCTGTCCTTTATTGAGCCTATCTTTGCATGAAATGTTCCCTTGGTATCTCTGATTTTCTTGAAGAGATCACTGGTCTTTCCCATTCTATTGTTTCCCTCTATTTCTTTGCATCGATCACTGAGGAAGGCTTTCTTATCTCTCCTGGCTATTCTTTGGAACTTTGCATTCAAATGGGTATATTTTTCCTTTTCTCCTTTGCTTTTCGCTTCTCCTCTTTTCACAGCTATTTGTAAGGCCTCCTCAGACAGCCATTTTGCTTTTTTGCATTTCTTTTTCTTGGGGATGGTCTTGCTCCCTGTCTTCTGTACAATGTCACGAACCTCAATCCGTGGTTCATCAGGCACTCTGTCTATCAGATATCAGTCAGGTATATCTTTCCCTTTATCCTTTGCCTTTTACTTCTCTTCTTTCCTCAGCTATTTGTAAAGCCTCTGTAGATGATCACTTTGCCTTCTTGCATTTCTTTTTCTTTGGAATGGTTTTGATCACTGCCTCCTGTACAATGTACAATGTTATTGTACAGGACAAACATGAAGCTCCATCCATAGTTCTTCAGGCATACTGTCTACCAGATCTAATCCCTTGAATCTGTTCATCACCCCCACTGTGTAATCATAAGAGATTTGATTTAGGTCATGCCTGAATGGCCTAGTAGTTTTCCCCTACTTTCTTCAATTTAAGCCTGACTTTTGCAGTGAGGTGCTAATAATCTGAGTCAACTCTAGGTCTTGTTTTTGCTGACTGTATAGAATTTGTCCATCTTCAGCCCTAAAGAATATAATCAGTCTGATTGCGGTATTGACCACGTGGTGATGTCCATGTGTAGAGTCATCTCTTGTGTTATTGGAATAGGGTGTTTGCTCTGATCAGTATGTTCTCTTGATGTTAGTGTGGACTTATCATGTATAGCTCTTATTATGTTGAGATATGTTTGTTCAGTATCCACTTTGTTGAGAGTTTTTATCATAAGTAGATATTGAATTTTGTCAAACATTTTTTCAGTATTCACTGAGATGATCATATGGTTTTTATTCTTCAGTTTGTTAATATGGAGTATCTGTCACACTAATTTGCAGATGTTAAGCCATCCTTGCATCCCTGGAATAAGTCCACTTGGTCACAATGTATGAACCTTTTAGTATATTTTTGAATTTGATTTGCTAACATTTTTAGAGATCTTTGCACCTATGTTTGTCACAAACAACCTGCAATTTGATATTAAATCTTTGAATATTTTGTGGAATTCATCAGTGAAGCCCTACCTCAGGAAACATGAAAAATTTCAAAGAAATAATTGAATCTTACACCTAAAGGACTAGAAAAAAGAAGGAAAAACAAAACCGAATGTTAATAGAAGGAAGGAAATAATAAATCTTGGAGCAGAAATAAATGAAATAGAGACTAAGAAAACAACAGAAATGATCAGTAAAACTAAGAGTATTTCTTTGAGATTTTTTTTTCTTGGGAGAATTTTGGTCACTAACTTTGTCTGCTAACTTGTAATCAGTCAGTTCAGATTTTCTCTTTCTTCATGGTTCAGTCTTGGAAGATTATGTTTCTAGAAATCTTTTCATTTCTTCCAGGTTGTTGGCATATGATTGTTCTCAGTAGTCTCTTATAATCCTCTATATTTCTGTGGTGTCAGTTGTAACTTCTTTTTTCCTTTCTGATTTTATTGTTTGGACCAGTTCTGTTTCTTTCTTGATAAGCCTAGCTAGAAGTTGGAGAATTTATCTTTTCAAAGAACCAGCTCTTAATTTCACTGATCATTTCTGTTGTTTTCTGTTGATCTGTTGATCATTTCTGTTTAGGTGTAAGGTTCGATTATTTGAGATTTTTCATTTCCTGAAGTAGGCTCACATCACTATAAACTTCCCTCTTAAAACTGCTTTTGCAGTGATCCGTAGATTTTGGATCATTGTGGTTCCATTTTCATTTGTTTCTAGGTATTTCTAAAATTTCTTCTTTGATATTTCTTTTCAGTGGCCCATTCATGTTCATGATTTTTTTGTTTGTTTGTTTTCTCCAATTTTTCTTTTGATTGATTTCTGGTTTCCCACAATTGTGGTCAAGAAGATGCTCGATATGATTTCCATCTTTGTAAATTCATGGAGGACTGTTTGTAAACGGATGTGCTTTATCCTGGAGAACCTTCTGTGTGTGCTTGAGAAGAATATGCATCCTGCTGCTTTTGGATGGACTGTTCTGTATGTGTCCATTAGGTCCACTAGGTCCATTCTTCTGGGTTTGGTGTGAACATCGTGATGACCATTACTCTTTAATGGATAGATTGCTTATCTCTATTTTGTTTAGTTCTTTCTCTGAGGCTTTATCTTTTCTTTCAGTTGCAACATGCCCTTCTGTCTCCTCATTTTGCCTGATTCTCTATGTTTGTGTCTGTGTATTAGTAAATCATCTGTGTCTCCATGTCTTGTAGGAGTGGCCTTGTTTAGAAGACATCCTGTGGGGCCCAGAGGCACCAGCCTGCCTGGCCACCAGAGCCAGGCACTCGAGGGTCCCCTCTGTGGGTGGTGTGTTCCCCCCTGTTGTGGGGGGCTGTAGTTACTGCTTAGGCACACTCGTGTGTGGGCCCAGCCACAGCAGCTGCTGGACAGTGGTGGGCAGAGTTCTCACTCAGCCAGGGTGAGACCTCACCTAGGTGCAGGGGTTGGTGGGCTTCATCAGGGCACACCCAACACTGACAGGTTAGATTTTGTTGTTTAGTCACTCAGTTGCATCCAAGTCTTCACAACCTAACAGACTGCAACACACCAGGCTTCCCTGTCCTTCACTGTCTCCCGGAGTTTGCTCAAACTCATGTCCATTGAGTCGATGATTCTATCCAACTATCTCATCCTCTGTCATCCCCTTCTCCTCCTACCTTCAATGTTTCCCAGCATCAGGGTCTTTTCTAATAAGTCAGCCCTTTGCATTAGGTATTCAAAGTATTGGAGCTTCAGCATCAGTCCTTCCAATGAATATTCAGAGTTGATTTCCTGTAGGATTGACTGGTTTGATCTCCTTGCAGTCCAATGAGATTCAAGTCTTACAGTCCAAGATTCTCAAGAGTGTTCTCCAACACCACAGTTCAAAAGCATCAATTCTTCGGCACCCAGCTTTCTCTGTAGTCCAACTCTCACATCCATACATGACTACTGGAAAAACCATAGCTTTGACTAGATGGACCTTTGTTGGCAAAATAATATCTCTGCTTTTTAATATACTCTCTAGGTTTGTCATAGCTTTTCTTCCAAGAAGCAAGCGTCTTTTAATTTCATGGCTGAAGTCACCATCCACAATGCTTTTGGAGCCCAAGAAAATAAAGTCTGTCACTGTTTCTATTGTTTCCCCATGTATTTGCCATGAAGTGATAGGACCGGATGCCATGATCTTCGTTTTTTGAATGTTGGGTTTTAAGCCAGCTTTTTCCACTCTCCTCTTTCACCTTCAAGAGACTTTTTAGTTCCTGTTCGCTTCCTGCCATAAGGGTGGTGTCATCTGCATATCTGAGGTTATTGATATTTTTGCCAGTATGACAAGGCAAAAAGATATGACAAGTTAGATGGAACATTCCAAAATTGTACCCACTGGGGTGGCATAACAAGGTAGCCTGCAATTTCTGAAATGGCTCCAGCTAGTGAGTCAGTCCCCAGGGAGCATCCCCCTGGCTCCTGACCCCTGGCAGATGCTGCCACATTACTCAGTGGCCTGTGCGCTATTCAGTCTGGTATTTTTATGCTGGTTTCTGGGTTGAATGAGTCTGCATACAGGCCCACTGAGAGCACGTTTTCCATTCCAGGTGCTTCTGTAGTTTTCCTGGTATTTTCTGTTGGTTTTCAAAGCCAGGTATTTGGGGGGCTGGTCTCTCCTGAGTGGGATCGAGGGGTTGGGTCCCTTCTGACTGGACCGTGGTGGCTGGGGAGGGGTTTCCTGGCGAGTCCGTCTCTCTGTCTCCTGTGCTCTCTATTGTCCTCCTGCCCTTAGTGGTGGAGGCTCTGTGCATCCAGTGTTCAGGTCCCTCTCTGAGGAGGTGGTCCCATAATGTGGTTGTGGGTTTGCTGTCTTCCTGGGAAAAGACAAGTTCAAGAGTGTCCTGTGCCGCTATCTGAAACCCTTTCCTCAGCCAATTCTGCTGATCGAAGGTCAGCAAGCAGGCACGTGTTTTGCTGGCCTGAGTCCATGCGGCACTGGCACCTAGAGGAGCAGGAGCAGGCTCTTTGCAGGAGGATGGGAGAGAATCTCACTTATTTCAGAAGAAATGAGCAAGCCATCATATGGAGGCAGAAGGGTGTGAAGTTAATGAAGGCGCTAAAATTTTTTAATCACTGCTTGATTAGAGTCTATAGACAATTAGCAGCAAGTGAAGATCTTTCATAGAAAAGAGCAGTTATGCGGTGAGCGGCGGCTGTTCCCAGCAGGCTGCTCATGGGAACACAGCTGCAAGTAGAGGCTGGGCAGCCACAGCTGCCGCGTGTCCAGACTGCATGCTGTCCAGCCGAGGGCACCAGGGAAGGGGCTGACGTGTCCCCAGACTCACTCCCCCAGGGCTGCATCAGCCTGGAGGCGGGGACGCCTCTTCCAACGGGCAGGAGAGCCCCCTGCTGGCCACCCGGCCATGGGGAGAGCCTTGTGAACCAGACCTCCCACTCTTGTCTGAACCAAGTACCTTCAGTACCAGCCTTGTGAGTGAATCCACTGAGACAAATGAATCCCAGGCCAGTTCTGGAGCAGCCGGCTCTGTGTGCTCTATGGAGGCATGTGCAGAGCTGAAGTCCTTTGGAAGGAGTAGAGAGGGAGTGGAGGAGGAGTGGAGGGGAGGCTGAGGGGAGAGGCACGTGGAGTACCAGAAATCCTGCAGGCGCTATCTGGTTCTCCTGGCCCTGGGCTCTGTGGGCATCGGCCTGCAGCTCCAAGGCCCTGCCGAGGGCACCCTCCAGGCTGGTGGGTGCGGACGAGAGGGTGGGGACAGAAGAGGTGCAGATGATGCACCCTTCCCTGTGGCCACACTCAGACCGGGCCTGAGTGACCACTGCACTGCAGGGGCCACAGAACTGCAGACATCAGGCTGGGAGCCGCCAGCCCCTCCGGAGCATCCCAGGCCTGCGCACGAGCCTCAGGCAACAAGCAGCCCCACGTGCAGGAAAAACGCTGGCAAGGCAGTCTGGCTTCCCCTGAGGCATCGGAGGGAACAGGTTGGGGGGCAGGGGGTGTGCCAGGTGAAGTCAGATTGGTTTACACTCCACCCCCCAGCAGTGCACACGGAAAGACTGAACTTGAACTGTTGAGACCAGAGAACAGATTGCTCCTCGGAGAATGAATTCACAATAAGATGAAGGCCTCAGGACCCCCTGCTCCCGGCCTCACCCCAGCTTCCTACGGGGCCTACCAGGCCCTGGGGCCAAGAACAACTGCATGCCTCCAACTCGCTGCATAAACAGAGACACTCCATCTTTTTGAACCTCAGTTTGCTCAGCTGTGAAATGAGTAAGTAGCCCAGCCTCAGAGCTCATGTGGGGCTCCAGCAAGACCATAACAGACTCCAGCTTCCCACCCTGTCTGGACTCCGGACACCTGAGGGGGATGGGCTCTGCACGCTGTCCCACAGGTGATGGCAGCGCCTCCTAAACAGAGTTCTGATTGATGATGGAGGAGGGTGCCCCGTCCCCTGGAGTGAAGGGGTCCTTAGAAGCAAGCCTATCTCCCTGCATGGTTAGCGCCTGAGGGCGCCAGGATCACTGGCATCTAGTAAATGAATGAACAGCTGAAACCAGAAGGAAACATCACCTCCCACTGCTATGACTCTAGAGGAGGCAGGACACAGGATAAATCAAGATATGCCTGCAGACCTGCTCACGACTCGGCTCAGCAGAGCCCATGGTCCCAGAGGCAAGAGTCGGGGAGGAGGTGCCCCCACCCAGTGGGGCCCGTAGTTGGTCCAAGTTTGGGGAGTCGGGTGGTAGTGTCAGCCAAGTTCACTTCTGTTGCCTGTTTTCTGCCTTTATTACCTCATTAGGAACCACGGTGTGTTTCTCTAAAGTACAAGTGGGATTTTGAAAGAAGACTGTTTCAATGTAAAGGCTTAATCAGGGTGCCTTAAGGCCCACAGTCTGAAAATAACTCATTCTCACTGTGATGGGAAGATCCTGAGAGGTGAACACAAACCTTGTTCCCTGAATGGCTTGGGGATTCCAGGATTTTGAGTGGGATCATCCACTCATCCCCAGAGATCACTCTGTCATCTGAAGACCCCTCCCTGAATCACAGACAGACAGACACACACACATACACACAGCTCGTCGGGCCTTTGCTGCAGTTGCTAACACATGTCTGTCTTTTAGAATCTGGGTTGATGCCACTGTGAAAGTAGGTGCCAGTGGGCACTATGCTAGGTGTGGGGGAGGCTTGCTGGGTGTGCGGGGGGACTGTGCCATGTGGAGGGGAGGGCTGCCCTGGCTACTGGAACCTCTGAGCCTCTCGCTCACTGCCCGAGGTCCTACTCTCCCCAGCAGGGACAGCACTTCACCCTCGGATGGCCCTCTGTCCACAGCTTCATGCTCCACTGGGCAGTGGACAGTACAGGTAGCCCCTGAAGTCACCCAGTCCCGGAGGCTGGGAGGGTGGCTAGGAGGCAAAGAAGGAGGCTCCTGGGGCCCAGCAGGGGCAGTGTGCCCACCAGGCCCATCCTGAAAGGAGGTCCAGGAGATGATGCTTCTTTAGAAATGCATCTTGGGATTTCCCTGGCGGTCCAGCAGTTAAGACTCCATGCTGCCATTGCAGGGAGCACATGTTCGATCCCTGGTCAGGGAACTAAGGTCCTACATGCCACATGGTTACAGCCAAAAAAAATTGTTTTAATGCATCTCGTTTCTTTGTTGGAGTGAAGCCCCCACCACTTTTCCTGCCCAGATCTTGCAAGCAGGGTATTTGCCTGAAATCATTCTCTCTGTTAGGTCAAACATTCCCTTCCACAAACCCCCAAAGTAGCAAAGCACTTATCAGAGGTTCTGAGGATGGTGCCAGGGGCTCAGGATATTTCAAAGAGTCCTGGCAAGTGAGGAGTGCAGTGTCTAAGCCCTCAGCTAGGGCTCACACCACCAAGCTGTTAAAAAATCTTGAAAGTAGAATTTCAGTTAGTCACCTATCTAAGGAGTCCCTAATTGGGCTGGTTTTTCTTTAAAAGGGCCTCCAAATCTCCTCCAGTTTTCATGGCTGGGTGAGTGGGCAGGTGGGACTAAACGAGGAAACCCACCCAAAGCTGCGTAGTTCACCCGTTTTCCCTAAAGCCTTCTCTTGCCCAGAGCTGCTGCTGCTGCTAAGTCGCTTCAGTCATGTCTGACTCTGTGCGACCCCATAGACGGCAGCCCACCACGCTCCCCTGTCCCTGGGATTCTCCAGGCAAGAACACTGGAGTGGGTTGCCATTTCCTTCTTCAATGCATGAAAATGAAAAGTGAAAGTGAAGTCACTCAGTCGTGTGCGACTCTTGGCGACCCCATGGACTACAGCCCACCAGGCTCCTCCATCCATGGGATTCTCCAGGCAAGAGTACTGGAGTGGGGTGCCATTGCCTTCTCCAGAGCATCAGGTATTAATCAGAGAAAAGAGAACAAAGTGGACCCAGACAGCTGGCCCCTCATCTGGTCCTGGCAGGGCCTCTCTGAGTTCAGCCTGCAGGTTGGCAAAGGGTGTGGAGCCCGTGGCTCCAGGGGTCTTTCCCCGGGGGCTCCTCCTGGCCCCTGACTGCCCACCAAGTGTGTGAGGGCACCCTTCTGTCCGCGGCACCACTCACCACCTGCTTCTTGCCCACAGGTACCTGGCGCTCTATGCCTACAAGCCCCAGAAGAGTGACGAGCTGGAGCTGCGCAAGGGCGACACGTACCGCGTCCTGGAGAAGTGCCGGGATGGCTGGTTCAAGGGCACGGCCCTGCGCACCGGACTCTCAGGCGTGTTCCCTGGCAACTACGTGACACCCGTCTCCAGGTGAGGCCCTCACTACCCGCCTCCTGTGGCCGCAGCCGTGTGGAGACCAGAGACCGCGCCCCGCCTGCTTTCCTTCTGCCCGCTGCCCCGGGGAGAAGGTGGCTGGGAGGAGCTGGAGCACCACACGGGGGCATGTCACAGGGCCGGATCTTGTGGGCACAAGTGCATGCATGTACGTGTGCACACATATGAGTACAGTGGGTGTGTGTGCAAAAGGCACATGCCATTCACACACGTGAAGGAAAGATTTCATGTTCCCAAAAGTTAACCATTATTACTGAGTGGAACATTATGAGTAATTAATTTTTTTCTTTCCTTGTCATTTCCTGTGTTTTACGAATTTATGGTTACATTATTTTTATAAACTGGCAAAAGCAAGTTTAATAGTTAGCTCGAGGTGACCCAGGGTTGTCAGATGTTTTCATGGAGAGGGGCGTCCCCTGCAGGTTTGGTTTAGGGTTGGCCTCGCTCTGGGGAGCCCCGGATGCCTCAGCCCAGTGTTCACAGCCCAGGACCTGCAGAGACCTGCTACAGAACCCCCACCCCACCCCCTGTTAAGACTCCAAGCAAAGTAAACACCCAGACCTGCACTGACACAGCCTGACTTGTACCTTCACAGCAGCAGGCCCGGGAGCCTCATCCCCCATACCCTCCTGGAAAGGCCCACTTGTGAGCCCTGTGGCCCTGTGGCCCTGTGCAGGGAGGCCCTTCTCCCCACAGCTGCTCTGCTTGCTCCTACCATGGGTGGCTCCCCGAGCCTCATAGCTGAGATCCAGAGGAGACAGATGGGGAGTTTTTCCGGCTCTTGGACAAATGGAAGGCGTGTGATCCTGATAATGGATCCTAGGAGTTCCCCACCCCAGCCCCACATGCTTGGTGCTGGTGCATGGTTCAAGCTGGCCCGTGCAGGGGGAGGAGCCACTGGGGCCTGTCTCAGAGTCCTGTGCTCCACGGTGTGTCCTAGACTCTCCACATCACTTTCTCTGGAAAGTCTGGGGTAAAACCGCAAACACAAGGCTTGTCTGCGCCCTTTCCTGGACTCCCAGGAGTCCCTCATCCAGAAGGAGCCAGGCCCCTGCCTCCTGCTGCCTGCCAGATGTGCCAAGCCCATTCCTTCTGCCTCTGTTTGGGGACACACAGCTGTTTGTTAGACTAAATCAAGGCAGTGACTCTGGAACAAAATATCTGATTAGCATCACTTCCCTGTTTCCTTTGGCTCTTTCACTGGTTGTCACATATGCAGGTGGAGAGACTGTGTGGTTGTCAGGGGCTCTGCTGTTCAGCCGGGCCTCTGGGCACCACATGCCCAGGTCATCTTGGTACTGCTGTAGGACTTGTCCTGGATGGCGTGGCCTCCAGCTCTCAGAGCCAAGCGGCTGAGCGATGCTTCATCAGTCTGTGTGGCGTGAGTGTATCTGTGCCCTCCCCTGACTTCATTCTGTTCATTTCCTCAGGATTCCTGTAGGAGGGGCTGGGCCACCCCGGAATAATGCAGTCGGAGGGTCTCCCCTGGCCAAAGGGATGGCCACAACCATGCACCCAGGCGGTGGGAGTCTGAGCAGCCCGGCCACGGCCCTGAGGCCAGCCCTTCCCCTCACCACAGCCCAGGTCCCAGCTCAGCACCAGGCCGCCTCTCCCCCACTGGGCAGTTGTCTGAGGCACACAGTCCAGCCAGCAGCCAGCCAGGCCCGGAGCGCCGGCCCCACTGGTATGTAGCAGCCTCCTGGGGACCTCACTCTGCTGGAAAATTTGAGGAAGCTGATCTCAGGGACACAAGTTATGAGTGTCCTTTGGCCCAGGTCTTGAGCGGTCTGTGGAGGGGTGCCCTGTAATCATGAATTTATGCTAGTCCTGGGGAACATGTTGACATATCTTCATAGCCTGTCCTGTAGCTGGAATGGATTAGAAAATTCACAGGTGTTTATACACTTCATGCAGCAAGAGGACTGGCTGGACCAGTGAGGTGACCTTGGCACCTCTGGGTGGCCCTGTGAGCCACTGTGGGTCACCTGCATCTACATGCCAGGCACCAAGGGGTCTCCTGATGAGGCAGCAACCCCCCTTTCCCCGCCCCACCCAGGACAGAGCTGGTAATGAGACCAACCCACAGAGGTGCTTCCTGAGATGCTTTGAGGCTGAGGAGTGATGGCCACTGCTCCTCATGCAGCTTCATCAGTAGAAGACCAACCAGAAGTCAGGACAGTCTAGGTGGCTCCCTGTGTAGCATGAGATGAGAGGAAGTGTGGGGAGGTTCCTGAAAGTGTGAACAGGGTAAACGCATCTTGCTTGGAAGCTTGGCAGTCAGCTAAGAAGAACTGCTAAGCTTGACTCACGTGGTCCTCCTGGGAGCCAGGCCAGTAACTTTCCGACACATAAGCCAGTAACATTGTCACTGTGCGGTGAACGGGACCCAGGATGGGAGGACGTGCCTCTGAGTTTCATTTAAATGATTCAGAATTCTTTTCCACTCCCACCCCATTCTCAAAAATAATCTCTTTCTCAGAATGTCTTTTTTTTTTTTTCCAAATTATTTATTTATTTTATTTTGGGCTTCCCTGGTGGCTCAGTGGTAAAGAATCCACCTGCCAGTGCACGAGAGCAGGTTTATTCCCTCAGTCAGGAAGACTCCCTGGAAAAGGAAATGGCAACCCACTCCAGTATTCTTGCCTGGGAAATCTCGCGGACAGAGGAGCCTGGCAGGCTACAGTCCAGGGGGTTGCAAAAGAGTCGGACACGACTTAGCAACTAAACAGCAACAACAATTTATTTATTTTATTTTTGACTGTGGGCTGGGTGTTCATTCCTGTGCACAGGCTTTCTCTAGTTGCAGAGTGGAGGCTATTCTTTATTGTGGTGCCCGGGCTTCTCGTGGTGGTGGCTTCTCTTGCTGTGGAGCTCTAGAGCGCCTGAGCTTCAGTAGTTGTGGCACATAGGCTCGGTAGTTGCAGCTCACGGGCTCTAGAGCACAGGCTCAATAGCACACAGGCTTAGTTACGTGTAGAATCTTCCTGGAGCAGAGATCAAACCTGTGTCCCCTGCATCGGAAGGTGGATTCTTATCCACTGAGCCACCAGGAAAGTCCCCGACAGCAGCCCTACCCTGGTGTCCAGCCTCATGCTGGGTGTTCTCATTCAGCCACAGCAGGCTCTGTACCAAGGAAGCCCTGTGGATGGGCTTGGCCCCGCCTTTGTGTAGGTTTGCTAAGACTCACTTTGTAAATGTGGGAGATGATAAAGGACAGGGAAGCCTGGTGTGCTGCAGTCCATGGGGTCACGAAGAGTCAGACATGACTTAGCAACTGAACAACAAGAGTCCTTCATGTATGTTTTTTTTTTTCCCCTAAATTAGTGGAAAGTGAGGTCTGTTTTTCACTTGGCCAGTAGGGCCCTGGAGAAGAGCTTGTTGTCTCTGCCCTGGAAGAATCTGCAGCGATATCACCTGTGGCCAACCTCTCGGCCCAGCCGTTACCTTCCATCCAGCCACGCTCAGGGCAGCTGATGGTGCTCATTGTAGCCTCCAGCTGTGGATGCAGCCCCTGAGGCCTAGAGATAGCGTGCCCAGGGAGTGCCCACCCACTGCTGCACGGCTGGGGAGACATGCACTGAGGTGCTGGTCTCCTGGGCCTGGAGCTCCCAGGCAGGGCCTCCTGCTTGTGACCCCCATCCATTCCCTGTGCTCCATGATGCTGAGAGCCACGACAGGCCTGCCTCTCACGGAGTGTACATCCATCCCAGCCACCCAGCTCTGCACCAAGTGCCCTACGAGGGCCTGTCCACACTCCACCATGTCAGGAACCCACCAGTTCAAGGAGGAATATGACCTGCCCATCTCATTTATGGAATGGAATAACAGCAGAATCAAAGAAATTGGCAAGCCAGAGCAGAACAACACTCTCTCGGTCCTCAATCACCATGGTAACCAGCATGGGTAACAGGCATGCTCTTCCATCTGTTTAATTCACGTGTGGGAGAGTGAGGCACAGGATGGTTTAATGGCATGCTGGGTGTGTTCCAGCCCAGTGCTGGTCCCCAACTCATGTGCCGCAGCCAGGATACAGGATGCCCCCATCATAGCAGTAATTAGGTATCTGGAGTCCCCACAGCATTTTCCACTTCCTTCTGTGTCTGGAGAGCAAGAACACACTCCTGACAGTGTGCACAGGCAGGGGATCGCTCACTGCAGTGACTGCCCCATCTCAGCAAACCCCAGCTCCGGCACCTGGGAGATCCTTGTTAGTGTCCTCAGACCAAACCACAGTCATGGACAAAGGCCTGGTTGCCTTGGCCGTGGTGCCCAGAGGGCAAGGGCCCCACATGGCCAATCATTTATCAGCAAAATGCACTGGGAGAGAGCTGGGTGCACGAGGGCTCTGCTGGGGTCTGGACCCATTTCTATCCCCCACCTTAGAGAGGAAGATGAGGAGACCCAGGTTACAGTGGAGTTTGAAAAGCACTGGGTGGAGGCTTGGGGGGTGTGAAGGTATAGGGAGCAGTGGGGGTGGACCCCCCTCGACCCCTCAGACCAAGGGGGAAGGAGGGGGTGACTGCGGAGGGGGCTGTGGACCATCTCCAGGAGGATGTGATGCTGCCTTGGTTCCTAAAGGACAGACAGAAGTACCCGAGTGGACCAAACAGATGGGGAATTCCGGCCACGAAGGCATGGAGATGAGCAGGACCACAGTTTGTGCTTAGAGTGATTCTGACTGTTTTAGTGTGACTGAGACAGAGGTGGGAAGGAGGAGCAGAGTGTTGGTGACAGTTTCTCTGCAGAGGCAAGGTGGACGTTAGGTCTAAAGCTCAGAGCAGAGCGTGCAATGGTGGAGCACGAGGGAGGCTCTGAGCCCCAGAGGGCAGGCGTGTTGGCGGCTGTGAGGCCTGTGACAAAGCTGAGGGGAGCAGATCGGGCTGTTTCTCTTCCACTGGGTCAAGGAACGTCAGTTTTTATTCTGTGGGCAGCAGGGCTCCTAAGAGGATTTAAAATAATAGATATAACCAGATTTTTATATGTAAGGAGAAAGCTAGATTTCTGCTTATGGCCAAGATAAAGCAATGAGGTCAGGATTTACCCTCCCACCGGAAACAACTGAAAAAAACAAGGAATATATAAAACAGTGGTTGTGAGACACTGGATACTAGAAGACCAAGGATGGTGATCCATGAGAGATGAGAACACAGAGGAAGGTCCTAGCTCACCTCCTGGGGAGAAGGCCAGGTGTCAGCACAGGGAGAGCACGGGGCCAGTCCAGAAGGCTCCCTGGGTGGGGGTATGGAGATGAGGGTCTGGATGACCGAGCTCCAGAGTGTGCAGTGTCCCTGGCTCAGGACACTGAGAACTGATGGGCAGGCATGTGAGGGACCATGTGGGCCAAGAGCACAAGGACTCTGCTGGGAAGTGCCTGTTCCCACCAGCCGGCTCCCAGGACACCAGCCACCGTGCAGAGGAGCTCACCTGGCTGGGGCAGCCGCACCCCGCCCACCTGTGTCTGATGGCAATAATGAAGCACCAGGCATGCAGAAGAGCAGGGAGAACACGCCCCACAGAGATGAGATCAACCAACCAGTCATCAAAGCTGACCCAGAACAAAGATGCTAAAAAAGATGTCATAATTGTATTTCATATGCTCAAAAAGGTAAGTAGAAACATGGAAGATACTTTAAAGACTGAAATCAAGCTTCTAAAAATAACTACACAGTGTGAGATCAAGAATACACACTGGATGGCATTAATGGCAGATTAGACATTGCTTAGAAAATAGTAGTGAACTTGAAGATCTAGCAGTAGAAACTATGAAACAAAGAGACAAGAGAATTTTTTAAAATGAACAGAGCATCAGTGAGCAGCAGGACAATTTCAAGTTGCCAAATATATTTTTAATTGAAGTCCCTAAAGTAAAGGAGACAAGGGTGGGACAGAAAAATGCGTTGAATAAATAATGACCAAAATTGTTCTAAATTTGATAAAAGCTGTAAACTCATGGATCAGTGACACTCAGGGACTCCCAAGCACAAGGAACATGAAGAAAACTACAACAAGGCAAAGTATGATCAAATTGTTCAAAATCTGTGATGAACACAACCTTGAAAGTCGCAATAAAGAAAAGATACATAGTGTAGGAAGAAAATAAGGGCGATAGTAGATTTCTTGTCAGGAACACTACAAGTGAGAAGACAGTGGAAAACCTAACAAGTCCCGAAAGAAATGCATCTGTCAAGTTAGGATTCTACACCCAACAAATGTCTCTCATAAATGAAAGCAAAATAAAGAATTATTCAGACACAGTGAAGTTAAAAAGATGTCATCACACACCATGAAAAATGTCAAGCAGTAGTCTTTAGAAAGAAGGAAAAACATACCAGGTGGAAACAGGCATCTACACAAAGGTTAAAGAACACAAGGTCAACATACAAAAGTCAATTTTGTTTCTCTATGCCAGGAATGATTTTTGGAAATGGGCATTTTAAAAATGATACCAATTTTGATAGCATTAAAAACATAAATTACTTAGGATTAAATCTGATAAAAGATGAATAAGACTTGAACGCTGCAAAATATTGGAAATTAAAGAAAGAAATTAAGGAAGTCTTAAATATTTACAGAGATATACTTTATTTAGGAGTAAGAAAACTTAATGTTGTTAAGGTGTTTATTCTCCAAAAACTGACCTATGGAGTCAGTGGAGTGCCAATCAAGATCTAACCCAATTTTTTGGTACAGCCTGAAAATCTGCTACCTAGATTCATATAGGCATGCAGAGGACCTTGGTCAAAAAAACAAGTTGAAAGCTAACACTGATTTTAAGACACATTGTAAAGCCGCATTTCTTCATGCCAGGCTTCAACAGTATGTGCACTATGAACTTCCAGATGTTCAAGCTGGATTCAGAAAAGCCAGAAGAACCAGAGATCAAATTGCCAACATCTGTTGGATCATCGAAGAAGCAAAAGAGTTCCAGAAAAACATCTAACTCTGCTTTATTGACTATGCCAAAGCCTTTGACTATGTGGATCACAACAAACTGTGGAAAATTTTTCAAGAGATGGGAATACCAGACCACCTGACTTGCCTCCTGAGAAATCTGTATGCAGGTCAAGAAGCAAGTTAGAACTGGACATGGAACAACGGACTGGTTCCAAATAGAAAAAGGAGTACATCAAGGCTGTATATTGTCACCCTGCTCTTTTAACTTATATGCAGAGTACATCATGAGAAATGCTGGACTGGATGAAGCATAAGCTGGAATCAAGATTGCCAGGAGAAATAGCAATAACCTCAAATACGCAGATGACACCACCCTTATGGCAGAAAGCAAAGAGGAGCTAAAGAGCCTCTTGATGAAAGTGAAAGAGGAGAGTGAAAAAGTTTGCTTAAAATTCAACATTCAGTAAAGATCATGGCATACAGTCCTATCACTTCATGGCAAATAGATGGGAGAACAATGGAAACAGCAACAGACTTTATTTGGGGGGGGCTACAAAATCACTGCAGATGGTGACTGCAGCCATGAAATTAAAAGATGCTTGCTCCTTGGAAGAAAAACTATGACCAACATAGACAGCATATTAAAAAGTAAAGACATTGCTTTGCCAACAAAGGTCCATCTAGTCAAAGCTATGGTTTTTCCAGTGGTCATGTGTGGATGTGAGAGTTGGACTATAAAGAAAGGTGAGTGCTGAAGAATTGATGCTTCTGAAATGTGGTGTTGGAGAAGACTCTTGAGAGTCCCTTTCCATCCTAAAGGAAATTAGTCCTGAATATTCATTGGAAGGACTGATGCTGAAACTGAAACTCTAATACTTTGGCCACCTGATATGAAGAGCCGACTCATGGGAAAAGACCCTGATGCTGGGAAAGATTGAAGGCAGGAGGAAAAGCAGATGACAGAGAATGACACTGACTCGATGGACATGAGTTTGAGTAAGCTCCGGGAGTTGGTGATAAACAGGGAAACCTTGTATTTTGCAGTCCATGGGGTCGCAAAGAGTCAGACACGACTGAGTGACTGAACTGAACTGGACTGATAAAGCCGCAGTCATCAGTGTGGTATTGGTGTGAAGACAAATGACTGGATCAATAAGTACTTTTTCTGAAAACATAAAAGTGTCCATTAATTTGATGAGAGAGGAGTCACAGTTGCTCTTGTCCAGATAACATGATGGAAGAATGGGGTGAGAAGCGGTATTTCTGGTATGGAAGTGAGTTGAGACTCCTGGAAGAATGAATCATGTGGGACTCCTGCCCCTTGTTCTGGACACAGAGAGCATGGTTAATTCTGATACTTCAAGAAGCCATTGTGTGGATGTAAACAAAGGGACACAAAAGAGTTGACGTGCTGGCCTCCTGGGCTCCGGGATGAAGTTGATGGTGTTGGCTGACTCTCACCTCCTGCAGAAGACCGACAGGCGGCCCCTTGAGGACGTCTAAGGACGAAGGCCATGCTGAGGGTGGTCAGTACTGAACCCCTTGCTGGGGGTGGTCAGTACTGAGCCCTTCTTGGGCATGCTCTGTACTGAGACCCCTCCTGGAGTAGGGGAGGGAATGGAGCTCCACCTGGACTTGGAGGTGAGTCTAGCTCTGGCCTGAGGGCGGGGTTAGCTACAGGAGGGGGCAGAATGACGGACAGGAGAAACTGAGTGCATGCCCTGGGCCTGGAGGCTGAGGGGTTGTGTCCAGACAGAGATGGCCCTGAAGTTGTGGACTTTCCAGCATCTGCTCCTCCATGTGACAGGACATGATGGCCTGAGAGTGAGGGAAGGACAGAGGTGACAATAAGCAGATCATCTTTCACTCACTTGCTTTCTGTAAAGCACCCACTGAACCCAGTCCTGGGAGGCGGAGTGGACCTGTGAGAGCCGGCAGGATTCAGGGGCCCAGAGTTACTGAGATGATGGGTTAGAGAAGTGGGGGGCAGACTGAGAGCAATGGCATGTCCACAGTCTTTCCTCCAGCAGCCCACATCTACTGTGGTGTCGCAGACCAGCAGGCTTAGGCGGTAACAGGCGCACATTTGGGTCCTGCCAGGCGGGCGACTGAGGGCCCATGGACTCTCACCCTCGTACCAGCTGTGGAGTGAGCCCCACCTCTCTTTGGAAATGTTCTTTTCTTCTCCAGTGCTTTAGTTCTGTGAAATCTGTACAGGTGTTTTAGCCGAGTTCTCTTTTCTCAGACACAAATATTCTGAAACAATTTTATTCAGCACTTACTATGTGCCAGGCATCATTCCAGCTGTTTGGAACATGTTAGTGAATGAAACATGAAGGTCCCACCATGCAGAGCTTACACTGGGGTAGGGAGGTGGATGGTGAGCATTCATCGGTGATCATGGCTGGTGCTTAGCCAGCTCGACCACTGGGTATGGGAGCCAGGGGCTGGGCCGTAACTTCCAGTTCCAGGTGGAGACCGCCCAGCCACACTGTCCAGAGATCCCCTCACATTCAGTGGTGCCTGGTAACCCAGGGCCTCCCCAGGCTTCTTCCAGGCTCCTCCACAGTGTCCACTAAAAAAAATACGCACAACCTAAAAGCTGAGAGTTAGGTTTTATTCAGTAGGAATGTTAGGACTCGAGCCCAGGAGACAGCATCTCAGGTGACCCCAAGAGTGCTTTGAGGAGGTAGGGGAGGAGGCAGGCTACATACGAGTTTGCAGGGAGAGGCAGGTAATCTAAATATTAAAATATTACGGTTAATTAAGAGAAAACTATATCTCTCACATGAAGAGATTTAGTGATCCTCTATGTATGGGAAAATTCAAGCGTCCAGGCTTGCTGAAATCATTTCTTTCATATGCACATAGCTATCTGGGGCCAATCCTGCTTTCTTTATTGTTCACAAACTAATTCCTTGTTCACCGTCAAAGAAGGCGAAGGTAACGGTGTGGCCGCCTCTCACATCCCCCCAGCTCCTCAGTGCTTACAGGAGAGGAAGCAGCTGATGGCTTCCAAATAGCTGGCTTTGTTTCACCTGGGCTCAGAAATGTGCATTTGGAAAAGGCTGTTTACTGGTAGAGCTTAAAGTAGGAAACATTTCATTTCACTAGGGGCTTCAAGTCTAGAAGGGTTGAACAGGATGTTTGTAAAACCAGAGTATACTGGTTCATCACCGGCAGACAACTGCAGTTCAGACTGTAGGAACCTGGGAAGGGCCAAGGCGAGGAGGTCGGCAGAGGTGTGTGGGCAGGAGGGATTGCCGGCTGCAGAATGACCTTCCCCCGCCCTCTCCACCCCTCTCTCCTAGCTGCCCACCCGGCCCAGGTCCAGGGCCGGCCGACCGCCACGGTGTCGCCCCTGCGCACTCAGAACTCCCCGTCTCGCCTGCCCGCCGGCCTCAGGCCCCCCGCCTTGGGGTCCCCGCAGCACAGCCCCCAGCCAGTGACGCAGTGCCCCCGGCCAGCCATCCCGCTCGCCTCGGCAGCCTCAGCCGTCACCCCTCCCAACGTCAGCGCCGCCAACCTCAACGGGGAGGCCGGAGGGGGCCCCGCCAGTGGCCTGACCGCATCCAGCCCCACCAGCGCGGGAGGCAGACCAGATGAGAGGAAAAACGAGAAGGTAAGTGCCAAGTGGGTGGTCCTACTTCTTTGGCATCAGACACCATTTGGGGAGGGCTAGCCAAGCCCAGCGTGCTCATGTACATCAAAAAAAAAACCAAAAAAAACACCCCCTTCTCAAGACGCTTGAGTTCCTTCTGCGGGAAAGTCACGGTGAACTACTCGCTCTGCTGGGATTAGACACTTACTGCCAGGTGTCAGGACGTCTAATAACACGTCCACAGACCTCTCGTGCATGTGAGCAGTTGCCATCCTCCCCTCAGTGTTCTGTCCATGGGCAGCGCACACTAGGGCGGCGCAGGGCACAGGCCAGGCTCGGGTGCCGGCCTCCTCTTCGGTGGGGCTGGCCCTCAGCTCTTCCCCAGCAGTGAGGAAAGTGGGCTTATTTCAGAAAGAAACTGAGTCTGGGGAGCTGGCTTCAGTCACCATCAGCTAGCGGTCAGCTGAGCCAAGACGGGAGTCCAGATTTCTATGTCAGTGCCGCAGATGGAACTATAATTCAGACCACACGTGTAATTTGCAGTCTTCCTGTAGCCACATTGTGGAAAGTTAAAAATAAGATAAAAAGTGAAATTCATTTTAATGGTGTAATCTACTAGACCCAATATCCAAAAATGTTGTCATTTCAGCATGGGATCTGTATAAAAAAATCGTTGATGAGCCATTTTACCTTTCTTCACTTTTGGTCTTTCAGGGCAAGTGAGACGTGTCCAGTGGTCAGGCCACTGTGCTGCCCAGGCTGTGCTGGACGGTGGGCCCAATCCCCAGCAGGGGTCACTCCCTTTATTGGCCTCGCTGTCCAGGTGGCTTTTTCTCATGCTGTTGGCTCTGCTACAGCCTGGGGTGTTTTTTTTTTCTTTCTCTCTCTGGTGCACGCTTTTTAAAAATACTTATTCACATATTTGCGCTGCCCTTGTGGCTCAGATGGTAAAGAATTCTCCTGCAATGTGGAGAGAGTGGGAGACCTGAGTTCAGTCCCTGGGTTGAAAAGATTCCCCTGGAGAAGAGAATGGCTACTCACTCCAATATTCTGGCCTAGAGAATTCCTTGGACAGAGGAGCCTGGCAGGCTGCAGTCCATGGGGTCCCAAAGACTGGGATACAACCGAATGAGCTTTCACTTTAGGGGCTTCCCTTATGGCTCAGCTGGTAAAGAATCCACCTACAATATGGGAGACCTGGGTTCTCTCCAGGGAAGAGCCCCTGGAGAAGGGAAAGGCTACCCACTCCAGTATTCTGGCCTGGAGGATTCCATGGACTATACAATCCATGAGGTTGCATAGAGTTGGACATGACTGAGCGATTTGCACTTCACTCACATATTTATGGCTTTGAGGGATCTTAGTTGCGGCACTCAGGATCTTCGATCTCCACTGTGGCATGTGGGAGGGATCTAGTTCCCTGACCAGGGATGGATCCCAGGCCCCCTGCATTGGGAGTGTGGAGTCTTATCCGCTGGACCACCAGGGAGGTCCCTGTGGATGATTTCAGACCCTTCAGTATGAAACCAGCTTTGATTTGAGCATGCCCCTCAAGTAGACAGCATGCTCTCTGGTCCCTTGGGGGCAACACCCGATCCAGATGGTGAGGCTGTCTGCCTAGACCCCAGAGGGTGGTGAGAACGGGGAGCAGAACGCCTGTCAGTCAGAGGAGGCCTCCTGGCAGCCTCAGCTGAGCAAAGGCCAAAGAAAGTAGCCAGCAGAAGCAGCCCAAGAGCCACTGGGAGGCCCCAGGTGGGAGAAGCATGGGGGTCAGATCTGACCAGGGGCGCTCACGTGCCCCGCTCCCCTGCATCCACTCCAAGGTTGACTGCTGGCTCCGGCCAGCACTGTCCGTGGCCCCAGCATGCTGAGGGTCCTTCTGATGACCCATGTTTGAAAGGACCCTCAGGAGTCACGAGACCAGCTTAGTGGATTTGGACCAATGTATTTTTAGATGGAACAGGACACGCAGCGGGTCGGCAGGCCCAGCACACAGGAGGGTCAGCATGTGTGGGGGTTGGTTGCTATTTGTGCTAAGTCCTGATTTAAAACTTACTTCAGAAACCTCAGAGCCCTGACTGACCCTGGAGGTGCCTCATGCATAGCGGGCATCTGGTGATGTTTGTTGATTGAAGAGAGTTGGAAAAACTGCCGGTAAAGTTCCCCCCGCATGACTTGTAGAAAATTCTTTACTTTATGGGCCAGAATAAAGTTAACTTTCCCCTGGTCGATGAGGGGTATTTCCTTGATGTTTCCCCTGGTATTTCCTTTTCACAGAGTAGTAGAGTCTGGGAACTGGAAAGAACTTCCCAAGATCTTCACATTAAACTGTTCATTCTTGATGACCCTCCTAGGTTCAGAGATGCTGAGGCACTTGCCTAGGATCACAGAGCACTGGCTGTGGGGCCAGGCTGAGGACTCTGGTCTCCAGGCTGTCTGGCCCTAGTCCACTGACTTGTGGTAGCCTCCCCTCCCCATGAGACCGTGACTGCTGATGTTTTTGGCTCGTGCAGGACTTGGAGGGCAAGAAGTCTAGGGTAACTGCTGGCAGGAGGTCCTGAGGTCAGCCCAGAAGAGGGGACTGTGAGCGTGGGGCATCTGCCTTCTGGTTGTACATGACTCAAGTACAGCCAGAAGGGGTCCCATGAGAGTGAACCATCTGACCAAAACCATGCAGAAGGTGTGGCCTCCGTGGGCTAAGCCTTTGGGGGTGGGTTTGGGCTGATGGAGGCCAGTGGCTTTCCTGGTGGCTCAGACATTAAAGCTTCTGCCTGCAATGTGGGAGACCAGGGTTCCATCCCTGGGTCAGAAGATCCTCTGGAGAAGGAAATGGCAACCCATTCCAATATTCTTGCCTATATAATCCCATGGACAGAGGAGCCTGTAGGTTGTAGTCCATGGGGTCACAAAGAGTCAGACACGACTGAACGACTTCACATGGTTCCGTGGTTGGGCCAATGACCAGGGCAGAGCAGGTGGGCCTGCTTACTGTAGGGACCTCATGGTGTAGGGACCAGTTTGCAGGTGAACTGTCCTTTATTAACCACAGCCCCGGATTAAAATTGTGTGTATATATGATGTGAGGGGGGCTTCCCTGGTAACTCAGCTGGTAAAGAATCCTCCTGCAATGTAGGAGACCCAGGTTCGATTCCTGGGTCGGGAAGATCCTCTGAGGGATAGGCTAGCCACTCCAATATTCTTCGGCTTCCCTGGTGGCTCAGATGGTAAAGAATCCGCCTGCAAAGCGGGAGACCTGGGTTCGATCCCTGGGTTGGGAGGAGGAGGGCACGGCAACCCACTCTAGTATTCTTGCCTAGAGAATCCCCATGGACAGAGGAGCCTGGCAGGCTACAGTCCATGAGGTCTCAAAGAGTTGAACAAAACTGAGTGACCAAGTACACCACACATGATGGGAGGGATACAATGACATGTTTAATGAAAACTCAGGAATGTACAATCTGAAGAAATCTTGAAGATGAGGCTTTTTTTTTTTTAGGAATTGTCCCTGGACTTTTTCTTTTAAAGATTTTTTATTTTTGGCTGTGCTGGGTCTTCGTTGCTGCATGGGCTAGTTGCAGTGAATGGGGGCTTCTCTCTAGTTGTGGTGTGCAGGCTTCTCATTGCAGTGGCTTCTCTTGCGGCAGAGGACAGGCTCCAGGGTATTCAGGCTTCAGTGCTTGTGGCACGTGTGCTCAGTAGTTGCGATTCCCTGGCTCTAGAGCACAGGCTCCATGGTTGTGCACACAGGCTTAGTTGCTCTTGACGTGTAGAGTCTTCCCAGACCAGAGATGGAACATGAGTATCCTGCATTGGCAGGCAGATTCTTTACCACTGAGCCACCAAGGGAAGCTCCAAAGTTGAAGCTCTTAAACAACCAGGCACCTTTTCCTAAAGTGAAGAACCACTGGTTTGTGAATTTATTTCCCCCATTGGGCATCCATGCGCCAAGCAAGCCGCTGCCCGTGCTGTTTCTAAGATGTAGATTAGGAGGAGGGTTTTGTCGGCTCTGTAACCAGTGTATCGGTTGTTGCCAAAGTGTTTTCATTTTCAAGACAGGCCCTGGCTTTCTGTTCCAGTGCCCCTAGCCCTGCCAGCCCCACCAGCAGGACACGGGGAGGCATCCTGCAGACATCATACCCAGTGGGGGAGTGGACTGGGTCTGACCTCACCAGGACTGGCATCCCCTGCAGGCCCCAACATCACACTGACCTCTGCGGGGAGGATAGGCCCACACCTTGCTCTCGATCAGTGCTGCATCCCCAGTGGGGCTCAATTACGCAGGAAACTCACTGAGGACACAGCCCAGGAGGCACATTCTCAAGGGCTTCAGGAACCCTGTCCACCCCACGAATGAGTCGCTGAGGAGTCTGGCGGTCATCTGGCCCCTACGGGCCATGGAGACCTGCGTCCTCCCTGGGACATGCATGCTGGGCAGTCCTGCCTGCTGCGGTGCTGGAGTTGGTGCCCTGGCGGGCGGAGGGCCCTTTGCTGACTGCCCCAGGCCTCTGGAGGCCTCATGACCTCAGCCCTTCACCTTGGCTCCCTACAGCTGGACTGCTGGTGGGAGGAGGCGGGCTGGCGTGAGGCAGGTGAGTGGTCCTCAGGCAGACAGTGAGCCCATCCTGAAAGCACACATCCCCGCTGTCAGAACAGTGAGACTTTACAGGCAACTTACTATTGGAGAGAACGTGCCATCAGAGCGTTCCTCCCCTGGTGACATGGGTAGGTTGTAGACCCTGAGTAGGACAGTCCAGGCCCCTCTGGTCTGTGGAGAGCTCAGAGGCAGCCTGGGACCTCCAGGGAGAGCCTGGCCAACCTCCAGGCCTCCCTCTGAGGCCCCTGGCCCTTGTCCTGGGCTGAGCCTCAGTCCACCAACTTCTGGGCCTCAGCTCTGTGTGGTGCTGGTGAGCTTTCAGGGCGTGATGCACACCTGTGGGGCCAAGGCCAGGCATCTGGTAACCCCCAGGAGTAAGGCCAGGCCTTGGTGCTCAGCCAGTGCCCATGCCCTCTCCTCGGGCCTGTTGGTCAGCTTCTCCTGCTGGGTGCCCAGGACATCAGGGTGGCGGGCAGGAGCCAAAACTACTTACTACACAGCGAGTGGAGCTTGAATTTGGAGAAGGAGGGCCCAGATGAATGGATGTGTGTGAAAGGGGTGGAGTCTCACATCACTGCCCCCGTAGGGGCTCCAGGGGCTTCCCCTGCTTGATTCCTGCATCAGTGAGGTAGCAGCATGGCATCTGCCACCATGGGGTTTGGAAGGAGGAAGTGCTCATTCGTGCTTTGTTGTTCCGTCACTCAGTCGTATCTGGCTCTTTGCAACCCCATGGACTGCAGCATATCAGGCCTCTCTGTCCTTCACTATCTCCCAGAGTTTGCTCAGATTCATGTCCATTGAGCCAGTGATGCCATCCAACCATCTCATCCTCTGTCGTCCCCTTCTCTTGCTTTCAATCTTTCCCAACATCAGGGTCTTTTCCCATGAGTCGGCTCTTCACATCAGGTGGCCTAAGTACTGGAGTTTCAGCTTCAGCATCGGTCCTTCCAATGAATATTCAGGGTTGATTTCCTTTAGAACTGACTGGCTTGATCTCCTTACATACATGCTTAGCATAGGTATTTGGACGAAAGTATTAGGAACCATTATTAGGTATCTGACAGTTCACTGAAGGCCAGATCCCATAAGAATCGTGGGTTAGATATAGATGCACAGCTTCTATTCCTGAGGCTCCTGAGGAAAGATTAAAAGGGGATTTGATTTTGCAGTTTCAGAAAAAGGACACCTAACGTTGCCAAACCAAGAGATGCTGCCTACTTGAAATGAACCTGGGCCGGTTGGCATTCTGTTTGTGAAACAGTACTTGTTCATCTCCACACTGGAGGCTCCATTTCCTGTGTCACCAAGAAACACGGGTGTAAAGGGGTTTTTAAGGTCTTAGTTTCACACCTGACATTTAGCCTGAAGGATGGATGACACCCAAGAAAACTATTCCAGTCAGAAGTTGGGTTTTTGCTGCAAAACATTAAACCAAAATTCATTTTTTCAGAGTGTTGAAGTTTTTTTTTTTTTTTTGGCTGTGCTGGGCCTTTGTTGCTTCGGGCTTTCTCTAGTTGCTGTGGGTGGGAGCTACTCTCCGTTGTGGTGCTCAGGCTTCTCGTTGTGGTGACTTCTCATTGCAGAGCACGGGCCTCTAGGTGTTCGGGCTTCAGTAGTTGTGGCAAATGGGCTTAATTGCCCCAGGGCATGTGGGATCCTTCCAGGCCAGGGATTGAACCTGTGTCCCTTGGATTGGCAGGCAGATTCTCAACCACTGGACCACAAGAGAAGTCCCCCAAATTCATTTTTAAAATAGCAATAAACTCTACAAATGGAAAAGAATTTGTGACTCCGTCTAGTCAAGTCTATGGTTTTTCCAGTGGTCATGTATGGATGTGAGAGTTGGCCTGTGAAGAAAGCTGAGCGCTAAAGAATTGATGCTTTTGAAGTGTGGTGTTGGAGAAGACTCTTGAGAGTCCCTTGGACTGCAAGGAGATCCAACCAGTCCATTCTGAAGGAGATCAGCCCTGGGATTTCTTTGGAAGGAATGCTGCTAAAGCTGAAACTCCAATACTTTGGCCACCTCATGCGAAGAGTCGACTCATTGGAAAAGACTCTGATGCTGGGAGGGATTGGGGGCAGGAGGAGAAGGGGACAACAGAGGATGAGATGGCTGGATGGCATCACTGACTGGATGGACGTGAGTCTGAGTGAACTCCGGGAGTTGGTGATGGACAGGGAGGCCTAGCGTGCTGCAATTCATGGGGTCACAAAGAGTTGGACACGACTGAGCGACTGAACTGAACTGAACTGAAGTTTCCCAGGAGGGCAAATGTTACTGTAACTAATCAGGATGGCAGAGATTTGACACCTGAACATCCAGGGCAGCCAGGACAGCTGGCTGATGGTACAAAAGGTGGACATCCAAGTACATCCGAGTGGCCGTGGGCCATGGGCCCAAGAGATGCAACCTCAGCTAGAATTACCTGGTACAGAATTCCAGCCCAGCACTAGTGCTGTCTTCTGAGACCACTGTGTCCTCATCAGACGTGGGAGACTTTTTTTCCAGTCCTTCATGCCCAGGGAGTCTCAGCTGATGGAATCAGTTCAAGAGAAAAACTTGGGCACAGCCCATAAACCAAAGGTAGTGCCCACAGGAGACCGGGCCAGCAGGTGGCCCTCAGGAACTGCAGTGCCTTCCTGTCTTGTTACACACGCCATCGTGCGGGCAGCTGTGTGGAGGCAGGGGCAGCATCCCCACCTTGGGACAGGACAGGAGCTGTAGACCTGCACTTCCCTCCAGGGCGAGGTCACTGTGGGGGCAGGCCTGACTGTTACGGGCTCCGTATTTCCTTCCGGGCCACATCTTAATAAATTACAAGACATGTTCGCCTGTGGCATGGGAATGAAGCACATTCATCTTTTTAGAGGATTCACTCTCTTTCCAACCATATCTCAAGTAGAACTGATGGGTCAATTTAAAGAAAACGTTATCACTTCATGGTCTCTTTGTAAGACTAGCAGTTGCGGCTGCGTTTCTGGCTGCATCCACTGTCTTCTAATGTCTTTGCTTTTTATCACCTTAGACAAGTCCCGGAAATTTCTGTTTAATGCTAAGATGGGAAAAAGTGAAAAAGCTGGCTTAAAACTCAACATTCAGAAAACTAAGATCATGCCATCCAGTCCCATCACTTCATGGCAAATAGATGGGGAGACAATAGAAACACTGACAGACTTACTTTCTTGGGCTCCAGAATCACTGCGGTTGGTGATTGCCGCCATGAAATTAAAAGACGCTTTGCTCCTTGGAAGAAAAGCTATGACCAACCTAGACAGTGTATTAAAAAGCAGAGACATTTATTTGCTGACAAAGGTCTGTCTAGTTAAAGCTATGGTTTTTCCAGTAGTCATGTATGGGGGTGAGAGTTGGACCATAAAGAAGGGTGAGTGCCGAAGAATTGATGTTTTCGAACTATAGTGCTGGAGAAGACTCTTGAGAGTCCCTTGGACTGCAAGGAGATTAAACCAGTCAATCCTAAAGGAAATCAACTCTGAATATTCACTGGAAGGACTGATGCTGAAGCTGAAGCTCCAATATTTTGGCCACATGCGGCGAAGAGCTGACTAATTGGAAAAGATCCTAATTCTGGGAAAGATAGAAGCCAGGAGGAGAAGGGGGCGACAGAGGATGAGATAGTTGGATAGCATCACTGACTCAATGGACATGAGTTTGAGCAAGCTCCAGAAGATGGTGAAGAAAGCCTGGCGTGCTGCAGTCCATGGGGTCACAAAGAGTCGGACATGCCTGAGCAACTGAACAAAGATGGGAATAATGTCTTCTGCTGATTACAAAAGCCTTTCTTCATTATTGGTTTGTTCAATCAGAGTTCCACAGAGAAGCAGAGTGAATAGAGAGAGGTGCATTTATGCACCTCAGGGCCTGGGTTAATGCTCATCTGAGGGACTGGGTCCTGTGATGATCATGGAGGCTGGAAGCCGAAGACTTTGGTGCCGACAGGCTGAGAGAGGTTGGGGATCAAGATGCTATCTGGAGGCAGAAGGTCTTTCCCAGGAAACCTTGCTTGTTCCCTCGTCACGTGACCGCTGGCACCGGCCACCTGGCCATCAAGGCCCATGCTGCAAGGAGCCTGCTTTCCTGAGGCCCCAGCTTGTGGAGTTGACCACATCTGGACACACATTCCCCACAGCATCCAGACGAGGGGCTGACCACTGGCCCCACAGCCTGGCCAACCTGCCACACAAAGCACCCATCATGGTGTACCCTGTTAGCTGGGCCCTGAGCCCAACTCTGACCCAGCCTCGTCTCTGAGTAAAGACAGCGAAGGGGCTTGCTTCTGCTGATGTGAGATCACTGTGCTGCGAGCCACTGGGATGAGCTAATCCCCACAGGGGGATGGCGAGTCCTCCATGATGTTCGTGTTTCTCCATGGTGTCTTGTAACTGCAAGCCCGAGGTGTAAAATCAGCACTGCTGATGTTCTGTGATGAGGAATGGGAGAGTGAACAATCAACAGTATTTTATAGGTACACACACACGGCTGCATTCCTAACAGAACAAGGAAATCTCTGTGCCGACCACAGCCCTCGTGTCTGTAACTGCCTCTCCTACCACCCGCTCCGTTGCCCCTTTGCCTCCAGCGAGCAACTCAGCTGCCGTGGTTCTGATCTGGGGACTCAGGGCTCCATGCTGAAGGGTCTGGGCCATCAGCTGTCCTGCCTGGGTGGGCTGTTGTCATTTCCCAATGACCCTGAGCATAGGGCATGGTGACACTGAGATGCCCCAAGGGGTCTCCTGGATCCAGACTCACTGGATCTTCAAGAGGTCACTGCACCACTCTGTCAGGCTGCCTGCTTGTGGACAGTGAGGGGCAGGGTGAGACCAGTGAATTCCACGAACAGGGGCCCATTGTCATGCTTGATTTTTTTCCAGAAGCATTGCTATGTAGAGTATCGGAGTATCGTGATGCTGGGTAAGGTATTCCCTGAGTCCATAGACAGGAGTTTTGGCAGAAGCATTGTATGTGGGGAAGGAGCCATGAGTCCAGAATAAGTGACTCTTTCAGTGGGAACTAAAAGCTGCCCCATCTGCGGTAGAAGTAGTCCCTTTTAATCAGCCTGCCGCCAGGGGGCACTCATCGCCCAGAGGGCAGGGCGTATTGGGGGCTCAGTGCTGGTCTCTGGCAGACTGGGCAGTCGGCAGTGGCTGCAGCCAGGAAGCGCTGGTGGGAGGACACCTGTGATATTGAGCCCACACGTCACCTCTGTCCCTACCACCATGGTCACTTTGATAGGACTGGCTGGGGAGAGAGCTGACTGGTGGCCACAGGATGGGTCATGAGCCCCTCCTCGCTGAGGTCACCTTGGGAGCATACACACGGGACACAAGTTATGTTCGTGTTTTCTGCCCATTCAGAGAAGGCTGTCACATGACATGAGAAAGCCACTTGTGTGGAAAACAAGGCTAGGGCTTATCTACAAGACCTGTGCCTGTTTTTATGTAGAAACCTTATTCCTTATTGAGTGTGTGGGGGGGGGGCAGGGGGGTGGGGGTGCCCATATTCCGTGAAGATGAGAGGCAGAGCTAGTATTTATTTAAAGGGTTAGGCTGAGCAGAGAGCTCCCGGTCGCTGCTGGTGGGAATATTAGTAGAAGACGATACACATGCTCTGGAAGAGAGCCCAGTGGTTCCTAGAGACATGAACCCAGCCACTCAGTCCTGAAGGTCTTCCTAGGAGAGAGGGAATCTCATGCCCCATGGGCTCCAGAATGAGTGTGCAGAGCAGCTTCGTTTGTGACGACTCCTAGTATGACACAGCACAGAGGTCAGGCGGCTGTCGGGGGGACAGGCGTGTCTGGTGCATGGACCAGGGACAGCAGAGCAGTATAGGGAGGAGGTGCCGGGCCACACTGCAACAGAGCGTCATTAGAGCCAGGGCGGGAAAAGGACATAGACTCGTGACACCGTTTCTGTTGGTGGTTGTCACACCAGCCTGTCCGGGCAGTGAGCAAGCCCAGAACCGCTTCTGGTCAGTGGAGCAGAGCCCCCCTGGAGTGGAAAGACCCGTCTCGGCAGGCTGACAGCACGCCCACCAGAGGGTCCAGGGACCTAATCACAGAACGAAAATGAGCTTCCCTGCTCATCAGTGAAGGAGGAGTCTGATGGGGGGTCTGCAGGACCCAGAACCCGCGACAGTGTGCCTCACACACTCACACCCCTACAGGGCCCCCTCCCCAGAGACTGACTCCCCCGTGACCAGAAATCCTGGCAGCACCTCATCAATCCTTGTTTTTCAGAACTCACCCTTTTCTTCACTGCATACCTGGGCTGCCCTCAGCCACCCGTGTGCTCTTTGATCCACTGACACAAGAATCTTTGTGGGCGCTTACTCGGCGGCGAGCCCTGGCTCGTGCCCGGGCTCAGAGCTGAGCAAGCGGGTGCTCCGTAGGGCGCCCTGGAACCCGGAGGCAGGGCCCATCGAGGGGCAGTAGGGAGACATGCAGGGGAGTTGCAGGCAGCTCCTCAGCCTCCTGTGCAGAGAAGCCTGCCTTCCAGCCAGAGAGACACTCGTAGTTTGTGAAGGACACTGGCACCTCCCTCCTCTGTGCCGATGGCAAGAAAACACTGCTGCTGAGGCGAGACTGGAGAACAACAAGGTCCATCCCAGGGAGAGATGTGGGCTTTGTGGCCCCCCTCTGTGCTGGTCTGAGTCTCTGCCCCAGGGCACACACTGGGAGAGGGTCCAGAGCCTCTGCTTTCGGCACCCCTAGTAGAAACAGCCCCAGGAGTCAAGTCGTGGAAGATAAACTCACCCACAACCCATAGGCAGCCCTCCCTGCCCTTTGGCGTAAGCAGCTCTAGTTAAGCCTTTCCCACATCCTCCTGCCAGGACTGCTCACGAGGTGGACTCTGAGGCCCTCCCTCCGTCTGCGAGGCAGCTGCCTCTTCCCTATTAGATCGGCAGCTCAGAGAGGAGCCACGAGGGGCTCCTGGTGACCTGAGTTCACTGGGGTCCTGACACCTCGAGTTCTTCCAAATTTCTGTCCTTTCCTAATCATTCTAATGTGATGATGACAAGCAGGCATGTGCATGTGGTGGCAGCTCTTTAGAGTTTAGGAGCAGAAGAGCCCAGTCAGGCCCTTCTCAGGGAGGAGCAGCCAGGCCAGGGTCTGGGATTTGCAGGGCTGAGGCCGACCACGCTGAGCTGGTGCCCAGGGGGTGTCACCTGACATTGCCTGCAAACAGCTGTGCTAAGAAGGACATGAGTCCAGGAAGACAACTCCGGTGTCCCTGAGAGCTGGCAGGGCTCGTTGTCAGTGCTAGTGGAAATAACAGCTTAGATCCCTACCTGAGCCTCCAAGATCCTGCATCCCGCTGACAGAGCCCCTCCAGTGTGGACAGCCCCTCCCCTGTGGTGACCGTCCTGCTGCCGTTTTTCTGGTTGGATGAGGTAGTTTCTACCCATCTGTTTTGTTTAAAAAATTTTTCAGAAGTACCTGCGCTTGGCACACCTGAGTAGATAAGGATGTGTTTGATCTTCCTTGTTCCATTCCAGAACTTCTGGAGGATACCAGGTTTTGCAGAGATTTCATCTGAATGCATTTCATTTAATCTAATATTTTGTGGTGGCCCCACACTTGTTCTACAGAAAACAAGCAGAAGCCTGTTGGAAACGTACTTTCAAGGCAAGCCCTCTGGCTCAGACACAGCCTAGAGCCAGAGGGCTGTTCTGGCTTCACGCCTCTGCCATCTGGCCTCTGGCCTGACCTCCTCAGAAGCAATCTTAAAGACATTAATGTTGAGGTATAAATTCTGCCGAGTTAACAGGCCTTCCTGCATCAGGGTGAGAAGAGAAAGGAGCAGGTCAGAACGCTGAGTCCAGGGAAAGCTGTAATGCAGTGAAAGCTCAGCGTTTTAACCCTCCCTCATCTCACTGCGTTCTGCCCAGTGACTTCTTGCCTAGGGACAAGGGTACCGCCCAGAGGCCTGGTCTGGCCCCGATCCAGAGCCGGGCTCCTGTGGGAACTTCCCTGGTGCAGGCACCACTGCCCATGGGCCTGGGTTACAGCACAAATTCAACCAGTGGTCCATGTAGGGGAGGGGGTAAAAAAATAACATACAGAGGCTGAAGACCTGAAGGCGTGCAAGTGGACAGAGTGGATGAGAGAGAAACAAGCTCTCCCAGAAAGGAATGCTCACCAAGGGCCAGGGATGGGCTGCGAGTAGAGCTGGAGGGAAGGGATAGAGGGACTGTGCTCCCAGGGAGAGGAGAGGGATGTGCACGCCCAGCCCAGCCCACCACCCCCTCCCCAACAGCCCTGCTGCCCAGAGAGAACCTGAGGGAGCCACTCTGGGAGGCCTTGGGACCCCACCTCTCACTGGGGCTTGCCCGCTGTCTCACCCGCGGACTGCTCTCTCCTGGGGTGTCTCCTGTTGGGGAAAGACGTTTCTCTCCCCTTCTGGGTGCTTCTGGCAGATTTAAGAACTAAATGAGGTGTATCAATAGGAGGATATCGAAGTTTAATAACACGTGTATGTGGGAGAGGCCCAGGAAAAGTGAATCACCAGAATGGGGGAGGCCTCACCTTGAACACCATCTCTGCTCAGGACACAGGAGGATGTTGGTGATGGTGGAGGGGGTGGGGTTCAGAACTCATAGAAGAGGAAAGAGTTTCACATGGAGATGGGAAAGCAGGTGCTTGCTGAATGCGGGACCAGGCAGCACCCTGGACACAGAGTGGCGTCTTAACAGACCGACCACAGGCTCTGCCCTGTATACACACCTAGCCTCACTGCCATCGCCCAGGGAAGCCCCTTCTGGGAGCTGCCCTCTACCCACCTGCTCCTCGGCATTAGGGGAGGCTCCTCCTGAGTCTTCTGATTCTTAAAAAGAATCATAAACAGCTTATGGTATTTTATATATATATAAAATCATAAAAGGGCTTCCCTGGTAGCTGCTAAGTCACTTCAGTCGCATCCGACTCTGTGCAACCCCACAGACGGCAGCCCACCAGGCTCCCCCGTCCCTGGGATTCTCCAGGCAAGAACACTGGAGTGGGTTGCCATTTCCTTCTCCGATGCATGAAAGTGAAAAGTGAAAGTGAAGTTGCTCAGTCGTGTCCGACCCTCAGCGATCCCATGGACTGCAGCCTACCAGGCTGCTTCATCCATGGGGTTTTCCAGGCAAGAGTACTGGAGTGGGGTGCCATTGCCTTCTCTGTTCCCTGGTAGCTTAGATAGTAAAGAATCTGCCTGCAATGTGGGAGATCTGAGTTCAGTCCCTGGGTTGGGAAGATCCCCTGGGGAAGGTAACGGCTACCCACTCCAGTATTCTGGCCTGGAGAATTCCACAGACTGTATAGTCCACGGGGTCGCAAAGAGTCGAACATGACTGAACAACTTTCACTTTCACTTCACATGCCAGAGAGATGGGACTTGGGGCAGCACACACAGTCCCCTCACTCCTAACGACCGTCTGTGCAGCCCAATCCCACCAGCGCAGCCGCCCTTCTCCTGGGGGCACTGTGTCCCATCCCCCCGGAGCAGCCCGATTGTTTGGGTCAGTCCACAGAGATGCGGGAGATGCGGTCCTGGGTGGGGCGCCCCTGGATTTCTAGAGGAACCTTCTTTGCCTCTGTTTGGACTCATCACCTTAGATTTGGGGTGTGGCTCCCACTTGGGATGAATAAAGTGAGGCTGGCAGGATGGCAGTTTTCAGAGCCTGCGGGTGTTCAGAGACACAGGTCCAGAGGGGCTTGGCTGCCTAGAATATGTACTAGTCAACCCATGGATGCCAGACTCCCAGCTGCTCCTTGGGGTAGTGGGTGCGGGGCCCCTGGCCATTCAGAGTGGGGACCCAGCCTGGAAATTGCAGGACTTCCCAGAGCCCAGGAAGTACCTCAGTTCCGACCCATGAGGCCCTGCCCTCACTCGTGACTGAAGAACCCTGTGACCTTCCCAGGGCCCACCCAGCTGCCCCATTTCGGCACCAGGGAGGGCAGCACCCCTCCCCAAGTCCCTCTCCATGGCTCTCCAAGGGCTTCTGGGTCATTCTGTCTCCATCTCCTCATGCCCTGGGGAGACCCATGCAATGGAGTCATCAGCCCCCAGCTTCCCAGAGCTGCTCCAAGCTGATCACGTCAGCCCTCAGGTTGCAGAACCGAGGGTGGGGGTGATTGGGATGCAAGAGTAGCCCTGAGTGCAGAAGGCCGTCGCCAGCATCTGCCTCGGGCTGCTTTAGGGGAGGGACAGGCAGACGCCGGGAGCCTGACACCCGAGCAGTCCTGCGCTGTCAGCCAGGGGGCCTCGCCTCGTAGGACGTGGGGCAGCCGGTCAGAGCTTCACAGCCACCGCCTTTCACCTCGTCGTTTCTCAGCTGAATTAAACCTTCTTATCCCTGGTGAAGGGTGTGACCTGCTTTGAGAAGCTACCTGCGCCCAGCCTGGCAAGTCCAGTGGCTTCAGAGAACCCAGGAAGCACCTCTGTTCAGAGCCGTAAGGCCCTTCACAGCCCAGCAGGTGACACTCCTGTTGGGGAAAGACATTCAGGCCTTCTCCTTCCTGTTCTGGCTCTGCTCACAGCCCCTGCAGCTCAGCACAGGGAAGGGCCCCCCTCCGCCACACATGTCACCACAGCCTGTGGGAAGCACAGCGTCAACACTTGCATCCTGTGAGGACTGCTGTCAAAGAGACGAGGTCCTGGCACTGTTCCTCTGGCTGAGCGTGGCATTTCCATGCCCAGAGAGTGAGATGCAGCCGTGGAGAGACACCCGTGTGTCACTGGGTGGACTGGTGGCCTCAGAAAGAAGTCTCCAGCCTGCTCTGGTAACCATGGTGACGAGAGGGTGGTGGGGAGAACAGGCAAATGTCTGGCATGTCTTATTTCATCTGGTCCCCAGGCAGCTCTCAGGAGCAGGGACTGTCGTCACCCCCACTTAACAGGTGAGGAAATGAGGCCCAGGGGCACCTGCTGGGAGGAGTGCCAGGTGGCATGGCCCTTGCCCTCACCCTCTCATGTTGGGCCCCAGCCTGGCTTTGCACCCTGGGGCCCTTGGGGCAGGCGCATGTGCACAGGCCTCCTGCCTTCGCGGAGCCCTGGCCACGGTGTCTCCTTCCCTGTGCTGGCCTTTGTGACACCACCTGGTGCAATGACAGCATCCTGGGCTACACAGCAGAGGTGGGACCACCAGGGTCCAATCCCGAGTTCAGGGCCCTCACAGGGTGCTGACACCCCAGGGGTTCGGGCCACCCAGTCCTGGCCCTGGGAGGCTGTGACGGTGAGGAGGGGGAGACGTCAGCACTTGCTCGTCTGATGGGCCAGGGAGCACAGGGAGGTAACCCAGCCCCCCACCCAGACCTGCTGAGCTAGAGCTCAACATAGCACCCAGGTTTCCTGCTATGGAGGCTGCTAGCTGGTCCATATCACGCCATGGCCCTCACTGAACATGGGGTATCTCTGGGACAGCAAGGTACGCAGGACATTGTTGCAGTGTGTGGTTACCTGCAGTGCTGGGGGCCATGTGTGGGGGAGGCCCAAGGCTGGCAGGAGAAGGTGGGGTTCGGTCCCAGGAGCTCCAGGACCTGAGGCAGGTTTGGGCCGGGTCAGCCGTGGCCGTATGATTGTGCTCAGGACACTGGCTGGAGACCCGGTGGGTCAGCAAACACTGAGTAAGGCCCTGAGGTGCAAGGCAGTAACGCCTGGAGGGTGAAGGGAGAGCAAACTCCCCCACCCTCGCTCATCCTGCTCCAGCAGTTATGGAACAGGCAGTGTTGGGGTCAGAGAGTGGCTGGGATCCTGCATCCAGACTGCCAGCTCCCCTCCAATCCCACTGCCCCTGCCTCCAGCACCGCCCAGTGTCCACCAAGCGACTCCAGCCTCTCAACCAGGCCCCCGAGGAGCCATCCACCGTGTTGCTCTTCTCACAGGCCCCATGCTCCCCCCTCCCCACCTCCTGGCTTCTCACCTGGACCTGCCCAGTTGGCTGGCAACCAGCCCAGCTTTCAGGCCACCCCAACCCCACTCCTCCAAAACCACCTCCCTTCCCATCCATGGAACAACAGAAGTTCTCTCCGGTACATCATGTCTAGAATCCTGCATGCGGAGCAACTTTTACAAGTTTTGCTTTCATTATGTTTCGTCTCAAATTAAGAAGAAACAACATTTGACATAATAAGTCAGAAAATATCAAAATGTGTAATAAAATGAATTATCACCGAGCCCCTCCTGCACCTGCTCTCCTGAGCCAACATCAGCCATCTGGGGGACTAGATCTGCGCTTCCCCGATGGCAGCGATGCCCCCAGGCCACTGAGGGTGGACTCAATCGGAACATGGTCCATGACCCTTGATCCATGACCCTGAACTCCTGTCTCAGCTCGTGGAAATGTCCTTTTGGGCACCTGGCAGAGTGCACGTGTGTGGCTCTGTCTGTGCCCTGTGCTCGGAGGTGGTGGGAAGAGCCTGCCCTACCCACAAGTGCGTTTGGTTCTGCAGGTTGAGGTTTTCCTAGGGGGTCGGGGCTGAGCCTTGCAGACCAAACTATGTACATATCAGTGCTGCCCACCACACCTGCCCAGCATCCAGTGTGTGCCCACCAGCAGCTTTAAATGTCCTGTGAACAGAACACAGGGTAAATCTGTGTGAGAGAAGTGGGGCCATCTAACCCCGTGGATTAATGAGGAAGATGTGGCACTCAGGTCTACTTCGTTTAATTAAATGAATTGACTCCCTAAAAAAATTAATGTCACATTTTATAAATCAAATTCTGTTCTCTTTGACTTCTTTTAATTTCAGAGATAATTTTCCATAATTTTAACTGACTTTTAATTGGCAGCAGTTCTTCATTTAAGCTTTAAATTTCTTTTTCCTTTGGCCAAGTTTTTGCATTAACGTTCTAAGGAACAAACCCTCTAGGGACAAAAGCTATCATTTTATTATTTTTAAGATGTTTTGCGGTTCTCCTGTAATGAATGTATATCTCTTTTATAATACTGGTTTCCGGGTGATTCTTTGCTAGTAGGCTACGGCTTTATCTCAGGTTGTGTGTGTGCGGTGTGTGTGAGTGCATGCGTGTTTGTCTTTCTAATGTTCCCCTGGGCTCTTCTCTGATGTGCTGACCCAGGTGTGGACCTCGACAGCCTGGCTCCACCTGTCCCTTTGCCTGCTGTGCCTGGCATGGCTGCCGTGCCCACTGAGCCCCTATCCTACGGTGTCCCTTGCCACCCAGTTGGCAGGTGCAGGTGGTAGGAGCCCAACACAGGGCTGGCAGCCCTACTGGTAGGCCTGGCGAGCTGCTCTACTGGGAAGGCTATGGCTTTGCCAAGAAACCTCCAAGAGGCCTTGCCCACTTGCCCTGGGCCTGTCCTAACTGTGTCTCCTTCGCCTTGATTTTATATGGAGCAGCAGCCAGAGCTCTGAGCTGGGTGAGACCTAGCAATGGGCACAGTCAGACCTCACCAGGGATCGAGAGACCCTCCCCCTGGTCGCTGGCAGGTCTCATGCAGGCCCCTCCCCACTGGGCATGCAGGTTCTGGCTAACTCACCCAGCAGGACTCTCTGCTATGATGCCACCAACAACCCAGCTCATGCCTGGAGCCTTTGTCCCTGCCCTGGTGCCCATGTGGTCCAGTGGCCCCACCAGGGTTTGTTGGTGAGTGTCCAGAATTCAGTCCCTGTGCTCTGAGAACCTGGCTGGCCCAGCAGAGCAGCAGGAAGGGCAGTCAGCCCTCAGCTCCATGGGGTGCAGGCTGAGCCAGTGATGTGAACCTCCTCCTGTCATGGATGGCACCATGGGGCCACTGGCAGGCCTGGGGACCCATCACATGGATCTTAATTTTATTCACCTGTGCGTGCACACACATGCACACAGACACACATGCATACATGTGCGCACATACATACATATGCCCATGTACATGCATACACATACTGATACAGTCACACATAAGCACACACATTCACAATAGGCACAGACATTCACGCAGAGGCTCGGACATTCACACAGGCACACACATATACTGTTAGATTACTTTTAGAGTTTTCATCTCCAGATCCCACTTGACCACTTGATAGCCAGTGGGTTTCTGCCAGAGACCCCGCAGCGTTTGGGGGTCTGTTGCCAGCCTGTCTCCCTTTCCAGAGCCCCCAAGTGAGTTCCAAGGACCCTCTGTGCACCTGAGCCGATGCCCTCCCCCTGCTGGTCTCAGTTAGGAGGCTGTCATCCTGGGAGTCCCTTCCTCTGCGTGGTGGCCTCAGGAACGTGGCTACTTGGAGGGTGGCAACACCTCCGAGCCAGCTGCATAGCGCCCCCTGGTGGCTAACTGACCAAAGCTCTCCTGAATGTGTCCCATGCTCATCTCGGTGGATACTAATCAAGGCTGCCCTGTGCCACATTTCCCCCATGCCTGCTCCCCTCCAGGCTGGGGCTTGCCCATGCCAGCCGTGGTGTGCATTCAGGGCATCAGCTCCAATCCTTTCCATCAGTACCAGTGCTTGGAGTAGAGAAAAACCTTCATATTTGTTCATACTAAAATGTTATTGACTTACTTTGAGGCACACACCCCTGCTAAGTGTGCTTTATGGCAATTTCAGCACCACTGACTCCCCAACAGCTTGGGTGGAAAAAAGAGTCCCCATTGGGCCACTGTGGGGTCCAACCAGCCCCATGACCCAGTCAGACGCTGTGGTGGCCATTGCCGACCAAGGGCTCTGTGTCAGACTTAGAGTGCCACCTGTTTCGCACCACACCCCTTGCCAACTAGCTAGTCCTCATGCAACGTCAGAACGGTCAGTTCCAGGAGGGCCGCAAAACTGGACACCAAGGCCAGCACATTTCCATGGAAGCACCTCTGCGTGTACACATCTTCCTCCTCCACACACCCTCACTCATACATGCACACACATATGTGACACACATGGAACCCGGCTCCCCGTGTGGTACAACCACAAACAGTGCTGTCAGGGCCTCCAACTGAAGGTGTGTGGGGTACTCGGTACTAATGTGGAATAACCACCCGCTCCCGCTGCAGGAGACCCATGGTGCCCTCAGCTGGTGATGTTTCCAGGCTGGGATGTGGTCCTGAGATGGGGGTCCTGAGGTCAGGGTTCCTGAGAGGTGGTCCTGAGAGCGGGAGTCTGGGGGGAGGTGGTCCTGAGGAGGGGGTTGTCAGGTTGGCACCTCCAGGTCTAGGTCTGTGCTGGCGTGTCTTCCATGTCTCAGGAAAGGAAGGAAGCGAGATGGGAAAGCTTTCCATCTTCACTGTCCTCCTCTAGGTAGCTTTACTTGACCAGGACCAGAGTCTCCTGACAGGGCCACACCACTTGCTAGAAGCACTTACCCAACTTCATTTTGTGTGTCTCTAGAAAGACAGGAAGAGTGGGCTGCTGAAGCTGCTGGCCGGTGCGTCCACCAGGAGGAAGTCGCGCTCTCCGCCATCCACCTCTCCCACCCATGACCCCCAAGCAGTGGATGCCTCTCTCCAGGGCGCGGTGGGGCCCGAAGTGTCCTTGCTGTCCATCCACGGCAGGGCTGGGTCCTGTCCCATCGAAGGCGAGATGCAGGGCGCCTTGGGGATGGAGCCACTGCACAGGAAGGCAGGCTCCTTGGATCTGAGCTTCCCGTCACCCACCCGACCGGCCGCCTTCTCCACAATCGCTGTCCGCCCTGAGCCCAAGCCACTTCCCAGAGAGAGGTAATGGGCAGCTGTGTGCTTCTGGGCTTGGGTGCCGTGGTCTCTCAGGTGTGGAGCCACTCTGGGGAAAGGGACGATGGGATTCCTGGGGAGTGAACCTGCCTGGTGTCCCTCACTGTCCCAGAGACTCGGATAAAACAGGAGCAGGTCTCACATTCTGAGTCCATCTGCAATCCGAGTTTGGATTTACAAGGAAAATCTGATGGAACTGAGGTGTTCAGAGCCCAAAGAGATGAGCTGCGCCCCCAGCCCCACGGGAACCTGGAGTGATCCCACCCCGGGCAACTCTTCTGGAAGCCTGGCCCCTCACCCCAGATTGGCTCAGGGTTAAACCATATGACATGGCCCGTATTCATCTGTTTTTCACCAAAGCCAGCGATTTCATAGAGTTCAGCCCAGAGTTTCTGGATCTGGGAACTGAGTTCACCAAGGCATCAGGTGGAAGGGCCAGAGGTCAGCGTCCTCTTGGTGAGCAGCCTCATTTGAGTTATCGGTCCTTAGAGAGCTTCAGACAGGCCAGGGGCCTGCCGGGAGGAAGTACTTGCCTTTCTGAGCACCTCCTCCTCTGAGAGCTGCCTGAATGGTAAAAGGAGGGGGGTGCCCTGAGAATATAGTCTTGGTGTCTGTCAGAATCCTTCCCCCACTCGGCCACACTGACGAATGCCAGCTCTTCCATGTGGCCTGAGACACACCTCACACACCATGTACGCCATAGACACCATGTACGTCAGACACAATATGTACACCACACAACCATGTACATCAGGCACAATGCAGACACCATACACACACCATGTACACCAAACACAATACAGACGCCACACACACACCATGTACACCGGACACAATACAGATACCACACACACACCGTGTACACCGGACACAATACAGACACCACACACACACACCATGTACACCAGACAATACAGACACCACACACACACCATGTACACCAGACACAATACAGATACCACACACACACCATGTACACCAGACACAATTCAGACACCACACACACACACACCATGTACACCAGACACAATACAGACACCACACACACACACCATGTACACCAGACAATACAGACACCACACACACACCATGTACACCAGACACAATACAGACACCATGCACACCATGTACACCAGACACAATACAGACACCACACACACACACCATGTACGTCAGACACAGTACAGACACCACACACACACACCATGTACACCAGACACAATACAGACGCCACACACACACCATGTACGTCAGACACAGTACAGACACCACACACACACACCATGTACACCAGACACAGTACAGACACCACACACACACACCATGTACACCAGACAATACAGACACCACACACACACCATGTACACCAGACACAGTACGGACACCATGCACACCATGTACACCAGACACAATACAGACACCACACACACACCATGTACACCAGACACAATACAGACACCACACACACCATGTACATCAGACACAATACAGACACCACACACACCATGTACATCAGACACAATACAGACACCACACACACACCATGTACACCAGACACAGTACAGACACCACACACACACCGTGTACACCGGACACAATACAGACGCCACACACACACCATGTACACCAGACACAATACAGATGCCACACACACACCGTGTATACCGGACACAATACAGACGCCACACACACACCATGTACGTCAGACACAATACAGACACCACACACACACACCATGTACACGAGACACAATACAGACACCACACATACACCACGTACATCAGACACAATACAGACACCACACACACACCATGTACGTCAGACACAATACAGACACCACACACACCATGTACACGAGACACAATACAGACACCACACACACACCATGTACATCAGACACAATACAGACACCACACACACACACATGCCATACTCAACCTCACACACCACACACCTGCCTTTCTTCCACTCCCCTCCACCTTGGGGCCGCTCTCCCACATCAGAGCCTTCCTTCTTACATGAGACCAGCCCAGCTGCTATGGTCTCTGCAGGGATTTGGCCCTTCTCCAAGGCCCACGGCTGGGCTCCTGGAGCATCTCCAGTCAGGGTGACAGGCCCTGCAGGTGCTGAAGCTGCCCTCACATCTCCTCCGAGTTGTTTTCTTCTCAGCTCTCTCAACCTCCAGACTCTACGCGGGGCTTAAAAGACCCTGCTGTAAAAAATCTCGGGAGTCTCTGAGTAACTAGAAAATTCAGGGAATTCCTCCCATTTGCCCACAGTCCCAGCTAATCTGCATGTCATCCCTGGGGCCCTGGACACCCTCCTGCCCAGCACCCTGCACAGCTCATTAGTGACCAGCACTGCCTAGCACGGCCCTCGCCCCACACAGCCCTGCGCAGCCCTCAGGACGCCACGTCATGGCCCCCAACAGGCTGGAGCCAAGGACGTGATGACAGCAACGTCACCTTCAGGCTGGGGCAGCTCACCTGGCCTCAGGCCACACTCCCAATGTGTGGACGAGGGGTGCTGCCGCTGGCCTGTCTGTTGCCGCCTGTGTGCAAGCTGTTTCTGACAGTGATCTCAGAGGAAGGACCTTTAGGTTGAGGGTGCTATCGAGGGAGACTGCCCAGGTGTGTGTGGAGGAACCATGGGGAGCACCTCCCAGGCTGGCCAGGCTCTCAGGAGGAGGCCTTAGGAACCAGGGTACTGCCCTTCCAGGAACCTAGCTTTGGGTGGTCTGCAGCACTCCAGCCTCTGGGCAGTGCACAGGGAGTTGCGTTTCTGGACATTGCTTGGGATCAGGAAAGCTCTTGTCCGGCTGTTCTGCTGGGGTCGGCTGAGCTCCTGCCTGCACTCCCTCCCCATCCTGCCCCTGTGCACCACTGTCCGCTGCTTAACAGCCATGTCACCCAAATGAGTGCCTTTGCCGTTTGAGTCCCAGTCCCCACACACAACAAGAGGATGACGGTGCCTGGGGGTTATTATATTTGCAAAGCAGCAGAATTAGTACCCAGGAAAGGACCAACAAATTTGTTGTTCAGTTACTAAGTCATGTCCAACTCTTTGCAACCCCATGGACTGCAGCAAGCCACGCTCCTCTGTCCTTCTCTATCTCCAATGTTTGCTCAAACTCTTGTCCACTGAGTCAGTGATGTCATCCAACTGTCTCATCCTCTGTTGCCCTCTTCTCCTCCCAGTGAACAGCAAGGGCAAGGACAACCATAACAACACAAAAGATGACGTGTGTGACAGTGTCGTGTGACATCACGTACATGACAGTGAGTGAGATCATGGTGGGGGTGGTGGTCTCCCCCCTTTGATTGACAGTCCTTCATGTTCACATGCATAGATGGTATGTCCTCACCTCCCGCTGGCCTGTCAGCTGTCGAGCTCTGTTGGGATTTAGAAGTTTCTTGCTTTGATCTCTTGTGGGTCATGATAGTGGAATAATGGCTCCCAAAGACATCTCTGCCCTAATCCCCACACCAAGGATAGGATGGCAGATGGACCGAGCAGCTGACCCTAAAGTGGAGAGGTCATCTAGACCCAGGCGTGCCCGTGTGACCACAGGAGTCCTCGCAGGCAGACAAGGAGTTCAGCTTGCCTTGCTGGCTTTGAGTCGGAGGAAGAACAGGAATGCTCCTCGGGAACGCTGGCAGCTTCTAGAGGCAGGAAAAGGGGAGGGGACACAGTCTCCCCGAGACCCTCAACTGTGTCCACGTGAGGTTGTGACAAACATCAGGCTTTCAGAACTGCCAGATGTGTACATTGTTACGTGCTGTCTGTGGGAATCTGTCAGACGCTGCAGGGACCCCAGGCCCATGTAGACCTTCAAGTGTGGTGTCCAGCGTATATTCTTGCATCTCCAAGGTCCGGCAGGACACCGCTGTGATGACCTCAGTCCCTACCTGGGACCCCTTGTCCTCACCAGGGCCCCTGATGTGACACAGAGGATGCCCCCCACCCCACATGCCAGGCAGTGGCGCCTGCAGCAGTCAAGTGGTTCCTGAGCCCAGTCTGCAGGCTTGCTGTGTGTGTCTGACGCACGACACCAGGACTGTGCCGCAAGCTGCTGCCCTGCCCGTTCTCTTGGCCCTTCAGCGTCTTGGAAGGATCTGGATGGAATCCCAAATGCTTGTCTCATAGACACTTGGTCCACGTCATCCATCTGGGCTCTTTAAATCACAGGATTGCTCAGAAGCACCAAATTTTTAATTACATTCTTAAAGTTGCTTGTTTCACATCTGGCAGTTGAGGCAAAAGCTAAAACTTGTGAGAAATGAACTCACCATTGTTCTTTCCTTGGGGGGTTGGAAGGGAGTGGCAGGTGTCTGCAGAGAAGGCGGTGGTAGCTGGAAGCCATGGGGGAGGCAGCGGTCCTGATGGTCACACAGCCTGGGTGCTAGGGGTGGGAGATGCTATTTGCATGGTGTTGGCTGACCTCACAGGTGCTGCTGTGTCCCAGCAGCCACCCGTCCTCCTCCAGGGAGTGGCTGGCAGGCAGCTGCTCACAGATATGCCAGGTTGGGAGGAGCTGTCACCCTTTCCTCACCCTGAAGGGGACCAAAGTGGAAACTGGTCCCAGCCTGCACACTGCAGGCACCTGGGGAGCTAGGCCAGCCTGCTCTCTCAGCACCAGGGCCTGCTCACCAGCCCAGCCAGCCCAGAGACTCATTTTCTCTCTGCCCCTGCTTCCACCCCCTGGAGCAGGCTGGGAACAGGGTTTTTTCTGCCTGAGCGTCTTCCCCAAGCCCCGCACCAACTCCAGCCAGACAGGCCGGCCCCCAGGCTGTGTGCAGCTGGTTGAAGGAGGATGAAGTCGGCCTTAATGTTTTCATTCGGCATCCTGGTCCTTAGACGTCTGCGGGCAGATCCTGAGGAAACTTGTTCCCTGGTCCACTCCCCCCAGAATCTCATCCAGTGGGCCCAGGGTGCCCAGTCTGTGGGCCTCACTTCTAGAAGAGCTGACCTGGGACCTCTTGCTTTATTACATCCTGATTCCTCCAGGTCCAGGAAATACCAAGTCAGAGGCTCTGTGGACAAAACCCCTTGAGGACCCTGGGGACCCCCAGCTGCCAGACTCCTTCAGGGGCCCTTGGTGTGGCTGTGGCTGATGGGGAGGCAGGGCCCAGGGTACGGTCAGGAATCTCTCCCCTTCCCCAGCCAGGAAGGGGGGAGGGGGTGGGCAGCCCTCCTCAGAGAGAGGGGAGGGAGGGCCCAGAGCTCTGAGAGCATGGGGGCAGGGGGTAACTGGAGAGAAAGAGTGTCACAGTCTGCACCTCTGGCCCAGGGAGGACACCTGGTGGTTTGTGGGACTCGCGGGGCTGGGAGAACAGAGAGTGCCCTGGCTGAGAATGGCTCTCCCCAGCCCAGCCTCCTTCTCTGCCACTGCCCACGACAGGGGTGTGGGCCAGACTGAGCCCGGGAGCAGGAGGTCCCTGTCCGGGTCACCTGTGGGCCAGACCAGTGGGCGGAGCTGAGCTGGGAGGTGGAGCCATGGGGCTGAGGTGAGTCTGGAGGGAGTGGGGACAGATGGAAGCACAGGTCCTCTTCCCAGCGTGCTTCTCGTTTGAGCCATGTGGTTCTAGCCCAGGAGGGTGGTGTGGATGGTGGGCTGGGATGGGGGTGGGGTGGGGAGAGATGAGGAGCATGGCGAGGCCCAGCGCTTGGCAGGTCCATCGCGGAGACTTCACTGACCCCACATACCCAGCCCGTGGTGTCTGCAGTTTGCAGCCAGTGAGAACAGGTGCTGTGCTGGCCACCAGATCACCCAGAGTGGGGTGTGCACAGAGTCCTCAGCTCCCTGCCTGGTCATTACCCCCAGAAGGGCAGTGGGCATAGGGCCAGTGTGACACCAGTGGGATGCCTGTGTGGCCCCCAGCTGGAGGGGTGTGGACCAGCAGCTCTGCTGGGCTGGATGGCAGGGAGGCCTGGTCACAGCCATCTGCCCTCATCCTGGGGGTGCTTTAGAAGCCTGGTCCTCAGAGCCGCCTCCTTGAGGCTTTCCAGGCAGGTGTGGAGTATAGACCCACCCTGTGCCCTTGGCCAGGCATGGCTGTCTCAGATCTGGGGAGCCCTCGGTGGGGAGGGGGGCCACCTGCTGAGGCCTGTGTGTCTGTTCCTGATCAGTGCCCAGGCATTCAGCAGGCAGAAGCTCCCACAGCGGAGACCCAGGTGGATTTTATGGCATGTTAGTCTGAAAACAGGGGTGGGAGGCCCTGGAACCCTGGAGACGGTGGGCTGCTCGCTCACCCCGGTGTCTGTTTCCCCAGGTACCGCGTGGTGGTCTCATACCCACCCCAGAGCGAGGCAGAGATCGAGCTGAAGGAGGGGGATGTGGTCTTCGTGCACAAGAAACGTGAAGACGGCTGGTACAAGGGGACCCTGCAGAGGAACGGCCGCACCGGCCTCTTCCCTGGCAGCTTCGTGGAAAGCTTCTGAGGCCGTACCTGCCCCCCAGGGACAGAGGTGCAGGGACCCCAGGGGAACAGCCACCAGAGGCCCCAGTCCTTCCAGGCAGGCGGCAGGACCCACACACTGTGGGGTGGTTTGCTCCCAGGACCCTTCTTGCCCTCTACTTATGGGGCTGACAGGGAGCACGGGCCCAGCACATTTGGAGAGCGTTCTCAAGGCGGCTCCGGGCTTCACTTGGGTCTGGATTGCCCCTCACCCCATCTATACCTCAGGCACCACCACCGGGACCCTTAGCATGGTGCCCTGGCCCAGGTCATTATCGGCCAGGTCCCTGAGGCAGCGCTCGGCTCCCGTGGGCGAGGTGTACACAGTGCTTCTCGCCTTGCTACCACGGTCCTGCTCTCGTTCTTCTTTCTTACACCTTTTTACTGCAAAGCTGTTAGACTTTATAAATCTCTAACAGGTCGTACACTGCCTATTTTTCATACATCTGGTGCTGCCTTTTTGTAAAACTAGTAGGACTTGGTTGAAAAGATCTCTGGGGAGACAGCAAATGGGCAGAACTTCTGCAGGCACCCTGTGAGCCTGGGGAGCCTGATGTTCACAGCCTCGGTCCTCCTAGGGCTAGAGGGGCCTCAGCGTTGGTGGGAGTTAGGAAAAGCCTGTCTCTTTAGCCCTTCCAGTGGCCCTGCTGCATCTGGAGATGTTCTGACAGGGCTGGCAATGAAGGAACAGGAGGGGGGACCCCAGGCCGAGAGGCCCTCCTGTCACTGTAGAGAGGAGACCACACCTAAGGTTTTCACTGTCGAAACGTGCGGTGGTCACCACAGTTCAGATTTGCCACCTTGTGGAGGTTTCACCAAGTTTCCTTTAAATGGATAACTACTCTGTTCTCAGTGCAAACCTTGGTCTCGAGACCAGAGACATGGGGCTAACCAGGGCCACCAAAGGGCCATAGGAGCAGAGTCAGGGGTGGCAGCCATGGGTTGAATGCGGGCTCTGGCTGGGAAATGCTTGGCACTTTGCACACACACACACACACACACACGTTGTTTCTGTTAGACACAGATGTGTGTGATTTTGGAGGAACGAACTGATGACAAACCACGATGCCTGTGATTCTGAGTCTTTAAATAAAACTGAACGTGGAGAAGTCTGGTTTCTGGTTGGGGGAGCAGTCAGGTGGGGCCGGGCTGGGTGGGAGCTAAGCTGCTAGAAGACCCCCACATCCCCTCCACTGCCTGTGGGTGCACAGCCCTGCCACCGCCAAGAGCCTCAGAGTGGGGAACCCGTCTGTGTGGTAGGGTGGTATGGCGCTGAGGGTATGGGGGTACCAGACAGTCACACCCGGCACAGGGAGGAGTCCACTGCTGGGCCAGCAGAGCTGAGCCTGGGTGGGCGTGGGCATCTCTAGGTGCCCTGCAGGGTCTTGCCTGCTTGGAAGGGCAGAATGGCTTTCTATAGGTGATGCCCCTCCCTTGCTTGTGGGAAGCCTTCATGCCAGGAGTCATGCAGGTCCTGTGGACTAAGGGCGCCTGGAATCAGCCTCCAGATGAGCACACTTAGGGCCCTGCCTCAGGCGTCTTGGCTAAGGAGACCTGTCCTGGATCACCAGGTGCAGGGTGCCTGACATCCACCAGCAAGAGGGGTGTCAAGAGGCTGCCAGTTTCCAAAAGGGGGCTTGTAACCAGTAGCAGGTGGAGGACTGCCCATGGGCCAGGAGCTGCTCTCTTGGCCTGGACTACTGCCCAGAACCTCTGACTTTCACATCACTGGAGGTGGAACGGAGCTTAGCCCCAAGAGCTATTTCTCTCTTCTATAGGAATGGAGTGAACTTGGGGGTGGGGAGGGGAGGGGAGGGCTGCACTGCCATGATGAAGCCTCCACACACCTCTCCAGGAAACCGGACCAAAGACACTTGGCCAGATGGGCAATGGAGTTCAGTTCAGTTCAGTTGCTCAGTTGTGTCCAACTCTTTGCGACCCCATGGACTACAGCACACCAGGCTTCCCTGTCCTTCACCAACCCCTGGAGCTTACTCAAACTCATGTCCATCAAGTTGGTGATGCCATCCAACCATCTTATCCTCTGTCGTCCCCTTTTCCTCCTGCCTTCAATCTTTCCCAGCATCAGGGTCTTTTCCAATGTGTCAGTTCTTCCAATAAGGTGGTCAAAGTATTGGAGTTTCAGCTTCAGCATCACTCCTTCCAATGAATATTCAGGATTGATTTCCTTTAGGATGGACTGGTTGGATCTCCTTGCAGTCCAAGGGATTCTCAAGACTCAAGAGTCTTCTCCAACACCACAGTTCAAAAGTTATCAGTCCTTCGGCCCTCAGCTTTCTTTATAGACCAACTCTCACATCCATACATGACTACTGGAAAAACCATAGCTTTGACTAGATGGACCTTTGTTGACAAAGTAATGTCTCTGCTTTGTAATATGCTGTCTAGTTTGGTCATAGCTTTTCTTCCAAAGAGCAACCGTCTTTTAATTTCATGGCTGTAGTCACCATCTGCAGTGATTTTGGAGCCCCCAAAATAAAGTCTGTCACTGTTTCCATTGTTTCCCCATCTATTTGCCATGAAGTGATGGAACCAGATGCCATGATCTTAGTTTTCTGAATGTTGAGTTTTAAGCAAACTTTTTCACTCTCCTCTTTCACTTTCATCAAGAGGTTGTTTACTTTCTGCCATAAAGCTGGTATCATCTGCGTACCTGAGGTTATTGATATATCTCCTGGCAACCTTGATTCCAGTTTGTGCTTCATCGAGCCCTGCATTTTGCATGATGTACTCTGCATATAAGTTAAATAAGCAGAGTGACAACATACAGCCTTGATGTACTCCTTTCCCAATTTGGAACCAGTTTGTTTCATGTGCAGTTGTAATTGTTGCTTCTTGATCTGCATACAGATTTCTCAGGAGGCAGGTAAGGTGGTCTGGTATTCTCATCTCTTGAAGAATTTTCCACAGTTTGTTGTGATCTACACCATCAAAGGCTTTGGCATAGTCAATAAAGCAGAAGTAGATGTTTTTCTGGAAGTCTCTTGCTTTTTCGATGATCCAGTGGATGTTGGCAATTTGATCTCTGGTTACTCAGCCTTTTCTAAATCCAGCTTGAACATCTATAAGTTCAAGGTTCCTGTACTGTTGAAACCTGGCTTGTGACATTGTACAGGAGACAGTAATCAAGACCATCCCCAAGAAAAAGAAATGCAAAAAGGCAAAATGGTTGTCTGAGGAGGACTTACAGATAGCTGAGAAGAGAAGCTAAAGGCAAAAGAGAAAAAGATATACCCATCTGAATGCAGAGTTCCAAAGAATAGCAAGGAGAGATAAGAAAGCCTTCCTCAGTGATCAATGCAAAGAAATAGAGAAAAACAATAGAATGGGAAAGACTAGAGCTCTCTTCAAGAAAACTAGAGATACCAAGGGAACATTTCATGCAAAGATGGGCACAATAAAGGACAGAAACGATATGGACCTAACAGAAGCAGAAGATATTAAGAGGTGGCAAGAATACACAGAAGAACTGTACAAAGAAGATCTTCATGACCCAGATAATCATGATGCCAGACATCCTGGAATGTGAAGTCAAGTGGGCCTTAGGAAGCATCACTACGAACAAAGCCAGTGGAGGTGATGAAATTCCAGTTGAGCTATTTCAAATCCTAAAAGATGATGCTGTGAAAGTGCTACACTGAATATACCAGCAAATTTGGAAAACTCAGCAGGACTGGAAAGGTCAGTTTTCATTCCAATCTCAAAGAAAGGGCAATAGAGATCAGAAGATAAATGAAGTGCACAGATATCATGGCTCAGTGGACCTCCAAGACCAACTCCCAAGGCTGGGCGATGAGCCAGGACCTCCATGGAAAGAGTGTGTTGGGCATGAGGGTGAAGGGCGGGCAGTGCCTTGGGGATCTGCAGGCCAACTAGTGGGGTCCTGACAGCAGGGAGTAACACATCGACCACCGACCACCACCCCCCACCCCCCACCCCCCCCACTCCAAGAGCCACATCCAAGTCCTGGCAGGTTTCCCTTTGCTGGTTTCACCCCTGTGGGGAAGGGCAGAGGTAAGAAGAAAAGGAAAGCAGAAAGAAAATGCAGAGGTAATGGGCTCTGCCTCCTGCCCCAGTGCTTGCCTGGGCCTCAACCTGAGGGTGGGGACGAGGTTCCTTCCCAGGGACCCCAACCCCTGGGTGAAACAGGAGAAGGGACCATCCCTCTCTAAAGCAGGACGGGGACTGGGAGGGCAGCAGCGAGGGGCTGCGAGTCAAGTGTGCTGCCGGACGGAGAGCCACGGCCCCCAGTGTCCCAATCCCTCTCAGGTTACAAATGACAGAGAGGGGCTGAGGTTGCTAGCCAGCCGACAGGAGTTGGGAGCCACTCTTGGTCACCGGGTGGGCCCAGAGTGATCACAGGGTCCTTGCCAGGACTTCAGGGAGGGGGGAGAGGCGCTGCGTGGGAAGGACTCCGTGCCCAGGCTCTGAAGCTGGACAAGCCACAGTCTCTTTTGGCCCAGGTCGGGTCCTGAGTGACCCGGGGAAGCCGCTAGGCCTCGGCCTCAGTTTCAGGAGGGCTGGAGTGGGCCTATTTGAACCGGGACGGGAGGAGGGCCAGTCGGGCAAAAGGAGAGGGGCCTCCTATCAGGAAGTGTCCGTAAGGGTCCTGCTAAGAGCTGAAGGAACTGCTGAGGAAGAGGCTCCAGGTAATCGGGAGGCCCCCAAGGAGGTGAGCACCAGGGCCGCGCCGCGGAGGGACCACCAAGGGGGCGGTTCAGCTGGGACTGGGCTGGACGCCAGCCCCGCGAGGAGAGAGGTGCACCCGGCAGTGGTGGGGACTGAACACGGATCAAGGAAAGAGCGCAGATCCCTAGGAAGGCAACAAGCGGGGACTGGAGGGTGGCGGGTGGGGGCGGTGGAGGGGCGGAACGACAGGCTCTGCCTCCTGCCTCGGGGCTCAACCTGGGGGTGGGGACGAGGATCCTTCCCAGGGACCCCACGCCCTGGGTGAAGCCGCAGCCCCGCTGGGAGACAGTCCTGCCCGCTCTGTAGTTCGCAGAATGACTCTCTCCCGTGCCAGGCCCCTTAGGCCCTCGGCTTTTTGGCACCTAACTGCCCTTTTCTCTAAATATGAAAATTAAGCAGCTCTTGCCCTGACGGTTCCCAAAAAGAAACACAACGGCCCCTTTAAGAGAAGACGTGCAGCTGCCCTCGGAATCAGAAAAACGGGGTCTACGCGATACAGGGATCGCAGGCGGACGTTGCGTGGTCGCAGGGACGCAGGTGTGGCCCGGGAAGGGGACTCGGCGCACCCGTGTCCCAGGAGCACTGGACACACGTCCACAGTGCGTTCACGCACTAGACCCACGCACAGGGCACACGCACGGTACGTCGACGCTCGGGACACACGTCCACAGTACGTTCACGCACGGGACCCACGCACGGCACGTCGACCCTCGGGCTCACGCACGGGTTTCGCACGCGAGGCTTGGGCCACTGTGCCGACCCGGGAGGCAAGTTTGCAGCGGTTCTCGTTAGCTGGCTGAAGAGGCAGACGAGGAGTGGATGGCGCGCGTTTTTGTAAGAAACGGGAGGCGTGGGGAGTGAGTGTGTGTGTGTGTGAAGGTGACAGGCACACGGCTGTGCTTCGTTCGTGCCGTGTTTCACACGAGAAAGTTACGGACGCGGGGAGCGCGACCGGGCAGTGGGCGGGCCTTGTCTGGAGGTCCCTCAGCGCGTGCTGTTTTCTGTAACCACGTAAGTAACCGGCTTTTTCAAAACTTAATTTTCAGTGTAAAAGTCCAATGACCCGTTTTGAATGAAAGTCAGAAGCTGAGCCGCTGCTGCCTCTCGGGGCTACTGACAGGGATCCTCAGAGTCCGCGCTCACCCGGCGGAGACGCCTGGGCTGAGGCGAGGCGCGGGAGGCAGCCTCTGAACAGGCGAAGGAGGGGGCGGGGAGGAAACGGGGCGGGGCGGGGCAGGCCCTGGAGGAGGGACGGGGAACCTGCGCCTCCGGCGGCCCACGGCCCCTCCGCCTCACCTACCCCGACTCCTCACCCCAAACCGGCCCGACCTTCTCTCCTGGCCGGGCGTGTGGACCCTGGACAGCAGAGCTGGGCCGCCCTGAGGGCCGGGCCTGGGTGTGGGTGCGCTCTGTGTACGGTCGCAGACGCAGTCCTGACGCTGGTTTCAGACGCTGAGGCCTTCAACCCTCCAGGCTGAATCGTGTTTGGCGGCCGCCCTCGGGGCGTCGTAGGGCGGCTCTGTGGCCTGAACGCTGACTGATCACGGGAAGAGGGGGCAGGCCCTGCAACACCACCAAGCTACCCACACTGTGGCACGTCCAATTCGTGCTTCTGAAGTCAGCCCTTTAATACGCATCTTAAATGTGCGTCAGAGCCCTAGTAAACGTAAATCATACTGGGAATGACCTCGCAGCTGCTCGCCTGCCACATTGCAGATTTATGTTTTTTCAGCGAACTCATCAAAGGACCTACACTTTATTTATTTATTTCTTAAGTAATTTATTTATTTTTGGCTGTGATAGGTCTTCGTTGCTTGCATGGATTTTCTCTAGTCGCCGGGAGCGGGGACTGGCTGCTCTCTAGTTGCGGTGTGGTGGCTTCTCTTGTTCCTGAGCATGGGCTCTGCGCACGCGGGCTTCAGTAGTTGCCGCGTGTGGGCTCAGTAGTTGTGGCACACGGGCTTAGTTGTTCTCGGCTTGTCGGATCTTCATGGAGCAGAGATGGAGCCCGCGTCTCCTGCATTGGCAGGCGGATTCTTTACCACTGAGCCCCCAGAGAAGTTCAGGACCTACAGTTTTAATCAAATGCTTCACAATCTTCTGTGGGGCCCAGTCAAATCACTGTCAGTCCTCAGGGAGGTCTCTAGTGGCATACCACGGGGCTCTGCCCAGTTGAGTATTCTATAATTCAGGTGAAGGCATTAAGGTATTAAATATCACATCTATCAATTGCTCAAAGCTTGGCCACACAGGTAGATATAACAAGACGGCAGAATCACCGACATGCATTCCTCAAGGGAAGAGATTTCATGCACAATTAAAGTGATTGTAGAACCGTATTTCCAGAAATGTGTGGTTTATTGTGTTTGACCAACCAGCATGACTGGGTTCTCCATAAGGAGGACATGACAAAAGTAAATCCCAAACTGCCAAGGTGAGTTCAGAGAGAGGGCCCCCCACCCCTGAAAGTCTAGCTGAAGGCAGGTGCAGCGGTGGGGCCTGGGGAAGGGTTAGTGGCCACACAGCTGCCTTCAGGAATCAGGAGTTGGAGAGGACTCCCAGGTTGGCTAGGCAGGACTGGAAAGGCAGGCAGGCTTCCCTCAGTTTCAGACCAGGTGATTTCCAGGTTTTGGAATTAATTATTAATAGAAAAGGTCAGGTTGCATCAACCAAGTAAAATTGTAAAAATTGTTTTAAACTTTATATCCTCAAATCCCCAGAACTCTTTGTTCAAATGAAATCTTCTCTGGAAACCTAGCACACAAACCAAATGAAAGCAGGGCTGTTCTTGAAACAGTAGTGTGACCCACAATCCACTGCCCTCTGTGGGTCTCCCAGACAAACAGGAGCTTCTACTTTGTTTCTGTAACAGCTAACAAGCCATCGGTGGGCTGGGGCCTGCTATTCTAATAAATTCCTTGAGGGTCTTGTCAGAATGTTTAGACCCAGAAGCATATCCAGAATTGAAATCACAAAGCTTGGTCAAACCCTTCAGTGACCACACTCAGTCCTGTCCATCATACTCAGCTGAGGCTATGCTCCCAGAAAGCTTCAACATTTTGTTTTGGGCCCAGTGTCTCCGATCTGCTCATTTCTCCTTTTACTCAGTCTAAGGACCACTGTTACGAGATGTCCCTAAGCAGCCACTTCATGGTCTTGGGGCTCCTGCCTCCTAAGCCACATAGCTGCCATGAAAGTGAAAGTTGTTCAGTTGTGTCCAACTCTGTGACTCCATGGACTATGCAGTCCCTGGAATTCTCTAGGCCAGAATACTGGAATGGGTAGCCTTTCTCTTCTCCAGGGAATCTTCCCAATCCAGGGATCAAACCGAGGTCTTCTGCATTGCAGGCGGATTCTTTACCAGCTGAGCTACAAGGGAAGCCCAGCTACAGCTGCCGTGATCTGCAGGAAAACCAGGTTCTGTGGAGGTTAATTCACTCCTGCGTCTCAGTGAGACGGCTTCTTCTCCTCTATCTCTTGATAGAAAAGCCTCACCTGATAGACACTGGCTTTACCTTCCTCCTCTGAGGGCAGGATGGTGCCTAAATGCATTTTCCAGTCTGCCCTGCAGCCAGGCCTGATCCTGAGTGGGGATGCCTTCCTTCTTCCCATCTTTCTGAGAGCTCGGGTGTGGATGTATTGACTTCAGTCCTGGCCACAAAGACAGGAGCAAACTGTACAGGATGGAGGAAGAGGAGGAGGAGGTGGGGGCTCTGACCAGTCAAAGCCTCGGTGGACAACCTGCCCACGGGAGAGAGAAGGAAACACTGTCTATTTAAGCCATTGTCACAGGGAGGCTCTTATTATAGTAGTCAACCTTTTCCTTGTAAACCTGTGGACTTATTTTTGGGAGGACACCAGTCTTCACCAGATTGCTTTCTAATCTGATGCTCTATGAATGGATCATAGATGGAGCAGATGTTTCGGAGTGACCAAAAGCCAGTTCTGACTTTTGCTTATGGACATAATGGAAAAACAGAATTGGATTTACCCTGCCATCTGACATAGCTAGAAAACCAGACAAAACACAGGACATTGGAACATGGGCATCACAGAATGATTCTTGGGAGAAGGGCCCTTTAGTGAGTGAGGGCTGCCATCACAGAGAACCACAGATGGGGCCTAAAAACCAGAAGTTTAATTTCCTGCAACTCTGGAGGCTGAAGGTCTGATATCAAGGTGTCAGCAGGACTGGTTCCTCCTGAGGCCTCTCTCCTTGGTTGTGTGGACTACCGTCCCCTCCTTGGGTCTTCACATGGCTCCCTCAGGGCGCCTGTGTCTCGATCTCTTCCTGTTGGATTACAGGCTACCCATATGACCTCATTTACCTCACTTACCACTTTATAGAGACATTACCAACAAAGGTCCGTCTAGTCAAAGCTGTAGTTTTTCCAGTAGTCATGTATAGATGTGAGAGTTGGACCATAAAGAAAGCTGAGTGCGGAAGAATTGATGCTTTTGAATTGTGGTGTTGGAGAAGACTCTTGAATCTTGAGAATCCCTTAGACTGCAAGGAGATCAAACTAGTCAATCCTCAAGGAAATCAGTCCTGAATATTCATTGGAAGGACTAATGGCTGAAGCTGAAACTCCAATACTTTGGCCACCTGATGCGAAAAACTGACTCATTGATAAAGACCCTGATGCTGGGAAAGATTGAAGGCAGGAGGAGAAGGGGATGACAGGATGAGATGGTTGAATGGCATCACTGACTTGATGGACATGAGTCTGAGCAAGCTCCGGGAGTTGGTGATGGACAGGGAAGCCTGGTGTGCTGCAGTCCATGGAGTTGCAGAGAGTTGGACACATCTCAGTGACTGACTGACCTTTTCACAGACCCTGCATCAAACAGGGTCACATGCTTCAGCTTCATTGCATGATTTTCTTGTGTGTGTGTTGTGTTTATTAAGTTAAAAATATTTTGTAAATTTGCCTCTTTTTGAGCTGTAGGTTTTTTTGAAGTGTATTATTTAATTTCTGAATATTTAGTATTTTCCTGGGTATTCTTTCCATTACTGATAGCTAGTTTAATTCCATTGTGGTCAGAGAACATACTTTACACAGTTTCAGCCCTCTTATGTTTATTCATTGAGGCTGATCTTATGGTAAAAAAATCTTCTGTGTGAATGTGCTGTGTGCCCTTGAAGAGACTGTGTGTCCTCTCCTGGGGGTTGGAGTGACCTCTAAATGTCCGTTAGATCAAACTGATTGATAGCGTTGTTTAAGTTTTCTTGAGCTTTGTAGATTTTTGTTGTATCAGTTACTGAGAGAACCTTGTTGGCATTTCCTGTCACAGGGTGGGCTTATTCTTTTAACCTCTGTGGTATCTGCAGGTCTCAAGTTCTGTCAGTTTTTTCTTCAGGTACTTTTACTTAGTTATTAGGTGCAAAGACACATGGTCGATAGATTCTCCTGGTAAATCGGCCCCATTATCATTCAGAAATGACCCCTTTATCCCTATCCCTATGCAGGTCCTTGTTCTGAATTGACTTTGTCTTGGTTATGCTCCCACTGGTGGCTCAGAGGATAAAGAATCTGGCTGCAATGCAGGAGACCTGGGTTCCATCTCCAGGATGGGAAGCTCCCTGGAGGAGGAAATGGTAACCTACAGCAGTATTCTTGCCTGGAGAATTCCATGGACAGAGGAGCCTGGCGAGCTACAGTCCAGGGGTTACAAAGAGCTGGACACGACTGAGTGACTAACCCCTTTGGTTATGCTGCCGTTTTAGTTTTTGTCTCATTCATGTTTTCGGGAGATGTATTTTTCCATCCTTTTACTCTGTCTTCATATTTAAAGTAGTGTTTTAGTAGACAGTGTATAACTGTATTTTACTTCTAAAATCCAACCTGACAGTCTCTGCCTGTTAACATTGGAGTGTTCTGACTGGTCGCAACAATGTAATCAAATTTAAGTCTACAATCTTGCTATTGTTTTTCACCCATTCATTATTTCTTTTTTCTCCCTCTTTCTGCTTTGGACTTGTTATTTTTCTGTTTTCCTAAAATAAAAAGGAATTTTATTTCCTTTTTGACTCCAGGCATACTTTTGTTTTGAAATTTTGTGATTGCTTTGGGTTTACAATATGTATATTTAGTTATCATTGATAAGTCATTCTGGTGTTAAAGATACACATTATGCCTCTTCACTTGTTTTGTGAGCATTTTTATTATTCAGATATGCCAATTCTGCCCTCAGTCTCCAGGCTGCTGTTTTCGTGTTTTCCTTCTGTATGTGTTACAAAAGCCCATAGTCTGTTTTGATTTTGCTTTAAACAATTGATTATCTTAAAGCAGTTTAAAATATTTTTATATTGAAGTATATAGTTGGTTTACAGTATTGTGTGTGTTTTAGGTGTACAGCAAAGTGATTCAGAGATACAATTATATCTGTTTTTTCAGATTCTTTTTCTTTATATTACAAAATATTGAGTATAGTTCCTTGTGCTTTGTGGTAGGTCTTTGTTGGTTATCTATTTTATACATAGTAGTATGATATCAAAGCACTTTTTAAACTAGAAAAAAAGATTTTAAGTTATGTATTTACCATTTCCAGTTACTTTGTGTAAATTTGAATTTCCTTTAGGTGTCATTTTCCCTCTGCCTGAATCACCCCCTTTAACATTTCATGTCATCCAGGTGTGTTAGTGGTGAAATTTTTCAGCTGTTGCTTGTCTTAATATCTCTCTTTTGCCTATATTTTTGAAAGATATTTCTACTGGCATGGAATTCTAGGTTCTTTTTTTCATTTAGCATTTGAAAAGGTATTGTCTGTTGGTTGGCATTGTTCTTGATGAGATCTTTGTTTATTCTTAACCTCGTTTCTCTAGTAATAGGGAAAAACCTCTTAATAGAATTAACTTGTATTCTATGTTAGTCACTAAAGGGATGTTCACTATAAGCCCTAAATTCTACATAATGGCCCATCTCTGGGAACCCCACCTCCCAGGTAATGAGCAGTAAGCTAAAATACCTTCCAGGAACCCTCCTGACCAGGCCTACCTGTGAGTGACTATAGGAGGATGAAATTCACATGTTCCCTCTGGAGGCTGATGGGAATCTGGAAGTGTCTGACTTTATTCCCTCCCCTTTGGTATAAAAGGGGCCTGCATTCTAACTCAGGCAAGATGGTTCTTTGGGGCACAAGCCCACCGTCTTCTCAGTGTGCTGGCTTTCCAGATAAAGTCACTACTCCTTGTCCCAACAACTCGTCTCTTGATTTATTGACCCGTTGTATTAAGAGCAGGATGAGTGCGAACTCGGTAACACCACCATTCAGACTCCTTGGAGTGTCGAAGATGTTTCCTTCTTCAGGCATCTTTTTTTTTTAATTAGTTAATTTATTTTAATTGGAGGCTTTTTACTTTACAATATTGTGGTGGGTTTTGCCATACATTGACATGAATCAGCCATGGGTGCACGTGTCCCCCCATCCCGAACCCCCCTCCCACCTTCCTTCCCATCCCATTCCATCCCTCTGGGTTGTCCCAGAGCACCAGCTTTGGGTGCCCTCCTTCATGCATTGAACTTGCACTGGTTACCTATCTTACATACAGTAATATACATGTTTCAGTGCCGTTCTCTCAAATCATCCTCCCTTGCCTTCTCTGACATAGTCTAAAAGTCTATTCTTTACATCTGTGTCTGTTTTGCTGCCTTGCATATAGTGTCGTCATTACCATCTTTCTAAATTCCATATATATGCATTAATATATTGTATTAATGTTTCTATTTGACTTACTTTCGCTGTATGTAATAGGCTCCAGTTTCATCCACCTCATTAGAACTGACTCAAATGCATTCTTTTTTTATAGTTGAGTAATATTTCATTGTGTATATATACCACAGCTTCCTTACCCATTTGCCGATGGACGTCTAGGTTGCTTTCATGTCCTAGATGTTGTAAATAGTGCTGCAGTGAACATTGGGGTACATGTGTGTGTCTCTTTCAATTCTAGTTTCCTTGATGTGTATGCCCAGCAGTGTGATTGCTGGCTCATATGGCAGTTCCATTTCCAGTTTTTTAAGGAATCTCCACACTGTTATCCATAGTGGCTGTACCAGTTTGCATTCTAACCAACAGTGTAAGAAGGTGCCCTTTTCTCCACACCCTCTCCCACATTTATTGTTTATAGACTTTTTGATGGTGGCCATTCTGACCAGCATGAGATGATACCTTGTGGTAGTTTTGATTTGCATTTCTGTAATGAATGATGTTGAGCATCTTTTCATGTGTTTATTAACCATCTGTATTTCTTCTTTGCAAGCATCTTTTTAAAGCTAGTATTTTTCCCGTGTGGAGTAACATCTTAAACACTGTAGTCAACAATTCCGCAGGGAAATAGGGAAAGGGGAGTGAAAACAAAATCTGGGGCAGGCCCTGGCTTTGATTCAGAGGCTGCCTGCCTTCCGCTCCTGTTCTCTGACATGAGGGACTTGATAAGCTATTTCCTGATGCCCAGGAACGTGACCCTCAGCCCACTGCTTCCTGGAGACGTTCTTTCTGTGCAGCAGCCTGTGTTGATGCATAAGACGTTCAGAGACAAGTATTGTGGACAGAAAGCTTCACTGTTCACTTGGAAAGACTCAGAAGTGCCAGGTTTCCTTTGCCCAGCATGGCCACCATCACAGGAGGAGACAGGTCAGACCAGACTCTGACTCCTGTTCCACCTCCATGAGCGCAGGTCTCTCTTCCCTGGACCTCACCTCACCCTCTTTGCTGATCCGTCTGGTGGGGCAGCAGCACAGACTGCTTGCTTCCCAAAGTTCAAAGAGGAGCCCAAGAGTCTCGAGAGCTACTGGGAGTGGGAGGCCCCAGAAGGAGCAGCTGTAGAAAGCCATGAGGGGCCGTGCAGTGGGCGGTGCCCTGGGGTGGTTTACTTGTTTGGTCAGCTCTTCCCTGGGAGCCCGGGCAGGAGAACTGAAGGTCTGGGACCACGCAGCTCTGTGGTGGGTGACCCCAGCCTGTGGTGACTCTGCCCACACAAGTGACAATTTCCCCACAGGCAGGAATTAAAGCAGACTGCTTGGGATTCCCTCACAGAGGCACAGGCCATGTACAGGCACCCGGGATCAAGTTGGCCTTGTGGAGGACCTTGACTTTGAACCACAGTTGGACAGGCCTGGGGGCAGCAGAACCTGAGCACAAGCCAGTTAATGAAGGGCAGTTGTCGAGGCCATACAGAGTAGGTGGGACAGAGCTGAGGACCCAGCTTCAAGAGCTGAGACTCTGCTTAGTGAGAACAGAGTGTCAGGCACTGAGCCTGCCCAGTGGCCAGCCGCATTCAGTCATCAGGTGGGCATCTGTGCCCACGACCCTGTGGACTCCTGACCTCAGTGCTCAGTGCTCTGACCACTGCTTCAGGTGGACTCGCTGCAGACAGAGCCGTGTCACCTGTGAGAACTGAGATCATCTTAATTTTTTGCCTCCAGAGGTGACTGCTGGCTCCAGTGATGTGTCTAACAGAAGGGATGGTCTTGCCACTCTTCCTTGCCTCCAGCCTTAAAGTGTGATGCCTACTCTGGGTTGCTGTTTGTGGGTACCCTTTATCAAATTGAGGAAGTTTCCTTCTATTCAGTGTTCTAAGAATCTTATCTTTTTAAAAAATATTGAAGATGCTACATTTTATCAATATTTTCTGATTCTACAGGGATGACCATATGATTTTTAATGTTCATGCTTTGAGTTACACTGGTTAATTTCCTACTGTTAAAACATCATTGCATTCCTGGATATTGGGAACTGTCTTTTTAAATACATTTTTCTGGATTTAGTTTGTTAGTAACCTGTTCAGGATTTTTGCATCTTTGCTCATATACGAGATTAGATTATTCTGTCCTTTCTCAGAATGTTATTAGGCTTCATTGTTAAGGTGTTAGGTTGCATGAGTTTTACAGGCTTCTGTAGCCACATCATCCCCACACACTGTAGACCTGAGGCACCTGCACCAGCTGTTGGTTTCTTCCTGCTCCTGAGGCCAGGTTGCCCCCCAGCAAGGCTGTCTTCATCCTACAGAAGTGATGCCTTCTATAGAGAATATAGCTGAATAGCGAGGAGGGCCTGGCAACCCACTGCAGTATTCTTGCCTGGAGGATCCCCGTGGCCAGAGGAGCCCAGCGGGCTACAGTCCATGCGGTCACAGTCAGACACAACTGAGTAATTAAGAACAGCACAGCACAGCTGCACAGCAGCTTTTGGTTGAATGCACATGATGTACCTTTACCTGTCAGGATGGAAAACTTTAATCCTTTCTTGTAAAGTGACATAGCTGATTTTAAAAAACTTTTGCCTAAAAAAAAATTTATTGTGATTACTGGTTTGGGCCTAAATCTACCATATTACTAAATGCTTTTTGACTGTCATATCTGTTTTATTTCCTTGTTTCCTTCTGGGTTATCATTTATCAGGCTAGTTTTCCTTTTGCTGGCTGGAAAGGCACTTTGTCACCACACTTATGTGCTCTTCCTGCCTCTCAGTTACGGTGCACGGGGATCTCTACCTGCTCCCAGTTAACACAAGGCCCTCCTACTCCATTCATCCCACTCTCAACTGGCATGCCACTGAAGTCTTGAACTTTAGTTCCCTCTGTATTTCTAGCTCCAGAGGACATTTTCAGGGTTTTACATAGCCATTATTCATTTAGGTTGATCCATGCCATTTTTTTTTTTTTACTATATATTCCTTTCTGCCTCAGTGTTATTTAAACACTATCTGATTATTCTCCTGTGCATGCTGTGGTAGGAACTACTGGCCTGGGCTTCAGTCTGAGTTTTCTTGCCCATGGCCTGGCTCATCCCTTATCACACCTTTCCCTCTACTCTGGATGAGTATCTGACTACGCAAGTCAGACCTCTCCGTGACTCCTCCTGCTCAATGGGTTAGGTTTATGAACTCCTTGTCTGTTCCCTGCCTCCTTCTAAACCCCCACCCTCACTCACATCCTGCCCCTCATGTTTCCCCGATCCTCTGTTCACATCGATCTGCTTCCTGGGGTGCCCAGGCTTCCCTGTACCCAGGTCACCTTCTTCCCCTCCTACATCTGAAGCTGCTTCAGTCCTTCAAGGCCAGTCACCTCGGCGCTTTCCTGTGCTCCCTGGGCAGGAGCCTTTCTGAGAGAGGCTGCTCCATAGGGGCTTCATCAGTTTGTGCCCCCATTTCCTGTCCAAATAGGAAAACAGGACTTAAAACAGTTCATCTTCCAGATAGGGGTAGTAATCTTCCACATGATGCTTGGAACCTAGAATCAGAATCTGTGTGAAAGAACTTAAAAATGCAGTCCTTGGTACGAAGGTTAGTGGTTGGCAGTCAAAGACAATTATGTTTCAAATGCTTTATAAAAAAAATAATAAAACAGGTCTAGCAGTCCAAAGGGTCGCTGAGGGTGGGACACGACTGAGCAACTTCACTTTCACTTTTCACTTTCATGCACTGGAGAAGGAAATGGCAACCCACTCCAGTGTTCTTGCCTGGCAAATTCCAGGGACAGGGGGAGCCTGGTGGGCTGCCGTCTATGGGGTCGCACAGAGTTGGACACGACTGAAGTGACTTAGCAGCAGCAGCAGCGGCTTTATTTTATTCCCTGAAATTTATTGCTTCAAGCATCAGTGGATAATACCTCACTCTGTAACCCTGGAGAACTAATATGCTTTGTGAGAAGCTGAGCTTCATCCAGGCAGACCTCGCTGTATTGTGCAGGTGTGTGTTCTTTACACACTGAAGGCATGTGGCAGCCCTTCGTCAAGCAGGTGTGTCCGTGCCGTTTTCCCACAGCATTTGTTCACTTTCTGTCTCTGTCACATTTTGATAATTCTCATAGTGTTTCAAACTTATTGTATTTGTTATGATGATCTGTAATCAGAGATCTTAATGTTACTACCACAACTTGCTGAGGGCTCGGGATGGTTAGCATTTTTTAGCAACTGAGTATTAACTAAGGTATGTGTATTGGTTTTCTTAGATATAAGCTACTGCACACTTCACAAGAATACTGCACAGTGTAAACATGGCTTTTGTATGCACTCCAAAAACAGTTCATGTGACTTACTTTATTTTAATACTCACTATATTGGATAGGTGGTCTGGATCTGAGCCTGCACTGTCTCTGAGGTCTGCCTGTACTGTAGTTGTTTAAACAATATTTTTTCTTTGCCATGCAGCTCTTCTAAAGTAGAATCTTACATGGAGTCGCAGATACATGAAGCAAGTACAGGACTCGCACTGTGGGCATGCACATGTGGTGAGCCTCCTTCACAGCAGCGTCACCCGCAGCACAGGCGCCAGCCCTTCTGTTCAGCCCAGGGTCTGAGGTAGGTGTCCATGATCTTTTCAACTAGGAACTTGAATAATTTTTGTAAGATGCCAACAACCACTCTGGCACTTAAAAGTAACTTTATTATGGTTCAGGATAGCTGTTTATACATAGTTTGATATAATAGGCTACGAACAACCCCCACTCGCGTCAGGTCACTGAGCTTGCCGCGTCGCTCCTGGGCTAAGGCTCAGCGCTGCAGCACTGGCCGGGCTCGGGAGGCCAGGCTACCTGCCTGCGAGGACTCACCGGCTCTCCTGCTCCCACCTTCCAGAGGCTGGGCATTACTGATCCTGAGAAAAAAGTGCAGAGCTTTTTCTGTGATACTTATAACTTATGTTACTAAAGTTCTAAAGGGCTAAGAGACATTTGTGAACTTTAGATTAAAAAATGGAATTTAAAGTGTTGGTCCGGATAAGCTGTGCTACAAAAGGAAAGGTTTCTTTTGCGACTTAAACAGAAATTCGTGAAAAATACACTGCTCAGAATCTGACATGTGCCATGTAAAACACTCTGTTGTCTGAGAAGTACTGATCATCCACCCCTGTTTTAAAATAACTCAAACATATAATTAACTAGTTCTGATAAAGTGTTTAAGATCAATATGCAAAAAGAAAAGTTAAGGTGATTTAAACACAGTTTAGTAAATATGTAGATACATTTTATTTGTCAAGAGTAAATATCAGTTTCATTTAGAATATTCAGGTACAAAAAGTGAAAACTTAATGAATGTTAAGAAAAAGTTAGAAACCATTACATTGTTCTGCAAATGCTAAGGCACTGAATTCAAATATGCTTTACAATATGAACTACCTAAATTTTTATCTTTAATATTCAGATGTTCATAGCTTATTTTCTTAAGAAATATTTTTAGTAAGATGATATAACTTTATTTACCCTAGAAGACAGTTTTAAACAATTATGTAATACAGACTAATGCACACAGTGTGAAGACACCCAGTTCTAAAGTTACTTAGCACTAGAAAAGGGCTTATTTACCTGAGTGTTTCTGCTCTTAAACATATCACAACAACACATGGACCACAATGCTGAAGCACATATTATGTAATCTGATACAAAAGCTTAGGATCATGTTTCCAACTGGATAATTATATCAAAACTTTAAAAGTTTTGAGCTGCTGGAGTTTCAGGTACATAATACATTTTAAAACATATTCCCCAAAGTTTACCTTTACATACCTTTGGTATGTACACAAAAGATTCATCTTGGAATATATATGCAATCAGAGCCTAATATATATGAGTCCTGTATTTTCAAAGCCACCAACAGACACTCTTGTCACAGTATAGTGACAGGCAGTGGGCAGCAGGGGAAATTATCTCAATTCATCACAAACTTATCTTAAACTACTAACAGTGAATAAGTAATACCATCCAGTCTGGCTTATATATTGACCTCATACTTAAAAGTATTTTCCCATAAATGGCAGTAACTGTGGCCATTTGCCAGATAAAGAATAAGTAGTACAGCATAAGTGATACATCAAATAAAAACAGCAAGAAAATCAAAGCATAATTCTAACATTTTAATAGCTTTTGCTTGTGATGACCTTCTGTGATCTGGAACCTTTGTTTTACATAAAATTGGAGCTGGAAAGAGAAAAAAAACCTTTTGTTTGGTACAATAGAAAACCATATAGGAAATAAAAATCACTTCTTTTACAAAGTTTTTACAGATACACGTCTAGTATATGATAGGACATCTAGCTGTGGGACTCTGGAAAAGAAAAAACAAACATCAACATTTCTTGAGGGTAAATTTTTCTGAGCTCGTAAACTGTGGGCTTGGCCCTGATTTTGCGAACAGCAGCCCATACCTTATTTTTCAAGTATGGAATGAAATGGGGGAGTCCAAGTCTAGTAAGACTAGACTAGACTAGTCTAGTAAAACCGGACTAAGTCGAGATGATGAGAAGGTGAACGGCCCCTTAGTTTTATAATTCAAGACACATTGAAAAGAAGTCATAAATTATATGTAAACAGTTGGCCTTCTGGATCTGGGGGTTCCACATCTGAGGATTCAACTGACTGAGGATCGAAAGTATTTGGGAAAAAAATTCCAGAAAGTTCCAAAAAACCAAACCTGAATGTGCCACTTGCTGGCGAGTGTCTACCTAGCACTTATATTCTATTTCCATTGTATTAGGTGTTAGAAAAAACCTGGAAATGATTTAATACGTACAGGAGAATGTGCATAGGTTCTGTGCAAAAACTATGCATTTGATATGAGGGACTTGAGCAGCAGTGGATTTTGGTGTCTTCCTGGAACCAATCCCCCACAGATAATGGGGTGGTTTATTTTTTTAAATTCAGTGTATTCATTTTTTTTTTTTCACAAATAACTGCATGCCTTTTTTGTATCAGGCACTGTTCTAGGAACTGAGGGTGGATACATCAGCCAACAAAACAGATCCACTCCCTGGAAGAGCTTATGTTAAAAGATTATACATGAGAATTCCTTCTTCCCACAAACCTAACATCCACAGGCCAAATTAAATGGATTTAACTCTCCATAGTTCAAAAATGGAAAGCTATCACAGGCAATGTTATATTTTCCTAACTTTTTGAAGGTGACTTATAAAGAATTCTGACAATACCGGTTTGAAATACAATGTGGTGATAAAAGAAACCCGAGGACTGCCTTGTGAGGCCCAGGAGAATCTGAGCTGCCACAAGGCGGGCTGGATGCTCAGCAGAGCGTGCAAATAGGCAAAGTGAGGAGGACATTCAAGGGGGAGAAATACAGTAAAAAAATACAAAGGAGGGAAAACCACCTTATTTTCTAAGACTTTGGTTACACTGATTTTAACACATACCCCAGATCTACAAGCCTTGGCGCCATCCTCCACCTGTTATCAAGGCCGCCCTGGCGCACGGGGTCCCTCTCTACCTTCCTCTGCATCTTTACGTCCACCAATCGTTTCACAAGCTCTGACATCAAAGCACAGGAGTTCCAATCGATAGCCTGGTTCCCTTATTAAAATAAAAATTCTCACAAAATCATTAGCGGAATTTGTTTAAAAGAAGTAAACCTAAGAATTAATTTTTTATCAAGTATTTTCTTATGTCTCTAATTTCCCCAGGAAAGTATATAGCTTCTGTCAGGCATGAAAGTCGACAGAACTGACAGGTCAGTGGTTACTAGACATGTCCTGGAGTGGACAGTGCCCTCAGGTCACAGACCCTCACACGTTTTGGCAAATTTGTGTTGTGTTCACTCACAAATTCATGCAAACATTCACTCAGATGTGTACAGAGCACTAGACACGTGGCAGGTGCCCTTCTATCTGCTGGGGAATCCGCACACCAGGAGGGACCAGGGCTCTGCTCTCAAGGAGCTTTTTGTTTCAGTGCAGGAGACAGAGGGGAATAAGGAGACAGGGCAAAGAGCCATGAAGAGGGGGCACTGAGGCTGGAGGGGTCAGACCAGGGGAAGGGCTTACTTCTTGCGGTCCTTGTCCTTCCTCAGGTTGCTGCCTGGGGTCATAAAGGTCTGGTTCTGGTATATCTCAGAAGTAGCTTTCTTTTTGGAGAAAGCCATGATTTCTTCTTCCAGAAGTCTTCTCTTCTCTTCCAGCCTCAGCTTCTCCTCTTGGTGGACTCTTTTAAGGTGTTCAAACTTGGCCTGGAGCTGTGAAGCCAAGTGAGATTCCTGCTGAGGATGCTGTGTGGCAGCACACACCTGCGCCTCTTGGCGCTGCAGCCCTGCTCAGGCTGCCTGCACAGCAACCAGGCAGATGTTCACACATGGAACTGCTTTAACAGTAACTGACATGAGCTCCCATGCAAAAACGCACAAGCAAAACAAAAACAGCCTCACAAACCTCAGTTTTTTAAACATTTGACCTCTTCTTAGAGTTTCTCTTTAGTTGCTCTACACATTTTCACCAAAAAGCCTCTTCAAATAAAGTTTCTAAAACTGTTATTAATAAAAGTGTGGGACATAAATTAGAGAATCGAGTTTTCAGAAATAGGGGAAAAAGTCCATCTTTTCCAAATAAATTTACCATGTACTAGTGAAATAGCTGTTGGTTACACTGGTGAACCTGTGTGGAAAGCAGTGTCAGTTTAAATCAAGAACCTTACAAATCTGTAGTGTTTTTCCACAGTCATTCACCTTCTTGAAAATTAAATCAAACACTGTTGAAGATGTGTGTCACAGTCAGCTCTGTATCTGATTCAGCTGAGTGTGGATGGCGCAGTCTTGTGGACTTAGTAAGTGAAAACACCCACCTATAAATGGGCTTACGCAGCTCACTCCCCAGTGGTTTAAGGGTTAGCTGCCCTCACCGTAGTAGGATCTACACCATAATTGAGGGAAAAAAAACTTTGTCTCTAAGAGAAATAACACTTTAAAATTCATTTATGCTAAATATACTCGCATTCATTAAAATGAGTTTTGCCAAAGTTTAGAGATTTCAGATTTCCCTGGTTTAATTGTTGTTTATCTGAAAAAAAAATCTAGGGACTTTAGCAGGTTCCTTATGAATCAGCTGTGTGCCAAGAATACAAGCACAGCATCTAGAATCTGCATCAAAAAGTCACTTTTTTGGGGGGATTCCTGGGTCTGGTTTCATTTTCTATTATTATTTTTAGCTCTGGGCAGCAACCTAATGTGTATACAAAAAGTAGGACTTGGTTTATAGAAAAGATGGCATATGATCATTGAGGAAATACTTTGCTAAAAACTAGAGGCTGAGGGCAGAGACAGCAGAGAGCTACGCTGCTTCCTAATAAAATTCGATGTTCTGGATACAGAGCAGCTATCTACTGAGCCAGCAAACCTCACAGAAGAGTTTAGACAGAGACAGAATAGTGTTGAACAGGTGAGGTGAGGCCCAAAGACTCTTGTATTCCTGAGACTGTCACTTTCAGAGAGATCAGCACCTCAGCATCTGCATGTGCCTTTATATATATATATATTACATATAGCTAGGACATGGAAGCAACCTAGGTGTCCATCGGCAGATGAATGGATAATGAAGTTGTGGTACATATACACAATGGAATATTACTCAGCTATAAAAAAGAATGCATTTGAGTCAGTTCTAATGAGGTGGATGAAACTGGAGCCTATTATATAGAGTGAAGTAAGTTAGAAAGAGAAACAGATACTGTGTATTAACATATATGGAATTTAGAAGGTAACAATGATCCTATATGCAAGGCAGCAAGAGTCAAAGATGTAAAGAACAGATTTTTGGACTATGTGGGAGAAAGCAAGAGTGGGATGATTTGAGAGAATAGCATTGAAACATGTAAAATATGTAAAATAGACGACCAGTGCAAATTCAGTGCATGAAGCAGGGCATTCAAAGCTGGTGCTCTGGGACAACCCAGAGGGATAGGGTGGGGAAGGAGGGGGGTTCAGGACGGGGGGACACATGGGCACCCATGGCTGATTCATGTCAGTGTATGGCAAAAACCACCACAATATTGTAAAGTAATTATCCTTCAATTAAATTAATTTAAAAAGTTATAAAGAGTTGGTGGAGTGGCAGCTCTCTGAGCATGTGTGCACCCTCATGAATTGGGAAGAAGAGCAGAAGGGAGGGTAATGCTTGGAAAGGGAGGCTACAGGGCAGGTTTATTATATATTATGTGAGTAGAATCCAATCTCTGATTCCTTAAATGGAGGGTACATACTTTAAATATTCTGAAAAGCTGTAGAGTACTTCACATGTCATTCATGAGGTTGACGAGAAATTCCAGGAAAACTGTAAAGACAAAAATGGCCTAGAAAAGGGGGTAGGCAGAATCTGACAATTATTTACATTACATGGAGTTCACAGCTTTTGGCAGTGACAGTCCACTCCACATATATGAAGCACTGACTTGTGGTACCACTTTTCACTACAAGGCCTTTAATTCAGACACATTTTCAAATACTTGAAAAGTTAAAAGCAGGAGACCTTCTGTGCTGTTGAAACTACTCAATGATGTTCTGAAGCGTCTGTGGCCACATGGTACACTGCTGTCTCTTGTACAAAGGAGCTTCTGAGGACATCGTACATTCTGCTGTGCAGTGACCTTTTAAAGTATCTATTTTTAAAAGTGAATACCAGAAACAACATTCCTTTCTTGCCAGACTAGCCAGTGTCTTTGACCTGAGTTCTATACTTTGCTGGGGTCCCAGAAGTGTCTCTGAGAAGCACCCAGGACCGTGGCTCAGCCACACCTTGTATATATACTGCATATACTCACTCTGGACTCTCCAGGTCTGGGTTTTAGTGCAGCTGTACTTGTTTACTTCAAAGTATCTACAGTAATTGTGGAAACAGGAGAGGCATAAATATTAAGTGAACAATTAAGAAATAGACATGTGTGTGTGTTAGTTGCTAAGTGAAAAGTGAAATCGCTCAGTCGTGTACGACTCTTTGCGACCCCGTGGACTGTAGGCCACCAGGGTCCTCTGTCCATGGGATTCTCTAGGCAAGAATACTGAAGTGGGTTGTCATTTCCTTCTCCGGGGGATCTTCCTGGCCCAGGGATCGAACCTGGGTCACGAACATTGCAAGTGGATTTTTTACCATCTGAGCCACCAGGGAAGCCCCAATAGATAACTGGGTGTTTACAGTTAGAAGACAGTTTCCAGTGAGGCTCTGTGTGGTGGGGGCATGATGGCTGAGCCAACTGCCCAACCAGGAAAGATTATTCTCTGTGTTTGTGTGTGTTAGTCACTCAGTTGTGTCCAACTCTTTGCAACCCCATGGATTATAGCCTGCCAGGCTCCTCTGTCCATGGCTGGAGTGGGTTGCCATTCCCTTCTCCAGGGGATCTTCCCAACCCAGGAATCAAACCCAGGTCTCCTGTATTGCAGGTGAATTCTTTGCTGTCTGAGCCACCAGGGAAGCCTACTTAACATATAAAATTGGGAAGTACTAGCATTTGAATGGGAGAAGGCAATGGCAACCCACTCCAGTACTCTTCTTGCCTGGAAAACCCCATGGACGGAGGAGCCTGGTAGGCTGCAGTCCATGGGGTCTCGAAGAGTCAGACACGACTGAGTGACTTCACTTTCACTTTTCACTTTCATGCATTGGAGAAGGAAATGGCAACCCACTCCAGTATTCTTGCCTGGAGAATCCCAGGGACGGGGGAACCTGGTGGGCTGCCGTCTATGGGGTCGTACACAGTCAGATACGACTGAAGCAACTCAGCAGCAGCAGCAGCAGCATTTGAATGATGGTTATATACTTCACTTGGAGGATAAATATATACTGTACTTTTTCTTGTGGTGTAAGAAGGGCTATACGTCTAGAATGATGTGGATAGAGATGTAGAAAAGGTAACATTTAAACAGTGTCTTGACATGACATCTGTCCTGTGTATCCCCTGCTCTACCTATCCAATGTTCACCGCATCTTCAGCTAAGTCTATACTCCACATGAAAATCATCCTAATGTATGCTGCTGCTACTGCTAAGTCGCTTCAGTCGTGTCCGACTCTGTGTGACCCCATAGACAGCAGCGCATCAGGCTCCCCCGTCCCTGGGATTCTCCAGGCAAGAACACTGGAGTGGGTTGCCATTTCCTTCTCCAATGCATGAAAGTGAAAAGTGAAAGTGAAGTCACTCAGTCGTGTCTGACTCTTAGCGACCCCATGGAGCCTACCAGGCTCCTCCATCCATGGGGTTTTCCAGGCAAGAGTACTGGAGTGGGGTGCCATTGCCTTCTCCTCCTAATGTATACATAAGGTGAATTAGGAGGTATTTGTTTATAACCATATTGGCAAGGGTATTTTAATAACAGGGTCAGCTAATTCAGACTTAGATAATCCTGTGGGTTACCTGCCAGTGTCTTACTGATGAGCTAGCTTTGAATGTCCCAGTTTACCCCGTAGATACCTGGTTTACATCTGTTGTTCAATGTCATTACTAAAAAGCCACCTTTCTCTGCAAAACTGCACGAACACTGAGGATAAATTATATGGTCCTCCTTCATCTGAACTTCAATTGATGGTCCTTTTTTAAAATTTTTATTTATTTTTGGCTGTGCTGGGTCTTTCTTGCTGCATGAGCTTTTCTCTAGTTGCGAGCGGGGTCTGCTTTCTAGTTACACTGTGAGGACTTCTCACTGCAGTGACTTCTCTTGTTGCAGAGCATGGGCTCTAGAGCAGAGGCTCAAAAGTTGTGGCACAAGGGCTTAGTTGTTCCTCAGCACGTGGAAGCTTCCTGGATCAGGATTGGAACCCATGTTTCCTGCATTGGCAGATAGATTCTTTGTCCCTGAGCCACCAGGGAAGCTCACCTGATGGTTCTTGAGTGAATCATCACTCACATAACCGCTGATGACCCCAGACGCCCTTCTTCACCAGACCTGACTCTATAAAGTATAGATGATAACCTACGAGCTTTGCAGGATGAAACTGGTCATGAGGGAACTTATTAATATTATTGTAATATGAATAAAACAGGTCCCTAATCTACTATTTGTAAGCTTACATAATTATAAGTTGTCACTCTTGTGACAACTTTAAACTCATAACTTCATCATTAATACAATACAGTGTTTGAATCATTAAAAAAAAATCTACAAAGCACCTAGTGACAAATAATACTTCTTTTTCTTTCAACCATTTGGTCACCCTGAATTTTCAATTTACTTTTAAGTAATACACATTTGAGCAAAATTGTGCTTAGTTGCTCAGTCATGTCCAAATCTTTGCGACCCCATGAACTGTAGCCCGCCAGGCTCCTCTGTCCATGGGGATTCTAGGTAAGAATACTGGAGTGGGTTGCCATGCCCTCCTCCAGGGGATCTTCCCCACCCAGGGATAGAATCAGTGTCTCCTGCATTGGCAGGCATATTCTTTACCATCTGACCCACCAGGGAAGCCCTTTATTATGTGTAACTCATGGATAATTATTGAATAATTAACAGATGTTTTGAAGAAATTAGTGAAGTGAAAGTCTGTCAGCTGTATCTGACTCTGCGACCCCAAGGACTGTAGCCTGGCAGGGTACTCTGTCCATGGGGATTCTCCAGGCATAAATACTGGAGTGGGTTGCCATGCCCTCCTCCAGGGGATCTTCCCAACCCACGGATTGAACCCAAGTCTCCTGTATTGTAGGCAGATTCTTTACCATCTGAGCCACCAGGGAAGCCCAAATATTCTTATGGGGGTTTTTAAAAATTAAAATTCAACTGTAAACCACTTCTACATCTTCTCCTTGGAGAAACTGAGAACCATGATACATGAGAGAGAAACTCTTACAAGAGAAGTGTATGCTAATCAGAAGAAAAGCCAGCACAGTTTCCTACTCATCACAGTCTTCCTCAATGTTTGTATTTCAAAATAACTTCAAGCTAGGCACTGTTCTCGAATAAGAGACGACACAAAACAGAACACTAAATGCAATATTAGACCTAAGATTGAATTCTGGTTCAAAAACAAAAAATCACCAAATAGAAAGGAATAACAAAAGATAATCTTGGGATGACTGGAGAAATTTGATTATGAACTGATGATCAGGTTAGATTGTGGCATTGCTATTACTGTTCTTAGGTGTAATACTGGTACCATGGTTATGGAGGAGAAGGCACCTGAGCTTCAGGAATGCATGACATGCCTTTGATGTTTACACCAGCCTTCAGGCAGCCAGGAAAACATACACTCTAAAGATGGTGATATGTCCATTCTAAATCTAGGTGTGGGGATGGACATGGGTACCCTGTACTTTCACTTTCCCATTGTCTGAACTTTTTGAAAATAAAGATCAAATTATAGACAAGATATATTTATACATTATTAAATTTATAAAACCACTTACTATTGGGTTTATTTAAATAGCAAGTACTATCAGAGTATTTTAAATAATAGGTTTGTATAGTTAAATTAAGCTTCCGAGGTGGCATTAGCGATAACCTGCCTGCCAGTGCAGGAAAAGCAAGAGATGGTCGGGAAGATCCCCTGGAGAAGGGCATGGCAGCCAACTCCAGTATTGCCTGGAGAATCCCACGGACAGAGGAGCCTGTTGGGCAATAGTCCATGGAGTTGCAAAGAGTTGATCATGACTGAAATGACTGAGCATGCATGCATGTTCTCATGGATAATTTGATTACAAATAACTCTGCATTCAGATGGGTATATCTTTCCTTTTCTCTTTTGCCTTTTGCTTTTCTTCTTTACTCAGCTATTTGTAAGACCTCCTTAGACAATCATTTTGCCCATCTGAATGCAGAGTTCCAAAGAATAGCAAGGAGAGATAAGAAAGTCTTCCTAAGTGAACAGTGCAAACAAACAGAGGAAAACAATAGAATGGGAAAAACTAGAGATCTCTTCAAGAAAATTAGAGATACCAAAGGAACATTTCATGCAAAGATGCACACAATAAAGGACAGAAACGGTATGAACCTAATAGAAGCAGAAGATACTAAGTGGTGACAAGAATACACAAAAGAACTACACAAAAAAGATCTTATGACCCAGATAACCACGATGGATGGAGTGATCACTTGCCTAGAGCCAGACATCCTGGAATGTGAAGTCAAGTGGGCCTTAGGAAGCATCACTACGAACAAAGCTAGTGGAGGTGATGGAATTCCAGTTGAGCTATTTCAGATCCTAAAAGATAATGCTGTTAAGTGCTCCATTCAATATGTCAGCAGATTTGGAAAACTCAGCAGTGACCACAGGACTGGAAAAGGTCAGTTTTCATTCCAAGCCCAAAAAAAAAGCAATGCCAAAGAATGTTCAAACTACCGCACAATTGTAGTCATCTTTCACACTAGCAAAGGTAATGCTCAAAATTCTCCAAGTCAGGCTTCAACAGTATGTGAACCTTGAACTTTCAGATGTTCAAGCTGGATTTAGAAAAGGCAGAGGAACTAGAGATCAAATTGCCAACATCTGGTGGATTATAGAAAAAGCAAGAGAATTTCAGAAAAACATCTGCTTCATTGACTACACTAAAGCCTTTGACTGTGTGGATCACAACAAACTGGAAAATTCTTAAAGAGATGAGAATAGCAGACTACCTTGCCTGACTCCTGAGAAACCTGTATGCAGGTCAAGAAGCAACAATTAGAACAGGACATGGAACAAGAGACTGGTTTCAGACTGGGAAAGGAGTACATCAAGGCTGTATATTGTCACCCTGCTTATTTAACTTCTGTGCAGAGTACATCATGTGAAATGCTGGGCTGGATGAAGCAAGGCTGGAATCAAGATTGCTGGGAGAAGTATCAATAACCTCAGATATGCAGATGATACCACCGTTATGGCAGGAAGTGAAAAACTAAAGAGCCTCTTGATGAAAGAGGAGAGTGAAAAAGTTGGTTTGAAACTTTTTTAAGTTTTCTTAAAACTTCAGAAAACTAAGATCATGGCATATAGTCCCATCACTTTGTGGCAAATAGATGGGAAAACAATGGAAACAGTGACAGACCTCATTTTCTTTGGCTCCAAAATCATTGCAGATGATGACTGCAGCCGTGAAATGAAAAGATGCTTGTTTCTTGGAAGAAAAGCTATGACCAACCTAGATAGCATATTAAAAAGCAGAGACATTACTTTGCCAACAAAGGTCCGTATGGTCAGAGCTATGGTTTTTCCAGTAGTCATGGATGGATATGAGAGTTGGACCATAAAGAAGGCTGAGGGCCGAAGGATTGATGCTTTTGAACTGTGGTGTTGCAGAAGACTCTAGAGAGTCCCTTGGACTGCAAGGAGATAAAACCAGTCAATACTAAAAGAAATCAATCCTGAGTATTCATTGGAAGGACTGATGCTGAAGCTCCAATACTTTGGCCACCTGATGTGAAGAGTTGACTCACTGGAAAAGACCCTGATGCTGGGAAAGACTGAAGGCAGGAGGAGAAGGGGACGACAGTATGAGATTGTTAGATGGCATCACTGACTCAATGAACAGAAGTTTGAGCAAGCTCTGGAAGATGGTGAAGGACAGGGAAGCCTGCTGTGCTGTAGTCCATAGGCTCTCAAAGAGTTGGACATGACTGAGTGACTGAACAAGAACAACAAATAACTCTTCAGGACCTCTCATATTAGCAAGTTCATTTGTATTAACATTCCTGTCTTCTCTCAGAAATTTTTTTTTGCAGCTCTTCCTTTTTGATCCTCAGCTTAACTTAGAATCCATTTACTTAGATGCAGCCATTGCAGTTAAGTCTACAGAAGATACCTTAACTCAAGTAAAGGTAAAATTTATCCTTGAAGAACCACAAGCAAACAAAACTAAAGAGAACCAAACAAAATTCTTTGCAGATAATTCTGTGCCAAGGCCACCCAAAGGCCACCTGGACCACCCACCTCCCCCAGGAAGCCTGACTTCACACTCAACAGCTCTGAGCCACCCACTTCCAGCAAACAACAGTGTGAGTGACTCTCAAAACTCAAAAGGGCTTATCAAACCTTAGCTAAAGCATCTCTGCCTCCTAGTTAAGATAGTTGAAACCCTTCTTGATAATGTAGTCCTCTACCAGCACTCAATACACCACTTCTAATCAAAGACACTTTGTTCACAAAGGCAAAATTTTTTGTTTTCAGCCTGTGATTTTTTTTTTTTTGGTAAAATTCTGCATCCAAAGACTACATGTTAGAATAGCTACTCTTAAAGAACAGCTCATCTTCAAAACCACCTGTTAATTCTTGAGATAGACCCCCAGGTTAATAGGACACCCCAAATAGAAATCACAGCAAATAGCACACTTGCCTCTCTCTCAGCTTCTTTCAGGATGGCTTCTTTCTCCTTCACGCGCTGCACAAATAGCTGCTTCATCTCTTCTTCCTTCCTCTGGCGCTCACCATAGAACTCGTGTCTCTTGGCTTCGTAGGTCTCCTGAAGACTGAAAAGTTATTTGTGTTACTCTCATGTTAGCAACGGAGAAGGCAATGGCACCCCACTCCAGTACTCTTGCCTGGAAAATCCCATGGGTGGAGGAGCCTGGTAGGCTGCAGTCCATGGGGTCGCAAAGAGTCGGACACGACTGAGCGACTTCACTTTCACTTTTCACTTTCATGCATTGGAGAAGGAAATGGCAACCCACTCCAGTGTTCTTGCCTGGAGAATCCCAGGGACGGCAGAGCCTGGTGGGCTGCTGTCTATGGGGTCGCACAGAGTCGGACATGACTGAAGCGACTTAGCAGCAGCAGCAGCATGTTAGCAAGATGACGTAGAAACCTGCAAACATTCAAACTTCCAGGTTAGGCCTCGTGACTGTCACCGCGTGTGTGCCTCCAGGGAGCCACAGGCAGGGAGAGCCCACCTCCTTCAGGGACCGCGGGTCTGTCTGTGGGTCCCTGCTGTGCCAGCACTCCCAAAAGTGCTCGTTTCACCCCACACGGGTTCCTCCATCCACTTCTCTGGACTCCTCCCCTCTATTCGTCACTACGTCTGATCACCAGGGTCTGGGAGTTCAGCCTGGGACCCCAACATCATCTCAGTCCAGGCTTATTTTGATTTCTACAGACACACTGTTCAGCCCAACTTGGTCTTTGAGCTTTTCTGCCTTCACTGTTTTAATAATCTAATTGAGCTCTAAGATTTGAGTTCATCTTTCTTTCATTTTGTTCTTCCTGCCACTCCTCAGATTTTTCCACCAAAAACACAGATCTCTTTTATCTTTTCCTTCTGCATTAGTTATATTATCTTCAAAACGAGAGCACTTTAGAAACTGCAGAATCCTGCAAACAGACCTCTCCTCCTCAGGTTTCAGGCACACATCTCTTGCTCCAGCCACTGCCTGCTACCCTTGCCCTCACTCTGCCCTACAAGTCCTATCCCTCCAGGAATCCGCTTCTAGTCTCCCTGGGTGGAATCCCCTGTTCCCTCCACACACTTCCATGGCTCTTTGTTTATACTTCTTCCTGGGCATTCCCACCCCAACTGCATCTCTCTTCCACCAGCTCAGCATCTTTGTAATCCAGCTGTCCAGCAGAGCTCTCTGACACTACGGTTTCTTCATAAATGTTCATCTAATGACAGAGACTGCAGGGAAGTAGGGCCAGTGTAGCCCACAGAGCAGGGACTTCCTGGAACTCCATGGCAAGCGCCTCTCTTGCCTGTGAAATTTCAGAGGAACCACAGACCTCCCCACATGCAGAAGCGCTGAGCCCTTCCACCGCAGCTCACTGAGAGAACGTCCCAATGTTTAACAGGGAATACAATAAACTGACTTTAACAGGTGTGTCATGATTAGAAATTTCTACTGCTTATGAAAATACTTTATAGCTAAGTAGATTTAAAATGTGATAAAATTTAGGAATTTTACTAATCTTGTCTAACCAGAGAAATAAATCTTTTATGGATAGAACTGTATACCTTTAAGGAAAATTGGTCAGTTTTCATTCCAATTCCAAAGAAAGGCAAAGCCAAAGAATGTTCAAACTACTGCACAATTGCAGTCATCTCACACGCTAGCAAAGTAATGCTCAAAATTCTCCAAGCCAGGCTTCAACATTACATGAACTGTGAACTTCCAGATGTTCAAGCTGGATTTAGAAAAGGCAGAGGAACCAGAGATCAAATTGCCAACATCTGCTGGATCATCAAAAAAGCAAGAGAGTTCCAGAAAAACATACTTCTGCTTTATTGATTATGTCGAAGCCTTTGACTGTGTGGATCACAACAAACTGTGGAAAATTCTTCAAGAGATGGGAATACCAGACCACCAGACTTGCCTCCTGAGAAATCTGTATGCAGGTCAAGAAGCAACAGTTAGTATTGGACATGGAACAATGGACTGTTTCCAGATTGGGAAAGGAGTATGTCAAGGCTGTACTGTCACCCTGCTTATTTAACTTATATGCAGAGTACATCATGTAAAATGCGGGGCTAGATGAAGCACAAGCTGAAATCAAGATTTCTGGGAGAAATATCAATAACCTCAGATATGCAGATGACATCACCTTTATGGCAGAAAGTGAAGAAGAACTAAAGAGCCTCTTGATGAAAGTGAAAGAAGAGAGTGAAAAAGTTGGCTTAAAACTCAACATTAAGAAAACTAAGATCATGGCATACAGTCCCATCACTTCATGGCAAACAGATGAGGAAACAATGGAAACAGTGAAAACTTTATTTTGGCAGGCTCCAGAACCACTGCAGGTGGTGACTGCAGCCATGAAATTAAAAGACGCTTGCTCCTTGGAAGAAAAGCTATGGCCAGCATAGATAGCATATTAAAAAGCAGAGACATTACTTTGTCAACAAAGGCCCATCTAGTCAAAGCTATGGTTTTTCCAGTAGTCATGTATGGATGTGAGAGTTGAACTATAAAGAAAGCTGAGTGCCGAAGAATGGATGCTTTTGAACTGTGGTGTTGGAGAAGGCTCTTGAGAGTCCCTTGGACTGCAAGGAGATCAGTCCTGGGTGTTCATTGGAAGGACTGATGCTGAAACGGAAACTCCAGTACTCTGGCCACATGATGAGAAGAACTGACTCATTGGAAAAGACCCTGATGCTGGGAAAGACTGAAGGCAGGAGGAGAAGGGGATGACAGAGGATGATATGGTTGGACAGCATCACTGACTCAATGGACATGAGTTTGAGCAAGGTCTGGGAGTTGGTGATGGACAGGGAAGCCTGGTGTGTTGCAGTCCATGGGGTCACAAAGAGTTAGACACGACTGAGTAGCTGAACTGAACTGAAGGAAAATCAGAGTAAGAAATGTTACACATTAGTTCTTACAGCTGAGCATGAGTGTGTGGTACTTACACCATGTGTTCCAAGGAGCAACAATCCTATACATTGTCTTTAGGAGCAAAGTTTATAAATATACACAGTGTTCTCGATGATCACATTAATGCCTCTGATCTCAAGGAGGCATCTTATTTCTTATGAGGTTTTTTTTTTTGTTTTATTTTTTCTGTGTTTGTTTTGGTCTTGTTTTAAAGAAGGCTCTAAATCAGTCATGCCACCTTCACTCACATTTCAGTGGTCCTACACTGGACTGATAGCTTTTAAAGACATAACTTGGTTTAAATAATGTATCTAAATCATGTCAAATCTAACTTTTAAAATGTTCTCAGAAATTTATTTACACAAGCCCTTGAGTTGTTTAGGAGGAAAGTCAAGCCACTTGACAAAGAGAAAAGACCAGACACTTAATAGCTGTGGCACCCTATTCCAGTACTCCTGCCTGGAAAATCCCATGGACGGAGGAGCCTGCTAGGCAGCAGTCCATGGGGTTGCAAAGAGTCGGACACGACTGAGCGACTTCACTTTCACTTTTCACTTTCATGCATTGGAGAAGGAAATGGCAACCCACTCCAGTGTTCTTGCCTGGAGAATCCCAGGGATGGCGGAGCCTGGTGGGCTGCTGTCTATGGGGTCGCACAGAGTCGGACACGACTGAAGCGACTTAGCAGCAGCAGCAGGGACTGGTCTGGACTCTCACTAATCCCTGTGGCACCTTGAAGAACAGGCACCAACACTGTCCTGCAGGGTTAGTGTGCTGACGCTCAGAGTGAGGTCATCTGCCCAGAGGGACAGAGTTAGCAAGGACAGAACTGGAGCTGGAACCTGGTCAGACGTGCTCCAAAGCCCACATTCATAACCCCGATAAATCCTGCCTAAAATGATGCCTCAGCAGAAGGTAAAGGGAAGCACTGCTCTGATGTGCTCTCCATCTGTCACACGTGCCCACCGTGACATGGAAGCTTACAGAGCCAACTGTAAGGACCCTCTCTTGGGACCTCATCCGTGAGCTTAGGGTCCAGCTCTCCCAGGACTGCTGAGCGCCCCCACTTCTGCTGTAGGCCAAACACAGAAAGGGAACTACTTCTTGAGAGTTCCAAAGAAACAAAGTGTATGACACAGAAATTTTTCCAGACACTTAAGGAACTCTAAAATACCACACAAATCGACCTTCCAAACTCTAGAGCAATGATGATCAACAAGACTGTTATGTTAATCTAAAGTAGCTTAGGGATTTGAGGTTTATAAAAGCATGTTTTATGTAGTTTAAATAATTAAAGATCAGTTAATTAAGACCTTAAGGGTACACACAATGCCATTACCTGAACCTCATGAAAAGCACGAGATTGGCGTGGGTAGACTGGGACATGAATCACAACTCCGCACAACCAGTCAGTGAAAGGAAATGAAGATGCTGCAGGGAGGAAGCGGGGTCTTAAAGAGAAGAGGTCATCCAGACAGGCTTATTTTTCTAGTTGATACAATATCGAGGGACAGATTTTACATGCCAAGCAAATTATAGTGACTGCTGTTGAACACACACGAAGTAAATGGGAAGATTCCCCAAAAGACGGAATATAAGTTCTTGAAACCACACTCCTGAAACCTTCCTAAGACCCCAGACTAGAAAGAATGACAGAAGTTTTATCGAACAGTGTATCCACAAATGAGAAAGCATGAAGAGGAGAGATACTGTGCATGCCTGGCCCAGGGAATCTTGTCTCGTTAGGACTTGCAGGCCAGGGCAGGGTAGAGGCCCACCAGCTCCTGGGCAGCAGGCAGGCACCCCCATCCCCGAGTGGAGTCCTTATCCTTCCTGCTTCTGCCATCCATCCTCTTTCAGCAGCCTGTAGCCACTGCTCCTACCCTCTCACCTACCATCCACTGAAGAGCCTCCTTTCCCATTCTCCACCTGTCCAGTGGACAATGCTTCCCAAACTGAAGAAATACTAAAAGAATGGCTGTTCACCTTGCCTGCCCACCACCTGTCTCCAGTTGTATTGCTATTCTACTTCTCCCCACAGGAGGCGTCTTGGTGGGACAGCCAGTCAGGCTCACGCCCACCCTGCCAAGACATGGGCACACGTCCTAAGTTGGGCCCATAAGACATCTCACTGTCCTGGAAGAAAGACTGGAAATGGTCTGTTCATCCTTCCACTCCAACAGTAGAATGAAACTGCTGGTTTTCTCCCTTCGAACCTGCAAGCCCTGGCCAGCACCGTAATCATGACTGACATGGCCTGCTCTTCTGAGAATGGCAAAGGAAGCGAATGGACTATATTGCACTGCTGTACAGCGACAGCACAACCCAGTCCCCCTCAACATGGCCCACCTCTCCCTTCCTGAGTCCCATTAAGTTCACCTTCCAGTTCCCCTGGAAGGGTAAACACGCATCTGACCATCCCCCTGCCACCACCACTGCCAAGCCCCTGTGTTTGTGCTTGGATGCCCATAGCAGCCTCCCGCCTGGGTCTCCTCATGCCCAGCTTCTGCTCATCATAACAGGGCAGGAGCGTCCTCCTCCCGCCCCACTCTGGGGCCCTCCACAGGCAGGGTCTCTCTATCCCATGGTGCACATCTACCCACTGACCAGCAGGACATACCTGACAAAGGGCTGGATGCGGATTTTAACTTAAATGTGATTCTTAGATTCCATATCCAGAAATTCCGAGCCTGTATTTCTACATCACCCACAGGTGACTGATAACCGATCTATCCCTCTTCTCACTCATGCACACAGAGACCCCTGTGTAACCTCAGACTTGGAAGAATGAGAAATGAAGCCTCCTCTGGGAAACACTAGGGATGCCAGTGCTGGACAGTTTCTCTTCAGCAGAGAAAATCACTTTACTAGAACCAGTCTGTTATAGCACGCCCAAAATTGGTGAGGAGGGTGAGCTATATAGAATTCTTAGTTTATTACGCTGCCAGAGCTAAAACACTCATTAATCTGTAGAATGGAAAAGTGTTTAGCCTCACCTGATATTAAACCTTCCCAAAGGTCACGTGCAGTGGCAGCTGGCTCTAGGGCTCCCCCCTCTCATGGTGTTTGCTCTGGTGCAGACAGGACACCACGGAGGGGCTGCAGAGTCAGAATGAGATGCCGAGGAACCCTTGGTCCCATAGCAGATTTAAAACAGTGCTGGTCCTGAGCAGAATTGTTTAGGAATGTGACATAAAAATAAACCTGATTTAGCACGTTTGCATAGTTTAATTTTAAAAAAAGACCTCAGGAGTGTATCAGCATATAAAATAATAAAAGAAGTTCCAACAACACTTCATGCTCTAACCACTGAGCAAGTTATAGTTCCTGTAACTTATGGTAATATCTTTAGTCTAATCTCTGACTCCCCACAAAAATGTTCATGCTTCCTTTATAAGAAATTTTCCTACATTTAGTCATTCCAGAACTTCCATCAGGATGAGAGACAACAGCTTCATAGTTTTATTTAATGATTTCATCTTCCAACTTTTTAAATAATAATATACTTTCATTTTTTTCATATAAATACAAAATTAAAATCAAATAATGAGAGTTTTTTCCTTTGGTTTCTATTTCAGCAGGTACTGGAATCCTGAGATTCTACCTTGTGTTCTTCCTTCTACGTAACTCCCTGAGTCGGATGAGGACTTGGAGACCTCCAAGAGCAAGAAGCCTTCCAGTGATTCAAGCAGCACAGAAACCGTGATAATAAATCATTATTAAGTGGTCTTTCATGGTGTGGGAGATTCTCCCGTCATCCTGGACAGATAAAGAGGTACCATCCTCCCTGCCACCCACTCCTCCATTGGCTGGCTGCTCACCTGAGTGGCTGGTTCTCTGGGCCCACATCCGTGAAGCCCATCTCCTCCAGCTTGCGGCGCCGGTACAGCTCATAATGCCTCGTGTGGGTCTGGTCTCGAAGATCCTCCATATTTGTACAAATGAGCATCTCCCGGAGCTTGACAAAGTCGCAGTGGTTTTCATTCTCCACTAGCCAGAGAGAGAGAAAATACCAATAGTGACTTTCAGTCCTGACACACAATTGGTATTTGTTGAATGGATGAGTAAATGAAAACACATTTGAAATAAGCAACAGCGAAATGATCAGTCTGACGAACAGCTATGGCTGTTTCACCCAAGTAGCCAAGGAAGCACTTCTTGTATCACACACACCAAATTACAGGCAGTGCTCATTAACAGACCAGAGCGCTGGCTTAAATTTGGTAGCCAAGGGAAACAGGAAAGAAATATATTCTATCTGGTACTGTATGCTCCACTAATTTCACTAATATTTTGTTACCAGTTTATAAACCATCCTTAGGACATTTCACGTACCACCTGAGAAGAATATATAACATTTTTTCACTAAAACTTCAAGGTGGTAAATTCTGCACACTCAACAACACCATCTGTGCCTGCTGTGATTATCAAATCCTTGTACAACCACTATGCCACATTTGTGGTCCTGAGTCAGGTACCTAATTGTGACCAATAGTTGTAAATACAATTATCTTTATATTTTCTAAACATTAAAAATGTTAAGTTTTGTAAATATTTTCCACTAATTAAAAAATTTGTCAATTAAAAAAACAGCACTGAGAAACCATTATCAGCAGGGGTAGTCTATTTCCCCATTAGTTAGTACCATGAGTGAATGAACCAGACAGTTAATTTCATACTCATTGCAATGTTAGATACATGCTAAAAATCTTCATTTGGCTGACTGTTTGGGAAATAGTTGGCAATACTTTTATAAGTAAAAATATATAAATTTATAAGGTTTATTGTGTTCCAGAATTAACTAGTAATTAATTTATGTACTATGTTTAAACAATACTATTTACACTCAAATTCTGTTCAAAGTACCCAACTAGTGGTTCCTACCTTCTGAGTGTCTTAGCACACCTTGACAGGTAACTAACTGGTCTAACACAAGAAGTGGGGAGGCTCTATTTGGCTCTGCAGACGTGGCTAAAACAGAACACAGCCAGCCCTTCTGACAGCTAGTCAGAACCCAAAATAAGCATTGCCTCCGAGGATGCACTAAATGCAGCTTTTAGACTGTCAGGCAAGCACACATGTCCTCGTAGATCTCCTTTACCTTGTACGACGCCCCAGGGATACTGGCGAGCTTTGACCATCTTGTTTCCAACTTTCACTTCATCCATACTTCCCACCACAGCAAATGGCAGGTGTCCCTGCAAAGGAGCCAGCATATCAATCACATCTCATACCAATGGCAGCAGAGAAAAGGACATTTACTAAATGACAAGTGTGTTAAAGTCAAATGGTCTGCTATGCCTTAGCTTTTAAAACCTGCCCTGTGAATATATGCCAGCTGTTCTATGGTCATCCTCAGGCCCTACAGAGAAAAGTAGTTACTGAGACTGCCCCACATGCATTCCAACTTTGCTATAAGAATACAAAAAAAAAAAGAATTCTAGCACAGGTATCATTTACCTCATGGTCTTGGATATAAAAGACTGTTGAAGAAATCACATACACATCATATAACTAAAGTATATAACTATATTTAGGGTATACATACATACATAACACCAATATCAAGTAGTATTTAAGTCCCAAACTATGCTAACTACAAATGTTACAGAAATGTAGAGGAGGGAGAGATCTCTGTGGCAGGAAGACACAACCAAGCTGGAGACAGAGCAAGCAGAATAGAAGAAATAGCACAGCAAGAGGAAGATTGTGAAAAAAGACACAGTGGCTGTATTTAATGGCAGTGAGGAGACTGTCCTGTCAGACACTGAGGATTAATTTAGGGGAAAATCTAATGTAAACGGTATTATGTTTAATATTTAATGATTGACTGTGTAATCTCTTAATTGTTACCCTCTGAAAATGTATTCCAGGTGGGCACACACACACAAAATCAGATATAAAGAGTTTAACACACAGGAATTATCACTTCCTTTACATAAGTCAGCTTTTTATATATTTAGTTTAAGTATCTTAATATGGACAAAGTGTGAAAAAATCAGAAAAGGAATAGAGGAGAAATGGAATGAACAGGTACTGAATGTCACTGCCAACCAGTGAACAAAGCTGTCTCCTTTGTTTTAAAAACATTTACCTGTTTTATAGGTAAGTTAACAGTCGCAGGAAAATGGGGAGCCCCATTTTATAGATAAGTTAACAGTCTCAGGGAGGTTAGGAAGTTCCACAAGAACTCCAAAACCTTTGATCTGTCAAAATCCAACCAAGTATTTAAGAAATTTGGTAGCCTGAAGTAACACAAAGGACTTAGTCATTTTTAATCATACTGTTATGTATAATTAAAATATATACTAAATATATTCTATATTAAAACACAAAAGTTATGTGAATGTTTCACATGTACTTGTGATACTGTAAGGGAGGAGCTTAAATACCAGATTAGAAAGCTCCCTGTAAAGTCTCTCAAGAGGGAGGCTGTGCCGTCTTCTCCTGTCCTTAAGACAGGACAGAAAGGACTCTTACTAAGGAAATAAAAAATGGTTCCACAGAAGGAGAATCCCAGTCTCACAAACGTATCACTTCATTTAGGTGAAAGTAGGGAGGGAAGAAAAATGCTCACAAATGTAGTAGCAATGTCACTTTTTTTGTATATAAAACAGAATTATTCAATTAAGAGCTTACATTCATTGAAGCATTGATCTTAGCAATAGTTTCATCATCTGTTGGGAATTGGTATATCTGAACACCATTGCTGACCAGTTCACTCATGAGCTTGATCTTAAACTTCTGTAATTCAGTTTTAGAAATGGCATCTGCTTTGGCAATCACTGGTATAATGTTCACCTATTAAGAATAAAGAAAAACAAAATCTTATGATTCGAGGGTTTATTTTTTAATAACAAAGTTTCTGAATTCAAAACCACTCAAGCTCTGACAGATTTCCTTAGGACAGGCAAACTATGGTCCACTCATTGCCTGTTTACATAGGTAAAGAGTTCCTGAAACACGGCCAAGCCCACTCATTACACATCATGTATTTCCTGTGATCACTTTCATTCTGTAACAGCAGAAGTGAGCAGTTGCACCAGAGGCCCATGACCTGTGAAGCCTGAAGTATGTACTACCTGGCCCTTCAAGGGAAAAGCTTGAAGGCTCCTGATGTAGAAATCACTGCTTCATTCTTACCAGACAGCCCTACACAGCCATTCCTGCAAATGCTGGCCTGGTAATAACTGCTTTTCAGAAGCAGAGCTCTTACAAAGTTCATCCTGCATCTGAAGTCAGGTTCAGAAATCTCACATTTCCCCCTCTGTCTCTTACAATTCTATCATACACAAAATAAGTAGAATGTAAGAGAGGAGCTGAAATCACCTGCATAATTCACTAAGAATTTTTATCTGTTAATAATCTCAGCACTAAGTAATTTGGTGACTGATTTCAGCAGACCTATGGGTCAGGCCACAGGCCTCCTCTGCCTTCACTGAAGCAAGCCCCTCTTCCCAGTGAATGCATCTGATCAGACCCCACTGTCAGAATCTTACCCACATGTCGACAGAGGGAAATTTTATGGATACCAACTAAAAACATTCACGACTCGAATTAGTTTTTCAGCATTATTTAAAAGTCCTGTCACTGGCCAGAGTGGAAGAGATGCAGGGACATGAAGACTAGTTCTGTGAGATGTTTAAAAAATATTTATTTATTTGGCTGTGCTGGGTCCGAGTTGTGGAGTGTGGGATCTTCAGTCTTCATTGTGGCATGCAGGATCTAGTTCCCTGACCAGGGATTGAACCTGGGCCTCCTGCATTGGTAGCCACTGGACCACCAGGGAAGTCCCAGTTCTGTAAGATTAATGTATCAACAAAGGAGTGATGTCACCACAGATTAAAGGGTTTGTAGGCTTTTCGTTATTTATTAGCTTGTTTTTAGTGAAAAACTTCAGGCTGAGTAGTCACATGTGTCAAAAGAGTGAACTGTCGGTATAATTTTCAGAGTAGAAATGAAAACTAAAATAATTCTTTTTCTATTCTTAAACATCCTTTTCTTCTCCAGCTTCACGTTGATTTACAGTGTGTACATTTGGATTTATTAGTCTTAAATATGTTCCAAAGGGGATAAAGATTTTTCCAACTAACCATGAAATAAACTTTCCAGCAATTTTGGGTAAACGCCTTTCAAGATAAGTTAGTCAAAGTATATAAAAATTTGATGCCAAGTTCTTGATTTCAGTATCATATATACTTAGATATTCAGTAAACTATGCCAAGTTATACTTCTAATTGATTCCAGGATCAATAGCAGAAGCACCCCAGTGTATGTAGCTGACATTAAGCTTTCTCATTGTAGTATGAAAACCTGACTGATATTTGACTGCTGAGGCATCTGTTTCAGATATCCATTAGAATAAACAGCCAGCACCTGAGGACACAGCTACTGGCTGCCATCAGGTAAGGAACAGGTCACCCTCCTGGAGGACTCCTTTCAGAAAGTCTAGGTGACCCACCTCTCCCTTCAGGCCCCAGGTCCCACGGGGGTGCTTTAAAGTCACCCACAAAGAGGGAACTGGAGAAGCCCGAGATGCCCCACCCTCAGACCCTGATAGAGGCTGATCCCTCTCTCCCTTTTCCCTCCCATCCTCTTCCCCCTGCACCTGCTGCGCTGTGTACCCTCAGATCCTGTAGGAACAACCCTTGATCCTCAGAGTCCCCCAGTGCTTGTTGCTGAGGTGCCGCCTGGGATTCTAAGAACCACGAGGGCTGGCCCAGTGTCCCTGGAGGTGGGAGAGTGTGTGAGGGCCCACTATGAGTAAATGCAGGTGTGGAGCACTTCACATTCCCAGCCACGCTCATCACCATCAGCTGAAGGACATGACACAGGCTGAAAGCAGATGTCCCCGCGGATGGGGTCATATCACCAGCTGCACAGGTAATTCCCCATGTAGAGCAGTGGAGTCATCTTTTAAGAACAAGATGCACTATCGATTTAATCACCCTCAGACTTCTTTCAGAGGTAGATAGTTTTGATTTTAAAAGTGAAGAAACTGAAGCTCAGAGTGGTGGAAACTTGCCAAGAACACAGGGCGATCAAGTAGCAGAGGAGCCCTGAAAGTCACCCCACAACTCCACACAGACCTCAGCCTGGAGCTCTATCTGCCTGAGATGAAGCTGCCCACTCCTGCATTCATGTCCCTTTAGTAAGGGTGGATTTCCACACATCAGACTCAATTGTGAAGATAACTGGCTGAATGGTTACAATATCCCATCAGGTGAACAGACTCTCACTCCAGCTCCTCCAGGTTTGTCTCAGCCAGGGGACCACAGTGCTGGTCTCTGTGCTGAAATGCCCACCACCTGCCTCCCACACTGACTCCTGTACAGAAGGCAGCCCTGGTAGACCCCATGCTCTCCCAGTGCCAGCTCACAGGCTGCTCAGCCAGGTCAGAGGTCACAGGGGAACCCTGGAGACCTTTTTAGTGTGAGCGTGTAGTCTTTATCCTTTAAACAAAAAAACCTGAAGTGAGTTAATTTCTGGATACTACTACTTACAGCTCCCTGAATTTATATATAGCTCATTGGCTCAGAAATTAAAAATAGGTTTTCTGGATACAGTTCAAATTAAAATTAATTTACTGCATGAGACTTTAGACCTTAATCTTCATCAGTGAGCTTCTTATCATTTAATAGCGTCATAAAGTAAAATTAGTGTCAAATAAATTCTATAGTTAAATGAAAATGAATACACATATTCTGACATGCAATTTAATCACTAAAAAAGGACTGAAATTTTATGTTAACACTTTTTCTTTGTATCTCATCTTCCAAACTGAATTTCTCTGTAAAATATCCTAAAATTGAAACTTGCTAAATGTTTTAAAAATATACAGAATGAGATAGTTAAGATATATGCACATATCATAAATATATTTATATATTTAACAGTTCACTCTAAATCCTGAAACGCAACCACTGGTTCTTCTCCAGACGCACCTTACTATCCAGGCTCTTCATGGTCAAGAGATCCAGTGTCTTCAGGGAGTGGCCTGTCGGGGAGATGAAGTAGAGGCACACGTGGACACGGGAGTCATGGTAGTTAAAGAGAGAGCGCTTGATCTTCAGCTCTTCTTGGAGGTAAGCTTCAAACTGAGCATCTATGTAGTCAACTATTGGTTGGTAGCTGAAAAAATATTTAAATATTTAATATGATATATTCATGGTATCTTGATAAAGTATTTGCATAAATTTAAAGTTTGAAATCTGTTTTTTCACCTGTGAACAAACAGTTGACTTCTATGCTAAATAGATAACTTCAGTAATAAAATAAATGTGCAAATGTGCAGGTACAAAGGCAGTACTTTGAAACTATCAGAACCACCTGTGCCTTAAATGATTTTACAGAAATGACACTGAATGTGCCTCTCACACTCATTCACACCTGGAGCCCTCTGGCATGGCTCCCCAAACCTGCCAGGCTGCTGAAGGAGGATAAGCATCTAATTGCAACCATGCTGGACATGGCGTATTACCCTACATGAGTATCAGCAACATAAAAGTTACTGAAGTCAAATTCCATGACTTCTTGTTTCTGAAATTAAATTTGTGTGGCATGGAAAGCATTAACATAGTAAGGAAAGGGCACACCCACATGGAAGTATCATAACTGGTGACAGAGGCACAACTTTATTCTCATTTACTTACAAGCAGAGGAAGGCCCATCACAGCCGACAGGCTTAGTCCTTGCATGGATCCATCCTCCTGCCTGAAATGCCTAACCCCAAGAGAAAGCAGTGCCCAGGGGCTGCTCTGCTTTGGGAAGAACTGACATGTGGGCATGTGAGGAGAGGACCCAAGACTACAGACATTTCCTATAACCATCTTGGTGGTAGAAAACTACGCATTTGTCAAAATTAAGTTGTACACTTAAACCAATGCATCTTATTTATTGTCTGTAAATTTTACATCAATAGAACTTATTTATAAACAAATTAGAAAGGAAGAACAATGCCATTATTTTCAGACTATACTATTGCATACATAGAAAACCTAAACAAATTTATTAGAGATGCATTAACTAGAATTAACCAGAGAATACACAGAAGTTTCTGTGTACAAGATCAATTATATTTCCACACATTAAATGGAAAATGAAATATTTGTAAAAGATATCATTTATGAGCTCATCAAAAATACCAAATATCTAAGGATAAATTTAAGTAAAGCTTTACATAATTCCTATATAGAAAACTAAAAAAAAAGCCATGTATCATGGGCCTTTGCCTCCTCCACTAATCTACGTCTTCCAGAAAGCCCACAAAAATTGTTTCTTGAAATCTATAGCAGAACACACAAATGTGCTGAACAGGTTAAAACATAATGAGAGTCAGTTTTGCAACATATTTTCACTCTAAAGCAAACTTTTGGGACCTAGAAAACTACCTGTAATAATGAAAATATATGAATTTCAAAAAGGAAAAAGAATGAACAGTCATTGCCTCAGTCTGTTTTCTCCTTTTATGGCTTAAATTTCATATTTAAGTCAAAATCATCTTTGTAATAAGATAGGAGAAATAATGACAAAAAAAGTAACCTAATACAAAATATAAATTAAAATTGAATCATCACACCTTTCCTGCAATGCTTAATGTGGCTAATTTAGAACTTCACAAAAAAATTCATGTACCATGGATTTGGTAATTATGTATTTGCCATGTATGCCTTTTTTTTTTTTTCTCAACAAAACGGGTCTTGCCTGAAAATTACTTAATATACACTGAACTGTCATATCAGGAAAAAATTAAAACTATTTTTGCTGCCATGCACACTTTAAAAATGTGATTCAAATTATTCTAAAGAAAATAGACAACTGGATAGAAAAATGTCAATTTGTTAACAAAAACAAAATATTGCTTTATTATTTAAAGAATTGAAGTCTGGGAAGAATGTCATGGGTTTCTACAGATTAAAGTCAAATCAGCACACATAGCAAGAAGGCAAATGTTCTGTAATAAGAAAAAACCTGTTTTATTACTAGAGGAAAGCATGTACCTCTCTTCTTTGTTTATTTGGTCACCAAATCCCACTGTATTCACGATGGTTAGTTTCAATCGAACGTTACTTTCCTGGAGTTCATACGTCTGTGCTTTAAGTCTAACATGTGGGTAAAAATGTGAGGATTCATGGTCTTCAAAATTAGTATTAAACAATGTGTCAATCAGCGTTGATTTTCCAATTCCAGTCTCTCCTGAAAGAAATGCAGATACATATTCATATTCACAGGTGCACAGGATAGATGAAGAACAGAACAGTAAACTCTTACAGTGATTTGGTTTCATGAATCCCAAATATTTCAAATATTGCAAAGGCTGGATTGTCCCTGAAAGAAGTACACGCTAAGGTGGTTCATTCTAAGCTGAGCATAAAAATGAGCCCTGTATGCCGAGTTACTCAGAACTCTGAAGAAGGCACTGAACTGTTTAAAGAGCAAAGAGAAAGCTTAAAGCAGCACGGCTAAGAAAAAACTGATAGAACTTAAATAACTGAGAAAATCTGTACTCGTGCTCTCAGGTTGCTCAAATGGGCACCATACTGCCCATCACAAGGAGGTGAGCACAGGAACAGGACGAAAAAGTCTGGACAGGCTGGGCACTCACCCACACAGAGAATATTAAAGCAGAAGCCTTGCTGGATGGACCTGTTGACCAGCTGATCAGGCAGACTCTCAAAACCAACATGGCCAGACATGGTTAAAGAGCGAGGGCTGTCTTTTTGCTGCAAGACAACAAAAACAATGGCAACAGTTTTTTTAAAGTTTTACTGAGACAGAGTATAGGCACATTGGAAAGCACAGACATAATTTATCAAAAAAACTAAAGACTTTTTTGATCATTATACCTCCCCCAGGATACAACTGGTTTGTGAGAAACCTGTGTCCAGACCCTCAAAACATGTATTTCTTATTATCTTCCTACTATGACAGCCTGACACCATTTAAACATTAAAATATTTGATTTCCCCACACAGAAAAATACTCAAACTATGGCATAATCACTCACAAAATGGAGTGTGGTGTGTAAAAGTCATGAAAGATGTTTATGATGAATTTTAGATATAAATTGTCACATTACAATGTCAAGTGAAAGAGGTACAGCACAAAGTTACAGATGGAGTTCCAGCTCACAGTTGTGACAGCATAACTTATGTCACACTCAGCCTCCTTGCTGGTTAGTTACAGTCAGTTCCCTCAAGTCACTGCAGCCAAAGGCAGAGAGACTGTGGAGTGAGGGACACACCCTTGTAGCTTCTCCCCTGAAGGCAGACCCAGCCGCTGCTGTACAAGCAGACAGAGCTCAGGAGGGAACTAGGCTGACTGGGTTCAGAAGCCAGTGGAGACAAGGGCAGGCAGGTCAGCTGAAAGGGGAAATTCCAGAAAGGAGGGAGTCCACAGTTGGCTCACACACGCCCCTCAAGTCTTTGGCTGAGTGCTGACCTACACACGAACAGAGAAATGGGAATTGGAATGGCCAGCCTGGGGAGCTTAGACTTTAAGTCTATAAGTTAAAGGACTCAGTAAACACATGAAAACCTACATGGGTCTCATTTTAGGAGTAAGGATCAGGTCCCAGCACTCAGAAATCCTCCCTCGTGCTGAAGGCACAACTGAAGTAGACCTGCTGTAAACAGAGATGAGTGTGACCAGCCAGTGACTCAGCTAGTACCTGCTGGACCAGAGGCCAACACTCCTCAGAAGAAGACAGTCCAGCACCTCTCCAGTGTGTCATCCACAGCACCTAACTGTACAACCAAAGTACTACACAGAAAGAAGCAAAAAACACAGTTCACAGTCAAGGAAGAAGAAAACGGGCAGCAGAGCAAGATCCACATATAAGCCACATGTTGAACTAGCTGGTAAGAACTTTAACTCTGACAAATATGTTAAAAAGAAAAATGTTCTCTTTCTCTACAGAAGAGATACATATGACAGGTGACGTGACAGGTAATTATAAGAGAAACAAGAAAGCTCTCGACAACAACAAAAGGTGACAAATGAAATTCCTGGAGTGGAAAAATGCAACATCCAAAATAAAATAGTATTAACAGCAGATCAAACAATGGGAGAAAGACTTGTTCAATATCATATCCATACTAAATATCTTTGTCCATCTCTCATAGAAAATATAAAACTATAACAGAGCCTTAAAAAACTGGCACAATATTAAATGGTCTAACACACTTAGTGGGAATGCTAAATGGAGAAGAAATGGGAGCAGGGGATGGAGGACAGAAATTTGTAAGTAATAGTGACTGATAATATTCTAATTGTTTCAGCATGAACTCAGAGATCCAAAAATTTCAACAAACTGCAAACAAACAAAAGCAAAGGAATCCACAGCCAGGCACATCAGAAAAAACCATTTAAAAGTAAGAATGGAGAAAGATCTACAAGTAGCCAAAGATGGCAAGACATATTACAGACAAGTAAAACATAAAATGATCACGGTATTGGCACAAGAAATGATGTAAACCAAAAGACAACAGAACGTCATCAGTAAAATGCCAAAAGTAAGAAAATGACAACTCAGGATTCTTTATTTTTCCGAAATGTGTTTATATCTTTATGGCTACACTAGGTCTTTGTTGCTGGGTTTTCTCTAGTTGTGGCGCAGGGCTACTCTAGTCATGGTGCGAGGGCTTCTCACTGCAGTGGTTTCTCATTGCAGTAGTGTGGCGTACAGGCTTAGTTCTCGGACCAAAGGATCAAAGCCCTGTCCCCTGCACTGGCAGGCAAATTCTTAACCACTGGTCCACCAGGAAAGTCCCTTACAACCCAGAATTCTGTATCCAATGAAAATATCCCTCACAGGTGAGGGCAAAATGAAAACATCTTCACACAAAATCTAAGAATTTTACTGCAAGCGGGCCTTACCTGATAAGAAATATTAAAAATTCTCAAGAGAAAGGAAAATGACAACAGATGGAAATTCAGATATACAAAAAGGATAAAGATTTGTCAGAAAGGTAAAAATATGGGTAAATACAAGAGAATTTTTTGCATGTTTTAATTTCTTGAAAATGTAGATTGACTGTTTAAAGCACTAACAACAGTGTGATGCAGGACTTACGATACATGGAGAAGCGGGATTCATGACCATGACAGAACAGAAGATGGGAGGGGAGGAATCACCCTGCTGTAAGACTCCTGCACTGTCCATGAGTTGCCATCACCCTGCTCAAAGGCAGTGAGGGGTAAGTTAAAGCCCACATCAACTACTGTTTTAAAAAAAAGAAGTTTAGCTAGTAAGCCAAGAATGGAGATAAAATGCAACCATAAAAACACTCCATTAATTTCAAAAAGAGGCAGGAAAATAAAAAAATGAAAGAATAAAAGGGACAAATAGGACATAAATGGCCAGGCGGCAGACTGAAACCAGCCACGTCTGTAGTTACAAGGAAGTGGTCCCAGCCAGCTGTCCAGTAGACCCTTCCGGGACAATGCCAAGCTGCCAAAGGAACCACTAGCCACATGCAGACATGGCACACCTGGTTGTGACACTTGCAACTGAGGAAGGAACTTTCAAATTTTATTTAATTTTAATTAATTTAAATATCCAGGTGTGGCTAGTGGCCACCATACTGGACAGTGAAGGTCTAAGCTTTTCAAATAAAAGGAAATTGTCAGACTGGATGAAAGAGCAAGACCCAACTCTGTGCTGTCAATACAGTAACTGACAAGCTCCTTGTAAAATTTACATGGGAAGCCAGAGGACTTAGCATCGCCAGAATCACTGTGCAGAAGAACAAGCTGAAGGATACACACTAGCTGGTCTAAGGCTGCAGTCACCAAGTAGCGTGTGTTGTGACTGTCTACTACTTACCTACAATTTAACAAAGAGGAGGGGCTGGGGAACATGAGGACTCAACAGTGGGCACTCAGTGCACCAGTCACCGAGCAATTACAGTAGATTCAGCAAAGCAGCGTGTCAGAAGGCAGGTTAAGAGTAATTCAGAAAGTCTGTGAGGTGGTAAAATAAAGATGGATAAGCTACTGTTACCAGTAAGAGAGCAAGAATGAACAAATCACCATTTATCAAAACTATGGGGACTTCAGCATGTGTGGAGGAAGAGAAGAGACTACAGAGCACAAAACTACAGGAAACCAATCATGATCACCTATGCTCATGTTTGCAGTTTTCTTTTAAAAAAAAAAACTCACCTTGTTCACCAGATTAAATTTACTCCTCTCTTTTTAAATAACTTTTTAATAAAAAACTACCAAAACCTGTCCTCCAGCGCAAGTACATTCAGAACCCCCTTGGAACCATGAAAGTCTGACGCTGTGCTCAGGAAGGCTCCTACAGGGCCATCCCATGGCACCACACCTTGTCATCACTGAAATCTATGAGGACATCTGCCAGAGCAGGGCCAGCTCCCCGACCGCTGTGGCAGAGCTGGAACCTGAATCTGCTTGACATCAGGCAGGGTAGAGACACTGTGGCCACTCAACAGTGATTCAGTCGATTACTGATTTTGAACTTGGATCAACGTTAACAGTTAATTCACATTCAAGGTGAGTACCAACAACAAGTCTGTCTAACCGCATCCTGAAACCACAGAGGCATCCACAGTACGAGGTGGGTCTGGTCTACTTAAGAGACATACTCACTTTCTGTTCATGGTCAGATACTTGTGAGGACGTATGAGCTGTTTTTGTTGTAATGTGAGACTGAAAGAGCTGAAAAAGAAAACACAGATGTTACTTAAAAAAAAAACCTATATCTAAGTAATATATTAATAGTTACATTAAAAAGGAATTCTAGTATTGTCATTATCACTAGGCTTTGACTTGTGATCTACACAAGGTTTTCTTGCTGGAAGGATGTCTGCAGAGGTCAGTACCATGTGATAGTCAACACATGATACACATTATTGCACTAACACCTTCACTCACAAAAATGTAAGTTATCATCACAGAACCCCTGCTATAGCCATCCCCAGGCCGATGGGGTCCAAGCAGCTGTGGGGTTCTCAGAGTAATGCTGCCTCAAGAGCACTCCATCCTGGCATGCAGCACAGGACATGGAGAAAACGTGTCCTTTTTAAAAAGGAACAGTAACATGGATGTAGTATGAAAAAGCGCAAGCAGTAACGAATGAGAACAGAGAGCAGACTAAGTTCCCTCCTCCCCTGACTCCTGCAAGCTGGCAGTTCTCTCCCTTGGGGGTAGAGGCAGCCTGGAGTGTGAATGCACAGTGTCTGTGGCTCATGACTGGCGATCTGCAGTGGTTGTCCTTGCCACCTAAATCTATGGTGGGGACCTCGTCAGCAGAGCATGAGCTACCTCCCTCCCTTCCTCCCTCCCTCCCTCCCAGGATAGTGCCCCTTCTGTAAACTGCACAACATGCAGATGCACCGTCTTTAACTACAACAGCTGCACTGCAGTGAACAGCAGCTTGTCTACACATGGGACTAAGGGGAACCTGATGCTGTGGCAAGGGAGGGCACCTTGAACCCCAACACATGGGGTGGCCAGGACTGCATTCTACAGAACACTAATGACCCCTTCCCGTGGTACTTTCTGGGTAACGTGAGCTCTTGAAGGTGGGCCCTGGGACCTCACCAGGCACCTTGAGCAGCCAGCTGAGCGCACTGTGCTGGGAGTGGCTCTGGCCAGTGGGAATGCGCTGTGTATTAAGAGACAGCCAGGTCTCGGGGTGAACACAGGAACTGTTGTATGTATAAGAGAAAAGCACCTTGATACAAAGCCCACCAGAACTGGACTAGTGTGGCTTTAACTATACACACACTGCCCTGACTTTCCCTACCCCTGCCACCATGTGTCACGTGAGCTGGAGAGCACCCCCAGTCTGAGCCAGCACAGAGGAGCCAGGGCACTGGGAAGACAGCCATGGTCACAGCCACACACAGAAGAGGGAAGACGACAAAGCGCTGGCCCAGGAGACACCAGCCTCAGGCAAGGCGGCACTTAAGATAGAAAACATCTGTATAGAACAGTCATTTGGACTCTGTGGGAGAGGGATGATTTGGGAGAATGGCATTAAAACATGTATATCATATAAGAAATGAATCACCAGTCCAGGTTCGATGCAGGATATAGGAACCTTGGGGCTGGTGCACTGGGATGACCCAGAGGGATGGTACGGGGAGGGAGGTGGGAGAGGGGTTCAGGATGGGGAACACGTGTACCCCCGTGGCAGATGCATGTTGATGTATGGCAAAACCAATACAATATTGTAAAGTAAAAAAATAAAAATAAAAAAAAATACATAATTTTTAGATGTTTAAAAAAAAAAAAAAAACATCTCTGAGCCCTGAAAGTGAGGTGGAGTATCCTATCTGGATAAAGTGAACCATCAGTAGAAGAGTTTGCTGGAAACAAAGGGCTCATCATCTCTTGTTGTGACGTTATGAAGAGGCCAGAAGTGGAGCAGGGAGCTGCAGGATGAGGCCCGGAGTGTCCACCTGGGGTGGAACCTGCTGTCAGGACACCAGGCACCATGGAGGGAGACTGAGCACAGCAGAGCCTCTGTGTCTGCCAGCATTAGATGGGAGTGGGTGCTGCATGTCTAACTTAATTTTATCAACTACAGGACTCTAATGAAGATTAGTCTTTAAAAAACTGCAGTAAGTAGTCTTGGGTTTTTAGTATAATGGATAGCATACTGAAATTTTTGTGAAATGCTGCTTAGGAAGCAGTATCATTGATACATAAAATTTGCTTAGAAAAAATAAGGTTTTGTACTTCTTTATTATTAAACTTTAAACTTTGACTAATAAAACCAAGGTTACATTTCTGTCATTTATATGAGTTCATATCAAGTATTCACTTTTGTTCGTTCATTTCCTGTGTTTCTGAACACCTGCCAGAAAGCCTACTTAAAATCTCTGTGGATAAATGGTTTGATGAGGAAGTACAAATGAGTCACATAAAACTATTATAAATAGTTGTTCTTAATATTTCCACTGGTATACCTGGCTAGTCAGATTTCCAAAACAGATTTTAGAATGAAAACAGTTTTTAATAAATTAACAAAGACATTACTGAAGATAAAATAACAAGGGGACAAGAATTGACCCAGTGCACCTCTAGTGGTAAATCCTAAATTAAAAACTTGGAAGTGGGATTCCAATCTGCTCTACCACTGACTTACCTTCTTACCGTCTACTTTCTTACAAGCCCTGTGCTGGGAACGGGGTATCAGGAGGAAGACATGGCCCTTGATCTTAAGAGCTAATCTCGCAGAAACACAGGCAAATGATTGACAGTCCGCTCTCATTTCAAGGCAAAAGGGAGACCAACAGTCCCTATCTACACCTGATGACAGTTGGTAGTTTTTGTGTTAAATACATGCATCATAGATACACAAACACATGTATTTAAATCTATACATCCACATCCTAGAAAGGAAGAATGTATACAGTACTTTTAACTCTTAGCAAAGTCTAACACATTTTTTAAAAGTTTTAGTATATACCGAATCACACACACACAAAAATGCCAGAACATTTGGGGTTAGATCAGGTTCTCCACCTTCTTCAAAGTATCAGCTTGGGGAGTGTGGGCAACACAACAGATGTGGCATGCAATCTGTCCTGGGGTCCTCTGAACATAGGTGGTAGGGATCTTCTTCCTATGGGTCAGTTACAGGAAGGCATTTGGTGATTCAGGACAGGACCCAAGCTCTTCTGACCCTCCAGCAAACAGTCCTGTGACTGCCTGATAGCCTCTCTTTAGGCATAACAATGAGCTTTGGGTGAACAGAATTATGACTTGGGTTACAATTGCTTCATTTTACCTTCGTGTTCCCACTGTTTATCTTTGTGAAGCCAATCCAAGGAACAGAACCAAAATTTTCTAACTGTCCTCTGGTATTTCTTAAGAGTTTAGTTCAAAAAAAAAAAAAAAGAGCAGAGAGGCCAAAATAGTTAAACTGGGTCTATTTTATGGGTTTCAATAGGTCAGGGTTCTTTGGCTTAAGATAGTACTTTGAAAGTTTCCACAGATACATTATTTAAAATAATTTTATTAAATCTTCAGCTTAAATAAATGTTAATATGCTGATCTAAAATTTTCCTAAAAACAAATAGTAAAATTACCTTATTCACATTATGTGGAAGATGATTCTTGAAGTACATAGTAATTACAACCAGGGAAAAAAGAAAGAATCCAACTGAATCAGTAAGACTTGACACAGGAGAAGCAGTGTGTTGGCCTCCTGTCCCCCAGAGGACAGACTTGGTCAAGGACAGCTTGGGGTAGGCCAGGTTCCATCAAAATATCACTTCAATTTTACCATCATCTCCAATACACATAAAAGAAGGTAACTACAAAGTCTGATATGCAGCCTCAAAATATCATCAAGACAGAAAAATTCTTGATAGTAATTCATAATGAAGAGATTTTAAACTCAAAAAAAACCTTTACAGTAATGTGTATTTAAGGGTTAAAATATAAATGAAATTTTATTTTGAAATTACTTTCCTCCCTTAAGTAGAAAAGGAATAGTTTGTGTATTATAGAAAAAAATACCCTTTGTAATAATTGTGTTACTGTAGTAACAGTACAGTGAACATCCTTCTGTGGCAGCCAGAAGGTATGCCCCTCAGATTGTCCCTCCAGTAAGCACCTGCAGGACCGGACCCCAGACCACTCCTTCCTAGGCAATCCTAGCCCAGGCCTGAGCAGAGTAGTGGGGCAGTGGGTCAGGACCTGGGCCATTCTGCCCTGTGAAGACTGACCTGGCAGGTACTGGGCTGGCCCAGACTCTGCCAGGTCTGCATGGCTTGTGAGCCTCTGTGGATTCTGTTTCTTCCTCTTTCTCCTCCAGGGCCTGACATCCCTTCCACACACAGCCCTCTGTCCCCCACAGAGGTTCCTCCTTGATGTCAGGTGGCAAAGTGTGGTAAATGCCAGACAGGGACACGACCCAGAGCAGTCAGGGCAGCAGTGGGGGCAGAGTTTCAGCAAGGTGCAGATCAGCTCAGCAGAGAGAGGACAGGCTTGTGCCAAGAGAACTGGACTCCTGCAGGCAAAAAACAAAAAACAACAACAAAAAAAAGCGTGCCACATCCAATTACCTCAAAACAGATCATAGGCCTAAAAACTCTAGAAGAAAAAGTATAAAGTTTTTGTGGCCTTAGGCTTAGGCAAAGATTTCTTAGATACAAGAAGCGTGATCCACAAGACAAAAAATGATAAACTGAACCTAATAAACTAAAAAGCCTCTGCTCTTCAAAGTACAGTTAAGAGAATGAAAAAACAAGACACATACTTGGCTAAAAGATTTGTAAGTCATTTATCTCATAAAGGACTTAAGTAAGAAATATCTATATATTTTCAAAAACTTGGACAACTAGAAACAGAATAACTCAGTTTTTTAAAAATAGGGAAACACTGGAACAGACGCTTCACCAAGGATATAGGGATGGCAGATAAGCACACGGCAAGAGAATCAACATCATTAGTCATTGAACAAATGCAAATGAAAACACAAGGTGTCACTGCATGCCTACCAGAATGACCTAAAAAATTATCTGGCAAGGATGCAGAGCAGTTGTTAGCAGGAATGCAAACCCTGGCACAAACATTTTGGAAAACAGTTTGGCAGTTTCTGAAGTTAAAACACACAACATACTCAGCAATCCCACTCCTAGATCATCAGCCCAAGGAAAATGAAAAGTAATACTCGAATAAAAACCTGTATGTGAATGTACGTATACAGTAACTTTATTAAAAACTGTTAAAAACTGGAAACAGCCTAAATGGTCTTCCAGTGGCAAATGGATGAACAGATTACACTGTGGCCCACGTGCACAATGGGCCACCACTCAGCAGTAAGGGAACGTGAGCAACGTGGTGGATGGGTCTGCTCTGCACTGAAGAAACCAGCTCAGAGGCCGCAGGAATCCACATGTATGGTGCAGGCGAAGCCACAGGGGCAGAAGGGGATGAGGAGGCAGACAACAGAGTAGCACCAGGGGATGTGGGCTGGAGGATGAGGCAGAAATTCTGTAGTTTTCATTGTGTTTGTAGTTATACAACGGTATACATTCATCAGAACTCGTGAAACTTTATACTAACTGGAGCCTATTATACAGAGTGAAGTAAGCCAGAAGGAAAAACACCAATACAGTATACTAACGCATATATATGGAATGTAGAAAGATGGTAACAATAACCCTGTGTACGAGACAGCAAAAGAGACACTGATGTATAGAACAGTCTTATGGACTCTGAGGGAGAGGGAGAGGGTGGGAAGATTTGGGAGAATAGCATTGAAACATGTAAAATATCATGTATGAAACGAGATGCCAGTCCAGGTTCGATGCACAATACTGGATGCTTGGGGCTAGTGCACTGGGACGACCCAGAGGGATGGTATGGGGAGGGAGGAGGGAGGAGGGTTCAGGATGGGGAACACATGTATACCTGTGGTGGATTCATTTTGATATTTGGCAAAACTAATACAATTATGTAAAGTTTAAAAATAAAATTTAAAAAAAAATACCTTTGAAAGACATCATTAAAGTAAGGGATTTCACACACACAAAAAAAGTAAATGTTACTGTGCATAATTATAGCTCAATATAAAGTTAATTCTTAAAGATATAACAGAATTTTCTAACAGTAATTAATACATGGAAAAGCAGCAGCTAACAAAAATAGATTATCTGAAGACAATGATTTAAGATGATACATGTATGATTATTTGTGAGAACCAATAAAGAAAATATACAGCAAAATATGCAAATACAAAATGAGATTAAAATATTTTCTCCAACTTCAAATTACAATTCATTATTGGTTTCTTTTGGCTCTCAGAGTCATGTGGAAACTGTAAGTTATAATTCTTTTCCACACAACAGAATCTGTTACTATATGACAAGCAGCCTATCTTTTCCTAAAACAGAGAGCCCCTAGAAATTGTCTCAATGACCTGTGTCACAGGAGAGAACGGTTAACATGACGACAGTATAAATGTATGGTGTAAGAAGGCTGCTGGAGTTAACTGCGCATGGCAGCAAGAAACAGAGGTCTGGAGTGCTGAGTAACTGCCAGAGCCATGCACCAGGGCCTGGGCAAAGATGTACCAGCACAGCAGAAGCAAAACAAGACACTGTTCCACAAATTTTGAGACCGTTGACCCTCACCCCCAAGAATGGAGATAACAGTCCTCAGCTCAAGGGGCCGGTAGGAGAAATGTGATAATGCAAGGCCAAAACCCACCCCAGTGGATGCAGTCAGCACCAGGAGACTTCCGTTATCCCAGTGGTGTCCCAAAAAATCTCCGATACATAACGTTTGCAAAGTCTTTAGATATTCCTAGATCCCTAAGAAAGTAAAGATACATCTAAAGAAGTTGAAAATAATGGTTAGTTTCCTTTAGTTTTCAAAAAATATACATTAAATTTTACAGCTATTTTTTTCATGATTGGCAAATACAATTGAAAGGCATCTTGTGATATTCTAAGATTGAGAATACAGGCTGAGTATGAGATGATGAATCTTTTTCATGCTTAAAATATTACCTCTGTGCTCATCCATGGCTGTCTCTTCCTTTAATACTCACCTCAATGCTGTGCTTTGCCAAAAAGGCTTCATTCTTTATATTTAAAGCTAGTACAAATCACCATGTCACATATAGGTTGTTTTCTCCAAAAGTTCATTTTAATAAGCTGCTTGGATTTACAGAAACAACATTACATTTAAAGTCCTGGTAGGTTGACAAATACCTTATTTAACCCATAACATACTATTTATAATCTTAGACTAATTTTTTTCAAATCCAGCAGCAGACAAAGCACATTTATTGCCCTATTCCTAAAAAGACTACTCCAGATCATGCATTCTTAATGGGGGGTATCCCCACCATAAATGTGGTAGAAATTGGTTCTGGGGGGTACCAAAAAATTCAGTGGTTTGTGGCCTTCCAAATCTCAGTCAACCTTACCTGAAAACAACTTTTCTAGTTTCTTCTTTAGTACCAACTCCCCTCTCCTTTATTCTCTGGTACTAACTCCCTCTCATTTCTCCTAGAGGAATTCTAGTACTGAATTCCTCTCATGAGGGAGAACTTGATTAACTGGATCAATTCATAAGTCTAGGTAAATGTTATTAATTAACTGAATTTAATTTAAATTTCATCTTTGTCCTGAAAGATCAGTAATGAAAAATGGTAGAGAACTACTGCTCAGATAAACCCTGAAACAGGCCACGTCTGCATGCGGCATTTTCCATCTTCCTCTGCAGCCCTCTCCACACTGTCCCGCACTCCAGTTTCTTCACCCAGTTCAGTCCTAAATCAATTACCCACCTGTCTTCACTCAACCAAATTCTGTGGTCCATGTGATCATTTTGGTTAGCTTTCTGTGGTTGTGGTTTTCATTCTGTCTGTCCTCTGATAGATGAGGATAAGAGGCTTGTGCAAGCTTCCTGATGGGAGGGACTGGCTGTGGGGGAAAACTGGGTCTTTTTATGGTGGGCAGGGCCATGCTCAGTGAATCTTTAGTCCAATTTTCTGCTGATGGATTTATTAAAATGCAGAGACTTTATCAACCAAGGTCCATATAGTCAAAGCTATGGTTTTTCCAGTAATCTTGAATGGATGTTAGAGTTGGACCATAAAGAAGGCTGAGCGCCAAAGAATTGAGGCTTTCAAATTTTGGTGCTGGAGAAGACTCTTGAGAGTCCCATGGACTGCAAGGAGATCAAACCAGTCAATACTAAAAGAAATCAATCCTGAATATTCATTGGAAGGACTGATGCTGAAGCTGAAACTCCAATACTTTGGCCACCTGATGAGAAGAACTGACTCATTTGAAAAGACTCTGATGCTGGGAAAGATTGAAAGCAGGAGGAGAAGGGGACAACAGAGGATGAGATGGCTGGATGGCATCACTGACTCAATGAACATGAGTTTGAGCAAGCTCCGGGAGATGGTGAAGGACAGGGAAGCCTGGCATGCTGCAGTCCGTGGATGGGGTCACAAAGAGGCACACATAACTGAGCGACTGAATAACAACTAGGCAGTCCTGGTTTATTAATAACTCAAAGTAATATTCCAGTTAAAAAGTATACACTTGACTAAGTGAAAATATCACTGTGTTCTACTTATTTTTGTCCATGAAAAAACTGGAGAACAGACCACTCACAGAACATTTATGGTATCTATCAACATGTTCTTGACCTAGCATTCCATTATTTATGAACTCTTTCTACACACATCACACTGGCTAATTAGAACAAAAGGCCTCCTTCACTGCCTCCAAAGAGAGGCAAGATGACCTTGGTCTGGCTTTTCAGAGCAGCATGAGAGGAGACCAGAGAAGTTCTTCCACAGCTCTCCCACCTCATATCTGGTGAGCCCTGTAGTTGTGAAACAACAGAGCTGCCTAAAACTAACTTGAGGGGCTGGGGAACCCATCCCACCTGGCAGGAAACCTGCAGGGCCAGCCCATCTTCCTGGCTCTCTGCCTCACCTACATCACAAACAGCAGTTGCCTCTTCTACTTTCCCCCAGCCTTAACCCCGATTCCTCATGAGGCATATTTTATTTTTTCAACATATGGCATAATTTTAATTCCCCCTTAAGTTGTATTACTCAGGTCTGACATCCCAGAAAAAAACCTATTCCTTCTATATGATTTCTACTTCTGGTTTGTGAATTAAATAATTACCATGCAACCTCTACTAAACTGCCATATGCTTACGTTTCCATCTGTCAGCTGTCTCAGGCCTCAGAGTATTGAGGATTGTTCAAACAGAAGAAGATTCAGGATGGCCCTAAAATGGAACACGGCCAAGAGGGTGTATCTTTTTCCCTCTCCCCTAACAGAGGTTCCAGGGCCTCAACCCTCCATGTCCATGTGGCACTGCTGCCACTTTGTCCAGGCATCTTCCCTTGTGACACAAAACTGGGGTGAAATTTTGACACCTGGGTTCATCTTCCTTTGCTTCATTTCTCCCAAAGGCTGCATTTCAAAAATCCCTCATATGCTCTGTTTGAGTCTGCCTTGCTTTTTTAGTCTCACTACCTGGTTCATCTTAAAAAATTTCCCCAACAATTTATTCCATAATCTAAATTTTTCTAGTGTCATAAAAAGCAGACTGAAAGAAATCTGAAAATTCTAGAATTCCTAATATAGCCTCACTCATGGCTCTTGAGAGAATATGGTCACAATGTTTCTCAAAATAGATGTTCCAAACACATGGTCTGAAAGTATTCTGTACCTGGGAAGATACCTGGCACTGATCAAGAGAGCCCAGGACTTCTCAGAGCTTCTCTAAGCTGGTAAAACCCTATAGCCACACGTCTTCATTTGTCTCTGACAGGAAAGGTCTGCAGAAAGCCAAGGGGGAGCCTGCTGCTGCTGCTGCTGCTGCTGCTAAGTCGCTTCAGTCGTGTCCGACTCTGTGTGACCCCATAGACAGCAGCCCACCAGGCTCCCCTGTCTCTGGGATTCTCCAGGCAAGAACACTGGAGTGGGTTGCCATTTCCCTCTCCAATGCATAAAAGTGAAAAGTGAAGTGAAGTCGCTCAGCCGTGTCCGACTCCTAGCGGCCCCATGGACTGCAGCCCACCAGGCTTCTCCGTCCATGGGATTTGCCAGCCAAGAGTACTGGAGCCTAGGTGACACCATTTAACCAAAACAATAAACAAGGAAAAAGAGGCCACTTAAAGCAATTTTGGACAACTTTAACATGTAGGCACATGTTCACTTTTACAATGACAAGTTCTAGAAGGAATCACATAATGTAATGAACGTTGGGTTCTATTGTATCTAAACTGCTTCAGCTAAATCCTCAGTGAAGAAATCGCCAGCCTTGTTTAGACAAAGTAGTTAATTTCAAATAAATGGAATTGCCAAATAAAAAAATTCAAAAACAGGAAAAATGCTCAAGCAAAATATGCTTATTTACTAAAAGTAATAAAAAATTGTAAGGATGCTAAATCATAATTGGTCTTAAAGGTATTTAAAATCATAGCTTTCAATCTCATGGTTATGTTTGAGCCTATGAGCTTCTTCTTTTCTGTGATCTTCAAAACATAAAGGGTGTTAAAATTTTAAAGCATCATCTAAATAAAACTTCCTCCCAGATATGATCAAAAGAAAGTGTAAAAATTAAAGTTCTCAGTGAAAAGCTTTGAGAATCAGGTATTTTATATTAAGAATACTTAAAATCTTCAGCAGAGAAAATTGAATTTAGTATGGTTAAAAATAAAAGGCCAGTAAGTATTCTTGAGAAGAAGAAATATATTCTGCAGTAAAATATGAAAATTTAAAACACCTTCTTCCTCCTTTCCCACACACCAAAATAAATAGGTAAATAAAACAGTTAACAGTTTGGAACAATGTCAGGAGCAAAGTCAGCCTGGGAAAAGCTCAAAGGCTTGGAAGAAGGAGGAGCCTTGTTAAAACATAAATGTAGACTAACAGCTCTGCCTGTAAGAATTTATAACTAATATGTATAACAATCAACAAGAATAAAATGACTCAAAAATGATCATGGTTATGGAGGATACAAAGAATATTACAAGCTGTGTTTCCTAAGTAAGTAAAGTCGCTCAGTCGTGTCAGACTCTTTGTGACCCAGTGAACTGTAGCCCACCAGGCCCCTCCATCCCTGGGATTCTCCAGGCAAGAACACTGGAGTGGGTTGCCATTTCCTTCTGCAAGGGATCTTCCCAACCCAGGGATCGAACCCAGGTCTCCTGCATTGCAAGCAGACGCTTTAACCTCTGAGCCACCAGGGAAAGATCATTTAACTGAAGGGGTAAGGGGCAATGCAACTCACTAAAATTTAATGGAAAAAGTAACAATACAGAACATAAGTTAGGTATTGCAAGGAAGACATGACTAGTGGCAAACAAGCGGAATGACAGAATGCCATGGGTTAAAAGCTTCAGAGGAAATGGGACGGAAACTTGGTCTCATTATGACTATAGGACCTGGGCCAGTGAAGGGATGTCACTCCAGATCAGAAACACAAGGTACTGAGGTAGTAATTAACTCCAGGACATAAAAGAGAATTAAAAGTCACAACTTCAAGAGAGAAAGTAAAACAAATGCGGGAAACTTCTGAGATATAAAAAATGTCATCACTGAATGATAACTGAAAAAAACAAGAATTCAGAAGTATTGCATCTGAAACAGGAAATGAAACAGGCAAGAAATGGAAAGATCTGGATATCATTTAAAAGGGCAGTCTGAAGATGCAGAAAATTATGAGAGTGTTTCTCTGGAAACAGGAAAAGATAGTGTCATTACAAGATCCACTATCACAATCAGTAGTACATAACTATACAGTCAAGCTCTCCTGAATCATAAAACGTAAGCAATTACTAATACTGCAAAATTCAGACTTCAATTGAAGAAAGTAGGGAAAACCACTAGACCATTCAGGCAAGACCTAAATCAAAACCCTTAGGATTATACAGTGGAAGTGACAAATACATTCAAGGGATTAGATCTGATAGAGTGCCTGGAGAACTATGGACGGAGCTTCATGACATTGTACAGGAGACAGGGATCAAGACCATCCCCAAGAAAAAGAAATGCAAAAAGGCAAAATGGTTGTCTGAGAAGGCCTTATAAATAGCTGAGAAAAGGAGACGCTAAAGGCAAAGGAGAAAAGGAGAATGCAGAGTTCCAAAGAATAGCAAGGAGAGATAAGAAAGCCTTCTTCAGTGATCAATGCAATGAAATAGAGAAAAACAACAGAATGGGAGAGATTAGAGATCTCTTCAAGAAAATCAGAGATACCAAGGAAACATTTCATGCAAAGATGGGCACAATAAAGGACAGAAATGGTGTAGACCTAACAGAAGCAGAAGATATTAAGAAGAGGTGGCAAGAATACACAGAAGACCTATATAAAAAAGATCTTCATGACCAAGATAACCACGATGGTGTGATCACTCACTGAGAGCCAGACATCCTGAAATGTGAAGTCTGGGAAGTCAAGTGGGCCTTAAAAAGCATCACTGCAAACAAAGCTAGTGGAGGTGATGGAATTCCAGTTGAGCTATTTCAAATCCTAAAAGATGATGCTGTGAAAGTGCTGCACTCAATATGCCAGCACATTTGGAAAACTCAGCAGTGGCCACAGGACTGGAAAAGGTCAGTTTTCATTCCAGTCCCTAAGAAAGGCAATGCCAAAGAATGTTCAAACTACCACACAGTTGCACTCATCTTACATGTTAGTAAAGTAATGCTCAAAATTCTCCAAGCCAGGCTTCAACAATACGTGAACCTTGAACTTCCAGATGTTCAAGCTGGATTTAGAAAAGGCAGAGGAACCAGAGATCAAGTTCCCAACATCCGTTAGATCATCAAAAAAGCAAGAGATTTCCAGAGAAACATCTACTTCTGCTTTACTGACTATGATGCCAAAGGCTTTGACTGTGTGGATCACAACAAACTGTGGAAAATTCAAGAGATGGGACTACCAGACCACCTGACCTGCCTCCTGAGAAATCTGTATGCAGGTCAAGAAGCAACAGAACAGCACATGGAACAATGGACTGTTTCCAGATCGGGAAAGGAATATGTCAAGGCTGTATATTGTCACCCTGCTTATTTAACTTACATGCAGAGTACATCATGCGAAATGCAGGGCTGGATGAAGCACAAGCTGGAATCAAGATTTCCGGGAGAAATGTCAATAACCTCAGATATGCAGATGACACCACCCTTACGGCAGAAAGCAAAGAACTAAAGAGGCTCTTGATGAAAGTGAAAGAGAAGAGTGAAAAAGCTGGCTTAAAACTCAACATTCAAAAAACTAAGATCATGGCATCTGGTCCCATCACTTCATGGGAAATAGATGGGGAAACAATGGAAACAGTGAGAGATTTTATTTTGGGGGGCTCCAAAATCACTGCAGATGGTGACTGCAGCCATGAAATTTAAAGACACTTGCTCCTTGGAAGAAAAGCTATGACCAACCTAGACAGCGTATTAAAAAGCAGAGATATTACTTTGCCGACAAAGGTCTGTCCAGTCAAAGCTATGGTTTTTCCAGTAGTCCTGTATGGATGTAAGCGTTGAACTATAAAGAAAGCCGAGCACCGAAGCATAGATGCTTTTGAACTGTGGTATTGGAAAAGACTCTTGAGAGTCCCTTGGACTGCAAGGAGAACCAACCAGTCCATCCTAAAGGAAATCAATCCTGAATGTTCATTGGAAGGACTGATGCTGAAGCTGAGACTCCAGTACTTTGGTTACCTGATGAGAAGAACTGACTCGTTGGAAAAGACCCTGATGCTGGGAAAGACTGAAGTTGGGAGGAAAAGGGGACAACAGAGGATAAGATAGCTGGATGGCATCATTGACTTTATGGACATGAGTTTGAGCAAGGTCTGGGAGTTGGTGATGGACAGGAAAGCCTGCCGTGCTGCAGTCCATGGGGTCACAAAGAGTCGAACAGGACTGTGCGACTGAACTGACTAATAGAGGACATGCTGGAGATCATGCCAGACACAATCTGGCCAAAGCATATCTCATCATCATTAGCTGTGACCCCTTGAGTATCCACTAAACCTCCCTGAATCTTAATGCAGTTTTAAAAAGTTACTTTCCATTTACAGTTATTACAAAATATTGGCTATATTCCCTGTGTTGTACAATATATCTTTGAGTCTTAACATTCTCATCTATGAAAAAAAAAAAAAAAGTCTGAAAACCTGAAGAGTTTCAAGTGAGTTTTAAAACAGAACTCTTTTAAAAAATAAGGGTGGAATGAAAATGAAAATAAAACATACCAAAATCTGTGGGACACAGCTAAAGCCCTGCTGAAAGGGAAATTCATTAATACCTTATGTGTATATTAGAAAGGAGGAAAAGTCTCAAGTCAGTGATCTAAGGTCTCTCAAGAACTTAGAAAAAGAAGAGCAAACTAAACCAAAAGCAAGCAAAGGAAATAAAAAGATCAGTTTCTTGCAAATAGAAAAATAACAGAAAAAAAACGGTGAAACAGAAATAGTTCTTTGAAAAGGTCAGTGAAGTTAACAGACTTCTAGCAAGACTAAAAAAGATAGGCAGAAGATGAAAATTTTACCAGTATCAGGAATGAAACAGGGATTATCACTATAGACCCTAAAGAAAGCAAAAGGAGATTAAGAGAATATTATGAACATGTCTATACACATAAATTTGACAATCTGGAAGGAATGGATTGCAAAACCACATACCATCACAACTCACCCAGTGTGAAATAACATGAACACACAGGTAACTATTAAGGAATTTAAATCTGTAAGTTTAAAACTCTCCAAAAAGTCATCTCCAGGCCCAGATGGTTTCACAGAAGAATCCTACCAAACATTTAAAAAAGAATACCAATTTTACATAATCTCTTCCAGAAAACAGAAGAGATGGGGACACTTCCCAGTTTCTTTTCTGAAACTAATATTACTCTGACATAAAACCAAAGACAGTACAAAAAAACCTGCAGACAAATATCCCTCTTGAACTTGATAAAGAGTATCTACAAAAGAACAGCAGCAGCCTGCTGCTCTGATGATGGACTAAATTCTTTCCCGCCAACATCACAGTAAGGCAAGAATGTCTGCTGTCACCACGCTTATTCAAATATGGCAGAAGAGAAAAGGTATACAGATTGGAAAGAAAGAAAGAAAACTGTCTCTGTGTTGAGATGACATAATTTTTATGCACACAAGAATTTACTCCAAGGAATTTACTCCTAGAATAAATTAATTCAGCAAGGTCAAAGGACTCAAGAGAAACATACACATCTCAATTGTATTTCTGTGTTAAAATGATATGAGGACAATGAAAATAAAAATATGGTATCATTTGTAACTGATAAAAAATGAAAGAAATGTAAATCTAACAAAACAAATGCAGGACTTGTGTACTGAAAACTATATAAATCTGATAAAGGAAATCTGAGAAAATATAAAGAAATGAACAGAAACATCATGTTCATTAGCTGGAAGACTCAACATAGGTAGAAATAACAATTTTCTTTAAATTGAGACTTAATGTAATATCTATCAAAATCCCAGAAAAATTCTTTGTACATAGACAAGACTATTCTAAAATTTATAATGAAAGATATGGAAACTAGAATAGCCAAAAATTTTTGAAATTTAAGAATAAAGTGAGAGTAATTAGTCTACTTTATTTCAAGATTTATTTATGTAGTTATAGGAATCAAGACTGCATGTTAACAGAGACCCCAGAAAAAGATCCGCACAACATGCTCAACTAGTTACTGACAAAAGTGCAAAAGCAATTCCATAGAATATGATAGAATTTTCAACGAATGTTGGAGCATCCATTAGTCAAAAATGACCCTTGACCTAAGTCTTATACAAAAACTAACAAAATGGGTCATGGGTTTAAATGTAAAATGAACTACAAGACTCTTAGGAAAAAAAATAAGAGAAAACCTTTGGTATTCTGAGTTAGGCAAAGGATTCTTAGACTTGACAAAAAAGTACAGTCCATAAGAGGAAAAGGTGATAAAATGGATTTTATCAAAACTAAATATGTTTGCTTTGCAAAATATTAAGAGAATGAAAAAGAGAAAAAACATTTGCAAACCACATATCAAGGATTGGTATCTAGAATACATATTTTAAAAACGTCTAAAATCAGCAGTAAAAAAAGAAAATCCAGTTAGAAAATGGGCATTAAAAAATGAAATTCAATGAAGAAAATATACAGATGGCAAACAAGCACATGAAAAGATGTTTAACATCACTAGCCATTAGAAAAATGCAAGTTAAAACCACAATATATAATTACATACCTATCAGAACATCTTAAAAAAAAAACACCAGGAACTCCAAATGCTGGTGAGATGTGGAGAAACTAATCTCACATACACTGGTGGTGGGAATGGAAAATGCAGAAACTGGGAAACAGTTTGGCAGTTTCTTAATGAAACTAGTAACTGCCATGCGAATTCCAGAGAACTGAAGACAACATTTTCCTTATGTTACGTGTTAACATACAGTTAACATAACTGTATGTATAAACATACAGTTTATAGCAGCTTTATTTATAATAGCTCAACAATGGAAACAAGGCAGGTGTGTCCTTCAAAGTGTGTTACATCCATACCATGTAATATTACTCAATTAAAAAGGAGCAAACAAATACTTGGAACAACCTGAATGAACCTTCAGAGAATGCTACTGAAGGAAAAACATCCAATCCCAAAAGGTTATATTCTAGGTGATTTCATTATGTAACAGACTTGAAAAATTACAGAAATAACAAATTATAGTAGTTAGGGGTTAAAGAGGAGGTGGAGTGGAAATGAAGTGGGTGTGGCTACAAAAGGGCACGGGAAGGGTCCTGTGGTGGGGGCAAGTTCTGTCTCCACAGAATCAGTGTCCATGTGCTGGTAGTGGCCTTTCCTATGATTTTGTAACATTTTCCTATTAAAGAAGAGTGCGGACTCATTGGAAAAGACCCTGATGCTGGGAAAGACTGAAGGCAAAAGAAGTGGGCAGCAGAGGATGAGATGGTAAGATAGCATCAAATTCAATGGACATGAATTTGAGCAAACTCCAGAAGATGGTGAAGGACAGGGAAGCCTGGCGCGCTGCAGTCCATGGAGTCACAAAGAATTGGACACGACTTAGCGACTGAACAACAACTATTAATGAAAACTGGGCAAAGTTACTGGGGAATTCTGTTTCTTTATCACAATTGCACACGAATTTAGTTAACTCAAAATAAAAAGTTTAATTAAAGGTAACATTACTGCAAAATAAGCACAGCAACAGACAAGAAATCCCATGTTTAATTCTGAAGATTAAACTTCACTCTGAAACAAAGACGTGTACACAAACACAACAAATGTAACAAGGCAGGTCAGAGAGGAAAGCCGAGATTTCTCTAAAAATGAGACAGAGAAGAAAGAGACCTGGCTGAATCAGGAGAAAGACCCTCCTCCAGGCTCTGTCAGAGAAACTGGCTGTGTGATTGTGGACCCATCTACCCTCCCAGGTTCCTACCAGCTTAATTTCTAGAGACTGCTACCAGCACGTCTCACTTTTTGGTCTCAGGTCCCAGAAGAGCTTTTGTTTACGTGGATTACGATCGCTGGTATGAATAGTATCAGAAGTTAAATTTTTCAAAAAGACAAGTGGTCCTTCCACACGGCGCAGCGTCGGGAAAACAACAGGGACACAAGAGAATGAGTGAAAAGGGCAAGCAACAGATTGGTGTGGCCGAGAACACCTCTGTGGCCCTCCCATGGCTTACTCTGAAATGAGACCAGTGTAGAGGAGGGACAGAAAACAGAACACATCAGTCGCATCCGTTCTTTTAACGGACAAGGGCTCCAAGGCAGGGAAAAAAGGCTACAATCCCAAAGATGTCAACGCTGGGTAAGGTGGGAGGCTTGTTGAAGGCCTGGGAGGCCGAGTCCAGTGGGGCGCCCGCCACCAGTCCCGCGCCCGCGCGTTTGGGACCGTTACACAAACCGCCCGCTTCACACTCCACTCTGGGGAGACGGGAAGCCGAGAGGCGCCGCCCGAGGGAGCGGGCGGGAATCGCGGGCCCAGCTGGGAGGGCGGGGGTCCCTGGCCGAGGGCGTAGGGCTGGAGGACTCACCAGGTGCCGCGCCACCTCGGAGGCCATGGTCCGGGCGACTGGGCGGGCGAGGGGCCAGCAAGGCGGCGGCTGCGGCCGATCGAGCCGCGCGTCCAGCAGCGGAGGGCGGGATGGAGCGGGGCGGGGCGGGGGCCTAGGAGGGAGGAACGGAGGGGAGGGGTCCCCCGGCCTCAGTGACGTGGGGGGCTGAGCGGGATGGCGCGGGGGGCGGGGCGGGATGGCGCGAGGGGCGGGGCGGGTCTGGTAGGGTGGGGAGGAGAACTGAGGGGAGGAGTCCTGTGGCCTCAGTGACGTGGGGCTGAGCGGGATGGCACGGGGAGCGGGAGTCCAGAAGGGAGGGGAAGGGAGATGAGAGGAGGGGTCCAGCAGCCTCCGTTGAGCTGGGGGCCCCTGGGCGGGCTGCGAGTCAGGGCTCCCAGACACCTCCTCGAATTGGGTCTGTCACAGGAGTGCCTAGATGTTTTAGAGCAGCAGTCTCGAAACTTTTTGGCACCAGGGACCCTTTCATGGAAGATATTTTCACAGATGGGGGGAGGGGGAAGATGGTTTCGGAATGATCTATACACAATTATACACACAAATATACACACATGTTTATTGTACGCTTTCTATTATTATTATAATATCAGCTCCACTTAAGATCATCAGGCACTAGATCCCAGAAGTTGGGGATCCCTATTTTAGAGAATGACCAGTCAGTGCCTGGGAGAGGATGGAGCACAATTGCTAAGTTAGAAAAAGAGGCGGGGAAGAGCAGCCATGGCTCTTCAGACCTTTGGGCGGGGCTGAAGCACTGATTGCGGCTCTATGGGGCCGGAAGTGGGCGTGTCAGGGCGTGTCCTCTGGAGGGAGCAGCCTTTGCTGCCAGAGTAGGGGCCGGAAGTGGGCGGAGCCAGACGTGTCCAAGGGAAGGCGCTGAATGCAGCTGGTTCTTGGACCCAAAAGAGGTGGGGTGGAGTGGGGCGGGGCCCGCGGGAACAGTAAGGCCGCCTCCGGGGAGGCCGGAAGTGGGTGGGGCCCCCGACGGGGGCGTGTCCGCGGGCGAGGCAGGGGGGCGGTGGCTGTTAGTCCCGCGGCTGCGGCGCGCTAGGAACTTGTGGAGCGGCCGCCGCGCAGGTCCGGAGCCACCCAGGTACACTATCGAGATGGAGGGACCCGCCGAGTACAGGGCTCGGGATCGGCAGGCCGAGATGGAGCAGCCGGTTGGGGGCGCCCTGGGCGGATCGCCCGAACAGCGCGCCAGCGTCCGCCCCCGCCCCAAGGAGCCAGAGGACGCGGCGGGAGACCGCGCGGACCCCTTCGACCCGGTGGAAGGCACCCCGAGCGCACCGCTCGGAAGGCGACCCCGCGGTGGCCTAGTGGGGGAAGGTGCGCGGCCCGAACCGCTAGGCGATGCGCCCCCCACGCCGCGGCCGGGCCGCACTGCGCCCCGGGACCCGGCTGCAGGCGGCTCCCCTCAGCTGCGGCGCGGCCCCGGGGGCGCGGACGGCGCGGCGGCCGAGGAGGAGGGCGCGGGCTCTCTGACGCTGGATCCGCTGGAGCACGCGTGGATGCTGTCGGCCGCCGACGGCCGCTGGGACAGCCTGGAGGGGCTGCTGGCCTGTGAGCCTGGACTGCTGGCCAAGCGCGACTTCATCACCGGCTTTACCTGCCTGCATTGGGCAGCCAAGCACGGCCAGCAGGAGCTGCTGGCCCTGCTGGTACGCTTCGCGGGCCAGCACCGGCTGCCGGTGAACATCAACGCGCGCACGAGCGGCGGCTACACTGCGCTGCATCTGGCGGCCATGCATGGGCACGTGGAGGTGGTGAAGCTGCTGGTGGGGGCCTACGACGCGGATGTGGACGTTCGCGATTACAGCGGCAGGAAGGCCTCGCAGTACCTGAGCCCGAGCACCGCCGAGGAGATCCGGACGCTGGTGGGCGCCCTGGACGAGGACGAAGGCGAGAGCGCGGCGGGCAGCGGGGGAGGGCGCTGGAGGCTCTCGAGGGTGCTACCCTCGCACCTCATCTCCGGCAGGCTCTCCCACGCTCTGGAGGACGGCGGGGACCATCACCACCACCTGGCCGAGGGATTGACTGCGGGCAAAGCAAAGGAGCCGAATCGCAAAGCCTCGGGCAGCTCTAGTGGGCGGATGAAACCCAGACTCAACAAAATCCGCTTCCGAACCCAGATCATCCACACCACACCCTCTTTCAGAGACCCAGAGCAGCCTCTGGAGGAGGGGGAGGACGAGGATGAGGACCGATCTCTTAAAGGCCACTCGTCCTCTTTCAAATTGAGACCCAAGTCCAATGTATTTGGGTAAAAATCATTTCTTTTAGAAAGTTCTGAGACTTGTTTGCCGTCAGGAATAGGATACTAGATGTAGACAAGAAAGTGAGACCAGAAAAGACGCTGAAGGCTGCATTCTTAATCCGAGGGGTCTCCCCAGCAATGTGGCTGCCGTGGCTTTCCAAGTGATTCCTCCAACCTTGACCTCGGTCCCCTGCCCCCTGCAGCCTCTCTGCCCTGGAGTTGCTGTTTTGGAGAACTAGTAATGTATCTAAATCCGGTGCAGAGTTGATGATTGCAGGTTCCTTTAATTTAAACATTGCCGGATGCCATGCAAAGTAAGGAATATTGCACTTTGCAGTATCTTTTTAAAAGTGGTTACTCTTCCAAGAGCTTCCCTTTGTGGCTCAGCTGGTCAAGATCCAACTGCAATTCAGGAGACCAGGGTTCGATCCTTGGGTTGGGCAGATCCCCCTGGAGAAGGGAAAGGCTACCCACTCCAGTATTATGGCCTGGAGAATTCTGTGGACCGTATAGTCCATGGGGTCCCGAAGAGTCGGACATGTATGAGCGACTCTCACTTTCACTTTGCACTCTTTCAAGAACAACAAGACATGCAAGTAGTAATGAACTGGTAGTATTTGTAAGTGTAAACAAAACTACACACCGCCGTCTGTTTTTACTAATTGCATTTGCTTTAAGATACTACTGATGGCCAGGTCAGAGTTTACATGCACAAATACTAATTAGGGAATAATATGAATACAATTGGGAGTTCTCTTGGTACCCTACTTGTAAATTGTGTTCAACTCTTCAAAAGCTGTTTCAGCTTTAACTACTGAACTGAAGATATGGGCAACATTCACTTTTGAGTTAATCTGTTGGGTGGTTTCCTCTTAACTATCTCTAATACCCCTGCACTCAGTATTAAGGTACATTATTAATAACTACAGGGCTTCCCTGATAGCTCAGTTGGTAAAGAATCCACCTGCAATGAAGAGACCCCAGTTCGCTTCCTGGGTGGGGAAGATCCACTGGAGAAGGGATAGGTTACCCCCTCCAGTATTCTTGGGCTTCCCTTGTGGCACAACTATTTAAGAATCCACCTGCAATGCCAGAGACCTGGGTTTGATCCCTGGGTTGGAAAGATCCCCTGGAGAAGGGAAAGGCTACCCCACTCCAGTATTCTGGCCTGGAGAATTCCATGGACTATATAATCCATGGGGTCTCAAAGAGTCGGACTCGATTGAGCGACTTTCACTTTAATGACTACACAAGTTTTTATTTAAGAAAACACTTGTAACAACCTATGGTACTTCTAGGAAAATAATTGCCTCTGGTTCTTATTCTCACAAACTTGTTTTGCTCTTGTAAAAGTCTGAATTTTAGGAGTTTTTGTTCCAGGGCTTATACAACTGTTGGTTCTACTTGATGTGATCCTCTTTGTGCTTAGAGTTGAATTGCCTTCGGAAGCTGTTCCTGGTTTAGGTGATGAGCAAAAATTGATGTAAATGTTAGCTGATGCTTCTATGAAGTAATTATTAAATCAACTTAATGATTCTCACATAAGGTACACTTTTTATTTTCTAATGAAATACATGCATAATCTCAATACTTTGTAGCAGTGTTTTGCAAATGTTTAAAATACTAAATCCTTTTAGTTTTCATGTTTCTTTGAATCTATTAGAGACATAGAGTGAAGGTATTGGGAAGCTGGCTAGTAAATCTACCCAGTTAAAAATAGCACTTTATAAAAAAGGGAAAGATAATAGATGGGACATTTTCTATATTTAAATGCTGCTGGCTACTGAATCCTTTTGTATATAAGTGAAAAATATCAGTCATTGCAATTAAAGACTCAAGTGTACTTAATTACGTTTCATTCAAATATACTAGGGTGAATGTCTTTACAGTTATTGTTAAATTTAATTCAGAAACATATTAAATTCACTTGTAACAGGATTCAAAGCAATTTGAGAGAGATCTAATTCCAAAAACTTCTTCTCCCTTGGTCTTTTCCTTGTAAGAAGAAAAAGACAGTTCCCGAAACATGCATTTTGCAGCCTACGGAGATGACAGAGTGAGTTCACAGCTTGCAGAGTGAATGAACCAATACACGAATTGCACACAACTGCAGTGTTTAGAGAGTTCTTAAATCTTTAATTTCCCAAATTATAGAAATTTGTAACAAATTGGTCACACCTCCCTAGATAGTAGTTGAATTTGTTTAAAGGCTAATGAAAAGTATTCATATAAAACAAAGTATTGTCCATTCCTGTGCTTTTAGTTTTGTTTTAGGATTACAGAAGTGGGCTATGTACATTTGAGAAGCACTTTTATCCATACATTTAGGTGAAAAACAACCTAATTTTGTATAAATTAAAAATAGGTTCCTATCTAGTACAGGATAAGTTGTAATTTGTCACCAAGTCTTAGGCTTACAGACGTGTGAAGCTGAAGTGAGACATAAAAACACTGCAGAACCACCTGAACAGTTTAACCACCTGAACGTTCTCCTGAACAGTGTTAATCTCTTAAATGTGTATGGTTGGTTTAGTCACTCAGGCATGTCTGACTCTTACAACCCCATGGACTGTTGCCTGCCAGGCTCCTCTGTCCATGCAATTTTCCACGGTTGTTGTTAGTACTTAATTGCATAAAATCTATAATTTGCTAGATCTTTAGAAACTGAATCAATTCCTAATTTGCTTTTCTGATAAAATGTACTTTAAAGTTTCAAAAATCATTCCTAGGGGAACAATTTCTAGCATTCCTTGTCATGAGGTACTTGCGTGCAGTAAGTACAGCATTTTCAGCTACTTAACTCTGTTCCTCTTTTTTTTTTTTTAATTTCCAATTATTTTTTTTGGAATTTTCCAGCTTATGAAAAGCAAGTGATTTATGTAGTTTGGTATCTGTGGAGTTATGCCTGCCATTAATGGAAATATGTGTGTCAGTTACTCAGAGGTTGTCGATATAAAACTGGTTAGAAAATCCAGGCATGTCCATGTGTTTCTTCCAGGTGCAGTGAAGACTGGTGAGTCTGTCACAGCTCCCTTCACTGTTATGGTATATGAAGTGCAGCTAGCTTATACAACCTGAACATATGGTGCTATTTTATTCATGTCTGAAATCTTGGCATCCAGAAGGCCTTGTCTCTTATTTTTCAAATAAGTGAAACTTTGGGAGTTCAGAAAGTAAAATCTATGAAGTTTGTTTTGTCAGAATAAAAGATTCACATTAGATTTTCCCTCTGAATTGTCTAAATCGCTGTAGTCTTTTACCTTTTATAATTTTATGGGGTTTTACATTTCATACAGTGCTTGTTTAAGTTTCCATCTGTCCTTTTTCTGTCCCTTAAGTCACTGGCCATATATCCCTAATTACAGGTGGGGGGATGAAAGTTGGTGCTGTTCAGCACAAAGCAGTGGCAAGAGGACCTCAAGACTCAGCGCTCTTCCACAGCATTATCTTTTCTGCACTTTGAATTGCTAAGTTTTGGCCAAAGTGCTCTGGTTGGGCATGAGTGGTGGAGGATTCAGCTAGAGGAGAGGGTCATACCTTTACCTTAAAAAATGTGAACAAAAGGACCAACAGGGATTAGTTTCTAAAACATACATATGGCTCATGCCAGCTCAATATATATATAACACATATATATAAAACAATAAAAAATGGGTGGAAGATCTAAAGAGGCATTTCTCCAAAGAAGACATACAGATGGCCAAAAAGCAGATGAAAAGATGCTCACTGTCACTAATTATTAGAGAAATGTAAATCAAACCCACAATGAGGTATCACCTCATACCAGTAGAATGGCCATCATCAAAAAATCCACAAGCAAATACTGGAAAGCGTGTGGAGAAAAGGAAGCCCTCCTACACTGCTGGTGTCAATGTAACTTGATACAGCCAGGATGGAGGTTCCATAAAAAATTTAAAAATAGAGCTACCATATGATCCTACAATCCCACCACTGGGCACATATCCAGAGAAGAACATGGTTTGAAAGGATAATGCACTCCAATGTTCATAGCAGCACTGTTTACAATAGCCAGGACATGGAAGCAACATAAATGTCCATTGACAGAGGAATGGATGAAGAAGATATGGTACATATATGCAATGGGATATTACTCAGCCATTGAAAGAGTGAAATAATGCCATTTACAGCAACATGGTTGGACCTGGAGATTATCATACTGAATGAAGTAATTCAGAGAAAGATAAATATATGCTATCACTTGTATGTGGAATCTTTAAAGTGGTACAGATGGGCCTATTTACAAAACAGAGACAGATGTAGAAAACAAATTTATGGTTACCAAAGGGGAAAAGGGGAAGAATAAATTGGGAGATTGGGATTGACATAAACACGCTACTATATATAAAACAGATAATAAGAACCTACTCTATAGCACAGGGAACTCTACTCAGTGCTCTGCAATGGCCCATATGGGGAAAGAATCTAAAAAACGGGATACATGTGTATGTATAACTGAATCACTTTGGGGTACACCTGAAACTAACACAACATTGTAAATCAATTATACTCAAAAATTAATTAAAAAAAAAAACTATGACTCTTGCACAAACCAGCTACCATAAACCCTTCATGCCCAGTCAGAAGCTTAAGAAAGAAGGGAATGCCTTTTTCCATTCTCTTCAATATCCATCAAACATTGGACATTAATTAATTAATTTCCTCATCAAGGTTGCCCTTGATCTTTGTTTTGATGACGTTCAGCAGATACAAAGTGTCATGTGAATCCTTGCTGTCAACTTCCTCATCCCTCCCTGTAGGAAGATCCTGCTACTGTTGCTGCTGGGACTTAGTGTTGTTGCTGATGTTTTGTGACAATGCATAAAACAAGGTTTCTGTTTCTAGAATAACTTCTTTCCTTAGAAGTGTGTATCTTAAAAGGGCTCATTGATGAGTTCATGTGAACATATCTGTAATTTTTCCTAGTGAAAGATATTTTTTATTTTGCTAAATACATGGTATTATTAATATTTAGTTTCTTTTAAGTTAATCCTGAAAGTACTCTGGGAATTTGCTGGAATCCATTGTTCCTTAAGTGATGAGTCACATAGTTACAATTTAAGGGCTAGAAAATGACCCTTTGTGAACCAAGGGTTCTTGAAAAACCATATCTGTTTTTCAAGATATGGCAGCAGTTGTTTGCATCATTATTGATTTTTTTTCCAGTGAAGAATATTGTTTTCATGTTACCAAACTTTTTTCTCCTTAATCTTCTCTTTAAATGTCAGTTTTGTCCCAGGAAGGGGCTTCTCCATTCAGTTAATAAAGTGTCCACTTTTCCATATTTATGCTTCCCGTGATGGCTCAGAGGATGAAAAATCTGCCTGCAATGCAGGAGACCTGGGTTTGATCTCTGGGTTGGGAAGATCCCCTGGAGGAGGAAATGGCAACTCATTCCAGTATTCTTGCCTGGAGAATTCCATGGACAGAGGAACCTGGTGAACTACGTCCATGGGATCGCAAAGAGTAGGACACAACTGAGCAACTAACCCCTTTTTCATATTTATTGGGGAATGTGTGACAAGTGCCCCCCCTGGCACGAGGCCTGGCATGTTGAAACGCTAAGGAAATTTTTCATAATGTTGCATTACATGGATAATTTCAATAATATGCTTTCATTCCAATTGAATAAAGGTAAGAATTTTTCCTACAGTGTGACTGCACTGCCAGCCAACCACTCCATCTGTAGCCCAGCCCAAAGAACAACCTATTTCCATCTTGGAGGTGGAATCGGCTTTATTAGGATTTTACTTTGTAAGCAATTTAAGAGATTTTCAACAGTAAATTTGATTATAAGAAGTTTTACTTACAAGTTTATTCAAGTACCTAATCCCTAGGAGAATCTGCTTTAAATGGCTTTAAATAGTCTAAGTATTATCATGCATACAAATGACTACTTGTCCTGTGAAGCCACAAAAGCAAGAGAACAGGGAGATGAAGTTTAGTTCAGCTTAGAGAGCTTTCTAATAATCATTTTAAGCAAAGAGTTGGACACAACTGAATGACTGAACTGAACTGAATCTGTCCCATGAGGTAGAACACTCAGCCTTTGCAAATAACTGGTCAGGGGCTACATGAGGACCAGAAAAGGTGAAACATCATTTTAAAGCACCCCTGTGATTGATGCTGTGTTGAGAAACATTGCTCTAGACCACTCACTGACCAAAGCTTCAGCCCAAATTTGGCTGGGTTAGAATGAAGTTACATATATGTTTTGTGTTTTTTAAAACAAATGTTATATGCTGTTCTATCAAAGAACCTGGAAGTGCCTGTTAGAATATTCTGGGTCGCTAAGAAATGTTGAGCTAAATATTCTAGAAATATAATTGAGAATCCTTGAGATTTGTCCAGAAGTGTCTAGTGGTTGTTTTTTTTTTTTTTAACATTTACTCATTTTTGGCTGCACTGGGTCTTAGTTTGCAATGCTCAGGGTCTCTAGTTGTGATGCTTTGGCTTAGTTGCCCCAAAGCATGTGTAATCTTAGTTTCCTGACCAGGGATCAAATCTGCGTCCTCCACCTTGGAAAGTGGATTCCCAACCACTGGACCACCGGGGAAGTCCCTCCAACATTGATGAATGGGATCATGTTTGTCTTAGTCTGTTTGGGCTGATGAAAGAGCATCCCATAGATTAGGTGGCTTTTAAACAACAGAAGCTCGTTTCTCACGGTCATGGAGGCTGGCAGTGCAAGATCAAGACCTTGGCATCTTGGTGTCCAGTGAGGGCCTGCTTCCTGGTTACTGGCAGCTGTGTGCTCCGCGTGTCCCTCTGGTGCCTTGGCACAGGGTCTCTGGCAAGGGCACTAATCCCATCATGAGATGAAGCCTTCCAAAAGATCCCACCTCCTCACAGTGTCACCTTGGAGTTTGGCTTTCAGCATGAATTCTGGGGGACACAAACATTCAGTCTGTGATGAGCTTATGTTCACAAGGCTCACTTGGTTGCAGTTAGCAGCTCAACTTGCACAGAGGGGAGTGACTCCTGGCTGCTGCTAAGCCACTTCAGTTTTGTCCGACTCTGTGCGACCCCATAGACGGCAGCCCACCAGGTTCCCCCGTCCCTGGGACTCTCCAGGCAAGAGCACTGGAGTAGGTTGCCATTTCCTTCTCCAATGCATGAAAGTGAAAAGTGAAAGTGAAGTCACTCAGTCGTGTCCAACTCTTAGCGACCCCATGGACTGCAGCCCACCAGGCTCCTCCATCCATGGGATTTTCCAGGCAAGAGTACTGGAGTGGGGTGCCACTGCCTTCTCCAGACTCCTGGCTGAGGGTGTTCTTTGCATAAAAGCCATTCATTCTGCTAGGAGGATGACTGTGTAAACCAGGCAAGGTTTTAAGCACATTATAAAAAGTAAGCTGTTTAATTCTCCCACCTCCCTCATGCACTCAACTGTGGCATCTCTGATTTGTTGATGAGCAGTCAGTGGCAGGAACTGGCTACTCGCCCAAGTTCACGAAGCGAGTTGGCAGCAGAACCTGGCCTTGAACTCCAGCAGCTGGGCCCCCAGGCCACGCAGCAACCACTAGCTGTGCCACTTCTCTGGGAGCACAGAGGCAGGACTACACCCAGTGGTGCAGAGTGTGTACAGTCCCTGTGGAGGAAGAGACCCAACAGATCACCAATAAGTACTAGTGGGTGAGACAGACTTGACTTGTACACCTAATACCATTCCTGCACAGGAATAAGAATAGAACTGGACTTTTAGATGCTTGGTTTTCTTCATCTCACCTAGGATAGGATTCATCTGGGCTGGAAAAAGGCATCTCCTTAGCTCAGATGCTGGGGTTGCTCCACTGTGTAGGGTGTGGTCATATTTCTCCTCCGGCCACAACCTCCACCCAGTTGTCTGAGCACTTGAGCTTTACTTGAAGGTTCCCGTCCTTTGTAGTCCTGGGATTCCAGGTGGACCTGGAGGAAAACCAGCAGCTCGGCATTCACTTTCCTTACAGTAAAATTATAACTCACGACTGATGCTAAAGCTCAAACTCCAATACTTTGGCCACCTCATGCGAAGAGTTGACTCATTGGAAAAGACCCTGATGCTGGGAGGGATTGGGGACAGGAGGAGAAGGGGACGACAGAGGATGAGATGGCTGGATGGCATCACTGACTCGATGGACATGAGTTTGAGTGAACTCCAGGAGTTGGTGATGGACAGGGAGGCCTGGCGTGCTGGTATTCATGGGGTCGCAGAGTCGGAAACGACTGAGTGACTGAACTGAATTATGAATTTTGGAATCTCATTTCAGAATATGCAGAAGCTTACCTGTGCTCCACTACAAAGGGTGATGGGTGAGTTAAGAACAGAATTTCAAAAGATATTTGCTCCACTGTTTGCAATTTCTCTTAAAAAACCAACAAGTCACTTGCTACAATTTTGATACCCAATTAATTATGCATGACCTTCAAATGAACAAAAATGCCTAGTTTTATTTACTATTTTTGTATTTTAAAAAAATGTATGCTCATGGGTAGCTTGAAGCAGATAGGGTGAAAAGTAAAAACTACTAATTTCTCCTCCATTTGCATCCCCATCAGAATTCCAGCTAACGCTTCCTTCTATACTTTTGGGTATTTGACTTTTCCTTAATTCAGGCTGGCCTCTCTCCTTGACTTAAAACGCTTTATCCACATTTTACTGGATTATACCTAATGCAGATACTGAAGAAGCAAAGGAAAGCTGGTGTTGGGCTTCCAGCCTGCGAGCCCCTGTGCGTGCCAGCCTCCAGGGTTTCCACAGCCTCCTGACCACGGCCCACTGCTCTCCGCCCTCACCTTGGGCCACTAGTCGCCAGCGCTAGGCTCCTTCCAAGCCTGGCACTCTTCTCTGAGCTATGCAGGCAGTGGTGTCACTTTCCGGTCGCTGCCTCGTCCCTGCCTCTGTCCCCAACCCTGACAAGTCTGAGTTTTCTGCTGCTTGCCTGGGCCTTGTGTGCCCCTAGCTCTTGGAGCTGCGGGTTTCTGGCCATCTATCTGTTCTCAAGCGCACGCCTTCATCTTGCCCATTCATCCTGAACGTGAAGACTGAGGAACAAAGGGCTCTTCTGGACACCTGGTCCCCCACCATCTTTACTTTGCACACAAATTTTGGATCCCTAAGAAGAGGATACAACTTGAGCTCTTCTTTTCTCAGACCTATGCTGAGCAGTGCTGCAGGAGAGCTGCTAGGTGATGAGCCTCGTGTGTGCCTGCAGTGATGTAGTTCCAAAAAGCCACCCCCTTGATTATCTTCCCCAAGGTTTTACCCAATGCCTGTTCCTTGAAATGTTCCTTCCAGGAGAGGGAACATGTGAAACCATAATGACCACTAGAAAACACTGCATTCCTCTATGAAAAACCTGGGAGTTCAGTTCAGTTCAGTCGCTTGGTCATGTCTGACTTTGCAACCCCATGGACTGCAGCAAGCCAGGCTTCCCTGTCCATCACCAACTCCCAGACCTTGCTCAAACTCATGTCCATTGAGTCAGTGATGCCATCCAACCATCTCATCCTCTGTCGTCCCCTTCTGCCTTCAATCTTTCCTAGAATCAGGGTCTTTTCCAATGTGTTAGTTTTCCCCATAAGGTGGCCAAGTACTGGAGTGTCAGCTTCAGCATCAGTCCTTCCAATGAATATTCAGGACTGATTTCCTTTAGAATGACTGGTTGGATCTCCTTGCAGTCCAAGGGATTCTCAAGAGTCTTCAACACCACAGTTCAAAAGCATTAATTCTTCAGTTCTTAGCTTTTTTACAGTCCAAGTCTCACACCCATACATGACCACTGGAAAAATCATAGCTTTGGCTATACAGACCTTTGTCAGCAATGTCTCTGCTTTTTAATATTCTGTCTTTTCTTCATAGCTTTTCTTCCAAGGAGCAAGCATCTTTTAATTTCAAGACTGCAGTCACCATCTGCAGTGATTTTGGAGCCCCCCAAAATAAAGTCTCTCCCTGTTCCCATTGTTTCCCCATCTATTTGCCATGAAGTGATGGGACTGGATACCATGATCTTAGTTTTTTGAATGTTGAGTTTTTAGTTAGCTTTTTCATTCTCCTCTTTCACTTTCATCAAGAGGCTCTTTAGTTCTACTCTTTCTGCCATAAGGATGGTGTCATCTGCATATCTGAGGTTACTGATACTACTCCCAGCAAGCTTAATTCCAGTTTGTGCTTCATCCAGCCCAGCATTTCTCATGATGTACTCTGCATTTAAGTTAAATAAGCAGGATGACAATATACAGCCTTGACGTATTCCTTTCCCAATTTGGAACCAATCTGTTGTTTCATGTGTGGTTCTAACTGTTGCTTCTTGACCTGCATACAGATTTCTCAGGAGGCAAGTCTGGTGGTCTGGTATTCCTATCTCTTTCAGAATTTTCCATAGTTCGTTGTGATCTACACAGTCAAAGGCTTTGGAATAGTCAATAAAGCAGAAATAGATGTTTTTCTGGAACTCTCTTGCTTTTTCCATGATCCAGTGGATGTTGGCAATTTGATCTCTGGTTCCTCTGCCTTTTCTAAATCCAGCTTGAACATCTGGAAATTCATGGTTCACATATTGTTGAAGCCTGGCTTGGAGAATTTTGACCATGACTTTACTAGCATGTGAGATGAGTGCAATTGTGCAGTAGTTTGAACATTCTTTGGCATTGCCTTTCTTTGGGATTGGAATGAAAACTGACCTTTTCCTGTCCTGTGGCCGCTGCTGAGTTTTCAAAATTTACTGACATATTGAGTGCAGCACTTTCACAGCATCATCTTTTAGGATTTGAAATAGCTCAACTGGAATTCCATCACCTCCACCAGCTTCGTTCGTAGTGATGCTTCCTAAGGCCCACTTGACGTTGCATTCCAGGATGTCTGGCTCTAGGTGAGGGATCACACCATTGTGGTTATCTGGGTCATGAAGATCTTTTTTGTATCATTCTCCTATTTATTCTTGCCAACTCTTCTTAACATCTTCTGTTATGTCCATACCATTTTAGTCCTTTATTTTGCCCATCTTTGCATGAAATGTTCCCTTGGTATCTCTAATTTTCTTGAAAAGATCTCTAGTCTTCCCCATTCTGTTCTTTCCCTCTATTTCTTTGCATTGATCACTGAGGAAAGCTTTCTAATCTCTTCTTGCTATTCTTTGGAACTCTGCATTCAGATGGGTATTTTTCCTTTTCTCCTTTGCCTTTAGCTTCTCTTCTTCCCTCAGCTATTTGTAAGGCCTCCTCAGACAACTATTTTGCCTTTTTGCATTTCGTTTTCTTAGGGATGGTCTTGATCACTGCCTCCTGTACAATGTCAGGAACCTCTGTCCATAGTTCTTCAGGCACTCTGTCTGTCAGATCTAATCCCTTGAATCTATTTGTCACTTCCACTGTATAATGGTAAGGGATTTGATATAGCTCATACCTGAATGGTCTAGTGGTTTTCCCTACTTTCTTCAATTTAAGTCTGAATTTTTCATAAAGGAGTTCATGATCTGAGCCACAGTCAGCTCCCAGTCTTGTTTTTGCTGATGGTAATATAATCAATCTGATTTCAGTATTGACCATCTGGTGATGTCCACGTATAGAGTCGTCTCTTGTGTTGTTGGAAGAGGATGTTTGCTATGACCAGTGCGTTCTTTTGGCAAAACTCTGTTAGCCTTTGCCCTGCTTCATTTTGTACTTCAAGACCAAACTTGCCTGTTACTCCAGGTATCTCTTTACTTCCGACTTTTGCATTCCAGTCTCCTGTGATGAAAAGTACATCTTTTTTGGTGTTAATTCTAGAAGGTCTTGTAGGTCCTCATAGAACCATTCAACTTTAGCTTCTTCAGCATTACTGGTTGGGGCATAGACTTGGATTATTGTGATACTGAATGGTTTGCCTTGGAAATGAACAGAGATCATTCTGTCATCTTTAAGATTGCACCCAAGTACTGCATTTAGGATTCTTTTGTTGATTATGAGGGCTACTCCATTTCTTCTAAGGGAATCTTGCCCACAGTAGTAGATATAATGGTCATATGAGTTAAATTCCCCCATTCCAGTCCATTTTAGTTCACTGATTCCTAAAATGTCTATGTTTACTCTTGCCATCTCCTGTTTAACCACCTCAATTTCCTTGATTCATGGACCTAACATTCCAGGTTCCTATGCCATATTGTTCTTTACAGCATTGGACTTTACTTTCATCACCAATCACATCCACAACTGGGTGTTGTTTTTGCTTTGGCTCCATCTCTTCATTCTCTCTGGATTTATTTCTCCACTCTTCTGCAGTAGCATAATGGACACCTACCAGCCTGGAGAGATCATCTTTCAGTGTCCTATCTTTTTGCCTTTTTCATATTGTTCATGGGGTTCTCAAGGCAAGAATACTGAAATGGTTTTCCATTCCTTTCTCCAGTGGACCACTTTTTGTCAAAACTCTCCACCATGACCTGTTCGTCTTGGGTGGCCCTACATGGCATGGCTCATAGTTTCATTGAGTTAGACAAGTCTGTGGTCCATGTGATCAGTTTGGTTAGTTTTCTGTGATTATGGTTTTCATTCTGTCTACCCTCTGATGAATAAGAATAAGAGGCTTATGGAAGCTTCCTGATGGGAGAGACTGACTATGGGGGAAACCAGATCTTGTTCTGATGGGCGGGGCCATGCTCAGTAAATCTTTAATCCAATTTTCTCTTGATGGGTATGGCTGTGTTCCCTTCCTGTTGTTGGCCTGAGGCCAAACTGTTGAACCACATCTCCACTGGAGACTCCTTGACAGTCACAGGCAAGTCTAACTCAGTCTCTTGTGAGGACACTGCTCTTTTCTCCTGTCTCCTGGTGTACACAAGGTTTTGTTTGTGCCCTACAAGAGTCTGTTTCCCCAGTCCTGTGGAAGTTCTATAATCAAATCCCACCAGCCCCCAAAATCAAATTCCCTGGGAGTTCTCAGTATCTTTGCTGGATCCCCAGGCCAGGAAATCTGTTGTGGTTCCTGGAAAAAACTGGAAAACGACCTTTGAAACAAAATCAGTCTCCTAAAAATTCCTTCTTTAGTAAGTTAGGGGTGCGGAGAGAAAAGGACAAGGGAGGGAGGACCCAGAGAACCTGAGGTGGGGTATGGACAGCATAGGGTGCTCACCAGGGCCCCAGGGAGGGACCAGACCATGATCTCCTGTGTTGTCATGGGGCTCATTTAATTCTACAGAAATATGATGGTTGCCCTCTGTGCACGGTAGGGCTTGGTGTCCTCTATTAGTCTTCCGGCTCTGGAAGGGAGAGTCAAAGTGTTCAAAGGAGACTGTGGGAGCATGGAAGGGGTCTGAGGCTAAGAGGAAAACACTGCCATGGTTCAGCCTATCATACACAATTGTTTTGTGGTAAGCCTCCTTGGGGATGCTACACGGAGAGTTAGTGAGAGAGAAGCATGTAGCAGCAGCTTGGGACATCTTGCTCTGATTGGGAGTCGAGGGGGTCACCCACAGATCCTGGAGAGTGTCTTGAGCAGGACAGTAACAGGATGCATTTATGTCTTCAGGAGAGGTATCTAGCAGAATCAGTTGCTTTCCTTAGTCTAACAGCATTCTGGGCTATGATATATGTGTTCAGCCCTCTTGCCCACTGCATACTGAAGCCACTGCAAACCATCAGGGGTGTTCCTGGAGGTGGGCTCCTGCTACCCATCCCCACCCCCGCAGTGAGGATAATTGACTCTGGACCACACGACCCTCTGCATGCACTGGCTTCCCACACCCGGTGCTGCCTCTTGCTTGTACCCAGGGCTCTTCAGGTGTGGGCAGTGTTGAAATTAACCTTTGGCTAATTATGAAGCAGGTGAACAAAACAGAGGAGTATTTAAGAGACGTGCTGCTATGGGGTGAGGGGTGAATGTTAAACCACCACCATGTGCCTTTCATTCGAGGCTAATTCTGCCCCTAGTGCAGGATGTTGAAGAGAGATTCCCAACTCCTAAACCTTGAGGTCATTTTAATCAGAAAATTCTGTGCCATCTATGCTTCTTGTCATGCTCTGCAACCTAGCTGCAGGTCACTGTCTGTGTTCACTAACCCCAGGACCTGTGTTGAAACAGACGTTTGTCAGCCTAATTTGAGTTTGCTAAATAGACATCAATCGCACATGCAACATCTTAGAATTCAGAATTTTCATCCATTCATGTTGATCTCACCTGCAATTAGTATTGGTTTTAGTATTTTAAAATACTTAGATATAATTGACTCATGCAAAACACGTTATTTTCTCCTTTAGTTCTGTTCAGTTCAGTCACTCAGTCGTGTCCAACTCTTTGCGACCCCATGAATCACAGCACGCCAGGCCTCCCTGTCCATCACCAACTCCCGGAGTTCACTCAGACTCACGTCCATCGAGTCAGTGATGCCATCCAGCCATCTCATCCTCTGTCGTCCCCTTCTCCTCCTGCCCCCAATCCCTCCCAGCATCAGAGTCTTTTCCAATGAGTCAACTCTTAGCATGACGTGGCCAAAGTACTGGAGTTTCAGCTTTAGCATCATTCCCTCCAAAGAAATCCCAGGGGTAATCTCCTTCAGAATGGACTGGTTGGTTTTCCTTGCAGTCCAAGGGACTCTCAAGAGTCTTCTCCAACACCACAGTTCAAAAGCATCAATTCTTCGGCGCTCAGCCTTCTTCGCAGTCCAACTCTCACATCCATACATGACCACTGGAAAAACCATAGCCTTGACTAGATGGACCTTTGTTGGCAAAGTAATGTCTCTACTTTTGAATATGCTATCTAGGTTGGTCATAACTTTCCTTCCAAGGAGTAAGCGTCTTTTAATTTCATGGCTGTAGTCACCATCTGCAGTGATTTTGGAGCTCAAAAAAATAAAGTCTGACACTGTTTCCACTGTTTCCCCATCTATTTGCCATGAAGTGATGGGACCAGATGCCATGATGATCTTTGTTTTCTGAATGTTGAGCTTTAAGCCAACTTTTTCACTCTCCACTTTCACTTTCATCAAGAGGCTTTTGAGTTCCTCTTCACTTTCTGCCATAAGGGTGGTGTCATCTGCATATCTGAGGTTATTGATATTTCTCCCGGCAATCTTGATTCCAGTTTGTGTTTCTTCCAGTCCAGCGTTTCTCATGATGTACTCTGCATATAAGTTAAATAAACAGGGTGATAATATACAGCCTTGACGTACTCCTTTTCCTATTTGGAACCAGTCTGTTGTTCCATGTCCAGTTCTAACTGTTGCTTCTTGACCTGCATATAGGTTTCTCAAGAGGCAGGTCAGGTGGTCTGGTATGCCCATCTCTTTCAGAATTTTCCACAGTTTATTGTGATCCACACAGTCAAAGGCTTTGGCATAGTCAATAAAGCAGAAATAGATGTTTTTCTGGAACTCTCTTGCTTTTTCCATGACCCAGCGGATGTTGGCAATTTGATCTCTGGTTGCTCTGCCTTTTCTAAAACCAGCTTGAACATCAGGAAGTTCACAGTTCACATATTGCTGAAGCCTGGCTTGGAGAATTTTGAGCATTACTTTGCTAGCCTGTGAGATGAGTGCAATTATGTGGTAGTTTGGGCATTCTTTGGCATTGCCTTTCTTTGGGATTGGAATGAAAACTGACTTTTTCCAGTCCTGTACCCACTGCTGAGTTTTCCAAATTTGTTTGCATATTGAGTGCAGCACTTTCACAGCATTATCTTTTAGGATTTGAAATAGCTCAACTGGAATTCCATCACCTCCACTAGCTTTGTTCATAGTGATGCTTTCTAAGGCCCACTTGACTTCACATTCCAGGATGTCTGGCTCTAGGTCAGTGATCACACCATCGTGATTATCTTGGTCGTGAAGATCTTTTTTGTACAGTTCTTCTGTGTATTCTTGCCACCTCTTCTTAATATCTTCTGCTTCTGTCAGGTCCATACCATTTCTGTCCTTTATTGAGCCCATCTTTGCATGAAATGTTCCCTTGGTATCTCTAATTTTCTTGAAGAGATCTCTAGTCTTTTCCATTCTGTTGGTTTCCTCTATTTCTTTGCACTGATCACTAAGGAAAGCTTTCTTATCTCTCCTTGCTATTCTTTGGAACTCTGCATTCAGATGCTTATATCTTTCCTTTTCTCCTTTGCTTTTCACTTCTCTTCTTTTCACAGCTATTTGTAAGGCCTCCTCAGACAGCCATTTTGCTTTTTTGCATTTCTTTTCCATGGGGATGGTCTTGATCCCTGTCGCCTGTACAATGTCATGAACCTCCATCCATAGTTCATCAGCCACTCTGTCTATAGATCTAGTCCCTTAAATCTAGGGACTTTCTCACTTCCACTGTATAATCATAGGGGATTTGATTTAGGTCATACCTGAATGGTCTAGTGGTTTTCCCTACTTTCTTCAATTTCAGTCTGAATTTGGCAATAAGGAGTTCATGGTCTGAGCCACAGTCAGCTCCCGGTCTTGTTTTTGCCGACTGTATATAGTTTCTCCATCTTTGGCTGAAAAGAATATAATCAGTCTGATTTCGGTGTTGACCATCTGGTGATATCCATGTATAGAGTCTTCTCTTGTGTTGTTGGAAGAGGGTTTTTTCTATGACCAGTGCGTTCTCTTGGCAAAACTCTATTAGCCTTTGCCCTGCTTCATTCCGTACTCCAAGGCCAAATTTGCCTGTTACTCCAGGTGTTTCTTGACTTCCTACTTTTGCATTCCAATCCCCTATAATGAAAAGGACATCTTTTTGGGGTGTTAGTTCTAAAAGGTCTTGTAGGTCTTCATAGAACCGTTCAACTTCAGCTTCTTCAGCATTACTGGTTGGGGCATAGGCTTGGATTACTGTGATACTGAATGGTTTGCCTTGGAAATGAACAGAGATCATTCTGTCATTTTTGGGATTGCATCCAAGTACTACATTTTGGACTCTTTTTTGACCATGATGGCTACTCCATTTCTTCTAAGGGATTCCTGCCCACAGTAGTGCATATAATGGTCATCTGAGTTAAATTCCCCCATTCCAGTCCATTTCAGTTCGCTGATTCCTAGAATGTCGACGTTTACTCTTGCTATCTCCTGTTTGACCACTTCCAATTTGCCTTTATTCATGCACCTAACATTCCAGGTTCCTATGCAATATTGCTCTTTATAGCATCGAATCTTGCTTCTATCACCAGTCACATCAACAACTGGGTATTGTTTTTGCTTTGGCTCCATCCTTTCATTCTTTCTGGAGTTATTTCTCCACTGATCTCCAGTAGTATATTCGGCACTTACCGACCTGGTGAGTTCCTCTTTTGGTATCCTATCATTTTGCCTTTTCATACTGTTCATGGGTAAAAGCATAGGGTGATGTATATCAAACGTAATCTGATCATTCAGTTCATTTCAGTCACTCAGTCATTTCCAACCCTTTGCGACCCCATGAACTGCAGCATGCCAGGCCTCCCTGTCCATCACCAACTCCCGGAGTCCACCCAAACCCATGTCCATTGAGTGGGTGATGCCATCCAGCCATCTCATCCTCTGTCACCCCCTTCTCCTCCTGCCCTCAATCTTTCCCAGCATCAGGGTCTTTTCAAATGAGTCAGCTCTTCACACCAGGTGGCCAAAATATTGGAGTTACAGCTTCAACATCAGTCCTTTCAATGAACACCCAAGACTGATCTCCTTTGGGGATGGACTGGTTGGATCTCCTTGCATTACTGGTAGAGAAAAGGAAAATGAAGTGGGCAAACTTAACTGTGTCTGTGGAGTTTTGTTTCTTTAAAAAAAATCTGAATCAAACACAGCAAGATTTTTTTTCAAACTTTAAACTTTTTATTTTGTATTAAGGTATAACCAGTTAACAATGCTGTGATAGTTTCAGGTGAACAGCAAAAGGACTCAGCCATACATATACATGTATTCATTCTCCCCCACACTCCTATCCCCCCATCCAGGCTGGCACATAACACTGAGCAGAGTTCCCTGTGCTGTCCAGTAGGTCCTTGTTGGTTATCTATTTTTAATATAGCTGAGTGTAGATGACCTTCCCAAACTCCCTAACTATCCCTTCCCTTCAGCAACCTTAAGTTTATTTTCAAAGTCAAACACAGCAAGATTTAAAATATGATAAAGCCGAGTGATGACTGGACATTTGCTATACTTCTCTGCATGTTTGGAATGTTGTCCAAGGGAGAAAAGAACAAGAAAGACAAGAAAGAAGCAAGAACAAGAAAGAACAAAAAAGGAACAAGAAAGAAAGGCGTTCTTTGGTCTTCTGTATCATGGTACTTCCCTTCTCACTCTTTGAACTCATTCACGATAAGCATCTAAGTGATAAAACATGTCCTTGCACGGAAGAGGCCCCCAGCAGGAGCACCAGCAGGCGGATGGGGAGTGGGCTGGTCTGTGGCAGGTCCCACATCTCCATTCCCACCCTGTCGGAACCTCACATCTCTGCTACTCACAGCCACACCTCTCAGACCGGCAAATCTGGGAACTTGATGTAGACCGGCTTCTACACTGCTGATAGCAGGTTGGGAAGATCAGAGTGAGGTGCAGGCTGCACTGCTCTGTCATCCACAGTCAGGCTGGCCCTGCAGTTTCCCGGGAGCAGATCCCCAGTGTGGTCCTCAGCCTTAGGATGCTAGAGCTGAGTGCAGGCCTCCATCCTGGCATGGATGGGGCTGCAGCAGTGGGGGCCTGGGTCCACTGCTGCGGCAGGAACTTTAAAAGCCCAAACTTCTGTGTGGAAGTATAGAAAATACATGCAGAAAGCACACGATTCTATGTATATAATGATGACTTTTAAACAAACTCATCCCAGCTATTTAAGGGGCACCCAGAATGAGACACAGAGCAACACCAGCCCTAGAAAACTGTCTCACACCACCTTCCATCCCTGCCCTCCTCACAAGGGTGACTTGCTCCTGACTCATAATGTCCTAGGTTCGTGTTGACAATGTTGTACATTTTTTAAGGGGAATTATACGCTCTGTACTCCTTGTGTCTGACTGTTTGCTCTATAGCACTTGGAAGATTCATCCATGTTGTTGCAATGAGGTCTGTGTTTATTCTCCTTGCTGTGTGGTTGTGTGATTCTCACAATTTCTCTTTCCTCCATTGACATTGGTGAGTAGTTTTGTTTGGGGCCTCATGGGTCCTGGGGCTGTGAGTTCTTGCCTGGCATCTCTGTGATGTGTGGCCTGCCTTCCCAGTGGATAGATGGGGTGGCTCCAGGATCCTTTGTTAGTGGTTTCTGGGACTTTCCTCAAAGCCTGGCCTGCAGCTGCCTCCTAATACTCATAAGGCCTGGGAACGGCCAGGGGTCCCCCTCTCTTGATTTCTGTCACTGGCAACTGACCACTAACCATTAAAAATGGGTATTTCCTGTCTTCCCCATTTGGCCACATCAGTTTCCGCGTGTAAGCCTCCTTCACTTATGTAAGCAATCGTATTCTCATACTTTCTGTTAAACTCATCTTCTTTCCCCCAGAGCTGTCTGCTTTTATTTTGTATGTGCTAATTATTTTGTTGTTTTTAGTTACATGGAATGTATTTTCTTTTTTTTTCCTTTTTTTTTTTTAAATTGAAGTATAGTTGATTTACAATTTTTATATAGTTTTATTTATTATTTTCCTTATCAGAGTGTAATTGCTTCACAATGTTGTTAGTTCCTGCTAAACAGCAAAGTGAATCAGCTCTATGGATGCATGTATCCCCTCCCTCATGGACTGCCCTCCCCCCACCCTCCCCAAGTCATCACCGAGCACCAGGCTGAGCCCCTGTGGTGTACACGTACAGCAGCTTCCCAGTGACTATTTTACACGTGGTATTGTATGTATGTCAGTGCTACTCTCCCAGTTCGCCCCACCCTACCCTTCCCCCACTATGTCCACATGTCCTTTCTCCATGTCACTGTCTCTATCCCTGCCTTGCAAATAGGTTCTCTGTACCGTTTTCTAGATTTCCACATATATGCATTCAGTTCAGTTCAGTCGCTCAGTCATGTCCGACTCTTTGCAACCCCATGAATCGCAGCAAGCCAGGCCTCCCTGTCTCTCACCAACTCCCAGAGTTCACCCAGACTCACGTCCATCGAGTCGTCGATGCCATCCAACCATCTCATCCTCTGTCATCCGCTTCTCCTCCTGCCCCCAATCCCTCCCAGCATCAGAGTCTTTTCAAATGATGAGTCAACTCTTCGCATGAGGTGGCCAAAGTACAGGTTTCAGCTTTAACATCATTCCTTCCAAAGAGATCCCAGGGCTGATCTCCTTCAGAATGGACTGGTTGGATCTCCTTGCAGTCCAAGGGATTCTCAAGAGTCTTCTCCAACACCACAGTTCAAAAGCATCAATTCTTCGGCGTTCAGCCTTCTTCACAGTCCAACTCTCACATCCATACATGACCACAGGAAAAACCATAGCCTTGACTAGATGAACCTGTGTTGGCAAAGTAATGTTTCTGCTTTTGAATATGCTATCTAGGTTGGTCATAACTTTCCTTCCAAGGAGGAAGCGTCTTTTAATTTCATGGCTGCAGTCACCATCTGCAGTGATTTTGGAGCCCAGAAAAATAAAGTCTGACATTGATTCCACTGTTTCCCCATCTATTTGCCATGAAGTGATGGGACCAGATGCCATAATCTTCGTTTTCTGAATGTTGAGCTTTAAGCCAACTTTTTCACTCTCCACTTTCACTTTCATCAAGAGGCTTTTTAGTTCCTCTTCACTTTCTGCCATAAGGGTGGTGTCATCTGCATATCTGAGGTTATTGATATTTCTCCCTGCAATCTTGATTCCAGCTTGTGCTTCTTCCAGTCCAGCGCTTCTCATGATGTACTCTGTATATAAGTTAAATAAGTAAGGTGACAATATACAGCCTTGACATACTCCTTTTCCTATTTGGAACCAGTCTGTTGTTCCATGTCCAGTTCTAACTGTTGCTTCCTGACCTGCATACAAATTTCTTAAGAGGCAGATCAGGTGGTCTGGTATGCCCATCTCTTTCAGAATTTTCCACAGTCTGTTGTGATCCACACAGTCAAAGGCTTTGGCATAGTCAATACAGCAGAAATAGATGTTTTTCTGGAACTCTCTTGCTTTTTCCATGATCCAGCGGATGTTGGCGATTTGATCTCTGGTTCCTCTGCCTTTTCTAAAACCAGCTTGAACATCAGGAAGTTCACGGTTCACATATTGCTGAAGCCTGGCTTGGAGAATTTTGAGCATTACTTTACTAGCATGTGAGATGAATGAAATTGTGTGGTAGTTTGGGCATTCTTTGGCATTGCCTTTCTTTGGGATTGGAATGAAAACTGACCTTTTCCAGTCCTGTGGCCACTGCTGAGTTTTCCAAATGTGCTGGCATATTGAGTGCAGCACTTTCACAGCATCATCTTTCAGGATTTGTGCATTAATACATGATATTCTTTTTTCTCTTTCTTACTTCACTCTGTATGACAGACTCTAGGTCCACCCACATAACTGCAAATAACCCAATTTCATTCCTTTTATAGCTGAATAATGTTCCATTGTATATATGTACCACATCTCTATCTATTTATCTGTTGATGGATGTTTAGGTTGCTTCCATGTCCTAGCTATTGTAAAAAGTGCTACAACAACCCCTGGGGTGCATGTGTCTTTTTGAATTATGATTTTCTTAGGATATATACCAAGGAGTAGAATTGTAAGCTCATCAGTTCAGTTCAGTTGCTCAGATGTGTCTGACTCTTTGTGACCCCATAGACTGCAGCACACCAGGCTTCCCTGTCCATCACCAACTCCCAGAGCTTGCTCAAACTCATGTCCATCAAGTCAGTGATGCCATCCAACCATCTCATTCATCCTCTGTTGTCCCCTTCTTCTGCCTTCAATCTTTCCCAGCATCAGTGTCTTTTCCAATAAGTCAGTTCTTCTCATTAGGTGGCCAAGGTTTTAGAGTTTCAGCTTCAGCACTGGTCCTTCCAATGAATATTCAGGATTTATTTCCTTTAGGATTGACTGGTTTGATCTCCTTGCAGTCCAAGGTCATATGCAAGGTCATATATATGATAGTTCTGTTTTTAGCTTCTTAAGGAACCTCCGCACTGCTCTCCATAGTGGCTCTATCAGTGTACATTCCCACCAACAGTGTAGGAGGATTACCCTTTTCCCACACCCTCTCTGGCATTTATTGTTGTAGATTTTTTGATGATGGCCATTCTGACTGCTGTGAGGTGATACCTCACTGTAGTTTTGACTTGCATGTCTCTAATAATGAGCTATGTTGAGCATCTTTTCCCGTGTTTCTTGGCCATCTGCATGTCTTCTTTGGAGGAATGTCTGTTTAGGTCTTCTGCCCACTTTTTGATTGGGTTGTTTGTTTCTTTGATATTGAGCTGCTTGAGCAGCTTATATATTCTGGAAACTAATTCTTTGTCAGTTGCTTCATTTGCAAATATTTTCTCCCATTCTGAGGGTTGTCTTTTCATTTTGTTTATGGTCTCCTTTGCTGTGTAAGAGCTTTTAAATTTAATTAGGTTCCATTGTTTATTTTTGTTTTTATTTTTGTTACTGTAGGAGTTGAGTCAAAAAGGATTGTGCTGCAATTTATGTCAGAGAGTGTTCTGCCTACATTTTCCTCTAAGGGTTTTTCTGGCCTTACAGTTAGATCTTTAATCCATTTTGAGTTTATTTTTGTGTGTGGTATTAGGAAGTGTTTCGGCTGCCCTGAGAGGCATATGAGATCTTAATTCCCTGACTCGGGATCGAACCCATGCCCCTGCATTGGAAGCCCAGAATCCCACCTCCTGGACCACCAGGGATGTCCCCCTGATTTACAATGTTGTGCCAATCTCTGCTGTACAGCAAAATCTGTCTGCTTGTTTTATACCTTTTTCTATCTCAAGCATTTCATCAAAATTGAGGTATATGGGATCTTTAGTTGCAGCATATGGTATCTTGTTTTCTGACCAAGTATCGAACCCTGGTCCCTTACCTTGGGAGTGTAGTGTCTTAGCCACTAAACTACCAGGGAAGTCGCAATAATTTATTTTAAAACCTCAGTCCCATTTGGTGGGACTGCAGTCTCCAATGCAATCTCTGTGACATTCTTTGTTCAATGATTTGGTGGCAGGATTTTATTTCTCAAGAAGATGAGATCATTTCCAGCTGGAGGGCCAAGGAGGACAGGTGGAGTGACAGCTAAGGATAGAAAAAGACAAATTTTCTGAAATTAAACACCTGAAATACACATACTGAAAATACCCTGAGAGTGCTGGTTCTCTGAAAGTGGTGTCAACTGTTGGATCATGGTGGTCATAGGACTACAGGTACTGTCTCGTCCAGTTCTTGGAGTCACAGTTGAAACAGCAGAGACAAAGGACAATCATGCTGCAGCAGAGCTAAGACATGGACCTAAGCATACAGAGTCTCAATGCCTCCACTTAGACTGTTTTCCATGGTTTGGATGAATTACACTTTCTTTTTTTTTTTTTTTTTTAATTTTATTTTTAAACTTTATATAATTGTATTAGTTTTGCCAAATATCAAAATGAATCCACCACAGGTATGCATGTGTTCCCCATCCTGGACCCTCCTCCCTCCTCCCTCCCCATACCATCCCTCTGGGTCATCCCAGTGCACTAGCCCCAAGCATCCAGTATCGTACATCGAACCTGGACTGGCATCTCGTTTCTTACATGATATTTTATGTGTTTCAATGTCATTCTCCCAAATCTTCCCACCCTCTCCCTCTCCCACAGAGTCCATAAGACTGCTCTATACATCAATGTCTCTTTTGCTGTCTCGTACACCGGGTTATTGTTACCATCTTTCTAAATTCCATATATATGCGTTAGTATACTGTACTGATGTTTTTCCTTCTGGCTTACTTCACTCTGTATAATAGGCTCCAGTTTCATCCACCTCATTAGAATGGATTCAAATGTATTCTTTTTAATGGCTGAGTAATACTCCATTGTGTATATGTACCACCACTTTCTTATCCATTCATCTGCTGATGGACATCTAGGTTGCTTCCATGTCCTGGCTATTATAAACAGTGCTGCGATGAACATTGGGGTACACGTGTCTCTTTCCCTTCTGGTTCCCTCAGTGTGTATGCCCAGCAGTGGGATTGCTGGATCATAAGGCAGTTCTATTTCCAGTTTTTTAAGGAATCTCCACACTGTCCTCTATAGTGGCTGTACTAATTTGCATTCCCACCAACAGTGTAAGAGGGTTCCCTTTTCTCCACACCCTCTCTAGCATTTGTTATTTGTAGACTTTTGGATCGCAGCCATTCTGACTGGTGTGAAATGGTACCTCATAGTGGTTTTGATTTGCATTTCTCTGATAATGAGTGATGTTGAGCATCTTTTCATGTGTTTGTTAGCCATCTGTATGTCTTCTTTGGAAAATGTCTATTTAGTTCTTTGGCCCATTTTTTGATTGGGTCATTTATTTTTCTGGAGTTGAGCTGTAGGAGTTGCTTGTATATTTTTGAGATTAGTTGTTTGTCAGTTGCTTCATTTGCTATTATTTTCTCCCATTCTGAAGGCTGTCTTTTCACCTTGCTAATAGTTTCCTTTGATGTGCAGAAGCTTTTAAGGTTAATTAGGTCCCTGAATTACACTTTCTTATAATGGAATACTTTTAAAAAAAGTCATGTGTAGTCCCAAATCTTCTTAGAAAGTGAGCTAAGTATATAGCTCACTTATATATGTTGATTTTTGTTTGAATATCAAGTGCTCAGGAGAGAAGCTATGAGTTTATTAAGGCATCTCTGATCACTTTTGCATAATAAAAACTCTTTCTGGTCTTTGTCCTGAGTTCCTGGCATTAACTTCTAAAATCCCTTGTAATTTCCTGAGTGACAGAATGTCTTTGTTATACTAATGGAGTGACCCTGGTAGGTCGCTGGAGAGGCTCAGGATGGGAGCTTGTCACCAGAAAGAACAACTCTGATTAGGGGGTTGGGACCTTGAAATCCATGACCATTGGGGAGGGGGTTGGGGCTGGAGATTGGGTTTAGTCATGTGACCAGTGGTTTCCTCAACCATGCCCACGTAATGAAAGCCCAGTAAGAGTTATGGATGGACACCTAGGCTTCCCGTTTGGTGAGCAGGAAGGGGAGAAGGCACAAACCCTGCATGTAGGAACCCTGCCCCCCCACCATCTCGCCCACCTGTGTCCTTTAACATAAACCCAGTCTCTCAGATCAGATCAGATCAGATCAGTCACTCAGTCGTGTCCAACTCTTTGCGACCCCATGAATCGCAGCACGCCAGGCCTCCCTGTCCATCACCAACTCCCAGAGTTCACTCAGACTCACGTCCATCGAGTCAGTGATGCCATCCAGCCATCTCATCCTCTGTCGTCCCCTTCTCCTCCTGCCCTCAATCCCTCCCAGCATCAGAGTCTTTTCCAATGAGTCAACTCTTTGCATGAGGTGGCCAAAGTACTGGAGTTTCAGCTTTAGCATCCTTCCTTCCAAAGAAATCCCAGGGCTGATCTTCAGAATGGACTGGTTGGATCTCCTTGCAGTCCAAGGGACTCTCAAGAGTCTTCTCCAACACCACAGTTCAAAAACATGAATTCTTCAGCGCTCAGCCTTCTTCACAGTCCAACTCTCACATCCATATATGACGACAGGAAAAACCATAGCCTTGACTAGACGAACCTTTGTTGGCAAAGTAATGTCTCTGCTTTTGAATATGCTATCTAGGTTGGTCATAACTTTCCTTCCAAGGAGGAAGCGTCTTTTAATTTCATGGCTGCAGTCACCATCTGCAGTGATTTTGGAGCCCCAAAAAATAAAGTCTGACACTGTTTCCACTGTTTCCCCATCTATTTGCCATGAAGTGATGGGACCGGATGCCATGATCTTCGTTTTCTGAATGTTGAGCTTTAAGCCAACTTTTTCACTCTCCACTTTCACTTTCATCAAGAGGCTTTTGAGTTCCTCTTCACTTTCTGCCATAAGGGTGGTGTCATCTGCATATCTGAGGTTATTGATATTTCTCCCTGCAATCTTGATTCCTGCTTGTGCTTCTTCCAGTCCAGCGTTTCTCGTGATGTACTCTGCATAGAAGTTCAATAAACGGTGACAATATACAGCCTTGACGAACTCCTTTTCCTATTTGGAACCAGTCTGTTGTTCCATGTCCAGTTCTAACTGTTGCTTCCTGACCTGCATACAAATTTCTCAAGAGGCAGATCAGGTGGTCTGGTATTCCCATCTCTTTCAGAATTTTCCACAGTTTATTGTGATCCACACAGTCAAAGGCTTTGGCATAGTCAATAAAGCAGAAATAGATGTTTTTCTGGAACTCTCTTGCTTTTTCTATGATCCAGCGGATGTTGGCGATTTGATCTCTGGTTCCTCTGCCTTTTCTAAAACCAGCTTGAACATCAGGAAGTTCACAGTTCACATATTGCTGAAGCCTGGCTTGGAGAATTTTGAGCATTACTTTACTAGCGTGTGACACTCTCTCAAGTCCCATGCTTTCCTGAGCTGTTAGCTGTTCTAGTGTATTGACAAACAAAGGGGGTCAGGAGAACACCACCTGTGTGGAGTCTGGGGACCCTGTCTGCAGTGGGCAGCCTGTGGAGGGCCTCATCTTTCCTGGGGGGCCACTTGAACCCTGATGACTGGTGCTGGAGCAGGCCAGCAGCCAGGTTGGGGGAAGCATGCCATGTTCTCTCTTTAATACTTGATGTCCCAGATGAAGTACATGGTTACCATTTTGGAAATTTTCCTTTCAAATTCTTTTGGCTCCAAAATCTTAATAAGTTGCCATAAACTTAGTTTTTCCCTTTTATTGTGCTCATGCTCGATAGAAGTTCATTTAGCGGAATCATGTCAGGCAAGGTCCTGGCTGGAGACAGAAGGCATTTCGGCTAAATTTTTTGGAAAGACTTTTGAATGAAGGAACAATTTTTAAAAGAATAGACAGGAGTGAGGGAATGAGCATGGAAGGAAGAGGTGCCCAGGGAAGCTGTCCTCACCCCAGGGCCTGTGGAAAAAGCTGTCCACCTAGAAGGATGCCATCACTGTGGAAGGAGCCATCCACCTAGAAGGATACATGACTGTGGAAGGAGCTGTCCCCTTGGAAGGGGATTGATTACTGCCCTCCAGCCTGCTCTTCCTCCTCCAGTGATTCTCAGGGTGGGGAGAGCCAGAGGCAAGGTTAAAAAGGAAACTTGACTGGAGAATGAATCTGGGGGCAAAGGGGTGATCTCTGATAGCACAGAGAATGGGCGGGGGTCACAGCCTGAGAGACAGCCCTCACAGGCTGGTCAGTTTCAGAGTCAGTGGATATGTGCTCCTCCTGAGAGTTGGTTCTATTTAATTATCTTTAAAATCCAGTTTGTGCAGCAGCCGCTACCATGTGAATACCATTGTATAAGACAGATATGGATTAACTGCTGGTTTTGGTTGCAGTTTGTCATCCCTTCTGGGAAGCTTTTGAAGAATTGGCTACATTATCTGTTGCATGTCACCTGTTGCATTTCCCCTGTGATATTGTGATTTCGTTTTTCTACCTGCCCTTTTCCCTACTATGTGGTGAACTTTTTCAGGGTATGGATTTTCTCACATTCCTCTCTGAATAGTCAGCACAAAAATGTGAGCAGGTAACAAGAGACTATAAGTTCAATAACCTTATTTGAAAAATACTGAGATAAAATTTTCATAGATAAAATGTATAATAATTGAAATTTAAAACAACAAAAAAATAAACTTAAGGGACAGCCTACACCAGATTAGACATCTCAGAAAAGGGGAAAAAAATCAACTGGAAGACAAATTAAAGTAACTTTTCTAGAATATAGCTCGTGGAGATTTTATATTAATGTAAAAAAAAAAGTTAAGACTCATAAAAGACAGAATGACATCAAAGATACATGCATGTAGGATTTTAGAAGCAGAAAATATGGTGAAAAGAAGCAGCAGCAGTATTTAAAGAGATAATGGCTGGGAATTTTCCCCAACTGATGAAGAACACCAATCATTGACCAGAAAGTCCAGCAAACCACAAAAACCCAGGCCTAGAGACATGATAAAAACTGACAAACATGAAACAAAGAGAAGACACGAAAACAAACCAGAGACAAAAGACAGATTATCTGCAGAATATGGATGATCAGGCTGAGAGCTAATCTCTTGATAGCAGCAGTGAGAACCAAAAGGTTGGGAGTGGGGGAGGGCACAGTTATTTGCAAATAATATAAAGTCGTGGGCTTCCTTGGTGGCTCAGATAGTAAAGAATCCGCCTGCAATGCTGGAGACCTGGGTTTGATCCCTGTGTTGGGAAGATCCCCTGGAGAAGGGCATGGCAACCCATTTCAGTATTCTCGCCTGGAGAATTCCCATGGACCGAGGAACCTGGCTGCAGTCCATTGGATCACAAAGAGTCAGACATGACTGAGTGACTAAGCACAGTATAAAGTCACAACCATAAATGAGTATCCATGAAGAGATAAAAAATTATGTTGATGTAAATAAAATTAATCAGTCAATCTAGGGAAGAAATGGAAAATTTTAGTTGAGCCAAATTTGAGTATTATAACCCAGGAAGGATATCTCAGAAAGCTGTGAGAACTTAGAAGTCAAGTGTCTGAGACAGGACGGTGCATCATATGACATTGTTTATTGTTGTATTTTGTTTTACTTTATTTTATATTTTATTTTGCCACCCAAGGATTGAACCTGGGCCCCTAAAATAAAAGCACAGAGTCCTAACCATTGGATAGCCAGGGAATTCCCTTCAAATGATGTATTATTGACAGTTTACATAATTCATATTATTTACATAATCCAGATCTAAGGGCAGTCATGGTGGGTCATGTGACTGCTTACAAACTCAAGGAGGAATGTTATCTTTCAAGGAGTTGTCTTGTTTATTCGGGGAGAAGATTGCTGTTTATGATTGAGCAGGTATTTGCCCATGGGGAAGTTTGGCGATGTATAAATGCAGTGAAAAAGCTGGCTTAAAACTCAGCATTCAAAAATCTAAGATCATGGTGTCTGGTCTCATCATTTCATGCCAAATAGATGGGGGAAAAGTGGAAATATAGTGACAGATTTTATTTTCTTGGGCTTCAAAATCACTGCAGATGGGGACTGCAGCCATGAATTTAAAAGATGCTTGCTCCTTGGAAGGAAAGCCATGACAAACCTAGATAGCATATTAAAAAGCAGAGATATCACTTTGCTGACAAGGTCCAAGTAGTCAAAGCTATAGTTTTTCCAGTAGACAATGTATGGATACGAGAGTTAGATGCCAAAGAATTGATGCTTTTGAATTGTGGTGCTGGAGAAGACTCTTGAGGGTCCTTTGAACTGCAAGGAGATCAAACCACTTAACTCTAAAGAAAATCAACCCTGAATATTCATTGGAAGGACTGATGCTGAAGCTGAAGCTCCAATACTTTGGCTACCTGCTGTGAAGCACCAGCTCACCGGAAAAGACCCTGATGCTGGGAAAAATTGAGGGCAGAAGGAGAAGGGGATAACAGAGGATGAGATGGTTGGATGGCATCACTGACTCAATGGACGTGAGTTTGAGCAAACTCTGGAAGATAGTGAAGGACAAGGAGTCTGCAGTCCATGAGGTCCATGCTGCAGTCCGTGCTGCAGTCCAGGAGGTCACAAAGAGTTGAACACAACTGAGCAACTGAACAATAACAAAATATGTTTGCTTTCTCTGTCATCTACCAGCGACTGCTCATAGACATGGGCTATGTGTGTGCTTGTGTGCTTAGTCGCTCAGTTGTGTCCAGCTCTTTGCGACCCTGTGGACTGTAACCCACCAGGCTCCTCTTTTGGCAAGAATACTGGAGTGGATTGCCATTTCCTTCTCCAGGGGATCTTCCTGACCCAGGGATCGAACCTGAATCTCCTTATTTAGCTGGCAGATTCTCTACCACTGAGCCACCTGGGAAGCCCTACACAGGCTATGGAAGAAGCCTAAATGTTATCACCATTTTATGGAGAATCCTGAAACTGGTGGGTCTTTAACCTTACATCTTCTATAAATTTCAAAAAGAACAGTTTTTGCATATTTGAGGTCTAGTTTTTTATGCAACTTCATTGTTCATCAGAAGTGAGATAACTACGGGACATACCATATTTTAATCGTTTATTTTTCAGCAATCTAACCTTGTCAAGAGATGGGTTGAGGCCATTTCACCCACTGCGGACCAGTGGAGCCACACAGCACGTTGAGAGGGAGCCATGTCTAGACTGGACTGTCTGACCCTGTATAAGCTGAGCAAGAAACAGAGATGGAAGTGGTGGAGGGTGGAGAACAGAGCAGAAAAAGACAGGTGGTTCTGGGTGCTAACTAGAGGTCATGCCCTTTACTGGTGCTAAGCTGTAAACGTGCACTCTCCACTTTTCCTGTGATTAGAAAGTGATAGGTAAATCACAGAATCATAACTACAGTTATTATGAATTTAATGATAGTTTAGAAGTCTTATGGTTTTTTATTTCACAGAGAAAGGCATACCAAGATATAACTTTTCTATTAGCAATTGTTCATCAACATAGTATGGCTCCTGATTTGATGCACTAGAAAAACACATTACTTCTATGAAATCTCTGCTGAAAGTGCATGACCCGATTGAAGTAATTAGGAAGAATCTGACAAACCCAAGTGAGGGGACTTTCTGCGATATACTGATGTATAGTCTTCAGAACTGTCAAGATCATCAAAGACAAAGACTGAGAGTCGTTCCAGATTAAAGGAGACTTCAGAAATACGACAGCTGGCAAATGCAGCACGTGAGCCAGGCTTTTCTTTTACTACAAAGGACAATATTGAGCTAAATGGCCAAACCTGAATAAGGTCTGTAGGTTATGATGGTGTTGTGTGATGCTGATTTCCTGGGTTTGATCTTTGTTCCGTGATTATGGAGTGGACTGACCTTGCTTCTGGGAAGTCCTATTCAGACCCAAGAGCATCACGTTTGCAACTTACTCTCAAATGATTCAGAGAAGAGCAAGAGACAGAGGAAGTCAGGGTAGATGTGGCAAAATGTTAACATTTGAAGAAGGAGGACAGAAGATAAATGGAAATTCTTTGTGTTCTTATTGTAACTTAAAGTTTTAAACAAAGGTAGCAGAATAAAACTGTTATTAAGGATTAAAACGAAGCACTTCAAATGTTGGTAGCACTCACGAGAAGGAGGTTAAGTCTGTTTAAAGGCGAAGACACTGGGTTGCTCTCTGAAAACATGAGATTTCATTTTTCCTGAAACATTCTTTTTTTATGCCCTATAAAAGCAAACTCAGGGGATTTCCCTGGCAGTCCAATGGTTAAGAATCCACCTTCCAATGCAGGAAATGTAGGTTCAATCCCTGGTCATGGAACTAAGATCCCACATTTTGCTGGGCGACTAAGCCGTCTACCACAGAGAAGATGCCGCATGCTGCGACCAAGACCTGACACAGCCAAGTAAATAAATATTAAATAAAAAAACAAACTCAAATTCCAAATTCCTCCCCAGGTGTGCATGTCGTGTGTTTGGACTCTGTCATTGTTTTTTCTGAAGCTGCTTTTGAAGGCACCTCCAGAGTGGGGCTGAGCCGCCTGCCACGGTGACCGTGACAGGACTAAGGCTCCTGTGCAACTGCTTCCATTGACTCGTTTAAAAATCAGTCCAGTTAGGGACTTCCCTGGTGGTCCAGTGATTAACACTTCATCCTTCCCATGCAGGGGACATGGGTTCACTCCCTAGTTGGAGAACCTTAGTTCTCCCACATGCTGCAAGATGCATGGCCATAAAAAAATAAAAGTCGGTTCAGTTAGACTCAGATTTCACAAATGGGCTAAATCAAATCAGTTCCCGAGTCCCTGTGTAGTAGGTTTGCACACTAATTAAAAAAAAAAAAATGTTTTAATGGAATCTCAGCCACAAGGCTTCCTTTATTTCTCCTTTAGTTTCTTTTGAAAATCTTTTTAAAGTTGACTTTTGAATTGAAATATATTTGACATATAACATTGTATAAACTTAAGGTGTACACCATGTTACTCTGATACATTTATACATGTAGGAATAATTAGCACCTCTCTCACATCACATGATTATCTTCCCTTCTTAGTAGTAGCATCATGGGATCCCTTTCCCAAAGCATTGCTTGCTGCAGTCCATGGAATGGCTCTCAGTAGTAGTAGGTGAATTTAGGAATCAGTAAGTTCTTAGCACGGCTTCCCAGGTGGTGCTAGTGCTAAAGAACCTGACTTCCAGGCCAGGAGACATAAGAGATGCGGTTTGATCTCTGAGTCATGAAGATCCCCTGGAGGAGGGCAGGGCAACCCATTCCGGTATTTTTGCCTGGAGAATCCTGTGGACAGAAGAGCCTGGTGGGCTGCTGTCCATAGGGTCGCATAGAGTTGGACACAGCTGAAGCGACTTAGCATGCATGCATGCGTTGGAGAGGGAAATAGCAACCCACTCCAGTATTCTTGCCTGGGGAATCCCAGGGACAGAGGAGCCTGGTGGGCTGCTGTCTATGGGGTTGCACAGAGTTGGACACAACTGCAGCGACTTAGCAGCAGCAGCAGCTAGCAGTTCTAAACACTAAACTTTTAAAAATTTCTAAAACTGTTGAGAATGAGTTCAGATGCCTAGGAAGTTGTACTGTTGAGATGATTTTCTTGTAAGATTCCCTGTTTATTTTGCCAACCCTCTGAGATGATGTTTCTTGAAATAAATAGAGATTGGAGACTTTTTCTGTTTTCCTGGCACTGTGGCCATGTCCCAAACAGAGCCTGTAGCCAGCAGCTGATGTCCTGGCCAAACCCCTTCCCAGTACACAGGGAGTGATCCAGGAGAGTGTCCCTGGGTTTTCTCTCCAATATCCTTGGAAAGAAGGAGCTTGTTGCCTAATGCTTAGGATGCTTTTGTTGTCGTAGAGAACAGTGTCAGTGTGGTTTCATCTGAAGCATCTCCTCCTTTGCAGAGATTCATGCAGTTTTGAAAAATAACTATTTTAATTTATTTGGCTGCACCGAGTCTTATTTATATCACGTGGAATCTTTAGTTTCCGCATGAGAATTCTTAATTGAGGCATGTGGGATCTAGTTCCCTGACCAGTGCTCGGCTCAAACCCAGGACCCCTGCTTTGGGAGCTCGGGGGTCTTAGCCACTGGGCCACCAGGGAAGTCCCCATTCAGACTATTTTCAAGTTCAAGACTTTGTTCTCTACCTCCTGAACTGAAAGAGTATTAGTCCTCAGTGATGGATTTAGACATTAGGCCAGGTCTACACTAAGAAAATAAACAGATGTTCCGCTAGGGTCTTGGGGAAACAGCGATCTGACTCGGGGCCATGTGAGAAAACCATTGCATTCTAGAGGTTCTCATCTGCCTTTTACAGAAAGTTGTTGGTGTTTTCTATTAATAACAGGGTGAGATTAAGAGGGAAACAGAACACAAGGAACTTCCTGCTCTTAAAGGGCTGGGAATCTTCTATTTTTCCTGCCTTTTTTTTTTTTTTTTTTCCTTCTGAAAGAGAACATTAAGCATTGTGGAGGGATCACAGAATACTTAGGAATTGCATGATTCCTTGTGTTTTCAAAGCCCAAATCTCCTTTGATATTTAATCTCTCCTCACAACAGCTCTGAACACTCGCAATAGCTCTGAACAGTATGCATGTCTTACAGGGTCGCTTTTCTAAAAGCAGGTAAACTCCAGCCAGCATGGAGCTGGTTGTTCCTGTGGCCCCAGCAGGGCCCGCCTGCGAGGTCCATCCCCACCCCAGCTCCTGTGCCGGCTCCCGCTGCCCTTTCTAGGTGGGAGCTTCAGATGCTGGGCTCTGTTTCCATCCCGTGTGGCTGCTGTTTACTGAACAGTCATTCCAAGTTCTCCAGCCTGAAGACTGGAGCCTCTGTTTTCCTCAGTCTGTCCCAGGTGTGGCGGGAGGGCTGACTCAGACAGTGGAGTGAATGTCCACGCCTGCCTGGCTCCTGCCTCTAAAGTGACCTGATGATCTCCTGATGCCCAGAGCCTGGGACTTTTGTTTATATGGGGTTTACCAGAGGCTGGAAATTGTAAATCTTGTAGAATTACCTTAAAAATAAGATGTGGAAGAAAGGAAATGCTCTAAATGCCTAAGGGGTGTAGAACTGGAAAAAATGGCTCCAAACCTGGATTTGGCTGGGTATACACCCAAGAGAATTGAAAGCAGGGACTTGCTTTCAGTATTTGTGGTCACGTGTTGAGAGCAGCATTGTTCACAATAGTCAAAAAGTGGAACCAACCCAAGTGACATCAGTGGATGATGGATAAACAAGATGTGGTCTGTACATACAGCAGAATATTATTCAGCCTAAAAGGGAATGAAAATCTGACCCAGGCTACAGCATGGATTTATCTTGAAGACATTGTGCTAAGTGAAATGAGCCAGACACAGAAGGGCAAGTACTGTTTGATTCTACTCCTCTGAGTCACAGAGACAGAAAGTAGATGGTGGGGGCCGGGGGCTGGTGGAGGGGCAGGGGAAGCCAATGTTTAATGGAGATAGACTTTCAGTTTTTGCAAGATGAAAAGTTTTGTTGGTGATAGTTGCTCACCAGTGAAACATACTTAATGCCGCTGAAGCGTTCACCTGCTGCTGCTGCTGCTGTCGCTTCAGTCGTGTCTGACTCTGTGCGACCCCATAGACAGCAGCCCACCAGGCTCCTCTGTCCCTGGGATTCTCCAGGCAAGAACAATGGAATGGGTTGCCATTTCCTTCTCCAATGCATGAAAGTGAAAAGTGAAAGTGAAATCACTCAGTTGTGTCCCACTCTTTGCAACCCCGTGGACTGCAGCCCATCAGGCTCCTCCCTGCATGGGATTTTCCAGGCAAGAGTACTGGAGTGGGTTGCCATTGCCTTCTCCGAAGTATTCACCTAAGAATGGATAAAATGATAAATTCTGTGTTATATATATTTACCACACTAAAAAAATACGGACGGGGGAACAAAGGGGCAGCGGTCATATAAATGACAAAGTCAGCCTTTCTGTTTCTCAAATGACCTTTCTTTCTTTTCCTTTGGCTATTTGAAATACATTTAAAAAAAGAATTAGGATTAATAAAAGGTGGCTCAGATGGTAAAGAATCTGCCTGCAATGTGGGAGACCTGGGTTCAATCCCTGGGCTGGGAAGATCCCCTGGAAATGGGAACGGCTACCCACTCCAGTATTCTTGCCTGAAGAATTCCATGGACAGAGGAGCCTGCTAGGCTACAGCCCACAGTGTCATAAAGAGCTGGACACAACTGAGCGACTTTCACCTTCACTTCTTTTCAGTGGCCACTTAATGAGTGATTCAGGGTATTTCAGCCAGATTTTCTGGCTGTATTTCAGCTATTTCTTGGCAGCTGAACGTTTGGGGGCAGGCAGGGGTGAAGCAAGAAATAAAAGCCCCTTGCATGTGCATTGAATAACACCTCACTTGGATTCCAGGGGCAATCTGCTAATGTTACTGGTTAGGTCATAATGTTGCAGGGAGGAAGCTGATTCTGACTCCATGTTGGAAACTGTTACTTTGACTTGCTTTTGGTTGCTTTTGTTATTATACTTAATGGCTTGCCTCAGAGGTCCCTGCCCCTCTGCTTAACTGTAACCTAAAGTGCCTTTGTTCAGCTCATGGAGAGAGAGATTTTTCCCTGCCCACCTGTGACTAGAAGAGATTAACACAAACCTTCCAAAGGCTGGCTGTTCCTTTGGAGATGTTTTTGCGAGACTGAAGACCCTTTCACTTTACATCCCCACTGCCTCTCCCTCTCTAATCTGCCTTTTGACTTTAGCTCCTCATTGCTTCTCTCTCTGACTCTACAAAAAAGCTTGGCATCCAGACCCTGACAAAATGGGTATTTTGAGACACTAGCCTGCTGTCTTCTCAGTCAGCTGGCTTTCCAAATAGAGTCATTTTCCTTGCCTCCACACCTCGTCTCTTGGAGTCTTTGGCCAGCCATGCAGCGAGCGGAGCACGCTTGGGCTCAGTAACGGTAAGGCGCGTCTTCCCATGCTGGGCGTCCCAGAGGCTGGCCTCGGGTGGTTTCCTTTCTTCTGGGAAGACTGTCTCACTTCTAGCCTTACTTCTCCTAACTCTGTGCTCAGGTAATTATCATCTTTTCTCTTTCAAAGCTCTACCTTTAGCATCCAATTGAGGAATTACAGCCACTTAACCACACTTATCAATCATGTGCTGTGGATCATAGTGCCAAGTCTTCTGTGTATCAGTAAATATAAGATGAGACTTTTGGTCTCAGGGACTTAGAACCCAGGTGAGGAGGACAGTCTTAGGCACACAGATAGGTAACTGACAGCACTGGTGCTCAAGCCAGTCTGTGTATAGAGCAGAAATCCTGTGCCTGGAGGGTGACATAAAAGCTGGTCCCAGCAACAGGATAGCAGGGTGAGTCCCATTTGGGAGACAAAGTAAGCAAAAACTGTTGTCTACCCAGAAGGAGAAGATAAGATGCATGCTAAGTTGCCTCAGTTGTGTCCCTCTCTTTGCGACCCCATGGACTGTGGTCCGCCAGGCCCCTCTGTCCATGGGATTCTCCAGGCAAGAATACTGGAGTGGGTTGCCATACCCTTAGGAGATGGGAACTGTTGACAAAAGATGGTGGATCTCGAGAACTAAGACGTCAGCTGGTGGGAAATGGTTGGCTCTGAGTGGTTTTTGTGTTGTTAAGGTTCATTTTGGAAAATGTCACAAAAGGGAAAAGTATATGAACCCCGATGTTCCACAAATCAGCTGTCCCTCTGCACAGGGAATGCAAGTCATAGGCTGTAGTTTTATTTTATTTTACTGTTATTGTTTTTTAAAATATTTATTTGGCTGCACCAGGTTTTAGCTGTGGCATGTGGAATCTTTAGTTCAGGCATGTGGGGTCTAAATCCTCGACCAAGGGTGGAACCCGGGCCTCCTGCATTGGGAGCATGGAGTCTTAGCCACTGGGCCACAGGGAGATCGCATGTAGTTTGATTTTAGATCAGTTGTGCATAAGCTCTTCTGTGCTCTTGGGAGATGACACCTTCGAAGTCCAGTCTGTTTCCTTCTAGAGCCTAAAAAGGGAAGGGAAGGGTGGTTACAAAAGAGACTTAAGGGACAGATTAACCAAATATACAGCATGAAGTTTGTTTGCATCCTGATTCCACCAGAGCAATTATAAAAACAGGTTTCCAAGGCGACATGTACAATGTGAGGAAATTGTTAATTTTTGACATATGATAATAGTATAATGGATGTGTTCCTTAAAAATTCCTTATCAGTTACAGAAGCATACTACAGTATTTACAGGAAAAAAAGACAGCATGATATAATGGAATTGCTTTAAAATATTCTGAAACAAAGCAAAGTACCAATTTGTGGGGAGGGGGGGGAGAAAAAAATAATGTGCAAAATGTGGGGTTTCTTGAAGCTAGTTGATAAGTATAATAAGGTTTATTATATTAATCTCTCTGCTTTAGTGTCTAAAACTTTCTATAGTAAAAAGTTTTTGAAGCATAAAAACAACAAAAATTAAAAAGCGAGAGAGAGAGGAGGGAAGCTTTCATGATATAGTCTAGGTGGAGACAAAGGTGACTAGTACTCTGGTTTCTGTCAGCAAGATGGTGAGAACTGATAAATTCGGGGTATATTTGTGGGGAGTAGAGAGCTATTTTCCAGCGGTATTAGCAAAGAGGGTGAGGACAAAGAATGCCGCCTCCCACAGCAGTAAACAAGGGATGCTGTGGCTGTCAAGCCAGCAGCCACGGGGCCGCCCTGACTGCAGCCCAAGGGAACTCAGGATGGAGAAGAGAAGGATGTTAGCCCCAGACAGCTGAGGTGCCCATCAGAGGAATGATTTCAGTGAACCCAGACTCTTGCATCTTCCCAGACATACCAGAGCACTAGATTCATTAACAGTAATTTTTCAGTGTTCTGACTGCCTGGTTTTTGTTGCAAAAACTGGATATTCTGGCTCTCCTCCTTGACTGTAACAGAGCACACCCTCAGAGCTGTTTGAGAGCCTGCATCCTGGGCTTAAGTCCTCCAAAGTCTGCCAAACAAACTCAACTTTCCGGCTGTGCATTTCTCTCAGTCGACAGGAGGAACTGGTTATGATTCTTCCATTTTTGCCTGTGGTGGCTGGAAGGAGGCCATGAACTCATTAGAGACAACTGGGAGATGGAAGAGACAGGCAGAGCTCTGAAGTTCACTTGTGGCCACACTGAGCCTGAGATGGAATTAGAAATCTAGGTCCCAGGCGGAACTTTGAGAAATGGAGTATTTTCTGCCGGATCAGTAAACAAGGCTGACAACTATCAGCGATTCTGGCCTTCTGCATGTGAATTCCTGAGCTCTAAGGGCACCCAGGAAGGAGAAGAATGTCTGCTCCATCTGGCAGCACTCAGACTGCATCCACTCCCTTCGGTGAGCCTTGAGGAACTCAGGGTACTGGCCCCAGATAACTGAGATGCATATGAAAGGAACGATTTCAGGGAGTCCAGATTCTTACATCTTCCCATATGTAGAAAAGGGCTAAATAACTTGAGATATCTGGTTTTCTTTAAGTCACAAAAATAGTTTTGATGTTTGACTACCTGCCCTTTGTTGCAAACTTCTGTATAACCTGGCTTCTCCACGTCGCCTCCTTGGAGCAGTTCTCTCAGAGTTACTTGAGACGCTGCTTCCCAAACTTCAGTCCTAAAAATTTCTGCCAAATAAAGCATAACTCTCAGCTTCTAGGTTGTGAGCTCAAGTCGGCCCTGAGCTCAGAGGAGATGCACATTTAGGAGCCATCAGTCAATAGATGGCATTAAAACTAGGGGATCGAAAAAGTTCACTAGGAGAAAGGCTGTGGTTAAAGAAAAGTAGTTGGTGTTAGAGGTGGAATTTTCCAGAATCTCTAAGATGACTACTGAGAAATCTGAGGCAAAAAAAGAAATCAGGCTTTTGCAGTAACCACACTCAAACTGTGGGAGCTGTGCACTGGCTGGCATCCTCTATCCCATGGGCACCAGAGCTCTGTGGCTGGGAAATTGCGGCCATGCTGCCTGGATGCGGCCTGCGGGGGACGTCGGCCTGCAGCTAGCGCTCTGCTTTCCAAAGAAGCGACACTGTCATCCAGACCTGCGCCTTGCTCCTGCCTGCTCCCCGGCTGCTTGTCAATATTTGATTCCAGATCACAGGACCCTTGTGTTGTCAAACCCCAAGCCTGTCACTTAAAACAAACAGAAGAGGAAGTCAACAGAAATCGTTCTGATCAAACTGTCGACTTTTCCCTGATTCTTGGCTGTGGCTGGTCCCCACCCCCAGGGAGAGCAATGCAGGGCCGACTGAGCAGCATTTGTTTGCTTTCTGACTGTGTGGCCTAGAAGGACAATGCTGCATTCACAAGCCCGTGGGACTCAAAATGTCAGTGCAACTGCCAGCAGTGAGGTTTGTGCAGTCTGCCCCACACCCTCTCCTAGAGCAGCAGGTAGTCTGCGAGGTGGCTGAGTGGGCACCCAGCCAAGGTCTGTGGGTGGTGCCTGAAATCACCCTGTCAGCCAGAGATGTTTTTCTCTGTGTAAGTGGGACTGTGCCTTATTAAATGCAGGTCCCCCCAAGTTTATATCTGAGAGGAGACCTTCTGGGTGAGAATGGTGGCGGTGTATTGCTGGCTGGAGGGGACCTCTGGGCTGGTCATGTAAACAGTGTGAAAAGACAGAAGCATGCAACATGCAGATGGAAACAGCAACCAGAGGCCATGTGGCCGTGGGGCTGGACTTGGAATCATTCTCCAGGTCCTGGGAATTCCCCCAGGAGGCTGCCTTGGGTTTCATGATCTACACGCCTGTCCTTATGACTAAGTCCTTTTTTCCCCCTTCAACTGCTGTAAGTAGATTTCTGTTGACCTACAAGACCTTCTAGAACTAACACCAAAAAGAGATGTAATTTTCATCATAGAGGACTGGATGCAAAAGTAAGAAGTCAAGAGATACGTGGAATATCAGGCAAGTTTGGCCTTGAAGTACAAAATGAAGCAGGGCAAAGGCTAACAGTTTTGCCAAGAGAACACACTGGTCATAGCAAACACCCTCTTTCAACAACACAAGAGATGACTCTACACATGGACATCACCAGAAGATCAACACCAAAATCAGATTGATGATATTCTTTGCAACCATAATGGAGAAACTCTATACAGTCAGCAAAAATAAGACCGGGAGCTGACTGTGGCTCAGATCATGAACTCCTTTATGCAAAATTCAGACTTAAATTGAATAAAGTAGGGAAAACCACTAAACCATTAAGGTATGATCTAAATCAAATCCCTTACCATTATACAGTGGAAGTGACAAATTTAAGGGATTAGATCTGATAGACAAAGTTCCTGAAGAACTATGGACAGAGGTTCCTGACATTGTACAGAAGGCAGTGATCAAGACCATCTCCAAGAAAAAGAAATGGAAAAAGGCAAAATCGTTGTCTGAGGAGGCCTTACAAATAGCTTAGAAAGGAAGAGAAGTGAAAGGCAAAGGAAATAAGGAAAGATATATCCATCTGAATGCAGAGTTCCAAAGAATAGCAGGGAGAGATAAGAAAGTTTTCCTAAATTATCGATGCAAAGACATAGAGGAAAACAATATAATGGGAAAGACTAGAGATCTTTTCAAGAAAATTAGAGATACCAAGGGAACATTTCATGCAAAGATGGGCACAATAAAGGACAGAAATGGTATGGACCTAACAGAAGCAGAAGATATTAATAAAAGATGGCAAGAATACACAGAAGAAATGTACAAAAATGATCTTCATGACCCAGATAACCATGATGGTTTGATCACTCACCTAGAGCCAGACATTCTGGAATGCAAAGTCAAGTGGGCCTTAGGAAGCATCACTACAAACAAAGCTAGTGGAGGTGATGGAATTCCAGTTGAGCTATTTCAAATCCTAAAAGATGATGCTGTGAAAGTGCTGCACTCAATATGCCAGCAAATTTGGAAAACTCAGCAGTGGCCACAGGACTGGAAAAGGTCAATTTTCATTCCAATCCCAAAGAAAGGAAATGCCAAAGAATGCTGAAACTATCGCACAATTAGTACGTGAACCAAGAACTTCCAGATGTTCAAGCTGGTTTTAGAAAAGGCGGAGGAACCAGAGATCAAATTGCCAACATCTGTTGGATCATCAAAAAAGCAAAGTCATGCTCAAAATTCTCCAAGATAGGCTTCAATAGTATGTGAACCAAGAACTTTCAAATGTTCAAGCTGGTTTTAGAAAAGGCAGAGGAACCGGAGATCAAATTGCCAACATCTGTTGGATCATCAAAAAAGCAAGAGAGTTCCAGAAAAGCATCTACTTCTGCTTTATTGACTATGCCAAAACCTTTGACTGTGTGGATCACAACAAACTGTGGAAAATTCTTAAAGAGATGGGAATACCAGAGCAGCTGACCTGCCTCCTAAGAAATCTGTGTGCAGGTCAAGAAGCAACAGTTAGAACCGCACATGAAACAAATCGCACTGGTTGCACACTGGTTCCAAATTGGGAGAGGAGTACATCAAGGCTGTATATTGTACCCTGCTTAGTTAACTTACATGCAAAGTGCATCATGTGAAATGCGGGGCTGGATGAAGCACAAGCTGGAATCAAGATTGCAGAAAGAAATATCAATAACTTCAGGTATATAGACAACATCACCTGTATGGCAGAAAGCAAAGAGGAACTAAAGCCCCTCTTGAAGAAAGTGAAAGAAGAGAGTGAAAAAGCTGGCTTAAAACTCAACATTCAAAAAACATTCATCATGGCATCCAGTCCCATCACTTCATGGAAAATAAGATGGGGAAGCAATGGACACGACAGACTTTATTTTCTTGGGCTCCAAAATCACTGCAAGTGGTGACTACAGGCATGAAATTAAGAGACACTTGCTCCTTAGAAGAAAAGCTATGACAAACTAGACAGCATATCAAAAAGCAGAAACATTTTGCCAACAAAGGTCTGTTTAGTCAAAGCTATGGTTTTTCTAGTAGTCATGTATGGATGTGAGAGCTGGACTATACAGCTAAGCACCAAAGAATTGATGCTTTTGAACTGTGGTGTTGGAAAAGACTCTTGAGAGTCCCTTGGACTGCAAGGAGATCAAACCAGTCCATCCTAAAGGAGATCAGTTCTGAATATTCATTGGAAGGACTGATGCTGAAGCTGAAACTCCAATACTTTGACCACCTTATGGGAAGAACTGACTCATTGGAAAAGACTGATGCTGGGAAAGATTGAAGGCAGAGAAGAAGCGGACGATAGAGGATGAGATGGTTGGATGGCATCACCAACTCGATGGACATGAGTTTGAGCAAGCTCTTGGAGATGGTGATGGACGGGGAGGCCTGGTGTGCTGAAGTCCATGGGCTTGCAAAGAACCTGATATGCCTGAGCAATTGATCTGATCTGAACTGAACTGAGAATCAGAAAAATCTCTCACAAAAATTTGTTCAGTCAACTAGGACAGCGGGTGTCATTTCGAATTTCTGAGGTCATGGGTGCTCCTTATGCTGGCAGCGTTTGGGGAGAGAGGAGACTCCAGGCTCGGAATAGCCCCAGGTGTGTGGGGGTCCCTGCGGGACCTGCTGGGACAGCCAGCGTATTCAAACCTCTAGCCTGAGCACTTAGCACAGCCATTGTGTTTTGTGGCTTTTGTAGGAACTCCTGCACCAACCACAATGCAGTGCTTCTCCACTAGGACCCTTGTTGAATACAGATTCCGACTCAGCAGGTGAGTGGTGGGGTAGACACCCTAACTCCTAACCAGTGGCCAGGTGACCTAAGAGGGGAGTAACCAGGCTAGGCCACCTTGGCCTGGACCTACCTCTACACTATTTAGAGTAAATTGGCTTCTGCTGCTTCACTTAGAACCGTGCTTGTTAACTGCTACCTTCACCCCATAAGCAGGAAGGTAAGGGTGGCCCAGTGGCTAAGACTCTGCGCTCCCAATGCAGGGGTCCCAGGTTCGATCCCTGTGAGGAAACTAGATCCCACATGCCACAATTAAGAGTTCGCATGCGGCAATGAAGGTCGAAGATTTGGAGTGCCAGTGCAGCCAAATAAACACTAAACAAAAAAGCAAGAAGGTAAGACAATGCTTATGAAAATGAAAATATGACAGTTTTTATTGAGAACTAGAAAATAAACACCTGACTACCTAAACATTCCAAAAAGGGGAGTGGGTGGGAATTCCCTGATGGTCCAGTGATTAGGGTTCAGTGCTTTCACTGCCTTGGATCCAGACTGGACCCTGCTCAGGGAACTAAGATCTGCAAGCCATGTTGTTTGTCCAGGATAAAGGTGGTGGTGGGGCAACAAGCTTCTTTTTATGTATTTATCTGCCTGTGCTAGGTCACTGGGTCTTAGTTGCAGCATGTGGGATCTAGTTCCCTGATCTGGGATCGAACGTCGGCCCCTTGCATTAGGAGTGTGGAGTCTTAGCCACTGAACCACCAGGGAAGTCCTGATGCTTCTTTTTAGCTAGGAACAGAAAACTTGGAGATGGCTTTGAAATCTTGAGTAATTTAACCTTCTCCTTTCATTAGCAGAAGAGTTCTAATGATCCTGAAAATGGTGCTTGAAATGTGTCACAGGGGCTCAGTATTTAAAAGTATTGTGAATTTTATACCTTTCTAAAATAAAGAATATTTTTTTTTGGTAAAACATCTGATTAACTCCTTATCTCTTTTAAAATTCCAATTTTTTTATATTCCATTTTCTAGGAGCTGAATTCCAGAGCACATATTTTTTTCACTAATATTCCTCCCCGCCTTGTGTGTTTAAGAGAAGTAACTACTTGGGCAGAGATGAACTTGGGGAGCCATGACAGCCCACAGGGGCCATGACCCCGCCCTCACAGTGTCACACTTGTGTGATGACATGACAGTTCTAGGATGCAACCATTTGTTGCAGAACAGCTGTATCACTTTCTTAGGGCAAGTGATCCTACAGCTTCCTGGAACAATCTAGGTTTTGGATATTCTAGCAGGGCACGGGTATGTGTGTCTTAGCCACTGGACCACCAGGGAAGCCCCTAGCCCCTATTCTTGGATGTAAAGAATGTTCTACTTATCATCACAATATCCTGCAAAACCTGACTCTCTTGCATCCAAGGGACTCTCTTGCATCCAAGGAAGTCATTGTCACGTGATGATGGAGCCCTGCTGTGCATGCACTGCCACGTGGCTTGTGGCCCAGACAGTACCCAGTCCATGACATCGGCTTGAGTGCCTGATATGGAGCAGAACCCCACACATGTCTTCCACCTGCCTTTTGCCCACTGTCCGTGAGGACTACTTTCTTTCCTTTAATTTTCAACTCCTTTTCTTAACACTAAAATGCCAAAGGAAGCCCAGCTTCATTTGTTCAGGTACCTGATGTACATAATCCTTTCTGAAGTATATCTCAAGTGATTAGTTAGTTAGCAATTGTACAGTTAATTTGCCCTCTGGCATTAATTAATGTCATCTGAGTCTTCTGAGTTTTCTTCAGCTCAGTTTTTAGTGAATGAAGAATAAGGCCTGAAGGGGCTGGAAAGAGAGAAAATGCAGTCTGATTTTGTCAAGAAAATGGAACGAATGTAGAAAAGTAGAGTCATAGGAGGAACCAAGATCCATGATGGAGAAAGGAAAGGACAGACAGCAAAAATTCACAAACCTGAGGTTGATCTTCTATCCAGTTGTTTCAACATTGGAGCCAAGAAAATCCATGATATGATTTAAGAGATGAAGTCATTTCAGCTAAATTAGAAACACCCTCTGCTTTCTTGTGGGCTTCAACAGCCCAGAGCTGGACTTTATCCACCTGGTGACGTTAACAACCAGTTCTGTGGGGCCAGGCAGGCACCCCTGCATGTCAGATGCCTGTTTGTTTAGGCAGAACTCTCTTTCTTTCACACCCATGTCCTTTCTCGGCATTTCCATAGAAAGAACATCATATACGTGTGCAAAGTGACGTCCAACTTGAAGTAAATGTTTAAGTTGGTTTTAACTTCATGTCTAGTGTGTGTTACTCTTAGAAACTAGGAATGATGTTTTATTAAGGACGAGGGTGGATCCACTCTCAGAAGGGAGTCCAAGGTGACTGAGGTCTCCAAAGGCTCGATTAGCTGTTTGGCATCCGTCACTTGACGTGGAAGTCTTACCAAGTTCCTGACTTTGAAATTTGCACAAATCGGAATTCATGTTACATAAACTGATTGTTACTTGTTTCCTGAATAAAATGATTTCACATCTAACAGATGTGAATCAGAATCACAATGTCCTCTCCTTATTTAAATAGGTACCATGATATCTGGTGCTGAGATTCTTTTAGAACAACATCGAGTCACAGTGAAAGTATCGTATTAGAGCCATTCAAAGACTAACCCATGACACCCATGATATCCCAAGAAGGAAACTAGATAAAATCAAAGACACTCAGGTAACAGTAACCCAGTTGCCTTGGCTACCTTTCAGAAGTGAATGTTGACGAGGATTGGAGCACTGTCTTCTGATAGAGATGCTCTTATTTATCCTTGGGCAACTTTGAGTGTGCTCAGAGGCTCACCAATGGCTGGATGGATGGAGCGGGCCTGGGAGAGGGATGAAGGTGGCCTGGGATGGTGTGTGTGCAGCCCCGGCAGCAGGCACTGTATGCCAGGGTGACTTGGTGTGGCAGACAGAGTGCATGCCCAGGACTCAGAGTTAGAAAAGGGGTCAGCAGAGCTCCAGACAAGGTGGGGAGGACAGAGGGGCCAGGACGCCTAAGTGAAGACAGCAAAGAATCAGTCTGGGGGTCCCTTTGATGTCCCCAAAGACCTAGTTTTTTCCCTTTTCTGGGATCTCACAGCAATTTGCACAGATCCCTAACCTTATGTCTTAGGTGCATGATTATCTCCTCCACTAGTGCAAAAAATCGAAGGCAAAGGTGGTATTTCATTCATTCACTCAGAATCTGCTATGCACCAGTTTTTTTCCTGGGTGTTGGGGACAAATCAACACGATAAAGACATCCCAGATGTCCCTTTGCTGGTGGAGGTCTGATCCAGTTTAGACCCAATGTTGAGCACACATACAAAGTGCCTTGCTGTTAAATGCTGAGAGGTTACTTAAAGTAGCCTGCCAACCAAATACGTTGCTAACAGCAGCACTGAAACTCACGTCTCCCTTGGGTGAAAGAAAAATGGAATTATGGCTTAGAATGTCTGCAGAAATTTCGTAACTACGTCAACAAACATGAAACGAGCCACAAGGAAAGGCTGAGAACACTTGAGACAGGAGTTAGGATGGTTGACAGAACACCCAGAGTAGCGGGAGCAGCAGTGATGACGCTGATGAGTCCACGTGGCAGCAGAGAGACTGGGCTCATCCAGGAACCGTTTCCAGTTGCTGGTGGGGAAAAGGCTCTTGTGACATTGAGGTACCTGCCCAGGGTCACCAGGCAGTGGCCAGCCTGCTTGCAGTCATGGACCCAGATGCATTGGCTGAGAGCTGGGAGGAGCATGAGGTGGAAAAGTCTCCAAGTCAAGCCTGTGTTCTTTTCTGCTTGGAGAGCAGGCTGTCCCGTCCTGGTGCTTGCTGGGCAAGCCTCATTAAGTCTGTTCCTCTTCTGAATCATCCTTCCTGCTGGGCAAGGTCTCTGCTTGTCGCACAATTCCATCATTCAATTTCTACAGATATGATGCATGCATTTAGAAATTCAAGCAATAGTGCAAAATTTAGAATCACCTAAATTCCCTCCCAGAAAGCACCTTTGTGAATGTTTAGTGAATAGTCTCACAGAAATTTCTCAGTGAATACTTTAATGTAGATAAAATTAATTATCCCCAAGTGAGACACAACAATCCTACTTATAATTCTAAATTTCATTTTAAAACTTTGTAAGTATGCCATACATACAGAAAAGGGGAAAATTTCAAAGCTGTAAATGCAACAATAAGAATACATCTATGTAAACTCCACTTAGGTCAAGAAATAGATCAGTGCCCAGAATCCCACTCCCTGCTCCTCTGTAGAAGGCCCCCTCATCACCCTTTCTTCCTCCCTCCCCCCAGAGGACCACTGTCCTGACTTCTGTCACCATAACTTAGTTTTGCCTTTTAAACTTTTTATAAAAGGAATCATCGGGACGTCTCTGGAGAGCCAGTGGTTAAGATTCTTCCCTTAACAGGGGAGGGGTTGTGGGTTTGACCCCTAGTCTGGGATCTAAGATCCCATATGCCTCGGGGTGCAGGCCAAAAGAAAAGGAATTTGGTATTACTTTGTGTCTGATTTCTTTGGCTCAAAATGATGTTTGTGAGTCTCACCACCATTGCTCTGCGTCTCCGTTGCTGGTTTTCATTGTTGTCTAGTGTGCCACTGACTTCTGTGAACAGTCAGTGGACACGTGGATATTTCAGTTCAGGACTGCTGTGAGTAATGCTGCTCTAGGTGTTCCTGTGCACATTTTAGCCCATGTATACACGTCTGTTAGATATTCCCAGGAATAGAATTGTCGAGTCACGTAGCACCTGCACTCTGCTTTGGTCAGAAAAGGCCAGTTTTCCGAGGCAGTGGCATTAGTTTCCCTTTGCAGACAGTACACGAGGGTCCCAGGATCCCAGGCCTGGTCTGTTCAATAGGATCCAATGTCTTTCTGCATTTTAGCTTTCTTGTTGTTGTTCAGTCACTCAGTCATGTCCAGCTCTTTGTGGCCCCACGGACTGCAGCATGCCAGGTCCCTATGTCCTTCACCATCTCCCAGAGTTTGCTCAAAATCATGTCCATTCAGTTGGTGATGCCATCCAATCATCTCACTCTCTGTTGTCCCTGCTCCTCCTGCCCTCAGTCTTTCCCAGCATCAGGGTCTTTTCCAATGAGCCAGCTCTTTGCATCAGGTAGCCAAAGTATTGGAGTTTCAGCATCAGTCCTTCCAATGAATATTCAGGGTTGGTTTCCTTTAGGATTGACTGGATTGGTCTCTTTGCTGTCCAAGGGACTCTCAAGAGTTGGCAAAGTGATGTCTTTGCTTTTTAGTACTGTCTAGGTTTGTCATAGCTTTCCTACCAGGGAGCAAGTGTTATTTAATTTCATGGCCACAGTCACTGTCCACAGTGATTTTGGAGCCTAAGAAAATAAAATCTTCCCACTTTTCCCTCTTCTATGTGCCATGAAGTGATGGGACCAGATGCCACGGCCTTCATTTTTGAATGTTGAGTTTTAAGCCAGCTTTTTTACTCTTCTCTTTCACCTTCATCAAGAGGCTCTTTAGTTCCTCTATAGCTTTCTGCCATAAGGGTGGTGTCATCTGCATATCTGAGGTTATTGATATTTCTCCTGGCAATCTTGATTCCAGCTTGTGCTTCATCCAGCCCAGCATTTTTCATGATGTACTCTACATTTAAGTGAAATATACAGGGTGACAGTATACAGCCTTTGTCATACTCCTTTCCCAGTTTGGAAACAGACCATTGTTCCATGTCCAGTTTTAACAGTTGCTTCTTGACCTGCATACAGGTTTCTCAGGAGGCAGGTAAAGTAGCCTGGTAGTCCCATCTCTTGAAGAATTTTCCACATTTTGCTGTGATCCACACAGTCAAAGGCTTTAGTGTAGTCAGTGAAGCAGAAGTAGATGTTTTCCTGGAATTCCCTTGCTTTCTCTATGATGCAATGAATGTTGGTACTTTGATCTCTGGTTCCTCTGCCTTTTGTAAATCCAGCTTGTACATCTGAAAGTTCTCAGTTCATGTATTGCTGAAGTCTGCCTTGAAGGATTTTGAGCATCACCTTGTTAGCTTGTGAAATGAGTGCAGTTGTATGGTAGCTGGACCATTCTCTGGCATTGCCCTTCTTTGGAATTGGGATGAACTTCCCTGACGGCTCAGTGGGTAAAGAATCCACCTGCAATGCAGGAGACATAGGAGACATGGGTTGGGAATCCCAGGGTTGGGAAGATCCCCTGGAGAAGGATAAGGCAACCTACTCCAGTATTCTTGCCTGGAAAATCCCATGGACAGAGGAAACTTATGGGTTACAGTCCATGGGGTCACAAAGAGTCAGACACGACAGACAGCTAACTAAGCACAGCACCGGTATTCTTGCCGAGAGAACCCCAGCAACAGTATGATAAGGCATTTTTGCTATTCTGGGAGAAAAGTTGTAGCTCACGTGGTTTTAATTTGTGTTTTGCTGGAGACTAAGGAGGTGAACACCGGTCCATGCGGTCATTGCCTGTCCAGGGTGTCTGTTGGTGAAGTGCCTGACTGGGTCTTCTGCCTGGTTTTCCTGCTGGGCTGTCTTCCTGTTTCTCATTAATGTGTCAGGTTATGTTGCAGAGACCTCCTTGCACCCTGTGGGAAACACCTTTCACTCTTTCAGGGCTGCCCATGACAGCTTTTTATTGTGTCAGCCTTTACATCTCAGTAAGCACAAGCTGGTTTTAGAAAAGGCAGAGGAACCAGAGATCAAATTGCCAACATCCGCTGGATCATGGAAAAAGCAAGAGAGTTCCAGAAAAACATCTATTTCTGCTTTATTGACTATGCCAAAGCCTTTGACTGTGTGGATCACAATAAACTGTGGAAAATTCTGAAAGAGATGGGAATACCAGACCACCTGATCTGCCTCTTGAAAAATTTGTATGTAGGTCAGGAAGCAACAGTTAGAACTGGACATGGAACAACAGACTGGTTCCAAATAGGAAAAGGAGTTCGTCAAGGCTGTATATTGTCACCCTCTTTATTTAACTTCTATGCAGAGTACATCATGAGAAACGCTGGGCTGGAAGAAGCACAAGCCGGAATCAAGATTGCAGGGAGAAATATCAATAACCTCAGATATGCAGATGACACCACCTTATGGCAGAAAGTGAAGAGGAACTCAAAAGCCTCTTGATGAAAGTGAAAGTGGAGAGTGAAAAAGTTGGCTTAAAGCTCAACATTCAGAAAACGAAGATCATGGCATCCGGTCCCATCACTTCATGGGAAACAGATGGGGAAACAGTGGAAACAGTGTCAGACTTTATTTTTCTGGGCTCCAAAATCACTGCAGATGGTGACTGCAGCCATGAAATTAAAAGATGCTTACTCCTTGGAAGGAAAGTTATGACCAACCTAGATAGCATATTCAAAAGAAGAGACATTACTTTGCCAACAAAGGTTCGTCTAGTCAAGGCTATGGTTTTTCCTGTGGTCATGTATGGATGTGAGAGTTGGACTGTGAAGAAGGCTGAGCACCGAAGAATTGATGCTTTTGAACTGTGGTGTTGGAGAAGACTCTTGAGAGTCCCTTGGACTGCAAGGAGATCCAACCAGTCCATTCTGAAGGAGATCAGCCCTGGGATTTCTTTGGAAGGAATGTTGCTAAAGCTGAAGCTCCAGTACTTTGGCCACCTCATGCGAAGAGTTGACTCATTGGAAAAGACTCTGATGCCGGGAGGGATTGGGGGCAGGAGGAGAAGGGGACGACAGAGGATGAGATGGCTGGATGGCATCACTGACTCGATGGACGTGAGTCTGAGTGAACTCTGGGAGTTGGTGATGGACAGGGAGGCCTGGCGTGCTGCGATTCATGGGGTCGCAAAGAGTCGGACACGACTGAGTGACTGATCTGATCTGATCTGATCCGAAGCACAAACATCCTATTTTTTAAATTAATTAATTAATTTATTTTTCTGTGCTGGATCTTAGTTGTGGCATATGGAGTCTAGTTCCCTGACCAGGGATCAAACTTGTGCCCCCTGCATTGGGAGTATGGAGTCTTAGCCACCAGACCACTGGGGATAGTCCCCGAAAACATCCTGTTTTAAATGATAAATACTGAGTGTCACTGTACTTGAATTTAACAGAAAAAAAACAAAAAACAAAAAAAAACTGAAGATGGAGAGAATGCAGAATTTCAGATAAATATTTCCTCACCATTAAAAAAAAATACTATTTTCTAAGCTAAAGCTGCTGAAATTAAGAAAAGGATTTATGATAAGCATTAGTGAGCAGCAGTTAATTTTGTTTGTTTATTTTGACTGCACCCTGTGGCATGTGGGATCTTAGTTCCCCAACCAGGGATTGAACTCACACCCACCGCAGTGGGAGTCTTTACCACTGGAACCCCCAGGGACGTCCCAGCGGTTATTTTAAAATGTTTTTTAACTTTGGATAGTATCTAGTAATGCTTGATCTGAATAAGGAAATCACCTTCTCACATTTCCTTCCTTCTCTCTCCCAACCTCCTGAGTTGGCCAGCTCTATGCTGCTGAGTTTTACATTTTATTCTCAAACCAGTTTCCTCTGTAGAACAGATTCATTCTCTTTGCCAGTCTTTTGACCGTGGCTCCTCCCTCCCTTAATTTTCTGTTTTGATCCACCTCTTGCTTGGCTGCACTTCATTTCCAGTGATGTTTTTAAGCGCCCTCAGGTGCTGACTTCCTCTGATGCTAGAGAATGTCTGCCACCTGCCAACTCGGAGGGTACAGTGGCTGAGCTCTTGCCCATGTGCCTCTTGGCAGACACAGTAGCAGAGCCTCTGTCCATGTGCCTCTTGCGACAGCTGCTCTTGAACGCAGTGCTGGCGCCTAGTGACATGGAATTCCCTGAGCCCGGGACCCCATGGCTCCTTCCATGCCAGCCCCACCCTGCCTTCTTGTCTCTACCGAGGGTGGCTCCATTTGAAGACTGTGTAGTAAAATGTTCCGGGGTGTGTGGAGGCCCTGAGCTCCCCTCACCTGCAAACAGTGCCCTTCCTATCCCTGGGAGTGTTTGGTTCCCGTGGGAACACAGGCATCTGGGTGGGGCAGGGAGACTTACAGGAGCAAGACTGCATCTGCTTATTCTTCCACAAACATTTACCAGTGAGGGGGTTCCTCCAGTGTAACAGCCATCACAGTCCTGCTGCGTGTGCCCTGGAGGAGGTCTGGCAGGCTGGAGGGACGGTGGCCAGATCCACTCCGTCACCCTTCCTGCCCTGGTCACCTCCACCAGCCCACCCTCTGCCTTTCTCCTCCCACCTGCACAGCCTGGGTCCTCGGGTGCACGTGGGACCAGGCTTTCCCTCAGCACTGGCAGTGCCCTTTGAAGGACACCTCTCTCAGCATCACCTCCGCACCTGCGCTCTCCCCACTGCCCCGACTCAGTGAGTAACTGCGAGTACAAGTGGGCGGTGGTTCCCATTCAGAAGCAAGGGAGCTACAGGCGGGCGTGTGCAGGCACTTAGATTCACTGGGCACAGTTTCTGCCTTTTCAGCATGGCCGGGAGGAAATATCTGAGGCCTGAAATTGCCTTTGTCAGAGCAGAAGCCAGAGAGCTGACGTGACAGGACAGACCCAGGAAATTCCAGCTGAACGAGGGGTCGTGAATGTTTTTGTGGAAAGGAAAGGAAGCATTTTTCTTCCTGAAACAAGGAAGCAAGCCAGCTATGACCACCTTGGGCGTGTGCTCACTCTGCCTTCCCAGCGTGCTCCTCCTGTCTGCGGGCAGGTGGTTGTTTCTCCTGAGAGCTCTGGGCTCATCCCCCATGGCCCCCCATGGCCCCCCCCACACCCCCATGCCTCCCTGAGGCCGAGGCCACCATCTGGGCTTCTGCTGACTTGACTTGGACCCTGTGGGCGATTCCTTGGCGTCTGTCTCTCCGTCATCTTCTCTGTGAGACCTGGTCTGAGAGGAAGAGATCGCCATCTCTCAGATGCTTGGGTGTCATCTCTGAGGTTTCCCACCTCCGCTCTGCTCCTCACTAATTTGTCACTTTATGTCACACTCCCTGTCTTCCAAGGCAGACACCCCTATTTGCAGACGACTTTTGCTCACTCTGTTTTCAGCACTGTGCCCCTCCTTCAGGAATTCTTGAGGGAGGGACCCCAGGGCACAGTCTCTCACCCACCCCACCTGTGCTACAGGATGGCCTGGTGTCACAGGGGCCCCCCACCCCACCGTCTGAATGGGGTGCTCACGTCCCGCCACCTGGCTTTCAGGCTGTACCCCTGCCTGGCCCAGGACTTCTCCGAATTTGGTGGCAGGAAGTCTGTGGTCTCAAGGTTGATCCTGTACCGGTGTCCAGTCTCCACCCCGTGGTCTGCTTTCCCTTTTGTGCTGTGGCTCACCCTCCACCGCTGTCCTGACACCCTAAGAGTTGAGGCCCGTCCACTCCGAGCAGCCTTTCCCGGTGATGGTGAACTGAATTCTACCAGGACCAGCAGAATGCTTACTGAAGGTTTGTGGGTAACAGGAAGTGCTTTAAAAGCCAAGCAGTTAACTCCACATCCCTCTTGTGCTGGGCCTCAGCCAGGATTTTCGAAGCTGGGCTCCCCATCCTCCCTCCTCTTCTCCTGTTTTCCAGTAACTCCCTCCCACCCCGCAGGCTGCGCTTGCAGCCTCCTTATCCCGTGTGCCAAGTCCTGACCCAGAAGTTTACCAAGTCATTTTCTCGGATAAAGTCGGTTTCCTCCCAATGGAAAACTCTGTTGTCAGCTGTTTAGATAAAGCAGTTTTTTATTTCCTTACAAGAACAACTGCCACACTGTCGTATAATCACTCGTTGGGGCTGTCTCCCTCTGAAACCAGGCTGGACTCTCCTGGTTTAACCCAGGCACCCCCAGTACCAGGCAGGGGGACTTGCAAGCACCCAACAAATCCCTCTGCAGAGAGAGACAGGATGGCTGACCAGAGGGAGGGGCAGAGGCCCCTCAGGGATGCCCCCTGGGACCCTACTGAGCAGGAGGGCTGGGGATGAGGGACTTGGGGGATGTACAGTGTTGCTTAGCAACAGTTCCTTACTTCCTGTCACTCAGAAGGTATAGACCAAAAGTTTCTTATGGCAATACTGCATTTTTGATTGCTCTTAAAACTAGGTAAGTTCCTTCTTTTTGTCTCAGCTCAAATTACAAAATTTTTAAAGGACCCCCCAGGGTGGAAAATGTTGAGGATATCAGATTCACACTTGAGAATCTGTCACCAGAGGGTTAGCCATGTTTGAGTGAGTGGGGAGGCTGTCCAGAGCCAGCCTTCCGATCCCTGAGGGGCAGACCCGGCTGCTGGCCTGGACCCAACAGAAGCGCCTCCAGACATGCTCACTCAGTCCAGGAGAGAGCGTCCAGAGCCTTCCTCCGAACGTGAGCTCCTAGAGAATTTGCACCGAGAACTTTGTGCAGGAGGCAGGTAGTCCTGAGGAGTGACCAAACTCCCTGGGGTTGGAGTGCACAGTGGACACTCAACTCTGCCTTCTCCTCTTTCCTTCCGGCTCCCAAGGAGCCTGAACCAGACCGTGGAGCCTAGCCAAAGGGGCTCCGCCGGCTCATGGGTGCAGGGCAGGCTGGCTGCCCCATAGCTCGAGAGCAGAACCTCCATGTGGACCCAGCACACAGGAGGGGCATAATCAGGAAACAAGCCTGGAGCCTTCCACTGCTCCACTCTCAGCCAACAGCTGTGAAGGGCCTGTCCTGGGCTGACCCAGTAGAGGCAAAGGCAGAGGTGCCTCCGCATTTGGTCTCGCTGCCTCCGCGGCCAGTCTGTTCTGTACCCAGATTCTGCCACCAGGGAAATACAAGGGTAGGTCCCGTGACTCAGCACTTCCATCAGCGGATCAGCATGGCACCTTGTTCTGTGTGCTTCAGTGTAGACACGATATTGAATACAAGTTATTGATTCACTGTCACTGAACTCTTGTGACTCAGGCCTGAAGGAGACTCAGTGTATATATGCAACCCTGCCTGCAGCACACTCCAGCCTTCCTGCCCATAGAAGCTCAGACAAAGTCACTCCTGGGGCCATTTACAACAGCGTGAAATGAGGAGAACACACGAAAACTAAATAGGCCATGGAGAGGACATTGCTGACAGGGTGACGTGAAGCAGAAAGCAGAGCCTGGCTGGCTGGAGCTCAGTGGGAATGTATGGATGGGTGACACGTTTCTCTCCGCGTGAGCCTGTGTACACCTGTGCACATCAGTCAGTGAGTGATGATTTGGCGCTGCAAACTAATTTAGAAATACAGAATCTGTAAATCACAGCATCGACTCTATGTACGTATTACTGATGTATGTACAGACATATGCAGCATATTTATCACAACATGTGTGTAGGTGCATCTACATACATGCATACCTGAGACACTGTATGCATACATTGGTCTGTCTTTAAACGCTAAACCTGACACTGTACTCCCCTCCACCGCATTGAGGAGATGTGGTTCTAAAGGTGACCTCTGTCAGTTGGCTGGAGCAAACTTCTGGTTACTTGGTTTAAAACTTTTCAGAGAGAAATTTCCAAATCTAAGCATCCCACACCATCTCAGTGAGATGAACTCTGTGTGTATTAGTTACTGATTTGGAGAATAAGCCAATTCTGACTCCTAGTTGAAAACTGTTTCTTCAACTTGCTTTTTGTTGCTTTGGTTATTATAATCATACATAATGGCTTGCTTAAAATCATCCTGCCTCTCTGCCTGACCAGGGCTTCCTTGGTGGCTCAGACAGTAAAGAATCCATCTGCAGTGTGGAAGACCTGGGTTTGATTCCTGGGCTGGGAAGATCCCTGGAGGAGGGCATGACAACCCACTCAAGTATTCTTTTTTTTTTTTAATTTATTTATTTTAATTGGAGGCTAATTACTTTACAATATTGTGGTGGTTTTTGCCATACATTGACATGAATCAGCCATAGGTGTACATGTGTTCCCCATCCTGAAACCCCCTCCCACTTCCCTCCCCATCCCATCCCTCAGGGTCATCCCAGTGCACCAGCCCTGAGCACCCTGTTTCATGCATCGAACCTGGACTGGAGATCTGTTTCACATATGATAATACACATATTTCAATGCTATTCTCTCAAATCGTCCCACCCTCGCCTTCTCCCACAGAGTCCAAAAGTCTGTCCTATACATCTGTGTCTCTTTTGCTGTCTTGCATGTAGGATTATTGTTACCTTTTTTCTAAATTCCATATATATGCATTAGTATACTGTATTGGTGTTTTTCTTTCTGGGTCACTTCACTCTGTATAATAGGCTCCAGTTTCATCTACCTCATTAGAACTGATTCAAATGTATTCTGTTTAATGGCTGAGTAATACTCCATTGTGTATATATACCACAGCTTTCTTATCCATTCATCTGCTGATGAACATCTAGGTTGCTTCCATGTCCTGGCTGTTATGAACAGTGCTGTGATGAACATTGGGGTACACGTGTCTCTTTCCCTTCTGGTTTCCTCATTGTGTATGCCCAGCAGTGGGATTGCTGGGTCATATGGCAGTTCTATTTCCAGGTTTTTAAGGAATCTCCACACTGTTTTCCATAGTGGCTGTACTAGTTTGCATTCCTACCACAGTGTAATAGAGTTCCCTTTTCTCCACACCCTCTCCAGCATTTATTGTTTGTAGACTTTTGGATAGCAGCCATTCTGACTGGCGTGAGATGGTACCTCATTGTGGTTTTAATTTGCATTTCTCTGATAATAAGTGATGTTGAGCCTCTTTTCATGTATTTGTTAGCCATCTGTATGTCTTTTTTGGAGAAATGTCTATTTAGTCCTTTGGCCCATTTTTTGATTGGGTCATTTATTTTTCTGGAATTGAGCTGCAGGAGTTTCTTGTATATTTTTGAGATTAATTCTTTGTCAGTTGCTTTTTTTGCTATTATTTTTTCCCATTCTGAAGGCTGTCTTTTCACCTTGCTTACAGTTTCCTTCATTGTGCAAAAGCTTTTAAGTTTAATTAGGTCCCATTTGTTTATTTTTGATTTTATTTCCATTACTCTGGGAAGTGGGTCATTGAGGATCCTGCTGCGGTTTATGTCGGAGAGTGTTTTGCCTACGTTTTCCTCTAGGAGTTTTATAGTTTCTGGTCTTACATTAACATCTTTAATCCATTGTGAGTTGATTATACAGTGGAAGTGAGAAATAGATTTAAGGGACTAGATCTGATAGATAGAGTGCCTGATGAACTATGGAATGAGGTTCATGACATTGTACAGGAGACAGGGATCAAGACCATCCCCATGGAAAAGAAATGCAAAAAAGAAAAACAGCTGTCTGGGGAGGCCTTACAAATAGTTGTGAAAAGAAGAGAAGTGAAAAGCAAAGGAGAAAAGGAAAAATATAAGCATCTGAATGCAGAGTTCCAAAGAATAGCAAGGAGAGATAAGAAAGCCTTCCTCAGTGATCAATGCAAAGAAATAGAGGAAAACAACAGAATGGGAAAGACTAGAGATCGCTTCAAGAAAATTAGAGATACCAAGGGAATATTTCATGCAAAGATGGGCTTGATAAAGGACAGAAATGGTATGGACCTAACAGAAGCAGAAGATATTAAGAAGAGGTGGCAAGAATACACAGAAGAACGGTACAAAAAAGATCTTCACGACCCAGATAATCATGATGGTGTGATCACTGACCTAGAGCCAGACATCCTGGAATGTGAAGTCAAGTGAGCCTTAGAAAGCATCACCATGAACAAAGCTAGTGGAGGTGATGGAATTCCAGTTGAGCCATTTCAAATCCTGAAAGATGATGCTGTGAAAGTGCTGCACTCAATAGGCCAGCACATTTGGAAAACTCAGCAGTGGCCACAGGACTGGAAAAGGTCATTTTTCATTCCAATCCCAAAGAAAGGCAATGCCAAAGAATGCTCAAACTACTGCACAATTGCACTCATCTCACACGCTAGTAAAGTAATGCTCAAAATTCTCCAAGCCAGGCTTTAGCAATATGTGAACCGTGAACTTCCAGATGTTCAAGCTGGATTTAGAAAAGGCAGAGGAACCAGAGATCAAATTGCCAACATCTGCTGGATCATGGAAAAAGCAAGAGAGTTCCAGAAAAACATCTATTTCTGCTTTATTGACTATGCCAAAGCCTTTGACTGTGTGGATCACAATAAACTGTGGAAAATTCTGGAAGAGATGGGAATACCAGACCACCTGACTGGCCTCTTGAGAAACCTATATGCAGGTCAGGAAGCAACAGTTAGAACTGGATGTGGAACAACAGATTGGTTCCAAATAGGGAAAGGAGTATGTCAAGGCTGTATATTGTCACCCTGCTTATTTAACTTATATGCAGAGTACATCATGAGAAACTCTGGGCTGGAAGAAGCATAAGCTGGAATTAAGATTGCCGGGAGAAATATCAATAACCTCAGATATGCAGATGACACCACCCTTATGGTAGAAAGTGAAGAGGAACTCAAAAGCCTCTTGATGAAAGTGAAAGTGGAGAGTGAAAAAGTTGGCTTAAAGCTCAACATTCAGAAAACAAAGATCATCATGGCATCTGGTCCCATCACTTCATGGGAAATAGATAGGGAAACAGTGGAAACATTATTTTGGGGGGGCTCCAAGATGCTTACTCCTTGGAAGGAAAGTTATGACCAACCTAGATAGCATATTAAAAAGCAGAGACATTACTTTGCCAACAAAGGTCCGTCTAGTCAAGGCTATGGTTTTTCCAATGGTCATGTATGGATGTGAGAGTTGGACTGTGAAGAAGGCTGAGCACTGAAGAATTGATGCTTTTGAACTGTGGTGTTGGAGAAGAGTCTTGAGAGTCCCTTGGACTGCAAGGAGATCCAACCAGTCCATTCTGAAGGAGACCAGCCCTGGGATTTCTTTGGAAGGAATGCTGCTAAAGCTGAAACTCCAGTACTTTGGCCACCTCATGCGAAGAGTTGACTCATTGGAAAAGACTCTGATGCTAGGAGGGATTGGGGGCAAGAAGAGAAGGGGACGACAGAGGATGAGATGGCTGGATGGCATCACTGACTCCATGGACATGAGTCTGAGTGAACTCCGGGAGTTGGTGATGGATAGGGAAGCCTGGCGTGCTGCGATTCATGGGGTCGCAAAGAATCGGACACGACTGAGCAACTGAACTGTACTGAACTGATCAGGTATCTGAGAGGAGCCCAGGAATATAAAGGTGCATTTTACACAGTTTTCAAAGCTCATGGTTTGACAATGACCCTGAAGGTTCTCAGATACTTGAAAATAACCATCTGACCCCAGGGCAAGAAGCAAGCCACAGCCCTTCCTCCAACCCTCAGCTGTGAGCACATGGACCCAGTGTGAATTTGGCTCCAGGACAGAATAATGTCATAGGTCAAGTCTAGGTAGACAGTGGCAGTTCTCTTTGAAGCTGGGTGACCTGGGGAAGGTTTTCAGCACCTCTGTGTCTTATCTATACAGTGAGGGCTCTAGTAATAGTGATTCTCTCTCTCTGTAGAACTCAATGTATTAATAGGGAGCATGTAGAAACACCCAGTGACCACTCATCATCATCATTACTAACTGGCCACCTAGACTCGGCCACACCCCTTTCAGTCAGGCCCCACCCCCTACTCATGCTCACATTTTAGCCACGTGACTCTCACCTCTTGCCCAAACCTTCCTTGTTCTAATCTGTATGTTTCCATTTAAAATGGTTCTTTTATTCTTTTTTTTTTTTTTTAATATTTATTTTTACTTATTTGACTGTGCCAGGTTAGTTAGGGCATGCGGGATCTGGTTCCCTGACCAGGGATTGAACCCCTGTGTGCTGCAATGGGAGCATGGAATCTTAGCCACTGGACCACCATGAAAAAGAGTGATAATACCTAGCTTTGGTAAAAATGTGGAGAAAGTGGGACTTTCAAACCTTGCTGTTGGGAGCATACCCTGTATGTTGTCTCTGACACTGTCTGTCAGAGCTGAGCACCGTACCCTGGGGACCCAGCATCCCACCGGTAAAGGCACAGGTTCTGCAAGGAAGGTACTCTACCCTCTTAGGTTCTGTCACTGGGCCCGAGAATTAAACTGACATGGTCATATTAACAGGATGAAAACCTACAGCTTTATTTAATTTTTTTATGTGTTCATGGAAGCCTTCATAAGAAAAGTGAGAGGGATTTCCTTGATGGTTCAAAAGTTAAGAATTTGCCTGCCAGTGCAGCTGACCCAGGTTTGATCCCTGGTCCGGGAAGATCCCACATGCCTTGGAGCAACTAAGCCCATGCGCCACAGCTACTAAAACCTATGAGCCAAGAGCCTGTGCTCCGCAGCAAGAGAAGCCACCACAATGAGAACCCAAAATGAGAGCAATGAAGACCCAGCGAAGCCCAAAAATAAATACAATTAAAAAAAAAGGAAAAAGGAAAAGTAAGAGCCATAAAAGCAGGTAGGACTGAGCCATCTTTTATCCCTCTATACTCTCTTAAATGAAATTACAAGATGCTTACTCCTTGGAAAAAAAGCTATGACGAACCTAGACAGCATATTAAAAAGCAGAGATATTACTTTGCCAACAAAGGTCTATCTAGTCAAAGCTATGGTTTTTCCAGTAGTCATGTAAGGATGTGAAAGTTGGACCATAAAGAAAGCTGAGTGTTGAAGAATTACTGCTTTTGAACTGTGGTGTTGGAGACTCTTGAGAATCCCTTGGACTGTAAGGAGACCAAACCAGTCAATTCTAAAGGAAATCAGTCCTGAGTATTCATTGGAAAGACTGATGCTGAGACTGAAGCTCCATTACTTTGGCCACTTATATGAAGAACTGACTCATTAGAAAAGACCCTGATGCTGGGAAAGATTGAAGGTGGGAGAATAAGGGGACGACAGAGGATGAGATTGTTGGATAGCATCACCAGTTCGATGGACATGAGTTTGAGCAAGCTCTGGAAGTTGGTGATGGACAGGGAATCATGGCATGCTGCATTCTATGGGGTCGCAAAGAGTCAGACACAACTGAGCGACTGAACTGAACCCAACTGATACTCTCTTAACAAAACAGTAAGTTTGTGAAGCAAAAAGACAGAGGAAAAGATTTAAGCTTCTAGGAGTGGTGGGTTGTGAGACAGGGATCAGGAAATACCTGGGAACCCACTAGGGTAAAGGGTGATTTAGGAATCTCTTTTGTATAGCCTGTTTCAGTGTGGACTCCCGGTTGCTGGTGATAAGGATATTTCTTCCTGGTATAGGGAGGTTGTCCTTCTCATGGGAAATTTTTTGACTTGTTTTCATCTCAAAAGGGGTCAGAGAGACTTTCCCACACTTGTTATTTCTCAAGTGCCTTCAGTTCCAAAGAGTCATTATGTCAAAGTGGTGTTAGTGGGGCATCAGGTCTTCACCCTGCAGTACATTCACCAGAAGACAGGTACAAGATGGCACAGTGATAACGAATTAGGAACAACCTGGGTGCCCCTTGACAGTGGAGTGGAGGACTTCTCTGGTGGTCCAGTGGTTAAGACTTCGCCTTCCAATGCGGCAGGTGGGGAGGGGTGGGTGGGTGGGTTCAATCCCTGGTTGAGGAGCTAAAATCCCACTTGCCTCCAGGCTACAAAATCAAAAAGCATAAAACAGAAGCAATGTTATAACAAATTCAATAAAGACTTTAAAAGTGGTCCCCACCAGAAAAAAAATCTTTAAGAGAGGGGGAGGAAGTCAAGGACTGTGACGATTTTGAAAGATGAAATGCTGAAACTCTGGGATTCATAGAGGCTGACCTGGAGAGTCACAGCCAGGGCAGCTGAGTGGCCGCAGGGATCCCAATGTGCTCAGTCATGGCCTTGGGGAGGCTTGCACAGCTGTGGTCTGCTTCACTAGGGAGGCATCATCATTCGCTTTGCCATCAGAGGTTCACGAGCTCTTACTCTTCCACACTCTTTCCATCCACTTCAGCTCAGTGTTTCCCAGACCTACCTGTCCTGTGTCTCAGGATCTCTGAGATGCTTGCCAAAAACACGCCCCCAAGGCTGTCTCCTGGAGATGCTGACTGGTTGGTCTGGGAAGTCCAGGATTCTAGGCTTATCTTTTAATCAGACAAGTTTTGCAAACAGTTCTGGTACAAAGAACATTCTTTGGAAAAGAATAAACACATTACTGTGTATAGTGAGACGATGTTTTGAAAATACTCCAAAGTACTGTAATAACTTTACAGTTTCCTGTAGGGGAGAAGGGGGATTCTGACAATGTATCCAGCAGTCAGGTTGCTGCATAAAGTACAGGCTGCCCAGTTAAAGCTGGGTTTCAGATGAGCAGTGAGCAGTATTTTAGTATGGTATGCCTGAGATGCTCTTAGACTGTCTGCTCTGTACTGTTACTTGGCAGATCTGACCGCCCTCCGGGGGGGGTTGAGGACCCCAAGGGGGTTTCCTGGGGTCGATGGCAGAGGGAACAGGTGGGTCGGTGGGGTCGGCGGCTCATGTGATGACAGGAAATTGATGGACTGTTACGAGGGTCACAGTGTTGCAAGCGCTTCATGTAATGTAGTGGATTGCCCCTTCCCCTGACCTCGGATGTCCGGTTTATCCCCCTTCACAGATGGGAAACTGGCAGATAGTTGTAACTTGTCCCCAGTCTCAACAGTGAGGACCCAGAAAAACAGGGTTGCTCCCAGGCAGTGTGGTCCCTGCCCTTGGACCAGCTGCCCGCCTGGCCACAACCACTCACCACGGAGAGGCCGGCATTCTGGGAAAGGGGCTCTTCACCGTGGTGGGCCCTGCCCTCAGCCCTTTCTTGTACTGCACTAGCACCGTGTGTGCCTGCTGTGTGCTGGCCCAGGACTTGTGGGGTGGGTGGCCCAGGGACTGCTTTGTGGTGCTTATAGCGCTGGGGAGAGGAGGCTGTTTCTAGAAGCTCATCAGAGGTTGGAGTAAGCCCTGAATTCCCCTCAGCCTGGATCTTTCTCAGACCTTTGGTGGCTTTCCTGGGGCCGGCTGCCTTCCCCAGGGCTCCCACTGCATTGTGTTGATTTCTGTCTCACCGTTTGTGCTTAGAGCAGTACTTGGTCCAGGAAGAATGAATCATCGGCCAGCCCCATCACCACCTGCCCTCCTCCCCTGGCAGTCTGAGGACTGAGGAGGGTCCCTGGAACCCACTGAAGACCTCACAGTGGGCATCAGTTAAGGACAGAGACTGGAGGGGGAACTGGGTGTCTCTAGGCGGACCTGGTGCCCAGCAGGAGACTGCCCACCCTGGGTAGATTTCCCACCTTTTCTGGCAACCCAAACATCGTCCTGGTGGTGGTCTTCCCAGCTCCATCTATAGGACACCGGAGTGTCAGACCACGGTGGGCAGCCTGCAGTGGGCCTCTCTGCCTTTATAGGAACTGGTCTTCTTCACCCGGCCCCCACCCAGGCAGCAAATGGAGGGTGCTGTGCTTATTATCTACACAACACTTAAACATTACTCTTATCGGGATCGTGATGGAGGAAACACAAATCATAGCTGTGAAATGGTTTTTCATGTGTCAGCTCAACAGGCACCTCAGAGGATGCTGAGCTGCTGTTGGTGGAGGTGTGGGAGACAGGGTTTCTCATATGCCTTTGGGAGAGTAACGTGGGACACATTTCTGGAGGGCATTTTGGTAAGATTTATGAAAATTAAACTATACACATCCAGGCTGTGGAGAGAAGGGAACCCTCCTGTGCTCTTGGTGGGAATGTAAATTGGTAAAGCTACTGTGGAGAACTGTGGAGTCCCTTGGACATCAAGGAGATCCAACCAGTTCATTCTAGAGGAAATCAGTCCTGAATATTCATTGGAAGGACTGATGCTGAATCTGAAGCTCCAAAACTTTGGCCACCTGATGCGAAGAACTGACTCACTGGAAAAGACTCTAATGCTGGGAAAGATTGAAGGCGGGAGGAAAAGGGGACAACAGAGGTTGAGATGGTTGGATGGCATCATCGACTCAATGGACATGAGTTTGAGTAAGCTCTGGGAGTTGGTGGTGGACAGGGAGGCCTGGTGTGCACAGTCCATGGGGTTGTAGAGTCGGACACAGCTGACTGAAGTGAGTCAGTGACTGTGGAGAACAGGATGGAGCTTCCTTAAAAAGCTAAAAACAGAGCTACCATACGAGCCAACAATCCCACTCCTGGGCATGTGTCTGGAGAAAAATATGGTTTGAAAGGACCTGTGCACCCCAGGGTTCACTGCAGCCAGGACATGGAAGCAACCTAAACAGCTATCACAAAGGAATGAATAAAGAAGGTGTGGTGTATATATATTGTGTACACACACACAGACAATGCAATATGATTCAGTCATGAAAAGGACCCAAGAATGTGTGACAAATCCAGAGAGTTGACTCCCAGAAGGGAGGTGAGGAGGCCGCACCCTGTAAATATGTCCATGTGAGGATGTGCTGCCAGGAGCCAGGGACAGGCTGACGAGGTGAGCACAGAGCGGGTGATGCCACACATCAGGGTGTTATAGCAGCCGTGGAACCGCCTCACCTTTGACTTGTTAGAGGACAGAGGACATTTCTTTCTGTTTAAACTGGGATTTCCTGTTTCTCGCAGCCCCGAGCGTCCTAACCTGACACAGCTAATTACTACCAGGCAGTGGTTCTCAGTTACAGCAGCTGAAAGTTACACCCACTTGGTAGCTGTGAAGAAAACAGAAGAAAACAAAATCCCACGGTTTCTGAGTCCCACATCCAGAGATCCTGATTTCATTGGTCTGGAGGGAATTTGAATGCGGGGATGGGGTTAAGAGACTGTGCTAATGTCAGGAAACTGATATGAATGGGGATCCAGAGCCGCCTCACAGCCTTTCAAGCCAAAAGCTGAGCAAAGATGGGGAAAACAGAAGGTGGACTGTGTCTCTTGTCCTGGGCTACTGTCAGGGCTGAGCAGAGCCAGTTTATGTCCCTGTGGGGGCCGTCCACAGAGTGCTGCCATGGAGCGGCCTGGGGCAGCTGTGGACCAAGGATCTGGATAAGATGATCTCATCAGAGGAGCTGGTATATGTGCTCTGCGTGTGCATGTGTGTGTGTATTGTGCATGTGTGCATGGGGGGATGGGGAGATGGTGTTTGCACTTTATTGGGAACTGGAGAAACACAGACTTTCAGGAAGAAAAACCAGAGGGGACTGAAGGCCTGACCACGGTGTGAGCTTCACCAAGCCTGACCCCGTGTGGCCGGTGTGGGTTGTTTGTACGTGGGGGGAACACTGGGCTCTCCCGTCTTGGGAAAGGGGTGAGCTTGGCTCCTAGACCTGAGAGCCCCTGAAGGCTGAAATTGGGATGTGATGCCTGCAGACACAGCGGGGAGGGTGACACACAAAGGAACCCCAGGGACAGGAAAAGTCAGCATCTCAGAAACACAGCTCTGGGCAGGGGACCCGCGCCTGTGTGACGTGAGGGGGACTGTCACCGTCAGGTGGAGGATGGTTGTTACCATCCTGGGATGTTGACCTGCAGGTCAGGGGCTGGTCCCCGTCGGAAGAGCCTGGGCCAGCTCGTTTCCTCGGCTGACTCTCCTCTAAGGGTGGTGACAAGGACAGACCAGCCTCTCCTCTATTTCCTTAGTTCAGTAAGAAGGAAACAGCTCTTTCTCTTTAAATATCCCTGTCAGTGTGGCCCAGGGAATGGGCTTGCGGAGGACCAAGCCTGACAGGGGACCAGGAAGGAGGCGATTAAGTCATTCAGTTGTTGGGAAGGTCCTAAGTGGGAGTCTGGAAGATGCTGGACAGGACGCTGCCGTGGAGTAATGTAGTCCCCACCCTCCATGGAAAGAGGACTTACTTGGGGAGATTGCAGGAGTGGTTAGAGGTCAAGCTGTGTGACCCTCAGAACAAAGCCCTAGGCTGGGGGAGCTGGGCAGGAGGGCACCTTGCTGAGGAGGCAGGCGAGGGGTGGGTGACAGGTGTGGGCCTGGGCGGGGGAGGGGTGGAGGGAAGACAGGGGCAGACACAGCCTGCAGGGCCACAGGCAGCACTGTGGGTGGGGGCGGCCCAGAGCCAGGGCCACAGGGAGGGTCAGGCTGTGATTCACGAGCCGGCGCCCAGGCAGCCCCTCCCTCGGCTGTGTCATGACTGGGAGGGGCCCAGCCTGACCTGGCAGAGTCGACATCGCTCCTGGAACGTGGGCCTGCTCACCTCTGTGTCCTTGAGCCCTCCAGTCAGTGACCATACTCCAAAAATGCTGGCAGATTGAACAATAAACGCATGGCTTCTGGGGCAGAACTAGGGGCTGGGGTCCCCCTGAGGTGGCCAGGCCACCCCCAGGGCCCTCTGGCTCCTGTCCACTTCTTGACCCCTGGAGGACCAGCTGGGGGCCACACTGGCCGTTTCCCTCTGAGAGGAGACCGCCTCATGTTCTCCTCTGTGACTCCTAGGGAACAAGTACAAGGCCCACGGGGGTTAAATTCAGTAACTCTTTCACGTCCCCCAAGTTTATAGAGACAAAACTATACATACTTTTATTTTATTTTTTGGGAATAAGTAACTATACATACGAATAAAATTGTAAAGTTAAAATCCTGTGAAGAAAGAGAAAAGCGAGTTTTCCTCTGTCTTTGGCCTTTCTTTCTATCTAATTACCTCAGGCAAGCACTGCCAGGCTTCATGGGAATCCTGTGAGAAACAGTCTATGTTTACGGGCTTCTGTGAAAGTGCGTTTTCACACAGGTGGCACTGCGCTGCGCTCACAGCTACTGTCACCTGCCAGACGTCCGGCAACCTTTTCTGTACCAGTGTACTAGCCCTGCCGCTTTCTTGTTAACATCTGAGTATTATTCCACATGCAGAGGGCATGTGATTTATTCTACCAGGTAACCACTGATATGCTCAGCGGTGAAGAATCTGCAGTGCAGGAGACGCAGTAGATGTGGGTTTGATCTCTGGGTCTGGAAGATCCCCTGGAGGAGGAAATTGCAACCCACTCCAGTATTCTTGCCTGGGAAACCCCATAGACAGAGGAGCCTGGTGGGCTGCAGTCCATGGGGTCACGGAGTTGGACACGACTGAGCGATAGAGGATGAACGATCGCCCAAATCAATGATAAGCCTGTAAGGGCACATGATGTTACAATGAATAGGTTTTTAAAGCAAAGTGTTGTACTTGCAGCAGTAAAACTCTAAGATAACCACCGATGAGAACTCCTGGGTCTTAGGATGTGTGTATTTCAAACTTTGGCAATTAATGCTGAATTGCCTTTGTCGAGGTCACACCAACTTACATGCAGTATGTCTCCCACACCCTCAGGAACCAAGCATGATTTTTAATCTCACCAAGCCCTCATTGTGTGCATAGTGCTCTGCTCAGGCTGTGAGTGGGGGCAGCTGAAAGCCCATGGGCAGCTGTGACGGGCTGGCCAGTGGCAGGAGGACAGCCCCCAAGAAGGAGATTGGCCGCCAACGTGACGGGTCCCAGAGGCTTGTTAGGCTGGGGCCTGGGTGCTAGGTTCTGGGGTGTTTGGAATGGCCATCTGTTCGTGGGAAGGGTCACATCAGGGTCACAAAACAGGGGGAAGGGCTTCCAGGGCCAGGAAGGGCCGGTGCTGGAGGAAGGAGGGAGAGGAGGGGAGGAGCACGGCGACGCTGGAGAGCAGGTCAAGTTTGGAGGAAAAGCCTAAACTATAAGGGACGATTTTGTGTTTTAAAATTTCTGAAAAAATATCACAGAAGAGTAATTTTTTAGAGGGGTTCGTGGTTAATTTTGAGAGTTTTGGCACTTCTGTATCTCTCAGCCTCTGGCCTTCACATCTCAGTACTTTGTGTAGATGTTTTACCAGCTATGCTCAGTCCCGTGGTAACCTGGTGTCTGTGTCGGGGCCTGTACAGTGTTAGGGGGGCAGCCTGTTAGAAGGGTTTGGGGGCCTGGGCTTTCGCTAGAGCAAGTGCAGACCCTTCCCCTCTGACCCTGGATGACGGCGGGGAGGAGGCTGACAGCTCTGCTTCATTGCTAATCCTGAGCCTGTTGGTGTGAACAGGAAAGGGCTTGTATGTGAAATCCGCCCTGTAAGTCACATTGCTCATAGGCGTCCAGTGTTTGACAGCAGACAGCCTTTAACCATGGCCTCTGCTCCTCCAGGGACACGCAGCCTGGGTGCAGCTCGGCCCCGACTCTGAAGAGGCTCAGTGCATGCAATGAAGTCACCTGTTTGCAGTGGTGTGGACTCTAGAATGCTGATTTTATTGGGGTTTCAATCCAGAATTGTCATTGTTTATTTTGCTGTGCACACTGCCCCGGCAGGGATTCCTTCAGGTCGATGAGTCCAGCTGACTTCTGAGTGCTTCTTACCTTTTGGCCCCAGAAGCTGTTTAGGGTCTTCTGGTCACTCCTTCCCTTCGATCCTGGAATCTGTCCCTTCTCCAAGGAGCTCTGGTTCCATTTCTTGGAGAATGGTGCCTGTGTCACTAATATTTCTTTTCAGACTCTTTTAGGTGTTGACTAAAACACATAGTCACAGCCTGGAAGTAGAGAATTATTTTATTTGATGGGAATGTTTAGGACTCTGAGCCAGGAGACAGTATCTCAGGAACTCTGAGAAAACTTCTCCAAGGAGGTGGGAGGGGGAGTCAGGTTATATACAAGTTTGCAACAAAGGGAGCAGGTAGTCTGAACATCAAAGTTGTTGTTCTGTTGCTCACTCGTGTCTGACTCCTTGCGACCCCATGGACTGCAGCACACCAGGTTTCCCTGTCCTTCACCAACTTCCAGAGCTTGCTCAAACTCAAGTCCATTGAGTCGGTGATGCCATCCAACCATCTCATCCTCTGTCGTCCCCTTCTCCTCCTGCCTTCAATCTTACCCAGCATCAGGGAAAGATTTTCCAATAAATTTTCCAATGAATAAGCTCTTCATATCAGGTGGCCAAAGTATGGGAACTTTAGCTTCAGCATCATTCCTTCTAATGAATATTCAGGATTGATTTCCTTTAGGATTGAGTGGTTTGATTTCCTTGCGGTCCAAGGGACTTTTAAGAATCTTCTCCAACACCACAGTTCAAAAGCATCAATTCTTCGGCACTCAGCCTCCTTTATGGTCCAACTCTCACCTCCATACAGGACTACTGGGAAAACCATAGCTTTGACTGAATGGACCTTTGTTGTCAAAGTAATGTCTCTGCTTTTAAACATGCTCTCTAGGTTGGTCACAGCTTTTCTCCCAAGGAGCAAGCGTCTTTTAATTTCATGGCTGCACTCACCGTCTGCAGTGATTTTGGAGCCCAAGAAAATAAAATATGTCACTGTTTCCCTTGTTTCCCCATCTATTTGCCATGAAGTGATGGGACTGGATGTTATGGTCTTAGTTTTCTGAATGTTGAGTTTTAAGCCAGCTTTTTCACTCTGCTCTTTCACTTTCATAAAGAGACACTTTAGTTCTTCGCTTTCTGCCATAAGGGTGGTGTCATCTGCATATCTGAGGTTATTGATATTTCTTCCTGAAATCTTGATTCCAGCTTGTGCTTCATCCAGCCCAGCATTTCCCATGATGTACTCTGCATGTAAGTTAAACAAGCAGGGTGACAATATACAGCCTTGACATTCTCCTTTCCCAATTTGGAACCAGTCTGTTGTTCCATGTCTGGTTCTAACTGTTGCTTCTTGACCTGCATACAGATTCTCAAGAGGCAGGTAAGGTGGTCTGGTATTCCCATCTCTTTAAGAATTTTCCACAATGTGTTATGATCCACACAGTCAAAGGCTTTAGTGTAGTCAATGAAGCGGAAGTATTTCTGGAACTCTCTTGCTTTTTCTATGATCCAATGGATGTTGGCAATTTGATCTCTGGTTCCTCTGCCTTTTCTAAATTCAGCTTGAACATCTGGAAGTTCTCGGTTCACAAACTGTTGAAGCCTAGCTTGAGAATTTTGAGCATGACTTTGCTAGTGTGTGAAATGAGTACAGTTGTGCAGTAGCTCTTTGGCATTGCCTTTCTTTGGGACTGGAATGAAAACTGACCTTTCCCAGTCCTGCGGCCATTGCTGAGTTTTCCAAATTTGCTGGCATATTGAGTGCAGCACTTTCACAGCATCACCATTTTGGATTTGAAATAGCTCAGCTGGAATTCTATCACCTCCACTAGCTTTGTTCGTAGTGATGCTTCCTAAGGCCCACTTGACTTCACACTCCAGAAGCCATCAAATTAAGGAATTCAGCATTCTACGTATGGCAAGCTGCAAGCCTCTGGGCCCCCTGAATCCGTTCTTTGCACGTGCAGCTCAGCAATCTGCGGCTGATCCTGTATCCTTGTCCACCTTGCTACCTGTGTCCCCCCAGCTGTCCCCCCAGCCCCTCGGCCGTCACCATGGGGGTGGCAGCATCTGTATGATGACAGTTTGGGAGCCCTCACTCACATTTGGAAGCCAGAAGTCACTGCTAGCTATGATGTTTCTTGTTTATTAATACGGCAGTAGATATCTTTCTTTCACATAGGACAAAACAGCAGTAGAACTTGAACTGAAGCTGTTCATCTTGCAGTGCTAGCGCTGGGGTCAGCAGGCATGGGGGAGGGGCAAAGCCGGCAGAAAATCACACGTGGAGAGAGTTTTAACTAGCTGCAGTGTGTTTCAGCACCCACTTCTCCATACAGGAACAGAATCCAGCCACTCTGGACTACACACCATCGCCTCTTCCCTCTCCTGCACTGGGTTGGGTAAGCTCTAATATTCCTCCCTTCTGAAAGCCCTCTCCCCTCCCCCATCTCTGCTATGTTTGTAAAAGAACGTTCTTGGACTTACAGGGAAATTTGATCCATGTGGGCTGGACGGTCTACACTTCTCTCATAAAACTGCTCTTTTGTAAGAGTTCTTCTACGGCCAAGTATCTCTGGACAACAGAAAAATGTTTTTCCAGGGAAAAACTCCCAAAATTAGTATCGGCACCCTCTCTCCCTTACCTATCATTTCATTCATTGTAACCAGAATTTATAAAATTTCCTGGTCTGTGGCAGGTACATACTGGGGCACAGAGATAAAGGCCATCTGGTCCCCAGCCTCCAGTAGTTAATCCAACAAGGAATGTGCTTATGATGGAAGTCTTCTGGACCCAAGGAGTTTCTAGCACAGGTGACAGAACCTCAGAGTCAGTTGAGGCTGATGACAGCTCAGGGTCCGACAGTGAGTGGGAAACTGAGCCCCTCCAAGGCCCAGCCCCCTCCTGTCGGTCTGCTGCTCCCCATCAGTAGAGCACACGGTGACCACACCCTGGGACACCGCCTGGTTGGGGGGACTTTGCAAGCCCCACCTGGCTCTCCTCCTTTCACACACCTTCCTTCTTCCTGCACACGCAGTGACCTCAGGCTCTGAACAGTGCCTTCGTGACAGTTCTTCCCCAGCCCAACCTCGGCTTCTTTTTCTGCCTAACTGCACTGCCTGGGTGGAGCGGGTTCCTCCCCAGGACAGGCCGTGTCTGGTTCTGCAGGTGTCACCATGTTCTGAGCAGTCATACCTGTCCCTGCTGTGAGGCAGCTTCTTTACAAACAGTAACTGGCTGAGGCCTGCAGTCTGTCCCAGCAGAAATGCAGTGTTTACAGCAGCTCTGCCAGCAGCTCAGCAAATGTGCTGGAAGAAAAACAGACCTACTTACCAGCCACAGTTGATGACTGGGAGAAACTTCCCTTATATAATACCTAACGATGGAGGTTTCTGCCTAAACCTGGGGACCTGGGGAGAGCCACTCCAGGGTGTGTCCTGTGATCTACTGAGGGCAGAGAGCTCAGCTGAGGTGCTCCTTCGGGGGCCGGTTTCCAGGTCTGCTCAGAGCTAGGCCAAAGCAGGAGGGCTCTGTTGACCTCACACTTGGCAAGGGCCTCAGGCAGCGGCCAGTTCGGGTCTGGAGCAGGCCTTGTGCAGCACTCTGCAAACGCTTTGCTGCCAGCCCCAGAGGTGGGACTCGGAGCTTTTTCAACAATCTCTATCTTGGGTCCAGGCTCTGGCTCCTCCTGTCCCTCCCCCTGCCACTGAGGGGTTGGGGGAGGATGGAGGTGGGGACCACAGCAGCCAGCCGGAAAGCCTGTACATTGAAACGAGCTTTTGTGAGGGCCTTGGGGAATGCAGCCTTGCTTCTGAAACTGAGTCCCCTAAAACCGAGTTTCCTCACTACATCTATGATTAACCTCTCTATCCATATCTTTATTCCCTTTCTTGTCCCCTCTGACCTCCATCCTGTGCTCACTGAACACTAATCAACCAGGGTCAGGTGACTAAGATTGCTGTTATTGATAAGATTGCACACAACAGTCATACTAATGAAAACCGCTACCAGTGTTAAGGTCACACACGCAGGTCATTTCTCCAGTGCAAGGTGAGCTCACAGACCCCTGAACCATGAGCTGCCAGAGACATCCTGACTCCTGAAGCTGTGGTGATGAAATGTCACAGGATTATGATTAATCCGTCTCTTTGTTCCTCTCCCTTAAAACACTCCCAACTCAAAGACCAAGCTGGAGGGGATCTGAGGCTCGTCTCCACTCCCGTGCTCCATGCCAGTAAGTAAATCCTCACTGCAGACTCCTCGCACCCCAGGAACTCTTGCCTACTTAGAAATCCATCGCAGCCTCAAGCATCCTGGAGAGTTCCTGATCAGTATTCAATTTCTGCCTCTCACCACCCAGGGAGAGTGGCCACAGAAAGAAGCCAGCACAATGGCAGAGGATTGCTGCCTCTCCACAAGCATTCAGAACAGCAAACTTATAGGGATGGGGAGAGAGTGTGGGTGCCTAGGGCTGGGGTTCCAGTGAAGGGGTGTGCAATGTCTTCCTGGGCAATAAAAATGTCCTAAAATTGATGATGGGGGGTGTGGATGCACAGCTCTGGGCTGTGAACTACACTCTTTAGAAGGGTGAGTGTAACGACTTGTGAAATACATCTCAACAGAAAAACAAACGTGACAGCAGAACTAAGAGATAAACATGAGAAGCCTAGAGCCTTGTGCTGTGCTTTTCATGGGGAATCCCTGAGTTTGGGGCTCATTTTTGGCTCAGCTGGAGGCTACTGGCCACAGGGGAGAAAAACCTACAACTGTGGAGGGGGTCCCCCGTCTATGCTGGCTCTTTGCCTCTTCTTCTTCCCTAAGTCAGAACTTGGTTTCCTCGGGAGCTGCAGGGGGGCTGCCTGAGGGGTTGTAGCACAGGGGTTCCGTCTGTAGTTCAGGAGACTTGTTGGCTTGGGGCCTCTGTGCGCCACACCCTGCTCTAGGCCTGGGGATGCACCCACTGTCGTCAAAGAGGACAGAAACACAGTGAACAATGATAAAGTAAATCATGTGATGTATTAAGTGTCAGTGCAAGAAAAGAAAAAAGCAGAGCAGGGTAGGCGGTTGGGAGCACAGAGTCGGAGTGCAACTTTAAATTACTGGGTGAGCAGGGAAGACCCCACTGAGAAGGTGTCATCTGAGCAAAGACCACAAGGAGGCAGGAGAGAGCCCTGCAGGGACCGGGGAAGGAGTGGTCCTGCCCAGGCGCGCGGTGGGGCCACAGCTTGCGGAGGCGCCAGGGTATGAAGCGTGTTTTCTTAGCATATCAGCTAATCCCCAGGGGCAGCAAATAGGCAAATCACCCAATCCATAGCTCACCCCAGCCCTTTCTCCAGAGGCTCTCACAGTCCAGGCCGCTGCTCCCCTGGTCTGCTCACCCCGGGGCCAGGAACCAGAAAGCCAGGGGCAGTTTATTTATTCAACCCCCGGTGCCTACACTGTGGAAACCACAGTAAAGGCTTTTGGCAACATTTCCCCACAGAGTGAACCTCCGGACTGGCCCTTGGGCTCCCCCACGTGGCCAAGCGCGCGTGCTTCCTGTCTCTAGGGATGTGTCAATATAGACTCTTCCTTCGTGACAGCCATTCCCGTGTCTCTGAGTCTTACCATGCCTGATTAAAACGAATCCTGGATCCCCCGAAAAGACGGGGTCTTTGGCCGCTCTCCTAAGAGTGATGCCCGCTCCCCGCCCCCCCTCCCCCGGGTGGTCCAGAGCAGAGGAGGATGTGACAGCCACTCTGGTTGCTCAGCTGAGAAGGGATCCAGGGCTGCGTGGTCCTGCTGAGTTCAGTGGTACTGGGGCCAGGGCGGGGCCGTAGAGGTGGTGAGAAATACTGTCAAGATACGGGTGGTTGCAGAGCCTGCCCAATCAGATGTAAGATGTGGAAGGAAAAGGAAGTCCAGGCAACTCCAAGTTTTGCCCTGAGCAAAGGAAGGGCGGCGCTGGCCTTGCCTGAGATGAAGCCGGTTTCTGGTGGAGGGTTTGGTAGGAGTTCAGCTCTGGGGTGCCAGCTTAGGGGTGTCAGCTTTCCAAGCAGAGAGGTCAAGTAAGCTGCTAGATATACGAGTTTGGAGCTGGGAGGAAAAACTGAGCTGGACGCACTTGGGAGTGGCCAGCAGGTGGGTGGTATTTCAGGCCACAAGACCTGAGGAGACTGGCAGGGGTGGGCGCGACCCGGGAGACCACTGGAGGGAAGTGCATCAAGAAGCCAGGTGTGACCACCCGTGTCACATGTTTCTGAGAGGAGCTGACCACGAAATTTGGAAAAGGCAGGCTGTTGTTTCTGGTAGGTCGCTGGAAGAGAGGACTGGTAGGAAATGAGAGGACCAGGTGTGGGAGGACTCACCCTCAGATGCACTGAAAACCCAGAGCATGTGTGGCCTCCGAGAGACACATGACCTGGGGCGACAGCGAACCTCTCTGGGACTGGGTGATATCTGCAGAGTCTGAACCTCAGAGGTTGAAGTGGGGGACCAGGGAGGAGGGTGATGGTCTGGAGTGAAGAGCCAACCAGAAAAACCCACTTGATGTTACAGCCGCCGCGGCTGCGGGGAGTTGGGGCTGTGACTCAGCCGCTGGCTCTGGAAACAGGCAGAGGAGTGGTTCTGCCCCCAGGCTCACTTCTTCCAGAGAAAAATGAATGGCTGTAGCGGGTTGAGGCCACGGAGGGAAAATCTGACAATTTCATTGCAGACATTCCTTCCTGATGTGTGATTGTTCTGGATAGAAAGTAGGATAATCGATTAGTCACACTCAGTCAATTCCAGGAACACAGAAGCAGATAAAGAAACCAAGGACAGCCTCTGTCCTTGGGGTGCCTGGCCCATTGCTGGTGATCATGAGGCCCAGGAGCAGAGATAGAGAATTTCCCCCAGCCTGGCTGTGGCCTTGCTCTCCTGGTGGCCCTTCTGCAGGCTCAGCTCTTCCCAGGTATTTGAATCCAAAAGACAGCAAAGCATTTTGTGGAGAACAGGGAGGATCGTCCCATCCTGTGTGCAGTCCCTGTCGGGAGGAGCTTTGGCAGCCTGAGAGCCCCCCTCTTTCCCTCCCACATCAGTGTGGTCCTTCCTTCCACCCCACTCCCGTCCCCTTCTCCTGCTCTTGGCTCCTGTGTTTCCCTTCCTCCTTGACCCTCAGTCTAGCGTGCTCACCACCAAGAAACATGTACTTTCTGAATGAGTGTTCGGATCATAATTCAAAACTCCAAATTGTTATTTTCCTTCAAAAAGTTCACAGTGGTTTTCAGGTTGATATCAGGACTGTCTCCAAGAGGCAGAAAGGAACGCAGAGAAAGCCCCCATCCAACCTGAGACTTCAGTGAGGAATTATGATTGGAGAGGAACAATGGGGAAGGGATGACTGTAGGTGGAGGGAAGAGATCCAACATTTCATGAGCATCTCATGAGCTTCTGAGACCAAGTCTTGTGTGGACACATGGAAACAGCATGCTTACTCAAACTGCTTAGATTCCTTGAACCTCCTCATGAAGGAAGGACTGGGAAGGTGATTATGGTCAATTGACGAATGAAGAATTGTAATCCAAACCCAGGGGTCTTACCCTCAGACTCTGTTTGCCACAGAGACAGGCAGAGACAGGACGGCTCAGGAGACCTCCGCCCTCCAGATCCTTCCTCTCAGTCTAAATAGTGCTCCCCCTCCCACCCCCAGATACAGACAGCCTCCCCCATCCTTCCTTCTGAAGGAGCAGCATGAAGATTCATTTATTATAGCAACAAATGGCTTTATGATCCTTGCATGAAGATGCTACTGAAAGAAAAGAAAAAACAGAGTCAGAGAACTGCCCTGGTGGTTCAGTGGTTAAGAATCTACCTTCCAATGCAGGGGATTCCGATTCAATTCCTGGTCTGGGAACTAAGATTCCACATGCCATGGGGCAACTGTGCCCATGAGTTGCAACTACTGAAGTCCAAGTGCTCAAGAGCCAATGGTGTGCAACAAGAGAAGCATGCACAGGGCCACTAGAGAAAGCCCATGTGCTGCAGCAAAGACCTGGTTCAACCAAAATAATAATTTAAAAAGAAAAAGAGTGAGAAGTATTATTTAGTGTGTCCTTAGCAGGCACTTCGCTGCATACAGGTGCCCCTACAGTTCCTGTTAGTGCCTGTGGAAGCCTCTGAATTGAGTGACAATAAGAAAGTCATGGAACTCATTATTATTGAGTTCATAACACAAAATATTAACTGGTGAAGTTCTACAAATTAACTGGTGACGGTCTACAGAGTTCCTCATATCTTTCTCATTGATACATAATGGACATGTGCCATTGTGTTAGTTTCAGGTATGTAGCATAATGACTCACTATTTGTACATATTGCAAAATGGTCATCACAGTGAGCCCTGCCTGCATGGGGTCTGTTTTCTCTCTGTCACTCAGATCAGATAAATTCTTCTGAATGTCAACCTTGAAAGGTTCCTGTAAATTCTTCTGAAAGTCAGCTTCTGTGACTCTATCCTCTCATCTCCCTTGTGCTACTGAGTTCAGCCAGTGAATTTTAGAATTTCACCTATTACATTTTTTTTCAATTCTGTAATTTCCATTTGGTTCCTTTTTTTTTTTTTTTTTTAAATTTTACTTATTTGGCTGTGCCAGGTCCTGGTTGCAGCATGTGGGATCTTCGATCTTCATTGTGGCCTGCGGGATCTAGTTCCCTGACCAGGGATTGATCCAGGCCCCCTGCATTGGGAGCACAGAGTCTTAGCCACTGGACCACCAGGGAAGTTCCCTCCATTTGGTTCTTTTTAAAAAAAAAAAAAAAAATGTACTTCTATCTCTCTGCTGAGATTTTCTGGTTTTGTTTTGTTTTGTTTTGTTTTCATTTAGAGTGTGTGTGCTGACATGTCCGACTGCAACTGCATGGACTGTAGACATGTTCCTCTGTCCATGGGATTTCCCAGGCAAGAATATTGGAATGAGTTGCCATTTCCTACTCTAGGGGATCTTCCTAACCCAGGGATCAAATCTGCATCTCCTGCATTAACAGGTGGTACCATAGTACCACCTGGGAAGAAACCCCACGGGGCTTATGAATGTTAAGAGCCCATCAGCACCGGTTTTTAAATTGTTGTTATAAGCAGCAACCACAAGGTGGCAGGATTATTTCATGCCCGTCTAGTTCCCAGGGCAAGCAGTTCAGTTCAGTACAGTGGCTCAGTCATGACCGACTCTTTGCAACCCCATGGACTGCAGCACGCCACGCCTCCCTGTCCGTCACCAACTCCCGGAGCCTACCCTAACTCGTGTCCACTGAGTCAGTGATGCCATCCAGCCATCTCATCCTGTCATCTCCTTCTCCTCTCACCTTCAATCTTTCCCAGCATCAGGGTCTTTCCAAATGAGTCAGCTCTTCGCATCAGGTAGCCAAAGTATTGGAGTTTCAGCTTCAACTCAGGACTGATATCCTTTGGGATGGACTGGTTGTATCTCCTTGCAGTCCAAGGGACTCTTAAGAGTCTTCTCCAACATCACAGTTCAAAAGCATCAATTCTTTAGCACTCAGCTTTCTTTATAGTGCAACTCTCACATCCATACATGACTACTGGAAAAACCAAAGCCTTGACTAGACGGACCTTTGTTGGCAGAGTAACGTCTCTGCTTTTTAACATGCTGTCTAGGTTAGTCATAACTTTTCTTCCAAGGAGTAAGCATCTTTTTATTTCATGGCTGCAGTCACCATCTGCAGTGATTTTGGAGGGTCCCCCAAAATGTCTGCCACTGTTTCCACTGTTTCTCCAACTATTTGCCATGAAGTGATTGGAATGGATGCCATGATCATAGTTTTCTGAATGTTAAGCTTTAAGACAACTTTTTCACTCTCTTCTTTCACTTTCATCAAGAAGCTCTTTAGTTCTTCACTTTCTGCCATAAAGGTGGTATCATCTGCATATCTGAGGTTATTGATATTTCTCCCAGCAATCTTGATTCCAGCTTGTGCTTCATCCAGCCCAGCGTTTCTCACGATGTACTCTGCATATAAGTTAAATAAGCAGGGTAACAATATACAGCCTTGATGTACTCCTTTTCCTATTTGGAACCAGTCTGTTGTTCCATGTCCAGTTCTAACTGTTGCTTCCTGACCTGCGTACAGATTTCTCAAGAGGCAGGTCAGGTGGTCTGGTATTCCCATCTCTTTCAGAATTTTCCACAGTTTGTTGTGATCCACACAGTCAAAGTCTTTGGCATAGTCAATAAAGCAGAAATAGATGTTCTTCTGGAACTCTCTTGCTTTTTCAATGATCCAGCAGATGTTGGCAATTTGATCTCTGGTTCCTCTGCCTTTTCTAAAACCAGCTTGAATTTCTGGAAGCTCATGGTTCACGTATTGTTGTAGCCTGGTTTGGAGAATTTTGAGCATTACTTTACTAGCATGTGAGATGAATCCAATTGTGTGGTAGTTTGAACATTCTTTGGCATTGCCTTTCTTTGGGATTGGAATGAAAACTGACCTTTTCCAGTCTTTTGGCCACTGATGATTTTTCCAAATTTGCTTATATTGAGTGCAGCACTTTCACAGCATCATCTTTCAGGATTTGAAATAGCTCAACTGGAATTCCATCACCTCCACTAGCTTTGTTCATAGTGATGCTTCCTAAGGCCCACTTGACTTCATATTCCAGGATGTCTGGCTCTAGGTGAGTGATCACACCATCATGATTACCTGGGTCGTGAAGATCTTTTTTGTACAGTTCTGTGTATTCTTGCCACCTCTTCTTAATATCTTCTGCTTCTGTTAGGTCCATACCATTTCTGGCCCTTATTGAGCCCGTCTTTGCATGAAATGTTCCCTTGGAATCTCTAATTTTCTTGAAGAGATCTCTAGTCTTTCCCATTCTATTGTTTTCCTCTATTTCTTTGCACTGATCACTGAGGAAGGCTTTCTTATCTCTCTTCGCTATTCTTTGGAACTCTGCATTCAAATGGATATATCTTTCCTTTTCTCCTTTGCTATTTGCTGCTCTTTTCACAGCTATTTGTAAGGCCTCCTCAGACAGCCATTTTGCTTTTTTGCATTTCTTTTCCTTAGGGATGGTCTTGCTCCCTGTCTCCTGTACAATGTCATGAACCTCCGTCCATAGTTCATCAAACACTTTGTTTATCAGATCTAGCCCCTTAAATCTATTTCTCACTTCCACTGTGTAATTGTTAGGGATTTGATTTAGGTCATACCTGAATGGTCTAGTGGTTTTCCCTATTTTCTTCAATTTAAGTTAGAATTTGGCAATAAGGAGTTCACGATCTGAGATACAGTCAGCTCCCGGTCTTGTTTTTGCTGACTGTATGCAGCTTCTCTGTTTTGGCTGCAAAGAATATAATCAATCTGATTTCAGTGTTGACCACCTGGTGATGTCCATGTGTAGAGTCTTCTCTTGTGTTGTTGGAAGAGGGTGTTTGCTATGACCAGTGCATTCTCTTGGCATAACTCTATTAGCTTTTGCCCTGCTTCATTCTGTTCCAAGGGCAAATTTGCCTGTTACTCCAGGTGTTTCTTGACTTCCTACTTTTGCATTCCAGTCCCCTATAATGAAAAGGACATCTTTTTGGGGTGTTAGTTCTAGAAGGTCTTGTAGGTCTTCATAGAACCGTTCAACTTCAGCTTCTTCAGCACTACTGGTTGGGACATAGACTTGGATTATCATGATATTGGATGGTTTGCCTTGGAAATGAATAGAGATCATTCTGTCATTTTTGAGATTACATCCAAGTACTGCATTTCAGTCTCTTTTGTTGACTGTGATGGCTACTCTATTTCTTCTAAGAGATTCTTGCCCACAGTAGTAGATATAATGGTCATCTGAGTTAAATTCACCCATTCCAGTCCGTTTTAGTTCACTGATGCCTAGAATGTTGATGTTCACTCTTTCCGTCTCCTGTTTGACCACTTCAAATTTGCCTTGATTCATGGACCTAACATTCCAGGTTCCTATGCAATATTGCTCTTTACAGCATCGGTCCCTGCTATTTACCTGGGCCCAAACTATGGTGGAGGTAATGAAGATAATGTTGACCTCCCTGAAAAGATCCCGTGCATGTACTGCTACAGTCTGTGCCCCAACCCTGCAGCAGGCCACCCCTGACCCATGCCTTCGCTGGAGATTCCCGGACACCCACAGGCAAGTCCAGGACAGTCTCCTGTAGGGTCACTGTTCCCTTCTCCTGGGTCCTGGTGCACAAGGTTCTGTTGTGCCCTCCAAGAGTATATTTCCTAGTTTGTGTAAGTTCTGGCAGCTCTATGGTGGGGTTATGGTGACCTCCTCCAAGAGGACTTATGCCGTACCCACACCCAGATTCCCTCTCCCTGCGGCAGACCACTGCCATCCTGTACCTTCACAGGAGATGCTCAAACACAGTTCTGTCTGTGATCACGTGAATTCACCCCTCCTAAAGTCTTGCTGGGGCTTCTCCTTTGCCCTTGGACGTGGGATATCTCCTCACAGCTGCTCCAGTGCCTACCCTCTTACTAGAGTTTCTCTGACCTTGAACGTGGGTTATCTCCACATGGCTGGTCCAGTGAAGAGCAGCCACCACTCCTGACCTTGGATATGGGGTATCTCCTCTCAGCTGCTCATGGCTCTAGCACCACACAGCCTGGAGCTCTTAAATTAAAGAGCTCATTCATTATTAGAGAAATGTAAATCAAAATTACAATGAGTTATCATCTTACACCAGTCAGAATGGCCATAATCAAAAAGTCCACAAACAATAAATGTTGGAGAGGGTTTGGAGAAAAGGGAACCCTCTTACACTGTTGGTGGGAATGCAAACTGGTACAGCCACTACGAAGAACAGTGTGGAGATTCCTTAAAAAACTGGGAATAGAACTGTGATATGGCCCAGCAATCCCATTGCTGGGCATACACCACCAGGAAACCAGAATTGAAAGAGATACATGTATCCCAATGTTCACTGCAGCACTGTTTACAATAGATAGGACCTGGAAGCAACTTAGATGTCCATTGGCAGATAAATGGATAAGAAGTTGTGGTAAATATACACAATAGAATATTACCCAGCTATAAAAAGGAACACATTTGAGTCAGTTCTATTGAGGTGGATGAACCTGAAGCCTATCATGCAGAGCAGAATGAAGGAAGTCAGAAAGAGAAAGACAAATAATGTATATTAACTCTTATATATGGAAATTAGAAAAATGATACTGATGATCCTACATGCAGAGCAGCAAAGGAGACCCAGTTGTAAAAAAAAACAGACTTTTGGACTCCGTGGAGGAAGGTGAGGGTGGCATGATTTGAGAGAATAGCATTCAAACATGTACTTTACACATATGTAAAATAGATGACCAGTGCAAGTTCAATTAATGAAGCAGGGCACCCAAAACTGGTGCTCTAGGACAACCCAGAGGGATAGGGAGGGGAGGGAGGGGAGTTCAGAATGGGGCAGACACATGTATACCTGTGGCTGATTCATGTTGATATATGCAAATACCATCACAATATTGTAAAGTGATTATCCTCCAATTAAAATAAATTAGAAGAAGACCCTATGCTAGGAAAGATTTAAGGCAGGAGGAGAAGGGGAGGACAAAGGATGAGGTAGTTGGATGGCATCACTGATTCAATGGACATGAGTTTGAGCAAGCTCCAGGAGACGGTGAAGGACAGGGAAACTTGGCGTCCTGCAGTCCAAAGGGTCACAGAGAGTCGGACATGACTGAGCAACTGAACAACACAGTAATTCATTAATTGAAAAAAAAAGGGAGATCAACAGTAACACAATAGTGGGGGACTTTAACGCTCCACATGTACTAATGGACAAATCATCTTGCCAGAAAATTAATAAGGATACGTGAGTCATAAATGGTACATAACAGATAGACTTATTTTATATTTATAGGACATTTCATCTGAAAGTAGCAGAATACACCTTCTCAAATGCACACAAAATATCCTGCAGGATAGATCACATTTTGGGTCACAGATCAAGCCTCAGTAGGTTTAAGAAAATTGAAATCATATCAAGCATCTTTTCTGACCACAATGCTATGAGATTAGAAATCAATTACAGAAAAAAAAACCCTGTAAAAACCACAAACATATGGAGGTTAAACAATGTCTTATTAAACAACCAATGGATCATTGAAGAAATCAAAGAGAAAATGAAGAAATACTTAGAGACAAATGACAATGAAAATATGACAATCCAAAATGTATGGGATGTAGCAAATGTAGTTCTAAGAGGGAATTTTATAGCAAAACAATCCTACCTCAAGAAACAAGAAAAATCTCAAATAAACACCCTATCCTTAAACCTAAAGCAACTAGAGAAGGGAGAACAACAACAGAACAACAACAAGTGAAAACCCAAAGTTAGTAGAAGGAAAGAAATCATAAAGATCAGAGCAGAAAAATGAAATGGAGATAAAACAGTCAATATCGATGAAACTAAAAGCTGGTTCTCAAACAGCTTCTATTTCCTTGTTATGACTTCTTAGATATGCCCATCATTTAAAAGTGAATGTTTAATTTCTAAACATATGGGGGTTTTTTTAGTATCTTTGATATTAATTTCTCATTTGAAAGTTTTCTTCTCTGCAATCACCCTCTGTGGTTTTTCAGTCTACTAACTTTATTGAGGCTTTCAATGGGTGAGTCAAAGGTCTCTCTTGGTAAATGTCACATTGTACTTGAAAATATGTAGGTTTATTTTCAAAAGATTTTGATATTGATCTCTAACATAATTCCACAGTGATATCATTTCATGCCAGTCAGAATGGCTGCGATCCAAAAGTCTACAAGCAATAAATGCTGGAGAGGGTGTGGAGAAAAGGGAAACCTCTTTCACTGTTGGTGGGAATGCAAACTAGTACAGGCACTATGGAGAACAGTGTGGAGATTCCTTAAAAAACTGGAAATAGAACTGCCATACGACCCAGCAATCCCACTGCTGGGCATACACAACGAGGAAACCAGAATTGAAAGAGACATGTGTACCCCAATGTTCATTGCAGCACTGTTTATAATAGCCAGGACATGGAAGCAACCTAGATGTCCATCAGCAGATGAATGGATAAGACATATACACAATGGAGTATTACGCAGCCATTAAAAAGAATACAGTTGAATCAGTTCTAATGAGGTGGATGAAACTGGAGCCTATTATACAGAGTGAAGTAAGCCAGAAAGAAAAACACCAATACAGTATACTAACATATATATATAGAATTTAGAAAGATGGCAGTGATAACCCCGTATGCGAGACAGCAAAAGAGACACAGATGTTTAGAACAGTCTTTTGGACTCTGCAGGAGAGGGAGAGGGTGGGATGATTTGGGAGAATGGCATTGAAACTTGTATAATATCATATATGAAACGAATCACCAGTCCAGGTTCGATGCAGGATACAGGATCCTTGGGGCTGGTGCACTGGGATGACCCAGAGGGATGGTATGGGGAGGGAGGTGGGAGGGGGGTTCAGGATGGGGAACACGTGTATACCTGTGGCAGATTCATGTGGATGTATGGCAAAACCAATACAATATTGTAAAGTAATTAAACTCCAATTAAAATAAATAAATTTATATTAAAAGAAAGAGAACAGACTCTATAATTTTAAGAGCTTTAGACTATGAAATTTTTGAACCTGGTCTTATGTCTCTGGATACGTTCTAGTGTCTCCTAGTTCATAGTCTATGGGAACTTGAATAGAATTTGTATCCTACTGCTGTGTGAAAATTGCATAAATCTTAATTATGGTGAATTTGCTCATAGTGCTTTTTAGGTCTACTATATCTTTCTATTTCTCTATTCATTCCATTCATTTTTGAGTGTTTGATATTGAAACTCCAACTAAAAATCTTAATTTATATATTTAAAAATTAATTGTAATATATAGTAGAAATATATGTAACTTTCCATGTTTTCCAAGTCTCCTATAAATGTGTTACCATGTTTTCATGATTTAAAAAGCAAAAAATAAAAAACAATATAAGCTGGTTCTTTTGGAATATATACAAAATTCTTATGTATTTAGCCAGACTCATCAAGAAAAAAGAAAGAAGACTCAAATCAATACAGTTAGGGGCTTGCCTGGAGGTCCAGTGGCTAGGACTCCATGGCCGCATTGCAGGGAGCCTAGGTTTGCTCCTTAGTCAGGGAACTAGATCTCGCATGACGCAACTAAAGATCCTACATGCTGCAATGAAGATCTAAGATCCTGTGTGCCAGAACTAAGACTTGGTGGAGCCAAATACATAAATATTTTTAAAAATATATCAATTAAATTAAACATTGTTTGTTAATTGGCTATAAACCCCAGTACAAATAAAAAGTTTTTAAAAATCAATATAACTAGAAATGAAAATGGAGAAGTTATGATGGCTACCACAGAAATACAAAGGATCATAAGAGATTACTACAAGCAACTATATGCCAATAAAATGGACAACCTAGAAGGAATGGAAAGATTTTTAGAAGAATATAGCCTACAGAAACTGAACTAGGAAGAAATAGAAAATATGAACAGACCAATAACAAGTAGTGAAATTGAAACTCGTATTAAAAAAATCTTCCAACAAACAAAAGCCAGGGGCCAAATGGCTTCATATGTGAAATTCTTTCCAACATTTAGAGAACACCTAATACCTGTCCTTCTCAAACGCTTCAAAAAATTGCAGAGAAAGGAATATTCCCAAGCTCATTCTACCAGGCCACCATCACCCTGAAACCCAAACCAGACAAAGATATCACAAAAGAAGAAAATTATAGACCAATATCACTGATGAACATAGACACAGAAATCCTCAACAAAATACTAGCCTACAGAATTCAACAACACATTAAAAGGATCATACACAATGACCAAATAGGCTTTATCCCAGAAATGCAAGGATTCTTCAATATATACAAATCAATGTGATATATCGTATTAAAAAATTGAAGATTAAAAACCATAAGACCATCTTAATAGAGGCAGAGAAATCTTTTGACAAATTCAACACCCATATGTAAAAACTCTCCAGAAAGTAAGCGTAGAGGAAACCTACTTCAGTGTAATAAAGGCCATATATGACAAACCTGCAGCTAATATCATAGGTGAAAAGCTGAAAAACAATCCCGTTAAAATCAGAAACAGGACAAGGGATGTTCACTCTTGCCACTTTTATTCAACATAGCTTTAAAGTCCTAGAATGGCCATCAGATAAGAAAAAAATTAAGGAATTCAAATTGGAAACAAAGAACTAAAACTGCCACTATTTGCAGATGACATACTATACATGTTGTTGTTTAGCTGCTAAGTCAAGTCCAGCTATTTTGTGACCTCTTGGACTGTCCAGGCTCCCCTGCCCATGGGAATTCCTAGGCAAGAATACAGGAGTAGTTTGCTGTTTCCTTTGCCAGGAGATCTCCCTGACCCAGGAGTCAAGTCTGTGACTTCTGCTTGGCAGTGAGTTTCTTTTGTTGCCTTTTAAGTTATATTTAATTTGATTTTTAAATTAATTTATTTTAATTGGAGAATAATTACTTTATAATATTTTGATGATTTTTGCCATAAATCAACATGAATCAGCCTTGGGTACACATGTGTCCGCCATCATGAACTCCCCTCCCACATCCCTTCCCACCCCATCCCTCTGGGTTGTCCCATATCACCAGCTTTGAATGCCCTGCTCATGCATCGAACATGCTCTGGTCATCTGTTTTACATATGGTAATATACATGTTTCAATGCTAATCTCTCAAATCATCCCACCCTCGCCTTCTCCCACAGAGTCCAAATTCTTTACCACTGATCCACCAGGGAAGCCCAGTACTATACATAGAAAACCCTAAAGATGCTATCAGAAAACCACTAGGGCTCCTCAATAAATTTGGTAACGTTGCAGGCTATAAAATTAACATACAGAAGTCTCTTGCATTCCTACACACTAACAATGAAAGATCAGAAAGAGAGATTAAGGAAACAATCTTATTTACCATTGCAACAAAAAGAATAAAAATCCTAAGAATAAACCTACCTCAGGAGGCAAAAGACCTGTGATCGGAAAACTATAGGATACTAATGAAAGAAATCAAAGAAGACACAAACAGATGGAGAGAGGTACCATATTCTTGAAGTGGAAGACTCAATATTGTCAAAATGACTATACTACCCAAAGTAATCTACAGGTTCAATGCAATTTTTATCAAATTACCAATGGCAATATTCACAGAATTAGAACAAAAATTTTTACAAATAGTATGGAAACACAAAAGATTCTGAATAGTCAAAGCAATCTTGAGAAAGATAAATGGAGTTTGAAGAATCAGGCTTCCTGAATTTAGCCTATGTGACAAAGCTACAGTCCATCAAGCAATATTGCTACAAGCAATATAATACTTGTACAAAAATAGAAATATAACTCAATGGAACAGGATTGAAAGGCCAGAAAGGAAGCCATGCACCTATGATCCATTAATCTATAACACAGGAGTCAAGACTATATAATAGCGGAAAGACAGTTTCATCAATAAATGATGCTGGGAAAACTGGGCAGATACATGTTAAAAAATGAAATTAGAACACTCTTTAACACCACTCACAAAAATAAACTCAAAACAAATTGAAGACCTAAACGTTAGACCAGATACTACAAAGCTCTTAGAGGAATATATGGACAGAACTCTCTCTGACATAAGTGATAATGGGATCTTTTCCGATCCACCACCTACTGTAATGAAAATAAAATAAAAAGAAAGATAAGTGAATGGGGCCTAATTAAACTTAAAAGCTTTTTCACAGCAAAGGAAATCACAAACAAGATAATAACCCTCAGAATGGGAGAAAATATTTGCAAATGACACAGCCATCTTCTAGGGATTAATCTCCAAAATATACAAACAGCTCATTCAGCTCAATATCAAAACAACAAACCACCCAACCAAAAAATGGTCACAGGACCTACATGGACAAGACCAAAATATTTCTCCAAAGGAAAAAAATACAGATGGTCAACAAACACATGAAAACAGACTCAACATCACTAAATTATTGGCTAATGCAAATCAAAACTGCAGTGAGGTATCACCTCACACCAGCTAGAATGGCCATCATCAAAAATTCTACAAACAATAAATGCTGGAAAGGGTATGGAGGAAAGGGAACCATCCCACAGCTATTGATGAAAATGTAAATTGACACAGCCACTGTGGAGAACAGTATGGAGGTTTCTCAAAAAATAAAACATAGAGCTACCATATGACCTAGCAATCCCATTTCTAGGCATATATCCAAAGAAAACCATAATTCAAAAGGATGCATGCATCCTTATGTTCACTGCAGAATGATTTACAATAGCCAGGACATGGAAGCAACCTCAAAGTCCACTGAAAAAGGAATGGAGAAAGAAGATGTAGTACAAATATACAATGGAAAATTACTCAGCCATAAAAACGAACAAAACAGTACCATTTGTGGCGATGTGGATGAACCTAGATGAACCTGATGAACTCTGTCATACAGAGTGAAATCAGAAAGAGACAAATGTTGTACAGTATCACTTACATGTGAAAATGGTAGAGATGAACTTATTTGCAAAGTAGAAATAGAGTCACAAATGTAGAGAACAAACTTATGGTTATCAAGAGGGGAAGGGATGGGGTGGGATAAATTGGGAGATTGGGACTGAAATATATACATTACTAATTAGAACTTACTGTATAGCACAGGGAACTCTTACTCAGTGTTCCTGTGGTAACCTAAATGGGAAGGAAATTGAAAAAGAGTAGACATATGTATGACTGATTCATGTTTCAGTACAGCCAGATACTAGCACAACATTGTAAAGCAACTATATTCCAATAAAAATTAATTTATAAAATAAATTTTAAAATGAAAAAAGAGGCAGAGACCAATATAGATGATATTAATATAATGCTCGGGGGAAATGATATGATTCCTGTACTTGTTGGCAAGGGACTGAAACCAGATTCAGAGATGCTTGGTTTAACAAGATTTTGGGCAGTTGCCAGTGAGGTCACTCAAAAAGGTATCCTCAAGCCAGCCACTGAGGGTTTCAAGCAAACTATTGCTCCCTTGGGAAACATGTATTTGTAACTTCTCAGTTCTTAAGGCGGACTTCCAAGCCCGTATCACAGAGAGTGGGTTGCCAAAGTATCATTAATAGAGAGTCCAGCAGAGAACGTCTCCCAACCAGCCTCTCAGGTATGATGACAAAGCCAATGAACAAGAGAAATCTAGTAGGAAGGCTCTGGAGTATCCAGACAGACTAAGGAGTCTACTGCATGGCAAGAAAAGGGATCTGACAGTCACACAGAACTAACATTATTCCTGTGATTCAGGTTGGAGGATGCTGCATCCTCCTCCGTAACCCATTTCTAAAGGTGGTTCAGCCTTGCCTCCCTTCCTTACCAACTTCCCCTCTCCATACGAGGCCACCCTATTATTTCTAGCCTTTGGTAAGTCTTCTGGTCCTATATCAACTTACCACTCTACTGTAATCATAATAGAAACAGACATAAAATAACAAGCCCCTGGGTGTCATTTCTCCATTCTCTGGTTTCTCTGTTTCTCACAATTCTCCAGTTATTTGAAGGACCTGGCAAAAGACCATACCCACCTATAAAAGGGCTGCTGTTTAAAGTAAGTGTAAACACAGAAACAAAATATGAAACAAAAAAGATTTTATGTAACTTATATTTTTTATTCCAACCTAATTTTGGCTTTATTCCTCACCTCCCATTCCCATTCTCTTACTATAAATCCAAACATGGTTTTTATTTTTTTAACAAAATGTTTAAAGTCATGATTATCTAGAGTCATACCATTTTCTTTTCTCCTAAAGGGGGGAGAAACAGCTTTTGTTCTGGTGCTGCATTTTCAAATGCATACAGCATTAAGTGCACATTAATATATTCCTTAGAAGCTATTTAAAATACAACCCTTCATCCTTTGAGGTTATTGACATCTTTATAGTTCACTGACGTATCTATAATACATTATTCATTTTCATGAGTGAAGTGGTAACTGTAATAAAAAACAGGATTTTAATCCCTGAGGTGCCAGTTTAAATGGAAGAAGTTGCGATTACAATACAAGATTTGAAAATAGGCCTTAAATATGGATCATGCTATCTGGATCAAAATCACCTCCATGGCAGTCATTTAAGTTGCATTTACTAAGTTAAGGTAACCCTGCTCTTCCTAGCCCTCTTGCTATAATAATATTTCCTTTTCTATAGAAATAAAACATAGCAAGGAAGTCTGCAGAAACTTCTGAGATCCTCAGAAATCAAGAGAAACCACAAGTCCCATTCCTCTAATCTCCATCCACATTGCTGGAGAGGGTTTTCAGCACCATTCCAAGATCTAGAAAGGTTGATGAAACGACTTGGTTTTTCTACTTCTCCATGTAGCCAAAAGGGACAGATCTGTCATACGGTCTTGAAAATGACAGTGTCCTGCTTGTCTCTGCCACCGTAACATTAGCAGAACTGCATTCCACTCTTAGTGCCCACTGTCTCTGCGGGGCCCTTTCTCTCCCAGGCAGCTAAACAGTGGGGCGTGGGTTCCTGCTCCTGCCCCTAGTAGTAGCGGTTCAGGCTCCTGGTGCCGGGAACCTCAGGCTGGCCATTCATCCAAATCTCCCTGATGATACGTTCCCGCTCCTCCAGCCGCTGGGCTCGCTCCAGCTCCTGCACTGAGGTGAAGACATTCTTGTTCAAAGTCCTTTCAAAGCGCCGATGTCTCCTGACTGAGATGTCAGATGCTGCATCCAAGCTGCCATCCTCACTGTCGCTGCTGTTGCTGCTGCTTTCTTGGTCCTTCAGAAACTTCTGGGAATGCTGACAGCAGTCTGTGTGGCAAGAGATCCTCATCACCAAGGCAGCTAGGGTGAGGACCAGTCCAATACACACACCAGAGACAAAGTACAGAGCTGCTCCCTCGGGATTTTCTGTTGGAGAAGGAGGAAGAAGAGAACATTTGAAAGATGACAACTATATATTCAGAGAGCAAATATGACTTCAGCACAGGATGGACCCCTCTCACCAGGCCCCAAAGCTTTGATGGCTGCAAACAATGCCTTCTCATGTGACAAATTGCATAATGTATTCAAATACAGTTTTCAACAAATAGTGTGGATAAAGACTGTATGGGATTCTTTCACTATTCTTGCAACTTTAACTTTGAAATTATTTGAAAATGAAAAGTTAAAAAATGAAAAAATATTATTTAGCATCTACTATAAGCAAGTAATTGTGCTTAGATGCCATTTGCTTATATTACACAAATCTTTGCTTCTGAATTTTCTCCTGACACTCCTTGAATTATCTTTTAACCGTAGTTGTAGGCAACTTCAGACATGATCCTTACCTCTCAGTACTCATACTCTTACATAAGACCTTCCCCCCCAGGGCTGGACCTAGTGACTTACTTCTAACAGAAGTGATGGATGACTTGAGATTAGGTAACCTAAGACTGACTTCCAACTCACTCATGCTCTCTCTTTCTCACCCATTTGCTCTGAAGCAGTCAGTTCCCATGCTGTGAGCTGTACTACAGAGAGGCCCACATAGTAAGGAACTAAGGGTGGCCTCTGACTAACAACCTTCAAAGAACTGGACTGCACCAATAGCCACGTACGTGAGCTTGGAGGTGTATGAATATGTGTATATGTCTTCTAAATTTCCTTTTGCTTAGTTGTATTTTTTAAGTATTCTATACTTATTAATGTCACACTTGTAATAAGTAATGTTATTTTACTGGAACATAAAATTTTAAAGTGAATCATGTCCTGGTGGATCCTTGAGGTGGCCACAGCCCTGGTCTTGCAGCAATCTTGTGGAACCCCTTCAACAGAGAACCCAGCTAAGCAAATCCCAGATTCCTGACTTACAGAAACTGAGAAAATAAACACTTGTTTTGAGATACAGAGTGTCCCTGAATTACATCATAGTAATTCAAGTTATGCCCCAACCACTGATGCTGAAGAAGCTGAAGTTGGATGGGTCTATGAAGACCTACAAGACTTTCTAGAACTAACACCAAAATAAGATGTGCTTTTCATCATAAGGGATTGGAATGCAAAAGTAGGAAGTCAAGAGATACCTGGAGTTGTTACTCCAAGACAAGTTTGGCCTTGGTATACAAAATGAAGCCAGGCAAAGTCTAACAGAATTTTGCCAAGAGAATGTACTGGTCATAGCAGACACCCTCTTCCAATAACACAAGAGATGACTCTGCACATCTGAACACTCTGAACATCACTAGATGGTCAATACCAAAATCACATTGATTATATTCCTTACAGCAGAAGATGGAGAAGCTTTATACAGCCAGCAAAAACAAGATCAGGAGCTGACTGTGGCTCAGATCATAAACTCCTTATTGCTAAATTCAGGCTTAAATTGAAGACAGCAGGGAAAACAAATAGGCCATCCAAGTATGACCTAAATCAAACTCCCTATGATTATACAGTGAAAGTGACAAATAGATGAAAGGAATTGGATCTGATAGAGGGCCTGAAGAACTATGGACAGAAGTTCATAACATTGTACAGGAGGCAGTGACCAAAATCATCCCAAAGAAAAAGAAATGCAAGAAGGCAAAATGTTTGTCTGAGAAAAGAAGAGAAGTGAAAAGCAAAGAAAGGGAAAGATATATCCATCTGAAAGAAGTTACAAATAATAGCAAGGAGAGATAAGAGCCTTCTTAAGTAAACAATGCACAAAAAATAGAGGAAAACAATAGAATGGGAAAGACTAGAGATCTCTTCAAGAAAATTAGAGATACCGAGGGAACATTTCATGCAAAGATGGGCACAATAAGGGCAGAAACAGTAAAGACCTAGCAGAAGAAATTAAGAAGTGGCAAGAATATATAGAAGAACTGTACAAGAAAGATCTTAATAACATAGACAACCATGATGGTGTGACCACTCACCTAGAGCCAGACATCTTGGACTATGAAGTCAAGTGGATCTTAGGAAGCATTACTATGAACAAAGCTAGTGGAAGTGATGGAATTCCAGCTGAGCTTTAGATGGAGAAATATACCATGTTCATGGATTGGAAGAATCAATATAGTGAAAATGAGTATACTACCCAAAGCAATTTATAGATTCAATACAATCCCTATCAAGCTACCAACAGTATTCTTCACAGAGCTAGAACAAATAATTTCACAATTTGTATGGAAATACAAAAAACCTCGAATAGCCAAAGCGATCTTGAGAAAGAAGAATGGAACTGGAGGAATCAACCTACCTGACTTCAGGCTCTACTACAAAGCCACAGTTATCAAGACAGTATGGTATTGGCACAAAGACAGAAATGTTGATCAATGGAACAAAATAGAAAGCCCAGAGATAAATCCACACACATATGGACACCTTATCTTTGACAAAGGAGGCAAGAATATACAATGGATTAAAGACAATCTCTTTAACAAGTGGTGCTGGGAAATCTGGTCAACCACTTGTAAAAGAATGAAACTAGAACACTTTCTAACACCATACACAAAAATAAACTCAAAGTGGATTAAAGATCTCAACGTAAGACCAGAAACTATAAAACTCCTAGAGGAGAACATAGGCAAAACACTCTCTGACATACATCACAGCAGGATCCTCTATGACCCACCTCCCAGAATATTGGAAGTAAAAGCAAAAATAAACAAATGGGACCTAATTAACCTTAAAAGCTTCTGCACATCAAAGGAAACTATTAGCAAGGTGAAAAGACAGCCTTCAGAATGGGAAAAAATAATAGCAAATGAAGCAACTGACAAACAACTAATCTCAAAAATATACAAGCAACTCCTACAGCTCAACTCCAGAAAAATAAATGACCCAATCAAAAAATGGGCCAAAGAACTAAACAGACATTTCTCCAAAGAAGACATCCAGATGGCTAACAAACACATGAAAAGATGCTCAACATCACTTATTATCAGAGAAATGCAAATCAAAACCACTATGAAGTACCATTTCACACCAGTCAGAATGGCTGCGATCCAAAAGTCTGCAAATAATAAATGCTGGAGAGGGTGTGGAGAAAAGGGAACCCTCTTACACTGTTGGTGGGAATGCAAACTAGTACAGCCACTATGGAGAACAGTGTGGAGATTCCTTAAAAAACTGGAAATAGAACTGTCTTATGATCCAGCAATCCCACTGCTGGGCATACACACTGAGGAAACCAGAAGGGAAAGAGACACATGTACCCCAATGTTCATCGCAGCACTGTTTATAATAGCCAGGACATGGAAGCAACCTAGATGTCCATCAGCAGATGAATGGATAAGAAAGTGGTGGTACATATACACAATGGAGTATTACTCAGCCATTAAAAAGAATACATTTGAATCAGTTCTAATGAGGTGGATGAAACTGGAGCCTATTATACAGAGTGAAGTAAGCCAGCAGGAAAAACACCAATACAGTATACTAACGCATATATATGGAATTTAGAAAGATGGTAACAATAACCCTGTGTACAAGACAGCAAAAGAGACACTGATGTATAGAACAGTCTTATGGACTCTGTGGGAGAGGGAGAGGGTGGGAAGATTTGGGAGAATGGCATTGAAACATGTAAAATATCATGTATGAAACGAGATGCCAGTCCAGGTTCATTGCACGATACTGGATTCTTGGGGCTAGAGCACTGGGATGACCCAGAGGGATGGTATGGGGAGGGAGGAGGGAGGAGGGTTCAGGATGGGGAACACATGTATACCTGTGGTGGATTCATTTTGATATTTGGCAAAACTAATACAATTATGTAAAGTTTAAAAATAAAATAAAATTTAAAAAAAAGAAAAAAAAATCAAGAAAAAGGAGATTCTACTACAGCTGACAATGAACTATGGAGGATATTTATTAATTCTATAATGTTACATCAATGTTTTAATATGCTTTGGAAAACTGGACTTCTATTTAGTATTAATATTAAATATTTCTAAACATTACTGTTCATTAGGCTAATGTAAAAATGTCCTAGGCAATAGATAGTAAATAGTAATTTTTCTGTTTAGCAAAACAGATAAATAGTAATTTACTACCATCTTCAACAACCGTATAGAACAATGGAACATATCTGTACAGCAGGAAAAGGAATGTAACAAATTCATAGCATGAGTAAACATTCAGTGTTTTGTTAAAAAAAAAAAAAAAGATGATGCTGTGAAAGTGCTGCACTCAATAAGCCAGCAAATTTGGAAAACTCAGCAGTGACCACAGGACTGGAAAAGGTGAGTTTTCATCCCAATCCCAAAAAAGGGCACAACTGTGTTCATTTCACATGCTAGCAAGGTAATCCTCAAAATCCTTCCTGCTAGGCTTCAACAGTACTTGAACTGAGAGTTTCCAGATGTACAAGCTGGATTTAGAAAAGGCCAAGAAACCAGAGATTAAATTGCCAACATCTATCGCATCATAGAAAAAGCAAGAGAATTCCAGAAAACACCTACTTTTGCTTCATTGACTATGCTAAAGCCTTTGGCTGTGTGGATCACAACACACTGTGGAAAATTCTGAAAGAGATGGGAATACCAGAGCACCTTACCTGCCTCCTGAGAAATCTGTATGCAGATCAAGAAGCAACAGTTAGAACCGGACATGGAACAATGGACTGGTTCCAAATTGGGAAAGGAGTATGTCAAGGCTGTATATCACCCTACTTATTTAACTTATGTGCAGACTACATCATGTGACATGCTGGGCTTGATAAATCACAGGCTGGAACTGAGATTGCCAGGAGTAATATCTATAACCTCAGATATGCAGATGACACCACACTAATGGCAGAAAGCAAAGAACTCAAGAGCCTTTTAATGAAGGTGAACAGAGAGAGTGAAAAGCTGGCTTAAAATTCAACATTCAAAAAATGAAGATCATGGCATCTGGTCCCATCACTTCATGGCAAATAGATGGGGAAATAATGGAAATAGTGAGAGACTTTATTTTCTTGGGCTCCAAAATCACTGAGGATGGTGATTGCATCCATGAAATTAAGACACTTGTTCCTTGGAAGAAAAGTTCTGACAGATCTAGACAGCGTGTTAAAAAATAGACATCACTTTGCCGACAAAGGTCCAAATAATCAAAGCTATGGTTTTCCAGTAGTCATGTACAGATGTGATATGTACAGTAGTCATGTACATCATAAAGATGACCGAGTGCTAAAGAATTGGTGGTTTTAAATTGCAGTGCTGGAGAAGACTCCTGAGAGTCCCTTGGACAGCAAGGTGATCAAACCAGTCAATCCTAAAGGATATCAACCCTGAATATTCATTGGAAGGACTGATGGCCAAGCTGAAGCTGAAGCTCCCATACTTTGGCCATCTGATATGAAGAGCTGTCTCATTGGAAATGACCCTGATCCTGGGAAAGATTGAGGGTAAGAGAAGGAGGCGACAGAGGATGACATGGTTGAATGGCATCATTGACATTATGATTGCATCATAATGCACCCATTATGACTCAATGGACATAAGTCTGAGCAAGTTCCAGGAGATGGTGAAGGACAGGGTAGCCTAGTGTCATGGTGAGGTCCATGGGTTTGTAAACAGTCAGACAAGACTGAGCGACTGAACAACAGCCTTCTTTATGGTCCAATTCTCACATCCGTACATGACTACTGGAAAAATTATAGCTTTGACTGAAGTGAAGTGAAGTCGCTCAGTCGTGTCTGACTCTGCGACCCCATGGACTATAGCCCACCAGACTCCTCCATCCATGGGATTCTCCAGGCAAGAATACTGGAGTGGGTTGCCATTTCCTTCTCCAGGGGATCTTCCTGACCCAGGGATCAAACCCAGGTCTCCCACATTGCAGGCAGATGCTTTAACCTCTGAGCCACCTAAAGAGGTGGCTTTGACCACTGGCCATCGTAAAGTCTATAAACAATAATTGGTGGAAAGGGTGTGGAAAAAAGGGAAACCTCTCATGCTGTTGGTGGGACTGTAAATTGGACAGCTACTATAGAGAACAGTACAGAGCTTCTTTTAAAAACTAAAAACAGAGCTACCATATGCTATGCTATGCTATGCTAAGTCACTTCAGTCCTGTCCGACTCTGTGCGACCCCATAGACGGCAGCCACCAGGCTCCCCCGTCCCTGGGATTCTCCAGGCAAGAACACTGGAGTGGGTTGCCATTTCCTTCTCCAGTGCATGAAAGTGAAAAGTGAAAGCGAAGTCGCTCAGTGGTGTCCAACTCTTAGCGACCCCATGGACTGCAGCCTACCAGGCTCCTCCATCCATGGGATTTTCCAGGCAAGAGTACTGGAGTGGGGTGCCATTGCCTTCTCCGAGAGCTACCATATGAACTAGCTATCCCACTCCTGAGCATATATCGAAGAAAACCATGGTTTGAAAGGATATATGCAACCCAATGTTCATTGCAGCACTGTTTACAATAGCCAAAACATAGAAGCAACTTAATCTCCATTGACAGACGAATGGGTATACATATAGATACACACACACACACACACACACACACACACACAATGGAATATTATTCAGTCATTAAAAAGAATGAAATGTCATTTGCAACAACATGGATGCACCTGGAGATTATCATACTAAGTGAAGTAAGTCATACAGAGACAGGCAAGTATCATACAATATTGTTTATATACAGAACCTCCCAAAATGATACAAATGAGCCTATTTTTACTAGCAGATACAGGGACAATTGAAGAGGACCCTCCCTTGTGGGGTCTCAGTTCTTCTTAAGAACACTAAGAAGAATCTGAGGTCTTATAAGAACACCTCAAGGGAGAGGTGGGCCAAGCCAAGAGAGGCACTGGTGCCAGAATGAGGAGGTACAGGGATTTTCAAGAGAGGGCTTTTACATACTCATTTAGGCATGCGTGGACTGACAAGTTTTTATTCAAGATTTCTTGTTTCTTGAGGTAAAATTGTATTGCTATAAACTTCCCATTTAGAACTGCTTTCTGCTGAATTCCATAAATTTTGGACCATTGTGTTTTCATTTGTCTCAAGTATTTTTTATTTCTTCTTTGATTTCTTCAGTGATCCAATGGTTATTGAGTAGTAATTATTTAGCTGCCACGTGTTGGGGTTTTTTTTAATATAAATTTATTTATTTTAATTGGAGGTTAATTACTTTACAATATTGTATTGGTTTTGGCATACATCAACATGAATCTGCCACAGGTATACACGTGTTCCCCATCTTGAACCCCCCTCCCTCCTCCCTCCCCATACCATCCGTCTGGGTCATCCCAGTGCACCAGTCATAATTTATTTCTAATCACATAGTGTTGGAATCAGAAAAGATGCTTGATATAACTTCGATTATCTTAAATTTACGATGGCTTGCCTCGCAGCACAGCACGTAGTCAATCATGGACAATGTTCTGTGTGCACCTGAGTAGTCTTCTGCTTTTGGGTAGAATGCTCTATAAACATCAATAAAGTCCAACCTCCTTAAAGTGTCATTTAAGGTCTGTGTTTCCTTATTAATTTTCTGTCCAGATGATCTGTCCATTGATGAAAATAGGGTACTCAAGTCCACACTATTATTGTGTTACTGTCAATTTCTCCCTTTATGTTTATTAGTATTTGCCTTACATATTGAGGCACTTCTATGTTGGGTGCATATATAATTGTTATATCTTCTTCTTGGATTAGACCCTTGATCATTATGTAGTGTCCTTCTTTGTCTCTTACAATAGTCTTTGTCTTAAAGTCTATTTTGTGTGATATGGTATTGCTACTTCAGCTTTCTTATGAATTCCATTTGCATGGAATACCTTCTCCCACCCCCTTACTTTCAGTCTGTAGATGTCCCTAGGTCTGAGGTGGGCTCTTCTGGATGACATATATATGGGTCTTGTTTCTGTATCCACCTCAGCAAGTCTATGTCTTTTGGTTGGTGCATTTAATCCATTTACTTTTAAGGTAATTATTAATATGTATGATCCTATTCCTATTTTCTTAATTGCTTTGGGTTTATTTTCTATAGGTAGGTCTTTTCCTTCTCTGTGTTTCCTGCCTAGAGAAGTTCTTTTAACATTTGTAAAACTGGTTAAGTGGTTCTGAATTCTCTTATCTCTTGCTTGTCTGTAAAGCAACTGGGGTGGGGTTTAGATATCAGCTTGAATCTTTTTCAGCTGGGCCCCCCTCAGTTGCTCATGCCTAACTTCCTACCTAAAAATTTACCAAACAGAAACTGACTCACAGAATTGGAAAAAACTTATGGTTATCAAAGGGGAAAGGTAGAGGAGAGGGATAAACTTAGACTGTGGGACTGAGATACACAAAATACTATATTTTAAATAGATAACCAACAAGGACCAACTGTATAGCATAGGGAAATCTGGTCAATATTCTATAATAACCTAAATGGGAAAGGAATTTCAAAAAGAATAGATATATGTATATTTTCAGCTGAATCATTTTGCTGTACACCTGGAACTAACACAACATTGTAAATATAGTCCAATATAAAATAATTTTTTTTAAAGTAAATGCATCTTGACTTATAATATTTTCAACTTACAGTGGGTAAGTTAAGGAAGATCTGTAATTTACTATTCAACAATAGATAACTTATACAATCATAGATTGAAAGCCAGTGTGGGCATTTTTGAATGACCTCATCAGGTTAATTTGTGGGGAAGTAATTTAAGCTCTTCCTTGGTGAGAGAGAAAAATAAACATTCTGCTGATGAGCAATATAATTGGTGGGTCCAGTGATGATCCCTGTATGATGTGCTCAAAACCCTGTATTTGTGTGTTTTTAAAGAATATAAGTGGGATTATATATTATTTATATTTGCTTTTTAAACTTAAAAATATTTATTAGAAAGGTTTCAACATATGCCAATAGCATTCTTTTTGACTGTTGCATATTTTTCTGTAGTATAGACATCAAAGTTTATTTAACCTTTTGCTTGTTGATAGCATATAAACTGTTTTCAGTTTTTCATTGTTACAATCAATGCTAGAGTCATATCTTTGTGTCCTTGTACACATCTCTTTATGTACATGTAGAATTATTTCTACAGGTTAATTAATTTAGAAACAGAACTTTGCATCAAAGGGCTTAGGCATTCTGAGGTTTTATACATTTCAAATTCTACCTAAAAATGGTTCTATTAGTTTGAACACAGCATATTGAACCCATGTGTTTATGATCCCTCCTTCTCTCTGAAATACCCACTGAAATGACAGTGACACATATAAAATAGATTCAAATTATAGGTATTTTTATGAAGAAAAGAATAGAGAAGAAAATAGAAGACATGAAGAATCAACGTAAGAGTAGCCAACAGTGTAATATAATGAAAAAGGAGTGACGTCAACATCATGGTAGTGTGAGTCTACTTTTTGTCCCTTCTTTTTAAATAAACACAAACAAGAGCACCTCTGTGGGCACAGTGTGTGATCTATCAACATAAACCAAAGGACCGGGGAGAAATCTCGCCTACCTGTTCATCTGGTAACAGATAAATCCTTGGTTTGGTTTGCAGAATCAGCAGAGTGAGCAAACCTGCCCCAACAACTCCCAGCCATAACTGGGGAAAACCTGGAGATTTCTGATTTAGGAAAATACTCGCAGATGAGGGAGAATTTGTAAAAGTCCAGCCCTATGGAGGTGATCAGAGCACACCACTGGAGGGAACACACACACACACACACACACACACACACACACACACACACACGACTCTGAATGTAGCAGAGAGGGAAAAAGGAACTTGATCAGCTCTGCCCCTCCCCACAAGCTGACACAATAAGAGACTGAACTATCTCATGATGACTTCTCCACAGGTGAAAAGGAGATGTAGTGAGTGCACGGCTACCCCAGCTGTACTAGATGCTGCACACAAGAAATCCACTTTTCTCCAGAAACAGTAAGAGTACTGGAAGCGGGGACCTCCATTACTGGGAAGCAGGGGAGAGATCAGGAAAGGCTAAATAAGAACATCAAAAGGTCATGGGTCCTACTGTCTGTGCTCAGAGCTTCAGCAGGAAGTCCACTTAAGAGCCCCTGGGAGGCTCAGCCAAGGATCTCCCCACTAGCGGGTGGTCACCCTCAATGTCCCAAGAACTAAAACCATACCTCCCCTCACTCTAGGGTGGCTTCTGTGGGCAGAGACTGGTAGCAGGAGCAAGTACAGTAAAAGGAGTGCTATGACAAAAACAGACCAGGATCTGTTGGCAAAAGAGAAAACCAAACTTGAGCTATAGCTCTACTTTCTGGAAAAACAGGAGAGGTTTCTAGCAGCTAGCCACATGAGTTGTAAAAACCACAGAAGACATAAAAGCTTATGAATTCTGCCACATGAGGGAGCAAGAAGTGCAAAGTAGGTGTATAAATACGAGGTCAGAGAGAACCCCAGAGAGAACAGGATTAACAAACAGTATATACCCTATCTGAAGGCAACTAGCGAAGATTTGAGAAGTGTCTGATACAAGAAAGGAAGAATCAAGAAAACACATCACCAAAAGATAATCCATCGATAACCGAGCTCAAAAGTAGAAACAAAATTATAATTGATCCAATAAGGAATTAAACATAGCTGTTTTGAGGAAACTATAGACTACAAGAAACACAGAAGACAATTCAATGAAACCAAGGGGAAAATGCATGCACAAAATGAGAAATTCAGCAAAAAGTTAAAAACCATAAAAAAGAACCAAACAGAAATTCCAGAACTGGAGAATTTGATGATTAAAATAAAAATGCAATAGAGAGAATCTGCAGCAGGGTAGATCAAAGACTAGCAACCAGGAAGATAGTGATTTTGAAATAACCCAATCAGAGGTGAACAGAGAAAAAAGAATGAAAAAGTGGGAAGAAAAGTGTGTGTAATCTATGGGATTCAATCAAATGTACAAATATTTAGCATAATTGGAGTTCCAAAAGGAGAAATGAGGGGCATTAAGTTTACTTAAAGAAACACTAGCTAAGTACTTCACAAACCTAAGGAGAGACATAGATAATCCAAGTTTACGAAATTAATAAGTCATCCTACTATCTCAATGCAAAAGATTACCAAGAACTCATTATCATGAAATTGTCAAAAATCAAAGAAAAAGAGAGAATCCTTAAAAAGCTAGAGGAAAAAAGATAGTAAACTTGCAAACGAACCCTCATTAGGCTATCAGAAGATTCATTGGCAGAAATGCTATATAGGTCAGGAGAGCATAGAATGATATATTCAAATTGTTGAAAGAAAGAAAGCCAGCCAAGAATAGTTTATCTGGCAAAGTTATCCTTCAGATATCAAGGAGAAAATATGCTAATTGGTGATGTGCTGTGCTATGCTTAGTCACTCAGTTGTGTCTGACTCTTTGTGACCCCGTGCACTATAGCCTGCCAGGCTCCTCTGTCCATGAGGATTCTCCAGGCAAGAATACTGGAGTGGGTTGCCATGCCCTCTTCCACGGGATCTTCCCAACCCAGGCATCAAACCCAGATCTCCCACATGGCAGGCGGATTCTTTACCATCTGAGCCACAAGGGAAGCCATTGGTGACATGAAAATATATTAAAGTATAAAACACACTGGTAAAGGTAAATATACTGTAAATGCAGTTTCAGATTTTTGAAAACTAATTCTGTAATAGCATGGTGTGTTAACCACATAACTACAGTTTAAAGATTAAAGAGTATTAATAACTATAACACTATCATCTTTTAAAGAATCAGATCAGATCAGATCAGATCAGTCACTCAGTCGTGTCCGACTCCTTGCGACCCCATGAGTCGCAGCACGCCAGGCCTCCCTGTCCATCACCAACTCCCGGAGTTCACTGAGACTCACATCCATCGAGTCAGTGATGCCATCCAGCCATCTCATCCTCTGTCCTCCCCTTCTCCTCTTGCCCTCAATCCCTCCCAGCATCACAGTCCTTTCCAATGAGTCTGTTAAAGAATACACAATATTAAAAAGAGGTAAACTGTGACATCAAAATGTAAAGAGGGGAGTAAAATGGTGGACATTTCATATGTGAACAAAAAGCTTTCAGTCTTTCACCAATTAGTATGTTAGCTTTGGGCCTGTCATATATTGGCTTTATTATACTGAGATGCATGCATGTGTGCTAAGTCGCTTCAGTCATGTCCGACTTTTTGTGAACCTATGGACTGTACTCTGCCAGGTTCCTCTGTCCATGGGATTCTTCAGGCAAGAATACTGGAAAGGGTTGCCATGACCTCCTCCAGGTGATCTTCCTGACCCAGGGATCAAACCCTTGTCTCAGGCATCGCCTGCATTGGCAGGCAGGTTCTTTTAACACTAGAGCCACCCAGGAAGCCCATATTGAGATATGTTCTTTATATACTCAACTTGTTTAGGGTTTATCATTAAGGAAAATTGAATTCTGTAAAATGCTTTTTCTGTATCTATTGAGATAATCAAGGAAAGAAAAGGAGATGAAATCATCATCTTACAGAGATACCTGCAGTCCCATGTTTATGGCAGCATTATTTACAACAACCAAGATACGGAAACAACCTATCAACAGACGAATAGATTAAAAAAATGTGAAATGTATTACAATATTATTCAGCCATTAAAAACAGGAGATTCTGCCATTTATAACATGGATGGACTTCAAAGGCATTATGCTAAATTAAATAAATCAGACAGAGAAAGACAAATAATGTATGATATCAGTAACACGTGGAATCTTAAAAAGTTGAACTCATAAAAGCAGAGTAGAATGCTGGTTACCAGGGGCTGAGGGGTGGGAGAACTATGTATATGTTCAAATGTACCCATTAGCTACTAGTAGATAAATTAGTTCTGGAGACCTAATGTAAGGCATAGTCATTATACACAACAATATTTATTATAGACTTCAAAATTTCTAAGAGACACGATCTTAATTGTTCTCATCACAAAAAAGAAAGATAATAATTATATGACATGAAATAGGTGTTAGCTAATGCTACAAGAGTGATCATGCAGCAACACAGAAATGTATAACTTTATACACTTATAAACCTTAAATCTATACAATATTATATGTCAAATTATATCTCAATTAAAGAAATAAAGGAAGGAAGGAATGAAAGGAAGGTAGAAGGAAGGGAAGGATGGAAGGGAGGGAGGGAGGGAGAAAAGAAAGAAAGGAAAGAAGAGAGGAGGAGGCTGAAATATTAAAAGAGTACTGTTCAGTTGCTAAGTCTCTAACTCTTTGCAACCCCATGGACTGCAGTACACCAGGAACCTCTGTCCTCCACTATCTCCCGGAGTTTGCTCAAATCATGTCCATTGAGTCAGTGATAATCTATAACCATGTCATCCTCTGCCACCCACTTCTCCTTTTGCCCTCAATCTTTCCCAGCATCCGAGTCTTTTCCTATGAGACAGCTCTTCACATCAGGTGCCCAAAGAATTGGAGCTTCAGTTTCAGCATCAGTCTTTCCAATGAATATTCAGGGTTAATTTCCTTTAGGATTGAATGGTTTGATCTCCTCTCAAGAGTCTTCTCCACCACAGTTCAGCACTCAATCTTCTTTATGGTCTAACTCTCATATCCGTACATAACTAGTGGAAAAACCATAGCTTTGACTATACAGACTTTGTCAGCAAAATGATGTCTCTGTTTTTTAATACACTGTCTAGGTTTGTCATAGTTTTCTTCCAAGGAGCAAGTCTTTTAATTTCATGGCTGTGGCACCATCCACAGTGATTTTGGAGCCCAAGAAGATAAAATTGTCACTGCTTCCACTTTTCTCCTTCTATTTGCCATGAAGTGATGGCAACAGAAAAAAAATCCATCAAATCATCATAATCTCACAACCTGAATATAACTACACACTATGAAATACAGTGAAGTGAATTTTCTCCCTTCTTTCTCCTATATATATTTACTTGGTTATTGTCAGTTTATATACAACTTATATATTTTACTCTGGATATACTTTTTGGTTGCTTTTACAATGATTTTTTTTTAGAGTAGTTTTACACTCAGAGGAAAATTAAGAGGAAGGTACAGAGATATCCCATATACCTCCCAACCTTACACATGCAATAGCTTCCCCCATTATCAACATGTCCCAGCAGAGTGGTACATTTGCTACATTTGGTACAATTACTATGTTTATTACATGACACTACATAGACACATAATAACCCAAAGGCCAGTGGTTATACCAGGGCTTGCTCTTGGTGGTGAACTATCAGTTTCAAAAAACATATAATGACATGTATCCATCCTACAGAGCATTTTTACTATCCTAAAAATCCTGTGCTCCACCTACTCACCCTTCTCTCCAAGGATATACAGTTTATATAATGTAAATGTCTCTGTATTGCTCCATAGTCTTCTAGTCAATCATACCTAATAATGGCTACATAGTATTCTACCCAGTGAATTCACCACACATTACAAAAACAGTTTCCTACCTTTGAATATTTAGGTTGTTGCCAATTTCTTTTTATGTTAAAAATGATGGAAGGAGAATTTTTGTGCTTAACACTACTCTTTTTTTTGCTTGTTTCACTTACAGCTTTTATAATGGATTCTCAGAATAGAAATCTTCATGTCAAAAGGGTATATAATTTTATACCTCTTAAAATACATTGCTAAGTGAATGTTCAAAAATGGTACATTAATTTGTTTTGCCAACAGCTATGTATGAAATTACCACTTTCACCAAACTCTCCAAGAAGATATATTCCAACTGTTGAAAAATTTTTTTAATTTTTTGTCAGTGAATGGTCACTTTATTTCACAAAAATTTACTGTGAGTCTACAATGCCTTTGACTTAGAGACATAAAGGTTGTTAGCCCTCACCAGATTTCCATATAAAGGGGAATACTAGAAAATAGAAATTACAATACTTTCTTAAATCCCCAAATTTGTGACTATCAATTGAGCAATGGTGGGCTACACTCCCTCATTGCTGAGATCATCTCCCTCAGGCCAATCTCATAGGCACAAGTGATTCAAATTCTGGTTAAATATTACATGGAGAAAAATAATTCCCCAAAACTTATTCATTGAAAAAATTACCATAAGCAAAGTTAAATGACAAATGCTAAACTGGGGACATTATTTGAAATATGTAACAGAGATGAAGAGCTAATATATAAAGAGTACCTAGAAAAAGCATTAAGAAAAAGACAATCAATGAAGGAAATGAACAAAAAATATTAATAGCTCACAGAAAAGTAAATACAAATAGTTCTTTAAAACATGTGAAAAGATGCTCACTGAAAGCAGGGGTTGGCACACTATGGTTCACAAGCCAAATCTGGCTAGCTAGCTGTTTTGTTACTTGCTCATAGCTATGCCCATTTGTTGACGTTTTGTCTATGTCTGCTGGCATGCTACAACAGACTTGAGAGTTAGAATAGAGACTGCATATGGCCTACAAACCTAAAAATATTTACTACCTGGTTTTTTAAAGAAAAGTTTACTGACCTGTGACCTGGATAAAAAAAATTAAATGACATTTAGATACTATTTTTAATGTAGCAGACTGTCAAAAATCCAACAGCTTGAAAATACTATAACAGGGTCTTCTCACACATCTTATGAACAGTAAATTTGTGAAACTTTTTAAATGGCAATTTGGTAATACTTATCTTAAGCAGTAATTTATTTATACTTGGTCAAGCAATTCTACTTTTGAGAATTTATTCTACAAATCCACTTGATCATGTATGTATGCCATGGTTATTTATTGCAGGTTATTTATCCCATTCAAAAAGATTCAAATCATTCCCACTGGAGGACTGGTTAAACCGATTCATCTATATAATGAAAACAGTATGTAGTTATCTGAAAGAATGAGGACGCTCTCTATATACTGATATTAAATACTTTTATAATATATGTTCAGTGAAAAAAAGTTAAGTACAATACAGTACATAGGATATGCTAACTGTCTATAAAAGTGGGGAGGATGAGGCTGTTGAGCTCAGAGTTTCTTACATCTGCACAATGAACACTGGAAAGGTGCAGAGAAGACTGGTAATACATCAAACTTTGGGACTGGAAGGAGGGGCAGCTCTGGAGTAAGACCTCTTACTATATGCCCTTTTATATTATTTGATCATTGAACAATATTCATTCACTAACTTGTTGAATACCTAGTAGGTACCAGGCCCTATTCTTGTGCTAAGGATATGGCAGTCAATAAAAGAAACACAAATCTCTGTGCTCCTGGGAACTTACATTCTAGTAAGCTAGTAAGGAGATAGGTAATAAACAAGATAAATAAAATAGGTGGTATGTTCTAACCACCTATTTTGGTGATAAGGAGAAAACAGAAAAACATAAGAAAGAAGATATGATGTATTGAATGTATGCTGGAGGCAAGGAAGTTAACAGAGTGACCAGAATCTCACTAAGAAGTAGTGAGATTCTAAGATTTTTAAGGAAAAAAAAAATCTAAAAATGGAACAGTGAGGCTGGAGAATGTATTATCAATTAAAAACACTGAATTAAAAAAGAGCAACCATTCAGTTTAATTTTTTAAACAATGCTCTTAGAAGTTATTAGTATTAATTATTAATAAGATTATTATTGATGAGATTATATCCTTATTTTAATTTACTGTATTATGATCTCAAAGGGTTGCTTTCAAGTAGTTAAAACAAGAAGCTTTTACTGCTCCAATTCAAGTGCTGAGATAGAGGAAAGTAAGTGTGTAGGGAGAACACATGGATGATCCTTAGGTGGATGGGCACGTAGGTCAGAATGGGGAGTGAGGGGAGAAGATGGCTGAGTGAGTTCTAAAGACTAGGAAGGAGTTAGCCAATCCAAGACTGAATGAAAGAATTCTTGGAAAAGGAAATGACTGTGCAAAAGCAAAGAGATGAGCAAAGGCCAGGCAGATGGTTCAGAATAACCCAAGCGAGGTCTTGGTCAGGGAGGACTATAACTAAATAAAAGTATGGAGATGTCAAGGTAAGCATTAAAAGCCCTGGTAAGCCATATAAAAAACTGCAGATTGGAGTACCTCAAACTATCCCTAAATCCCTTCTCCCTTTCTTGTCTCTCTCCTAGCATGTTTTCTAAATCCCAGCATGACTGACATCTTGAGATGGTTATTTCTTTGTCATTGGGGTTGTCTTATGCATTGCAGTATGTTTCTCTACCCACTAGATGCCAGTAACAGTCCCTCTTACCTGTTATTACAATCAAAAATATCTCCAGACATTGTCAGAAATCCCCTTATAGGGCAAAATCACCCCTGATTATGAACCACTGGTCTGGAAGTTGAAAAAGCTAGAATTCTCACTTTTCCAGCCTCCCTTGCAGCTAGAAATCACTACGCAACACAGGTCTAGCCAATGAAAGATGAGAGGTGGTCTACTGGAACTTCCTTCCTTTTTCATCCTTTCAATCCTTACTTCAAAGGTAAAAGCAACAGCAGCAATTATGCAGCCATGAGATGATAAGCATAAAAGAAAAACCATGAGAGTCAGAGAAGCTGGCCCCTACATTTGTGAGCTAATGCTAGCAATCACCTACCTCCAGACTCTTCCCATAGGAGTGGGTTTGATAACTCCTATGCATTTAGGCTACCAAATTGAAGGTTTCTATTTTTGTAGCTGAAAACAATCCTAACTGTTAAAGCATACAAAAGTGTTTGGATTATTTCCTAGATTCTAAAAATTAAAAAGACTTTCATCATCATATCTACATTTTACATTTCACTACAAAACACAGGCAATAGAGGTTGGTAGACCATGGAAAATACCATTATGGCAAATCAGGCAAAAACATGAATGAGCTTAAGTCAACTCAGTGATAGTGGGAATAAAGTAGAAAGGATGCATTTCAGGGACATTGAAAGGTGAAATGGATCTTATAAATGAAATTGTAAATAATTGGATATGGGCAGTGAAGAAGATACATCAAAGGCTAAAACTCATACTTCTGGTGTAGGTGATGTCCTAGATGGAACACAAAATATAAGGAGCATATTTAATTTGTAAATGATGTTACTGACAAGAGATTAATTTCCAAAATATACAAACAGCTCATAAAGCTTAATATTAAAAAAATAAAAAATGGGCAGAAGACCTAAATAAACATTTTTCCAAAGAAGACCTACAGATGGCCAACAAATACATGAAAAGTGCTCCACAGTACTAATTATTAGAGAAAGGCAAATCAAAACTCTAATCAAAACCAGTCAGAATGGCCATCATTAAAAAGCCTGCAAATAATTAATGCTGGAGAGGGTGTGGAGAAAAAGGAACTGTCTTAACACTGTTGATGAGAATGTTATCTGGTGCAGCCACTATGGGAACAGTATAGAGGTTCTTTAAAACACTAAAAATAGAGTTACCATATGATCCTGCAATCCCACTCTTGGGTATATACCTGGAGAAAACTCGAATTTGAAAAGACACATGCACCTCAATGTTCAAAGCAGCACTATTTACAATAGCCAAGACATGAAAGCAACCTAAATGTCCAACAGGTGAATGGATAAAAATATGGTGTGTATACACACACACACACCACAATGGACTGTTACTTAGCCATAAAAAAAAAAAAAATGAAATGATGCCATTTACAGCAACATAGATGGATCTAGAGATTATCACACCAAGTGAGGCAAATTAGAGAAAGATAAGTATCATTATATCACTTATATGTGGAATCTAAAAAATGATAAATAATGAACTTAATTACAAAACATAAATAGACTCACAGACACAGAAAACAAACTTGGAGGGACCTCCCTGGTGTTCCAGTGGCTAAGACTCCACGTTCCCAATGCAGGGGGCCCAGGTTTGATCCCTGGTCGGGGGATTAGATTCCACATGCTACAACTACAGATCTCACACGGCACAATAAAAATTGAAGAGCCCACGCACCACAACTAAGGCCTGGCACAACCAAATAAGGAAATAAAAATAGATACTTTAAAAAACAAACACAGTTACCAAAGGGGAGAGGCAAGAGAAGGATAAAATAGAAGTTTGGAATTAACATATACATACTAATACTACTATATATAAAATAGGTAAACAACGAGGTCCCACTGTATAGCACAGGAAACTATTCTCAATATCTGGTGATAAGCCATAATGGAAAAGGATCTGAAGAAGACATTATATATATTATATACATATAGTTAAAGAGGATAATATTCCATTCCAGGCCAAGTTGAATTTGAAATGCTTATGGCACATTTAAGTGGTAATGTTCATGACATTTAGATACTTAGATAGAGAAGTCAGAAAAAGAGTAAAGCAGTGGTATATATATATATATATATATATCAAATTTTTAAATTCCAATAAAATAACATTACTTACTGCAAAAGTAATATCAATGAAGTATAGAATACTTAATAATACAGCTAAGCAAAAGAGAATTAAAAATACACAGACATATTCATACAATCCCAGCATCCAGATACAGTTTGTAGTAAAAAAATACATATGTATACAATTCATATACGTATGAATATATACACTTAACAGGATTATACTGCATATGCTGTGTGGTAACAGACTTTGTTTACTTAGTAGCACATCATAAACATCTTTCTATTTAAATTAATATTCACCTACTTTTATGATTTTTTTTTTTACTGTTATAAATAGTTCTGAGACAAATTGTCTTCACAGTAAAATTTTGGCCCATAACCTTAATGATTTCACTAGGATAAATTCCTACTTGTGGAATTGCTGGCTAAATGTTGTTTTAAGGCTTTTGACAGGTGTTCCCAAATCATTTTCTGGAGAGGCTGTGGCAATTCATAACCTCATTAGTGTATGTACAAACACTCATCTCCCTACACTTTCTCCAAAACTGAAATTATAAACATAATCACTCAAATATTTGACAATTTTATAAAATAAAAATGCTAACCTGTTGTTTTCATTTTGCATTTAATTTCTAAAACCTGAGCTGCTTATGTTTTTCAGCAATTTGTATTTTTTCTTTGGCAAACTGCTGCTTCTTATCCTTTGCCCCTTTTCTTTTAAAACATTTATTGATTTGTAAGAGTTCTTTACATATTAACTTTAACCTTTCTTCATTAATGCAACATTTTATTCTTAGTTGCATTTGCCAACTAAGGGTACATTTTGATAAACAGATATTTTAAATTACTGGAATGGTCAAGGTTTGAAATGGTGAAGAATGGGAAGAATGTGAATGGGAACAAGATGTATCCAAAAGCAAATAGAAAGAATGATGCAATATTAGGCTCAGCAAAGGCTGGATTCCATGAATTTCTAATTGTTTCAATCTTCAAAGTTTTAAGAGTGGTTTCTTGAGTGCAGAGAAAGAAAGGGGAGAAAGGATTCACTTAAGAGTTGGAATTTTGTCTGTTGGTTTAGTCAGAAACGAGACACAGGAATAAGGGAATTATGTGTATTAGCAAGGGTGTTGCTAAAATGATGGATCATATGAATGAGGCAATTGATAAGCTGGGAGAAACTAGGAGAGGTTAGGGGATGCTATATTCACCTTTGAGAAATGAAATATTTCCTGCCATAAAGCACTAAATTCTTTAACTTGGAGTATCTGATTTTCTTTAATTAACAATCACCTTCTGATGTTAAGACTACCTGCCCCTTGTTGCAAAACTTCTATATAACTTGGCTCCTCCCTTGCTTCCTGGGAGCGGTTCTCTCAGGGTCACTTGAAATGCTGTCTTCCAGGCTTGCAACCCCCCAAATTTCCACTGAATAAAATATTACTCTCAATTTTTATTAATAGGTTGTGAATATTTTTTAAGTCAACACTTTAATATTTTAAATGTTTTAATTCATTTCCTTTATAGTCAGGCAGTCTTCTAGATCACGCTTGGAATTAATTTTTAGCCACCAAATCTACTTACTAGTTCTAATGCATTTTATTTTAGCTACTCTACTTTCCATTTCCTTGCATTCTCTTTTTATCCCAGCCCATACTTAAAAGAAAAATTATTTTCCTGTATCCTAAGCAATATTTAATTCCAGAATATGGAGCGGGAAGGAAAAAGTTTGAAGGAGGAAGAAAAACAGGGCCACGTACCCTTTCACCATAAGATCATAAGACACATGGTAAACCAGGGCATTCAATGAGTTACCACGTTCAATGATCACAACTCAGGGTTATGCTGGCCAAAATGGAAATCTGCCAGGTACTTCCTGTGCTGAGAACAGTTTCAAAGTCCAATAACCTGTTTATTCTCACCAGAGGTATTTTCTTACAACAGCTTATTTGCAAGTGTCATCTGAGACCTTGGAAACTTCAGACCCTCCCTGTCATACCCCACTTCATTTTGGGGTGTTTTGACTTGACTATAGACTTGAGGAGACCATCATTCAATTGCTTGTGAAAACATGATACCATAGTTTCAAACATCTCTTTTCCAGTTCCAGTGTCCTTTCTCCCCAGAATAGCCTAGAAGAAAGGGCAGAACTGGGATTCCTTTGATGTGTGGGTACCCAGGTAAGGAGGCTCCTGGAACTAGAACTTCCTTTTGATACTGAGCAGGGTCATGTGGGTCTCCTGGGCACAAAGCCTTTCTATGTCCCCCATTTCTTTGATTACAGAAAATAGCCTTCATTCAGCCTCCATGACCTTTGCTGAGTTCCAACGGGTAGATTCTAGCAGTTGTTAATTAGGGAAGGGAGAGAATGCAAGACTGGGGAGAAACATTCAAGAGAAACAAGTTATTCAGTCTTGGGGCACAGTCCTGGTTCCCCATCAACAGATACACACAATATCTTTGATCTGTTTTTCAGATACTGAAACCCCCTTCCAAGTGGGAGAAATTATCAGTTAATTATAGTATTGCTGACCACAAGTATGTAGACCCAGACTAGTTGGAACCTGAACGTTTATGATGCTGCATCCTACTTACCATCAACCTATAAGAAGAATGCCCATGAGGTGATCATGCCCTCTTTGAACAATTACTATGAACTTTCAATCTTCTCCAAGTGGGAACACATAGTTTTTTGAGGCAGGAATCCACTGTGTCCCTCTTTGCCTGGCAAAGTAATAAAGCTATCCATTTCTACTTCACCTAAAACTGTCTCTGAGATTCGATTTGGCACCAGTTTGTAGAGAAGCTGAGCTTTTGGCATCACTTTGGGAAGTGAGGAGCTGACTGATGACCTGAGCCTTTGCTGATCTGAGAAGGGAGAACCATGGACTCGATACATGTGAAGATGACATGCGGCATCTTGCCAACCACTAAGGAGCCAGCCAAGCTCCTGAGAAGTCTTCCATTCTAAAATCAGATTGCACGTCATCCAAGATGCTCTCTCAGCAAGAAGCCATGAACTTCCTTTATCCTCAATCCTGGCTCAGATTTGACATTGTAAATAGAAGAGTCAGGTTTTGTATTTGAACTCTGAGGTCATCACATGTCAACCCTGACTAGAGAACTAGAAAGTAAAACCAGGCTCTCAAAGGACATCTATTCAGAACCTCAGTCCCTTCCTTTTTATACAATAGAGATATTAAAATAAAGAAAAGTCAACTACCAAAGCTTAAAAAACTCACTCCAGCAGCAGAAAATCAGTTTGGTCATTGAAACCATTGAGCATTTTCATGCATTTTTAAAATTTTCCAGCTTTATTGAGGTATATTTTCATGTATTTTTAAATGACTCCTTTTATATGTACAGCACCTGTTCTCAAGAAATGATCTTGAGAAAGTCAGCCAGCTTCCTAAAAGAAAACAACCTGGAATCAAGGAAAAGGCAAATACTAGACTCTCTCAGACTCATACTTTTTGTTTCCATGTCTCCCAGAGAGTTATCAAACTTCTCCACATAGCCCCCGAAACACAGACCACACACACACACACACATACACCCCCTACGCAGGGTTGAGAACCACTGCTTAGAAAAAATCAGGCTGAGGCTACTCCATTCTGGCCTTTCATATCAGAGTTAAATGCTTAATGACAGAAGCCAACAGCAGCCCCAGGCTACTTCATTCACTCACTTGAGCCCAAAAGGAAACCAAACATTATATAAAGCTCTTAGAACTCCTCCCATTTGCCAAATTAGAGAAAACTTAACTTTCAAACCAGATTTTCCATTCAAAACTCAGTAACACAGAGCCCCTCTGATAAGTCTGCATACCATTTTTCTCCTGAGTAAAAGGCCAGAGATGGCCACTCAGGAAATGACTCTGCCCAGCCCAAGGCCTCAGACCTGGCCCAGCTGAGACTGGACAACTACCTGAGACAAAGGAATAGGCCGCTAGGATATTGCTGAGCAAAGCCATGTCCATGCACTCGGGGATCACCAGTTCCGTGTTGTGGCAGAAGGGCAGCCTCGATGTGACATCCAGAGAAGGCCTCCTGGAGATGCTTTAGCTGGATCAAGGTGGCCACCCTCCCTCTCTTCTCTTCTGTTTGGGAACACAAAGTGAGTGATGAGAACACATTCTGATTTCCTGAAGCTGTGTTCCAGGTAGCCTGGGCTCAAGAACAAAAGTCAGTTTAATTTCCCAGCCAGGGGGCTGCAAAGACCTGAGGTTTTATTCCCTTTGCTGTAACAGCTTCTTGGCTTTCAAAGCAGCAGTAACTGCTTAGGTAGTTTCTTCCTGGCCTTTCTCCTTTCTTTTCCCTGCATGCATGCGTGCTAAATTGCTTCAGTCATGTCCGACTCCTTGCGACCCTATGGACTATAGCCTACCAGGCTCCTCTATTCATGGGATCCTCCAGGCAAGAGTACTGGAGTGGATTGCCATGCCCTCCTCCAGGGGATCTTCCTGACCCAGGGATTGAACCCATGTTTCCTGCATTGGCAGGTGGGTTCTCTTCTGCTAGCACTACCTGAGAAGCCCTTCTCTTCCCCATCTCTTTCCCATTTCCCATTTAAACATTTCTCCCTCATCTTTCTGTGATATGTTTCATTTCATTCTTGCTGGTTTGTCTATGAGGTGCAGTCCATTGTCATTTTAGTCACTGCATTTTACCCCCAAGCCACAGCCTGCTCTTCACTTGGCTCTGCTTTCCCCTGTACTGTTGGCACTCGGGTACTTTGATCAGTTTGCCTCATCCCATATATCACCAGATGTGGATTCTTGGAAATGGATCAGAGCTGGCTCTTTTAGAACTGCTAAAGTGGTTCCAGTTCTAAAATGCCCCCAAGAAGTTGGGAGCTCAAGCATGTTCCCTGCCCCTAGCTCCATGACTCCACTGTGATAGTGGTGGGCTAACCAAACACATATGCAGTGCTATGAGCTACCTGTCAAAGCAACTGTATCACTGGGGTTCCAAAGAGGAACTTGGGATCTCAATATTCAGTGGCTCAGCCTCTGGCTGGGGGGACACATTCTTTCCCCAGCTGCTACCGTTGCTCAGGCCCAGCATCTTCATTACCAGTTGATTCAGTGAAGCCCTGGCAGACAGCTGAGGCTTTCAAGTGGCAAAGATTTTAATGATTCCTATTCAGTGCCACTCTCCAGCTGAAAACAGGAAACTGAGTCACAGGGTATGGAGGGATGTCAGGTTGGGGTAAGTAGTGAAGTGAAGTGAAAGTCACTCAGTCGTGTCTGACTCTTTGCGACCCCATAGACTATACAGTCCATGGAATTCTCCAGGCCAGAATACTGGAGTGGGTAACCTTTCCCTTCTCCAGGGGATCTTCCCAACCCAGGGATTGAACCCAGGTCTCCTGCATTGCAGGCAGATTCTTTACCAGCTGAGCCACAAGGAAAGCCCTGAGGAAAGTAAGAGAAGCAGAACGCTCCAGTCCTTGCAGAAGAAACAGGTTCTCAGATGGGTCTCAGACATTGGTTACCATGGATCACATATAGAGGGCTTGGAGAACCACAGTTCCATAGGTGGGTGGAATGGGTAACAACAGGTAAGGCAACTCTCACTTTGATGAATTCCAATGGGCTTATGGAAGACTAAAGCAAGGAAAGACAGACCAACCCACAGGTAAGACAGAAACCAACATAAGGTCCTTGGAGCAGCCAGAGGCCTAGGGAGAAGCAGGATGAGGAGTGGGAGCTAGGGGGCTCTGAGAGGGGACTAGGTGCTGCTTAGGGGCCCCTGTATCTCTGAGCCCTCAATGCCATTTGAGTTCCTAAATGGTGACAACTAGATGATATACGTGAAGACTTGGAACCACCATACTGAGTTCAGAGACTTCTGAACTGGAGGTCTAAGGACTTCAGGACCTAGGAAGAAAGTGAAGTCAATGAAAAATGGAGTATGTAGTGGGACAAAGCTATTTCAGGTCCATTCCCTCATTTCTATCCCCATCTAAAATTTACTATAGTGCAAATCTCATTTCATTTCTGTGAGTTTTCCAATAGTCTCCTAACTGATGCTTCTGCCAATAACTCTTCCTATTCAACCTAGCACCCACTCTCACCAACAAGATTATATATAAAGTACAAATCTGATCATTTCACTCCATGGTCCAACCCTTCAACTAATCCTCATTAAACTTAACAACACATATCTACTTTCACAATATATGACCTCTATTTTAGCTCCTAATTCATCTCCTAATCAAGTCTACACTCTTACACATATACATAGAGATAGAAATATGCCTAATACTTCAAAAATACTCAATTACTTTCAGTTCCCCAAATATACTAAGGTCTTTTACCTTTTCATGCTTTTTGTTATACCCTTCCTTTTGCCTAAAAGCCCCTCCTCCTTTTATCTGTCTGGCTAATGTTTCCTTTAAGAAATAATTCAAAAGTTCTATGATAGTCTCAAAATCATGAAGACTTCCCTTTTTAAGAAATAGAAAAATCCATACTAAAATTCATATGGAATATCAAGCAATCCAAATAACCAAAGCAGTCTTAAATAAACAAAAAAAGCTGGAAGCCTCACCCTTCCTGATTTCAAAACATATTACAAAGCTACAGTAACCCAAACAATATAGTACTTGCATGAAGACAGACATATAGATAAATGGAATAAAATAGAGAGCCAAGAAATAAAACCTTATATATATGGTTCGATTATTTTCAACAAAGGAGCCAAGACCATACAACTTGGAAAGAATAGTCTTGTTGAGAAAACTGGATATCCACGTGTGAAAGAATGAAGTTGAACCCTTACCTTACACCATACTAAAAGAATTTAACTAAAAATGGATAAAAGACCTAAATGGAAGAGTTAAAATTATAAAGCTCCTAGAAGAAAACACAGAGGAAAAGTTCCATGACACAGGATTCAGCAATGATTTCTTGAACTTTATATCAAAAGCACAGGCAACAAAATAAAAGTAGATAAGCCAGACTACATCAAAACTTAAAACTTCTGTGCATCAAAGGATACATTCAACAGAGTGAAAGGGAATCCATGGAATGGGAGAAAATATTTGCAAATCATACATCTGATAAGGGGTTAATATCTAGATTATATACAGAACTCCTACAACTCAATAACAACAAACAATCTGATTTTTAAATGTGCTAAGAGCTTGAATACCCCTTTCTCTAAAGAAGATTTATGAATGACCAATAATCCATGAAAAGATGCTCAACATTACTAAGGAAATGCAAATCAAAACACAGGGAAATACCTCCCCACATTCATTAGGATGGCTACCATTAAAAAAGAACAGAAAGGATCAAGTATTTGAGGGGACTTGAGAGGAACACTTGTACTCTTGGTGGGAAGGTAAAATTGTGGAGGCACTATGGGAGATAGTATGGCAGTGTCTCAAAAAAAAAAAAATTAAAAATATGATTCAGCAATTCATCTCTGGGTCTACAACCAAAAGAATTGAAAACAGGGACTCAGATATTTGTTTATCAATTATGAAACACTATTACAGCAGCCTAAAGATAAATCAAAGTGTCTATCCTCAGACAAATGGATAAGTAAAATGTGGTATATGCATACAAAGGAGTATTACTCACAGTCTTCAAAAGGAATGAAATTCTGACACATGCAACAACATGGATGAATCTTGAGGACATTGTGTTAAATGAAATAATCCAGTCACAAAAGAACAAATAAGGTATGATTCCACTTATATGAAGTATTTAGAGTAGTTGAATTCATAGAGACAGAAGGAAGAATGGTGACTGTTAGGGGTGGGGAGAAGGCAGGAATGGGAAATTACTGTTCAATGGGTGCAGAGTACAAAGATTCAATCTTGCAAAATGAAAAGGGTTCTGGACATAGATAGTGATAATGGTTGTACAACAAAGCAAATGTACTTGATGCCATTGAGTTGTGCATTTAAAAATGACTAAAATAGGAAATTTTCACAATTTTTAAATTAATAATAATATAAGCTATTGATGAGGTACACAATAAATTTTAAAGGTTAAATTTTAAAGATTCTTTAGAGAATTCTGTAATCAAATATTGATTTTCAGTTAACAGGAATGGTAATAGAATTATAGTGATAGTAAAATTGAAGTCAAAATACTACATGATATAACTTATATGTGGAATCTAAAAAAATACAAGAAACTAGTGAGTACAACAAAAAAGAAGCAGGCTCACAGACACAGAGAACTAGTGTTTACCAGTGAGGAGAGGGAAGGGGGGAGGAGGAATAAGGAGTAGGGGATTCAGAAGTACAAAGTATTATGTGTAAAATAAGCTGCAAAGATACACTATACAATGCAGAGAATATAGCCAATATTTTATAATAACTAAAAATGCAGTATAATGTTTAAAAATTGTGAATCACTATATTGTACACTTGTAATTTATGGAATATTATACATAAACAACACTTTGATGTAAAAAGTTGAAGTCAATACAATTCTAATCTGGCTTAACTTTATGTAAAAGCTTTTATTATCTCACTTATAAAAAATTTAATGTAAATAACTATATTCTATCACATTTATAGATTAAGAGGAAAAACATATGTCACTGAATGTAAAAATGTGTTTGTGTAAAAATTAATAAAATTCATGATTCTTTTAAAAAAGAATAGTTTAATGAAGCAAAGCTTCAAATGCTCCAGACTCTTTTCTTCTCTATCAAAGTATCCAAATATTTTTCTAACATTGAACCTATGCTATTGTAACTGGAATTATCAGTTTACTGAAGAGGCATCTTACAAATCCTTGTTATCCTGGTACCTGATGAAAGGAGGTTCTCAATAAATTCTAGCTGGTTGAAAAACAAAAAGAGCAATTAGGCATGAGCTTTGTATGCATAAGAGCTTCCCTAGTGGCTCAAACAGTAAACAATCTACCTGCAATGCAGAAGACTTGGGTTTGATATTGGGTCAGGAAGATCCCCTGGAGAAGGGAAGGGTTAGCCACTCCAGTATTCTTGCCTGGAAAATTCCATGGACAGAAGAGTATGGCGGGCTACAGTCCATGGGGTTGTGAAGAGTTGGAAATGACTGAGTGACTAACAACATTCTGCGTGCATGCGTAAGTCTCAGAGAGTATTTCTGAGTAGACTTTAGAGTGAGCCACTTTGAAGACTAAAAGGACAACAGGCTGACTGGTTCAGTCGGGTGGCAAGCAGGGCACTTCCTCAGGACTAGGAGAGGACGCATACAAGATGGAAGCTTGAGGCAAGAGTTCCAACAGGGACAGGAGAAAAGTCTCGCAGTCTTCCAAGGTAGTAGAGCCTATAAGGAGGTACATGAACACGGATACCTCCTCCCCCGAGGGACGGAGCCTTTTTTTTTTTTATGCATTTCATACCCCAGTCTGCCCCAGGAACAAAATTCAGAAAATAATTGCTGGTCCTCAGACACTGATGAATGATTTGTTCCAATGGGCTTATTTGGTTTTCAGTAATAGGGATATGGCCAGAAAGTCTTAACATACCCAGAGAAATATGTTAAATATGGTACAACCTTCTCAGTCTTAACCCAAAGTATTGGAAACCTTAGCAACCATAAAGAGTATGTAATGGGGGTGTCAGGGAAAAGGAAGGGGCACACTTTCCTAGAAACCTCTTTTGTGCAAAATCAATGGCCAGCTGTTTTTACATGCCTTTCTGTTTGTGCCTGATTGTCCCATCCCTTTAATGGGAAGAGATTTATTAACCAAGTTAGGGGCTTCTCTGTTTCTTGAGGGCCAATGTAACCACCCTTATCACCAAGTGGTTCTAACAGAAAGTAGAAAGTAACAGATAAAAGCTGAAACTAAAAGAGAAGCCTTAGTAGACCCTATAATGTGGACTATCAAGGTTCTGGGATTGGCTGAAGATATCCAGCCAATGATTATTAAGTAAAAATGGTTTAAGAGTGTCTAAATGTAAGGTACAAATTCCTTAAGCCTAGGGAAGATCCTCAAAAGTGTTTGTAAATAGACTACCAAAATGGGAGGTCACTACACTAATCATGGACTTCCCTGGTGGCTCAGAAGGTAAACAGTCTGCCTGCAATGCAGGAGACACAGGTTCAATCCCTGACTGGGGAAGATCCCCTGGAGAAGGAAATGGCAACCCATTCCAGTATTCTTGCCTGGAGAATTCCATGAACAGAGGAGCCTGGTGGGCTACGGTCCATGGGGTCACAAAGAGTCAGACATGACTGAGTGACTAACACTTTCACTTTCACACTAACCATAGCTAACATTTGGAGGAATTTTAGGGGAAGGCCTTCTCCCTTAAGCTAAATGGTAAAACAAAAAATTGCAGCACAGGCAAATGAGTATGTCAGTCCTTCCATATCACTGGGGTAGCCACCCAAACTTTGAGAAAAACAAAAAAAGAGAGAGAGAGAGAGGGAGAAAGAAATAAAAACAAACCATCCTTGTTTTACAAATTTAGCATTTACAGGACCAGAAGTGTGGCTCCAAAAGTAATCCGAAGCCCATCAATCCTTTTTTACCACTCCCAAAACCTTATTTTTCTCAAAAGGCTTGTAAGTATTAAACAGAGGGGAAACAAAGTCATCCTAGGAGAAATCTGCCTATACCTTCAAAATGTAAATGTTCATATCTGGTATTCAGGGGAACACTTTATCTCTGCCATCTTTTTAAAATGCAAATTTTAGAAATAAGGGTAAAGAAATTGAGAACTACAGTTGTTAAGGATAAGTTAAAATCCTAAGTGTCATTTCAGTAAATATTGGCCCTCTAGCCAAGTAAGCCTGATTTGCTCCATCTGCTAGAAGTTCCAAAGAACAGCAAGGAGAGAGAAGAAAGCCTTCCTCAGTGATCAGTGCAAAGAAATAGAGGGAAACGATAGAATGGGAAAGACTGGAGATCTCTTCAAGAGAACTAGAGATACCAAGGGAACATTTCATGCAAAGATGGGCAAAATAAAGGACAAAAATGGTATGGACATAACAGAAGCAGAAGATATTAAGAAGAGGTGACAAGAATACAAGAGCTATACAAAAAAGATCTTCACGACCCAGATAATCACAATGGTGTGATCACTCACCTAGAGCCAGACATCCTGGAACGCAAAGTCAAGTGGCCTTAGGAAGCACCACTATGAACAAAGCTAGTGAAGGTGATGGAATTCCAGTTGAGCTACTTCAAATCCTGGAAGATGATGCTGTAAAAGTGCTGCACTCAATATACCAGCAAATTTGGAAAACTCAGCAGTGGCCACAGGACTGGAAAAGGTCAGTTTTCATTCCAATCCCAAAGAAAGGCAATGCCAAAGAATGTTCAAACTACCGCACAATTGCACTCATCTCACACGCTAGCAACATAATGCTCAAAATTCTCCAATCCAGGCTTCAACAGTACATGAATTATGAACTTCCAGAAATTCAAGCTGGATTTAGAAAACACAGAGGAACCAGAGATCAAGTTGCCAACATCCTCTGGATCACTGAAAAAGTGAGAGAGTTCCAGAAAAACATCTACTTCTGCTTTATAGACTATGCCAAAGACTTTGACCATATAGATAACCACAAACTGTGGAAAATTCTTAAAGAGATGGGAATACCAGACCACCTGGCCTGCCTCTTGAGAAATCTGTATGCAGGTCAGGAAGCAACAGTTAGAACCAGACATGGAACAACAGACTGGTTCCAAATTGGGAAAGGAGTATGTCAAGGCTGTATATTGTCACCCTGTTTATTTAACTTATATGCAGAGTACATCATGAGAAATGCTGGGCTGGAAGAAGCACAAGCTGGAATCAAGACTGCCAGGAGAAATATCAATAACCTCAGATATGCAGATAACACCACTCTTATGGCAGAAAGTGAAAAAGAACTAAAGAGCCTCTTGATGAAAGTGAAAGAGGAGAGTGAAAAAGTTGGCTTAAAACTCAACATTCAGAAAACTAAGATTATGGCATCTGGTCCCATCATTTCATGGCAAATAGATGGGGAAACAGTGGGAACGGTGACAGATTTTATTTTGGGGGGGCTCCAAAATCACTGTAGATGGTGACTGCAGCCAGGAAATTAAAAGACGCTTGCTCCACAGTTCAAAAGCATCAATTCTTTGGTGCTCAGATTTCTTTATAGTCCAACTCTCACATCCATACATGACTACTGGAAAAACCATAGCCTTGACTAGACAGACCTTTGTTGGTAAAGTAATGTCTCTGCTTTTTAATATGCTGTCTAGGTTCTTCGTAACTTTCCTTCCAAGGAGTAAGCGTCTTTTAGTTTCATGGCTGCAATCACCATCTGCAGTGATTTTGGAGCCCCCAAAAAATAAAGTCAGCCACTGTTTCCCCATCTATTTGCCATGAAGTGATGGGACCAGATGCCATGATCTTAGTTTTCTGAATGTTGATCTTTTGAGCTATTTCAAATTCTAAAAGATAATGCATGACCAACCTAGACAGCATGTTAAAAAGCAGAGATATCACTTTACTAACAAAGGTATGTATAGTCAAAGCTATGGTTTTTTCAGTAGTCATGTATGGATGTGAGATTTGGACTATAAAGAAAGCTGAGCGCTGAAAAATTGATGCTTTTGAACTGTGGTATTGGAAAAGACTCTTGAGAATCCCTTGGACTGCAAGGAGATACAACCAGTCCAACCTAAAGGAAATCAGTCCTGAATATTCTTTGGAAGGACTGATGCTGAAGCTGAAACTCAAACTCTAATACTTTGGCCACTTGATGCGAAGAACTGACTCATTGGAAAAGACCCTGATGCTGGGAAAGATTGAAGGTGGTTGGAGAGGGGGATGACAGAGGATGAGATAGTTGGATGGCATCACCGACTCAATGGACATGAGTTTGAGTAAACTCCCGGAGTTGGTGATGGACAGGGAGGCCTGGCGTGCTGCAGTCCATGGGGTCGCGAAGAGTGGGACACGAATGAGTGATTGAACTGAACTGAGGTTTATCATAGCTGTTCTTCCAAAGAGCAAGTGTGTTTTAACTTCATGGCTACAATCACCATCTGCAGTGATTCTGGGGCCCAAGAGTCTCATTGTTTCCATTGTTTCCCCATCTATTTGCCATGAAGTAATAGGACCAGATATCACGATCTTAGTTTTTTGAATGTTGAGTTTTAAGCCAGCTTCTTCACTCTCCTATTTCACCTTCATCAAGAGACTCTTTAGTTCCTCTTCACTTTCTGCCGTAAGAGTGGAGCCATCTGCATATCTGATTATTAATATTTATCCAGCAATCTTGATTTCAGCTTGTGCTTCAAGCAGCCTGGCATTTTGCATGATATACTCTGCATATAAGTCAAATAAGCAGGGTGACAATATACAGTCTTGATGTACTCCTTTCCCTATTTGGAACCAGTCTGTTGTTCCATGTCTGGTTCTAACTATTGCTTCTTGACCTGCATACAGATTTCTCAGGAGGCAGGTAAGGTGGTCTGGTAATCCCATCTGTTTCAGAATTTTCCACAATTTGTTGTGATCCACATAATCAAAGGCTTTAGCATAGTCAATGAAGCAGAAGTACATGCTTTTCTGGAATTCTCTAGCTTTATCTATGATACAATGGATGTTGGCAATTTGATCTCTGGTTCCTCTGTCTTTTCTAAATCCAGCTTGAACATCTGGAAGTTCTCGGCTCACACACTGCTGAAGCCTGGCTTGGAGAATTTTCAGCATTACTTTGCTACTGTGTGAGACGAGTGAACTGTGCAGTAGTTTGAACATTCTTTGGCACTGCCCTATTTGGGACTGGAATGAAAACGGAACTTTTCCAGTGACTACTGCTGAATTTTCCAAGTTTGCTGACATATTGAGTGCAGCACATTAACAGCATCATCCTTTAGGATTTGAAATAGCTAGCTTGAACTCTATCACCTTCACTGGTTTTGTTTGTAGTGTGCTTCCTAAAGCCCACATGACTTCACACTCAAGGATGTCTGGCTCTAGGTGAGTGATCACACCATCGTGATTATCTGGGTCATGAAGATCTTTTTTGTACAGTTCTTCTGTGTATTCTTGCCACCTCTTCTTAATATCTTCTGCTTCTGTTAGTTCCACATAGTTTCTTGCATGAAACATTCCCTTGGTATCTCTAATTTTCTTGAGAAGATCTCTACTCTTTCCCATTCTATTGTTTTCCTCTATTTCTTTGAATTGTTTACTTAGGAATGCTTTCTAATCTCTCCTGGCTATTCTCTGGAACCCTGCATTCTGATGGGTATATCTTTCCTTTTTTCCTTTGCCTTTTATTTCTCTTCTCAGCTATGAGCCATGTTGTTCAGGGCCACCCAAGATAGTCAGGTCATAATGGAGAGTTCTGACAAAACATGCTAATCGTTAGAGAAATGCAAGTCAAGACTACAATGAGACATCAGCTCATACCATTATCAGAATGACCATCTTCAAAAAATCTAAAAACAATCAATCTGGAGAGAGTGTGGAGAAAAGGTAAACTTCCCACACCATTGGAAGGCATGTAAATTGGTACAGGCACTATGAAGAATAGTAATGAACAATAGAGTTACCATATGATCCAGCAATGCCACCCTTAAGCATATATCTGGAGTAAATCATAATTTGAAAAGATACATGCACCCCAAGGTTTATTGCAGTATTGTTTATAACGGCCAGGACATGGAAGCAACCTAAAAGTCATTCAACAGAGGAATGGATAAAGAAGATGGAGTACATATATACGATGGAATAGTACTCTGCCATAAAAAAGGACAAAATAGTGCCATTTGCAGCAACATGGATGGACTAGAGATTGTCATACTGAGTAAAGTAAGTCAGAGAAAGGTATATCATATGATAAAACTTATATGTGGAATATTAAAGATGGCACAAATGAAATATTTATAAAACAGAGATAGAGTCACAGAGGTAGAAAACACACCTATGGTTACCAGGTGGGAAAGGGGTAGGAGAGATAAATTGGGAGACTGGGATCGACGTATGCACATTGCTGCTGCTGCTAAGTCGCTTCAGTCGTGTCAAACTCCGTGCGACCCCATAGACGGCAGCCCACCAGGCTCCACCGTCCCTGGGATTCTCCAGGCAAGAACACTGGAGTGGGCTGCCATTTCCTTCTCTGATGCACACTACTATATTATAAAATAAATAACTTGTAAGGACCTATGGTATAGTACAGGGAACTCTACTCAGTATTCTGTAATGGTCTATATGGGAAAAGAATCTAAAAAAGAGTGGATATATGCATAAATGATTTACTTTGAAACTAACACAGCATTGTAAACCAACTATTTCCCAATAAAAATTTAATCTTAAATAAATAAAAATAGCTATTATCAAAAAAGAAATCCATGCTAAAACACATTAAATTTTTTTTTTATGTATTATTTTTGGCTACACTGGGTCTTCATAGCTGCATGTGGGCTTTCTTTAATTGTGGTGAGTGGGGGCTACTCTCTGTCCTGCTCACGACAACTAGAGAAGTGTGCAGGCTTCTCACTGCCATGGCTTCTCTTGTTGCAGAAAATGGGCCCTAGAGCACACAGACTTCAGGAGGTGCCGCCCATGGGCTTAGTTGCCCTGGGCATCTTCCTGGACCAGGGATCAAACCCATGTCCCCTGCACTGGCAGGCAGATGGAAGTCCCCAGAACACATTTTAATTAAATTTCTGAAAACTAAAACAAAGAAAGAAATCTCAAAAGCAAATTAAGTTATAGCTATCTGATGAAGCACAATATGGAATCAAGATTGCCTGGAGAAATATCAATAACCTCAGATACGCATATGACACCACCCTTATGGCCGAAAGAGAAGAAGAACTAAAGAGCTTCTTGATGAAAGTGAAAGAAGAGAGTGAAAAAGTTGGCTTAAAACTCAGCTTTTGGAAAACTAAGATCATGGCATCCGGTCCCATCACTTCATGGCAAATAGATGGGGAAATAGTAGAAACAGTGGCTGACTTTATTTTGGGGGGCTCCAAAATCACTGCAGATGGTGACTGCAGCCACGAAATTAAAAGATGTTTCTTCCTTGGAGAAAAGCTATGACCAGCCTACACAGTATATTAAAAAGCAGAGACATTACTTTGCCAACAAAGGTCCATCTAGTCAAGGCTTTGGTTTTTCCAGTGGTCATGTATGGATGTGAGAGTTGGACTATAAAGAAAGCTGAATGCCGAAGAATTGATGCTTTTGAACTGTGGTACTGGAGAAGACTCTTGAGAGTCCCTTGGACTGCAAGGAGATCCAACCAGTCCAACCTAAAAGAAATCAGTCCTGAATATTCATTGGAAGGACTGATGCTGAAGCTGAAACTCCAATACTTTGGCCACCTTATGGAAAGAACTGACTCATTGGAAAAGACCCTGATGCTGGGAAAGATTGAAGGCAGGAGGAGAAGCGGATGACAGAGGATGAGATGGTTGGGTGGCATCACCGACTCGATGGACATGAGTTTGAGTAAGCTTCAGGAGTTGGTGATGGACAGGGTGGCCTGGCGTGCTGCAGTCCATGGGGTCATAAAGAGTCGGACATAATTGAGTGACTGTACTGAACTGATCTGTCCTTAGCTATAGATCAGATACAAATTAGAAAGAAGAAACAGAACTGTCTCTATTTGCAGAAGAGATGATGGACTCATTTGAAAAGACCCTGATGCTGGGAAAGATTGAGGGCAGGAGGAGAAGGGGAAAACAGAGGATGAGATGGTTGGATGACATCACCAACTCAATAGGCATGGGTTTGGGTGGACTCCGGGAGTTGGTGATGGACAGGGAGGCCTGGCGTGCTGTGGTTCATGGGGTCGCAAAGAGTCAGACACGACTGAGCGAGTGAACTGAACTGAACTGAACTGATGGTCTACATAGAGCATACCAAGGAATCTAAAAACACAAAACAAAAAAGTCAACAACAACCACAACAAACCCTTAAAACTAATAAGTGAGTTCAGCAATATCACAGGGAAGATAAACAGATAAAACATACAAAAATCAAGATTATTTCTAAATGCCAGTAATGAGCATGTGGACACTGAAATTAAAAATACAATACCAGTTACAATTGCTCAAAAAATTAAACGCTTAGATATAAATGTAACATAACATGTATAGAACTCTAAAGCTGAAAACTACACAATGCTGCGGAGAGAAATCAGAGATCTAAAAAATGAAAGGAGATCATGGTTGTGGACTGAAAGATTCAATATAGTAAAGATACTAAGTCTCTCCAAAGTGATATACAAGTATTGTTGTTGTTGGGCAGTCGCCCTGTCAGTTCAGTTCAATCGCTCAGTTGTGTCCGACTCTTTGTGACCCCATGGACTGCAGCACGCCAGGCCTCTCTGTCCTTCACCATCTCCTGAAGTTTGCCCAAGTTCATGTTCATTGTATCGGTGATGCTGTCCAGCCCTCTCATTCTCTGACACCCTTTTCTCCTTCTGCCCTCAATCTTTCCCAGCATCAGGGGCTTGTCCAATGAGTTGTCTCTCAAAGAGCTTTCCACAGTTTGTCATGATCCATGCAGTCAGAGATGTTTTTCTGAAATTCCCCTGCTTTCTCTATAATCCGGTGAATATTGGCAATTTCATCTCTAGTTCCTCTTCCTTTTCTAAACCCAGCTTGGACATCTGGAATTTCTTGGTTCACATAACGCTGAAGCCTAGCATGCAAGATTTTAAGCACGACCTTACTAGCATGGAAGATGAGTGCAGTTTCCGATGGTTAGCACACTCTTTGGTACGACCCTCCTTGGAACTGGGATGAGGATCAACCTTTTCCAGTCCTGTGGCCACTGCTGGGTCTTCCAGATTTGCTGACATACTGAATGCAAAACCTTGATGGCATCATCCTTTAGGGATTTGAATAGTTCTGCTGGACTTTCATCACATCCACTAGCTTTATTAACAGCAGTGCTTCTTAAGGCCCACTTGACTTTGCACTCCAGAATGTCTGGCTCTGGGTGACTAACCACACTGTCATAGTAATCCCGTTCATTAAGATTTTTTCTATACAGTTCTTCTGTGTATATAGTCCCCTTCAAGGATCACTGCCTCGTCATGGTGAAGGGGCTTACACAACTCAATGAAGCTATGAGCCATGCCATGCAGGGCCACCCAAGACAGGTCACAGCAGAGAATTCTGACAAAACATGACCCACTGGAGGAGGGAATGGCAAACCACCCCAGTATACTTGCTGTGAGAGCTGCATAAAAGGCCAAAAAGATATAAGTATAATGAATTCTTATTAAAACCCCAGCCAAAAACAAACAGACACACAAGAAAACCAGCAAGACTTTTGGTAGATATAAATAAGATTTTGCTGAAATTTATATAAAAATGCAATGGAACTAGAATGGTTAAAACACGTTTGAAAAAGAATTAAGTGGGAGGAATAAGTCTACCTATATCAAAACTTACTAGTATACAGCTACATTAATCACGACTGTGTGTTACTTATGAAAGACAGAAACATGAAGCAGTGGAGCAGAATAAATAACCCAGAAATAGACCCACGTAAATACGCCCAACTGATTTTTGACAAAGGTGCTTTGCAGTTCAATGGAGGAAAGAGCTTTTACAACAAATGGTGCTGGAGAAACTGGACAGCCTAAGGAAAAAGTGAACCCTGACCCAAGCCTCATATATTACATAAAAGTTTACTCAGAGTGAATCACAGACCAAATACAAACCATAAAACTACAAAACTTTTAGAAAAAAAAAATAGAAAATCTTCAGAATCTAGCATTAGGTAAAGAATTCTCAGACTTGACACCAAAACCATAATGCATAACAGGGAAAATTGATAATCTGGATTTCATCAAAATTAAAAACATTCTTTCTGTTAAGAGGATAAAGAGACAAGTAGAGAGTGGGGGAAGTGTGCGAGTCATACATCTGTCAAAGGGACTACTGTCTAGACTATATAAAGAACCTTCAAAATGCAACAATTAAAAACAGCAAACAATCCATTTAGAACAGGGATAAAGTCATGAAGAGACATTTCACCAAAGAGACATTTCACCAAAAAAGATACTGAAATAGCAAATAAGCACATGAAAAGATATGCAACATCATTAGTCACTAGGAAGATGAAATTAAAGCAATGAGATACCACTACATATCTATCAAAACAGCAAAACTAAAAAATAGAGACAAAACCAATTGCTGACAAAGATATGGAGAAATTAGATCAGTGATACATTGCTAGTGAGGATGTAAAATTAGACAGCCACTCTAGAAAACAGTTCCTTAGTTCCTCAAAAAACTATCACATAACCAAGCAATTGCACTATTCCTGGGCATTTATTCCAAGTAAGGGAAGACTTACATTCACACAAAAACCCACACAGATATTTAAAGCAGTTTTATTTGTAATATCCAAAAACTGAAAACAACTCAAATTGTCTTCAAGGGGTAACTGTTCTGTGATATATTCATGCCATGGAATACTACCTTGTAAGAAAAAAGGAACAGACTTTTAATAAATGCAACAACCTGGATAAATCTCTAAAAAATTATGTTGAGTTAAAAACTCAATCCAAGAAGATTTCAGGACTTCCCTAGTGGTTCAGTGGTTAAGAATCCACTTGCCAATGCAGGGGACACAAGTTCAATCCCTGGTCCAGAAAGATTCCACACGCTGTGGGGCAACTAAGCCTGTGCACCACAACCACTGAGCCCACGGGCTGCAGCTCCTGAAGCGCACGCACCCCAGAGCCTGTGTTTCTCAACAGGAAGCCGGCGCAGTGAGAAGCCCGCACACCACATCAAAGCACAGCCCTCGCTCACCGCAACTAGAGAAAAGCTGCACACAGCAACGAAGACCCACAGCAGCCAAAAGTAAGTAAATAAATATTTTTAAAAAGTGAATCTAAAAAAAAGTGTTCAAAAAGGTTGCATATTGTATGACTTTATGTAATAGTCTTTTTTTTTTTAATGCCAAAACTATAGAAATGGTGAGTAAATTAGTGGTCTTAGGGATTAAGGAGGGGTTAGGGTCAGAAGGGAAGCGAGTATGGCAATAAAAGGGCCACAGAGGGATTCTTGGGAAATTCAAAATTCTTTTTCATAAGGAACAGTTGAAGAGATATAGAACATTTCATCTGGGGAAATCTTGGAGAAGGAGGTTAGGAGAGTTTTCTTTTTCCAGAAGATGAAGGGATTTATTCAGAAAAAAATTAGATTCCATTTGTGTGGCAGCAGTAAGCAGAACACAGATATACGTAGGGAAAAGGGCACAAGCTTCAGGACTGATCAAGCATGAGTTTAGACCAGAGTTCTGTTTCCTATATTTAAAACTGAGCAAATCAGTTAACCTCTGTGATCCTCTGTTTCCTGATCCTTAAAATGAGGCTAATGATTCCGGCTTCAATCCATCAATCCCCTTCTAACCAGAGAAACTGCTTCAAGTATTTACAACAAAAGAAATTTATTTCAGAGAACTGGTTGCATTTGATAAAGATATAAATACAGGTTGAAGGTGTCAGAGAAGCTGAGATTTGAAGACTGCTATAATAGATGACAAAGGCAAGAATTTAAAAATCTTTTCAGATTGGTTTGAACTTTAAAAAGAGGAAAATAGTTGGAGTAAGACTGTACAAAATGGGCCAGAGATAAACCAGAGATTAGCAACAATACGCAGGAGCCAACTGAAGGGACACTGGGAGAAGGCTGTGTTTTCCAGGAGCCAGGGTCACCAGGAAGAATCTGGAACCATGGAGCACTGAAATAGTGGAAGATGGAACCATGGAGATGCAGCCACTACTGGAGGAGACACCTGAGGAAAAGAGGAAGGAAGGAAATGCTCCAGCTTCCTCCTTTCCTCACCCTCCAACCATTCATTCACTGGTGACTCTACTGACCAAACCTAGCAGGAAATCAGAGCACCCTTAAGCCTGAGAAAGGCAGCCTCCAGTTTAGTCCATCCTAAGCAGGGCAGAGTATGGATCAGAAAGCCAGAAGGCCCAGGTTTGGCACATTCATACTCACAGGGCGTTTTTGAGGATGCAAAGCATGGTAAGATGCCTGGCACATAGTAGATACTCAACAAATGGTAATTCTAACTTTTATACACCAGTGCTATATGATGGGCTTTAGAATTGCATTTTCTCCATCACTTTATATCTGAGTATATAGAAACACAAGCTAGGATATTTGGCTCATGCTACATGGATTCTGCCAAGAACGCTTTTTTTTTTCCCCCCCAAATGAGCTACACATCTAAGAAATGTTGAGGTGGGCGGGGTGGGGGGGGAGTCCTATCCTAAAGCTTCATTGTACAAAGCAAATGTTGAATTTCCACTGTTTCTGGTTTCAGCCTATCCAGAGGAAGAGTTTCCGTGAAATACTAATTTCAGAAAAAGCCACACTAGGGTAAAATTGCATAGTAACTCAAGCAGCACGTGCAAAATTTATTTGGTGTTGGCCAGGAATGGTTTTAATTATGTGAAGTCTTCACTAGGAGAAGAAAGTGATTGAAGATGTTTGACTAAGTCAATCACAAAGGCTCTGGATACTCCCGGATTCCTCCCCAGTTTCAGTTTATTTCTGAAGTCCCCAAACCATAAAGGAAGTATCCATGGAATTGAATGATGACGCTGTCCGAACCAAGGGGCAACCAGCAGCAAAAACAACCAATATGGGAAATATCAAGCACCAGCAATCCAAATACCTCCACTATGGCATGAAGTTCAGGTGTCCAGTCGTGTGGGAGGTCAACCAGAGTACAACAGAGGGAAGAGTGAGGATCTAAAGGAATGTTCAAAACTTGGGAGGCAGGATGCAAGATGCTTTCATAAGGGCCCAGATAGGTACAGGATGCAGAGTGTGCCATGCACATGTTGGACACCTCACATTTCCTGGAAGTCACTGGTGAGCTGTGGTACTGGGCTTGAAGTAGCACCTGGAAGTGGGAAGAGAACCAGGGCCCATCCCTAAGGATGATGCAGGCACTGAGGATTTGATCTTGTAGACAGAAGAGTGGAGTCATCTCTAGTGCCAGAGCTAAGTCACTTTTAGTCTTGTCCAACTCTTTACAGCTCCATGGACTGTAGGCCACCAGACTCCTCTGTCCATGGCATTCTCCAGGCATGATACTAGAGTGGGTTCCCATGCCCTCCTCCAGGGGATCTTCCTGACCCAGGGATTGAACCTGCATCTCTTATGTCTCCTGCATTGCCAGGTGAGTTCTTTACCACTAGCGCCACCTGGGAAGCCCGAGTCAACTCTAAGGGCCTTAAAAATGGTCAGAATCCAGGAAGCTATCTTTAAAGACTAGCTTTCAGCCTCTGGATTCTGTCCATGTGTATTAGGACCCTAGCACTAGTCTGGGAGCAGGGGTGTCTGTCCCAGGAGGGCGTATAGGAGTGAGAACACAAGAAAAGGGACAAGAATTTGAAAGGCAAACAAACAAAAACCAGTCCTATGAAGCAGACCACGTGGGTCAGAGGTGGTCTAACCTGCAAGGTTCTTAGGATCAGCCCTAGGCTGGCCTGTTAGGTTCGTGCTAAGTCCCTTCAGTTGTGTCTGACTCTTTGACTGATGCCCAAATATATGTGCCCAGGAGGTCAGGGCGTCCTCTTAAATATTTACTGCCCCAAGTAAGACAGGCCTGGGCATACAAGTTGGGGTTGATTCTAGCTTGGAGAGCCAGGCAGGGAGCCAGACCACCTTAACTTGAAAGGGGAGTCTAAAGGACTGAGGATGGATGAGGCGGGATGGGAGTCTCCACTTGGATTCCTCGAGATCTCCCCAGCCCAGTGTGCCTCAGTTCATTCTCCCACTAAACTACTTCCTATTTTCTCCACAGTTTTCACAATATCCTGACCCTCCCAATCACTCATACTCACAATTGGAAGTCATCTTGGGCCCTTCCTCTCCCTTGCCCTGAAAATTCTACCTCATATCCCCTCTTTGGTCCCCCTTGCCAATCACCTAACTTAGGAGTTCCCTTTTCTTCTTCTCCTACCCCAAGATCATATACTGGTGTCAGACTGAGCATTCAGAAAGTGTTCTAATAATGCCACTCCTCTGTTCTAAAATCACCACCTACAGAGTAAAATTCAAGTGTTAGCCTGTAAATCAGGGCCTTCATAGGTTCTTCCCAACCTAGCTTTCCAAAACAGCCAAAGTCCCAGCAAACGGAATCATGTTCTTCTTCATATACTTCCCACTCAGTTCTACCTCTGGGCTTTGCTCTGCTGAATGCTCTTCTCTATATTAATGCACTTCTGAGTCCTATCCACCCTTCAAGATCCATGTCACATCATCTCCTATAAGAACGTTCTTTGATTCTCCTCATCATACATAACGGCTCCCTCTCTTGCAGCCCTGTAGCCCTCTGTGACAATGTTTTGCATGTGGTAAAAGTATGTGTTTCCTATATTTTTGCATTAGGCTATATAAGTTCTTTGAAATTAGGGGTCTTACACCATATTCTCCTTCATGAAGGAAACGTAGGGAAACCCAAGAACATTGAATTTGGTCAGCTTGTAAGACATGTAAAGAGGTCTGGAGGAATAATAACGTAAAGGAATTCTGGAGTCATACTGTGATAATGAAGTGATAATTAAAAGCATTTGAGGGTCATCAGCTGAAGTATGAAAACAGATGAGGTAACCCTGACAAAGAATACCAAAGGTAAAGGAAAGAGCTCATGGCTGAAGCCTAGTGAAAACTAGCCTGCCAAGTGTCAGATAGAGAAAGAAGAAACTTCATGGAGATGGCAGGAAGTAGTCAAACAGAATTACAACATTTGCACCACACTGGGCATGAAAAGAATTTCAGTCCTGATGGTCAGCCAACCAACATGTGCTTGAATAATTCTGACTAAATCCTGTGTGATTTTCTCTTTATGGTTGCAAGCAAGGCAGAACATGATGACAGACTTGTGGATCTTTAATCCAGGCCATTAAAAAAGGCAATCCACTTGCCACTTTATTCTTAACCTGTATTCCTCAAGCAAAGGCTTCATCTGCCACCAGTAGGGCTTCCCAAGTCCTGTATACCTGGAGCATCTGTACATGTAGAGAACTCACAAATATAATGCCCCACCAAGGAACACACAAATGGGAACAAGGAACACACAAATGGGAACAAGAAACATTACCGGTCATAATTCTTTTCCATTTTGGCTTCCCAAGTCCCAAGCTGACTTCTAAGTCCATGATAATTATTAAAACCAGAGCATAAGCACAGGGACACTGAGGAAGTCAGAAAGAAAGTGAAAGTTGCTCAGTCATGTCCAACTCCTTGCAACCCCATGGACTATACAGTCCATGGAATTCTCCAGGCCAGAATACTGGAGTGGGTAGCCTTCCCCTTCTCCAGGGGATCTTCCAAACCCAGGGTTTGAACCAGGCTCTCCCACATTGCAGGCAGATTCTTTACCAGCTGAGCCACAAGGGAAGCGCAGAGAAGACAAGAAGTCAGAAGAGTGGAGCAAAAACAAGGTGGAGTCTGGAAACCCACGGTAGCCCTCCAGGGAGCTGGAGAAAAGGGAAATTCTAGGTAGGGGTGTGCCAGCCTTCCTTGGCAAGAGCTGTGTGGATTCTTGAGAAGGTAGACAGCTTCCACCTGAGACCTTCCAGGGGGAACTAGTCCACAGATACACAGGACCTGCTCTGGGCCAATTCAATTCAATGCAATGCAGACAAACTGCTGAACACCCAGAAGGTGAAAAGCCATGAGCTGGGCAGACATTTATCTGATGCCAACAAGTCAGTTCTACAGCTTCCTAGAAGCCACCATTGTCTTACATCATACTCCAATACACTGGAGTTCAACCTATTTGCTTCAGGGTCCTACAAATGTTTGACTCAAATTATGTGTTTTAAAATATTTTTTAAACCATAAACATATATATTCAGTGTGTGTGATATGCCAAATGTGAACAAGCACAGAATAAAGGAAAATCATGAGTATGTTTGAACATATTAAGGGTAGCTTGTGCTCAGTCATGTTCAACTCTTTGCCACCCCAAAGACTGTAGCCTGCCAGACTACTCTGTCCATGGGATTTTTTACAGGTAAGAATACTGGAGTGGGTTGCCATTTCTTCCTCCAGGGGATCTTCCTGACCCAGGGATTGAACCCATGTCTCCTGAATCTCCTGCTTGGCAGGTAGATTCTTTACCACTGAGCGATCAGGTAATGTATTAGAAACATCATTAATTAGGAAAGCTATAGTTCTGAAAATGTCTTTAGTGATTCAGATCCATGTAAGTCTTCTCTTTGTAAAACTGGATAAGTAAGCCCACCACCACCACTTTGGCTCAAGTATGCCATGGCTCGGTTACATGCCAGACAAGACTCTGGGATATCCATTGAGTGCATGCTCATATAAAGAGGTAACAGTAAACTGTATGGTAATAAGTGACCACAACGCCTATTGCACTGTGGTATTATTGGTACCTTTAATGTTTGTTTTATTCTTAAAGTGCTTGGAAGGCTTTTATAAATCCAAATAAGACCAACTCAGCAATGCAGGCCAAAATGTCAGTGATGAAAATGAAAACTGAAGTTTGGACTCAACATGCCAAATTAAATATTTTTTGCTGTGTTTAAGGCTTTGTGCTGTGCTGTGCTTAGTCACTCAGTTGTGTCCGATTCTTTACAACCCCATGGACTGCAGTCTATCAGTCTCCTCTGTCCATGGGGATTCTCCAGGCAAGAATACTGGAGTGGGTTGCCATGCCGTCCTCCAGGGGATCTTTGCAACTCAGGGATGGAACCCAGGTCTTCCGCATTGTAGGTGGATTCCTTACCACCTGAGCCACAGGGAAGCCCAGTAAGGACTTTGAGTGATTACTAAATAGAAACAAGCACTGAAGTCACAATACTCTTAATAATATAATTAACATATCATAATGGCACAATATGTTTTGAGGAAGTATTTTCTGTGAAAGGAAGATAAAAATTGGTTGAAGAATCTGTTTCTTACTTTCAATTAAATCCCTTATAATTAAAGAATGCAAACAGTTGTTACATAGTATTAATTAGTCAACATTAAAACCACATTTTCCTATATTCTTCAAGTTTCTGGATCATTTTAATCAAAATAACCTGAATCTGCAAGGTATCCTGTTTTTGGCGGCCATAATTTGCTTAAGGCTGTACAGCCAATACAAAACACAGAGAAGTATTAATAGTGAGGAGACTCCAAGGCTACACTGTCATCACAACATTTCAATTTATATTTTTATATTCATCAAACAGTCTCATTGTTTTCAAATACACCACACAATTTTTGTTTCTTCTCTTTAACTCACTGATATTCCATTTAAGATTTCATTTGAAGAGTATTAATGCTAAAAAAATTTAAAAATCACTGTGTTATTCAATACATAGGAGAAATCCAATATATTAAACAGGAAGAAGTTAAAGAAGCAGGCCTTTTTATTAGAAAGGTAGAAACTAGATAAGAGTTAATGTGCTTCAAACATAGCCCCACCTATAAACATGGGACTCAAAAAAAATACTTGTTGAAATAATCAATGTAGCAGAAATGGTATGTCCCTTCCTTCCGGAATTGCAAGAGAGGGAAACTTTAGAAATGGAGAAACAAAGATGCCTATGGAAGAAGTTTTGCTTTTCCTATGAGAGCCATCTTTCTGCGGGCAAGTAAGTTGAACATTGTTCATAGGTGATGGAATTCCAGCTGAGCTTTTTCAAATCTTAAAAGATGATGCTGTGCAAGTTCTGCACTCAATATGCCAGCAAATTTGGAAAACTCAGCAGTGGTCACAGGACTGGAAAAGGTTGGTTTTCATTCCAATTTCAAAGAATGTTCAAACTACCTCACAATTGCACTCATCTCACACCCTAGTAAAGTAATGCTCAATATTCTCCAATCCAGGTTTCAACAGTACGTGAACCACGAACTTTCAGATGTTCAAACTGGTTTTAAAAAAGGCAGAGGAACCAGAGATCCAATTGCCAACATCCGTTGGAACATTGAAAAAACAAGAGAGTTCCAGAAAAACATCTATTTCTGCTTTATTGACTATGCCAAAGCCTTTGACCATATAGATAACCACAAACTGTGGAAAATTCTTAAAGAGATGGGAATACCAGACCACCTGACCTGCCTCTTGAGAAATCTGTATGTAGGTCAGGAAGCAACAGTTAGAACTGGACATGGAACAACAGACTGGTTCCAAATAAGGAAAAGACTACATCAAGGCTGTATATTGTCACCCTGCTTATTTAACTTATATGCAGAGTATATCATGAGAAATGCTAGGCTGGGTGAAGCACAAGCTGGAATTAAGATTGCCAGGAAAAATTTCAATAACCTCAGATATACAGATAACACCACCTTTATGGCAGAAAGTGAAGAAGAACTAAAGAGCCTTTTGATGAAAGTTAAAGAGGAGAGTGAAAAAGTTGGCTTAAAGCTCAACAATCAGAAAACTAAGATCATGGCATCTGGTCTCATCACTTCATGGCAAATAGATGGGGAAACAGTGAGAAACTTTATTTTGGGGGGGGTGGGGTCCAAAATCACTGCAGATGGTGACTGCTGCCAAGAAATTAAGACGCTTACTCTTTGGAAGAAAAGTTATGACCAACCTAGACAGCATATTAAAAAGCAGAGATGTTACTTTGCCAACAAAGGTCCATCTAGTCAAGGCTATGGTTTTTCCAGTAGTCATGTATGGATGTGAGCAGGACTATAAAGAAAGCTGAGCGCTGAAGAATTGATGCTTTTGAACTGTGGTGTTGTCTTGAGAAGACTCTTGGACTGCAAGGAGATACAACCAGTCCATCCTAAAGGATATCAGTCCTGAATATTCACTGGAAGGACTGATGTTGAAGCTGAAACTCCAATACTTTGGCCACTTGATGCGAAGAACTGACTCATTAGAAAAGACCCTGATGTTGGGAAAGATTGAAGGTGGGAGGAGAAGGGGACGACAAAGGATGAGATGGTTGGATGGCATCACCGACTCAATGGACATGAGTTTGAATAAACTCCCAGAGTTGGTGATGGACAGGGAGGCCTAGCGTACTGCAGTCCATGGCGTCGCTAAGAGTTGGACATGACTGAATGACTGAACTGAATTGAAGTTGGACTTTTCTTTGTGTGAAGCAGGACAGAGAGATGGTGATCAATGGGTAGCCAAATGTATCCACAGGTGATTAGGACCAGCATAGCTGAGGGATCAGCCTAACGGAAAGAATGCCATGTGCTACTTGCTCTGGGCATGTAGAAAAAAAGTGGTGACTAGACATGATTTTGAGGGAAGGAGGCCAAGAGCAGAATGCAGCCTGGAAAGCAGAAGTGTGGCATAGTCTAGGAATCATTCATTCATTCATTTACTGATAAAGCACCTATTAACACGGGCATGATACTTGTACTTGAGTTATGAAGAGAAACAAATTTTGGTCAGTGTCTCTTTGGAGGAAAGGAGTACTGTTTCCAAAGGAAGCGAAGACAGCATGGTAGAGGGGCACTTAGCATAGTACCTGAAATGCAACAGGAACTCAGTGCTTACTGTTACATGAACACTTACTGTTAAATGAATGAGCAAAGTTTAAAGTAAGGAGAGGCTGGAAGGACAAAGGCAGTGAGTGTGGCCTAAAGAACACAGATGAAGATACCTTAGGGTAGAGCTACTCAATCACCTTGGTATGAGGAAGGAGTTCTGAACTCTCCTTGAGAGAGGGTTGTGTTATAGGTTGAATTGTGTCCCTCAAAAAAGATACGAAGTCTCAAAAGGTAACCTTATTTGGAAACAGGATCTTTACAGATTTAAGCAAGTTAAAACGAGGTCTTTCGAGTGGGTCCTTCCATATGACTGGTGTCCTTATATAAAGGGGAAGTTTGGATGCAGACATGTACAGAAGGAAGACAGTGTGAAGAGACACAGGGAGGGAACAAATGTGCCCAAGGCTACCAGAAGCAGGTAGAAACCTGGCACAGATACTTCCCTAGGACCTTCAGAGGGAGCATGGCCCTGCTGATATTTTTTTTGGCCTCCCCACCTGTGAGACAATACATTTCTGTTGTTACAGGCCATCTAGTTGGTAGTGCTTTGTTATGGCGGCCCTATGAAACTAACACAGGCTGGAAGTCAAAACATCAAAACCTGTGGCAGGCACTGGTGTCCATCTCCAAGATGCAGTCCTCCTTACCCCTTACTGGAAGACCTCTACTTTGTCCATCCTCCCTGGCCCAAGGTATGGGACATGGAATTGATTCACTTCAATCACAGAGATCTCTTTGCCATTCCACATACCATGTGACCCAACTCTGTCCAAGAGGCCTCACTAAAAGGACTGCTGTATCCCAGGTGGCGCTAGTGGTAAAGAACCCACCTGCCCATGCAGGAGACTTATGAGACGCAGGGAAGATCCCCTGGAGAAGGAAATGGCAACCCACTCCAGTATTCTTGCCTGGAGAATCCCATGGATAGAGCAGCCTGGTGGGCTACAGTCCATGGGGTCTCACAGAGTCAGACACAAGAGAAGCGACTTAGCACAGCAGCACAGTACAGCATCCATGATATAATTAAATTGGTTTTGGATATTTCTCTGTCTCTGAAGGCCTGTTTGAAATACTCAATGCAGAGACTGTCTCTTACTGAACCTGGACAAGGCACTAAAGTAATAATCAGTGGGGTTACTAAATAACCTGAGGGAGAAGGGTAACTGAATTGATTTCCTCGACCTTAATGGTCGTTTGTCCTGTCAGAAGCTAATCTGGACCTCCAGGGTGTTAAGTTAACAAGTTTTCTCTTATTAGATATTATTACCCAAATATAACAAACACCCCCTGGGTGATTAGGCAATGGATAAGACAATGTTCTAATCTAGACACTTAAATTCAGGAATTTCCTAATCCACAACCTAATACCACACTTTTTCCAAATTGTAACATGTGAAAATCATCAGGTTAGAACCTCAAGTTGAGGTCTGAGTTTTGTTGCATGTCCTTTGTCAAACACATAAGAATAATCTCACACCTAACTGTTTTTTCAGCTAAAACAGTCCTTGCTATGACAGAGGCTAACTGAGAACCCTGAAGGGCTAGATGGGTCTTAGCAGGGACAGAGAGGGGACAGTTGCATAGGCTTATGGAACAGGGCTCCATGCCACACTATGAGAGGTGGGGAGAAGACTCTACATTTTAAGAATGTCACAGGCTTTGATACCAGATCTGGTCCAATCTCAGCTCCACCATTTACCAGCTACTTGACTTTGGGCAAATGGTTTAGCATTTCCAAACCTCAGTTTGAAAAACAGGAAATAAAACAATATTTTAAAGAATTCTGCATAATAATCTATATAATACACCCAGCAGAGTATCTTGTGATCAAGAGGTGACTTCCCCAGGACGTACACATGATTCTGAGTCACAAATACAGAATGTCTACAGTTTTGTTTTTTCTGTACTGGAAGAATCAGTCCGCTGAGCATTAAAGAAAGAGCTAGACATTTTTTCCATGAAATTGGTGATGTAGTCCTGTCATTTTGACTTTTGAGCATGTTACAAGCCATTTCTCTTCAAGGTCCCTCCTTCTTAGTTCCCCTGAATTAAAGCAGTGGAGCCTAAGTGGCCTCACTGCCTCCATTCTCTCCCCATGGTCCAATCCAATCTTGAGTGAGCTCCTAGAATTGTCATTGTAGAATAGCGATTGGTAAGTTCACAGGTAAGTCAAGTCCACTGGCTGTTTGTATCAATAAAGTTTTATTCGAACAGAGTCATGCTCATTTGCTTATGTATCATCTATTACAACTTCCACACTGTAGTGGCAGAGCTGAGTAGCTGCAACAGGAACAGTGTGGCTTGCAAAGCTTAAAATATTTACTATCTGGTTCTTTAAGAAAGCTTGCAGTACCCTTGGTAATTTGTTCTAGAACACTCCCCCTTGGTAACTCATCATTCCCTGCAGTGACTTGTCTATAAGGTAAAGTCTAAGCTGTGTTAGTTGGCCCTAACCAGTCTATCCTGTCTCATCTCTCACCATTCCCCTACTTGCAGCCTAAACTTCTTGCAGAATAAGGCTCCCCAAAACACACCAGAATCTCTTCCCCTAGAACAACACTACACCCTTTCCACATAAACAACAACAACAACAACAACAAACACTTCTATTTGTACTTCAGTATACTTCTTGAATATCCTCTCTTTTATGAAGCCTTCTAGAATTGCTGCCTCAGCCCTATCCAAGGGGCAGGCACTCCTTCCTTGGAAATAATATCCCACCAATAACTGACATGTCATATTCAGTGTATATTGCTTCATGGATCACAGCCTTGTCATGGAGAAGGCGCTTGCATAACTCAATGAAGCTATGAGCCATGCCATGCAGGGCCACCCAAGATGGACTGGTCATAGTGGAGAGTTGGGACAAAATGCAGTCCACTGGAGGAGGAAATGGCAAACGACTTCAGTATTATTGCAGCGAGAAGCCATGAACAGTATGAAAAGACAAAAAGATATGACACCAGAAGATGAGCCCCCCAGGTTGGAAGGTGTCCAGTATGCTAATGGGGATGACTAAAGGGCAATTACTAATAGTTCCAGAAAAAATGAAGTGACTGGGCCAAAGTGGAAACGATGCTCAGCTGTGGATATGTCTGGTAGTGAAAGTAAAGTCTGACACTGTAAAGAACAACATTGCATAGGAATCTGGAATGTTAGGCCCATGAATCAAGATAAATTGGATGTGGTCATACAGGAGATGGTAAGAGTGAACATCAACATCTTAAGAATCAGTAAACTATAATGGATGGGAATGGGCAAATTTAATTCAGATGACCATTATTATCTACTACTGTGGGGAAGAATCCCTCAGAAGAAATGGAGTAGCCCTCATAGTCAACAAAAGGGTCTGAAATGCAGTACTTGGGTGCAATCTCAAAAACAACAGAATGATTTCTGTTCATTTCCAAGGCAAACCATTCAACATCATGGTAATCCAAGTCTATGCCCCAACTGCTAATGCTGAAGAAGTTGAAGTTGAATAGTTCTGTGAAGACCTACAAGACCTACTAGAACTAACACCAAAAAATGATATCCTTTTCATCGTAGGGGACTGGGATGCAAAAGTAAGGAAGTCAAGAGATACCTGGAATAACAGGCAATTTTGGCCTTGGAATACAAAATGAAGGGGAAAGGCTAACAGAGTTTTGTCAAGAGAACACACTGGTCACAGTAAGCACCCTTTTCAAACAGCACAAGAGATGACTCTATATATTGACATTACCAAATGATCAATACTGAAAACAAACTGATTATATTTTTTGCAGCTGAAAATGAAGAAGCACTATACAGTCAGCAAAAACAAGACCTGGAGCTGACTGTGGCTCAGATCATCAGCTCCTTATTGCTAAATTCAGGCTTAAATTGAAGAAAGTAGGGAAAACCACTAGGCCATTCAAGTCTGATTTACAGCATAAATCTCTTATGATTACACATAGGTGACAAATAGATTCAAAGGATTAGATCTGGTAGACAGAGTGCTTGAAGAACTATAGACAGAGGTTCATAACACTGTACAGGAGGCAGTGATCAAAACTATCCCAAAGACAAAGAAATGCAGGAAGGTAAATTTGTCGTCTGAGGAGGCTTTACAAATAGCTGAAGAAAGAAGAGAAGTAAAAAGCAAGGGAGAAAGGAAAAGATACACTCAACTGAACACAGAATTTCAGAGAACAGGGAAAGACAAGAAGGCCTTCTTTAAAGAACAATGCAAAGAAGTAGAGGAAAACAATAGAATGGGAAAGACTAGAAATCTCTTAAAGAAAATGGAGCTATCAAAGGAAAATTTCATGCACAATGGACATGACAAAGGATAGAAACAGTAAGGACCTAACAGAAGCAGAAGAGATTAAGAGGTGGCAAGAATACACAGAAGAACTATACAAAAAAGTCTTAATAACCCAGATAACCGCGATGGTAAGGTCATTCACCTAGAGCCAAACATCCTGGAGTGGAAGTCAAGTGGGCCCAGGAAGTGTTACTATAGACAAAGCTAGTGGAGGTGATGGAATTCCAGCTGAGCTATTTCAAATTTTAAAAGATGATGCTGTTAAAGTCCTGTACTCAACATGTTAGCAAAATTGGAAAATTCAGCAGTGGTCACAGGACTGGAAAAGGTCAGTTTTTATTCCAATCCCAAAGAAGAGCAATGCCAAAAAATGTTCAAATTACTGTACACGTGTTCTCATTTTACATGCTAGTAAGGTTATGCTCAATATCCGTCAAGCTAGGCTTCACCAGTATGTGAATCAAGAACTTCCAGATAGATAAGATGGCTTTAGAAAAGGCAGAGGAACCAGAGATCAAATTGCCAGTCTTCTTTTGATCATAGAAAAAGCAAGGGAGTTCCAGAAAAACATCTACTTCTGCTCATTGATTTTGCTAAAGCCTTTGACTGTGTGGATCACAACAAACTGGAAAATTCTTAAAGAGATGGAAATACCAGACCACCTTACCTATCTCCTGAGAAACCTGTATGTGGGTCAAGAAGCAACAGTTAGAACTGGACATGAAACAATGGACTGGTTCAAAATTGGGAAAGGAGTAAGACAAGGCTGTATATTGTCACCCTGCTTATTTAACTTAGATGCAGAGTACATCATGCAAAATGTCAGGCTGGATGTATCACAAACTGGAATCAAGACTGCCGGGAGACATATCAACAACCTCAGATATGCAGATGATACCACTTTAATGGCAGAATTTGAATGGCACCCCACTCCAGTACTCTTGCCTGGAAAATCCATGGACAGAGGAGCCTGGTGGGCTGCAGTCCATGGGGTCGCGAAGAGTCGGACACGACTGAGCAACTTCACTTTCACTTTTCACTTTCATGCATTGGAGAAGGAAATGGCAACCCACTCCAGTGTTCTTGCCTGGAGAATCCCAGGGACGGGGGAGCCTGGTGGGCTGCCGTCTATGGGGTCCCACAGAGTCGGACACGACTGAAGCAACTTAGCGGCAAAGAGGAGACTGAGAAGCTGGCTTGAAACTCAACATGAAAAAAACTAAGATCATCTTCATCGGGTCTCATCACTTCATGGCAAATAGAAGGGGAAAAAGTAGAAGGAGTGACAGATTTTATTTTCTTGGGTTCCAAAATCACTGTGGATGGTGACTGCAACCATGAAATTAACAGACACTTGCTCCTTGGAAGAAAAGCTATGACAAACTTAGCATATTAAAAAGCAGTTATCACTTTGCCAACAAAGGTCTGTATAGTCAAAGCTATGGGTGTTTTTTCAGTAGTCATGTACAGATATGAGCTTTGTACCAATAAGAAGGCTGAGTGCCAAAGAATTGATGCTTTCAAATTGTGTTGCTGGAGAAAACTCTTGAGAGTCCCTTGGACTGCATGGAGATCAAACTGGTCAGTTCTAAAGGAAATCAACCCTGAATATTCATGGAAGGACTAAAGTGAAGCTCCAATACTTTGGCCACGATGCAAAGAGCCAACTCATTGGAAAAGACCATGATGCTAGGAAAGATTGAAGGCAAACGGAGAAGAGGAGGGCAGAGGATGAAATGGTTAGATAGCATCATTGACTCAACGAACATGAATGTGGGCAAACTCTGGGAGATAGTAAAGGACAGGGGATCCTGGCATGCTGCAGTCCATGGGGTCGCAGAGACAGACCCACCTTACTGACTGAACACCAACAAATACAGTAGATATGAGTCTACATAGCTGTCTTCCTCACTAGACATCCCCAAGTTAAACTGTCTTTTCTCTTTCCCTCCTGGAACACCCTCTTCTTTTCTAACATAGAACTTACTATAATATATAATCATGAATTTCTTTGTGTATTTATTTCATTAATGTCTGTCCCCTAATCACAATGAGCTCCAAGAAGACAGGAACTAAGACTGCTGGATTCACCACCACGTTACCATCACATATCCTGTAGCCAGCCAAATAATAGCTGTACAATTTGTTGAATGAATGAATGACTGAATGAATGATAAAAGAAAATGGAGATTTTACTAATGAAACAAATACCAATGAAATAATCTAAAGAATCAAAACTGTTACTTTCTGAGTACACCAGATACTGCCCCTCAGATTCTTCTGGCATTCAGATAGTCCAAAAGTTTGAATAGGCATAAGTATCGCTTTGATGGGGGTGTTTGGAATACATAGCCCTTTTTATGAGTTCAAATTCAGACCTCATGAAACTGGAATAAAGGTATAGTTTTATGTCACTGAGTCTACATTTTCACTGAACCATACAGTATCCCAACCATGACTTCCTGGAAAAAGACATCCTCTACTCCTTTTCTACTAAGGAAAGGTGGGCAAGACTACTGCAACTTCTTCTGTCTGTCCCTAAGGAGGGTATCCTATCTGTGCATCACACCCTCATCCAGCTAACGGCACCACACTCCATGCCCACATACAGATGAGAGGCCTGGGTGGGAAGGGGTGGGGGAGACTGCCAGCCTGGAATGATCCTTCCCTGACTCCAACAGAGGAAATCTTTAAGCTCAGAGTGTGACTCTTGAAAGCTGTATTGTTCATTCTTCCTAAGACCTGAAGCTCAAGATCAAGCAAATAATCCAGCTTAGTTGCTGCTTAGTGTAGGGAAAAAAAAATATCCCAAGGCCATTTCCTGCGTGGCCTTTTTGATTTTGGACAGTGTCTCTTTGAGAGACAGCCCCATCCACAAAGGCTTTCTGTGGAGGTGTGTGCATTTCACTGAGATGTTTCCAAGAAGAGCAAAGACACCTTTTCAACGAAGGCAAATTAATGAAGCTGGCAGTCAAACTCTATTTCTAGCCTGCAGCCTCAGGGATGTCAGTTCCATGAATGAAGGCAAAGCTGAATTTCTTGTTTAAATCAAGCTTTCAGCCCTCCGTGGCATCTACCTCTGGTCAAGCAATAAAAGAATTCTATGTATTAAAACATGGAGATTGTCTTTGGATCTAGATAAACACTTCTTAGAGTTTGCTGGAACTGTCCTTTAAGCCTGGATACAGAGCATTCACAAGGAACTATCAGTCTTTCCCATTATTAAGAAGCTAAATGGGAGTAGCTTTCAAGATGGCTAAGAGTAAGACTAGGAGATCACCTTTCTCCCCATAAACCCACCAAAAATACATCTGCATGTGGAACAACTCCAACAAAACACCTGAACGCTGGCAGAAGATCCAAGACTTCCAAAAACACAAGCTTATCTCCACAGAATGGGGTAGGGTAAAAGATAGAAGGGGAAAAAAATAAAAGGATTTAGGGCAGAAACCTGCATCTCAAGGAGGGAGCTGTGAAGGAGGAAAAGTTTCCACACACTTGGAAACCCCTTCACAGGCAGGGACAGGGTGGGGAGCTTCGGAACCTCAAAGCCGGAGGCAGCAATAGGTGCTTGGAAGGCTAAATGGAGAGAGTTCACTACAGAGATCATTGTCAACCAGCACTTGTAGGCTGAGAGGCTGTTTGCATACTTGCTGTGGCAAATGGGGGCTGGGTGCTAAGGTTCAGGCTTTGGGGGTCAGACTCCAGGTAAAGGACTTGGGTTGACTGCTGTGAAGATACTCTGAGGGAGCTAGTATGACACAGCTGAGGGAGTCCAGGGAAAAGCCTGGGCCTGCCAGAGACACAAAAGATCACTGCTGTGGAGACCCTCTAACTCCACACACTCACAGACCACAGGACTCTGCCTTTGCTACTGCCATAGGTGGGACAAGATGCAGCTGTGGACTGTGACCCCAGAGGTAGATACGCTGGCCAGCACCACCAAAGCTGGCATGAGTGCCAAAGGCAAGGGACAAAACATCACTGCTGTCCCGACCCCAGAGGCAGCAGCTGCCACCAGACTATGAACAGGCACCGGTCACTACCCACACCTTCCTGGGAGCCTATGCAGCTGGACTCTGCCAAGGGACACACAACCCAGGACCAGTTCCTTTAGGAGAGCACATGAACCACCTCAGACTACAGCAACTTTCCTCAGGCCTCAGCTGCAGAAGGCACGCCTCACAAACCCCAACTGTATCTGCTGTACCCCTCCATCTCCTTAGCCTGACTGAGCAAGTGAGCCCTAATAAGCCGATACTTTTGCCCCCTCCTGCCTGGGTGGAACAGACACCAGAGGGAGACCTACAAGCAGAGGCAGGGCCAAAACCAAAGCTGAGCACTAGGCACTGTGTGACCTGAGAAGAGGAAGGGAATGAATTACTGCAGCTGCAGGTGCAACAGGTTGTTGTTGTTCAGTTGCTCAGTTGCGTCCAACTCTTTGTGACCCCATGGACTGTGGCACGCCAGGCTTCCCTGTCTTTCACCATCTCCTGGAGCTTGCTCAAACTCATGTTCATTGAGCTTGTTATACCATCCAATCATCTTGTCCTCTGTTGTCCCCTTCTCCTCCTGCCTTCAATCTTTCCCAGTGTCAGGTTCTTTTCTAAGAGTCAACTCTTCGCATCAGATAGCCAAAGTACTAGAGCTTCAGCTTCAGCCTCAGTCCTTCCAATGAATATTCAGAACTGATTTCCTTTAGGATGGACTGGTTGGATCTCCTTGCAGTCTAATAGACTCCCAAGAGTCATCTCCAACACCATAGCTCAAAAGCATCAATTCTTCAGCCTTCTTTATGGTCCAACTCTCACATCCATACATGACTACTGGAAAAACCTTAGCTTTGACTATATGGACCTTTGTCAGCAAACCAATGTCTCTGCTTTTAATATGCTGTCTAGATTTGTCATACCTTTTCTTCCAATGAGCAAGAATCTTTTAATTTCATGGTCGCAGACACCAGGTTAAATCCCCACAATAGGTTTGAGACTGCTTTGGGGGCGACTGTGGACTTTGGAAGCAAGTACAAGCTGGAGGACAGATCTGGGTCTGAGCTGACCCCAGAATGCCCACAGAAGGTCCAGACACCTTCCTAGAAATATTGGAGGACTTCCTGAGGAGGCAGATTGGCCGGTGATCACTGTGTGGTGAGGACAACAGAGTACACAGGGGGATATTCTTATTCTTCCTCCTCCTCCTCTCTCTCTCTCTCTCTCTCTCTCTCTATATATATATATATATATATCTTTTTTCTTGTTCATTTTTTCCTATTTTTACAGTACTCTGTAGATATATAGGATTTTTTCCCATGTTTTCTATTTTGTATTTTTGCTAGTTTTTATGGGGGCAGGAGGAGAAGGGGATGACAGAGGATGAGATGGCTGGATGGCATCACTGACTGGATGGATGTGAGTCTGACTGAACTCCGGGAGTTGGTGATGGACAGGGAGGCCTGGCATGCTGCGATTCATGGGGTCACAAAGAGTTGGACACGACTGAGTGACTGAACTGAACTGATATTTGTTTTAATTATGGGTTTTTTTAATTGGCTTCACTGCTGTCTTCTCTTTCGGTTCTTTTCTTTTTTTTTGTTCTCTTTTTTTATCTCTTCCCTTTGTGATTGTGTGAGCTTCTTCGGATGTTTTTGTCTGTGGAGTATTGCTATTATCATTTGTCTTAGGATTTTATCTGTCCATCCATTTTTTGTTTGTACATTTGTTTGACTTGCTTTTTTTCTCCTTCCTTCTCTTCTGTGTTGTATGCCTTGTGGAGTCCAGAGCTACAGCAAAGAGCTGGGCCTCAACTGAAGGCCCAGTTCTGAAGTAGGAGAACTGAGTTCAGGACTCTGGACCAGAGAACTCCCAAGCCCATAGACCATCAACTGGTGAGAGTTCTCCAAAAGGCCTCCAACTCAACACTAAGACTGCTGCTGCTGCTGCTAAGTCACTTCAGTCATGTCCGACTCTGTGTGACCCCATAGATGGCAGCCCACCAGGCTCCCCCGTCCCTGGGATTCTCCAGGCAAGAACGCTGGAGTGGGTTGCCATTTCCTTCTCCAATGCATGAAAGTGAAAAGTGAAAGTGAAGTCACTCAGTCGTGTCCGACTCTTCTCGACCCCATGGACTGCAGCCTACCAGGCTCCTCTGCCCATGGGATTTTCCAGGCAAGAGTCCTGGAGTGGGGTGCCATTAAGGCCAGCAAGATCCAGTGTGGAAGAGTCAGGCCAAAACATCAGCAAAACAAGAACACCAACACTACTCACTAGCAGACAGGCTGGTATGGCTTTACTAGCACATAGACACTCCAAAACACATCACTGGATAATACAGAACTGCCATTCAGAGAGACAAGATCCAGTTCTGTCCACCAGAACAAAAGCACCAGTCCCCCCAACCAGGAAACCATCATGAGGCACAGGTCCAGCCCCACCCACGGTGGGCAGACTCCATAAATGAGAGGAACTATGACCTAACGTCCTGTAGAAAGGAAATCCCAAGCACAGCAAATTAAAAACAGTGGAAAGACACAAAAAATGCGCAGCAGATGAAGGAACATGGTAAAAACCTAAAAGACCAAACAAATGAAGAGGAAATAAGCAGTCTGCCTGAAAAAGAATTCATAGTATAGTAAAGATAATCTAAAATCATGGAAATAAAAACGGAGGTACAGATTAATAGAGTGGAGGCATGGATTGAAAAGATACAAGAAATGTGTAACAAGGCCCTAGAAGAATTAGAGAACAGGCAATCAGCAATGAACAATGAGACAAAAAATACACTAGAGGCAACCAATAATAGAATAACTGGGGTGAAAAGAATGAATAAGCAAGCTGGAAGATAGAATGGTGGAAGTAACTGAAACAGCAGAATAAAGAACCAAGAATAAGAAAAGATGAGAACAGTTTCAGAGACATCTAGGGAAACATAAGGCACACAAACATTCAAATTCTAGGTATCCCTAAAGAAGAAGAGAAAAATAAAGGGTGCGATAAACTATTTGAGAAGATTATAGTGAAAAACTTCCCTAACGTGGGGAACGGAGAAGGCAATGGCAACCCACTCCAGTACTCTTGCCTGGAAAATCCCATGGACAGAGGAGCCTGGTAGGCTGCAGTCCATGGGGTTGCTAGGAGTCTGATACGACTGAGTGACTTCACTTTCACTATTCATTTTCACTCACTGGAGAAGGAAATGGCAACCCACTCCAGTGTTCTTGCCTGGAGAATCCCAGGGACGGGGGAGCCTGGTGGGCTGCCGTCTATGGGGTCACACAGAGTCGACATGACTGAAGCGACTTAGTAGTAGTGGTAACATGGGGAAGGAAATAACCACCCAAGTCCAGGAAGCCCAGAGAGTCCCAAACAGGATAAATCCAAGGAGAAACATGTCAAGACACTTATTATACAAACTAACAAAAGTAAATACAAAGAAATAATATTAAAAGCAACAAGGGAAAATTTAAAAAATAACATGAGTTGCCAGTCCAGGTTCGATGCACGATACTGGATGCATGGGGCTAGTGCACTGGGACGACCCAGAGGGATGGTATGGGGAGGGAGGAGGGAGGAGGGTTCAGGATGGGGAACACATGTATACCTGTGGTGGATTCATTTTGATATTTGACAAAACTAATACAATTATGTAAAGTTTAAAAATAAAATAAAATTAGGAAAAAAAAAAGAAAAACAAAAACAAACAAACAAACAAAAAAAAATAACATACAATGGAATCCCCATAAGGCTATCAGTTGATCTTTCAACAAAAACTTTGCAGCCAGAAGAGAGTGGCAAGATATACTTAAAGTGATGAAAGGGAAAAACCTACAACCAAAAGTCTTTACTCTACTCAGCAAAGACTTTGCTTTGTCAGATTCGATGGAGAAATCAAAAACTTTACAGATAAGTAAAAGTTCAAAGAACTCAGCACCAATAAGCCAACTTTACAACAAATGCCAAAGGAAGTTCTCTAGACAGGAAACACAAGAAAAAAAAAAAAAAAAAACGACCTACAAAAACACACTCACCAATAAAGTAAATGGTAAATGGATCATACATATCAATAATTACCTTAAATGGAAATGGATTAAATGCTCCAACAAAAGACAGAGAACTGAATGGATAAAAAAAACAAGACCCTAATGTTGTTCATTATGAGAGATCCACGTCAGACCTAGGGACACATACAGACTGAAAGTGAGGGGCTGGAAAAATTATTCCATGCAAATGGAAATCAAAAGGAAGTGAGAGTAGTAATACTCATCATAAAAAAATGAAAGTAAAATAAAGACCATTTCAAAAGACAAGGAAGGACACTACATAATGATCAAGGGATCAATCCGTGAAGAAGACATAACAATTTTAAATATATATGCACACAACATAGGATCGCCTCAAGACATAGGGCAAATGTTAACAACTATTAAAGGGGAAATTGACAGCAGCATAATAGTAGTGGGGACTTTACCACCCAACTAACACAAATGGACAGATCTTCCAGACAGAAAATTAATAAGGAAGCACAAGCTTTAAATGACATATTGGACCAGATGTACCTAATTGGTATCTACAGGACATTTATCCAAAAAGACTAGACTTCACTATTTTGTCAAGTGCACATGGACAATTCATCAGAATAGATCACATCATTGGTCACAAATCAAGCCTTCATTATTTTTAAAACTTGAAATTGTATCAAACATTTTTTCTGACCACAATGCTACAGGATTAGATATTAAAACAGGGGAAATAGATGTTAAAAAAAAATATAGAAGGTGGTAAATACACTTCTGAGTAACAAAGAGGTCATTGAAGAAATCAAAATGGAATTTAAAAATATCTAGAAATAAATGACAATGAAAACATGACAACTCAAAACCTAAGAGATACAGTAAAACAAGTGCCAGGATGGAAGGTTACAGCAATACAAGCCTACGTCAAGAAACAAGAGAAACATCAAATACACAACCTAACCTTACACCTAAAGCAACTAGAAAAAGAAGAACAGAAAAACTCCAAAAGTTAGTAGAAGAAATAAAAAAAGATCAGAACAGAAATAAATGAAAAAGAAATGAAGACAATAGCAAAGATAAATAAAACTAAAAGCTAAATAAAACTATGATAAACAAAATTGACAAAACATTAGCCAGACCCTACCTCAACATAATAAAGGCTCTATACAACAAATCCACAGAAAACATTATTCTCAATAGTGAAAAACTGAATGCATTTCTGCTAAGATCAGGAACAAGACAAGGGTGTCCATAATCACCACTATTAGTCAACATAGTTTTGGAAGCCCTAGCCAGAGCAATCAGAGAAGAAAAAGAAATAAAAGGAATCTAGATTAGAAAGGAAGATGTAAAACACTCACTTTTTGCAGATGACATGAGACTATACATAGATACCATAAGGTGCCACCAGAAATTATTAGAGCTAATCAATGAATATAGTAAGGTTGCAGGATATAAAGTTAATACACAGAAATCCTTTGCATTTCTATATACTAGCAATGAAAAATCAGAAAGAGAAATTAATCAAACAATTGCATTGACCATTGCAACGAAAAGAATGAAATATTTAGTAATAAACCTACCTAAAGGGACAAATGGAGAAGGCAATGGCACCCCACTCCAGTACTCTTGCCTGGCAAATCCCATGGACAGAGGAGCCTGGTAGGCTACAGTCCATGGGGTCGCTAGGAGTTGGACACGACTGAGCGACTTCACTTTCACTTTTCACTTTCATGCATTGGAGAAGGAACTGGCAACCCACTCCAGTGTTCTTGCCTGGAGAATCCCAGGGATGGGGAAGCCCGGTGGGCTGCCGTCTCTGGGGTCGCACGGAGTTGGACACGACTGAAGCAACTTAGCAGCAGCAGCAAAGGGACAAAAGACCTGTATGCACAAAACTATCAGACACTGTCAAAGTGACACGTCTTTGTGTCAAAGACGACACAAACAGATGAGGAGATATACCATGTTCTTGGATTAGAAGAATCAATATTTTGAAAATGACTACACTACCCAAAGCAACCTACAAATTCAGTGCAATCCCTCTCAAACTACCAATGGTATTCTTCACAGCCCTAGAACAAAAAAATTTCATAATCTGTATGGAAACCAAAAGACTGAATAGCTAAAGTAATCTTGAGAAAGAAAAATGGAGGAATAAACCTTCCTGACTTCAGACTATACCACAAAGTTACAGTCACCAAGACAGCACAGTACTGGCACAAAAACAGAAATGTAGACAAAAGGAACAAGATAGAAAGCCCAGATATAAACCCACACACCTTATCTTTGACAAAGGAGGCAAAAATATACAATGGAGAAAAGAAAGCCTCTTCAATAAGTAGTGTTGGGAAAACTGGACATGTAAAAGAATGAGACTAGAACACCCCCTAACACTATACACAGAAATTAATTCAAGATAGATTAAAGACTTAAATATAAGGCCAGAAACAATAAAGCTCTTAGAGGAAAACATAAGCAGCACACTCCTTGAATAAATCACAGCAAGATCCTCTATGACTCACCTTCAAGAATAGAAATAAAAATAAACAAGTGGGACCTAATTAAGTTTAAAAGCTTTTGCATAGCAAAAGAAAACTGTAAAAAAGGTGAAAAGACAGCCCTCAGATTGGGAGAAAATAATAGCAAAGGAAAAAATGACAAAGGATTAATTCCCCCAAAATACAAGAAGCTGATGCTGCTCAATACCAGAAAAACAAACAACTCAATCAAAGAGTGAGCAGAAGACTGATACAGACATTCCACCAAAGAAGATATACAGATGGCTAATAAACACATGAAAAGATGCTCAATATCACACATGATCAAAGAATTGCAAATAAAAAACACAGTAAGGTGTCATCTCACATCAGTCAGAATGCTATCTATGCTATGCTAAGTCACTTTAGTCGTGTCCGACTCTGTGCGACCCCATAGATGGCAGCCCACCAGGCTCCCCCGTCCCTGGGATTCTCCAGGCAAGAACACTGGAGTGGGTTGCCATTTCCTTCTCCAATGCATGAAAGTGAAAAGTGAAAGTGAAGTCACTCAGTCGTGTCCGACTCTTAGTGACCCCATGGATTGCAGCCTAACAGGCTCCTCCGTCCATGGGATTTTCCAAGCAAGAGTACTGGAGTGGGGTTGCCATTGCCTTCTCCGTCAGTCAGAATGGTTATCATCAAAAAATCTACAAACAATAAACACTTGAAAGGGTGTGGATAAAATGGAATTCTCTTGCATTGTTGGTGGGAATGTAAATTGATTCAGCAATTATGGAGAACAGTATGGAGATTCCTTTAAAAACTAGGAACAAAACTACCATATGATCCAACAATCCCACTACTTGGGTTAATACCATGAGGAAACCATAATGAAAAAGACATACATACCTCAATGTTCATTGCAGCACTATTTACAATAGTGAAGACATGGATGCAACCTAGATGTCCATGGATATGAATGGACATTCATTAAATGAATGGATAAAGAAGTTGTGGTACATATAGACAATGGAATATTACTCAGCAATAAAAAGGAATGCATTTCAGTCAGTTCTAATCAGGTGGATGAACATACAGCCTATTATATAGAGTTAAGTCAGAAAGAGAAAAATAAATATTGCACGTTAATGCATATATATGTAATCCAGAAAGATGGTACTGATGAACTTATTTGTAGGGCAGCAATAGAGACGCAGACATGAAGAACAGACTTGTGGACACAGTAGGGAAAGGAGAGAGTGGAACAAATCAAGAGTAGCATTGAAGCATAAACATTAACATATGTAAAATAGACTTGTTCAGTCATTAAGTCATGTGCTACTCTTTGCAACCCTATGAACTGCAGCACACCAGGCTTCCCTGACCATCACCAACTCCCAGACCTTGCTCAAACTGATGTCCATCTAGTCAGTGATGCCATCCAACCATCTCATCCTCTGTCCCACCCTTCTCCTTCTGCCCTCCATCTTTCCCAATATCAGAGTACCCTGCAATGAGCCAGCTCTTTGCATCAGGTGCTCAAGCATCATGCATCATTCCTATTCAGCATCATCCCTTCCAATGAATATTCAGGGTTGATTTCCATTGGTTTGATCTGGTTTGATTTCCTTGCTGTCCGAGGGACTCTCAAGCATTCTCTCCAGCACCATAATTCAAAAGCATCAATTATTAGACACTCAGCCTACTTTACAGTCCAACTCTCACATCTGTACATGACTATGCGAAAAACCATAGCTTTGACTATATAGACCTCTGTTGACTGTGATGTCTCTGCTTTTTAATACGTTGTCTATGTTTGTCATAGCTTTTCTTCCAAGAAGCAAGCATCTTTTTAATTTCATGGCTGCAGTCACCATTTACAGTGATTTTGGAGCCCAAGAGAATAAAATAGGTCACTGTTTCCACTTGTTTCCCATCTATTTTCCATGAAGTGATGGGGCCATATGTCATGATCTTGGTTTTTTGAATGTTGAGTTTTAAGCCACCTTTTTCACTCTCCTCTTTCACCTTCATCAAGAGCTCTTTAGTTCCCCTTGGCTTTCTGACATTAGAGTGGTATCATCTTCATATCTGAGGCTGTTGGTATTTCTCCTGGCAATCTTGATGATAGCTTGTGATTCATTCAGACCAGCATTTCGCATGGTGTACTCTGCATATAAGTTAAATAAGCAGGGTGACAATCTACAGCCTTGACATATTCCTTTCCCAATTTAGAACCAATCCATTGTTATCTGTCCGGTTCTAACTGTTGCTTTTGACCTGCATACAGAGTTCTCAAGAAACAGCTAAGGTGGTCTGGCATTCCCATCTCTTTAACAATTTTCCACAGTTTGTTGTGATCCACACAGTCAAAAGCATTCTTATAGTCAATGAAGCAGAAGTAGATTTTTTTGGAATTCCCTTGCTTTTCCTATGATCCTGCAGATGTTAGCAATTTGACCTCTGGTTCCTCTGCTTTTCTAAATCCAGCTTATGTGTTTTGAGATCTTGATTCAGACACTGCTGAAGCCTAGCTTGAAGGATTTTGAACATAATTTTGCTAGCATGTGAAATGAGAGCAATTGTAAGGTAGTTACATTACAGCGTTCTTTGGCACTGCCTTTCTTTGGTATTGGAACGAAAGCTGACCTTTTCCAGTATTGTGGCCATTGCTGAGTTTCCAAATTCTCTGGCATATTGAGTGCAGCACTTTCATGGCATCATCTTTTAGAATTTGAAATAGCTCAGCTGGAATTCTATCACCTCCACCGGCTTTGTTCTGGGAATTTTCTGCATGACTCAGGGAACTCAAACTTGGTGCTCTATGACAATGCAGAGAGATGGAGTGAGGTGGGAGGGAGGTTCAAGAGGGAGGGGATACATATACACCTATGGCTGATTCATGTTGATGTATGGTAGAAACCAACAAAATATTGTAAAGTAGTTTTCTTCCAATTAAAAATAAACTTTTTTAAAAAGAGAAAAAATAAGAAACAAGGAAACTATCAAATAATCAACCTAACCTTACATCTATAGCAACCAGAAAAAAAATGAAACAAAAAACTTCAGGGTTAGTACAAGGAAATACTCATAAAATCAGAGCAGAAATAAATGGAAAAAAAAAAAAGAAAAGACAATAGCAAAGATCAATAAAACTAAAAGCTGGTTCTTTAAGAAGATAAACAAAATTGACAAACCATTAGCCAGATTCATCAAGAAAAAAGAAAAAAAATTTTAAATTTCAAAGAAATTAAGCCTTCCTGTTCAAGCTGGTGGAATAGAAGGATGTGTACTCATCTCCTCCTGAGACAGCAACAAAATTGCAACTAGCTGTTGAACAACCATAGACAGGAGGAGGCTGGAACCCACCAAAAAAATGTACCCCACATCCGAAGAGAAAGAAGAAGCTGCAGCATGACAGTAAGAGGGGGCACAATCACAATCAAATCAAATCCAAAACCTGCCAGTGGGTGAACCACAAACTGGAGAATAAGAATACCAAAGAAATTTCCCCAGTGTTGTGAAGGTTCTAAACCCCATGCCTGGGGATCCAACAAAGGGACTAGGAATCCCGAGGAAATCTGACCTCGAAGACTAGCGGGATTTGATTACAGGACTCCACAGGCCTGGGGCTTCCCTAATAGCTCAGTTGGTAAAGAATCTGCCTGCAATGCAGGAGACCCTGGTTCAATTCCTGGGTCAGGAAGATCCCTTGGAGAAGGGAAAGGCTACCCACTCCAGTATTCTGGCCTGGAGAATTACATGGACTGTAGAGCCCATGGGGTTGCAAAGAGTTGGACACAACTGAGCAACTTTCACTTTCACTTTTCACAGGAATAGGGGAAACAGAGACTCCAGTCTTGGAGGGTACAAACCAAATCTTGCACACACCAAGACCCAGAGGAAAAGAGCAGTGACCCCCACAGGCTGCTGAACCAAAGCTAGTGTTGGAGGGCCTCTTGTGGAGGTGTGGGTTGGCAGGGGCTCACCACCAGGATAGGGGCATGGAAACAGCAAGACTTGAAGGGCCCCTTTGACATAAACCCTTTTGGACATCACCATTAACCCTACCATAGACCCCAGGGCTGGGTCACCTCAGACCAAAAAACTACCAGGGAGGGTGAACATCCTACCCATCACAGATAATTGAACTAAAACTTTACTGAGCAAGGCCCTGCCCACCAGAGCAAGACTCAGTTTTTCCCATCACCAGTTCCTCCCATCAGGAAGCTTACACAAGCCTCTTAGCCTCCTCCATCAGAGAGCAGACATAGGAAGCAAAAAGAAACACAGCTAAACAAAACAAAAATCACAGCAGCTAAAACAAAAATCATATTATAGAAAGTTAATCACAATGAAAAAGGAGAAAGTTATATCCCAGATAAAGGGACAAGATAAAACCCCAGAAAAGCAACTAAATGAATTGGAAACAGGCAACATTCCAGAAAAAGAATTCAGAATAATGATAGTGATATTGATCCAGGATCTTGGAAAAAAGAATGGAGGCAAAGATTGAGAAGATACAAGAAATGTTTACCAAACACCTAGAAAACCTAAAGAACAAACAAACAGAGATGAACAATATACTACAAGGAATCAACAGTAGAATAACTGATGCAGAAGAACACATAAGTGACCTGGAGGACAGAATGGTGCAAATCACAGCCACAGAACAGAATACAGAAAAAAAAAGAATGAAAAGAAATGAAGACAGCCTGAGAGACCTCTGGGACAAAATTAAGTATGCCAACATTCGCACTATAGGGGTCCCAGAAGGAGAAGAGAGAGAGATAGGACCTGCGAAAACATTTGAAGATATAATAGCTGAAAAATTCCCTACCATGGGAAAGGAAATAGTCAACAAAGTCCAGGAAGCACAGAATCCCAGGCAGAATAAACCATAGGAGGAACACACTGAGACTTACATTAATCAAACGGACAGAAATTAAAGATAAAGAAAAAATACTGAAAGCAACAAGGGAAAAATGACAAATGACATACAAGGGAACTCCCATCAGATAATCAGCTGATTTCTCAACAGAAACTCCACAAGCCAGAAGGGAATGGCATGATATATTTAAAGTAATGAAAAGTAAGAACCTACAACCAAGAATACTCTACCCAAGACTCTCATTCAGATTTGATGGAGAAATCAAAAGCTTTTCAGACAAGCAAAAGTTAAGCAAATTCAGCACCACCAAACCAGCTTTACAACAAATGCTGAAGAAACTTCTCTAGGCAGGAAACACAAGAGAAGGGAAAGACCTACAGAAAAACCCAAAACAGGTAAGAAAATGGTAATAGGATCACATATTGATAATTATCTTAAATGTAAATGGATTAAATGCACCAATCAAAAGACAAAGACTGGCTGGGCAAATGAAAACATGTGCATGTATGTACACCCACTTCCCACATCATTCTGATTGACCCCTCAAATTGCATGTAATTACTTAATATTGTTAAGTTAATCATGTTTCCATTGCAGCTTGCAATTGTAATTATCTTATTTTTTGTCCAGCTATTGATTGTGAATATACACATACACAAATCTAGAAAAATAGTACTGAAGAACCTATTTACAGACAAGTAATGGAGACACAATCACAGAAAACTAACCAATCTAATCACATGGACCACAGCCTTGTCTAACTCAATGAAACTAAGCCATGCCTTATAGGGCCACCCAAGATGGACAGGTCTTGGTGGAGAGTTCTGACAAAATGCGGTCCACTGGAGAAGGGAATGGCAAGCCACTTCAGTATTCTTGCCTTGAGAAACCCATAAACAGTATGAAAAGGCAAAAAGATATGACACTGAAAGATGAACTCCCCAGGTCAGTAGGTGCCCAATATGCTACTGGAGATCAGTGGAGAAATAACTCCAGAAAGAATGAAGAGATGGAGCCAAAGCAAAAACAACACCCAGTTGTGGATGTGACTGGTGATAGAAGTAAGGTCTGATGCTGTAAAGAGCAATATTGCATAGGAACCTGGAATGTCAGGTCCATGAATCAAGGCAAACTGGAAGTGGTCAAACAGGAGATGGCAAGAGTGAACGTCAACATTTTAGGAATCAGTGAACTAAAATGGACTGGAATGGGTGAATTTAACTCAGATGACAATTATATCTACTACTGCGGGCAGGAATCCCTCAGAAGAAATGGAGTAGCCATCATGGCCAACAAAAGAGTCCAAAATGCAGTACTTGGATGCAATCTTAAAAACGACAGAATGATCTCTGTTCATTTCCAAGGCAAACCATCCAATATCACAATAATCCAAGCCTATGCCCCGACCAGTAATGCTGAAGAAGCTGAAATTGAACGGTTCTATGAAGACCTACAAGACCTTTCAGAACAAACACGCAAAAAAGATGTCCTTTACATTATAGGGGACTGGAATGCAAAAGTAGGAAATCAAGAAACACCTGGAGTAACAGGTAAATTTGGCCTTGGCGTACAGAATGAAGCAGGGCAAACACTAATAGAGTTATGCCAAGAGAATGCACTGGTCCTAGCAAACACCTTCTTCCAACAACGCATGAGAAGACTCTACACATGGACATCACTAGATGGCCAACACAAAATTCAGATTGATTATATTCTTTGCAGCCAAAGATGGAGAAGCTCCATACAGTCAGCAAAAACAAGACTGGGAGCTGACTGGCTCAGGTCATGAACTCCGTATTGGAAAATTCAGACTTAAATTGAAGAAAGTAGGGAAAATCACTAGACCATTCAGGTATGATGTAAATCAAACCCCTTATGATTATACAGTGGAAGTGAGAAATAGATTTAAGGGACTAGATCTGATAGACAGAGTGCCTGATGAACTATGGATGGAGGTTCATGACATTGTACAGAAGACAGGGAGCAAGACCATCCCCAAGAAAAAGAAATGCAAAAAAGCAAAATGGCTGTCTGAGGAGGCCTTACAAATAGCTGTGAAAAGAAGACAAATGAAAAGCAAAGGAGAAAAGGAAAGATACACTCATTGAATGCAGAGTTCCAAAGAATATCAAGGAGAAATAAGAAAGCCTTCCCCAGTGATCAGTGAAAAGAAATACAGGAAAACAAAAGAATCAGATCAGTCGCTCAGTCATATCCGACTCTTTGCGGCCCCATGAATCACAGCACTCCAGGCCTCCCTGTCCATCACCAACTCCCGGAGTTCACTGAGACTCACATCCATTGAGTCAGTGATGCCATCCAGCCATCTCATCCGCTGTCGTCCCCTTCTCCTCCTGCCCCCAATCCCTCCCAGCATCAGAGTCCTTTCCAGTGAGTCAACTCTTCGCATGAAGTGGCCAAAGTACTGGAGTTTCAGCTTTAGCATCATTCCTTCCAAAGAAATCCCAGGGCTGATCTCCTTCAGAATGGACTGGCTGGATCTCCTTGCAGTCCAAGAGACTCTCAAGAGTCTTCTCCAACACCACAGTTCAAAAGCATCAATTCTTCAGTGCTCAGCCTTCTTCACAGTCCAACTCTCACATCCATATATGACCACAGGAAAAACCATAGCCTTGACTAGACGAACCTTTGTTGGCAAAGTAATGTCTCTGCTTTTCAATATACTGTCTAGGTTGGTCATAACTTTCCTTCCAAGGAGTAAGCATCTTTTAATTTCATGGCTGCAGTCACCATCTGCAGTGATTTTGGAGCCCAGAAAAATAAAGTCTGATACTGTTTCCCCATCTATTTCCCATGAAGTGATGGGACCGGATGCCATGATCTTCGTTTTCTGAATGTTGAGCTTTAAGCCAACTTTTTCACTCTCCACTTTCACTTTCATCAAGAGGCTTTTGAGTTCCTCTTTACTTTCTGCCATAAGGGTGGTGTTATCTGCATATCTGAGGTTATTGATATTTCTCCCGGCAATCTTGATTCCAGCTTGTGTTTCTTCCAGTCCAGCATTTCTCATGATGTACTCTGCATATAAGTTAAATAAACAGGGTGAAAATATACAGCCTTGATGTACTCCTTTTCCTATTTGGAACCAGTCTGTTGTCCCATGTCCAGTTCTAACTGTTGCTTTCTGACCTGCATACAAATTTCTCAAGAGGCAGATCAGGTGGTCTGGTATTCCCATCTCTTTCAGAATTTTCCACAGTTTATTGTGATGCACACAGTCAAAGGCTTTGGCATAGTCAATAAAGCAGAAATAGATGTTTTTCTGGAACTCTCTTGCTTTTGCCATGATCCAGCAGATGTTGGCAATTTGATCTCTGGTTCCTCTGCCTTTTCTAAAACCAGCTTGAACATCTGGAAGTTCCTGGTTCACGTATTGCTGAAGCCTGGCTTGGAGAATTTTGAGCATTACTTTACTAGCGTGTGAGATGAGTGCAATGGTGCAGTAGTTTGAGCATTCTTTGGCATTGCCTTTCTTTGGAATTGGAATGAAAACTGACCTTTTCCAGTCCTGTGGCCACTGCTGAATGGGAAAGACTAACGATCTCTTTGAGAAAATTAGAGATACCAAGGGAACATTTCATGCAAAGATGGGCTCGATAAAGGACAGAAATGGTAATGACCTAACAGAAGCAGAAGATATTAAGAAGAGGTGGCAAGAATACACAGAAGAACTGTACAAAAAAGATCTTCATGACCCAGATAATCACGATGGTGTGATCACTGACCTAGAGCCAGACATCCTGGAATGTGAAGTCAAGTGGGCCTTAGAAAGCATCACTATGAACAAAGCTAGTGGAGGTGATGGAATTCCAGTTGAGCTATTTCAAATCCTAAAAGATGATGCTGTGAAAGTGCTGTACTCAATATGCCAACAAATTTGGAAAACTCATCAGTGGCCAAAGGACTGGAAAAAGTCAGTTTTCATTCCAATCCCAAAGAAAGGCAATGCCAAAGAATGCTCAAACTACCACACAATTGCACTCATCTCACTCATTAGTAAAGTAATGCTCAAAATTCTCCAAGCCAGGTTTCAGCAATACATGAACCGTGAAATTCCAGATGTTCTAGCTGGTTTTAGAAAAGGCAGAGGAACCAGAGATCAATTGCCAACATCCGCTGGATCATGGAAAAAGCAAGAGAGTTCCAGAAAAACATCTATTTCTGCTTTATTGACTATGTCAAAGCCTTTGCCTGTGTGGTCACAACAAAGTGTGGAAAATTCTGAAAGAGATGGGAATATTAGATCACCTGACCTGCCTCTTGAGAAATCTGTATGCATGTCAGGAAGCAACAGTTAGAACTGGACATGGAACAACAGACTAGTTCCAAATAGGAAAAGGAGTATGTCAAGGCTGTATATTGTCACCCTGTTTATTTAATTTATATGCAGAATACATCATGAGAAATGCTGGGCTGGATGAAGCACAAGCTGGAATCAAGATTGCCAGGAGAAGTATCAATAACCTCAGATATGCAGATTTATGCATATCTTATGGCAGAAAGTGAAGAAGAACTAAAGAGCATCTTGATGAAAGTGAAAGAGAAGAGTGAAAAAGTTGGCTTAAAGCTCAACATTCAGAAAATGAAGATCATGGCATCTGGTTCCATCACTTCATGGGAAATAGATGGGGAAACAGTAGAAACAGTGTCACACTTTATTTTTCTGGGCTCCAAAATCACTGCAGATGGTGACTGCAGCCATGAAATTAAAAGACGCTTACTCCTTGGAAGGAAAGTTATGACCAACCTAGACAGTATATTAAAAAGCAGAGACATTACTCTGCCAACAAAGGTCCGTCTAGTCAAGGCTTTGGTTTTTCCAGTAGTCATGTAGGGATGTGAGAGTTGGACTATAAAGAGAGCTGAACACTTAAGAATTGATGCTTTTGAACTGTGGTGTTGGAGAAGACTCTTGAAAGTCCCTTGGACAGCAAGGAGATCCATCCTAAAGGATATGAGTCCTGAGTATTCATTGGAAGGATTGATATTGAAGCTGAAACTCCAATACTTTGGCCACCTGATGTGAAGAGCTGACTCATTAGGAAAGACCCTGATGCTGGGAAAGATTGAAGGCAGGAGGAGAAGGGGATGACAGAGGATGAGATGGTTGGATGGCATCACTGACTCCATGGAGATGAGTTTGAGTAAACTCTGGGAGTTGGTGATGGACAGGGAGGGCTGGCGTGCTGTGGTCTATGGGGGTCCCGAAGATTCGGACATGACTGAGCGACTGGACTGAACTGAATGGAGACACAGACATAGAGAATGGTCTGGTGATCACAGTAGGGGAAGGAAAGCGTAGGACAAATTGAGAGAGTAGCTATCATATGCAAAATAGAGGCTGGCCAGGTGGCTCAGTGGTAAAGAATCCACCGGCTAATACAGAAGTCATGAGAGATGCATGTTCAATCTCTGAGTCAGGAAGATCCCCTGGAGGAGGAAATGGCAACCCACTCCAGTTTTTGCCTGGAAAATTCAATGGAAAGAGGCGTCTGGTAGCCAAGTCTCTGGGATCACAAAGAGTCAGACACGACTGAGCGACTATGCACAACACATGCAAAAAACACAACTACCAGGAAGCTGGTGTATAACAGATGGAGCCCAGCCCAGTACTCTGTGACCTGCATTGATAGGTGAATTCTTTGCCACTGAGCCACCTGGGAAGTCCTTAACTCTCCCTAAAATGCTTCAAGTTCAGTTTGTCTGAAATTGAGCTCATCATCTTTTTCTGCAAATGCTCCTCCTCTGTAACTCTCCTAATGAATGGCCCCACTGTCCTTACTCTTGCTGCTCAAGTTAAAATCCCAGTCATCCTAGACGCTTGCCCCCACCCTCAAACTCCACAGCATGGATGAGTCACCAAATTGTGTCAACTTTATTGCCAAAATACGTCCTGAGTTGAGCCCAATTCTCCGCTCCTATTACTAGGGTCTTAGAAACTCATTTTATTTTCCACCTGGATTAATAACAATAATATTAAAAACTAATATTCACCACCATTTTCACATGCCAAATGTTGATCGATTACTGTAGCAGACACTTTACATACTTCATCATCCATAGTCTTGAGAGCCATCTATCCTTGATGGAGAGGATCATCCATCCCTGTTTTCAGATGAGAAAAACAGAAGCTCAGAGGCACTTAATAATAGCCTAAGTTACACAAAGATTTGAGACTGGTATGTAGACTGAGGTCTGTCTGACTCCAAACCCTGGGCCTTTTCTACTCTCTAAACTGCAGTGGTGCCCTACCTGGTCTTCCTGCCACGTGTCTTATTCCTTTCCAATATCTACTGACTGAGGGGTCTGTTTTTACAATGAAACTCTGATCTAGTCTCTCCTGTGTGAAATCCTACAGTAGTTCCCCAGTGTCTTCAGAATACAATTCCAATTCTGTAACAAGGCTTTCCTGGTGTGCCACTTCGCCCATTTAGAGACCTGCCTCCCTCCCTCCAGCCACACCTATCTCTCTTTTGTTCCTAGAGCACACCATGCCTGCTCATTTAGTCATGCTGTATTTCGCTCTGATTCCTCTGCCAGTGATGCCCTTCTGTAAGCCTAGACGCCTCCCCTTCAGCCTCTTAGATGCTCTTGGACCCAGCTGCTGTCCAAGTTGAGTTTAGCTGGTCCTCCTCTGGATGCCCAAAGTGCTAGTGATTACCTCTAGCACTGAATTTTTGAGTGGTTGCAGCAGTCATTGATTGAACACCTACCAAAATGCAAGGACTCAGGGTGGGCTCTAGTGATTTAGGAATCAGTAAGACATGTTTCAGGCTTCCTCAGTGGTGCAGTGGTAAAGAATTTGCCTGCCAACGCAGAAGATGCAGGTCTGATCCCTGGGTTGGGAAGATCCCCTGAAGAAGGAAATGGAAACCCACTCTAGTATTCTTGCCTGGGAAATCCCATGGACAGAGGAGCCTGGTGGGCTGCATTCCATAGGGATGTAAAGAGTCAGACATGACTTAGCAATTCAGCATGCACAAGCACACATGTCTTGCTTTCAGAGATTTACTTTAATGAGAGAGATGCATAGCATAGTAATACTACAAGACAGTAAGTAGTCATGCTACTACAATACAGGATAGTAATGTAATAATGTAATGCTACATTGGGGCTTCCCACATGGTGCTAGTGGTAAAGAATCCAGCTGCCAGTGCAGGAGATGCAAGAGACACAGTTTCAATTCCTGGGTTGAGAAAATCCCCTGGAGTAAGAAATGGCACTCCACTCCAGTATTCTTGCCTGGAAAATTCCATGGGCAAAGAAGCCTGGTGGGCAGGAAGAACAGCTTGTTCATGTCTACAACCCCAGGGCCTGGAACGATGTCTGGGACGTGAGGGTGTCTGTAAACGCTGGCGTGCAGCATGTGTGCTCAGTTGGGTCCAACTCTTGTGACCCTGTGGACTGTAGCCTGTCAGATTCCTCTGTCCATGGGATTCTTCAGGCAAGAATACTGGAGTAGGTTGCCACTTCCTTCTCCAGGGAATCTTCCCAACCCACGGGACTGAACTCGAGTTGGCAGGCAGGTTCTTTACCACTGAGCCACCTGGGAAACCCAAACACTGACAGTTTGAGCTAAGCAGACAAACCAAGGCCACCAAGCTATCTCTGTGAGCATACACGGCTATCTACAGGCACGCTCTTCACTTTCATGAGTGTCTTTTCCAGACTCTAATATGTCCAAGTCATTGTTTTCCGTATTTTCATGAGGTCCTCAAAGTGTACTCCAGCAGGGAAGGAAACTAACATCAAAGGTTGCTCAGCCTAGTGGAACACAGGATAGGCACTTAAGGAAAACAGTGCCTGTGTCTTCCAACAAGAGGCCCTTACAGCCCTTTATCATGGGCTGCTGTGGCCTGTCTTGCCAATATGAGCAAGCAAAAAGACAAGTCAGCCTTATTTGTGATTTGTGTAGGTCCTTAGGGCAAGGCAAGTTTTGGCAGCCCTTTTGATCAAGGGTCCCTGTGTAGAAACAAGGCCCCCTGAAGTCATTTTCCTCCTACTATTAACCATCCAAGTGACACAGGCAGGAGGGAACAGGGCAAAGTGGAAAGGCTTAAACAGGATTTTTTTTTTTTTTTTTTAAAGAAAGCTTTCTTTTATTCAAAACTCTATGGTTACTTGTCTACGGAGCAGCATTTCCACCTCCTCTCACCTTGGAGAAAAAAGTGCAAGATGCCTAGGTGATGAAAGTGGAGGTAAGAGGTAGAAAAAAGAGGCACTGATCCCCAGAGCAAAGAGCGTCTAACTGCTTCTAGGTTCTCACAAGTCAAGGCCTCAGATATCAGGCAAGGGAGAGGGAAAGGGGGAAGAACGTAGAGGAAAGGGCTACTCCCACCCAGACAACAAGAACCCACACACCTGTACTTTCTTTTTTGAAAATTAGGTTTTCGAATTGGCTTTGATGATAATATGACCATCCTGACACTGTCTGGAGCAATGGTGAAGGGCTCAGAGTCCAGGGGCCTGGATCCAATGCCAGATCTGCCTTTTAGCTAAGGGTGGGATTCTGATTCCTCCTCTAATATTGGCCTCAGAGGATAGTTACAGGATCAACACAATGAAGGGATATAAACCCTTTAACACGGGTTCTGGCACCAACTCCCAGGTGCTTGTACTGCAACTGACCACTAGGAACCGCCTATGGGACCACTTTCCATGGAGGAAGAATGTTCCACAAAGAGACTTCCTTTCCCTTGGCCTCCATTCCCTGACCCCTGGCTAGACTGAGTCTTCCTCTGCATCTGTATTTTCTCTGTTGCAGAACTACTCCATGTGCTGTGCTGGTTTTCCTGTCTATCTCCCCATTCAGGGCATGAACATACTGAGGTTGAAGATGTGACTTTCATGCTAGTGCATTCGTTTATTGTTTATCACTCACTAAGTATCTCTTAGTGAGTATCACTCGCCCTCTGCAATGGCCCGCACTCTATCTGTGGAGTGTACTTCTCTCTGATTCCAAATAAATCCACTTCTTACTTATCACTTTGTCTCTCACTGAATTCTTTCTGTGATGGTACTATGGGTTTTGGCTGGGTTTGAGCCCCAGCACATGGGTTTGTCAGGCGAGTGTATGCTCCTTGGTTCTGTCTCATCACAACAAAGATTTGGAGCGGCGGACATTAAAACCCTCGATTTCTCAAGAGGCAGGAGTGGTGGCTGCGCCGGTGCAGGAGGGCCTAGAGGAGCTATTTCACGTTCAAGGTCAGAAGGGGCAGCAGTTAGGAGATACCCCTCGTCCAAGGTAGGTAGCATCGGCTGCACTTTGCTGGAGCAGCCGTGAAGAGATACCCCACACAAAGGTAAGAGAAACCCAAGTAAGACGGTAGGTGTTGCAAGAGGGCATCAGAGAGCAAACACACTGAAACCATACTCACAGAAAACTAGTCAATCTAATCACACTAGGACAACAGCCTTGTCTTACTCAATGAAACTAAGCCATGCCTGTGGGGCAACCCAAGATGGGCGGGTCATGGTGGAGAGATCTGACAAAATGTGGTCCACTGGAGAAGGGAATGGCAAACCACTTCAGGATTCTTGCCTTGAGAACCCCATGAACAGTACGAAAAGGCAAAATGATAGGATACTGAAAGAGAAACTCCCCAGGTCAGTAGGTGCCCAATATGTTACTGGAGATCAGTGGAGAAATAACTCCAGAAAGAATGAAGGGATGGAGCCAAAGCAAAAACAACACCCAGCTGTGGATGTGACTGGTGATAGAAGCAAGGTCCGATGCTGTAAAGAGCAATATTGCATAGGAACCTGGAATGTCAGGTCCATGAATCAAGGCAAATTGGAAGTGGTCAAACAAGAGATGGCAAGAGTGAATGTCGACATTCTAGGAGTCAGGGAACTCAAATGGACTGGAATGGGTGAATTTAACTCAGATGACCATTATATCTACTACTGCGGGCAGGAATCCGTCAGAAGAAATGGAGTAGCCATCATGGTCAACAAAAGAGTCCAAAATGCAGTATTTGGATGCAATCTCAAAAACGACAGAATGATCTCTGTTCGTTTCCAGGGCAAACAATTCAATATCACAGTAATCCAAGTCTATGCCCCAACCAGTAACGCTGAAGAAGCTGAAGTTGAACGGTTCTATGAAGACCTACAAGACCTTTTAGAACTACCACCCAAAAAAGATGTCCTTTTCATTATAGGGGACTGGAATGCAAAAGTAGGAGGTCGGGAGGCACCTGGAGTGACAGGCAAATTTGGCCTTGGAATACGGAATGAAGCAGGGCAAAGACTAATAGAGTTTTGCCAAGAAAATGCACTGGTCATAACAAACACCCTTTTCCAGCAACACAAGAGAAGACTCTATATATGGACATCACCAGATGGTCAACACCGAAATCAGATTGATTATATTCTTTGCAGCCAAAGATGGAGAAGCTCTATACAGTCAGCAAAAACAAGACCAGGAGCTGACTGTGGCTCAGACCATGAACTCCTTATTGCCAAATTCAGACTTAAATTGAAGAAAGTAGGGAAAACCACTAGACCATTCAGGTATGACCTAAATCAAATCCCTTATGATTATACAGTGGAAGTGAGAAATAGATGTAAGGGCCTAGATCGGATAGATAGAGTGCCTGATGAACTATGGAATGAGGTCCGTGACATTGTACAGGAGACAGGGATCAAGACCATTCCCATGGAAAAGAAATGCAAAAAAGCAAAATGGCTGTCTGGGGAGGCCTTACAAATAGCTGTGAAAAGAAGAGAAGCGAAAAGCAAAGGAGAAAAGGAAAGATATAAGCATCTGAATGCAGAGTTCCAAAGAATAGCAAGAAGAGATAAGAAAGCCTTCTTCAGCGATCAATGCAGAGGAAAACAATAGAATGGGAAAGACTAGAGATATCTTCAAGAAAATTAGAGATACCAAAGGAACATTTCATGCAAAGATGGGCTCAATAAAGGACAGAAATAGTATGGACCTAACAGAAGCAGAAGATATTAAGAAGAGATGGCAAGAATACACAGAAGAACTGTACAAAAAAGATCTTCACGACCCAGATAATCACAATGGTGTGATCACTCACCTAGAGCCAGACATCCTGGAATGTGAAGTCAAGTGGGCCTTAGAAAGCATCACTATGAGTAAAGCTAGTGGAGGTGATGGAATTCCAGTTGAACTATTTCAAATCCTGAAAGATGATGCTGTGAAAGTGCTGTACTCAATATGCCAGCAAATTTGGAAAACTCAGCAGTGGCCACAGGACTGGAAAAGATCAGTTTTCATTCCAATCCCAAAGAAAGGCAATGCCAAAGAATGCTCAAACTACTGCACCATTGCACTCATCTCACACGCTAGTAAAGTAATGCTCAAAATTCTCCAAGCCAGGCTTCAGCAATATGTGAACGGTGAACTTCCTGATGTTCAAGCTGGTTTTAGAAAAGGCAGAGGAACCAGAGATCAAATTGCCAACATCCGCTGGCTCATGGAAAAAGCAAGAAAGTTCCAGAAAAACATCTATTTCTGCTTTATTGACTATGCCAAAGCCTTTGACTGTGTGCATCACAATAAACTGTGGAAAATTCTGAAAGAGATGGGAATACCAGACCACCTGATCTGCCTCTTGAGAAATTTGTATGCAGGTCAGGAAGCAACAGTTAGAACTGGACATGCAACAACAGACTGGTTCCAAATAGGAAAAGGAGTACGTCAAGGCAGTATATTGTCACCCTGCTTGTTTAACTTATATGCAGAGTACATCATGGGAAATGCTGGGCTGGAAGAAGCACAAGCTGGAATCAAGATTGCTGGGAGAAATATCAATGACTTCAGATATGCAGAGGACACCACCCTTATGGCAGAAAGTGAAGAGGAACTCAAAAGCCTCTTGATGAAAGTGAAAGTGGAGAATGAAAAAGTTGGCTTAAAGTTCAACATTCAGAAAACGAAGATCATGGCATCCGGTCCCATCACTTCATGGGAAATAGATGGGGAAACAGTGGAAACAGTGTCAGACTTTATTTTGGGGGGCTCCAAAATCACTACAGATGGTGACTGCAGCCATGAAATTAAAAGACGCTTACTCCTTGGAAGGAAAGTTATGACCAACCTAGATAGCATATTGAAAAGAAGAGACATTACTTTGCCAACAAAGGTTCGTCTAGTCAAGGCTATGGTTTTTTCTGTGGTCATGTATGGATGTGAGAGTTGGACTGTGAAGAAGGCTGATTGCCGAAGAATTGATGCTTTTGAACTGTGGTGTTGGAGAAGACTCTTGAGAGTCCCTTGGACTGCGAGAAGATCCAACCAGTCTGTTCTGAAGGAGATCAGCCCTGGGATTTCTTTGGAAGGAATGATGCTAAAGCTGAAGCTCCAGTACTTTGGCCACCTCATGCGAAGAGTTGAATCACTGGAAAAGACTCTGATGCTGGGAGGGATTGGGGGCAGGAGGAGAAGGGGATGACAGAGGATGAGATGGCTGGATGGCATCACTGACTCGATGGACATGAGTCTCAGTGAACTCTGGGAGTTGGTGATGGACAGGGAGGCCTGGCGTGCTGGGATTCATGGGGTCACAAAGAGTGGGACATGACTGAGCGACTGATCTGATCTGATCTGAAGTATCTCTTACATGCTGTGGGGAAAGGCGTGTCACTAAGTGGTAAATAAACTAGTGAAATCTGGGAATGACCTATAGAAGCACTTATATCAGTTGTCCAATCAGCAAACATATGCACCTAGCCCCTGAGGTGTGTTTTGACAAAACATTTTTGGATCAAAGAAAAGGACTGCAACTGTGAACATGATTCCCAGCAAATGTATCAGCCATGACAGTGATCTGCTAGGTCACATGCTGGATTTTATAAAAAACAGACCTGATAGAGAGTGCCCTAGCTCTTTCTCTTGTCTCTCTCTCTCTTGCTTTCTTCCTCCCTAAGTCCAGAGAAACTTAGCAATTACTTTTCAATTCAGACAGACTTTTGGCTTCTCTAAAGGTAATGTTCAAAAGTCCAGACTCAGGAAGAGGCATCTGCACAGTTTATTAGCCAGGGCTTTGAAGGAAAAAACAAACAAACAAAGAAACAAACCTACAACCACTGAGCACAACCTTGTGACTCTGGTTTCTTTGCTTACTGGACACACTGTCCCTCCCCCTGGACTCTGGTTCCACTCCCATAAACAGAAGGGAGAGCCACCATTCAAAGAGCTCAGCTTACCTGAGCCCACTCCACTATCTCCCAACATACAGAAACAGATTCCTGGACTGCTGGAAAGTCAGAGCCATCTCCCAGACCCATCTCTTGTCCTCCAGTCACCACATACCTGTGCATCTGTCAGGCCCTTCTTTAGCTATGTACCAGGTACATACAGCTTTCTACCTGTCACGCTCATGATTACCAGTCCCCACAAACCCAGCAAGCTCCTACTTGAGAGGTAGAAGAGGTTAAGAGGTACTACCTAAGACGGCAGCCAAGCTTGACATCAGAGGCCTGGAAACATAGTGCTGGGCCTGACATTCCCCTCCTGGGCTAGTTAATCTTCTAGATAAATGCCTCAGTGAAAATACAAGTGATGCTCCCAAAATCTTGAGCCTTTTACTCCAGTCATTAGCCCTTGAGGGAAATGTTTTTCAGATCAGTCATCTGGTGACCCAGGAAAGGGGATAATGCCAGAGGCATTACCACCAAAGGCAGTAAGAGTCCGGTCTGAAGTGCTACAAGGAATCTGAGTGGTCTGTAACACATCGATGGACAGGGAAGTTCTCACCCTGCTCCATCCTCAAAAGCAGCCTTACTAGAGTATTTCTGTGACCTCCTAACAAAACCTCAAAGCCTTGCACATACCAGGCAACCTCACTCCACTAAAGTCTGAGGGACAACCTGCCAAAACAAGCAAACTCAGGGAGACCACAACTGTCTGCGTCACCTGTGAAAGAAGCCAGAGTGCACAAATGTGCAGGTATTTGTGTAAGACAGTCTGGCCTATACAGCAAGTGGCCAGTGGACCAGCAAGGGAGGGGTACAGCTTTCAGCTTTCAAGGCAGGGCTACATTCAGGGAAAAGGATCTCAAGTTAACAAAGTGATCAGCTGTAACCTAGTATCCAGGGTCACACATAACTCATATAAGTGGTCAGTGACAGGTTCCAAATGTGGTTCTCAAAAACTCTGTGCAAGTCATTCAATTATCTTAACAAGTTTTATCTTTACTATATAACACTTGGAGAAAAAGCATACTCTGAATCACCAAGTATAGGCAGGAGATCCACCTAGCGCCATTCATCCATTCATCCCACATTCACTGATTTAACACAATACTGATGTGCTATACACAATGCAAAACACAAAATGCTTAGAAGCTGGAGTCAGGTAGCTCCTAACTCGTCCTCGGCACCTCTCACCTCCAGCAAGTGTGCTGATTCCATGGGCCCATACTCAAAGAGTGAATGCTGTTCTGACCCTGCCCTGGCTCACAAAAGGCTCCATTTAGCATCAAGTTCATTGGTGCTGACCTAGAACTGTGACAGGAGACTGACCCCAATGTCTTGTCCCTCTGAGACTGGGTTAGGGGCAAGATGGAGAGGAAAGGAACAGGAATTGTAAGAAGAAAGGCACAGTCTTAGATCACAAGGTGGAGCAGTTGAAAAACCCAATAGACTTTGGCTGTTATCAACGTACACAACAAATCCAGCTCATGTTTATATAGCATGTACTATATGTGGTTTAAGCCCTTTACCAGAATGTGTTTTACAGTCCAGATGTCTGGTGAATCCTGGCCTACATTAGCTGTGCGACTTTGGGCAAACTGCTTGGCTTTCCGGGACACCATTTCTTTGCCTGGAAAATAGGATAATACTAGTTGGACACGACTGAGTGACTTCACTTTCACTTTTCACTTTCATGCATTGGAGAAGGAAATGGCAACCCACTCCAGTATTCTTGCCTGGAGAATCCCAGGGACGGGGGAGCCTGGTGGGTTGCCGTCTATGGGGTCGCACAGAGTCGGACACAACTGAAGCGACTTAGCAGCAGTAGCAGCAGCAGTACTAACTTAATAGGGTCCTCATAAAAATTAAATTAGTAAAAATATAAAATGCTAAAATTGAACCCTGTCCTGGCACTCAGTGCTAATATGAACAATTATTATCCCACTAGTTAATAACACTCATCTGCAGAGAAGGCAGGCTATTTCTTCTTGTTAATAAGGTTTTGAGAGACTGAGTCAATGTCTGAAGGTCACAAAGTGGCAGAACTAGAATTTGAATGCAGGCAGCCTGATTCAAAAACTTGCAAGTTTAACCACCAGCATGAGGACAGAACTGTGCTAGGTTCCAGGTAGACCAGTCAGGGGATGAACAAGAGATCCCTATAAAGCACAGTAAACTCTACAAGAGAGATACATTAAAAGAAAAAATGGGAGATGATGGCCGGGGATGGGGTAGCAGGGAGGGATAAAACCAAACCACCTGTAGGGGCTGAATTTTGCTTCACCCACCACAGGACTTGAGATCTGGTCCCAAAGAATAATGAGGAATTTGCCAGCCATGGAGAAAGATGGATGTTCCAAAAAGTCAAGACCTAGAATACCAAAAGAATAGGAAGTTGGGTGGAATAGAAAGTGCATACAGGAAGTGTCATGAGATGAATTTGGGAAGGTAAATTGAGGCCAATGTGAACAGGCATGTAGGCCAATGTCTGAGGTTAGATTTTATTCTGTGAGACAGTGAATCTCAAATTTTAATATGCACAGGATCTACCTCGGTGCTCGTAAAACACGTGCAGATTCTCGTCTCTTCTGTCATCTGGGGATGGAAGGACACTAACACTTCCATGTTAAGAGCCAAAAATGTGTCCAGACATTGCCAGATACCATTTGGGAGACAAAACCGAAACCCTGGTTGACAGTCTCTGTTTTAAATCCTCCCATCCCTACTTTTCAGACACAGAAAACTGCAGAAAGGCCCCATGCAGGATTTAAATGCTAGTGGTCCCACTCTAGGGTTTAGGTTAGGCAACAAGCCGAACAGTCTTTTGGGGAGAGAGACTCAAGTCATTCTTCTGGGGAAGAATTACATATTTGATGACAGACTGGATGACAGGCAGAAGATACAAGAGTGAGGTTTCAAGTTGAAACTTCAGTGCTTTCCACTGAATTGTGAGGATAGTAGGTACTAAATAAATCATTTGGATTTGAATAGAATCAAGATGTATTTGCTCAAAAAGTAAAAAGCCTGGTCCCATGTAGTATGACCCAGGGATAGGTGTTGGTATTCTGCTCAAACTGGATAGAGGAACTCTTTCTAGGGCAGGATGTGGGGATGCTTGGTACAAACCTGCTGATTCCCAAATCCTGACTGGATCCCTTCCCATCTGCATAGCCTTGGCAGCATTACTCACCCTCTGTGCATCTCACTTTGCCCTTTTGTAAAATAGGGATAGGAGTCCCTACTCAGAGGCTTGATGTGAGAACTCAGATAGTTAATAAGAGCAAAATGGCAAGCTAACACAAAATGGTTTCCTCCCCTCTCCTTCCAAATCAGCCTCCTTACCTCCACCCTCACATATTCAGTGAATCCCATATTCAGTGCTCATCCCCACCCCCACACCCTAATCCTTGGGAAACCCAGTCAGAACTGCAAGAAGCTGACTACACTTCTCTCCGTGAGCAGAGCATCCCCTCTAAGGATTTTGGGACCACCAACTACCTTTTCACCCCCCCCCCCATCCACCTTGATTTCAGGGGCCACCAAAAGCATGCAGCAGACTGAGTTCCTGGAAAGGAGTTTGGTAAATGTCAGATATGCAGATGACACCTCCCTTATGGCAGAAAGCGAAGAGGAACTAAAGAGCCTCTTGATGAGGGTGACAGAGGAGAGTGAAAAGGCTGGCTTAAAACATTCATAAAATAAAGCTATGGTTTTTCCAGTAGTCATGTATGAATGTGAGAGTTGGACCATAAAGAAGGCTGAGCATGGAAGAAATTATGTTTTTGAACTGTGATGTTGGAGAAGGCTCTTTTGCACTGCAAGGAGATCAAACCAGTCAATCCTAAAGGAAATCAACCCAGAATATTCATTGGAAGAACTGAGGCTGAAGCTCCAATACTTTGGCCACCTAATGGGAAGAACCAACTCATTGGAAAAGACCCTGATGCTGGGAAACATTGAAGGCAGGAGGAGAAGGGGACAACAGAGAACGAGATGGTCGGATGGCATCACTGACTTAGTGGACATGAGTTTGAGCTCTGGGAGATGGTGAAGGTCAGGGACAGGGAAGCCTGGCGTGCTGCAGTCCCCGGGGTCGCAAAGAGTCGGACAAGACTGAGCCACTGAACAACAAAACCATATCAACTAGAGCCAAGGAAATTTCGGACAGGGCTGCATCTGGCAGGTCCGAGGTCAAAGCCAGTCACTGTCGCCGCCTGGGAACTAAGCCCCTGGTCCCGGAGGCGGAGGAGAGAGGCGCAGAGATTAGGCAAGAACTCGCTCTCCGAAGCCAGGCTGCATAGGCAAGGAGCGGAGAGTTCTTGGATCCAGAAAAAGAAGCAGGGATGCGGGGTAGGAAGCACCAGCAAAGTGAGAAGAGAGAGAAAACAAGCTCCCGTAAGCAAAGTTCCTTGGGGGTACCCAGGCTACAACACCTGGGCAGGGGGTCAGGAACAAAGCAGCCCTCTCAGGTCAGAAGTGCTCTACGTGTTTCCGAAGCAGGGGTGTTCAGGGCACGCCACGGCCCTCTGGGGATGCCAGGCGCCCCTACACCCTGAGCGCGCTCAACCGCAAAGCTTACCTTCGCCCGAGCAGCCAACGCGCACTTCCGGGGTCCTGGCTCCGGGTGCTGGGGGCGGAGCCGGGGACCAGGAGCCGATCACTAAGAGGAGGACGCAACAAAGCTGTGGCCAAGGTTTGGGCTGGCACTGGCGATTCGGAAAGAAACCCCAGTGGAGACCTGTGGGCACGGGGTCCCGGCCTGGGCGATCACGGGCGGCGGTGGTAACCCCAGCAGACGCAGGAGGACCACGATTCTGTGGGAGGAAAAGGTTGTCTCATTTCCTTCAGTCTGCCCCCTCCACTCCACCCACTTTGCTCTGGACCTGCCCTCCCTTCCCCTCCCCTTCCCCAAACCAGCTACCCGTAAGGGCGCTGGAAAGACCTGAAACCTAAATGGCTGCGGCTCGCGGCGCCTCCCCCCGCAGCAAGTTAGTTCAAGCTTCGAAACTCTTGCCTACTGCGCGCACTTCTAACAGTCCCCAGGGCCCTGAAAGGTTCTCCGTGGGCTGTCCCCACCCTGCCCCAGAGTTCTTCCCTTTTCCCCTGCTGGGAGGAAAGAAAAAGAATGTGAAGGTCACTCAGTCGTGTCCGACTCTTTGCGACCCCATGAACTGTACAGTCCATGGAACTCTCCAGGCCAGAATCCTGGAGTGGGTAACCTATCCCTTCCCCAGGGGATCTTCCTGACATAGGAATCCAACCGGAGTCTCCTGCATTGCAGGCAGATTCTTTACCAACTGAGCTATGAGGGGCGCCGTTGCTGGGACCAGCCCAGATTTAAAAGCTGACCTCCAAGCTGCTTGCAGCATCCCATCCTCTCCTTCCTGTCCTCTCGCTTGCTTTGAGCTTTTTTTTTTTTTTTTTTTTTGCGGGTGGGAGGGAGGGTTCCTTTTTCTGATCTCAGTTCCCTTTGATATCCAACCTGTGCCCCCGGCCGTGGAAGCCCAGAATCTGAATCACTGAACCACCAGGGACATACCTGAGCCCCTAATTACGCTACTTCCCCCCCCTCCCCCGCAATGATGACGTTTAAACCCTAATGCATAATCTCGAAAGAATTCATTTTGATGAGGAGAGTATTTGATATCTTTGTTTGGTTTTGCTCATTCAAATTTGGGATTTTCTTTCTTAAATTCAAGGACTGTTTTATTTAAGAGCCTGATAAGTGCTAAGCTGGGCTCTAGGAACTTAGAAAAGAACCAGTAGGGCATGTTGTTCTTGGACAATTGTAATATGTGTCTAGTGCAGATAGAGTCCCAGGGTTTCTGTGGTCTCTTACAAGATAGGTCAAGTACTGGAAGAGCTTTCTACAGAGTAAAAAAGGCATACACAGAGCTAAGAAGGAATGGAAAACTCCCATCAGAAGGTGGTCTATCAGAGAACACAGCCAGGATGGGGAGTGACGGTAGATGAATGTGAAAGAGAATGGTGACCAGTCTACCAAGAAAGAATTAAGAACTTGTCAACTACAGATTGGCACTTGCCACGGGTGCTTGAGCTTCCCAGGTGGCACTAGTGCTAAAGAATCCACCTACCAATGCAGAAGACTCAGGAGATGCAGGTTCAATTCCTGGGTTGGGAAGATCCCCTGGAGAAGAAAATGGCAACCTACTCCAGTATTTTTGCCTGGATAATCCCATGGACAGAGGAGCCTGGTGGACTACAGTCTTTGGGGGTCACAAAGAGTTAGACATGACTGACTAAGCACACACACACAAACACACATACATGAGTGCTTGCCATTTGCCTCTACAAGGATTAAGTCATTTGTTGCTGCTGACTTTCAACATCCCCTGAAGGAGTTCAGGGTGAGGAGCAGAAATGAGGCAATCTGTGCCCCAGGAAAACTGACAGGAAAGGTTTTCAGATAGTTAGATATTCTCAGGAGCTGATTTTTATGAGCCCAGTTCTTGCATCTCCTCCTATCTAGAACACTAAAATCCTTCATGGTGACACTGTTCCTCAGGACTAGAGAAGGCTTCACAAGACTAATAGAAACCTTCTGGAAAAATAATGTGTTTCATTGACATATTCCCTGTTCACAAAAAAATCATATATACTGACCTTTCCCCCTCTGCCTCTTTGGAGCAGTTTCTCAGAGCTATGTGAGGTGCTGTCTCCTGGCTGCAGTCCTCCTTTTACTGAAGATAAAACTTGCAACTCTCACATTGTGCCTTTAAGTTGACAAGCTACAGAGAACAGTGGGCTGGCATTGACAAGAACTAGTGACCAAGAGCTGATAGGGTACAGATGAGTGCGTGAAGTAAAGAGGCAATTTCCAGGCCTCTGGCTGGACAAACTGGTGACCAGTGGATGACCAGAATCCAGAGCACCTTCTGGGGATATGATTTCAAGTGTGATCTGGGGACTGGCATTATTAACATGAACTGAGAGTTTGTTGCAAATGGGAACTTTGTAGCCCCATTTGACCTACTGAATCAGAATCTGAGTTTTAACAAGATCCCAGATAATTCAAATGTGCATTAGAATTTCAGAAGCACTGATCTCTAGACCACTGACTGTGTATAAGAGTGACTGGATATTAGACTGTGGAGCTTTTTAATTAGAAGCACCTGGAGAGCTTTAAAAACCAATATGAGGCCCCCAGACCCCTGCTCCTACAAATGTTTATTTAGTTGGTCTGTGTTAGAGCTCCAAAATCAGTGTTTTAAAAATGCTTTTCAGATGATCTAATACAGTCAGAGTTAAAAAGCACTGTTCTAGACATTCAAATGCTACTTCATTTAACCTTGAAGGGCACCTCTTCAGAAAGAAAAGAACACCTATGTGTAAATGACAATGTAAAGACCAATTATCTCACCCTTGTACAGAGGCAACCGGTCTGCTGGAAAGGGCCCTTGTTTCCTAAACTAATCAGGGAATCAGATTCTAGCCTCAGATGGCCTCTGAAGTACTGTTCCAAACTTGGGGCCTCAGGCCTCTCAGGCTTCAGTTTCTTATCTGTAAAACACACAGATGACTAACTCTAGATTTCATACCTTGGCTTGAAAGGTGCCATGATCAGAGCTCTTTCTAACTTGCTAGCTTTATCAGCAGGCAAATGGGAAAGTGATGTTCAGAGGTGGGTTTTCCTGATAAAACACTCTGTGTGCAACTGCCATTCATAAGCACCAGAGATCAGAAAATTATGTGCTGAACAAGGGCAACACACATAAGTGATGCTCAGTAAATGTGTACTAAATGTATAAATAAATACATGAATAAATAAATATCATTCATAATGGTGGCATAGACTTTCCATGAATTGGCCCTAACCCAGAGCATATTCACTTGCTTCCTAATCTAGAGGAAGGACTCTGGAATCTGGAAGCCCTTTGACCCATAAACCTAGCTTAGGATTTAAAACTATTTCCTGGTGGCTCAGCAGTAAAGAATCCACTGGCCAATGCAGGAGATGCGGATTCAGTCCCTGGGTGGGGAAGATCCCCTGGAGAAAGAAGAGGCAACCCACTCCAATATTCTTGCCTGGGAAGTCCCATGGAAAGAGGAGCCTTGTGAACTACAGTCCATGGGGTCGCAAAGAGTCAGACACAACTTAGCAACTAAAAAACAACAAAAATAAAACCTTTGTTGAATGCTTAGTACACACCAGGCATTGAGCTAAATGCTCTGCTTAGGATAACCTCATTTTGTTATAAGGAAGAAGATACTGTTGAACTTCTACAGCACAATTAGTTTCAGGAATCATAGATATAAAGGGATGAGGGCAGCCCCTAGGGCAGCATCCAGGGCAGCCCCTGCCTCTGGTTGTGCAACTGGGCATATATGGCCAGAGAGCCCTCTTGGGGGTCTTAGGGGTCACTCTCCAAAGAGCATGCTTCCATAGAGACCAACCTGAGGGAAGGGGTTTGGAGTGACTGCTCCAGGGCCAGATAGGAACTGATGCTCCCAGAAGCTATCTCAAGAGATCTCTGGACTGTATGGTTAAGCCTTGGAAAGGGACTCTTCAAAGCTTGCACCTGTTTGAACTTACTGTCTTGCTTACTTACCAAAGCCAAACCCTGCCACAGTTCTTTTCACATATATTTTTCCTAACCCTTACAGCATCCTGACATGTTAAGTACTCTTGTTTTCATGTTTTATAAGTGAGAAAGCTGAGATGTCATTAAATGAAGATTTGTTTGTCCCTGCAATCCAAGTTTCTCAAGTGGTACACTTGACCACCATCATTGTTCACATTGATCACCACCCTTTTACCCCCACACCACCATTTTGATAGAAAGAAGAGTTCTTATTTCAGATCCCATTCACTTGTCACAGTTATACTTCATCAAAACTCTCTGTCCCCCTTTTTCCCATAAGTAAAATAAGTTGTCCTTGATTGCCTGTCTACCAAGACACTATGCATGGCTTGGGGCTTCCTCTGTGGCTCAGCAGTTAAGAATCCACCTACAATGCAGGAGACATAACAGGTACAGGTTCAATCCCTGGGTCAGGAAGATCTCCTAGAGGAGGGCATGGCAACCCACTCCAGTATTCTTGCCTGGAGAATCCCATGGACAGAGGAGCCTGGTAGGTTACAGTCCATAGGGTCGCAAGGAGTCAGACATGACTGAAGCGACTTAGCAAGCAAGCAAGCAATGCATGGCTTGATCCTCCATAACCTGAGATGAGGAGAGAGAAACTACAGACTATGATGAGAAACCAAACATATTGGGGAGATTTATCCCAAGATGAGAGGGTTCAGTACATCATTAATAGCACAACTATCATAAAAGAGGGAATCTTCTATTTTCCATGTCTGTGCATGCGTGGTTAGTTACTTCAGATGTGTCCAACTCTTTGTGACCCCATGGACTGTAGCTGATCAGGCTCCTCTGTCCATGGGATTCTCCAGGCAAGAATACTGGAGTGGGTTGTCACGCCCTCCTCCAGCGGATCTTCCCAATCCAGGGATTGAACCTGTGTCTCTTATGTCTCCTGCAATGGCAGGCAGGTTCTTTACCACTAGTGCCATCTGGCATTCTGTACAATTTAAGACTTTAGACTGAATGTGAGGAGGGGCTATTAAGTCCCTATCCTAGACCATGGCAGATACTCAGTGGCTATCTTATGAAGCTACTCCCCTGATTATGGGACTGCTGGACTGGCATTAAGGCTGAGTTAGACAGGAACACAATCTGGGGTTGAGAGCCATAGGATGAGCCAGGTAGGAGCAGAAGCAGGAGGGAGTCCATACGCACAGACATGGCCTGTGGCTCCAATTATAGGCAGGGGTGGGGAAGTAGAAGAGGAAAAGTGTTCATCCTGGGAAACCAGAATCTGAAGTAACTACTTCATGCATGGGTCCAGGCCCAGAGCTGTGAACTAAACTCTTATTGTAAGCACTCTTGCTGATGTGAGTGTCAAAAGCTTGGGCCTCCATGCAGAGTATGCTAGGCTCCCAAGGTGCTGTTGGTAAGAGCAGGGCTCCACCATCCTGCACACTGGTGTCCTGGTTAGCAGCAGGACATCTTGACTCATGGAAGAGGTCCAGTCCCATGGGCATCCCGGTGGTGCTAGTGGTAAAGAACACGCCTGCCAATGCAGGAGACGAAAGAAATGATGGTTCAAAGACAATCTCTTTAACAAGTGGTGCTGGGAAAACTAGTCAACCACTTGTAAGAATGAAACTAGAACACTTTCTAACACCATACACAAAGATAAACTCAAAATGGATTAAAGATCTAAACATGAGACCAGAAACTATAAAACTCCTAGAGGAGAACATAGGCAAAACACTCTCCAACATACATTACAGCAGGATCCTCTATGACCCACCTCCCAAAATATTGGAAATAAAAGCAGAAATATACAAATGGGACCTAATTAAACTTAAAAGCTTCTACACAACAAAGGAAACTATCAGCAAGGTGAAAAGACAGCCTTCAGAATGGGAGAAAATAATAGCAAATGAAGCAACTTACAAATAATTAATCTCAAAAATATACAAGCAACTCCTACAGCTCAATTCCAGAAAAATAAACGACCCAAGCAAAAAATGGGCCAAAGAACTAAACAGACATTTCTCCAAAGAAGACATCCAGATGGCTAATAAACACATGGAAAGATGCTCAACATCACTCATCATCAGAGAAATGCAAATCAAAACCACAATGAGGTACCATCTCATGCCAGTCAGAATGGCTGCAATCCAAAAGTCTACAAGCAATAAATGCTGGAGAGGGTGTGGAGAAAAGGGAACCCACTTACACTGTTGGTGGGAATGCAAACTAGTACAGCCACTATGGAGAACAGTGTGGAGATTCCTTAAAAAACTGGAAATAGAACTGCCATATGACCCAGAAATCCCACTGCTGGGCATACACACCAAGGAAACCAGAACTGAAAGAGACACGTGTACCCCAATGTTCATCACAGCACTGTTTATAATAGCCAGGACATGGAAGCAACCTAGATGTCCATCAGCAGATAAATGGATAAGAAAGCTGTGGTACATATACACAACGGAGTATTACTCAGCCATTAAACAGAATACATTTGAATCAGTTCTAATGAGGTGGATGAAACTGGAACCTATTATACAGAGTGAAGTAAGCCAGAAAGAAAAACACCAATACAGTATAATAACGCATATATATAGAATTTAGAAAGATGGTAACCATAACCCTGTATGCGAGACAGCAAAAGAGACACAGATGTATAGAACAGTCTTTTGGACTCTGTGGGAGAGGGAGAGGGTGGGACGATATGGGAGAATGGCATTGAAACATGTATATTATCATATGTGAAATAAATCACCAGTCCAGGTTCAATGCATGATACAGGGTGCCGGGGGCTGGTGCCCGGGGCTGGTGCCCTGGGATGACCCAGAGGGATGGAATGGGGAGGGAGGAGGGAGGAGGGTTCAGGATGGGGAACACATGTACACCCATGGCGGATTCATGTCAATGTATGGCAAAACCAATACAATATTGTAAAGTAATTAGCCTCCAATTAAAAAAAAAAAAGAAATGAGGGTTCAATACCTGATTTGGGAAGATCCTCAGGAGAAAGAAATGGCAACGCACTCCAGTATTCTTGCCTAGAGAATCCCATGAATAGAGGAGCCTGGCAGGCTATAGTCCATAGAGTTGCAAAGAGTCAGATATGACTGAAGTGACTTAACACAGTCCTCAGAGCCCCCCTTTTTTTAACGCAAAAGAGAAATGGTAGTTTTAACTCTCAGTCAGTGGAGGCTGTAGCATTTCTTCAGCACCACTAATGTCATGATGCTAGGATTTAGTAGGAGATTCCAAGTCCACATCATTGTGGAGCCCTGTCAATCAACTTAAACAAGGACTCCAGACACATTTTTGCTGCTTCCACTTCCCAAACTCTCATCTGTGTTTGCATGACTGCAATTTGATGATTTTACACAAAGCTCATTGTGGCGAGCCTTTACTGATTCTGGGTTTTGCCTCAAACAAAAATATGACCTCAAACTTTGGTTATTTCCATTTTACTGATGAGGAAATTAAGGCACAGCACCCAAAGGGGGACAATGAAACTAAGGTGAGACCTTCAGGCCCCTATGATTTTACCCCCAAATGATGTAGGTAAGATACTGCACTATGCTTGCAGTGAAATAGGTCCAAACGTCCTCACTCAAAATCATCTGGCCTCTGTAGCCTATTTACCAATGTGGTTCAATTTATCTGGCATTTCCTGGACACTACCTGCCTTCACAAAGAATTTTCCTAGACATCAGAGGCATGTTATACTCAACTCTTAACCTGGAGAATATTTTATTATTTATTTATTTTGGGGGGTATAGGGTACTTTTATTGATGGTACAGGACAAGGCAGGTCTCCCTAAGCCCCTCCCCTTCCTCAGGGCCTTGGGGATGGAAACCGTGTGGAGGTGGGGAGATTCTTAGTGTGATGGAGGATCAAGGTGGGGCAAGGTCTCCCCAGCAGCTGAGGAGCTCTCTCTTCCTCTCGTGCTCCTGCTGGGGCTGGGGGTCTGGGGACCTTACTCCTTGGAGGCCATGTGGACCATGAGGTCCACCACCCTGTTACTGTAGTCAAATTCATTGTGGTACCAGGAAATGAGCTTGACAAAGTGGTCGTTGAGGACAATGCCAGCCCTAGCATCGAAGGTAGAAGAGTGAGTGTCGCTGCTGAAGTTGCAGGTGACAACCTGGTCCTCAGTGTAGCCTAGAATGCCCTTGAGGGGGGCCCTCTGACGCCTGCTTCACCACCTTCTTGATCTCATCATACTTGGCAGGTTTCTCCAGGCGGCAGGTCAGATCCACAACTGACACATTGGGGGTGGGGACACAGAAGGCCATGCCAGTGAGCTTCCCATTGAGCTCAGGGATGACCTTGCCAATGACCTTGCCAGTGCCAGCAGAAGCAGGGATGATGTTCTGGGCAGCCCCTCGGCCATCATGCCACAGCTTCCCAGGGAGGGCATCCACAGTCTTCTGGGTGCCAGTGATGGCATGGACAGTGGTCATGAGTCCCTCCACGATGCCGAAGTGGTTATGGATGACCTTAGCCAAGCGGGCCAAGCAGTTGATGGTGCAGGAGGCATTGCTGACAATCTTGAGGATGTTATTATACTTCTCGTGGTTCACGCCCATCACAAACATGGGGGCATTGGCAGAAGGTGCAGAGATGATGACCCTCTTGGCGCCACCCTTCAAGTGAGCCCCCGCCTTCTCCATGGTAGTGAAGACCCCAGTGGACTCCACCATGTACTCAGCACCAGCATCACCCCACTTGATGTTGGCAGGATCTCACTACTGGAAGATGGTGATGGCCTTTCTATTGATGACGAGCTTCCCATTTTCCGCCTTGACTGTGCTGTGGAACTTGCCGTGGGTGGAATCGTACTGGAACATGTAGACCATGTAGTGAAGGTCAATGAAGGGGTCATTGATGGTGATGATGTCCACATTGCCAGAATTAAAGGCAGCCCTGGTGACCAGGCGCCCGATGCGGCCGAATCCATTCATTTCGACCTTCACCATCTTGTCTCAGGGATGAGGCTGACACAGCACGGAAGTTGTGGCTATCTGTCGAATGGGCAGGAGCAGAGAGCTGGAGAATATTTTAAAATTTCAAGCTGGGCTCCAAACCAACTGAATCAGAATCTCTAGGGGTGGAGCCCATTTTTTTAACCTCTGCAGGTAATTAAAATGTACGGTCAGGATTAAGAAGCCCTTCTTTAGGAAAGGCAGAGACAAAGCCTAGATCCTAACAGATGAGGCAAACAGTAAGGTGCTCTGTTTAGTAATGGATGATCACCAGAAGCCATCAAGAAAAGGAAAATATAAAAATCTCTCTCATGACTGAAGCATATTAAGATAACACCAAACTAACAAAAATCCCTGGACTTATCTCAGTCTTGAGCAGGTGAGGTCATCAACACATGCTGAAGAGTAGGAAATCTTGTTCTGTCCTAAGAAAGTACAAATGATTGAAATCAGAATTCTTGTCCTTTCTCTTATGACACTGCTATTTACAAGAATCATTCATACATCAAGCACTTATAATTTCAGAAGTAGTAAATGATCTCTAAGAGTCAGAGCAAGACAGTAACAGAAACATGTAAAGGAAAGACAAAACTTTTGTTGTTCATGACTTTTGTTGTTCAGTCACTCAATCCTGTCCAACTCTTTGCAACCCCATGGACTGCTACACACCAGACTTTCCTGTTTTTCACCATCTCCCAGAGCTTGGTCAAATTCATGTCCATTGCATCAGTGATGCCATCCAACCATCTCGTCCCCTGTCATCCTCATGAGCTTATGAGAGGCTAATGGATGTGCAGACAGACATCAATGTCTGTCAGTGGGGATTTTATACGACAGCAGTCACCATTAATGATGTCACATTAGGAAAATCAGGAAGCTGAGAATTTTTTAAAATGTTCTACCCTATAGTCTTTTCATATTTATTAATCTTAACAAAAGTAAGATTGTTTAAATAATCTTGTTTAATATTGAACAGTGTTTAAAATATTATTTAAAATATTACAGGATGCAAGACAATTTCTTTCTCTTTGTTTCTTGCTTCCTTTTTTTCTTCTTTTTTTAAAAATCCACCTTTTCACTTTTACCTTTACATTCCCTGGAAAACTAATAAAATTTCTGTTAAGGCCCATGGATAGTCATTAACTAGGTGACATTTAAATTCAGCTCATAACTTCCCACTGAAACGATGCTAGTCATGTGATAGATATTTAGGTTGGTGCAAAAATAATTGTGGTTTTGCATTATTGAAATTTGCTGTTTGATATTGGGTTACATTCTTAAATAAATGTGGTTATATATCATTTTAATGTGCATTTCTCATTTTATGTTTTTTTGCTAGTGACTTATTACTTGCTTATTACTTATTACTTGCTGTTTATTTTACATTTATTTTAGATTAGGGAAATTATGTTAGACAAAAAAGCAAATTTGAGAGATTTTCTTACTTGAGTTCAAAATGGATCTTAAAGAAGCAGAGACAACTTGCAATATCAATGATACATTTGGCCCAGGAACTGCTAACAAACATACACTGTAGCGGTGGTTCAAGAAGTTTTCAAAGGAGACAAGAGCCTTGAAGATAAGGAGCATAGTGGCTGGCCATCGGAAGTTGACAATGAAGATTATTGAAGCTGATCCTCTTATGAGAAGTTCCCAAAGAACTCAATGTTGGCACTTCTGTGGTTGTTCAGCGTTTGAAGCAAATTGGAAAGGTGAAAAATCTCAATCAGTGGGTACTTTATGAGCTGACTGAAAATTTTAAAAAATCATTTTGAAGTGTCATCTTCTCTTATTCTTTCTATGCAATGAGGACGAATCATTTCTCCATAAGATTATGACGTGCGATGAAAAGGGGATTTTATATGACAACTGGTGACAACCAGCTCAGTGGTTGGACTGAGAAGAAGCTCCAAAGCACTTCCCAAAGCCAAACTTGCACCAAAAAAAAGGCCACGGTCACTGTTTGGTGGTCTGCTGCCCGTTTGATCCACTACAGATTTCTGAATCCCAGCAAAACCATAACATCTGAGAAGTTTGCTCGGCAAATTGATGCGGTGCACTGAAAACTGCAATGCCTGCAGCCAACATGGGTCAACAGAGGGGCCCGATTCTTCTCATGACAACGCCTGGCCGCATGGCACACAACCAGCGCTTCAAAAGTTGAATGAATTGGGCTACAATGTTTTGCCTCATCTGGTATATTCACCTGACCTCTCACCAACCAACTACCAGTTCTTCAACATCTTGATACCTTTTTGCAAAGAAAACACTTCCACAACCAACAGCATGCAGAAAATGCTTTCCAAGAGTTCATCAAATCCCAAGGTATGGATTTTTATGCTACAGGAATAAACAAATTTATTTCTTATTGGCAAAAATGTGGTGATTGTAATAGTTCCTATTTTGTATAATAAAGATGTATTTGAGCCTAGTTATAATGATTTAAAATTCATGGTCTGAAACAGCAATTACTTTATCACCAACCTTAATAGTATTTGTTGCTAATACCTCTTAGACACCAAAGGTTGAAGAATGCAGCACCAAACACTTACAGCCAGACCTTTCATCAACTTTTTCACCTTTGATCACCAAATAAGTCAATATTGACAGTTATGCCCTCCCTAGTTTCCAGAGACAGATAACCAAATTAATGGTCCCTGGTCTTTTCTTCATTTTCAGAAAGTGAAGTTTTACCTATACCGAGAAATATAAGGGGATGCTGGATGCACTAGTCAAAAAAATTTCATAAAACTGAAAAGCAGAGAGAACTTAAGCCACACAGCTAAGCGCCAATCCCTGCAACTGGCCTCTCAGTGTTCTAATTATTTCCTCTATCTTTCTTAAAATGTTATGCACTTAAAATAGATGAAATAATGAGGAACAAGCAGCCACTAAGGATGTCTTTATTCTATTGCAAAGTGGAAGCTTATCTCTCATTGAGTTATTTCCCCATGGGCCCAGTCAGAAGAGTAGAAATCTAAGTTCTCTTGGCTCAACCACCATATCTTGCTTGAGGTAACAGAGTAGAAATCAAAATATTTCTCTAGCCAGTTTATGCTGCCCAATACAATATTACTTCTGATTACTGATAGGTTTTAAATCAAAACATATTCACCAGTGAAACTATAAATATAGCTGAGTATAAATTTTGCTTCTCTTTTATTCTATTTTCCATGGAGCGATTCTCATCCTTTGGCTGAGACCTTTACTTTTTCCATCGAAGCTAACAGGCTAAATAAGCATGAACAGAATTTTAATAAATCATTCATACAAAACACTCTCTTTCTAATGAACAGGAAGTCACTGTGCAACTGAGAGGTTTTAATTATAAGAAATGAGACAATGGAAACAGGAAACATGCCTAGTAAAATTTCTAATAGTTGTGCTTTAAGAAAGTGCGAGTTATACCTCTATCCACAACATATATGACCCTAAATGTTGTCTATAAGATAAATGTCTTTCTTATATTAAAAATGTCATTGACATTTCAATTTTGAGACATTCTGCTACACTTAATTTTAGTCCCACAATCTGTTTTAAAAAATGCACTTCATATGTAGCAAACTACTGAAAGTCACTTTTAGAGGACTAAGAAACAGTAGAGTTCAAAATAAAATATAAAAGTTTAATTACAGTAGCTCAACATAATAATATAACTGAACTAAACTCTGAGTTCTATTTCAGTACTGCTTTACAAGACAGTCTGCAACTCTTCCAAATTCCTCAAAGACTTGCATCCTGCAGCTCTGTGAGAGGTGTGAGATTGAGAAATTGAGTGATTTGGTCTGAAAGATAAATAGGCAAACCCAGAACATATGACAGAACATACCAAATTATTCATTTCTTTGAAGAGTGTGCACTAACCAGAACAGATGGTTGAGGTGACCCTAAACTTCTCAAAACCCTACAGTGCATTCATTAATCAGTTCTCTGATTCATAAATTTTATAGTAGCAAGTTCTGGAACATGGTGTCCTTATGGACAGGTGTGCCAAATCTAATCAAACCAAATGGATAGCACTCTGTTCATTTCCCCAGTGCCCAAACTGGAGTGATTTCCATTTCTAAATTGATGTCTGCATCTAGCAAACAGCCTCCTATCATGTGAACAGAGCTAACGGAGTTGGGGATCTACTTTAGGTTGAAAAGAGTCTAAGATTATGGTCCAAACAGAAGAAGAGATAATAAATGAAAAACAGATTCATTTGCCTCAACACAAGATCCATACTTGGAACCCTTTAAATTAGCGTGTAATCTCTACCCTCTTGGGCATATGGGAAGTTTGGTTGGTCAGCGGAATCTTCTTCATGCTTTAAGCCCATGCTTGCCAGACCTTGCTTTCTAATACTTTTTTCCTTTTCTTATCTTTGATCCTCTCATTGCCTCCTTCCTAAATCTTGAACATGCCTGAGTCCTCCTCATCAATTGAAACACATAAATTACCCACTTATGTATATTTTTCCATATCTTTATTTCTTCTCCAAATTTCTCAGACAAATGGGTGTATTTACTATCACTTTCTCAAACTCCATTCAGTCATCAGCTCACTGTTGCCTGTTTTCTGGCCCCAACATACCACTGGAATTGCCCTCATTAAAGTCAATAATAGCCCCCAAATTTCAAAATCCATTGGTTGTCCCTGAGCTTATGTTGGTACCTCTCTGCAGTATTGTCCACAGTTGGCCATTTTCTTCTTCCCAAACTATACTCCTTCACTTCTGCACTTTCCCATCTCTTAGATTCCTTCCTACCTTTGTGGTCATACCTCCTTTGTGACCTTCCTTAACTGGCTTTGATTCATGATAAATACATCTGTTCATGTTACCAAAATCCTTTGGGGGTTGTCCACCTCATACAGAATAAGGTCTAGACTTCCTAGCATGGAATTCAAAGCTTTTCAGGGTCAGCCCCTACGCAGCCTGTAACAACCTGCAATGCTTCAGCTACATGAACCTCTTTGTGCTGCATGTGGGCTCGGTCGCTTCAGGTGTGTCTGACTCTTTGTGACCCCATGGATTGTAGCCTACCAGGCTCCTCTGTCCATGGGGATTGTCCAGGCAAGAATACTGGAGTGGTTCACCATGCCCTCCTCTAGGGCATCTTCCCAACCCAGGGGTTGAACCCATGCCTCCTGAGTCTCCTACATTGGCAGGCATGTTCTTTACCACTAGTACCACCTGGGAACCCAGGTGAATCTCTTTACCATCTCCCAAATATGTCATGCTATTTCACACTTCTATACCTTTGTAAAAAATGTCCTTTATTCCACCCCCATCCTCCACTGAGGAATTCCAACTCATCTTTTGAGACTCAGGAAAAAGGTGGGGAATTCTGGAAAGGCTTCCCTGCCCTCAAATAGAGGGAGCACTCCCTCTTGGATCCCTGGCATCTGTGATGTCTTCACTGTGAACTCTACAATTTGTTTCCTCACCTGTGAGGGCAATAAGTGCTTGTTCATCTCTTTGTATCCAGAGTTTGCACAGTGCCTAGCACCTAGTAGGTGCTACCACATGAGTGAGATGCAAGAGCCATCACACTTCTTTTATTTCTCTAAAGTGAATTTAATTCACTTTGAGCTCTTTACTCCCTCCAGAGGGAATTTAATCTCAGTCATTATTAGATTCTTCCCAAGGTCAGGGGTAGGTCCCTGATGATTTGTACCATACAGAGTATGTAAGGAGGGCCCTCCTGTCTACATTCATTACTATATCCAAGCTTATTTTCTAAATCTATATGTAACTTCTGAGGCCCGTGGTTCTCAAGGCCACAGCCTGTAATATTTGCTTATTGTTACTCTATCTCTTTCCCCTCCTGCCCTTCAGCAGTCCTTGCGATGGGTGCTGTAGGAGAGCAGGATCCAGGCATTTACATTTCATGAACACACTCAGAAATCTTGTTCTCTCTTTCCTTTTCGGGGAATTCCTTTACCTCCAGTCTGGATGTGTATGCTCAGAAACCCAAAATTGCTCTCCCAAAGAAAGATATTTCCACTTAGCAGCCCTCCTCACTTAGCCTAAACTTCCTCATTCCTTCCCTGAGGATGGAGCCCTAAAATCTCTGGGATCTTCTCATCTACGGCACAGGGATACCGCCCCCATGGTTGAGTTAATTAAAGCTGCTGACTTGGATTGCTGACATGGGCATTTGCAGCAGCTGCGTTAACCCACTTTCTCTCTTGGTTGATTTTAATCTCTTTAAATTTTGCCCAGCCAGTGAGAAAACTGAAAGCATAATTGAGAGGGTGTGGGAGATAGAAGTTGCAGGTCACAGCTGAGTGGTATCTCAATCCTCTGGGACTAAGCAAATTCATGCATAATCCTTTCAGGAAAACAAGTATTACTGGAGAGGAGAAAGCTGCCAATGTAACTGTGTTCCAAGAATAAACAGTGTTTATTTTTCTTGATTTTTTTCCCTCAGTGTTTGCTTTTCTCTCTTTGATCCCCCTGAAGCCCTCTGGAAATGCCTACCCAGCAATTTTTCTCCCCTCTGAGGCTGGAGAGAAGGAGCCACAAGCACTCTCTTGAGATTCTTCAAATGGAGACATAAGTAGGGGCTCCCCAGCAATGCTGGAGTCATGAGGCCTGAGGAAGACTAGGAGTCAAACATATTAGCGACTTCACTACAGATGTGCCCCAGTGTTTCCAAAAGTGCTGTCACGAGGCCCAGAAGCTGTTTAAAAGGGAGCAATGATGGAAAGGGTCTATGACCAAGTCCACTGAGAGTCATGGGAGTTTGAAAACAAAAAGAAAAAGCAGATCTCAAGTGGGTTAATGTTTAGCTTTAGCACTAGTAAATGTCTGCAGGCAGATAAGCTGACTAGAGTATGCCCTCACCATAAGTTCATGGTTCAAATGCTCTAGAAACCACAGTCCCTAGTTACGTAATTCCCCCCTATTTTTCCATACACCTTCATTTCAAGGGAGTTGTAGGCAGGATGATACCAGTGAAAGATAAAGACCTTGGCCTCAAACAGATTCACATTCAGTTCTGTTTTTCCCGCTTGCCAGTTGTGAAATAAAATGAATTAAGTACTGATTTCCTTGTCAGAGGGGAATAAAAATGGTCATTTTATAGAATGGCCATCAAGAACATACGAAATGATATGTATAAACTTAGCATTGTGCTTGGCTCTGTGTTTAACAAACATCAAGTCCCTCCCACCATTGCCTCCCCACAATGTGTGTTAGTCACTCAGTCGTGTCCAACTCTTTGTGACCTCATAGTCTGTAGCCCACCAGGCTCCTCTGTCCATGGATACTGGAGTGGGTTGCCATGCCATTCTGCAGGGGATCTTCCCAACCAAGGGAATGAACCCAGGTTTCTTGCATTGGCAGGTGAATTCTTACCATCTGAGCCACCAGAGAAGGTCCCACAATATAGCACTCAAATTAGAAAATACTTACTAAACACTGATCAATGCTGAAAGCCATGACATATAAATCCCATTCAATGAGAAGTAAGTGAAAGTTGTTCAATCATGTCTGACTTTTTGCGACCCCATGGACTATAGAGTCCATGGAATTCTCCAGGCCAGAACACTGGAATGGGTAGCCATTCCCTTCTCCAGAGGATCTTCCCAATCCAGGGATCGAACCCAGGTCTCCCACATTGCAGGTGGATTCTTTACCACCTGAGCCACAGGGGAAGCCCATTCAATGAGACACTACATATAAAATGAGTATTCAGATCTGGAAAGTATCAAGTAACAGGTAAATGTACACTCAGCATTCCCTATCCACAGGTTCTACATCTGTGGATTCAACTAACTACAGGTTGAAAATACTATTAAAAAAATTCAGAAAGTTCAAAAAAACAAAACTTGAATTTGCTGCACATTCCAGCAACCATTTACTTAGCATTTTTATTGTATTAGGTATTATAGGCAATCTAGAGATAAAGTCGGAGAAGGCGATGGCACCCCACTCCAGTACTCTTGCCTGGAAAATCCCATGGATGGAGGAGCCTGGTAGGCTGCAGTCCATGGGGTCACTAAGAGTTGGACACGACTTCACTTTCACTTTCACTTTTCACTTTCCACTTTCATGCACTGGAGAAGGAAATGGCAACCCACTCCAGTGTTCTTGCCTGGAGAATCCCAGGGGTGGGGGAGCCTGGTGGGCTGACGTCTATGGGGTTGCACAGAGTCAGACATGACTGAAGTGACTTAGCAGTAGCAGAGATAAAGTACACAGGAGACTATGCAATGATCACATGCAAATACTACACCTTTTTATACAAGGGACATATATCTGAATATTTTGATATCTGTGAGGTGTCCTGAAACCAATCACTGGCAGATATCAATGGATGACTGTATTGTCATGAAACTTCACAGGAGACACTGATCAATGGCCAATTCTGACTGTCTAGAATACCCCAGAGGGTAGAGGTATCTGAGGGCAAAATTTACAAAGAGGGATAGGTTTGCTCTAGACAGAGAGGTGAGAAAGAACCAGACATATTTTGGAAATGCTAATAGACTTACTTTGCTTCATAGGATCTTCTTGAGTGATTTGGGAGGTATTTGAAATGGAAATTGGGGAAAGTGGTGGCTTAAAAGTGATGGCAAATTCTTTGTCAATTACCCTATCTAGAGGTAGATTTTTCTACTCCTAATTTTGAGTCTGGACTGGTACTGTGCCTGATTAACAAATAGAATGTAGCAGAAATAATGCCATGCCAGTTCTGGGCCTAGCTTTTAAGAGAATAAGTAACTTTTACTTTCTGCTTCATGGATCACAGCATTGTCATGAAAAGGGACTTGTGTAACTCAATGAAGCTGTGAGCCATGCCATGCAAGGCCACCCAAAACAATGGGTCATAGTGGAGAGTTCTGACAAAATGTGGTCTACTGAAGGAGGGAATGGCAAACCACTCCAGTATTCTTGCCCTGAGAATCCCATGAACAGTATGAAAAGGCAAAAAGATATGACACCAGAAGATGAGCCCCTCAGGTTGGAAGGTGTCCAATATGCCACTGGGGAAGACTGGAGGGCAGTTACTAATAGCTCCACAAAGAATGAAGTGACTAGGCCAAAGTGGAAATGACACACAATTGTGAATGTGTCTGGGGATAAAAGTGAAGTCCAATGCTAAAGAACAATATTGCATAGGAATCTGACATCTTAGGTCCATGAATCAGGATAAATTGGACCTGGTCAAGCAGGAGATGGTAAGAGTGAATATCAACATCTTAGGAATCAGTAAACTAAAATGGACGGGAATGGGAGAATTTAATTCAGGTGACCATTATATTTACTATGGCAAGAATCCCTTAGAAGAAATGGAGTAGCTCTTGTAGTCAACAAAAGGGTCTGAAATGCAGTACTTGGGTGCAATCTCAAAAACGACTGAATAATATTGGTTCATTTCCAAGGCAAACCATTCAATACCACAGTAATCCAAGTCTATGCCTCAACCACTGATGCTGAAGAAGCCAAAGTTGAACAGTTCCATGAAGACCTATAAGACCCTCCAGAACTAACGACAAAAAAAGATATCCTTTTCATCATAGGGGATTGGAATGCCAAAGTAGGAAGTCAAGAGATACCTGGAGTAACAAGCAAGTTTGGCCTTGAGTACAAAATGAAGCAGGGCAAAGGCTAACAGAGTTTTGTCAAGAGCAAACACCCTTTTCCACTAACACAAGAGATGATTCTACACATGATCATCATCATATGGTAATACAGAAACCAGACTGATTATAGTCTTTGCAGACAAAGATGGAGAAGCTCTCTACAGTCAGCAAAAGTGAGACTTGGAGCTGACTATTGCTCATGTCATCAGCTCCTTATTGCCAAATTCAGGCTTAAATCAAAGAAAGCAGGGAAGACCACTAGGTCATTCAGGTCTGTCCTAAATCAAATCTCTTATGATTATACAGTGGAGGTGACAAACAGATTCAAGGAATTAGATCTGATAGACAGAGTGCCTGAAGAACTGTAGACAGAAGTTCTAACATTGCACAGGAGGCAGAGACTAAAACCATCCCAAAGAAAAAGAAATGCAAGAAGGTAAAGTGGTTGTCTGAGGAGGATTTACAAATAGCTGAGGAAAGAAGAGAAGTAAAATGCGAGAGAGAAAGTGAAAGATATATCGAACTGAATGCAGAGATCCAGAGAACAGCAAGGAGAAATAAGGCCTTCTTCAATGAACAATGCAAAGAAGTAGAGGAAAACAATAGAATGGGAAAGACAGAGATCTCTCTTCAGGAAAATTAGAGCTATCAAGGTAACATTTCATGCAATGATGGACACAATAAAGGCTAGAAATGGTAAGGCTCTAACAGAAGCAGAAGAGATTAAGAAGAGGTTGCAAGAATACACAGAAGAACCATACAGAAAAGGTCTTAATGACCCAGATAACCATGATGGTGTGGTCATTCATTTAGTGAGTGGAGTGTGAAATCAAGCAGGCAATAAGAAGCATAACTAAAACAAAGCTAGTGGAGGTAATGGAATTCCAGGTGAGCTATTTCAACTCCTGAAAGATGATGCTGTTAAAGTACTGTACTCAATATACCAGCAAATTTGAAAAACTCAGCAGCAGCCTCAGCAATGGAAAAGGTCAGTTTTCATTCCAATCCCAAATATGGGCAGTGCCAAAGAATTTTCAAACTATTGTACAATTGTGTTCATTTCTCATGCCAGTAAGGTTATGCTGAAAATTCTCCAAGCCAGACTTCAACAGTATGTGAATCCAGAATTTCCAGATGTACAAGATGGATTTTGAAAAGGTAGAGGAACCAGAGATCAAATTGCCAGCATCTTGGCTCATAGAGAAATCAAGGGAATTCAAGAAAAATGTCCATGTCTGCATCATTGACTACGTGAAAGCCTTTAATTCTATGAATCACAACAAAGTGTGGAAAATTCTTAAAGAGATGAGAATACCAGACCACCTTACCTGTCTTCTGAGAAACCTGTATGTGGGTCAAAGAACAGTTAGAACCATATATAGAACAACTGACAGGTTCAAAACTGGGAAAAGAGTACATCAAGACTGTATACTGTCACCCTGCTTATATAACTTATATGCAGAGTACATCATGCAAAATTCTGGGCTGGATGAAACTGGAATAAAGACTGCAGAAGAAATATCAACTGCCTCAGATATGCAGATGATACCACTCTAATGGTAGAAAGTGAAGAAGAACTAAAGAGCCTCTTGATGAGGGTGAAAGTGGAGAGAGAAAAAGGTAATTTAAAACATTCATAAAACTAAGACCATGGCATCTGGTCCCATCACTTCATGGCAAATGGAGAAAAAGTAGAAGCAGTGACAATTTTATATCTTGGGCTCCAAAATCACTGCAGATGGTGACTGTAGCCATGCAATTAAAAGAAGTCTGCTCCTTGGAAGGAAGTGAAGTAAAGTGAAAGTCGCTCAGTCATGTGACTCTTTGGGACCCCATGGACTATATAGTCCATGGAGTTCTCCAGATCTGAATGCTGGAGAGGGTAGCCTTTTCATTCTCCAAAGGATCTTCCCAACCCAGGGATCGAACACAGGTCTCCCGCATTGCAGGTGGATTCTTTACAAGCTGAGCCACAACGTAAGTCCTCTTGGAAGGAAAGCAATAACAAACATAGAGAGCATATTATAAGCAGAGACATCACTTTGCTGACCAGGATCCGTATAGTCAAACTGCAGTTTTTCCAGTAGTCATATATGGATGTTAAAGTTGGACCATAAAGAAAGCTGAGTACTAAAGAATTGATGCTTTTGAACTCTGGTATTGGAGAAGATTCTTCTGAGTCCCTTGGACTGCAAGGAGATCAAACCAGTCAATCCTAAAGGAAATCAGTCCTGAAAATTCATTGGAGGGACTGATGCTGACCACCTGATGCAAAGAGTTGACTCATTGGAAAAGATCCCAATGCTGGGAAATTTGAAGGCAAAAAGAGAAGAGGGTGGCAGAAGATGTGATGGTTAGATAGCATTAGCGACTCAGTGACATGAATTTGAGCAAACTCTGGGTGATAGTGGAGGACAGAGGTGCCTGGCATGCCTTGGGGTCACCAATAGTCAGACATGACTTAGTGACTGAACAACAACAAATCTTAATTGGTGGTTCCCAAAGCTGACTGATCATCAGAATCACTTGGGGAAGCTTTAAAAAATAGAAATGTCACACATTTAAGGATTATGATTCAATATATGACTGGGATGAGCCTCAATAATCTGTATACTTAAGCCCCAGACCCCAGGGATTCTTATGATCCTTAGGTTTGGTGACTTTTGCTGAAGACCTGCACTCATTCAGCAGTCCTCATACAGGGTAATAAACCAGTTTTTCCAGCTTCACAGACCACTGAGACTGGTGAGTGGGCTGCATGACCCAAAGGGAGACCCAAAGCATTAGTGCACTAGAGTGAAATAAACACTGGTTGAGGGTCAGAACACCTTATTCTGATTATCTATTGCTGCACAGCAAACCATTCCAAAACTCAATGCCTTAAAATAGCACTTAATTTGCTTATAAATTGGCATTTGGGGAAGGGCTTCACAGAAATGGCTGTTCTTGTTCCATGAGTTTTCAGCAGGAGGCACTTGACTCGAGCTAGAGGCTACATTTCCAAATTAGCCACAAAATCCTCACTGTCATCAAGGACTGTTGACTTCAGGGACCTCAATTCCTCTTTATATGTTTCTCTATGGGGCTATTTAGGCCTCTTTACAGCATGGCATTTGTATTTGAAGAATCCATGTTCACATAGCAGGAAGTGGAAGCTGCTAGTCTCTTAAGGCCTCGGTCCAGAAACTGGCACAGTGTCACTTAGGCAGCTTTCTATCAGCTAGGCAGTCATAGAGACTCTCTAGATTCATGGGGAGGAACATAGTTCTCACTCATAGTAGGAAAAGTGTCAAAGAATTTGTAGCCATCTTAAATCTGCCATGGGGCTTCCTCGGTGGTGCCAGTGGTAAAGAAGTCACCTCCACAGTCCTTTCTCTGCATTTTGAACCTCAGGTTTCTCACCTGTGAAATCGAAGAGTCAAATTGGATTATCTTTGGGGGCCCTGTCAATCCCCAGAGGCTATGAATCACTGCTTCTAATGCTTAATTCACTAATTGACAAAAGGAGCTCAGACTGTGAGTCCATGCCCTTTGTAGGCCTGTACAGCTGAACTCAGCCCAAAAGACATGTAGAGCTTACAAGGCAGTTATGACTCTTGGCACCTAGGCTCCTTTGCATTTCTTATTTTATTTTATTTTTTTAACTTTACAATATTGTATTGGTTTTGCCATATACCAAAAGGAATCCACCACAGGTATACATGTGTTCCCCACCCTGAACCCTCCTCCCTCCTCCCTCCGCATACCATCCCTCTGGGTCGTCCCAGTGCACCAGCCCCAAGAATCCAGTATTGTGCATCAAACCTGGACTGGCGACTCGTTTCATATATGATATTATACATGTTTCAATGCCATTCTCCCAAATCAATCCACCCTCTCCCTCTCCCACAGAGTCCAAAAGACTGTTCTATACATCTGTGTCTCTTTTGCTGTCTCGTATACAGGGTTATTGTTACCATCTTTCTAAATTCCATATATATGCGTTAGTATACTGTATTGGTGTTTTTCTTTCTGGCTTACTTCACCCTGTATAATAGGCTCCAGTTTCATCCACCTCATTAGAACTGATTCAACTGTATCCTTTTTAATGGCTGAGTAATACTCCATTGTGTATATGTACCACTGCTTTCTTGTCCATTCATCTGCTGATGGAAATCTAGGTTGCTTCCATGTCCTGGCTATTATAAACAGTGCTGCGATGAACATTGGGGTACACGTGTCTCTTTCAATTCTGGTTTCCTCAGTGTGTATGCCCAGCAGTGGGATTGCTGGGTCATATGGCAGTTCTATTTCCAGTTTTTTAAGGAATCTCCACACTGTTCTCCATAGTAGCTGTACTAGTTTGCATTCCCACCAACAGTGTAAGAGGGTTCCCATTTCTCCACACCCTCTCCAGCATTTATTGCTTGTAGACTTTTGGATCGCAGCCATTCTGACTGGCATGAAATGGTACCTCATAGTGGTTTTGATTTGCATTTCTCTGATGATGAGTGATGCTGAGCATCTTTTCATGTGTTTGTTAGCCATCTGGATGTCTTCTTTGGAGAAATGTCTGTTTAGTTCTTTGGCCCATTTTTTGATTGGGTCATTTATTTTTCTGGAATTGAGCTGTAGGAGTTGCTTGTATATCTTTGAGATTAGTTGTTTGTCAGTTGCTTCATTTGCTATTATTTTCTCCCATTCTGAAGGCTGTCTTTTCACCTTGCTTATAGTTTCCTTTGTTGTGTAGAAGCTTTTAACTTTAATTAGGTCCCATTTATTTTTGTTTTTATTTCCAATATTCTTGGAGGTGAGTCATAGAGGATCCTGCTGTGATGTATGTCGGAGAGTGTTTTGCCCATGTTCTCCTCTAGGAGTTTTATAGTTTCTGGTCTTACGTTTAGATCTTTAATACATTTTGAGTTTATTTTTGTGTATGGTGTTAGAAAATGTTCTAGTTTCATTCTTTTACAAATGGTTGACCAGTTTTCCCAGCACCACTTGTTAAAGAGATTGTCTTTAATCCATTGTATATTCTTGCCTCCTTTGTCAAAGATAAGGTGTCCATATGTGCATGGATTTATCTCTGGGCTTTCTATTTTGTTCCATTGATCTATATTTCTGTCTTTGTGCCCATACCATATTGTCTTGATGACTGTGGCTTTGTAGTAGAGCCTGAAGTCAGGCAGGTTGATTCCTCCAGTTCCATTTTTCTTTCTCAAGATTGCTTTGGCTATTCGAGGTTTTTTTGTATTTCCATACAAATTGTGAAATTATTTGTTCTAGCTCTGTGAAGAATACCGTTGGTAGCTTGATAGGGATTGCATTGAATCTATAAATTGCTTTGGGTAGTATACTCATTTTCACTATATTGATTCTTCCAATCCATGAACATGGTATATTTCTCCATCTATTAGTGTCCTCTTTAATTTCTTTCACCAATGTTTTATAGTTTTCTATAAATAGGTCTTTAGTTTCTTTAGGTAGATATATTCCTAAGTATTTTATTCCTTTTGTTGCAATGGTGAATGGAATTGTTTCCTTAATTTCTCTTTCTGTTTTCTCATTATTAGTGTATAGGAGTGCAAGGGATTTCTGTGTGTTGATTTTATATCCTGCAACTTTACTATATTCATTGATTAGTTCTAGTAATTTTCTGGTGGAGTCTTTAGGGTTTTCTATGTTCTTTGCATTTCTTATTAAATTCACCGCTATTTTTCTCCCCAAAGCCAAAGTTGTATTCTAATTCCTAGAATTTGACAGGAGCCTCCCTGAAGGCTTCCTAACTGTCCACATCATTCTTGCCACATCTCTTGGGCTAAACTTGCTATGAGTATACAAGAATATCAATAAGAGATTGATAAAACTTATGTGTATGATGAAGGGCTTCAAGAATGGGATGATATTTCCAGAGAGTCTGGATTCAGACATGCCTAACACCACATTCTAGGTGTGAGAACTTGAATAAAGTGACTTCATCATTTTAAATTTCATTTTTGTTTTCAAATGGTGATATAATAACACCTGCACTTGGTTTCTTTGAATGATCACCAAGAAAGCAACCAGCTCAGCCCGCTTTATTTGTGAAACAACAAAATAAAAGCTTACTTTTCTTCAAACAAACAAACAAAAAAGCACCTACTCCACTACCCCATAGAGTGTTGCAAGTGTTACTTGAGACAATACATATAAAGCACATAGTGCAGAGCCTGATCTATAGCAGGCACTCAATAAATACTGGTCATTATTTTTATTGTCAAAATGCAATGGTTTTCAGAATAGAGGAAATGAATCTTGCTGGAGCAAGGAAGATTTGGCTCAGAACTGCCAACCCGCAGTTAGCCTGAGCACTGTTAACTGGCCTCCCCAGAAAGGAAAAGAAGAGTGCTACAAGCATCTCGCTCAGTATGGAGGTGGGAATTCCAGTTTAGCTGAACACTGCTGGGCCGCCATTTACTGATCCCAGTGTTGACAGTCATCTCACATCCTGGGCCGCCCAGGGCCTGGAGGTATTTCTTGAGTGTCTCAAGTATCTCCCATGAGCCTACCAGGTGCTAGCTATAGCAATGAACAGTCAAGGACTCTGCCCTAACAGAAAGCACATACCACCACATTTGAAAGGAATGCTTTTCAAACGCCTTTGGCTGAGTTATTCTGGTCCTCTCTGACCTTCAGTCCTACTTTCTAGAATCGGCAACTTTCTCTGATAACTGAAATCTGGCTTTGCAGCCAAGTGACTTAGCAGCAGTAGCAGCAGCAGGAATAGAGGCTCATGATAGAAAGGGAAAGGCTAGATACACCCTGACAATCCTTTTATGGCCATATGGGAATATTTTCGTGATACAGTAAAGTGTAATTCCTCAGTTTTATTATAAAACGTTCAGCTTATTTCTGAAGGAATGCAAAACACAAACAAGCTGCCCTTGTTTATTTTACCAATGCTGTACTATGGTGCTGAGTTTAGCAAGGCAGTTGACCTGAAAACATCACCACTGACACTTTTGGAAGGTGGCTGCAGGGCTCAAATGCTTCCTAAATAAGAGAGAAAAGCTATGTCAAGCAGGGGGAAGAGATCGAGCATGAAAGAGCCAGGCTACAGGAAATAGTCCAGTGCTCCGGTGGGTGACAATTAGCAAAGGATGGACACATGCCTGCCCTGTCACAGCCATATCCACAGGAGTCCCTGATGATGTCCATCCTGTGGCCCCTCTCATTCATGTCTTGCATGGGATCCTCTGGCCCTTGCAGCTCCATAACCTTCCCCAGGATTCCCTTTCCCAGGCCACTTATGTATTTGCTGTGATCACTCCTGTAGTCATTTTGCTGGTGTGCGTGCTTAGTTGCTCAGTTATGTCCAACTCTTTGTGACTGTATGGACTGTATCCCACCAGGCTTCGCTGTCCATGTAATTCTCCAGGCAAGAATACTGGAGTGGGTTGCCATGCCCTCCTCCAGGGGGTCTTCCCAACCCAGGGATCGCACTCAGGTCTCCCACACTGTGGGCAGAGTCCTTACCATCTGAACCACCAGATTCTAATTAAAGATATGCAACCCAGGCCTCTGCCCTAAACCCTCTATCTAGAGGCCTCCTGGATACTGCCACCAAAAGTCCCACCACCCTTTAAACTCAGTGTAATGGGTTGAATGTCATCTCCCCCAAATATATATTGAAATCCTAACTCCCCACATCTCTCTATGTGACCTTATTTGGAAATAGGGTCTTTGCAGGTATAATCAAGTTAATACGAGGCTGGTAGGGTGGATCCTAATCAGTATGGCCAGTCTTTATAATAAAAGAAAAGTGCTGTATGGAAATAGAGACACACAGGGAGAAGTTCATGGATGGCAGAGGCAGAGACTGGAGCTCAAAGCCCAGTAACAGTGAAGATTGAGAGAAACCACCAGGAAGCTAGGAAGAGGCAAGAAAAGAAAAATTCTCCGCTACAGCCTTCAGAGGGAGCATGGCCTTGCTGACATCTTGATTTTGGCCTTCCAGCCTCCAGAACTGTAAGAAAATAAATTCCTATTGATTTGAGCCATGCAGTTTTTAGAACTTAAGCCCTAGGAAATGAATACCCTCCATGCGGGGCAGACTGAATTTTTTTTCTACCTTTCTTACATTTGCATCTACTCTGATGTTTCTTATTGCAATATTTCTGAAGTTGCCAAACTAGAAATTTGAGGCATCATTTGGACTTTTGGCTACTCTAGCCCATCAAGCACTTGAGCTCCTTAGTACTTCACCAATCTTCCCTATTTGAAGCCTAGTCTCGGCTATGCTTCAGCCCAGATTACTTCTCTAGTAGAAGGTTGTAGTGGGCTTCTCTCATAGCTCAGTTGGTAAAGAATCTGCCTGCAATGCAGGAGGCCTCGGTTAAATTCCTAGGTTGAAAAATCCACTGGAGAAGGGATAGGCTACCCACTCCAGTATTCTTGGGCTTCCCTTGTGGTTCAGCTGGTAAAGAATCCACCTGCAATGTGGGAGGCCTGGGTTTGATCCCTGGGTTGGGAAGATCCCCTGGGGAAGGGAAAGGCTATCCACTCCAGTATTCTGGCCTGGAGAATTCCATGGACTGGTATAGTCCATGGGGTCTCACAGAGTTGGACATAACTGAGTGACTTTCACTTTCAGAAGGTTGTAATAACCTCCTTTCTGTTGCATTCTTGGTCAGTCTCCCTTTATCTGATAATCATCTCCTACTCCAAACTTCAAATCTTATCAGTATGATCTAAAACTTCTCATATCATGCTGCTGCTGCTAAGTTGCTTCAGTCGTGTCTGACTCTGTGCAACCCCATACACGGCAGCCCACCAGGCTCCCCCATCCCTGGGATTCTCCAGGCAAGAACACTGGCATGGGTTGCCATTTCCTCCTCCAATGCCTGAAAGTGAAAAGTGAAAGTGAAGTCGATCAGTCGAGTCCGACTCTTAGCAACCCCATGGACTGCAGCCTACCAGGCTCCTCCATCCGTGGGATTTTCCGGGCAAGAGTACTGAAGTGGGGTGCCATTGCCTTCTCCTCTCATATCATACCCCTTCTTAAAGTCTTCCTCAGTAGTTCCCCATGTAATCTCTAAAGTCATGGTCATGGCCAAGCAGGGACCTTCATTAATGATTTGGTTCCAATAAAACTGCCTCCATTTATGACCTTTCATATACTTCTTTTCCCTACCTTGAACTTTACACTCAAGCAATGCTAAACCTATTGAGGTTTTTCAGAATATGTTATGCTCTTTTATGTCCTTGCCGGAGCTTGTCCTTGTGCCAGGAAAATCACACCATCCTCTTATTTTCCTAAATGTCTATTTACACTTTAGATCTCTAATTTAATGTTTCCTCACTGGTGAAATCTTCCAGATTTTCTCTGGGCAAATTTAGGTAACTTATGGTCCTTCTGTCCTATAACAATAATCATTCTTTTCTATTATAACTGTGCTGTTTACATACCTATCTCTCCACCATGCAATTTTGAGGGCACAGACTATGTTTTCTTCTTTGTCAAGCATCTCTGATGCTTGACATTCATTCGTTAATCTTGCTCTTCTTTCCTTTATTCATTCAGAAAACTTTTGTTGTATTTATTACCTACAATGAGCTGGACAAGGCACAGAGGGCACCGTGAAAAAAGCTATTTCTCCCTTTATGGTACCTATCATCCAGTGGGAATAAAACTAAACCAACAGACAATTACAGCAATCCCATTAGGGACATAGGCACAAGGAGCTGTAGGAACAGTTGCTGCTGCTGCTGCTGCTAAGTCGCTTCAGTCGTGTCCGACTCTGTGCAACCCCAGACCCTGGGATTCTCCAGGCAAGAATACTGGAGTGGGTTGCCATTTCCTTCTCCAATGCATGAAAGTGAAAAGTGAAAGTCAAGTCGCTCAGTCGTGTCCAACTCTTTGTGACCCCATGGACTGCAGCCTACCAGGCTCCTCCGTCTATGGGATTTTCCAGGCAAGAGTACTCGAGTGGGTTGCCATTGCCTTCTCCATACGAATAGTTAGGTGGGTACTTAAGCCAGTCTCAGGGATTCCCATAGGAAGTGAGATCCATGTATGCAGAGAGGGAAGAATACTGCTAAGAAGGCTCCTGGTCCTGCACAGTTGGGGAACAGAGGAGAAACAGCAAAATAAAGGGGGGAAAGGCTGTTATTGTATGCAGACATCAGATCCCACGGGCCTTGTGAGTCCATTAAAAGACTTTAACCTGAGAGCCCAGTAAGTCACAAAAATGTTTTAAGCACTTTGTCTTTTTTTTCCCCTTGAAAATTGCCTTTAACCAATTGCTTTTAATTAAAAAAGCAAAAACATGATTCTTCTAAAAAGCAAAACAACTCAAGGTACAGAAACGATAAATTAAAAATCACTCCATTATTCCTATTCCCTGAGGCAATTTATGCTGTTAAGCCATGCTTCTCCAAGATGTTATAAATATAAACACAGAATAGGCGTGAGTTTTATTTGCTTATCAACTTTTCTACAAAAATGCAATTATGGTATGTACATTTGAAAACAACTTGCTTTTGCACTTAATACAGTAACATTTTTCCATGTGAATATGTTGGTAAATCTAATTTACTTCTTTGTGATAGTCACATAACATCCTACAGCATGGAGGCACGGTGTTTATTTGGCCATTTTATCATTGACAGATTCTGGTGCATTGTCCAGTATTTTGCCACAGCAAACAATGCTTCCATAAGTACCCCTGTCATACATTCTTAGGTATGTATGACATACATTCTTAAGTACTTTTATATCTCACTGGAAGAACAGCTTAAAGTAGGGTTGCTGAAACCATGTGACCAACAAGGGATTAACTTTCAAAATATAAACAGCTCATACAGCTCAATATAAAAAAGACCAACAACCCAATCAAAAAATGGGCAGATCTAAACAGACTTTCTTCAAAGAAGACTTACAGATAAATAGCAGGTTATGAAAAGATGCTCAACATTGCTAATTACTAGAGAAGTGCAAATCAAAACTACAATAAGTTATCACCTCACACAGGTCAGAATAGCTATCATCAAAAAGTCTACAATAATAAATGCTAGAGAGGGTGTGAAGAAAAAGAAATCCTCTTACACTGTTGGTAGGAATGTAAATTGGTTCAGTCACTATGAAGAACAGTATGGAGGTTCCTTAAAAATCTAAAAACAGACTACCATGTGATCCTGCAATCCCACTCCTTGGCATGTATCCAGAGGAAACCATAATAATTTGAAATTGCACCCCAATGTTCACTGAAGTACTATTTATAATGACCAAGACATGGAAGCAACCTAAAAGTCCATTGACAGATGAGTGGATAAAGAAGATATCATACACACACACACACACATACACACACACACAATGGAATATTATTCAGCCATAAAAATGAAATAACGATATTTGTAGCAACATGGATCAACCTAGAGATTATCATACTAAGTGAAGTAAGTCCAACAGAGAAAGACAAATGTATGATATTACTTGTATGTGGAAAAATTATGCAAATAAATTTATATAACAGAACAGAAATAGATTCACAGACATAGGAAACAAACTTATGGTTACCAAAGGGGAAAGTAGGGGGAGGGATAAATTAGAAGTTCAGTATTAACATATACACACTCCTATGTGTGTGTGTTTAGTTGCTCAATCATGTCCAACTCTTTGCAAACCCATGGACTGTAGCCTACCAGGCTCCTCTGTCTATGGGGATTCTCCAGGCAAGAATACTGGAGTGGGTTGTCATTCTCTCCTCCAGAGGATCTTCCCAACCTAGGGATAGAAACCAGGTCACCCACATTGCTGGTGGATTCTTTACTATCTTGGCCACCAGGGAAGCCCCTTCTTCTCCATCAGTGTTAGTCACTGGGTTGTGTCCGACTCTTTGCGACCCCAAGGACTGTAGCCCACCAGGCTCCTCTATCCAAGGGATTTCCCAGGCAAGAATGTTAGAGTGGGTTGCCATTTCCTTCTCCAACATACTACTATATATAAAATAAATAACCAACCAAGGCTTACTGTATAGCATAGAGAACTATGTTCAATATTTTGCAACAACCTATAAGGGAAAATGGAGAAGGCAATGGCACCCCACTCCAGTACTCTTGCCTGGAAAGTCCCATAGATGGAGGAACCTGGTAGGCTGCAGTCCATGGGGTCGTGAAGAGTCGGATACGACTGAGCGACTTGACTTTCACTTTTTCACTTTCATGCATTGAAGAAGGAAATGGCAACCTACTCCAGTGTTCTTGCCTGGAGAATCCCAGGGACGGGGGAGCCTGGTTGGCTGCTGTCTGTGGGGTCACACAGAGTCGGACACGACTGAAGTGACTTAGCAGCAGCATAAGGGAAAAGAATCTGAAAAATAATACATATATATGTATATATGTACAAAACTGAATCACTTTCCTGTACACCTGAAACTAATACAGCATTGTAAATCAACTATACTTCAATAAACAAATAAAAGTTACATAATGGATTTAATGGTATTAAATGATTAAAGCAAAAAACAGGGTTGCTGACTCTGTGGACTTTAATAAACATTACCAGATTAGTTTTCCCTGGAGGTTTCAACAGTTCACAGTCCTACCAGCAAGGTATAATAAGTGCTCATTTCCCTGCATTCCCTCTAGCACAAGATGGCACTGGTCTTTTTAATTGTTGCCAGTGTGATGAATAAATGATTAACTCTTTTTGTTTTGGCCACACTGTGTGGCTTGTGGAACCTTAGCTCCTCATCCAGGGAACAAACCTGAGCCACAGCTGCGAAAGATCCAAACCTTAACCATTAGACCACCAAGGAACTCTCTAAATAATAAAATTAGACTGTCTCTGGTTAATACTTCTTAGTGCCATTTAAAACTTTATTTCCTTTTCTGTGAGCTGCCTGTTCGTATTTTTCCCCATATTCCTATTGTCTTTTGACATTTTATTACCAATTTATATGAGTTTTGGGTAAATTAGGGGTCATAATCTTTCAGAAGTGCTGCAGATGTTCATCTGAGCCTACAGTTTGTCCTTTGACTTTATGGTGGCTTTTTCCTTAAAGTTTCAAAAAAAAATGTAAGACCATGTATCCTTTTCTTTCTCCCTTCATAGTTTTTCAGATTTCAAAATTATTTTTTTAATCCCTTTATTTTATTAATAAAATTATTATTAAAATTAATTAAAATATTTTTAAAATACTGCAAAGTTATACAAATTTGGAAAATGAATTTTCCACTAAATTTTCTTAAAATATTTAATATATGTGTTTATCTGTTTACTTACAGTTAGCTCTTGAACCCAAACCCATCTGGATTTATTGCTGGATACAGCATGAGATGGTATCTCCCTCACTTCTTCCTCTCAGATGGAGAACCAATTAGGTCAACATAATTTCTTGAATGAATCATAATCTTCCCTCTGAACTGAAATATCACCTTTATCAAATTTTAAGTATGTAAACATACTGTGTCCATTCCTGAAATCAAGTCTATTCCATTGAGAAATTCATTCATATGCCAAAACATATTATTTTGATGACAATTTTATCTTAAATTCTAGTATTTGGTAAGGCAAATGTCCCCTTTTTTCTTTTTACAAATTATCTGTCAAACTCTACAAGTACTCTGTTGCAATACTCCACTATTATTATGCTTTTTAATTAAATGCACCTATATTTCAAAGAGGTGATTAAGAGAATCTCAGCAAATCCTGGATGGTGGCATGCATGAACACCAAGTCATTCACAGAACTCCGGGCCTTGATCCCTATTCTCCCCTTTCCCTCAGGTCTCAGGGATTGCCTCATCTGACTCCTAGGAGCAACCTGCACCCAGAGTTCCTCTGGTAACTCTATCCCAGGCTAAAGGGCTGCGTGCTTGGGTTTTCTTTCCCTACAGTTCCTGCTATTTCTGAGCACAAATGCATAGAGGACCAAATCCCAGGCACCCACTAACTGCTGTTCTTGCTTCTGCAGCTGCCCATGAGACTTCTACAAGCCATACTGCTCTCCAGCACAAATCACTCTGGCCTCCTTTTCACAGGCACTGCTGATGGCAAGAAGAAGAGGATAAAGTCAGAAACAAGGTGTTATGAGTAGAACTGTGTCTCCCTAAAATTTATGTACTAAAGTCTAACCCCAGTACCTTAGAATGTGACCTTATTTGGAAATAGGGTCACTGTAGATATAATTAGTTAAGTCATTAAAATCTATTCAATATGACTGGTACCCTTATTAAAAGGGAAAATTTAGACCCAGAGACACACACACAAAGGGAGAATGTCATGTGAAAATGAAGACAGAGATTCGCTTAGTCATGTCTGACTCTTTGTAACCCCACACACTGTAGCCTGCCAGGTTCCTCTGTCCATGGAATTCTCCAGGCAAGAATACTGGAGTGGGTTGCCATGCCCTTCTCCAGGGGATCTTCTCAACCCAGAGATTGAACCTGGGTCTCCTGCATTGCAGGCAGATTCTTTACCATCTGAGCCACCAGGGAAGCCTGTCTAAAAGCCAAGAGCAGCCAAAGATTATCAGCTAACCACCAGAAACCAGAGGAAAAATGGAACAGATTTCATATGAATCTGAAACAGATTCTCTCTCACAATCCTCAGAAGGAATGAATCCTACTGACACTTTCATCTTGGATTTCTAGCCTCCAGAACTGTGAGACAATACATTTCTATTGTTTAAGCCACCCAGGTTGTGGTGCTCTGTTACAGCAGCCCTAGCAAACTAATGTCCTCCGTTGCATCAAGCTCTTTACAACCCCATGGATTATAGCCTGCCAGGCTCCTCTGTCCATGGGATTTTTCCAGGCAAGGATACTGAAATGGGTTGCCATTTCCTCCTCCAGGGGATCTTCCTGACCCAGGGATCAAACCCTAGTCTCCTGCCTTGGCAGGTGAATTCTTTACCACTGAGCCACCTGGGAAGCCCAGCAATGGCACACAGATGAAGGCAGACTGCCTCCCCACCTGAGCTTGTCTCTCTAATCTCACCTGGGATGAAAGCACCTCAGACTCCCTAATGCTACCCACTGCCTAGACCCCATGTAGAAGCAGGTTGAAAGCTGTGACTTCGTAGGAGGGAGCAGAGGTTGAGGAGGCAGAGTGTTGTGCCTAGGCTTTAGAGATTCAGCAGGGGAAAGGCAGTTAACAACCACTCTGTGAACTACTGAAGCACGGCATGCTGAGGTTTCTGTGAATTATTCTCTATCGCCTCCCCACTGTCTTTTGGCCTCTACCACACAAGAATCCTTACTGTGAAATGTGCAAAGATGACCTATAGTTATTCACTGGTGCTGTGTCTAATCATTCCTCCTGCAACCCTAGTACCTATTCCAGTGTCTGCTTCACAGTAAGTGGTGAGCCTTCATTTATTGGATGGATAGATAGATGGATAGCTAGAAGATCAATGGATGGAAGATCAAAGGTTGGTGGGCAAACACATAAGGAGATTGTGGGGAGAGAGCAAATTAGCCAAGATGGTGTGTTCAGGCTCTCTCGCCCTACGTTTTGTAAATAATGACCATATAACAGCTGAGCCCATGTATAGCACAGTGCATGCACATCATGAGGTTTATGTAACAGCTGAGATCACTTATAGCACTGCACATGCGTGTTATGAGGTTCTGGCTTGGTCACGGATTGTGTGCTGTATGTACATGTGAGATCCACCTAAAAAGTGTCGGCATTACTGCTGCATCAGGGCTGTGTCTGTGTGGTCAGCCATGAGAGGAGAGACTATTGTGAATACTGCTATGGCTGTTGTGTCAGCCAGAAGAGAATAAATGTGTCTGCAGTTCGGCTCCTCAAGTCTCCTTCCAGCCTCTTAGCTCGCACCTTGCCCACCCTGGGTTCAGCAAACAGTGCAGAGAGTGTGAATAGCAAGACAGTTGGCGTCACAAACAGGATCAACCATACAGAGATCTTTTGGGTTAAACTTTCTGTGGTTCATGATTCCATAAAGCAGCTGGGATGTCATTACCACTAGGAGCTACTGGGAACGGAGTCAGCCATTGAGTCACTGTAGATTCCTGTTCTTGCCACACAGATCCTACACTCATTCACTCTAGGCTGAAAATTTCCCAGGTGCCAATTACTAAGCGAGGTTTCTAAGTTCCCTTTCATTAGTGTTCCCTCCTGGCAGCTCTTTATAACAGCTTCACCCGAAGGACATTGAAGCAGCCTCTGACAAATCTCTCTGGGATTCATAACCAACACCCACCTGAAAATCTGCCAAAAGTTTCAGACAAATCCCAGAGAAGAAACTATGTTTAAAAGCAAATCTCTCTCCCTGACACTTCAACACAAATCTCCTTTTAAAAAGAATAAGTTCATCTTGAAACAACTGTCCAAGGAAAGATAGGTGAATAAACAAAACCAAACCTGAGGCCTATATGTCATTGTACTGCAGAAATTTCCACAGATTGGAACTGTACTAAGGAAGGCAATTTCCAGAGTTGAGGAGAGGCTGAAAGAGACATTGGGGACTTGAAAGCTGGAAATAACAAGAAAAGTGTCTGAGTTTGGCCCACTTGGACAGTTCAAGAGAACCCTACCACTCATTGCTAAGTCGCTTCAGTCGTGTCCGACTCTGTGCAACCCCAGAGACAGCAGCCCACCAGGCTCCCCTGTCCCTGGGATTCTCCAGGCAAGAACACTGGAGTGGGTTGCCATTGCCTTCTCCAATGCATGAAAGTGAAAAGTAAAAGTGAAGTCGCTCAGTCGTGTCCAACTCCTAGCGACCCCATGGACTGCAGCCCACCAGGCTCCTCCGTCCATGGGATTTGCCAGGCAAGAGTACTGGAGTGGGTTGCCATTGCCTTCTACCACTCATTAACCAGCCCTAAAACCTGCTAACTGAAAAATAAATAAATTCATTAAATGCAGAAATAGGGAAGACCTGGAGGCCTAACCAAAGGAATCCCAACTTCCAAAAAAACAAAGGGGGTGTTGGGCACAATTAGATTTATGACCAGGAGTAAGGGCTGGCTCCCAAATGAGGCAGCTGAGTTATACAGAACTGTCATTTTGGTTCGGCTATTTCCAGCTGTGCATGCAGGCACCTAGAGAGGGAAGTGTTTCTCAGAGTGTGGCTGGCCAGGATGGTTGGTGGGGCTTATCAATTCAAATGGTCCAGATCTTTGGTCAAACCTGTGGGGAAGTCATTCGGGAAACACAGGGGGAAGTTTCAAGAATATGATGAGTTCTTGGGAGAATTATGACTCCAGTTTCACTTTAGCAGCTGCCTGTGACAAGTACAGCCTCAGGTTTGACTTAAGAAAGGCTGTTCATCATACTTTATTAGTTCCTCTCCAATTTACCACCTGCTTACTGAGGACCAGCCATCTACAGACAGGGCCCTCACTAGATACTGCATCTTCCAGCTTGACTTGCTAGTGCTTGCTTCTCTAATCCTCTCCAGGTTCCAGGTTCATGGCTCCAGCTTCATCCCCTAACATAACTGCCTTTGGGCCATGTAGACTCCCTTCAGATCTCCCTGTTCTTGAATGATTGGGGCTCTGAACATTCCTGGCATCTGCTATTGTCTTGTGTAAAAAATAACTCCCCTGCCATCGCATTCAGCCTCAGGCCTAAACAATGATTGTGCTTTGAATAATGCATGCTGTTCTAGGGCCTGCACAAGAACAATGGAGACACAGATGAGAGAGTGCCTAACTCCACCTGCATATTAGAGGACCCATCAGGAAAGGCCTTCTTGCACAGAGGAGATGGTCAGACTTTCTCCAAGGGGAGCAGAGTAGGGGTTGAATGTAACTCCAAAGAGGGAAGCAGCAGAGGTAACACTACAGAGACATGAAAGAGGATGTCAAATTAACAAGAAGCCCACCCACTACCAAGGAAGTGAAGTGGTCACATTTACTCTGTGGCCTTGGCTTCCACCACTCTTTCTATAAGGGACTGTTCAGTTCAGTCACTCAGTCGTGTCTGACTCTTTGCAACCCCATGGACTGCAGCATGCCAGGCCTCCCTGTCCATCACCAACTCCTGAAGTTCACTCAAACTCATGCCCATCGAGTCGGTGATGCCATTAAGCCATCTCATCCTCTGTTGTCACCTTCTCCTCCTGCCCCCAATCCCTCCCAGCACCAAGGTCTTTTCCAAGGAGTCAACTCTTCACATGAGGTGGCCAAAGTACTGGAGTTTCAGCCTCAGCATCAGTCCTTCCAATGAACACCCAGGACTGGTCTCCTTTAGGATGGACTGGTTGGATCTCTTTGCAGTCCAAGGGACTCTCAAGAGTCTTCTCCAACACCACAGTTCAAAAGCATCAATTCTGGAAGTAGGGGACATTTGCTTACAAAAGGAAGGAGAAACTGGACTAGAAACCCTCAGGTTCAGAGGATTAAACTGCAGAGATTGAGCATTGTGGCTCTGCCTTTGTCTGAGCATTCCTTGAAATGGCATACTCAAATTATGGAAAGAATTTCTTTGAAGGGCCTTTAGATGAAGAAAATGTGATTCTTACATTGTATCCAGTTAATGAGGAAATTATTGAAGACCATCAAGTGGAACCAGGTGTTTCCTCAACTTCAGAAGTCAAAGAGGAGGCACTGAATACAAATAATCAAGTTCCTCTTCCTCAAACAAATGAGCTTGAGGAAGATTGTCCAAGTTCTAGCTTTAGAAGATCATTTTGTCCCTTGCTGACCACATTGCCTCCGATTAACGATGTGAGTCGGGACACTTTGCGGAACTGGTGCCAACAACTTAAGCTGAGTACGGATGGGCAGAAAATAGAAGTTTATCGGAGACTCCAAGAACATGCTTTTCCTGAAAAAGGTCAGTATATTCCTAAATCATCACGGGAGGCCCGAATGCACACATGTTCAAGGAAGCACAGCATGGTGACCAAGAGGGGAAGTGTACAGAAAAGGAAGATGAGTGAGAGTGAGCAAAGGACTAAAATGGTTGAGGTGGTAACTTCACCTCAGGTAGCCATGCTGGCAGCATGGTCAAGAATTGCGTCAAGGGCTGTTCAACCAAAGGCTGTGAATTCACGTGCCCTTCGTGCCTCTGAATCCTTTCTGCCACAAGCCTCAGGTGTCCAGTGGTGTGTGGTCCATGGCAGACCACTCTTGGCAGACACAGAAGGTTGGGTTCGCCTGCAGTTCCAAGCAGGTCAGACCTGGGTGCCTGACACCCCCAGGAGGATGACCTCCCTCTTCATGTTACCTGCCTGCACTTTTGCACCCCCAGACCTGGAAGACAACCTGTTATGCCCTGAATGCGCTAAGAGGAATAAGAAGATTATGAAAAGATTAATCACAATGGGGAGGAGGAAGAAACCTGGTTTGGATACATCAACATCATTGCTTTCAAATGGACCACGTTTTAAAAAAGAATAAGTGATTACCAGCAGGGAAGGAATGGGAGGTGGAGAAATGGGTGAAGAGGGTAATTTTATGGTAATCATGGTAACTAGATTTTTGTAGTATCAAATATCGAATAACTATGTTGTATATCTGTAGTGGGTATGTGCGTGGGTGTGCTCAATTACTCAGCCGTTCAGTTGTGCTCGATTCTTTGGGAACTCATGGACTTCAGTCTGCCGGGCTTTGCTGTCCATGGAATTTTCCAGGCAAGAATACTGGTGGAGGACTTGCCATTTCCTTCTCCAGGGGAAACTTCCTGACCCAGGGATCAAACCTGCATCTCCTGCATTGTCAGGAGGATTCTTTACCACTGTGCCATCTGGGAAGCCCTGTACATTTGTAACATAATGTTTTATATGGTTTTACCTCAATTTTTAAAAAGTTAGAATTCACCACTGAAGTCATCTGGTCTTGGACTTTTGCTTGATGAGAAGTTTTTGATTATTGATTCAATCTCCTTACTAGTAATCAGGAGAAAAAGGATAAATGGTGGAGAGCCCACAGTTAAAGTGATTCACATCCCAATGACTGCTATACTTTGTTCTCACCATCCTCAGTGTGGCCTGATGCCTTAAGTACAGATGGGAATGTCTGTATTCTGTACTTAAGGTTTACCTGAAAGTGACTGTTACTAGCTATGTATTGATAGAATGTAATTTGGTTTTGTTTTAGTTAATACATTTTTCAGCAGTTTTTGACTTCATGCTGGATACTCCTTTGTCTGGATGTACCGTAGTATATCCATTCATATCTTGAAGGCCACCTTGGTTACTTCCAAGTTTTGGCAATTATGAATAAAGCTGCTATAAACAAACAAACAAAAAAAGCATCAATTCTTCGGCACTCGGCTTTCTTCACAGTCCAACTCTCACATCCATACATGACCACTGGAAAAACCATAAACCTTGACTAGACGGACCTTTGTTGACAAAGTAATATCTCTGCTTTTTATTGGGCTATCTAGGTTGGTCATAACTTTCCTTCCAAGGAGTAAGTGTCTTTTAATTTCATGGCTACAATCACCATCTGCAGTGATTTTGGAGCCCAAAAAAATGTACTCTGACACTGTTTCTACTGTTTCCCCATCTATTTCCCATGAAGTGATGGGACCAGATGCCATGATCTTAGTTTCCTGAATTGAGCTTTAAGCCAACTTTTTCACTCTCCTCTTTCACTTTCATCAAGAGGCTTTTTAGTTCCTCTTCACTTTCTGCCATAAGGGTAATGTCAGCTGCATATCTGAGGTTATTGATATTTCTCCCAGCAATCTTGATTCCAGCTTGTGCTTCTTCCAGCCCAGTGTTTCTCATGATGTACTCTGCATATAAGTTAAATAAGCAGGGTGACAATATACAGCCTTGATGTACTCCTTTTCCTATTTGGAACCAGTATGTTGTTCCATGTCCAGTTCTAACTGTTGCTTTCTGACCTGCATATAGGTTTCTCAAGAGGCAGGTCAGGTGGTCTGGTATTCCCATTTCTTTCAGAATTTTCCACAGATTATTGTGATCCACACAGGCAAAGGCTTTAACATGGTCAATAAAGCAGAAATAGATGTTTTTCTGGAACTCTCTTGCTTTTTCCATGATCCAGCGGATGTTGGCAATTTGATCTCTGGTTCTTCTGCCTTTTCTAAAACCAGCTTGAACATCTGGAAGTTCACGGTTCATGTATTGCTGAAGCCTGGCTTGGAGAATTTTGAGCATTACTTTACTAGCGTGTGAGATGAGTGCAATTGTGCGATAGTTTGAGCATTCTTTGGCATTGCTTCTTTGGGATTGGGATGAAAACTGACCTTTTCCAGTCCTGTGGCCACTGTTGAGTTTTCCAAATTTACTAACATATTGAGGGCAGCACTTTCACAGCATCATCTTACAGAGTACCAGATAGAATTCCCTGTGCTATACAGTAGGTTATTATTAGTTGTCTTTTATGTAGAGTAGTATGTATATGTCAATCCTTATATTCCAATTTATCCCTTCACCACCCCCCCTTACCCCCTTGGTAATCATAAGTTTGTTTTCTACATCTATGACTCAATTTCTGTTTTGTAAATAGGTTCATTTGTACCATTTTTAAGATTCCACATATAATTGATATCATATATTTGTCTTTGTCTGACTTACTTCACTCAGTAGAGCAGTCTCTATGTCCATCCATGTTTCTGAAAATGGTATTATTTTCTTCTTTTTTTTGTGGCTGAGTATATTCCATGGTATACATGTGCCGCATCTTCTTTATCCATTCCTCCATTGATGGACATCATCTTTGACTTCTTTCATTGCTGCTGCTGCTGCTAAGTCGCTTCAGTTGTGTCCGACTCTGTGCGACCCCATAGACGGCAGCCTACCAGGCTTCCCCATCCCTGGGATTCTCCAGGCAAGAACACTGGAGTGGGTTGCCATTTCCTTCTCCAATGCATGAAAGTGAAAAGTGAAAGTGAAGTTGCTCAGTCGTGTCCGACTCTTAGCGACTCCATGGACTGCAGCCCACCAGGCTCCTCCGTCCATGGGATTTTCTAGGCAAAAGTACTGGAGTGGGGTGCCATTGCCTTCTTTCATTGGTATCTGATAATTTTCTGAGTACAAGTCTTTTGCCTCCTGAGGTAGGTTTATTCCTAGGTAATTTATTGTTTTTCCTGTTATGGTAAATGGGATTGTTTTCTTAATTTCTCTTTTTGATCTTTTGTTGTTAGTGTATAGGTGTGCAAGGGAGTTCTGTGAATAGATTTTGCATCTGGCAACTTTACCAAATTCATTGATGAGCTCTAGTAGTTTTCTGACAGCATTTTTAGGATTTTCTTTGTATAGTATCATGTCATCTGCAAACAGTGACAATTTTACTTCTTTTCCAATTTAGATTACTTTCATTTCTTTTTCTTCTCTGATTGCTATGGCTAGGACTTCCAAAACAATGTTGAATAAAGTGGTGAGAGTGGACATCCTTGTCTAGTCTTAGAGGAGATGCTTTCTGTTTTTCACCATTGAGAATGATGTTTGCTGTGGGTTTTTCATATTGCCTTTATTATATTGAGGTAAGTTCCCTCTGTGCCCGCTTTCTGGAGAGTAATTTTTTTTTATATCATAAATGAGTGTTGAATTTTGTCAAAAGCTTTTTCTGCATTTACTGAAATGATCTTGTGGAATTTATCCTATAGGTTGTTAATGTGGTGTATCACATTGATTGATTTACACATACTTAAGAATCCTTGCATCTCTGGGGTAAATCACACTTGACTATGGACTAGGACTATGGGCTTCCCTTGTGGCTCAGCTGGTAAAGAATCTGCCTGCAATGTGGGAGACCTGGGTTCGATCCCTGGCTTGGGAGGACCCCCTGGAGAAGGGAAAGGCTACCCACTCCAGTATTCTGGCCTGGAGAATTCCATGGACTGTATAGTTCATGGGGTCACAAAGAGTCGGACACGACTGAGTGACTTTCACTTTCACTATGGACTATGATCCTTTTAATGTGTTGCTGGTTTCAGTTTGCTAATAATTTGTTGAGGATTTTTGTGTCTATGTTCATCAGTGATATTGGCCTGTAATTTTATTCTTTGTGATATTTTTCTCTGGCTTTGGTATCCAAGTGATGGTCATCTCATAGAATGAGCATCAAAGTGTTCCTTCCTCTGCAATATTTTGGAATATTTTCAGAAAGATAGGTGTTAACTCTTATCTAAATGTTTGATAGAATTTGTTTTTGAAGACATCTGGCCCTGAGTTTTTGTTTTTTAATCACAGTTTCAATTTCAGTACTTGTGGTTGTCTGCTCATATTTTGTATTTAATCCTGGTTCAGTCTTAGAAAATCATACTTTTCTAAGTGTTCAATCTCCTAGGTTGTCTATTTTTAGCATATAGTTGCTTGAGATAATCTCTTATGATCCTTTGTATTTCTGTAGTGTCTTTTGCAATTTCTCCTTTTTTATTTCTAATTTTATTTATCTGCATCTTTTGCCTTTTTTCCTTGATGAGACTTGATAAAGATTTATCACTTTTGTTTATTTTCTCAAAGAACCACCTTTTATTTTCATTGATCTTTACTATTGTTTTCTTTGTCTATATTTCATTTTTTTCTGCCTTGATTTTTATGATTTCTTTCCCTCTATTAACTTGGGGTTTTGTTTGTTCTTTCTCTGGTTGCTTTAGGTATAAGGTTAGGTTGTCTATTTGAGATTTTTCTTGTTTCTTGAGGTAAGATTGTATTGCTATAAACTTCCCTCTTAGAACTGCTTTTGCTCTATCCCATAGGTTTTGGGTAATTTTCTATTGTCATTTGTCTCTAGGTATTTTTAAATTTCCTCTTTGATTTCCTTAGTGACCCATTGGTTATTTAGAACATATTGTTTAGCCTCCATGTGAATGTGGTGGTTTTTTTTTTAACAGTTTTCCCCTCTAATTGATTTCTAATTTCATATCATGGTGGTTGAAATAGATGCATGATGTGTTTTCAATTTTCCTAAGTTTACCAGGGCTTGATTTGTGACCCAAGATGTGATCTGTCTCGGAGATAGTTTCATGTACATCTGGGAAGACAGTGTATTCTGCTGCTTTTGGATGGAATGCTCCAATAAACATCAATTAAGTCTATCTGGTTTAATGTATCATTTAAGGCTAGTGTTTTCTTATTTATTTTCAGACTGGATTAAGTGTCCATTGATTAAATGGGGTGTTAAAGTCACCTACTATTCAGTTCAGTTCAGTCACTCAGTTGTGTCCGACTCTTTGCGACCCCATGAATCTCAGCACGCCAGGCCTCCCTGTCCATCACCAACTCCAGAATTCACTCAGACTCACGTCCATCAAGTCGGTGATGCCATCCAGCCATCTCATCCTCTGTTGTCCCCTTCTCCTCCTGCCCCCAATCCCTCCCAGCATCAGAGTCTTTTCCAATGAGTCAACTCTTCCCATGAGGTGGCCAAAGTACTGGAGTTTCAGCTTTAGCATCATTCCTTCCAAAGAAAGCCCAGGGCTGATCTCCTTCAGAATGGACTGGTTGGATCTCCTTGCAGTCCAAGGGACTCTCAAGAGTCTTCTCCAACACCACAGTTCAAAAACATCAATTCTTCGGCACTCAGCCTTCTTCACAGTCCAACTCTCACATCCATACATGACCACTGGAAAAAGCATAGCCTCGACTAGACGGACCTTTGTTGGCAAAGTAATGTCTCAGCTTTTGAATATGCTATCTAGGTTGGTCATAACTTTCCTTCCAAGGAGCAAGCATCTTTTAATTTCATGGCTGCAATCACCATCTGCAGTGATTTTGGAGCCCAAAAAAATAAAGTCTGACACTGTTTCCACCTACTATTAGGGTGTTACTATTGATTTCCCCTTATATGGTTGTTTGCATGTGCCTTGTATATTGAGGTGCTCCTTTGTTGGGTGGATATATATTTACAAAGGTATGTCTTCTTCTTGGATTGAACCCTTGATTATTAGGTAGTGTCTTTCCTTGTCTCCTGTAGCAGTCTTGATTTAAAGTCTATTTTCTGATACGACTATTGCTATTTCAGTTTTCTTTTGATTTCCATTTGCATGAAATATCCTTTTCCAACTTTCAGTCTGTTTTTGTATCCATTCAGCCAATCTATGTCTTTTGGGTGGAGCAGTTAAATCCGTTTACATTTAAAGTAATTTTTGATATGTGTATTTCTTTTGCCATTTTCTTAATTATTTTTGGTTTGTTTTTGTTGGTCTTTTCTTCTTTCCTTCCTCTTTTGTTCTCCTCTCTTGTGGTTTGATGACTATCTTTAGTGTTGTGGTTGGGTTGCTTTCTTATTTTTGGGTGTATCTATCATAGCTTTTAATTTGTATCTCCCCTGAGATTTTGATATAGCAGTCTCTCTTTCTTTCTCTCTCTCTCTCTCTCTCTCTCTCTATATACACACACACACACACACACACACACACATATATGGTGTCATTGTTGTTGTTTAGTCACTAAGTCATGTCTGATTCTTTGTGACCCATGGACTATAGCCCACCAGGCTCTTCTTTCCATAGGATTTCCCAGGCAAGAATACTGGATGAGGTTGCCATTTCCTTCTCCAGGGGACCTTCCTGACTCAGGGATTGAAGCTGCATCTTCTGCATTGGTAGGCAGATTCTTTGCCACTAAGCCACCGGGGAAACCACTATATATGCAAGTTTAAATTGCTGGCCTCTCTATTTCCCATTTCCTACATTTGTGCTTTCCTCTTCTTATGGTTGCTAGTTTTGATGTCATGTTTGTGTATGGATGATTTCCTGCTTTTACTTTAGGTTTTGTTTTACCAGTGAGGTTTCTCATTTATGATTTTCTTGTTTCTAGTTGTGATCTATTTTTCTTCCTCTGCCTAGAGAAGTTCCTGTAGCATTTTTTGTAATCCTTTTCCAACTTTCAGTCTGTTTTTGTATCCATTCAGCCAATCTATGTCTTTTGGGTAGAGCAGTTAATCTATTTACATTAAAAGTAATTTTTGATATGTGTATCTCTACTGCCATTTTCTTAATTATTTTTGGTTTGTTTTTGTAGGTCTTTTCTTCTTTCCTTCCTCTTTGTTCTCCTCTCTGTGGTTTGATGACCATCTTTACCCACCATCTCCTCTCTTGTGGGTTTGATGGTGCTGAATTCTAGTTTTTGCTTTTCTGTAAAGCTTTTGATTTCTTTGTCAAATCTTTGCTGATAGAGCATTATTGACTGTAATTTTATCCCTTTCGACAAGTTAAACATATTATGTCACCCTCTTCTGACCCACAGACTTCCTGCTGAAAACTCAGCTGATGACCTAATGGGGAGTCCCTTGTATGTTGTTTGGTGCTTTTCCCTTTTTGCTTTTAATAGTTTTCTTTGTATTCAGTTTTAACAGTTTGATTAATATGTGCCTGGGCATGATCCTCCTTAGGTTTATCCTGTACAGGACTCTTCACACTTTCTGGATTTGGGTGGCTAATTCCTTTCCCATATTTGGGACATTTTCAACTATAATTTCTTCAAATATTTTCTCAGACTCTTTCTCTTTATCTACCTCTTCTGAGACCCCTATAATTCAATGTTGGTGTGTTTAATGTTTTCCCAGATACTCTGAAATTTATTTTCATTCTTTTTTCTTATTCTGTTCCATGGTAGTAAATTCCACCATTCTGTCTTCTAGCTCACTTATTCATTCTTCTGCCTCAGTTATTCTGCTATTGATTCCTTTTAGTTTATTTTTCATTTCAGTTATTGTATGTGTTTGTTCTTTAGTTCTTTAGTTCTCCTAGGTCTTTTTAAAATTTTATTTTTAGTTGGAGGATAATTGCTTTTCTTCTAGGTCTTTGTTAAACATTTCTTGTATCTTCTCATTGTGTGCCTCCATTCTTTTTCCAAAATCTTGGATCATCTTCACCATCATTACTCTGAATTCTTTTCTAGATAGGTTGTGTATCTTCTCCTCTTCATTTAGGTGCTCTTATAGGTTTTTTTCTTGCTCCTTCATCTGCAATATATTTCTTTATTTCATTTTGTCTAGCTTACTGTGTTTGCGGTCAGCTTTCTACAGGTTGCAGGATTGTAGTTCCTCTTGCTTCTGGTGTCTGCCCACTGGTGGATGACATTGGTCCAGAGGCTTGTGCCATTATCCTCTTGATAGGGGGTTTGACCAGTGTCATAACCAGAGGCTGCCTTACATATTGAGCAGGGCCTCCCCTTTGCTCTGTGTTTGGCACTGTCTTGTCAGAGGTGGAGTCTGCTCCCTATCTGTTGGAGTAGAGGCCCCCAGGTCTGTTTCTTCACTGTGTTTCTGATCCGTAATGCAAGATAGGTGGTATTGGAGCACTCTCACTGGGATGGAAGTGACTGAGTATTCCTCCTCTGGAATTGTTCACGTGTGGTGTATTCTATTGTGTCACCTTTCACCCTCTGTGTGAGTGCTCAGATTACACTGTTGTTGGCACTGCTCTTGGCACCAACTTAACTGTGGGTGTGACAGCACTGGCCCTAGTGTCTCAGACATTGTTTTCACCAGGCCACCAGCATAGATTCACTGGATTCAGGTCTCAGGATTGCAGTAATAACAGATTTAGACCCACTGTGGGTGCTACTGAGGCAGCTTAGATTCTACCCGGGTCCAACCCCCCATGTGTATATATACCTACAAAGTATACAGCTACTAAAGCCAGACTCATCTTGGCTATAGGAGCACTTGTCCATATAGATGATCTATAGGTACTGAGCTTACAAAGTCAGTCACAAGACTGTAAATTCAGCATTTATGCAGTTGCAAAGAGAGATTTGAGCTTTCCTTCTTTAGTTGCATGGCTGCCTCGAGTTCAGTGGTTTTAGCCCCACCTCTGTGTGTGGACCACCCACAGCAGGTCTGCTTCTGTGGTCTCCCTGGAGCACACAAGTCCACCCATTCAAGGAGGGAGTGTGGAGGTGGTTCTGTGGATGGGGTCATGAGAGCCCAGGCAATGACAGGCACATATGGGAGCTGGTGGCCCCAGGTGCAAGATCAGTCCCCGTGGGGTCCTTCCCAGTGCTTGACCATGGGCACAAGAGAGCTGGCCCTAGTGCTGACAAGGCCTGTAGGGAAGTCAGCAGCTATGGTTGAGAGAAAATCAGCCCCAGCAGGGGTCTTTCCTAGTGCCCAATCATTGGTGCAAAAGAGCTGGCCCTGGTGTTTTGAGGTGTACAGGGAAGCCAGGAGCCACAGGCTTGAGAGGGCTGGCCCCAGTGACAACAAGTCATGTGAGGGAGCCAGAGATTGTGGGCCTGAGAGAACCAGACCTGGGAGGGGACCCTGCCAGTGCCCGTGAGGCAAGGCTACCATGTGGGGAGAGAGGCTGCTATGGCGACCCTGCCCCTCATGCATCTCTTAACAGTGGTACTGGCCATCCACACAGTATTCTTGCCTGGAGAATTCTATGGACAGAGGAGCCTGGCAGGCTACAGTCCATGGGGTTGCAAAGAAATGGATACAACTGAGCAATAGCACACAGCACACACAGTCATAATTCTACCCTAGACAAGATAATCCCCAGGTCAACTTATTTAGAAGATAATCTGATCTAGATCTTGTGCCAAGTGGATCTGCAGTTGTCAGTTAATAAGAGTGTTAGTTGATGTATTTTCTTGAGAACTTGGTTGATGTGATCTGTTCTCCCAGAGCCTATTCACTTCTGGCCATGGGACATTGAAATGCTGGCCCAGGGCATGGACCTGTGATGTCCTGATAAAGGCCTGGAGAATTCTATGGACAAAGGAGCCTGGCAGGCTACAGTCCATGAGGACGCAGAGTCAGACATGACTGAGTTACTAACACTTCACTTTTTGCTTCTATGGCAGTCCAAGTTTTCTCCAGAAACATTCCTAGTTGCAAACTTCCTCACTCCCACTTCCTCAGGCTGTCTCCTCACAGCCCTTCCCAGGTTTGCTCTCCAAACCCCAGGTTCCAGCACCCAATCCCCATTCACACTGGCAGACATACGTCTCAGGGTGGAGTGCACAGGGCTGTGACAGAGACTGTCTTTGTGAGTCTGACTCTGTCTTGCATGCAACAGATTGCTTACTGAACTCTCCTCTGACAGCCCCCTAAGTTCTCCTTCTGTCCCAATTGATCTCCCTGCTGGTGATGGGAGTTCCCAAGATGTGGGAACCTCTCCTTCAGATCCCCCCACCCCTGGGAACCAGCCTCACCCTGCTTCCTCTCTTCCTTTCCCCTTCTTTCTTGCATCCTACCCAATCACTTGGTGATCTTTCCTGTCCTTTGAGGACTCTCAGGTCCTCTGCTAGTGTTCAGCTGGTGCTTTGTGAGAATTATCCCATTTGTAGATTTATTCTTGGTACATTGTCTAAAGAGATGAACTCTATGTCCTACTGCCCTGCTATCATGACCTCCTCTAAATATCATTTTTGATAGCAGTTTCCCTTTCATGAATCATTACTAAGGTGCAGCAATGTCTCAGGATGGTCCACAAATAGATGATTAAGGTCAGCCCCTGTCTTCAAGGCCATGCTTTATATGAGAAAAGTGTTAGTCACTCACTTGTGTCTGACTCTGCGAACCTATGGACTGTAGCTCACCAGGCTCCTCTATCTATGGGATTTCCCAGGCTTTACTGGAGTGGGTTGCCATTTCCTTTTCCAGGAGATCTTTCCAACCCAGGGATTGAACCCAGGTTTCCTGCATTGCAGGCAGAGTCTTTACCATCTGAGTCACCAGTGAAGTCGGTGGACTTTTCTCTACTTTCTGTGACAGCCCCTCTGTCCTGAATTTTTATTATTATGCAAACTAGCCTTTTTAACTATTTGAGTGAGACCTAAATCTTTACCCAGCATTATTTCCTTGTCATACCTTGCTGGGGCTTTGGAATATAGAAGAGGTGGAAAAATAAGAGCTCTTACTCTCAAAGGCCTGCCAGTTACTTTGGAGAAAAGTCTACTGACTCCATTGTGACATTTAGCCAGAAGAAGAAATAGTCCAGGGCCAGACTGGGTGCCCTTTAGCTCAGAGATCAATGAAGCCAATTATCTCCTCTCTTTCTCTTTTCCTGTCTACGCTGAGGACCCTGTGGTGAGGGCCTGCCTTGTGAGTCCTGTGCCCATCTCTCAAAGAATACCGCCATCCTGGGGCTGCCCTAAGTCTGGATAATGCTTTCCAGGGCCCAGGGAGGGGGCTGATGTGGCAGTCTCAGACCTGAACCACCCTGATTTTCCTAGGTCATAGATGATCTCTGAACTCATTCCCCTACAACTATCCCTCAGCCATCTGCAAGGCACCAACCCCTCACCCACGTCTCATGTCTCTCCTGCCTCTGTCCTTCTGCAGCATCCAGTCCTCTCTGGGCACTGATCTGGCTCCATACTGATCCTGCATGCTGCTGCCATGCTTCTGAGGACAGATCAATCAGTAGTAACCATCATCTGACGTCTCCTTGCCTCCCTCCTCATGACTTCCCCTACTTAGAAATGGGACTGTTGTAGGAAAGAGAAAGGGGCGTGAGAAAATGGTCACATCCCAGGTCACATCAGAGTCCCTGGGACAGCCGCCAAGTGTGGGTTCTTGGCTGCACACAGGAAAAAATTCAAGAGCACGCCATAGTAAAGTGAAAGAAGGTTTATTCAGGGAGGAAACACACTCCAGAGACAGAATGTAGACCATTTTGGAAGGCAAGAGAAGCAACAGGGTATGGAGTTGTTAGTTTTCACAAGGGTGAGTAATTTCATAGGCTAATAAGTGGGAAGAATATTCTAGCTATTTTGAGAAAGGGTTGGGGATTTCCAGAAATTGGGCCACCATCCCTTTTTTTGACCTTATGTTCAGTCTTAGAACTGTCATGACACCTGCGGATGTGTCGTTTAGCTTGCTGATGTGTTACAGTGAGCATACACGGAGTCTCCAGGTCTAGCGGAAGTCCACTTGTACACCATCTTGGACTTAGTTGGTTCTAATCAGTTTATGTCTTGTCCTTGGACAATGTCATTCTTTTAAATGTTGTGCCCTGCCCCTTTCTTGTCTTGGAGCCACACTACGATCCTCATTTTACAGGTGATAGAGATCTAATGAAGGTGAGCCATGATATGGATATGAAGCAATAGTGTCAAATGGAAGGAATGTCTCTGGCCCTGATCTATTCACTTAGAGAGAATTTTTTAAATTTCATTTTAAAGATTTCCTCCCTGTCTAATGTTCTCCATCAACTGTTGTTCTTCTCAACCGTTAGCCTCTCCTCAAGTTATCGACTCTAGCCCATAGCATTCTAATGGGTCTTTGTGAAATCGGCAGGCCCCAGGGGTATGCAGCATTGTCCCCACTTTATAAAGATGAGTAGGAGAGAGAATTAGGTGCCTTCACTCAGTCTCCCAGGCTCACATAGCCTCTTTTGGTCATGTGTTCCAAGCCCTAGTAAATGACCCCAACTTTTACCACCAAGGCCCCAAGCAAGAAACCTGGGGCTCATCAAAGATGCCATTTCCTTCTTCCCCCCACCCCGCTCCTGCCTCCCCTGTGCATCAATTTGGTCATTAAGACTGTTCTCCCTCATCGGTGTCTCAAGATTTTCTCTCTTCCTCCCCTTTATTTCTTCTGTATTGCTGTGTAGTATTTATTTCTGCATTACTGTGTAGTATTGATAACAACAAGATTTCATCTGTGTTTCAGGGAGGACTCTCACATTCATATAAAAGAAATATAACTTCATCTAGATTTACTTCAATTTCTATTTGGAGCCCCCCCACCACCAGCAAAGCCATCGTTCCATAGGAAGAGTGGAAATTAATCCCAATATGTTTTAGTTCACCCCTGCCCCACCTCATATCTCTCTGCCTCCTCTGTGCCATCTCAGTGACACCACTGCCTATTCACTGCACTTGGGTCCCCTAAGATCTCTCTGGAGCCCTTTCCTTTCCCCACTCACTCAAAAACTCTGCCCAGATAGCATCATCAGCAGACCCTCTTCAGGACCTATCCAATGCTCTGGGTCTTGGACTTGGGGACCAACACTAGGAGCCTATGACCCTTCCCTTCTGGAACCTTCCTAACTCTTCAGACTCCCATCTTCCTCCCAGCCCCACCCCACCCAAAGGAACTTTTAATTTTGATTTTAGACTAAAAGGCACTGCCTCTATTGTGGTGTTTACCCTCGGAGGCATCTCACTTAATCTTCTTTTTTTTTTTCTTTTTTTTTTAAATTTTATTTTTAAACTTTACATAATTGTATTAGTTTTGCCAAATATCAAAATGAATCCACCACAGGTATACATGTGTTCCCCATCCTGAACCCTCCTCCCTCCTCCCTCCCCATACCATCCCTCCGGGTCGTCCCAGTGCACCAGCCCCAAGCATCCAGTATCGTGCATCGAACCTGGACTGGCAACTCGTTTCTTACATGATATTTTACATGTTTCAATGTCATTCTCCCAAATCTTGCCACCCTCTCCCTCTCCCACAGAGTCCATAAGACTGTTCTATACATCAGTGTCTCTTTTGCTGTCTTGTACACCGGGTTATTGTTACCATCTTTCTAAATTCCATATATATGCGTTAGTATACTGTATTGGTGTTTTTCCTTCTGGCTTACTTCACCCTGTATAATAGGCTCCAGTTTCGTCCACCTCATTAGAACTGATTCAAATGTATTCTTTTTAATGGCTGAGTAATAATACTCCATTGTGTATATGTACCACTGCTTTCTTATCCATTCATCTGCTGATGGACATCTAGGTTGCTTCCATGTCCTGGCTATTATAAACAGTGCTGCGATGAACATTGGGGTACATGTGTCTCTTTCCCTTCTGGTTTTCTCAGTGTGTATGCCTAGCAGTGGGATTGCTGGATCATAAGGCAGTTCTGTTTCCAGTTTTTTAAGGAATCTCCACACTGTTCTCCATAGTGGCTGTACTAGTTTGCATTCCCACCAACAGTGTAAGAGGGTTCCCTTTTCTCCACACCCTCTCCAGCATTTATTATTTGTAGACTTTTGGATCGCAGCCATTCTGACTGGTGTGAAATGGTATCTCATAGTGTTTTTGATTTGCATTTCTCTGATAATGAGTGATGTTGAGCATCTTTTCATGTGTTTGTTAGCCATCTGTATGTCTTCTTTGGAGAAATGTCTATTTAGTTCTTTGGCCCATTTTTTGATTGGGTCATTTATTTTTCTGGAGTTGAGCTATAGGAGTTGCTTGTATATTTTTGAGATTAGTTGTTTGTCAGTTGCTTCATTTGCTATTATTTTCTCCCATTCTGAAGGCTGTCTTTTCACCTTGCTAATAGTTTCCTTTGATGTGCAGAAGCTTTTAAGGTTAATTAGGTCCCATTTGTTTATTTTTGCTTTTATTTCCAATATTCTTGGAGGTGGGTCATAGAGGATCCTGCTGTGATGTATGTCAGAGAGTGTTTTGCCTATGTTCTCCTCTAGGAGTTTTATAGTTTCTGGTCTTACGTTTAGATCTTTAATCCATTTTGAGTTTATTTTTGTGTATGGTGTTAGAAAGTGTTCTAGTTTCATTCTTTTACAAGTGGTTGACCAGATTTCCCAGCACCATTTGTTAAAGAGATTGTCTTTAATCCATTGTATATTCTTGCCTCCTTTGTCAAAGATAAGGTGTCCATATGTGCGTGGATTTATCTCTGGGCTTTCTATTTTGTTCCATTGATCTATATTTCTGTCTTTGTGCCAGTACCATACTGTCTTGATAACTGTGGCTTTGTACTAGAGCCTGAAGTCAGGTAGGTTGATTCCTCCAGTTCCATTCTTCTTTCTCAAGATCGCTTTGGCTATTCGAGGTTTTTTGTATTTCCATACAAATTGTGAAATTATTTGTTCTAGCTCTGTGAACTTAATCTTCCTAGTGAGTTAGAGTTTTAGCCAGAGACTATCAGGGTGTTTTCTGCTATTGCTCTCCTTCCCTGAAAAAATTAAACTGGACCAACTTCTGGGATGGAGATGGCTAGGGGAAAGTTCTGAAAATAAATAAATAAATAAAGGAAAATACACAGAAGAGAAAAACATCAATATCTCAATATTACTTTAATCTTGTGTTTTATTTTCTCAGAAGAGGGCTGTTGGAGGATGGAGGGAACAAAAAGTGCCCACCAAAGTGAGAGGGCATCTTGAGATTGAAAAATGAGGAAGGCAGCTCTGTATAACCAATGGATCCGTTTATAATAGGGTAACATACCCACAGGGTGGGATCAGGGTGGGATAATAGGAGAGCATTTTCGAATGCATTCCACACCAATTAGAAGCCACTTGGACTGTTTTATAGTTAACCTAGGGAATAGGAGTACATGCTTGGAAATAAGATATGCATTCCTATGTCAAGACTTATGAATGAGTAACTAGTCTCATGGGTGCCAGGATTATGTCAGCAAAGGTCTTCACCATTGTTTGGGTACTAACAGAACATAGACGTCACCTGGTCCTGTGCAGTGCGTGCTGTGCTCAGTCACCTGATTATTAAACAATATGTATTAACTACAAAGCCCTTGATAACAGATAAGTAATCTGCCACATAGGAGAGTCCTGAGTAAGGTCAGTGGAAGAACTGGAGGAACTCTATGGGCCCAGGATGGCATCAATTATACTAACAGCCATACAAAGACCCTATCTCTAGCTCAGATCATTTTATTGTGCTTAACATTCAAACTACCAACTCACCAACTTCACTTAGATATCTAAGAAGCACAATGATACAACATAATTATTACTGTTTTGAGCACTAAAGATCTCCATTGACATTTAACCCCTGACACAAAGCAGAATTTAAAATAACCTCAAATCTATATTTAAGTCATATGCAGTTCATTCCAGTTGAGGTAGCATCAATTTGCTAGTATCATAATCACAGAGAAGAGCCCCACCAACTGGGGAGCTGGTTCTTGTATGTTAGAGTACCTACAGAATTAGGGGCCTTGGATGTTATCCTGTTATCAGTTGGATGATAATGGCTTCTGATTGGATAGTGAAGTGAAGTAAAGAAGCAAAATTGCTCAGTTGTGTCCGACTCTTTGAGACCCCATGGACTGTAGCCTGCCAGCCTCCTCCATCCATGAGATTTTCCAGGCAAGAATACTGGAGTGGGTTGCCATTAGTGGGGTGGTACTAATTAGGAGGTTTGTGGCTTAAGCTTTCTCTAAGAAATATTACTTAATGGATTCCAAAGTGCTTTGTTAAACTTGTAGAATGTAATTATAAGAAATACATTCTTCTAAAAATAAATACATAAATTAAAAAAAATTTTTTTAAAAAGGAAATATATTCTTCTGAAGGACTGTTTGTTGGGTGGAGAGTGGGAGAAATCTCTCCATCAATGAAACAGGAATAAACTTCCTAGTTTCAACAAAGGTAAAGGGCAGAGGCTTGAGACTACACTTTTAGAGACCATTTCTATTGAATGTTACCAGAGAAGTGTTTCAAAATAGTGAAAGTGAAATCACTCAGTCGTGTCTGACTCTTTGCGACCCCGTGGACTATAACCTACCAGGCTCCTCCGTCCATGGGATTCTCCAGGCAAGAACACTGGAGTGGGTTGCCATTTCCTTCTCCAGGGGATCTTCCTGACCCAGGGATTAAACCTGGGTCTCCCGCCTTGCAGGCAGACACTTTAACCTCTGAGCCACCAGGGAAGCCCTTTCAAAATAGTGTCAGGCTTCAAAAACCATGATGAGTTGTAGTCCTTTCTTCTGAGTGTGAAACTGGCCAGTAGAACCACTTGGTGGGCCTAGTGTTTGCAGTTGATCGTTTTTCTCTGCATTGGAGAGGGAAATGGCAACCCACTCCAGTGTTCTTGCCTGGAGAATCCCAGGGACGGCGGAGCCTGGTGGGCTGCCATCTATGGGGTTGCACAGAGTCGGACATGACTGAAGCAACTTAGCAGCAGCAGCAGCTCTTCTCTGCCTTTGGGAAGGATAAAAGGGAAAGAATGCTAGGTGAAGGGTTCCTTTCTGATGTAATTTCTTATGTTTTGTTCTTCATTATCATGGTTTGCTTCCTTTCCTGAAGAAGAAAGGGAAGGGTTAATATCTTATATATTCTATTATTTTAATTTTTTATATTAATATTGAGGGTGTGCATTGTAACAAAACTTTAAGTAACAAAACTCTCAAAAAGTTAAAAGTGGGAATTCCCTTGCAGTTCAGTGGTTAGGACTCCACACTTTTAAAAAAAAGTTAAAGGTTTAACTCCATGACTACTCACCCTTTGCCAAATGTTACCAAATATTTCCTTTCCTTTATAAGGCAAGTAGTTCTTTTAGCTCTGCTTATTTTTATATATATTGAGAATTCCCTGGTGGTTCAGTGGCTTGGACTCTGCACTTTCACTGCTGAGGGCCCAGATTCAATCCCTGGTCAGGGAACTAAGATCTCCCTACTACTATTTTGCTTTTTATTTTTTTCTTTCTTTCTTTCTTTTCTTTCTTTCTTTTTTTTTTTTTTTTTTAGAGATCTTAGTACCCTGACCAGGGATTGAATCTGGGCCCTCAGGGGTGAAAGTACAGAGTCCAAGACACTGGACCACCAGGAATTCCCAGTATTGCTTTACTTTTGAACCTACATTTTCCTCATTGAATGTCCACATCTATACATATGTAAGTAAGTTTATAATCTATTTTGTAATGTCTTAAGATAGAACAAACTACAGTATATTCAGCCATTGATATATCACACTATACTTAACCATCAAGTTTCTTTCCACTCTTTGCTATAAGAAGCATTTCTACAATGATGATTCTTGTGTGTGCATATGTGTGAATTTTCCTTGGGATAGATAAGATGTGTATTTACTGAGTCCAACTGTACCTGGGTGGGTGGGTGGGAGAAAGGGATGAGATAGGTCAAAGATCTCAGACTTTAGTTTTCAAAGCTAGATGTTTTGGGGGCTTATCTCTCTGGTGCAGGTCTTAAAAGGTGGGGTGCCCAAGATAGGGTTCAAACCCTTCAGTCTCCAGGGAGAAGCTCCAGGTTTTGAATTCCCTCTTGATTGTGAGTTATAAACTGGGGATGGTGTGTATAATCAGACTGTATGCCAGCCTCTCCTACTCGCTTCGATGTGGTTTTCTTCTCATTTGCCAGTGTGTAGCTGTCACTTAACCAAGCTTTAGGTTTTTCCCAGAGGAAATTGTTCCACATGCAGCTATAGACTCAGTGTGTCTGTGGGAAGAGGTGAATCCAGGATCTTCCTATGTCACCATCAAACTGGAATCTTCAAATACATATACCTTTAAGTTTATTCTATAGTTTAATAATTTTTATATTAATTTCTTTAACCTTCAGGAACATACTTCTATAATTGGTTAAGGATCTATCTCAATTACCTTCAGTATGTATGGATACAATTTGTTGACTCGTTTACCTTTCAGAACTGATTTGAATAGCCACTTTTTTATATACTAAATTTCAATATATACAAAATTTCAAGGTCAAAAGAGGTATCTTGGCAAGAGTTGTGTGTCTGGTAGAAATTGGCATTTCCATGACACTTGGATCTTTCAGGTAAAAACAATCTCTGAGGATAATGTGTAGAGTAAGAAGAAGAAAATCTGAAAGGCAAAGACAAAGACGGATGAGGCATGGGGGAGAGATGCAGTGTCTGCTACATCTAAAGCCCCTAGGGGGCACTGCATTCCTACCCTAGGATCCCCATCAAGAGTACAGGTTCCCACCTTTAGATTTGGCTTTTTTGCTTTTGGCTCTATTTTGCTTTTGGTATTCTTGGGTCTCTGATCAGCATTAACTCCTTTCTATCACCACTTGTGGGAGGAGAGATTGGTTCTTACAACTAGATGGCACCACTGACATTTCATGCATGCAACCATTAGATGCTGGAACCATCTTGCACAAATGAACACCTATATTTCCCAAAATGCCAGTAGCATCTCCCCTGACAAACCCTGGAAGAGAGATTACTAAAGAAGTTGTTGCAAGTCTACTGAGGAAATAATGAAGAGCTGAGTCAGAGAAATGACAAAGAATTCAGGGGGAGAACAGGCATAAGGAATATTTATGCAGTAAAATCAACAAGAGTTGGTCTTGGATGGATGATCCAGGGTAAGCTAGATGGAAGTGTCAACCAGGATTCCAAAGGTTGTAGTTTGGGCAGTGGGGTGGTTCAGTATTTCATCCATCAAGACAGAACTACACATGCAAGAGAAGATCTGGATAGGTAGAGAATGATTAAGTCAATCTGGAACATGTTGAATTTGAGATCCCTGTGACAGATTGTTTGGGAACACCCAGAAATCCAGGAAATAAGTACATAGAAAAATCCAATACAAAAGACTGAGAGGGAAGAGCAGGTTTGGGAACCACTCATGGCCTACATACCAATAAGTATTAGTAGCATTCCCTGGTGGCTCAGCTGGTATGGAATCTGCCTGCAGTGAAGGAGACCTGGGTTTGATCCCTGGGTTGGGAAGATCCTCTGGAGAAGGGAATGTCAACCTACTCCAGTATTCTTGACTGGAGAATCTGCATGGACAGAGCAGCCTGGCAGGCTACAGTCTGTGGGGTGAGAAAGAGTCAGACACGACTGAGTGACTAACCACAACAGTGGGAAACATCCCACTAACATATACAGACCACTGTGTTACATGTTTCTGCAGCCAAGCCTGCCTATGGCCTTAGTTTGGATGCTCTGCTGTGGATATCTGTCCTATTCCAAGCTTTTTTGTGACTTGTTCTTGTTTGACAGTGTACTGAGGAAGAGGCAAGGGCTTAGAAGTGGACAGGCTCTGTGAGGAAATGCTCACCATGTTCAAAGACAGAAGACATTCACTCCATCACTGGGAAACCTGAAGGACTGTCCTTGAGAGTTTGGGAAATGGAGGCCCCTGGGTGACCCCACTTGAGAGAGTAATTGCAATCCCATATCATGAGGTTGACAATGTGTAAGAAGCTTTAGCTGTCACTAAGAGGAGTATTTTTATGAGTTTCAAAAATATTATAAGTTCAGTTCGGTCGCTCAGTCGTGTCCGACTCTTTGCGACCCCATGAATCGCAGCACGCCAGGCCTCCCTGTCCATTGCCAACTCCCGGAGTTCACTCAGACTCACGTCCATTGAGTCAGTGATGCCATCCAGCCATCTCATCCTCTGTCGTCCCCTTCTCCTCCTGCCCCCAATCCCTCCCAGCATCAGAGTCTTTTCCAATGAGTCAACTCTTCGCATGAGGTGGCCAAAGTACTGGAGTTTCAGCTTTAGGATCATTCCTTCCAAAGAAATCCCAGGGCTGATCTCCTTCAGAATGGACTGGTTGGATCTCCTTGGAGTCCAAAGGACTCTCAAGAGCCTTCTCCAACACCATAGTTCAAAAGGATCAATTCTTTGGCGCTCAGCTTTCTTCACAGTCCAACTCTCACATCCATACATGACCACTGGAAAAACCATAGCCTTGACTAGACGGACCTTTGTTGGCAAAGTAATGCCTCTGCTTTTCAACGTGCTATCCAGGTTGGTCATAACTCTTCTTCCAAAGAGCAAGCAAGAGAAGACTCTACACATGGACATCACCAGGTAGTCAACACCAAAATCAGATTGATTTTATTCTTTGCAGCCAAAGATACAGAAGCTCTATACAGTCAACAAAAACAAGACTAGGAGCTGACTGTGGCTCAGATCATGAACTCCTTATTGCCAAATTCAGACTTAAATTGAAGAAAGTAGGGAAAACCACTAGACCATTCAGGTATGACCTAAATCAAATCGCTTATGATTATACAGTGGAAGTGAGAGATAGATTTAAGGGCCTAGATCTGATAGATAGAGTGCCTGATGAACTATGGAATGAGGTTCGTGATATTGTACAGGAGACAGGGATCAAGACCATCCCCATGGAAAAGAAATGCAAAAAAAAAAAAAAAAAAAAATTATCACCTGAACTTTAAATGTGGTTCCAGTGGCTGCCCATACACCTTTTTCAATTTTAGACAGATCTAGTTTGTAGAACTAAATTAACAATAAAGTTGCTGGGATATGTAAGTAGAGGGTAGATTTTCCTTGTTTTTTTACCCCCCACATTAGGAAATGTAAGTATTGGGGTTTCCCCAGTGGCTCAGTGGTAAAGAATCCACTTGCAATGCAGGAGATGCAGGTCAGTCCCTGGGTCAGGAAGATCCCCTGGAGGAGGCATGGCAACCCACTCCAGTATTCTTGCCCGGGGGATTCCATGGACAGAGGAGCCTGGTAGGCTACAGTCCACAGGGTGACAAAGGGTCAGACACAACTGAAGAGACTGCACAAACACACACACACACACAGAGTAAGTATTGTTTGAAGAGAATTTTCTGTCGGTCTCTTGAGTTCCTATGTGTCTCATTGGGTATGCCATTCAGACCATTTCTCAAGACTGAGTTTGCATGAGCAACCTCAAGGGATAAAAGCATGTCTCACCAGGACACAGGCTTGTTTACTGTTGCTATAAAAGCAAAGGATTTACTAAGTTCAGTGTTCCTCAGCTGTAAAGCAAACCCATTGCACGTGCCCCATCCATCCGTGTTCATTGCGACTCCTGTGTGGAGTTTAGGGTCAAAGGAAACCCTTGCGATCATGCTGAAGGTCAACCTCCTTCTTGCGCCATGAGTAGTAAAGTCTATTGTCTCAGGAGTCCCATATCTTCTACCACTGTTGAGACAAAAACAACATATTCACTGTAAGCAGGGGAAAATCAAATCACAGTTCCTTCAAGTATGTATTACCTCTGTAACAGCAAACTAATCGACATTATTATACAATTATAAATAATTCTTTACTCATGCTGGCTGCATGCTAAGTCTCTCCAGTCGTGCCCAACTCTTTGTGACCCCGTGGACTGTAGCCCATTAGGCTCCTCTGTCCATGGGATTCTCCAGGCAAGAATACTGGAGAGTGAAGGAAAGTTACATGGCTCAAAATAGCCTGGTGTTAAAACTCCCCTCCAGGTCCTCCCCACGATTCTGTGCAAAACAAAGAACTCTCTCACCCGAAGGAAAAAAAAATGGACATTAAGATTGATTATGCCCAACTCCCAGCCGGTCCAGCCTCTGGCCAATCTCCAGAATTCCTTGCCCCAGCCGTTTAAGAGATAACTACTCTGAACAACCTTGGAGAAGAACAGGCCCCCTTAAGACAGTCGATTTCCACATATATGCCTATATGTATTTACTCTTTTATTGGGTTAGTGCAGCAGCTCACTAATCTGACTGCTGTAAAGGGCCGGTCTGGTTCTTTTTCCTAACCGAACCACACATTCTCTAACTCCCTTACCCTATACAGGAGTGGGTAGCCATTCCCTTCTCCAGGGGATCTTTCTGACCCAGAAAGATCTTTCTGATCTTTGATCTTTCTGATCAAACCTGGGTCTCCTGCATTGTAAGCAGATTCTTTACCATCTGATATCAGGGAAGCTCTCCTAATATAAGGGTGGCCTAATTAGGTGGGAATACTTTCAGGAGCAGGAAGAGCTAGGTTTGGAGCAGGAAAACTCAGTTCCCCCTCCCTCCCCCCTCCCCCCACCCTGGAAGATCTTAGAAGGGGATCAACCAAAATGTCGGGAAAATCTTCTGGTTGGTTATCCAGGTTTTACATTACGAAAGCCACACAGGGCGGGATTTTGGACCATGAAAGGACCACGGAAACCTGAACGTAGGGAATCTCGCTCCACTTTTTCCATTCTGTGGCAATAAAGATCTAATTGCATAAAGGTATTATAATTTAGAGACCCATTTTCAGACCATTTTTCTCCATTCACCAACTTACAAAAAGGCCTGGCACTGCTACAGTAGAACTTAAGTTTTTCCTTTTTTAACCCTTAGATTTTAAAGAACTACCAGTTCTTAGGGATACACTCCAGAAGTGTTTCTTCTGGCTTGTAGAGGGATCCTCCCATGTTGAGTAACCTGAAACAGAGAACAAGACAGCACTCTTCGAATGGAGTGTAGTGTCCCAGATACATTTACCGAAGACTTTAACCTGATGGGGTTCAGAGCGTCCCCCAAATTCCCTTCGAACCTGATGGGGTTTCAAGAATCCCCTACTCTTCCATCGATTTCTGACCAGACGTCTCTGGCCCCTGTGATACCTTGTGCAGGGTGCCCAACCCACTACAGCCAGAGAAGGGCTTTCTAGTGTAGACAGGTTGTCAGGACTTTTCTTAGGAGGGATCCCTTGTCTATACAGCTTATGTTCTATGATAGGTCTTCCTATGCTGGGGTGTATTCCTCAAGACTGAGCATCTACCAAGTTTATAATTTGGGCTTCTGGGTAGCAGCCGGTCCAACAGGCTATCTGTAACAGTGTGGAGGCTGCCAGGGCCTGGAGTGAAGGGGCCCAATGGATGCAAAGAGGACCCCTTGGAGAAATTAGAGTTGGTGCCATGGAAGATGGCACATGGTTCAAGGCTTGAGGGCTGGGAGGCAGAGAATTCTCATAGTAGATTTCTGGACATAGAGTAAGGTGAGAGACCAGACAGCAGAAGAACCCAAAATCCTTTGCCCTGTCTTCCTCGCAGCTAAGGTAGAATTGAGACTCGTCTGACAATTTTGTCCGTCACGGCACCAGGTATGACAGTGGTGAGGATGCAGTTTAGGAATGATATCTAGGAAATCATTCTGTAGAAGGGTGAAGAGATAAGAAGTGAGAAAGAGACCTTGTTGTGCGAGTGAGAGGGGAAGAGTGAGAGTGAGAGAGCAAGAGGAAGTGAGAGTCAGAGACCCCTCGGATTCCTGCACAGTCAGAAATCACGTTTGTACCATGTCTCAGAGGACAGCGTCAGCTGTGTCACCCAAGCATTACTTGAATCTGCACTGCCCGGGGAATTCCCCGGCCACCCCCTGTGTTGGGGGAGCCATAATGCTGTGAACAGACAGAGATTATGCCCTGCGGGTCTTGAAAGCAAAGGGGAGAGTGAGAGAAAGAAGGCAGGAGCAAAAGTCAGGGGCCTCAAGCCACAGCTGGGCGAGGCCAGCAATTTACCTTGACTTTCTGAATTCCCAGGTCTCAGCACCAGATATGATCTCGGGTGGCCTCACCCGCAATGGCTTGGAGCAGGGCTTGGGTTCCCAGCCAGAGATTCAGGCTGGGTTGTGGCAGTGAAAGTACCAGATCCTAGCCACTAGACCAGTGGTCAGTGACAAGGGCCCTGGCCCTTCAGCTTTGCATAAAAGGAAAGTAGTGAAGCAAGTGAACTATTTATTAAGGGGAAAAGAGTTCAGTACATGCGTATAGGCACAAGGGCACATTCAGAGGGAGAGTGTCTGGGTTGCACCCTCTGGCAGTTTGAATTGCTTTTATGGGGTATTTCTTCTGGGTTTCCTTTGGCCGATCATTTTGATTTGCCTGGTTCACAGTTCATATTTGGTATGTCTCAGGATCGTCCCATGAGTATGCATGCATCTTTTGGCAAAGATGAATTTTACTAAAAATGCATCTCAGTAGGGAACATCCCTTGACATAACACCCTTATGGCCTCCAAGGAGCCTTTTCTGTGCATGTGTGGTTGTAAAAGAGAATTCTCTACTGGCTGAGAATGAGAAATATGTGATCCAGGCAGGGCCCAGCCTTCTCCCTTGCTGCTGCTGCTAAATCGCTTTAGGCTGGTCCAACTCTGTGTGACCCCATAGATGGCAGCCCACCAGGGTCCTCTATCCCTGGGATTCTCCAGACAAGAATACTGGAGTGGGTTGCCATTTCCTTCTCCAAGGCATGCATGCATAAGTCACTTCCATCGTGTCCTGACTCTGTGCAACCCTATGGACAGTAGCCCACCAGGCTCCTCTGTCCACGGGATTCTCTAGGCAAGAATACTGGAGTGGGTTGCCATTTCCTTCTCCTCTTCTCCCTTGCCGCTGCTGCTGCTGCTAAGTCACTTCAGTCGTGTCCGACTCTGTGCGACCCCACTGACGGCAGCCCACCAGGCTCCGCCGTCCCTGAGATTCTCCAGGCAAGAACACTGGAGTGGGTTGCCATTTCCTTCTCCAATGCATTAAAGTGAAAGGTGAAAGTGAAGTCGCTCAGTCATGCCCAACCCCTAGCAACCCCATGGATTGCAGCCTACCAGGCTCTTCCGTCCATGATTGTCCTGCTACTCTTAGAGTTTCAGTCTAAGGGGAATGAATCTCTAACCGCTTTATCCTGGGGGGAACCATCTACCTCCTGCCTCAAGGTGCACCCAGTTTTCAGGGTAATATTATGACTACCTACAATTGTCCAGTCCAAACTCAAGTTTAGCTCCTTAGGGAAGTAATGCTCTCTGTAGTCTCAGACTTGTGCCACTCCTTCTGTCAACAACTATTTTCTTTTTTCTTTGCATTCAACAAAGAGTGAGGACCAGCTAGATGCTGAGAGAAAATGGTGAGAAAAAGACAACCTTCACACCCTCAGGAGCCTGCAGTATAAGGGTGGAGTTAGAATATAATCCAAATAAATACACAAGTAATTAAAAATTAAATTAAAAATTAAAATTGTAAATGACATCAGAGTTGCTAATGGAACGATGAGAGTCTATAATGAGAATTTTGACAAGCTGAAGTCTTGCCTGAGAAATTGAAGATAAATAATTGAGGATTCAAGAGGAAGGAAAGCTTTCTAGGCTGAGAGAACACCCGGGTGGACAGATATAACTTGGCACACTATGGAAAACTAGAGAAATATTCAGTTCAGTTCAGTTTAGTGCTCAGTAGTGTCCGACTCTTTGCGACCCCGTGGACTTCAGCACGCCAGACCTCCCTGTTCATCACCAACTCCCGGAGTTTACTCAAACTCATGTCCATTGAGTCGGTGATGCCATCCAACCATCTCATTCTCTGTCGTCCCCTTCTCCTTCCGCCTTCAATCTTTCCTAGCATCAGGGTCTTTTCAGCTCTTAGCATCAGGTGGCCAAAGTATTGGAGTTTCAGCTTCAACATCAATCCTTCCAATGAATTCCAATGAATATTCAGGACTGATTTACTTTAGCATGGACTGGTTGGATCTCCTTGTAGAGAAATATAGTGCACTTTCCCTAAGATAGTCAGGTCCTTGTGCAGCATGGGGCTCGGGTGGTTAGAGAAAAGACTTGACTATTTTGTCCCGTAGAAACTGCCATCTAGCCGTAGGCGGCCGCTTCCTTGTCGCACTGATCACTGGGAGTTGTAGTCTCAACAGAGAGCTCAAGCATGGCGGCCTCTATCGCAAGGGGCTGCCAGGCTGCAAAGGGTCTGGGCCCGAGCTTTCGATCCGCCAGGGCTCTACTCCCTGTGTCAGCCTCTGTCGCCAGCCGTAAGTGCAGCGGAGCTTGCTAGCCGGGGGCAGAAGGAGCTTCGGGTCAGGCTAGGGGAGAAGCGAGCCTGGAAGTCATGGGCGACCTCGGAGGAGCCTCTCGTGGGACCGGGAGTTGGGGGGAGAGTGCGAGGTTTCAGGGGCTCTGGGCTGCGGGAAGTAGTCTTGACCTCTGTGGTGTGCCCCTGCAGGGGTCCTGGCGGGGCCGGGCCGGCGGCAGATCACTGGACCTTCTGAGCCTGGCGTGTTCCAGCCACCGCCGAAACCGGTTATAGTGGACAAGCGCGGCCCCCAGCGCCGGGAAAGCAGGTGAGGCCACCCGACCTGGAAGCGATTCTTGCGTTTTGGGGTCTGTGCGTTCTCAAACCTATAGTTGGTTCCGAAGTCTGAAGCGGGTCTTATCCTAGGATCTGGAACTCCCAGGATAAGAGCTTGTGTGCAGAATTCATGAATCTGGGAAGCACACCGAGCTCAGGTTTGTCTTCCTGGCTCTCCCAAGCCAGCACTTTCTGCAGTCATACTAGATCAGAACTTCGAGTAGAGATTCCCCAGACTGGAAGCTCTTTGGCCTCTACCAAGAGTTTTTCTGTGAAGTACGTCGTATTTTACCTGTTGATGTTAAGGAACGGATCTTACTTCCCTAAGTGGAAATGGATTGGTCCAAACAGCCTGTTGTAGTTTCCCAACTTATCGTATTTTAGTGTCCCTGCAAAAGCGATACAGTGGTAGAAATTTCCGCTAATTTGTGCCTGAAATTTGCTCTTCAAAACAGTGTGCTTAAAATCCTGGTTAAGGGACTTCCAATGGCTAAGACTGGGTGCTCCCAATGTATAGGGCCTGGTTCGGATCCCTGGTCGGCGAACTAGATCCCACATGTGGCAACTGAAGTTCCACAGGCTGCAAGATGGAGTATCCCGCCTACAGCGATTAAGACCCAGCAGGGCCAAACAATTAATTAAAAATAAATATTTTCTAAAAACCTGGTACATTTAAGTGTACAGTGGTAACTTTGGAGTACATGTAAATTTAGATGATCTAGGATTTGCAGAAACTGTTTCTGTAAACTTGTATAACAACTTTATTAAAAAGCAAATATTAGGGGGGAAAACTGGTGTGATTTAAGCTATATGAAGGGCTCCGCTAGTAGCTCAGATGGTAAAGCATCTGCCTGCAATGCAGAAGATCCAGGTTCAATACCTCGGTTGGGAAGATCCCCTGGAGAAGGAAATGGCAACCCACTCCAGTATTCTTGCCTGGAGAATTCCATGGACAGAGGAGCTACTCATGGGCTACAGTCTATGAGGGTGGCAAAAAGTCAGACAGGACTGAGCGACCAACACCCACAGGCTATATGAAAGAGTTCTATATTGTCGATTGGATTATCTCTGTGTGTGTATTTGTGTTTAACATTTTATATATCCTGTGATTGTAAGTTGAAATAAACTTGAATTCATGGAACCGAGAGACTCAGAAAATATTTCTCTGTACTTTTTTTTAAGGTAGAAAAGGAATATTTCTCTTAAATGGCAACAATTAATATAATTCAGTTAAATGGGAATAACTACTTTGATAAATAATTTGACAAGATTTAGTATTTGAGGTTGTACCTTTCCACCCAGATAGTATACAATTTAAGGAAAGTCGTATGTACTGAGAGACGTGTAATATGTACAAGGAGACAAAAATGAACACAAAAGTAATGTTTGTAATAAAAATTTAGAAGTAGCCTAGATATCCTTCAGGAGGTGAATGGGCAAATACATTCATGTAATGCACTATTACACAGCAATGGAACATAAACTAGAGTTAACATGGATGAACTTCCCAAATACGATGTGTGAAAAAGCAACCTGCAGAAGAATTGACAAGTATTGTAGCATTTTATATTGCCCATACATTCATACATATGTAAAGTTTAAAGAAATGTATAGGGGAAATTCTTGACTTTCACAGAGCAATCAAATCTGGTTTTCCAAATAGTGGTACAAGCTGACATGTGTCTCCCGATGTGATAGAATACGAAGATCACATCATCACCTCGGTAATATTTTTACCAAAATGTTTAACCTCAGTCTAGGCATGTGGAAACAATAAACAAATGCAGAATCCAGCAGTGGTCTATAAGGCGATAGGCTTTGACTCTTCGAAGAAAAAAATCATTACAAATTGCGGATATGGGAAGAGTACTAGTTTGAGACAATAAAAACCAGATATAATGTGTGAAGCTTGATTATAGTTTGAAATGGGCAACAGAAGCTATAAAAGACCTTTTTCAGGACCAATTAGGCACATTTAAATATGAACTATGTTAGATTATACTATTGAATTAATGCTGAAGTTCTTAGGTGTCATAAAGGTATTGTGATAAATGTAAGAAAATTCTTATCTTAGTGGAAGCCTTCCAAAGTATTGAAGGACGAAATGCCTTACTATTTGACATTTTCAAATGGTTCAGGAAAAAATTATATATAAAGCAAATCTGGCAAAATGTTGGTAGTTGGTGAAATTACATGAAATATATATGAGTGTTCATTGTATTTCATTTTTTTGGTAAGTTTGAAGCATTTTAAAGTAGAAAATTGAGGAAAAGGAAGAAATTCTTAGGAATAATCATCACCAAATTAATTATCCCATAGTAATTAACTGTGGAGCTTCCCTGGTGACTCAGTGGTAAAGAATCCACCTGCCAATGCAGGAGACACAGTTTTGATACCTGGGTCAGGAAGATCCCCTGGAGAAGGAAATGGCAGATCTGGGTTCAATACCTCGGTTGGGAAGATCCCCTGGAGAAGGAAATGGCGACCCACTCCAGTATTCTTGCCTGGGAAATCCCATGGACAGAGGAGCCTGGTGGGCTACAAGTCCATGGGGTCACTGAAGAGTCAGACACAACTTAGCAACTAATGCACAACAACAACAAAATTAACTGTGGGGATAGGGAGGATACACTGGAGCTTCAACTGTATTGATAATTTATTTCTTGAGATGGGTGACAGGGACAGGTATGTTCATTGTAATGTCATTTATACTTTTCTATAGATTAAACATTTTATAATTAGTTTAAAATCAGCTTGAGAATAGGGAGATTATTTTTAAAGTTAGTTTGCAGTTGATGATTTATATGTTTATATCTTTTCCAACATAATTTACTGTAACATGTACAACTCAACATGAAGCCTATAGGTTATAGACTTTGGAATCTGACAGACATGCCTACATTTAATGATATATTTATAGCTAATTTAATAATAAATCTATTATTTACTGTCTCCAAGCTTCATTTTCTTCATCTGTGAAAAGGAGATGATGACACCAAAATCATGTTTAATAAAACTTAACACAATGCTTGGTGAGTACTCAGGAATTGTTAGCTGTTTTCATGAGAATTGACAACAATTATAGAAATAAGGTGGACTTTTTTTATTTAGAGAAGAAAGAATAAAACATGTCAGCATCCTAATCTTTTACTTTTTTTGGTAAAACAATGGTTTCTGTTTTAATGGTCTTTAAGTTTGCTTTTAATTTATTTTACTTTATATTTTTCATAGGTTCTTGAGTCCTGAATTCATTCCTCCAAGGGGAAGAACAAATCCTCTGAAATTTCAAATAGAAAGAAAAGATATGTTAGAAAGGAGAAAAATACTCCACATTCCAGAGTTCTACGTTGGTCAGTAAGAGCTGGATGCTTTTATCATTAGTGGTAGGAGGGTTAGTTTTCATGATACATGAAATTGTTTTTCAAACAGGTTTTGCCCATATGAGGTACTTATTTCTAATATTATATTAATATATTTTGGAAGTTTTGGAGTTATGTGGAAATACTATTGTTTGACTCTGCATCTCATGTAAAAGTTCACTTCTCCTTTGAATTTGTAGGAAGCATTCTTCGTGTTACTACTGCTGACCCATATGCCAATGGAAAAACCAGCCAGTTTCTGGGGATTTGCATCCAGAGATCGGGAAAAGGACTTGGAGCTACTTTTATCCTTAGGAATACTATTGAAGGACAAGGTAGGTTTCATTTCATTATTTTCATTTTCTGGAAAATGTTATCTCAGGAGTCTTTTCTGTTTTCTTCATTCTGGAATAAGACATCTGGAACCTGAAATTAAAAGAGAACTCTGAGGGATGACATGGAGCCTGTGGCCTAAAAACGTATGAGAACTGAGGTTGCTTCCAAAGGCTTCTTTTGTTACAGAGACAACAACCATTAGAAGTGGACTTTCCAAATCATAGCAACATCAAAATATGAGACAAGTGACTATAAAACAGTGTAGGGACATTTATTTTTGGACCAAATAACCCTTGAAAACATTAAGATAAACATAATAATGTCCTTATAAGTTACTTTCTCCTGAAATGAATGGCCCCCATTTTGCTTTATATTATAACAGTCACCACAATTAATAAGAACTGGAGGAATTTTTTCTAAGGCAAAATTATATTTGCTATGCCAATAAGATAGGGGAATGTGTGGTAAAATTCTAGAAAAATTATGAATCAAAATGGCAGGAACATGGATGGACTTGGAGAATATTGAAAGTGTGAAAGTGTTAATCCCTCAGTCTTGTCTCACTCTTTGTGACCCCCTGGACTGCAGCCCTCCAAGCTCCTCTGTCCATGGAATTCTCCAGGCCAGAAGATTGAAGTGGGTTGCCATTTTCTCCTCCAAAGAATCTTCCCAACCCAGGAATTGAACCCGGGTCTCCTGCCTTGCAGGCAGATTCTTTATTGTCTGAACCATCAGGGAAGTCCTATTTCACTAAGTGAAATAAGTCAGAGAAGGACAAGTTATCATTTCTATGTGAAATCTAAAAACTACAGCTAGTGAATATAACAAAAAAGAAGCAAACTCACAGATACAGAGAACAAACCAGTGGTAGCTAGTGGGGAGAGAAAAGGGGGAGGGGCAATATAGGGGTGGCAGATTTAAGAAGTAGAAACTACTGTGTATAAAATAAGCTACAAGATACGTTGTACAACACAGAAAGTGTGGTTGATATTGTACTGGTTTGAGCAAACTCCGGGAAATGGTGAAGGACAGGGAAGCCTGGCATGCTGCAGTGCCTGGCCCACAAAGAGTCGGACACGACTTAGCAACTGAGCAACAACAGCAACTGTACCGTAAGTATAAATGGAGTGTAACTTTTAAAAATTGTGAATGACCTTATTATATACATATAACTTCCATAATGTTGTACAGCAACTATACTTCAATAAAATAAACATGAATAAAACTAAAAAAAATTTTTTTTAAAGAAATAAAAGGCCAAAAAAAAAAATGGTAAGAACAGTAAACTTTTCATACTTAAAGTTGTATGCTTCATGGTCCCCGGCAGTGAAGTACTATGTTGAAAGAAATTGAACATATGAAAATGGTTTATGTTTCCCTTATCCTATGGTGCTGTGCATGTAGGATCTCAGCAGAAATGATCACAGAAACTTGTGCCTCTAATCACGTTGTGTACTTGGAGAAATCTTATCATAGAAAGACACGAACAAAGGTGAGATAGACCTCAGTAGATTTTTTTTTTTAATTGCAATAATAGTTTCTATCTCCCAGTAGTTTGTTGTTCAGTCGCTAAGTCGTGTCTGCCTCTTTGCGACCCCATGGACTGCGGCATGCCAGGCTTCCCTGTCCCTCACTATCTCTGGGAGTTTACTCAAACTCATGTCCATGAGTCAGTGATGCCATCCAACCATCTGTCTCTGGCACCCGCTTCTGCCCTCAATCTTTCCCAGCATCAGGGTCTTTTTCAGTGAGTCAGCTCTTCCCATCAGGTGGCCAAAATATGGGAGTTTCAGATTCAGCATCAGTCCTTCCAATGAATATACAGGGTTGATTTCCTTTAGGATTGACTGGTTTGATCTCTTTGCTGTCCAAGGGACTTTCAAGAGTCTTCTCCAGCACCACAGTCTGAAAGCATCAATTCTTCAGCGCTCAGCCTTCTTTGTGGTCCAACTCACACATCCGTACATGACTACTGGAAAAACCATAGCTTTTACTCTATGGACCTTTGCCAGCAAAGTGCTATCTCTGCTTTTTATAGGCTTTCTAGATTTGTCATAGCTTTCCTTCCAAGGAGCAAGCATCTAACTTCATGACTGCAGTCACTGTCCACGGTGATTTTGGAGCCCAAGAAAATGAAATCTGCCACTGTTTCCATTTTTTCCCCATCTATTTATCATGAAGTGATGAGACTGGTCACCATGATCTTAATTGTTTGAATGTTGAGGTGTTTTTTTTTTTTTTTTTTTCAATTTATTTTATTCATTTGGCTGCACTGGGTCTTAGTTGTGGCATGTGGAATCTAGCTCCCTGACCAGGGATCAAACTGGGGCCCTCTTCTTTGGGAGTTCAGTCTTAGCCACTGGACCACCAGGCATGCATGCTGAGTAGCTTCAGTCATGTCTTTGCAACCCTATGAACTGTAGCCCATTAGGCTCCTCTGTCCATGGGATTCTCCAGGCAAGAATACTGGAGTGGGTTGCTGTGCCCCCCATCCAAAGGATCTTCCCAACCCAGGGATCAAACCTGGGTCTCCTGCATTGCAGGCAGATTATTTACCACTGAGCCACGTGGGAAGCCCTCCTGGACCACCAGGGAAGTCCCAAATGCTGAGTTTGAAGTCAGCTATTTCACTCTCCTCTTTCATTCTCAAGAGGCTCTTTAGTTCCTCTTCGATTTCTGCCATGAGGATGGTGTCATCTGCATATCTGAGGTTGTTGATATTTCTTCCAGCAGTCTTGATTCCAGCTTGTGTTTCATCCAGCCTGGCATTTTACATGATGTACTCTGCATATAAGTTAAATAAGCAGGATAACAATATACAGCTGTGACGTACTCCTTTCCTAATTTGGAACCAGTTCATTGTTCCATGTCTGGTTCTAACTGTTGCTTCTTAAACTGCATACAGGTTTCTTAGGAGGCAGGTCAGGTGGTCTGGTATTCCCATCTCTTTCAGAATTTTCCACAGTTTATTGTGATCCACACAATCAAAGGCTTTAGCATAGTCAGTGAAGCAGAAGTAGATGTTTTCCTGGGATTCTCTTGCTTTTTTCTATGATCCAGTGGATGTTGACAATTTAATCTCTGGTTCCTCTGCCTTTTCTAAATCCAGCTTGTACATCTGGAGGTTCTCGGTTCAGGTACTGTTGAAGCCTAGCTTGAAGGATTTTGAGCATTACCTTGCTAGCATGTGAAATGAGCATAGTTGTACAGTAGTTTGAACATCCTTTGGCACTGCCTTTCTTTGGAATTGGAATGAAAATTGCCCTTTTCCAGTCCTGTATCCATTGCTGAGTTTTCCAAATTTGCTGGCGTATTGAATGCAGCACTTTAACAGCAACATCTCTTAAGATTTGCAATAGCTCAGCTCGGGTTCCATCACCTCCACTAGCTTTGTTCATCATAATGCTTCCTAAGGCCCACTTGGCTTCACACTCCAGGATGTCAGGCTCGAGGTGAGTGACCACACCATCATGGTTATCTGGGTCATGAAGATCTTTTTGTACAGTTATTCTGTGAATCCTTGCCACCTCTTCTTAATCTCTTCTGCTTCCGTCACGGTCCTTGCCATTTCTGTCCTTTGTTGTGCCTGTTTTTGTATGAAATGTTTCCCCGGCACCCTAGTCGTTCCCATCCTATTGTTTTCGTCTATTTCTTTGCGACGTTCACTTAAGAAGGCTTTGTTATCTCTCCTTGCTATTCCGTGGAACTCTGCACTGAGTTCCCTTTCTGTTTTGCCTTTTGCTTCTCTTCTTTTCTCAAATATTTGTAAAGCCTGGTCAGACAACCATTTTGTCTTTTTTATTTCTTTGGGATAGTTTTGGTCACTACCTCCATCCATAGTTTTTCAGGCGCTCTGTCCATCAGATCTACCTCCCTGGGTTGTGGTCAGTTAATTTTCATGTTGTATGTGAAGCACTTGACACAGAATTCTCAAAAGTATTAGCTCTGTCTTGCCATTTTCTACCATTAACATTTTGACTGTGACCTGCTTGTACCTTCCACATTGATACTTCCTACTTTGATGATTCTTCCTAGTCCCTTGGCTTTAAATACCATTCATGTGGTATTAATTCCCGGATTTATGTTGATGACTGACCCTTTCCTTATTCCAGATACTCACATACCTGTTTGACATCTCCATTTGGGTATCTTGTTAAAGCAAGTTCAAAACAGAACTCCATTCCCTTCATAATGTGTTCTTTTCACAGGTTTGTTTTTTGTTTTTTCTTTTCTATTTCCATAAGTTGTATTACTCCGTACCCATTTACTTAAACCCAAAACTTAGGAGCTTTTTTAGTTATCCATTTTCACACATCCAGTCAGCAAGTGTTCATGGCTTAATCCCCAGAAGCTTTATCCCAGCTGTGTCTGTGTCTCCACCCCCGTTGCTACCACTCTTGTCCTTGCCACCATCATCTCCTGCCCGCAGCTGTGCACTATCCTTGGCTTACCTCCCTGATCCACCAAGTTACTATACTTTAGCCAAATGGACCTTTTTCTGGTTTTTCCAACATGGTAGGTTTGTTAAGAGCCCAGAGCCTTTGTATTTGCTGTTCTTCTGCCTGGAGCATTCTTGGCCCTTTGTAGTATCAGTTGAAATGCTATCTTTTCAAAGAAACTTTTCCTGACGATACTATTTAAAGTTGCTCCTGGGAATTCCCTGGTGGTCCAGTGGTTAGTACTTGATGCTTTGCTGTCAATCCCTGGTAGGGAACTAAGATCCCACATGCTGCATGGTTCAGGATAAATAAAGTTGCCCCTTTCTCAGTCACAATATAATCCCTGTATTGTGTTCACTATATGAAATTACCTGCTGGTTTTTTTATTTATTGTTTGCCATCATCTACCGACTCAATGGACATGGGTTTGGGTAGACTCTGGCAGTTGGTGATGGATAGGGAGGCCTGGTGTGCTGTGGTTCATGGGGTCGCAAAGAGTCGGACATGACTGAGCAGTGACTGAACTGAACTAGAACATAAGCTTTATGAGAAGAGAAGGGTTTTGCCTATTTTGATTTTGCTGTAGGCACGGCTCCTAAATCAGTGCCTATAACAGAATAGATGTAGAGTGAAACTTGATTAAATCCTGGTATTAACACTAGATGTTAATGTTGATCCTATGTTTTACTATCTATATTTCTCTTGGGTCAGAATACACACTTCCCTTTAAATGTTCCTCATACAGATTATATATATTAACCTTTTATATCAGCATCTTGGAAACACTCAAAGCTGTTCCTCCCATAGAGGGCACAGAATATTTATAAACCTAGGCCATCTTACGAGGACTTCTTAATCAAAATTAGAACTTAAAAATTGTACTTACTCTTTTGAATCATTAATTCTGTTGCTTTAAATGTAGAAGATCCAGTTTTATTAAAGTAATTGGGAAATAAACAAGAATATGAGTGAAGAATTTATTCAAACTTCCAACTAATACTGCCAAAATCAAAGAGATAAATGGCTCATTATATTTATAGAAGACATTTTTCTTTAGACTTTATCATTCTAACTCAGGTTTTCTCATTTTTTTAATCTAGTGGATTTATTTCTATTTCTTTCAATAATCTTCATTTCAAAGGTTACAAATTTATATCACATTTCCTACATGCAAAAACCCTGAGCTAATTCCTTCATGAAATAGTCTTTATTGTAGTATGAGGTGTATGCAGGAATCTGAATTTAGATTGTAAGAATATGTTTTCTCTTTTTAGGTGTTGAGATTTGCTTTGAACTTTATAATCCTCGAATCCAGGAGATCCAAGTTGTCAAATTAGAGAAACGGCTCGACGATAGTTTGCTGTACTTGCGAGATGCCCTTCCTGAATACAGCACTTTTGATATGAACATGAAGCCAGTAGCACAAGAACCTAGCCGAGAAGTTCCTATTAATCAGGTATAAGTTGTACATTTGGAACTGGAAGTTCAAGAATAACTTTTCTTGGCAATTATCAGCCTAATTTGTTCCTTTTCTTATATCTTCCTTAGCTAAAAGTAAAAATGAAGCCAAAACCCTGGTCCAAACGCTGGGAACGTCCAAAATTTAATGTTAAAGGGATCAGATTTGACCTTTGTTTAACTGAAGAGCAAATGAAAGCAGCCCAGAAATGGAGTCAGCCATGGCTTGAGTTTGATATGATGAGGGAATATGACACATCAAAGATTGAAGCTGCAATATGGAATGAAATTGAAGCATCAAAAAGTTCCTGATCTGAGAATGCATTTGGTTACTGGCAGAGGATATACTGACTCTCAGAGGATTTATTTAGAAACCAATTTAATCTCATATATAAAGACATAGTCATTAAATCAATTAAGCGTTCTTTTATGAATTTTATTTAAAAAATCATCACACCCATTTATTATTTTAAAAAGAAAAATGTGCATGCCAAGTGGTCTGATGTCCATTCTTTTAATGGAGGCAAAGCTATAATAGCATCAAACTGTTACTGGAATGCTCTTCATTGAGCTTGGGATCTGAACAAGGAAGTCAGTAGGATGATTTTTTGAATTTGTGAAATAAATTATAAATACAAAAAAGTATATGATTGAAAGAGTAATAATAAAATAAGCATTATATACCCACCACCAGATTAAAAAGTAAAACATTTGTAATATCAAAGGAGGTTAGGAAATAGAGCATTTAGTAGAATCTAAGAAGACTTGTGTGTCTGTAATTGCATCCGTCCCCTCTCCCACATGTAGGCAGTATCCCAACTTTGTGTTAATCATTCCCTTGCATTTCTTTTAGTTTATTACATAACGTACATTCTTAAACAGTACATTTACTTTTGAAAAATCTGTTTGCAGGTGTAAAGGACAAGATTGCCTTTTTTGTTGTGCTGGGTGTCAGAGCATGAGAGGGCTTCTCCGCTTGAGCACACTGACTTTTCTTGTTGCTGTGCGTGGGCCCTCTAGTTGTGGCGCGAGGGCTTAGTTGCTCTTTGGCATGTGGGATCTTGGTTCCCCAACCAGGGATTGAACCCTGGTTTGATCCAGTGTCCCCTGCGTTGGAAGGTGGATTCTTAACCACTGGACCACTAGGGAAGTCCCAACATTGTCATTATTGCAGGGAGAGCATAATGATATTCTTTGGATCATAGTTGCTTCAGCTTCCATGAGAGTTTACAAAAGGATACTCCACATGAGTATCTTCCTTTGGTCAGTCTCCAAAGTAAAGGTTTCCAGTCTCCTTCCTGGAGGCTAAGGGTCTTTCTACCCTTAACCATATTGAAGAAAAAGAATGAGATTTCTGGCACACTGTATTTTTATGGCCATCCTGTCTATCCTCTCCCCCACACACAAGTGCCTGCAGTCCTGAAAACTGTTCTAGCTTCTCTAGAGAAACCTCCTAAAATTAACTGATGTGGAGGAGGGCCAGACAAGCAATTGTGGGGAGCTGGGAAAGGGATACCCTGTTTGAAACTTCAGTTAGTTTCATCAGGTTCTCACTAGTTTAGCCACTGTCCTTGACCCCCTAGTTGCTGATCTGCCGACTAACAATTGAGGTTAACTGGATTGGTTCTCATCTTTCTCCACTGCTGGCTTGGTTTGCCTTTTTTAAGTCTGCCAGTCCATTCATGTTTTTTCAGCTTTTAAAATTTTGCTCTGCTTGTTTCTTGTCCTGTTCTTCTTGTGGTTTTATATCTCATCCATATGTTTCTTGACATTTTCTACTATTTACGTCTTGTCCTGTTTTCTCCTTCCTTGTAGGTTTTCTTTTCCCTGTGGTATACTTTGGTGGTTATTTGAATAATTTATTTGACAAATTAACCTATTTAGCCACTTTCCCCAGTAATAGATTTCTTTTGAAGAAATTTTCAGATATTAGTCCTTGGGGTTCTCAACATTCAGGGCTATCTTGCTCTTTCACTAACAGTTACACAGCCACCTACTTTCAGAAAGCAACATATATACCATCATTCACTTATTTAGATTACTTGCTGAGATAGCCTCTCAAAATTTTAACAGTCTATGCCCTACATTTTCTTCTCTTGTCAGAAGAGAACCATTAAAATTTGTTCATTTTTTACCTTGATAAACACACTTCAGCGTTGGTAGAAGGGCAGATGAATAGTACATTTCGAGACTAAAGCTGTGCAAATGTATGATTGGCTCGTGAGTACATGTGCTTATAACAACATAGCCAGTCATGTTTTTTACTCTATAAAATTTCTTTAAAATTCTTTTGAATTTTCCCCCAGAAAAAACAGATCTTAATAAATTTTTATTGTAATATATATATATTACCATAATAAAAATTGATATTAAAAATGATTATAACAAAATTTATCATTTTAACCATTTTTAAATATGCAACTTTAGTGGCATTAATTACTTTCATATTGTGCGGCCATCACCATTATCTTCAAAACTTTTTCATCACTCTAGAAAGGAGCTGTAACTAGTAAGTAGTAACTCCCAATTCCTCTCTCTGTGTCAGCTCCTGGTAAGTTCTAATCTACTCACTTTATGAATTTACCTATTCTGATTCTTAAAAGTGGAATCATACAGTATTTGTTCTTTTTTAATATTTTAAAAACATATACTCCAGGTATATACATATCTTGGAGTATAATTGCTAGATCATATTTTGAAATTTCCCTTATACTTTCTTTGATCTATTGGTTGTTAAAGAACGTTAATTGCCACATTTAATATGCCACAAGTGAAGTTTCCACTTCTTTTGTTACTGATTTCTTCATTCCATTGTGGTCAGAGAAGATACTTGGTGTGATTTCCGTCTTTTTTAAAAATAGAATAAAGTCACATTTTACAAAATAATTTTATTTATTTATTCAGCTTTTGGCGGTGGTGGGTCTTTGTTCTGCACGAGCGTTTTCTGTAGTTGCAGTGAGTGAGGGCTCCTGTCTAGTTGCAGTGTGCAGGCTTCTCATTGTGGTGGCTTATCATGTAAAGCACAAGCTCTAAGGAGCATGTTGTGCCTCCTGGGCTCTAGAGCACAGGTTCAATAGTGGTGCGTGGGTATAGTTGCTCCGCAGCATGTGGGATCTTCCCAGATCAGGGACTGAACCCGTGTCTCCTGAATTGGCAGGCAGATTCTTCACCACTAAGTCACCATGGAGGCCCTGTATGTAGTCTTTTAAAATGCACTAAAAATTGTTCTGTGGCCTAACATATGGTCTGGACAACATGCCTTGTGCACTTGAGAAACATATTTTACTGTTGTCGGATGGAGAGTTTTATCTGTCTGTTAGGTCTAGTTTGTTTATAGTGTTGAAATCTTCTGTTTCCTCATTGATCTTCTGTCTAAAGGTTTTATCCATTTTTCAAGAGTGGAATATTGAAGTTTCTAACAATTCTTATAGAGCTGTCTACTTTACTCTTCGATTCTGTCAATGTTTGCTTCATATATTTGGGGGCATCTGTCATTTTGTGTATAAATTTTATTTTCCTGATGAATTTTTATCAATATGTAATATGCATTTTAGTTTCTTAAAACAATTTTTGGCTTACAGTCTTATTTTGCTTAATACTAGTATATGCACCTCAATTCTCCTTTGCTTACTATTTACATAGAATATCTTTTTATGTCCTTTCACTTTCAACATATCTGTGTCTTTGAAGCTAAAGTGAGTCTCTCAGCATATAGCATATTGTCCTTAGCCTATAGTTGGATCATTTGATTTTATCCATTTTGCTGATATTTGCCTTCTGTTTGGAGAGTTTATTTAATTCATTTACAGTTAAAGTAATTAGTATAAGGAAGAACTGCCACTTGTTGTCTTTATGTATTATACATTTTTTGTTTCTCATTACTGTCTTCTATGTTGATTTTTTGGTGGTGAACCATTATGATTCCCTTCTCATTTCACTTTTGCATATAGTTGTTAAATATTTTCTTTGTGGTTACTATGAGGGTTATAGTCAACATTATATAGTCTAATTTGAATTGATTATCAGTTTGAGTTCAACAACAAACAAAATTTCTAGTCCTATGAAGCTCTATTCTCCCTTTATTGATGTCACAAATTACATCTTCATATATTGTGTGCCTGATAATATAATTATTTTGTTGCACTGCTCTTTTAAGTCATGTAACTGTTAGTCGCTCAGTTGTGTCCGACTCTTTGGAACCCCATGGACTGTAACCCACCAGGCTCCTCTGTCCATGAGATTCCCCAGGCAAGAATACTGGAGTGGGTCTCCATTTCCTTCTCCAGGGGATCGTCCCAACCCAGGGATCAAACCTGGGTCTTCTTTAAGTATGAGATAAAACAGAGTTACCAAACAAAATTACAACAATAATAGCTATTATATTTTCCCATGTATTTACCTTTACTAGAGGTCTTTATCACAAACTAGATGTAGATTCAAGTTACTGCCTACATTCTGCCTGAAGTACTCCCTTTAGCCTTTCTTGTAGGACAGGTCTAGTTGTAATGAACTGTCTTAGGTTTTGTTTATATGGCAGTGCCTTTATACTTTTTGAAGGTCAGTTTTTCTAGATAAGAGTATTTTTTGTTGACAGTATTTTTCTCTCAGCAAATTAAATATCTCCTGGCATCTGATTTCTGATGAGATTTGTCTGTTAAATTTACTGAGGATATTTTGATCATGAGTTGCTTCTCCTTTGCTGCTTTCAGGATTGTCTCCTTGTCTTTTGCCAGTTTGATTATAATACGTCTTGGTGTGCGCCTCTGAGTTTAACTGCTTGGAGTTCATTGAGATTCTTGGACTTGGAGATTCATATTTGTCATCAAATGTTGGCTGTATTTGACCATTCTTTCTTCAAATATTCTTTCTGATCCTTTCTTTTGGGACATTCATAATGCACGTTGGTCTTTTTGATGGTCCCATTAATTTTGTAGACTGTGTTCACGTCATTCTTTTTTTCTTTTTGCTCCACAGGCATGATCATTGTAATTATCCTAGTTTTAAGTTAGTTGATTTATTTTTTCTGCCTGCTCACACTGGCTGTTGAACTCCTCTAGCACTTTTTTAAGGTGTCAGTTATTGTAATTTCCATCCTTAGAATTTGTTTGGTTCCTTTTATGATTTCTGTGTCTTTATTGCTAATCTCATTTTGTTCATATATCCCTTTTCAAATTTCCTTTTGTTCTTGGTCCGTGTTTTCCTTTAGCTCTTTGAGCATGTCTAAGACAGTTATTTAAAGTCTTTGTCTATTAATTCTGATATCTGCTTCTGCAGTGATTGGTTCTATTTAATTTATTCCTTTGGATGGCCATGCATTCCCACGTCTTTGAATGTATTTTGATTATTTTTGTTGAAAATTGGACATTTAAACATTCTAATGTGATTCTGGAAATCAGATTTGCCCTCCTTCCCTAGGACTTTCTTTATTTTGATTATTGGACTATAGTAGTCCATTTGCTTAATGATATTCTTAAAATTATTTTTTACAAACAATATAGTCCTTGTGTGTGATCGCTGAAATGTTTCTTACCTTTTTTTAGATAGTGTTTTGATAGGTTTTTTTAAAAGTCAGGAGCTAAAACAAACCCATCTCTCTCTGTTTTTGCAGGTTGTCATTTTTCTAATATACTCTCTCAACAATAAACCGGGCTTGCGCTAAGCCTAACAATTAGCCTGAGTTGAAAACTTAGGGTCTTTGGAGTCTTTTTAAAGCATGTTTCTTATTCTGGATGTGTGTGGCTTTCTAAATTTCCCTATATATATACTTCTGAATATCCTAAGTGCCCAAAGTAACTCCCCACCCTCAGCTTTTTCTCCCAGTCCTTAGATGATCTGTTGTATCATAGACCTTAGATGTATCTCAGTTGTAATCTTTTGACCCAGGCATTTGTGGATTGTTGGCTTGCCTTATACTGTTTTAGGCCAATGCTTTCTGCTTTTCTGTCCTGAGTTTCAAGTTAGGCAAGACAGAATGAGTGCTTTGGTTCAGTTTTCAAGAAACCCCCTGAGAGGCTAGAGTATAGACCAGGTCTATAGTCTAGGTGCAGAGGTCTGCTCTGCACCATCCAGTCTATCCTAAATGAAATCAATCCTGAATGTTCATTAGAAGGACTAATGCTGAAGCTGAAACTCCAATACTCTAGGCTACCTGATGTGAAGAACTGACTCATTTGAAAAGACCCTGATGCTGGGAAAGATTGAAGGCAGGAGCACAAGGGGATGATAAGAGGATGAGATGGTTGGATGGCATCACTGACTCAATGGACATGAGTTTGAGTAAACTCCTGGAGTTGGTGATGGACAGGGAGGCCTGGTGTGCTGTAGTCCATTGGGTCGCGGGGAGTCGGACACGACTGAGTGACTGAACTGAACTAACTGCACCATCCAGAGACAGGGAGTGAAGTTTCACACTGAGAACAAAGCTGTTTTTTTCAAGACAGCTGCCACATCAAGGAGGGGTGCTATGCTATGCTAAGTCCCTTCAGTCGTGTCCGACTCTGTGTGACCCCATAGATGGCAGCCCACCAGGCTCCCCTGTCCCTGGGATTCTCCAGGCAAGAACACTGGAGTGGGTTGCCATTTCCTTCTCCAATGCATGAAAGTGAAAAGTGAAAGTGAAGTAGCTCAGTCGTGTCCAACTCTTAGTAACCCCATGGACTGCAGCTAGGCTCCTCCGTCCATGGGATTTCCAGGCAAGAGTACTGGAGTGGGTTGCCATTGCCTTCTTTAACTACAAGTTTACGGAGCTCTAATACAGAGGTCTGACAAGATCAAAGCTGCAAGAGAATGAACAGTGAAGTACAGAGAGTTGGAAGGATCTTGAGTTTGGCGATGCTTGGCGAGAAGACAAGCTGCCTCATGAGGATGTTGCAATACCACTGAATGAGCTTCGTGAACCTGAACGGGACAAAGGAGGCACCACAGAATCTGTTAAAGAACAAGAGATGAAGTGGACCGACTTGGCCTTCCAGTACCTCCGTGAGAATGTTCCTCCCATAGGAAACTGACACCTGGCTCCTTGTTCATCGACAGATTTTTTTTTTTTTTAATACAGTTACAAAACATTTTCTTTCTGTCTCCTAACTTAAATCTTTTAGTGATAGATCAACACTCAAAAATGTACAACTAATTTTGTGGCAGCAAAATGCAATGTGAAAATGCTCAACCACGTTGAGAAGCTGATTACAGTTTCTTAGGGATGCAGAATATATGGCCCTTTGAACCTAAAGTTCTTCATTAACTAGCTTGTGTTTGAACATGATTTGTTATACATTTGCCTTAAAAAAAGATGCCATAAAGCTTTTCAACCATTTGTTTTTGTTAAAATTTTTTCTAGTATTTTATGAGATGTAACTACTATACAAATTATAGCTTAATAGTTTTACTTTCATATGTTGAAATGATTATCAGCATTTTTCAGTTCAGTTCAGTTTAGGCGCTCAGTTGTGTCCGACTCTTTGCGACCCCATGAATCGCAGCACGCCAGGCCTCCCTGTCCATCACCAACTCACGGAGTTCACTCAGACTCACGTCCATCAAGTCGGTGATGCCATCCCGCCATCTCATCCTCTATCGTCCCCTTCTCCTCCTGCCCCCAATCCCTCCCAGCGTCAGAGTCTTTTCCAGTGAGTCAACTTTTTGCATGAGGTGGCCAAAGTACTTGAGTTTCAGCTTCAGCATCATTCCCTCCAAAGAAATCCCAGGGCTGATCTCCTTCAGAATGGACTGGTTGGATCTCTTTGCAGTCCAAGGGACTCTCAAGAGTCTTCTCCAACACCACAGTTCAAAAGCATCAATTTTTCGGTGCTCAGCTTTCTTCACAGTCCAACTCTCACATCCATACATGACCACAGGAAAAACCATAGCCTTGACTAGATGAACCTTTGTTGGCAAAGTAATGTCTCTACTTTTGAATATGCTATCTAGGTTGGTCATAACTTTCCTTCCAAGGAGTAAGCGTCTTTTAATTTCATGGCTGCAGTCACCATCTGCAGTGATTTTGGAGCCCAAAAAAATAAAGTCTGACACTGTTTCCACTGTTTCCCCATCTATTTGCCATGAAGTGATGGGTCCAGATGCCATGATCTTCATTTTCTGAATGTTGAGCTTTAAGCCAACTTTTTCACTCTCCACTTTCACTTTCATCAAGAGGCTTTTGAGTTCCATAAGGGTGGTGTCATCTGCATATCTGAGGTTATTGATATTTCTCCCGGCAATCTTGATTCCAGCTTGTGTTTCTTCCAGCCCAGCGTTTCTCATGATGTACTCTGCATATAAGTAAAATAAACAGGGTGACAATATACAGCCTTGACGAACTCCTTTTCCTATTTGGAACCAGTCTGTTGTTCCATGTCCAGTTCTAACTGTTGCTTCCTGACCTGCATATGGGTTTCTCAAGAGGCAGGTCAGGTGGTCTGGTATTCCCATCTCTTTCAGAATTTTCCAGTTTATTGTGATCCACACAAAGGCTTTGGCATAGTCAATAAAGCAGAAATAGATGTTTTTCTGGAACTCTCTTGCTTTTTCCATGATCCAGCGGATGTTGGCAATTTGATCTCTGGTTCCTCTGCCTTTTCTAAAACCAGCTTGAACACAGTTCATGTATTGCTGAAGCCTGGCTTGGAGAATTTTGAGCATTACTTTACTAGCGTGTGAGATGAGTGCAATTGTGCGGTAGTTTGAGCATTCTTTGGCATTGCCTTTCTTGGGATTGGAATGAAAACTGACCTTTTCCAGTCCTGTGGCCACTGCTGAGTTTTCCAAATTTGCTGGCATATTGAGTGCAGCACTTTCACAGCATCATCTTTTAGGATTTGAAATAGCTCAACTGGAATTCCATCACCTCCACTGGCTTTGTTTGTAGTGATGCTTTCTAAGGCCCACTTGACTTCACATTCCAGGATGTCTGGCTGTAGGTCAGTGATCACACCATCGTGATTATCTGGGTCATGAAGATCTGTTTTGTACAGTTCTTCTGTGTATTCAGAATGCGGCAGAGAGGAGCTACCCCACGTCTGAGGTCAGGGGCAGAAGCCGGGAGGACCCCATGACCGAGGGGCGGCGGCCAAGAGGAGCTACCCCACGTCTGAGGTCAGGGGCGACGGCCAAGAGTGCCAGGCTGTGGCAGCGCAGGAGCAGCTGAGAGTAACTACCCCCACGCGAGGCCAGGGGCAGCGGCTGGTAGGAGCAACCCCACGTCCAAGAAGCGGCGGCTGCACAGGCACCGGAGGGCCTAGAGGAGCTATTCCACATTCAAGGTCGGGAGGGGCAGCGGTGAGGAGATACCCCTTGTCCAAAGTAAGGAGCAGCGGCTGCACTTTGCTGGAGCAGCCCTGAAGAGATACCCCACGTCCAAGGTAAGGGAAACCCAAGTAAGACGGTAGGTGTTGCAAGAGGGCATCAGAGGCAGACACACTGAAACCATAATCACAGAAGACTAGTCAATCTAATCACACTAGGACCACAGCCTTATCTAACTCAATGAGAATAAGCCATGCCCTGTGGGGCCACCCAAGACGGGCAGGCATGGTGGAGAGGTCTGACACAATGTGATCCACTGGAGAAGGGAATGGCAAACCACTTCAGTATTCTTGCCTTGAGAACCCCATGAACAGTACGAAAAGGCAAAATGATAGGATACTGAAAGAGAAACTCCCCAGGTCAGTAGGTGCCCAATATGCTACTGGAGATCAGTGCAGAAATAACTCCAGAAAGAATGAAGGGATGGAGCCAAAGCAAAAAGAATACCCAGTTGTGGATGTGACTGGTGATAGAAGCAAGGTCCGATGCTGTAAAGAGCAATACTGCATAGGAACCTGGAATGTCAGGTCCATGAATCAAGGCAAATTGGAAGTGGTCAAACAAGAGATGGCAACAGTGAACGTCGACATTCTAGGAATCAACGAACTGAAATGGACTGGAATGGGTGAATTTAACTCAGATGACCATTATATCTACTACTGTGGGCAGGAATCCCTTAGAAGAAATGGAGTAGCCATCATGGTCAACAAGAGTCCGAAATGCAGTACATGGATGCAGTCTCAAAAACGACAGGATGATCTCTGTTTCCAAGGCAAACCACTCAATATCACAGTAATCCAAGTCTATGCCCCAACCAGTAACGCTAAGAAGCTGAAGTTGAATGGTTCTATGAAGACCTACAAGACCTTTTAGAACTAACACCCAAAGAAGATGTCCTTTTCATTATAGGGGACTGGAATGCAAAAGTAGGAAGTCAAGAAACACCTGGAGTAACAGGCAAATTTGGCCTTGGAGTATGGAATGAAGCAGGGCAAAGACTAATACAGTGCCAAGAAAATGCACTGGTCATAGCAAACACCCTCTTCCAACAACACAAGAGAAGACTCTACACATGGACATCACCAGATGGTCAACACCGAAATCAGACTGATTATATTCTTTGCAGCCAAAGATGGAGAAGTTCTATATAGTCATCCCTACCAGTCATATATATACAAAATTTAATTAACTGTAATAGCTGTTTTTTTTTTTTTTTGGCTGTGCTGTGCAGCATAAGGGATCTTAGTTCCCTAAACGGAGATCAAACCAGAGCATGTCTTGAGAGCATGGTGTCTTTTTTTTTTTTTTTAATTTTGGCCACACCGTCTTCATTACTGAGTGGGTTTTTCTCTAGTTGTGGCAAGCAGTGGCTACTCACTAGTTGTGTGATTCTCAGGCTTCTCATTGTGGTGGCGTCTCTGCTGTACAGCATGGACCCTAGGGCATGTGGGTTCAGAAATTGCAGCTTGCAGGCTCTAGAGCACAGACTCAATAGTTATGGCACATGAGCTTAGTGGCTCTGTGGCATATGGGATCTTCCCAGATCATGGATGGAACTTGTGTCTTCTGCACTGGCAGGCAGATTCTTTACCACTGAGCCACCAGGGAAGCCGGGAGTGTGGAGTCTTAACCACTGGACCATCAAGAAGTCCCTGTAATAGCCTTTTTATAATTTAAAAGTTCTAGTGTTCCTGACGGAGAAGGCAATGGCACCCTACTCCAGTACTCTTGCCTGGAAAATCCCATGGATGGAGGAGCCTGGTAGGCTGCAGTCCATGGGGTCGCTGAGGGTCGGACGCGACTGAGCAACTTCACTTTCACTTTTCACTTTCATGCATTGGAGAAGGAACTGGCAACCCACTCCAGTGTTCTTGCCTGGAAAATCCCAGGGACGGGGGAGCCTGGTGGGCTGCCGTCTACAGGGTCGCACAGAGTCGGACACGACTGAAGTGACTTAGTAGCAGCAGTGTTCCTGAAAACTGGAACATAATAGGGAGGTGGTATTTCTATGTATTCCTGTATAGCTTTGCTATAAGAAGTCCAAATATATCCAGAAACATTCTTTGCTTTTCAGTGAATATTATCAGTAGTTCTCACATTCTTACTTCACAGAGCCTTTAGTTTTGGAGAAACTTTAAAAGGGTGCCCTATCCTTTATCTATCTCCATCAGATCAGTCGCTCAGTCGTGTCCGACTCTTTGAGACCCCATGAATCGCAGCACGCCAGGCCTCCCTGTCCATCACCAACTCCCGGAGTTCACTCAGACTCACATCCATCGAGTCAGTGATGTCATCCAGCCATCTCATCCTCAGTCGTCCCCTTCTCCTCTTGCCCCCAATCCCTCCCAGCATCAGGGTCTTTTCCAATGAGTCAACTCTTCGCATGAGGTGGCCAAAGTACTGGAGTTTCAGCTTTAGCATCATTCCTTCCAAAGAAATCCCAGGGCTGATCTCCTTCAGAATGGACTGGTTGGATCTCCTTGCAGTCCAAGGGACTCTCAAGAGTCTTCTCCAACACCACAGTTCAAAAGCATCAATTTTTCGGCACTCAGCCTTCTTCACAGTCCAACTCTCACATCCATACATGACCACAGGAAAAACCATAGCCTTGACTAGACGAACCTTTGTTGGCAAAGTAATGTCTCTGCTTTTGAATATGCTATCTAGGTTGGTCATAACTTTGCTTCCAAGGAGTAAGCGTCTTTTAATTTCATGGCTGCAGTCACCATCTGTAGTGATTTTGGAGCCCAGAAAAATAAAGTCTGACACTGTTTCCACTGTTTCCCCATCTATTTCCCATGAAGTGGTGGGACCGGATGCCATGATCTTCGTGTTCTGAATGTTGAGCTTTAAGCCAACTTTTTCACTCTCCACTTTCACTTTCATCAAGAGGCTTTTGAGTTCCTCTTCACTTTCTGCCATAAGGGTGGTGTCATCTGCATATCTGAGGTTATTGATATTTCTCCCGGCAATCTTGATTCCAGCTTGTGCTTCTTCCAGTCCAGTGTTTCTCATGATGTACTCTGCATATAAGTTAAATAAACAGGATGACAATATACAGCCTTGACGAACTCCTTTTCCTATTTGGAACCAGTCTGTTTTTCCATGTCCAGTTCTAACTGTTGCTTCCTGACCTGCATACAAACTTCTCAAGAGGCAGATCAGGTGGTCTGGTATTCCCATCTCTTTCAGAATTTTCCACAGTTTATTGTGATCCACACAGTCAAAGGCTTTGGCATAGTCAATAAAGCAGAAATAGATGCTTTTCTGGAACTCTCTTGCTTTTTCTATGATCCAGCGGATGTTGGCAATTTGTTCTCTGGTTCTTCTGCCTTTTCTAAACCTCATGTCAAATGATGGGTGCCACTTTTTAACCACTGCGGTCCTGATAACAAAATTTTTAAAAAATTGTGTAAATTATTTTTATTGCATCCTTAAATAATTACTAATTGAGGTTGTATTCATCTGCTGGCCACTATGTAACTTACCAAATCTTGGAATAAGATTGAACACTATCAACTCATATCCATACAGAATTTCATGTGGTATTTGCTTTTTATTACAGCAACCTCTGAAAACCCAGCTTCAAAAATATATATCTTCTAAAGTTATGTCACATAATCTAATGTTGAAACTGAACAACCTTTGGGTATAAGTGCCAGTGGTTCTGACAAGGTGTCAAGTACTGCTGTTTTCCTTGAAAATTTAATGTCCCACAATGCATCTGAGTTCACAGTGCTGCCACAGGGCATCTATGATCAGTTTGGGAACTGTGGTTCCATAGACATTTAATTCTGTCATGCAACCCCTGCATGAAAATATTCAAATGAATAGACAACCTTAATGTTCTTTTGACATTTTGTAAGAAGCCTGTAAAATCTCTCTGGACTAACTCCATGAAACTTATTCAAGTTTAAAGGTATCATAACATAAATGTTTTGTTTATGACTGTCTTACAGAATCTGCCTGTGACATTTCTGTTTAGCAGGCCATACTGAAATATCCAGGGCAGTGATCCTAAAGCACCATCTTTAAAAAATAATTAATTTTAGTTGGAGGATAATTACTTTACCATATTGTGGTGGTTTTTTGCCATACATCAACATGAATCAGCCATAAGTGCACGTGTCCCCTATCCTGAAAGCCCCTCCCCCCCATCCCCCTGGGTTGTCCCAGAGCACCAGCATTGAGTGCCCTGCTTCATGCATCGACCTTGCCCTGGTCATCTATTTTACATACGGTAATATACATGTTTCAATTAAAGCACAATTCTTGATGGAAACTTGTTAGGGTTAGGTTTGGGCAGAAAAGAGTAAGAAACCACTGTTCTGGTGGACTGTGTTGTTAAAAATATCTCTGGATATCACTATCAGTTTTCTTCCATTAACATCCACTGATGACTTCTGAAAACTGTCACAGGAAGGGCAATTAATGTGATCTTCAGTGGTGCTCAGTCCATTCATAACACTACCAGAGACAGTTCATTATTCTAGATAGTTGTCTGACTTACACGGTATTTTTTAAAAACTGATGCAGAATTAATATACAATAAAATACACAGGTCTTTGGCTTTCCCTTTGAATGTATTCCTACCTAACTTCTTTCATTTAACGATGTTTTCAGGTATACTGATTGTATACAATAGTTTATTTCTAATGTTGAGTAGTTTTCCATTGTATGAATCTACAACTCTTATCCATTTTGGTTACAGTTTGGGGCTGTAAATAATAAGGCTCCTATCAAAACTCTTTTAAGCTTTTCTTATGAACATATTCTTATTTCCTTAGGTAAATACACCTAAGAGTGACACTGTTGAGTTGTATGGTTAGTAAATGTTAATTAATTACTAATTAATGTTAGTAAACTAATTGATGAACAGTTTTCCAACGCAGTTTTTCCATTTTACACTTCCATCTGCGACCTAGGAGTGTTCCAATGGCTTCACATTCTTAGCAGCATTTGTTGATATTAGTCTTTTTCAGTCATTCTAGTGGATGTGAACTGGTAGTTTTAATTTGTACTTCCCAGCAGACCTAAGATGTAGAATACTTTTTAAAAAAACATTTATTTTAAAATGAAACAAAGATGAAACTTTTTAAAAGGTACAATTCACAAAGATGATATATCTCATAAATCATGAGACACCTAACAACAAAGAAACAAAGATACATAAAGCAAAAATCAGAATAAATTTAAGGGAAAAGAAAAAATATATATAAATCACAGTGAGACATATTAACATTTGAGACTATTTTATCAACTGCAGAAAAAATAAGACTAGGAGCATCTTGAATGATGTCATTAATAATTTAAATATATTTCTATTTATATTCATTTATATTAATCTTATATCTCATATGTTGTTATCAGATGTCCATAGGACATTTAGAAAAGCTGGCAAAAAGATAAATATTACTAAATTTCAAAAAGTAGCTGTTTTTTTTGTGACTCAGTTATACATATAGATATATATTACTTTTGAAATTATTTTCCATTATAGGTTATTATAAGATATTGACTACAGTTCCCTGTGCTTACAGTAAACCTTTGTTGCTTATCTATTTTTTTAAATTAGAAATGTAGCATTCTATTCATACTAAGTCAAATGGAATCAAAATGTCATAAATTTTAGGCAAAAATTAGTAAGTTTTCTAAAATATATATACTATACATATTATATATATATATATATATGTATACAAAAGTTTCTCTACTACAATTAATAAAGGCTTGAGAAAGAACATCAAAAAAAAAAAAAGAGAGTAACTAGAAAACTAAAGGAAATGGGAGCACTGAATATGAAATAGAAAAAGTGAAACAAACTAGATAAAAGTAAAAGGTGTTCATACAGTCCAGTTGTTTTTAAACATGGCTGCTCATTAGAAACATATCTGGAGCTCTGGTGAAAAAATAATACCTGAATATTTGTATTTTTCAAAAAATTCCAAGATAATTTTGATATGCATATGGATTTTAAAAACTGATTCAGTTCAGTTCAATCGCTCAGTCATGTCCAACTCTTTGCGACCCCATGAATTGCAGCATGCCAGCCTCCCTGTCCATCACCAATTCCTGGAGTTCACCCAAACTCACGTCCATCGAGTAAGTGATGCCATCCAGCTATCTCATCCTCTGTCGTCCCCTTCTCCTCCTGCCCCCAATCCCTCCCAGCATCACAGTCTTTTCTAATGAGTCAACTCTTCACATGAGGTGGCCAAAGGACTGGAGTTTCAGCTTTAGCATCATTCCTTCTGAAGAACACCCAGGACTGATCTCCTTTAGAATGGACTGGTTGGATCTCCTTGCAGTCCAAGAGACTCTCAAGAGTCTTCTCCAACACCACAGTTCAAAAGTGATTACAGATTTTCTATTAAACGGTTGCTTTGGTGATACGGAATTCTATTATTCTTCGGTTGACCAATCATGATACAATGGTATTAAGTAATTGTTACATAATCACTACAGTCAAAGATGTGTATCAGTTTTCACAATCAGTAGCCAGACAAAAAATAAAAGATAATTACATCTGCAAGTCATAATAGGAATACGATTAACCTAACAATATAAAATAATAAAATTTGGGGGGGGGGGCAAGCAGAGTGATGTGGTAAATGGAAGTGCATACATACACATATTTTCATCTACCTAGTCAGTCTGTGTCTTTTGGTTGGTGCATTTAATCCATTTACATTTAAGGTAATTATCAATATGTACGATCCTATTACCGTCTTCTTGTTTTGGGTTTATTTTCTGTAGGTAGGTCTTTTCCTTCTCTTGTTTCCTGCCTAGAGAAGTTCCTTTAGCATTTGTTGTTGGTGTTCCTTTAGCCTTTGTTGGTTTGGTGGCTGAATTTGCTTAACTATTGCTTGTCTGGAAAGCTTTTGATTTCTCCATCAAATCTGAAGGAGAGTCTTGCTGGGTAGAGTATTCTTTGCTGTAGGGTCTTTCCTTTCATCACTTTCAATGTATCATGTTATTCTCTCTGGCTTGTAGTTTCTGTTGAGAAATCAGCTAATAGCTTGATGGGAGTTCCCCTGTATGTTGTCATTTTCCCCTTGCTGCTTTTAATATTTCATCTCTGTCTTTAGTTTTTGTCAGCTTGATTATTATGTGTCTTGGTGTGTTCTTGGGTTTATCCTATTTGGGACTCTCTGTGCTTCCTGGACTTGGCTATTTCCTTTCCCATGTTATGGAAGTTTTCAGCCATTACCTCTTCAAATATTTTCTCAGGTCCTTTCTCTCTTCTCCTTCTGGGACCCCTATAATGCAAATGTTGGTGCATTTACTGTTGTCCCAGAGGTCTCTTGTCTTTTCCCCCCCTATATTCTGTTCTGCGGCAGTGATTTCCACCAATCTGTCCTCCAGGTCATTTATCCATTCTTTTGCCTCAGTTATTCTGCTATTGATTCCTTCTAGTGTATTATTCACCTGTTTGTTCTTTAATTCTTCTAGGTCTTTGGTAAACATTTCTTTGCATTTTCTCAAGCTTTGCCTCCATTTTTTTTCTGAGATCCTAAAACATCTTCACTATCATTATTCTGAACTCTCTTTCTGGAAGGCTACCTATGTCCACTTCATTTAGTTGTTTTTCTGGGGTTTTATCTTATCCCTTCATCCAGGACATAACTTTCTGCTTTTTCGGGCTGATTAACTTTCTGTAATGTGGTTTGTTAGTCACTAGGGGACTGTGGTTCTTCTTGCTTCTTCTGTCTGCCCTCTAATGGAGGAGGTTAAGAGGCTTATGTAATCCTTCTGATGGGAGAGGCTGATAGTGGGAAAAACTAGGTCTTTCTCTGGTAGGCAGGGTCTTGCTCAGTAAAGCTTTTGGTGGGGTTGCACTCCCTCTCTGGTAGTTTTGGCCTGAGGTGACCCAGCTCCATGGCCGCGTTAATGGTGACCTTGAAGAGGGTTCACACCAGGGAGTGACCTTCCCAGACTGCTGCTGCCAGTGCCCCCATCCCGTGGTGAGCCCCTGCCGACCAACACTTCCACAAGAGACCCCCCAACACCAGCAAGTTGTTTTGGTTCAGTCTCCTGGGAGGTCACTGCTTCTTTCCTCTGAGTCTTGGTGTGTTCAAGGTTTTGTTTGTGCCTGCCAAGCCTGGAGGTTCTCTTTTCCCCAGTCCTGTAGAAGTCATGTAATCAAATCCCTCTGGCCCTCAAAGTCAGATTCCCTGGGGATTCCCAGTCCATTTGTTAGGTCCCCAGGGTGGGAAGCCTGACATGTGGTTCAGAACCTTCAAAACAGTGGGAGAACTTCTTTGATATTACTGGTCTCCAGTTTATGGGTCACCCACCTGGCAAGTATGGGATTTGACTTTTATCATGATTGTGCCCCTCCTTCCGTCTTGCTGTGGCTCTAAGATACAGAATACTTTTGAATAAATTTTAAATTTTGAAAAAGTCCAACTTATCCTTTTTTTCTTTTTTGGTTAGTGTCTTCTGTGCCCTACCCCCTGAAATCTTTTCTCTATTCCAGTGTCAAAGACAGTCTATGTTTGTCCTCGCAAGCTTTTGTCTCTAGGCTTTACATTTAGATCTGATTCATCTGTGTGGGTGTGTAGAAAATAAGGGTTGAGGTTCATACTATTTCTTATTCAACTGTTCTACCAATATTGTTATACTCTCCTTTTATGATGTATTAACTTGATACTGTGGTCAAAAATTGATTATTTATATTTAGGTCTGTTCCTGGACTCTTGATTCTGTTCCACTGATGTATTAGTTTATTCTTATCCTAATACCAAAGACTTGATTACCGTAGCTTTATAGTAAGTCCTGAATTCAGAAAGAACAAGTCTTCCAATTTGTTATTCTGTTTCAAGATTGTTTTGGCTATTTTAAGGTCTCTGTACATCTAAACTTTAATTTTTATGTATTTTAATCAATCATTTTGTTCTTTTTTTTTAAAGTCTGATAGAATTTTGATAGGGACTGCATAACAATTGATATTAATCAATATAAGAAGAAGATACCTGAAACAATAACTGAGTTTTCCAATTTATAAACATGATGTCTATTTCTTTATTTAGGTTTACACATTTTTTTTTTCTCAGCAATTTGTGTACTACTCAGTGCACGGTCTTTCTATAGATTTATTCCTAGATATGTGATGTTTTCCAAGGCTACTGAAGTATTATTGTTTTAAAACTTGTTTCCAATTAGATCACTAGTACATCCGTAGGCTGAGTTTTGTAAAATGTTGCTAAATCCAGATTTTTTTTTTTGGTAGAGTGCATAAGGTTTTCAATGTAAACAATCTTGTCACTTGAGAATAATGATTCAACTCTTGTGTTTTAACTTTTATGTCTCTTTCTTGACCAACTGCATGGTTAGGACCTACAGAACAATGCTGAACAGAAAAGGTGAGAGTAGACCTCCTTGCATTAATACTTTACCATTAAGTATGATGCTAAATATGGATGTTCATTTGCAGATGCTCTTTATTAAATAATTTATATTCCTGTTTTTGTACTGGGAAAGGGTGTTGAATTTTGTCCAATGCTTTTTCTGTAATCACTGGATGATCGTATGGTTTTCCTCTTTTATTCTGTTCATAGGTGAATTACACTGATTAAATTTCTAATGTTAAGCCGAACTTCTCTTCCTGGAATAAAACCTATTTGGTCATAATGTATTATTATTTTCCTTTTTATACATTGCTGGGTTCAGTTTGTTAGTATTTGAAGGACTTTTATTTTTATATTCATGAGGAATATTGGTCTATTTTTCATAATATTTTTTTCAGATTTTATAGAGTCATCTACATAAAATAACCTAACTGTTCTGAGGTATATTTTCATGGCCACTGAAAAGTTCCTAAAAGCCATATAAAAAAGTAAAAACAAAAAGGTAATTTATCTGGTTCTGTAAAAATTTTACATTCTTTAAGTGAACAAAAACCTGAAAAAATCCAGAGAAAGAACTGAGGTGTGAGGTAAGTTGTTAACTCAAAGGTTTGTTTTTGTTAGTTGGCGTTTCTCTTCTTCATTCCATTCCATTTCTTCATCCATTTCACAGTAACAGGAAAAAAAAAAAGAACTCTGCATTGAGGATTAGGCAGTCTTCACAAATGTTTTTGAATATCCTTAGTTACAGTATATGATGGATAAAAATCCTGAGATTCAAACCCCAAGCATAATGAAATTTCAAAACTACTGGGAGTTTAAATCAATTTGCAGTTTTAAAAGTAGTTCTAATATTTTCTTTTTCTTTTTTTTAATTTTATTTTTAAACTTTACAATATTGTATTAGTTTTGCCAAATATCGAAATGAATCTGCCACAGGTATACCTGTGTTCCCCATCGTATACCTGTGTTCCCCATCAAAAACTAGTTCTAATATTTTCAATTCTACAAAAAGCAAGAGAAATCTCTCTACCCAAGTAAAAAATGTAAGGGATCATCTAACACACCTTTAATTACAAAGGCAAAAATCATAGGGAAATTTCAGGTGTACACTTTTAACAATAAAAAATTATAAATTTAATACACAATAAAATATTTGCCACATATAAAAAATAAAGCTGTGTATAGACATATGTGTACATACTTTTTAAGTAGAGAAAAGTTCTGAAAGGATAACAAAGTGAAAATAGCAGTTACTTCTGGGAATAATAATTGTGTAAGAAAACGACTTTTTTTAGCAATGGCTTGAATTTTCTAGATGAGATTCTGTTCTGTATAATTTGTATAACTAAAATAAACTTTAAGAAACTGTTCATACTAGTGAATCATGAATCTTCACTATGGTAGAAATCACATACCACTCTGAGAAAATTTATTACATGCAGCTTCAAAACTAGTGTTGATGATGTTAGAAGCCACATGCTCAAACCCTACATATAGAGTTCAAGGCTGGTTCTTTATTCAAACTATTAAACTGGACATATAATCAACTTTTCCTGATTTATCTTTTGGGCAACAATTTGCAGAATACATTTAGGACTTCCTGAAAGTTATTTAAACAAATAGATTTAAGAAAAATTATCAGTAAACTTACTGTGAAAAATGTTCTCAATTTCTTTTTGATTCAATGACCCTGTCTCACATTCTTAATCACACATATTTTAAAAAAATGAATCATATGTTCTGAATATTTAAAATACTTGTTTCCTCTCTAAGCCTACCACCACCGTGACAAACACACAAAAAAGCATAGCAAAAAATAGTAGTAACTACCAAACAAGCAATAACTTAGTACACCAAAACTCATACACACATTTAAAGAAAACAGCAAATGAGGAAAACTGTAACACAGTGTGGGCACTACGTCAGTCATCTTTTTGTTTTGTTTTCATTTTTGGCCATACCATGTGGCTTGTGGGATCTTAATTCCCTGACCAGGGGTCAAACCCATGCCCTCTGCAGTGAAAGTGCAGAGTCCTAACCACTGGACTGCCAAACCATCAGTATCTTTAAAATATAAAGCTCTTACAAATCCGTAAGGAAAAAAATAGATACTTCAAAAAGAATTACAAATGGCCAAGAAAACAAGAAGTCACTCTCTAATAGTCAATATAAATAATCAAAATAAGATTTTTTTTTCACCTATTAAGTACAAATGAGTTAAAAAAATACTGCTGGCAGAGATTCATTGGCTGTTCTCAGACTTGTGTTAGAACAATATACTGGTATAGATTCTGAAGCACAATCTGACAAGCATTAGTAGCTCTGAAATGCCTTAATCAGAATACTTTATAAGTAATTCATTCCAATTAAGATTTTCATTTTAACTCATACAAATGAGTTAAAAACAGAGATTGCTAAAATAGAGAGAACTAAAAGATGTTTTTATGGTTCAGGACAGAAGACTCAGCAAAGCCAAAACAGCTACAATAAGCTTCAAGTCCTTTCTTAAACTGGAAAAGTCATCAGAAGAATCAAATGGAAATATGTTAAACTCCTACTGTTCCTGTGTATTTAATTCCTGCAAACACTCATAAAGGGGAGGCTCAGTCTTTCAAGATACCAGAAGGCAGAAGATAGAGGGAATGGAGGGACAGAGTGCTATTCTTTTGGTTTAGGAAATTCTCTCCTCCATTATTGGGAATAAAGAAAAGGGAACACCTTTTTTTCTTTTTCTACAAGCAAAACAGCCAAGTGTGACTATATTAAAATCTCATTTTAGTACTTTCCTATAAAGTTTACTCAAATTCTTTAATTACTGATCTAAGATGGTCTAGGTGACATTCTTCTATGAAGGATTCTGCTTGATTCAAAGCTTTTATTTTCACCAGAATAAGAATTATTTCTTTGAGTTCATCCCTGAAAAAAACAACAAAAGGGCATTTTCCCTCTTAGAAATGCAATGTATAAGGGCACAGTGAAACATCAGCAGTTAATTTGAAACAAAAACTTTACCTGATGCCAATATCTAAAATATATTGCATAAAGTATTTAGATGCTACCTTCTCCACATTATCATGAAATTCCATCAGAGACTATTAGTGGATATATTCTGACAAATTTTAATGTGAATGACTATAAAAAAGTAGAAAAAGCACAGAAGAAATCTATCATTAGAAATCTGAACAATGGTGTGCTGCTATCAGCAGTTTATATGGACTATCATGGTCCCACAGATATAATCAAATGTTACAATTTGAGTTTTTTGTTTGTTTGTTTGTGTTTTGAGGTGGTTTGCCAACACCATTGTATTCAAGTCCTTAAACATCTAGTGCTGTGAATGAGATCCAGCTACTGCTGGGTAAATGCCAGGTTGCAGATCTATACTTAACAAATATTGAGATTTTGAAATGGCTAGGAAAATTAGGAAGACATTAAAAACATGCTTAAATAAAAGGCTTTTGACTTACAGTTTTAATTCTAAATTCTCCTGTGATACAGTTTTCTGGAAGTGCTTATTTTGGAAGAGATTTGCATTTAAACATATGAACTAATATGCCTTAGGTGTAAAAGTAAAATACTGAGTGATTCTAAAGTTGCAAATGAAAACATCTCCTAATTCTACAGTGACAGTTTCAGATTTTTAAAAGTAAAGTACAAATCTTTCTAAAAATTGCCAAGAACAGAAGCCTAAATAACGCTTATGGAGGTACAAATAAAATATGCATTACCTGATTTCATTTCTAGATAATTTACGTGCAGACTGCAGTAAAAACTGGATGAAATTTTCTAGCTGGGGAATGGATGTTCTCATGGCAGAGTTTTGGAACCACTTTTCTGGTAAATATGCTGCTATCTGATAATCAAAACACATGGTTGATTTTTAATGACAGTTATTAACTAAGTACTTTAACATAATCTCATTTAATCCTTATACTACTCACGTTAAGATTCCTTGGAAGATCCCCTGGAGAATGCAAAGGCTAACCACTCCAGTATTCTGGCCTGGAGAATTCCATAAACTGTACAGTCCATGGGGTCACAAAGAGTCAGACCCGACTGAATGACTTTGACATACACACTACTCATGTTGGTTGTATTATTCTTCCATATTGTATTATTCTTCCATATTCTTTTATTCATGGTTAAATAACTTTTGAGAATTTCCCCTTTCTTTTTTAGGTTTTATACTATAAAAAAAAAGTCGTATTTGGATACTGAAAGCTTAAAGGAGACTACTCTTTAGAAATACTTACTAGTACTTGTAATATTTTCATTACTCTGTATTCCTGAGTGATTAAATTGTACAAAACATAATCTATAACTAAACACCAGAAATGTGTAGACACAAAACACTTAGTTAACAAACCTACATTTGGCCCTGTAACAATGCAGGGAGGTAGGGACAGTGACCTATGCACAGATGAAAATCAGTGTATTAACTTTACAGTTGGCCCTCCATATCTGTGGTTCTGCATCCACAAGTTTAACCAACTATGGATTGTGAAGTACTCTGGTATGTACTGATATTTATTGGAAAAAAATCCACACAGAAGTGGACCCATGCAGCTTAAATCTGTGCTATTCAAAGGTCAACTGTATAAAATAGGTATAGTGTGATTTCACAGTATGAAATTAGATGACTTTGTGTATAATCTATATCAATAAATTAGAGTTAAGAAATCAAGGTCATTCTAAGATATACTGTATAAAAAATTTATTACAATTTTCTTCTAATTTAATATATTGCTTTAAATGTCAATGGCAGCATAAGGAGTCAATGTATGTACATTCATTTGTTTCTTTGGGGGGGGAAACCTCTCAAACAACACTTACTATCATCATGCTAAAGGTAATACATGACTTGGGGAAAAAGTTTTGGAAAAAAACAAAAAATGTAAACAAAAGGAAAACTTCCTTGTTGGAGAAGGAAGAATTTTTTTTAAAAAGGAGAGAGAATGGGAGCAAGGAAAAATCTGAGATCATACTCTCTAACGAAATTCTTGGTTATGTTAGTTGCTAAGGTCAGGATCAGTATGTACCTCTAGAAAGTAGAAAGTTGTACTATATATATATATAATAAAATACATTAAAAGAAAGTTCTGGAATGCATGTTTTCTAAAATAAATCTAGCTGGTCAACACGGAAAACACAGTTGAAAATGATTTATCCTATTTCTTAATCACTTTTTTCAATTATCTAGAAAAAAACAGATAACACTAGTTGCCTAAGGCAGAAAGTCCTATAAGTCTTGTTATGCAAACTATATCTTTTTAGTTTTAAAACCAGCCCTTAACCGATCTGGAATTTAATGTCATTTACACTTGCTTTTCCCTTGTTTTGTATCACAAGGCTCAATAAAATTCTGAAGGAACTATCTAGCTTTCCCATAAATGATCCTGGGACTTAAAGCCACACTGTTTTGGTCTGGTTTTCTAGCCACAAACTGTGAAGACAATGTCATATATCCTCTACTGCATAGTAGAGCTTTCTGGTCAAAGAGAACTAAACTGAAATCTGAAACACAATAGGATGGATGAAGATTGAAATATCTGATAAATAATGTAGTTAAAAACTACACGATACAAACTACATGATACAAAACCATAGCTGGGAAAATAATGGTTGTCTAGGAACTGCTAGACAGTTCTAGGAATTGTCTAGGAATCCACCTGCAATGCAGAGACCCTGGTTTGATTGCTGGGTCAGGAAGATCCCCTGGAGAAGGGATAGCCTACCCTCTCCAATATTCCTGGGCTTCTCTTGTGGCTCAGCTGATAAAGAATATGCCTGCAATGTGGGAGAGCTGGGTTCAATCCCTGGGTTGGAAAGAAGTCTTAGGGCCTTCCCTTGTGGCTCAGCTAGTGAAGAATCTGCCTGCAAAGTGGGAGACCTGGTTCGATCCCTGGGTTACGGAGATCTCCTGGAAAAGGGAAAGGCTACCCACTCCAGTATTCTGGCCTGGAGAATTCCATGAATTGTACAGTCTATGGGGTTGCAAAGAGTCGGACACGACTGACTTTCACACTTTCAGGAACTGCTATCTAACATTACATATACGTGTATACTAAAAAAAAAAACCTTATATAAGAATATAAATATTTTCCCACATTCTTAGAAAATTATATCCATTGATTTTTTAACTTAGGATAATTTCCTAGAAGTAAAATTGCTATGTAAAAGCATGTGGACTTTATTTATTTTTTTATTTTGGCTGATGGTTCTTTGTGGTGGGACGCTTCTCTAATTGTGGCATGCAGGCGCTCTAGTTGTGGTGCATGGGCTTAGTTGCCCCATGGCATGTGGGATCTTAGTTCCCTGACAAGGGATTGAACTCAAGTGCCCTGCGTTGGAAGGTAGATTCTCAATCACTGAACCACTAGGGAAGTTCCTTAAAAGGGTATGAACTTTTAAAGGTTTTATATCGATTGTGCCAAAAGAGTCTCCAGAGTTGTATTCCTCTTCTCACAGTGCAGAACCTATTTCCCAGAATTGCCTCTCCACACTTTCTAGATGAATGATGTTCCTGGACAGATGTGGGACTGCTGTTTTCCTGTGCTTATGACAATACTGGGAATTAATAATCAATTCTCTGATTATATTAATACTATTATATTAATTAATACTATTAATATTTTCCACATGTTTAGAGGTTATTTTAGCATATTCTTTTTCGGGGGGGATTGCTTTGCCTTTTGGTCATTTTCAGTAAGCACATTCAAATTGTTTACAGATTTGTAGAGCTTTAAAAAAAATGTGGGTATTTATCCTCGTTATGCACATTATAACTTATTTTTCTGTTTTTCAACTTTCTTTCTATTTAACTTTTTATTATAGAAAATTCCAAACATAAACAACAGGAGAAAGAATAAGTATGTGCTGTGCTTAGTTGCTCCAACTCTTTTGTCCAACTCTTTTGTGATCCCATGGATGGTAGGCCACCAGGCTCTTCTTCCATGGGGATTCTCCAGTCAAGAATACTGGAGTGGGTTGCCATGCCCTCCCCCAGGGGATCTTCCCAACCCAGGGATCAAACCCAGGTTTCCCACACTGCAGGCAGATTCTTTACTGCCTGAGCCACAAGGGAAGCCACAAGGGAAGAACAGGTATAGTGAGCCCAATAAACCCATCTTCGAGTTTTAACAATAATCAAATAATCCTGCTACCTTTATTTATTTAATTGGAGGATAATTACAATATTGTGATGGTTTTTGTCATACATCAATATGAATCGGCCACGGGTATACACGTGTCCCCTCCATCCTGAACCCCCTACCCACTTCCTGCCCCCCCATCCCATCCCTCCAGGTTGTCACAGGGTACCCTGTGTCATACATCAAATTCCCATTGTTTATCTATTTTACATATGGTAATCTACATTTTTCAATGCTATTTTCTCAAATCATCTCACCTTCTCCTTCTCTCACTGAGTCCAAAAGTCTGTCCTTTACGTTTGTGTCTCCTTTGCTGTCCTACCCATAGGATTATCAGTACCATCTTTCTAGATTCCATATATATGCGTTAATATACAATATTTGTCTTTCTCTTTCTGACTTACTTCACTCTGTATAATAGGCTCTAGGCTGATCCACCTCATTAGAATTGACTCAAATGCAATCCTTTTTATAGTCCTGATACCTTTCTGTTTATGTTTTTTGGTTGACCAAAAATCTTATCAAATCTATTACCTTTTCTCACCTTTTTTTTTTTTTTTTGCATTAAAGTTCAGAAAGGACTCCCTTAACATCAGGTATAGTCATTTATCTTCCTGGTACAGTATTTTATAGTTTTATTTTTTTTACACTTAATTTTTTACTTTACCTATAATTTACATTGGTATTTAAGTGAGAGGTGAGGATCTGACAGTCATTTTGTAAATAGTTAACCAGTATACTAATTTTTAAATACTGGATTCTCCCGGATTTCTAGTCTGTTAAATTAATTTGTTATTATGTAAGTAACACAATTTAAGTTATTTTGCTATAAAATTAATTTTAATAACTTTTAAAAATGATGAAATGATGATCAATTTCTACACAACTTACCTGGCTGCACTTTTTAACAACATCTGGGCCAGGTATGGCATTGAGAAGAGCTATAATAAGGTAACGATTCAGCAGCTTCCCTAGTCCTAGCTCTTGCAAGGTGTCTTCTGGGAGGAGTTCATTCCAAAGAAGAATATTGCCAAAGAGCTAAAATACAACAAAATTTCAAGTGACTCTGTACCTTTTCTCCAAAGGAAAACTGTAATAGTCTCCAACAAACAAAAAGCTGGTCAAACTGTAAAACTCTCAGCACAATTAGCACTGTTCGGACCGTCAATTTTAGAATAGAAAACATTTCTGAATAAACACTCGATTCTTCTCAACCTGCATATATTTCTTCATCCTATCTTCATTTTTTCTTAGGATAATCGCTCAAAATCTATTTCAAATTACCTTGCTGGAGCTTTTCCTGATCAATAATCTTCCTTCTCAATCAGTTCTCTCTTGGAGGCTGGGGCCATCAGATATAAGACTGCAGTACCCCAGGATTCATAAAAGCACTGATGTTAAAGCCAGCCGTACTGTCACCAATATGTGACCTTGGGAAATCAATCAAACCTGAGAGCCTCACTGCTCTAATACAGAAAATAAGATTAATAATAACCTGTGAGTTTGGAGATATTTTGGGTAAAATCCTTTTAAGAAATTCTAATAAAATTTCAATCAAAGTAATACGGGTTGCATTTCTCTCCTGTAAATGCAGATCTTTATGTGAATTCTATGGTAGCTTCCACTTTCTTTCCATTACTAAATTTATTACGTAAGTGCTAAACTTCATCCAGTTGTACTAACATGCAATGCTTTTTCACAATGTCATTGTAGATGTTGCTCCCTCTTCCTGAAAAGCCTTTTTCCTGACCCAATCACATGACAAGCATTGATCCACCCTATCAGAACTATTCTTGCTGAGGTCATTCATGACCTTATAACTATGAAACCCAGTAAACATTTTCAGTCTTCCTTCTAATTCTCTTCAGTGGCATTAATACTTTGTTCTCAGAAGTCCTTCACTTAGTTCTCCTGATGCCACTCTCTTGTGACCATTCTTAGTTTAACAGCTTATTCTTAAGGCCTGTCTGAAGACTTCACTTTGTCCGCCCACTGCTTCTTCTCCTCAGAGGTTGTCATTCATGACCATGCCTCCAAACACTGCCTAAATGTGATCAACTCCCAAATCTCCAGCTCAGATCTGTCTCCTGTAATTCAGACTCATGTATTCAAGTACCTCCCTTTATCCCATAGATATCTTAAATCCACTATGTCCACTTATCTTTCTTTCCTTCCAAACCTTTCCTTCCTTCTCCAATGCCCTCAAATAATGCCACCATAAGTTAATAGGGTGCCAAAGTCAGAAACTTGGCTAGCACTCTACATTCTTCAGGGTAGAATTAATTCTGTAACAGTCATTGGGTTCTTTCTATGCTTCATCCTAAAAATCTTTTGAACCAATCTTTTCCTTACTGTCCCCATTGCCACTGATTCAGCACCGATTTCATCCTTTACTGTTTAGACCCAGGTTAGACAACTATGGCCTGTGAGTTAAATCCAGCTTATGGTCTGTTTTTGTAGAGTTGGTGAACTAGGGATGGCTTTTATAATTTTAAATGATTGAAAAAAAGAGAACTTTAAGACATGAAAATTATATGACAGTCAAATTTCAGTGTCCATAAAGTAAAGTTTTACTGAAACACAGACATGCTCATTTATTTACATATTGTCATGACTGCTTGCAATACAGTGACAGAGCTGAACAGTTCAACAGACATTACACGACCTACAAAACCTAAAATACTTACCGTCTGGTCCTTTACAGAATAATTTTTCTGATCTTCACTATATAGTAAACTTTTTTGGAAAGAAAAATTTTTTTTATTTTTGCAGTTTTCTGCTTACCTTTAGACCTGACCAGAACTGTCTTTCTTGAAACTTTGAATGTGGTGATGTTCTGTTTTCTACAGCACTAATTTAAAGCAAAAGAAAGAAAATGCAAATGACTGTTCATCTTTCAGAAACAGAGTTTAAAGAACTGAATGGTTACTTTTTTTTTTTAATCAACCAAACTAAGTCTTAACAATATAATTAAAGGTGTTCTGGTGATATCTAATAAAATTACTAATGAACGTACACTCACACTCAACAAATCCATGTTTGAGAATGCCTTCTATAGATACATTTGCACATGTACAGGATACTATGTCCATAAAATTATTCACAACACTGTTAGTAATGGTTTACTGCTTAGATGTTCATCAACTACAACACGGCCATATAATGGCATATGGTGCAGCTAAAAAAGCATGAGGAAACAATCTGTGGATGACACAAAAAGATCTCAAAGATGTACTAAGTCAAAGTAAGGCACAAAACAATGGTTATGACTACAATATACTTACTTTGCTATAAAAAAGAGGGGGAAATAAGATTAATTCTAATTGTATTGTAAGTATTAAAATTCTATCTAAAGTATTTAATTCTAATTGCAGAGAGAAATTCCAAAAAGGTAAAAAAAAAAAAAAAAAAAAAAAATTACCAACAGTCAGTATTCTTGCATGTGTACAGAAAAGAAGGCAAAAACTGGGTGGATGGAGGTCAGAAGCAGGAGAGAATAAGACTTTTCATTTTAAACATTAGTAAAAATTTTAAATACACATTCTTACTTTTTAACTGTGCAGATATATTAGTTACCTAAAACACTGAAAGTGAAAGTGGCTCAGTCATGTCTGACTCTTTGCGACCCCACAGACTATACAGTCCATTTAATTATTTGGGCCAGAATATTGGAGTGGGTAGCCTTTCCCTTCTCCAGGGGATCTTCCCAATCCAGGGAATCAAACCCAGGTCTCCCACATCGCAGACGGATTCTTTACCAACTGAGCCATCAGGGGACCCCGGATGTTTCTAAAACATTACAAATCTTAATTATTGTTGTTGTTCAGTTGCTAAATCATGTCTGACTCTTTTGTGACCCCATGGAAGGTAGTCTGCCAAGTTCCTCTGTCCATGGGATTTCCCAGGCAAGAATACTGGAGTGGATTGCCATTTCCTCCTCCAGGGAATCTTCCCAACCTAGGGATTGAACCTGCATCTCCTGCATTAGCAGGTGGTTTCTTTACCACTGAGCAATCTGGGAAGTCAACAAACCTTAATCGGGGTGAATTTTTACATGCAGGCATCTTTTAGGATTCAAATTAACTAGCAAGCTTAGTTCTTTTTTCCTTTCCATAGAACTCTTCTATCATGTGAGTACTCACTGGAGAGTGAGCTTCAGTCCATAATCCATTACTACAACTGATGCTTTCTTAGCAAATCTACCAATATGCATCAAATACTACCTCTCTGATCATTTAGAAGTAAATATATATTTTGAAGATGTAGTTTCTGGTCCCTCAGTGATATTCTAGGCCTTATTTTCAGCTCTCCATGTCAGGTATTATTCTAAGCACTCTCTTCATCTTCACAGTGTCCTATGAGATAGGCATTAATTTAATGTCCATTTTATATACAAAGGCACTGATGCATGGAAAGACACTTGGTCTTGACCCAAGGCCAAGTGTCTAGGAATGGTGAATCTGCACTCCAGAATCTGTGTTTCTAACTACCTGGCTATGCCAATTGTCATGTTCTCAGGAATATCATTATATCATACATGGCATAAAAAAGGTGATTAAGAAATATTTGTTGAAATATCAATTTGCATCTTAACAGGTATGTGTGTTTTGAAAACAGTATGTTTAGTTTCTTCTACATTATACTCTTAAATGAATCTGTATTCCAGGAGTAACTATTTCATAAAATCTAGAAATTAGCAACTCTTACCTCTTTGGATACAGAGGAATAAAAACATCATCTTCTATTGCCTTCTTCATTCTTGAAACAATTGATTTAAGTAAATCCTATTTTTAAAAAATGTAAAAGCATCACTGATAGTCATAGAAAGAAAGGTATGAACGAAATAAAAAGAAATGTATGAACCAAAAGAAGCAATTTTAACAGAATAGTGCAAATTTGTACACACTCAAAGACCTAGGTGTTAAAGCAACTGTAAATTAGGTACAAGAGAACTTCATTTATCCATGTGGTTGCATACTGTAGTGGCTGGTGCCTTTTCATTGCAGCATAGTATTCTGTTGCCTGACAACATTTATTTAGCTGGTCTTTGGTTTAGGGGTTATTATGAATTATGTTACTATATAAATTCCTGTAGAGCATGTCTTTTAGTATGCATGGGCATATATTTCTAATGGGTATATATGTAGAGATGGAATTGTTAGAATCCAGTTCATGTCAACTTTGGAGAGAATGCCAAGTTGTTTTCTGAAATACAGGTATCCCATTTATAGTCTCATTAGTCAGTATGAGAAATCCTGTTCCCCTACACCTTTACTAAGTCGTATTTTTGGGTTTTTAAAAGCTTGCAATTCTGGTGAGTATGTCAGTTAGTCAGTTCAGCCGCTCAGTTGTGTCCGACTCTTTGCGACCCCATGGACTGTAGCAGGCCAGGACCCTGTGTCCATCACCAATCCCTAGCGTTTACTCAAACTCATGTCTATTGAGTTGGTGATGCCATCCAACCATCTCATCCTCTGTCGTCCCCTTCTCTCCCACCTTCAGTCTTTCCCAGCATCAGGATCTTTTCCAGTAAGTCAGTTCTTCACATCAGGTGGCCAAAGTTGGGAGTTTTAGCTTCACCATCAGGCCTTCCAATGAATATTCAGGACTGATTTCCTTTAGGATGGATTGGTTGGATCTCTTTGTAATTCAAGGGACTCTCAAAAGTCCTCTCCAACACCACAGTTCAAAAGCATCAGTTTTTCAGTGCTCAGCTTTCTTTATAGTCCAACTCTCAAATCCATACATAACTACTGGAAAAACCATAGCTTTGACTAGATGGACCTTTGTTGGCAAAGTAATATCTCTGCTTTTTAATATGCTGTCTAGGTTGGTCATAACTTTTCTTCCAGGGAGCAAGCATCTTTTAATTTCACTGCTGCGGTCACCATCTGCAGTGATTTTGGAGCCCCCCCAAAATAAACCCTGTCATTGTTTCCACTGTTTCTCCATCTATTTGCCATGAAGTGATGGGACCGGATGCCATGATCTTCGTTTTCTGAATGTTGAGCTTTAACCCAGCTTTTTCACTCTCCTCTTTCACTTTCATCAAGAGGCTTTTTAGTTCTTCTTTACTTTCTGCCATAAGGGTGGTGTCATTTACATATCTGAGGTTATTGATATTTCTCCCGGCAATCTTGAGTCCAGCTTGTGCTTTACCCAGCCCAGCATTTCTCATGATGTACTCTGCATATAAGTTAAATAAACAGGGTGACAATATATAGCCTTGACGTACTCCTTTCCCAATTTGGAACCAGTTTGTTGTTCCATGCACAGTTCTAACTGTTGCTTCCTGACTGGCATACATATTTCTCAAGAGGCAGATCAGGTGGTTTGGTATTCCCATCTTCTTCAGAATTTTCCACAGTTTGTGGTGATCCACACAATCAAAGACTTTGACATAGTCAATAAAGCAGAAATAGATGTTTTTCTGGAACTCTCTTGTTTTTTCAATAATCCAATGGACATTGGCAATTTGATCTCTGGTTCCTCTGCCTTTTCTGAAACCAGCTTGAACATCTGGAAGTTCTCGGTTCATGTACTGTTGAAGCCTAGCTTGGAGAATTTTGAGCATTACTTTGCTAGCATGTGAGATGAGTGCAATTGTGCAGTAGTTTGAGCATTCTCTGCAACTGCCTTTCTTTGGGATTTGAATGAAAACTGACCTTTTCCAGTCCTGGGGCCACAGCTGATTTTCCAAATTTGTTTACATATTGAGTGCAGCACTTTCACAGCATCATCTTTTAAGATTTGAAATAGCTCAACTGGAATTCCATTATCTCCACTAGCTTTGTTCATAGTGATGCTTCCTAAGGCCCATTTGACTTCACATTCCACAGTGTCTGGTTCTAGGTGAGAGATCATACCATCATGATTATCTGGGTCATGCAGATCTTTTTTGTACAGTTCTTCTGTGTATTCTTGCCACCTCTTCTTACTATCTTCTGCTTCTGTTAAGTCCATACCATTTATGTCCTTTATTGAGCCCATATTTGCATGAAATGTTCCCTTGGTATCTCTAATTTTCTTGAAGAGATCTCTAGTCTTTCCCATTCTATTGTTTTCCTCTATTTCTTTGCATTGATCATTGAGGAAGGCTTTCTATCTCTCCTTGCTATTCTTTGGAACTCTGCATTCAGATGCTTATATCTTTCCTTTTCTCCTTTGCTTTTTGCTTCTCTTCTTTTCACAGCTATTTGTAAGGCCTCCTCAGACAGCCACTTTGCCTTTTTGCATTTCTTTTTCTTGGGGATGGTCTTGATCCCTATCTCCTGTACAATGTCATGAACCTCCATCCATAGTTCTTCAGGCACTCTGTCTATTAGATACAGTCCCTTGAATCTATTTCTCACTTCCACTGTATAATCGTAAGGGATTTGATTTAAGGCAGACCTAAATGGTCTAGTGGTTTTCCCTACTTTCTTCAATTTAAGTCTGAATTTGGTAATAAGGAGTTCATGACCTGAGGCACAGTCAGCTCCCAGTCTTGTTTTTGCTGACTGTATAGAGCTTCTCCATCTTTGGCTGCAAAGAATATAATCAATCTGATTTCAGTGTTGACCATCTGGTGATGTCCATTTGTGGAGTCTTCTCTGTGTTGTTGGAAGAGGGTGTTTGCTATGACCAGTGCGTTCTCTTGGCAAAACTCTATCAGCCTTTGCCCTGCTTCATTCTGTACTCCAAGGCCAAGTTTGCCTGTTTCTCCAGGAATTTTTTGACTTCCTACTTTTGCATTCCAGTCCCCTATAATGAAAAGGACATCTTTTTTGGGTGTTAGTTCTAGAAGGTCTTGTAAGTCTTCATAGAACCGTTCAATTTCAGCTTCTTCAGCATTACTGGTTGGGGCACAGACTTGGATTACCGTGAAACGAACAGAGATCATTCTGTCGTTTTTGAGATTGCATCCAAGTACTGCATTTTGGACTCTTTTGTTGACTACAATGGCTACTCCATTTCTTCTAAGAGATTCTTGCCCACAGTAGTAGATATAATGGTCATCTGAGTTAAATTCACCCATTCCAGTCAATTTTAGTTTGCTGATTCCTAAAATGCTGATGTTCACTCTTGCCATCTCCTGTTTGACCACTTCCAATTTTCCTTGATTCAAGGGCCATTAGATTACAGTTAAGAATGAGAAACAAACTTCTCTCCTACACCTTCCACAGATTGCTCTTAGTATACCTCTCAAGATTATGCAAAACAAATCTAATCATCCTTCCATATGAAAACTTCAGATTTTAAGATTGATATCTCACTTTTCTATATTTTCTCTTTCCCATACCATCTTAGACATTCTCCATTTAATATACTTTAACCTAAAATTAAATGCAAATAGCCCAGGGGAATGAAGAAAGCACATATAACAATTTTACTCAAAAGAGCAGACACCTAGAAGGATGAACTTCCATCAGTCTTTCTGCTCCTCAAGTGACACTGCTGACTCATACTGAGTTTATGGATGATTACAATCCCCTCTGTTTTACCTGTGTTGCTTTAAAGTTGTGCCTCTCCCATCTTTTACTTATGCAGTTGAATTTTTGAACACAATGGTAGGACATTATGTATATTCTTTTTACATTTTATATTTTGAGAGTCAGTCCTTTTCTCAGTGTTTTGAAATTCTTTTGGATTCTAATTCTGTTATCCATAGATTTATGATAGAATTCCTAGTCTTTTGTCATTGAGAAATTTCATTAGCATTTTACATACTCCAATTCAATAAAAATACCAAACAGAACACAACTGAGAGGATTCCAGCCTTATGAATCAGTATTCTTTAGGTGTACTTTTACTGGTTTTCTTTGTATCTAACTATACCCTATTCCCCACCCCCCACATTTGATCTGTAAGAAAATTATAACATATTTAAATAATTATATACTGTACCTGTACGGTACCTTACTTAGTGGAAGTAACTGAGATATTAGGAATATGGAAGAATATGCTTTGACAAATATTTGGTTTTAGGAACCCCATCAATGAGAGGTTACAGTAATCACTGCTTTCTTATTTTAAGTGTTCATAATCCATCTCTGTAATAATCTATTTTAGAACTCCAGAATTAAAGCTATTCTCATCAGGTATTAGCTTACAGAATCATTTACTTTTCACTTGAAAATCAGGAACTGTGCTGTCTGATTGATGCTTCTGGAGCCCTTCTCATTCTCTACAATTCTTTAAATATCACTAAGAAAAACAGAGTGAGCTCACCAGCAATCTGTGTTACTAACCTAGAATATTACATAGTACACTGATTCTCAACTAGGAGGAACTTTGCCACGCCTCAGAATATTTTGTAAGTCTAGAGGTATTTTTGGTTGTCAAGACTGGGAACTGCTACTAGCACCTAGTAAGTAGAGACCAGGGAGCTTACTGCACAGAACAGTCTCACACAAAGAAAGATTGGTTCCAAATGCCAAGAATGCCAAAGCTGAACAGTCCTGATGTAGTTCTAGTCTCCTAGTAAAGCCAAAAACCCATTTCCAACATTCATAGTAGGAGGGTTTCCAGAATTAAGATTACCAGTATAAAAACTTCATGAATGAATCCATAAACTGTTGAAAGACTTTAGTGGTTACAAAATGCCAGGTCTGCCACTGTTAAAAGTGATCTTATAAAGTGACTTGGCCCTCTAGGCCCTAGCTTCCTCACCTGTAAAAATATAATTAAAATCAACATGTTTTACAAGGTTTTGAGGATCAAATGAGAAAATGTGGAAGTGTTTAAAAAACTTTACATGTAAATGCACTATTTACATTTAGGCTATAATTACATAATTCCATGTAGAGAGCAAATATAGGATTATATAGCTGTTTGCTTGCTCTAACATACTTGTCTTGATTCTATGCTTTGTAACAACACAAAATAAATCTATTCCTTCATCAAACATAAACATTATCTCCAAGTACATCTTCTTTCAAGTTGAATCTAATTCTTGCATGATTTTCACGTTTTTATCCTGTTGGAGGTGAGTGGAAAATGCCCTTTCTCCTTCAGTTGCCACAATGTTCAAATCCTATTCTTTCCTTTAGGTCCTTGCTCAAATGTCACATGTAATAAACATTCTTTCACTGCTGACATTTCTCTCTCCTGGTTCTTTTGTGAAGTTTCACAGCACTTTATCTGACCACTCTTGGAGAGGCAATGTGGTCAGTGAGATGAGCTTGGGTTTTAAAGTAAGACAGTGCATGTGTGCTCAGTCGCTTCAGTCGTGTCTGACTCTTTGCAACCCTATGGACTATAGCCCGCCAGGCTCCTCTGTCCATGGGATTCTCCAGGCAAGAAGACTGGAGTTGGTTGCCATACCCTCCTCCGGGGGATCTTCCCGATCCTGGGATCCAATTCACGTCTCCTGTGTTTTCTGTATCACAGGCAGATTCTTTACCGCTGAGCCTCTGAGGATGCCCAAAGTAAGACTAACCAAGGTACAAATATTAGTTCTAACTCAAGGTATTACTGTGAATAGGTCTCTGTGATTCGGATTCTTAATCTGTAAAATGAAGCTATCATCTGTTCTTTAAAAATTATTTACTTTTGGCTATTCTGGGTTTTGCTTCTACTCAGGCTTTTCCCCAGTTGCAGTGAGCATGGGCTACTCTCCAGTTGTGGTGCATGGGCTTCTCTCATTGCAGAGCACGGGCGCACAGGCTTCAGTAATTGCGGCTCCCAGGCTCTAGAGCACAGGCTCACCAGCTGTGGTACACGGGCTCAGTTGCTCCACTGCATGTGGGATCTTCCTGGACCAGGGATAGAATCCATGTCTCCTGCACGGGCAGGCGGATTCTTTACCACTGAGCTACCAGGAAAGCCCTATCACCCATTTTTAACAGGATTGCTGGAACTAAGTGGGCTGACACAGGAACAAGACCTAACAGAGTACCGAGTACATAGCAGGAATTAGACAAGTAAGTCTTTTCATTCCCACTTACTTCCTACTTCAAATAACAGTTTATATGTATCTTTTTTCCTCTAAGATTACATGATTCTTGAAGGCAGAATCATGCTGGTATCCTCTTCTCTCGTTTTCTTCTTACAGCTTCTTTCCTTCATTACTTGGGACTTATTGGTGCACAGAATATGAATATAACATGTCTCCTTGCTTTTCAACTACTTTGATTATTCCACTCTGGGTATCCTCCAGTCTGTGAATCTCTCTCTTAATTCTCTTAAAACTCAACATAAAATTGTCTTACTCTTTCAACCGCATCAATCTACAATATTATCATCAACAAACAAATGATTTAAAAAAAGAGTACTGCAATAAAAGATTCAAGAAACTCTCACCACAGCCTCTGAAAAGTTCCTTCCTCTTTATGTTTTATGTTCAGTAAAACTCAATTCTACATTATGCTGAAAATCTATCCTATTAAATTTTGAATCCTCAAAGAGCTAACTGTTCTTGACTATGCAGATTACAGATAACTAGTTAAAATACTGAATGTTAATCTACTTTTAAAATTAAAGTAAGGTCATACTATTACTAGATGTTTGCCAAAAGAACAAATGTAATTAGTTTTATTTTCTTTTAGAAGCAATTAATGTGTACTAACGTATTTATGCCTGTTCATCTCTGCAAGGCCAACGTACATTCACAAACCTGAAAAACAGGTAGTTGGGCCATGAGACCTGTTGAACAAATCAGACCATTGAACAGAGAGAAATACGCTAATAAGAATGAAGGTAATAATCTGGGTCTTACTGCATGTTTGTGTATTCTATTATAATGATTACCATTCCTGTAAGAATGTTTGGAAATATCAAGGTGTATCCTTTCATATTACTAATTATATTGAGCAAAAAATGGTCGGTCCTAAATATTTTTCATCAATAGTGTTCTGATAATTACTTCTGCATCGGCTGTAAACAAAGATTTATAATAAATTATATTGATTTAAAAGTAAATCAAGAAATTCATAATTCTAGACATTATTACCTGTTTGCCTTTATTAACTTCATTTTCACAAGTGGAATGTTCTTCAAGAATCATTCTGCACTGCGTTACTAAACTTGTTGTCTGTGTGGTTGACAAGGGATCCCAAACGAATTCTACAAAGCCTGAAACAAATTTTCAGTGGTGCACAGTTTAGTTACTAGACTACTTTTGCTGGTCACATATAAACAATTGAGGCCTTTTGCAAATGCTACTTCCCTCCTCTTGTGGTTTAAAAAAATCAATGCCAATCAGTACATTATGTATTTGCATACATACTCAATTTTCTTGTCTTTTTTGCATTTTGCTGAACTTGTATGGCTCAACTGCAACTCTAATTAAATCACCTTGTCACAGTGTTGGTGTCTGCAACCATGCAGTTAAAACATGACTGGAAAAAAGTACACTTTAAATTGATCACCATGACACTCCAGTGAGACCAAAACCCTGTCCAGCAATCACATTTTGTTTCTCTGGCCCATTCTCTTTCCCTCTTGCAAGACAGTTATTTCCTGCCTTCTCCTTCCTCCTTGCTCTCAGTTAATGGACTCTACTCTTCCAGATGATTATTTCTTATGATTTCGTTTCTCCACCCTTGCTCTCACTGTCAGTTGATTAATTCCCAATTTGATGAGAAAAACAGAATCAATCAGAAGAGAAGCTCCACAAGCTCCTACCATAGCATCTATGAATCTAGCAGCATCTGTGCCCATAAATTCTAACTTGTCTCCCATTTCTATGGATGAAGCACTAGCCTCCTTGCTAATGCCAACTTTTTATTTGTACAAAAGACTCCTTGGCTTACTTGAAGATTCTGCTCCTGGAATTCTGCCCTCTCACTTCAGTATCACCATCACTTCTACTGGATCTTTTCCATCACCCTACAATTTTTTCTCTTGTATTAAAAGTAATCCCTCTGTTGACTCTACTTTCCTCTCTAGAGCTGCCCTATTTCTTTCCTTCATTTTACAACAAAATTACTCAATAACTGTTGAAACTTTCTATCTCCAATTTCTTTCCTCAAACTCCTGAAATCACTTCAGTTAGGCCTTACCTCCAGCTGTTCTCCTAAACTACTCTTACCAAGTCACAGTTAACTTTCACATTGCGAAATCCAACGGCTGATTCTAGTCTCCATCTGATTTAACAGCAATAACTACAACATTTTTTTTTTTAAACTTGGCTTCCAGGATACTGCTGGTTTCTCACTGACCTCTGTAGTCTCCTTTATTGTCTTGCTTGTATTCCTGTTTACTTTCTAAATGCTGGACCTCAGGACTCAGGTCACTTACCTTCTCTTTCCTATTTATATTTATACCCTTAGTATGGCAAGTCAGTTTTGTGGCTTTACATGCACTCCAAATTTATATCTCCTACGTGGATCTGTCCTTTAGACTCATATATTTAATAGCCTAGTTGACAGCTCCATTTGGATGATAGGCATCTCAAACCCAACAGTGTCAAACTGAGCTCTTGCCGTACCTCCCACCCAAAACTTGCTCCTCTCAGTCTTTTCCATTTGAGAAAATGGCAACTCTGTCCTTCCAGCTGCTCAGGCCAAAAACCACTTAAGTCATTCTTGATTTCTCTCTTTCTCTCTTGTTCCACAATCCATATCAAATTCTGTTAGTGTTAATACTTTTGAAATATATACAGAATTTGACCACTTTCCAGCCACCTCCATTTTTAACACTCAAGTCAAACCACCGTTGCTTAGATTACTGAAAAAGCTTCATAATTGATCTGCATACAGTTCATTCTTAACACAGGAACCAGAATAAGTCTGTTTTAATGATAGGGCAGATCTTGTCACTTCTCTGCTCAAAACTCTCCAATTGCTTCTTGCTCACTTACAGTAAAAGTCCTTACAAATGATTACAAGGCCCCATATGACACAGCCACTGTTATCCTGCTAACCTCTTCTTACTGTCCCTGTTGCTCACTCTACTAAAGTTACTCTGGCCTATCTGCTGTTTTTCAAGTAAATCAAGATAGCCCCTGCCTCAGGGCCTTTGCATGTGCTGTTTAGGATGCTGTCACCTCAGACATTCATTTGGCCCACTTCTTTACTTCCTTTTGGAAATCTGCTCATTTGTGACCTTCCCAGGAAGCCCTTCCCTGGCCAAACTATTTTAAATTGCACTCCTCTTTCATAATTTGTATCTTTCCCCCTTACTTTACTTTTCTCCTCAGCCCTTGTAATTAACACACTATAGATTTTACTTGTTCATCGTTTATCTCCTTCACAGAATGAAAGCTCCATAACATCAGGGATTATTATTTTGTTTACTGATGTATATGCTGAAGTTAACAACTGTGCTTGACTCTTGTAAAATATAAGTTAAATATTTTTTTAAAAATTTAAATAGGTTAAAAAAATACCCCAAATCAAATATAAAACTGATTTCTCAGGCATCTAGAAGATTAGGCTTGTAATAATCTTAGAGTCTACTATGTGCCTAGCATTAACTATTAGAAATATAGCAGTAAGATTAGGGTTGCCTCAGAACAATTTTGTCTAATGTCAAATACAAATATATTATATACATATATGTATAGTTGCTTAGGTAAGCAATTATAATGTAGGTACCATCCTAAGGATTAGAGTACATCAGGAACCCTGAAAAGGTATGCCTAACCCAGTTCCTAGAAATGATGTCTATATAGAGTTCTGAAAGATGAAGAGGAGTTAGTTAGCTAGATGAAAGAGGTATAGGGTTAAGGGATTTGTCAGGTGGATGGAGTGTAGAAGACATAAAAGCCAGGGAGAAGATAGCTTCTCCTTCTACCTCCACCAGTAGAGGTGGAGATGAGGGGATGAAGGAATTGAGCTTGGCAAAAGATGGGGCTAGAGAACTACTAAACAGAGACAAAATCCTGAAAGTCCTAGAAAAGTCCATGTTAAAGAGATTAGACTTCAACCTAAAGGCAGTTTAGAATAAAGTGTTTTAAGTGAGGTATGACAGAATCAGACTTACTTTTTAGACAGATCACCATGGCTTAAGTATAGAAAATGGGTTAGAAAAAGGAAAAAAGTAACAGATGTGGCAATTGCTTATATAAAGAGGTAAGAAAAAAGCAGGAGTAGATGACTTGGAGGTTCTGGTTTGAATATGTGGGTAGGTGGAGGTACCACTTTCTAGAGAAGGAATATAAGAGGAACAAGTCTGAAACAAAGATGACAAGTGTGATTTTGCATTTTGGATTTGAGTTGCCAAGTAGATATATTCAGAAGTTACTCTGATAAGAGATCTGGTGCTCTTAAGAAGAGATCTGGATTTGTTCTTCTAGTTCTTTTTGATTGAAAATCAAGCAGAAAAGCACTGTCCAAAAGAACTTTCTGTGATGAAAGAAAAAAACATCTGACATCTGCACTATTTAATATGATATTCATGAGTGATACATGGCCATTGAAGAACACCCCAGATATAGATAGCACTAGAGGACAGTATGCAATTACCCAGGAAGCTCAAAAAGAGCTACCATAAAGTTGCCAACATCTGCTGGACCATGGAAAAAGCAAGAGAATTCCAGAAAAACATCTATTTCTGCTTTATTGACTATGCCAAAGCCTTTGACTGTGTGGATCACAACAGACTGTGGAAAATTCTTCAAGAGATGGGAATACCAGCCCACCTGACCTGCCTCTTGAGAAATCTGTATGCAGGTCAAGAAGCAACAGTTAGAACTGGACATGCAACAACAGAATGGTTTTATATAGGAAAAGGAGTACGTCAAGGCTGTATATTGTCACCCTGCTTATTTAACTTATATGCAGAGTACATCATGAGAAACACTGGACTGGAAGAAGCACAAGCTGGAATCAAGATGGCCGGGAGAAATACCAATAACCTCAGATATGCAGTTGACACCACCCTTATGGCAGAAAGTGAAGAGGAACTCAAAAGCCTTTTGATGAAGGTGAAAGTGGGGAGTGAAAAAGTTGGCTTAAAGCTCAACATTCAGAAAATGAAGATCATGGCATCCGGTCCCACCACTTCATGGGAAATAGATGGGGAAACAGTGGAAACAGTGTCAGACTTTATTTTTCTGGGCTCCAAAATCACTACAGATGGTGACTGCAGCCATGAAATTAAAAGACGCTTACTCCTTAGAAGGAAAGTTATGACCAACCTAGATAGCATATTCATAAGCAGAGACATTACTTTGCCCACAAAGATCCATCTAGTCAAGGCTATGGTTTTTCCAGTGGTCATGTATGGATGTGAGAGTTGGACTGCGAAGAAGGCTGAGCGCCAAAGAATTGATGCTTTTGAACTGTAGTGTCGGAGAAGACTCTTGAGAGTCCCTTGGACTGCAAGGAGATCCAACCAGTCCATTCTGAAGGAGATGAGCCCTGGGATTTCTTTGGAAGGAATGATGCTAAAGCTGAAACTCCAGTACTTTGGCCACCTCATGGGAAGAGTTGACTTATTGGAAAAGACTCTGATGCTGGGAGGGATTGGGGGCAGGAGGAGAAGGGGATGACAGAGGATGAGATGGCTGGATGGCATCACTGACTCTATGGACGTGAGTCTGAGTGAATTCCAGGAGTTGGTGATGGACAGGGAGGCCTGGCGTGCTGTGATTCATGGGGTTGCAAAGAGTCGGACACGACTGAGCAACTGAACTGAACTGAACTGAAAGTGAAGTATTTGGAATTTTCAGATGAATACTTAAATGAGGCATATATATTCTATGCTATCATTAATAATGCTTAATAGCTAAAAGTAAATGGTTAAAAGCACTATCTTTCCAAGATACCCCATGATTGCACTGTAAATTATTCTGAGGAAAATCTTTAAAGTTTAGTCAAGTTGGCTGAGAAGCAATATAAAGCAGGTTACTTTAGTTTTTAAGAGTTTGCAGACTTTGCAGTCAGAATCCATTCTCAGTGACGTGGTGGAACAGATCCTTATGAAGTATAATTTCAGATAAAACAAATTCAGACTGAGGCACAAACATCAGTGCCCAACAGCTCTGAGTACTAGTAGGAGGAGTAAGGGAAATGTAGTAATGTTTTTTTAAAGAAAGAAGAAACTCACCGTATACAAAAATAAACTCAAAAGGGATTAAAGACCGAAATGTAAGGCCGGACACTAAAAAAACTTAGAAGAAAACATAGACATGACACTCTTTGATATAAATTGCAGCAAGATCTTTTTTGATACAACTCCTAGAGCAATGAAAATAAAAACAAAAATTAACAAATGGGATTTAATTTAACTTAAAAGATTTTGCACACCAAAGGACCATAAGCAAAACAAGAAGATAACCCTCAGAATGAGAGAAAATATTTGCAAACAAAGCAACTAACAAGAGGATCAATCTCCAAAATATACAAACAGCTCATGCAGCTCAATATCAAACAATAAGTAACTCAGAAGGCAGAGGATCTAAACAGACATTTCTCCAAAGAAGACATATAGATGGCCAAATAGCACATGAAAAGACGACCAACATCAGAAATGCAAATCAAAACTACAATGAAGCCTCACCTCACACAGGTCAGAATGGCCACCATCAAAAAATTTACAAACAATAAATGCTGGAGAGGGTGTGGAGATAAGGGAACTCTCCTACACTGTTGGTGGAAATGTGAATTGCAACAGCCACTATGGAGAACAGTATGGAGCTTCCTTACAAAGCTGAAAACAGAACTACCAGATAACCCAGCAATCTCACTCCTGGGCATATAACCCAGAGAAAACCATAACTGGAAAAGATACACTCACCCTAATGTTCACTGAAGCATTATTTACAATAGCCAGGACGTGGAAACAAGCTAAATGTCCATCAACAGAGGCATGGATAAAGAAGATGTGGTAATATTCCATTATATACCATGGAATATTATCACCCAGCCATAAAAAAGACAAAAAATGCCATTTGCAGCAACATGGATGAACCTAGACTGTCATACTGAGTAAAGTAAGTCAGACAAAGACAGACAAATATCACGTGACATGGTTTCTATGTGGAATCTAAAAATAAGGCTACAAACAAACTTATTTACGTAACAGAAGTAGAGTCATGGCTGTACAAAACAAACTTACGGTTACCAGGGGATAAATGTGGGGAAGAATTAATTGAGAGATTCGGATTGACTAGACACACTACTATATATAAAACAGATAACTAGTAAGAACCTGCAATACAGCACAGGAAAATCTACTCAAAACTCTGTAATGGCCTACGTGGGACAGGGATCTAAAAAAAAAAAAATGTGGATATATGTATAACTGATTTACTTTGCTGTACACTTGAAACTAACACAACATTGTAAATCAACCATACTCCAATAAAAATTAAAAAAAAAAGAAGAAGAAATGTAAGGGGAGAAGTTAAGGGAAAGACATACACATAGTAGAGATGGAAGTGTGCCACTAATAAATGACTTATAAAAGTAACTATTAAAGTAATGTGAATGTCACAAATACTAAAGGTCCAAGAGTATCAGGAGTTTGATAGCCAGTCACTTGCACAAACAAGCTGTTTTTAATCAGCTTAAATTATAAATCTGTTGATTTCTACTGTATATTACAGTTGTGTTCAAAAACGAAAAAAATTTGTGACTGTAACAGAAATGACTGATCTTATACTTAGCTAAAGAACAATTTAATTTTATCAAGATTACAAAACAGTACCTATAAGTCGAGGAATAACTGTTTTGTTGATGACAGTAGACAAGATTTTCTTATCAGAACTATCTTCCTTCTTTGAATCTTCCATACTGCAATCTATAAATTCTTCTATAGATGTAAACCATGGCATCTGTTTTAAACCTATGGAATCAAACTTATAAATAAAATTATCCAAGTTATAAATAAATTCTTAATTTTTATCTTTATATAGTTAACTTTTTCAGTAATTACCAGAGCTTTTCTAAGGATCAAAGGAGAATAATTCCATATTTTAACCCAACATATACAGAGGGCTACAGTTTATAGGGTCACAGAGAGTTGGAGACAACTGAAGCGACAGCACTCACGCACATACAGTACTAGACCACCAAGGCTAGACAGCATGACATGACTAACACATGATGTCTAGGCAGTGAGACAGGATACTATATTTCACGTGTTTATTGATGTCCAGAAATGCCCCCCTGTGTTTAGGACCTACTAAATGGCAGGTACTGTTAGGAACAAAATATACATTTATAACAATAGCAGTTAAAATATCCATGGTATTTGCTTTTAAAGATATACTTACCTTATACAAAATTCACTCTGGCTCTCCCAAGTCTCACTGGCACAAATGTATACTTTGCATGTGGCTTATCTTATTATTAAGCAAACAGCAGATGGCCAATTACTATTTGATGAATGACTGAATGAACAGATCTTTGCTATGTGTGACAGAATACTCAATTCAGCTTGAGTGGTTAACAACTAGGCTGTCGTCCAACCAGCTACCTTAGGGATAAGCCTGGTTCCTAAACTAAGAACACTGTATGGCCCTGAACCTAACAGAAAGTCTAAAGGCATGATGACTAGGGCAGAGGAAGATCCGCCTTAGTCAAGCAAAAGGGATTCACCCTTTGTTAAGTCTTTATTTTCAGCTCTCCTCTCTTCCTAGAATTTCATTTTCTCATTTCTGTTTGCTTAACCACATGGATGTCCCATCATCATTTCATTGTCTATAATGTAAAACTTCCTTGAAAACCTTTTCCCTCTTTGAAAAGACACCATTTCTATGAATGGAACTACCGTTGTCCTAATAACTTAGAATCCAAACCTTGGGGTCACTATTTTGATGTTTTGTTAGGGTTATTCGCAGCAGTTTATTGATTCTTCATAAAATCACTTGTAATCAACCCTTTCTTTCCTCTTTGCTATGTCACTATCACCCTGTGTGAGGAACTCATCTCCTTGGACTTGGGCTACAGCAACTGCCTTTCAGTTATCTTCACCTCTTTCTCTCTACGCTCCAAGTTAGCCTATTGCTCAGAGCTTCCTAAATCATTACCTTCATCACGTCACTCCTCCCATTACCTATCAAAACAAGTTCCTTTCTCTTGATTTACAATCTATGCAGTCTCTACAAGACTACTATTTCTCCCCATGTACCTTTACAAAACACCTTTTCCTTCCTTGCTCTCTTCTTATTTAAATTCTATATACCCTTTAAATCCTCATTTAAATTCCTCATCTTCATTGTAGCTTTCCTAGCCAAGTATTCCCATTATGTCATCTCCAACGTCAGAACTCTTGGTACCTATTTTGAATTTCACTCAGATTGTAAAATTCTTATGGTCTGCTGCTAAGTCACTTCAGTCGTGTCCGATTCTGTGTGACCCCATAGACGGCAGTCCACCAGGCTCCCCCGTCCCTGGGATTCTCCAGGCAAGAACACTGGAGTGGGTTGCCATTGCCTTCGCCAATGCATGTAAGTGAAAAGTGAAAGTGAAGTCGCTCAGTCGTGTCCGACTCTGTGCGACCCCATGGACTGCCGCCTACCAGGCTCCTCCGTCCATGGGATTTTCCAGACAAGAGTACTGGAGTGGGGTGCCATTGCCTTCTCCGTCTTATGGTCTAATATTACCTTTATTTTTTGAGTGATCTTCAACTTATCACAGAAGATTTTTTTAAAGTGTTTCCTTTACTGATGTGTTAGCCTTAAAACAGAGTGAGAACCAAGAAATGGTAAATGACTACTCCAAAGCATGATTATTAATTCCATCCCTAAGGGTGAGGTATTTTATATTATAGTTAACCTGATAACAAGAGGACTGAAGTAACTAAATGTGATCAGGATTATTTTTTTCACGTTAAGCTCATATACCTTAAGAGGGTTCCAGTCAATCAACTGAAATCGTATTAGGGGATTTAAAAGCTTCGGAATGCATAAACTAATGAAAGCTTCATAATAAGAATCAGGAAACTTTTCTCGCCATTGTCGAAATTTCAATAAAATATTCTGGATATTACAAAAATCACTGTGTACATCTTCAAAAATCTTCTTATGATCCTGTAAAATGTCACCTGTGAAGAAAATGAGTCTCTGTATATTACACATTTTACATTTGTGATCTTTAAGTTTGATTCCTATAAACATAGTTATGTATAACTTATGTAATCAACTGAGTTGAAAGTTATTCTTGACATTAACATATAAATAGTTTTAATTAAAAAAAAACACCTTAGTAACAACTGATACTGATAAAATCTACCATTTATTAAGCCCTTGTTATATGCCAAAACATTATAAACACATTATCTCATGTCATTATCATAACTATCTTCCCTAAAAGGTAAGTGTTTCTAGCCTATCTGTTTACAGACAAAGAAAAAGCAAACAACAATATCAGATACAGTGAAGTCAAGTAATTCGCTTAAGGTCACACAGAATAGATTCCCTCTTTGAACTCATCTATTTGACTGTAAAGCCTACATTCTTTCAGCTGTACATATTTTACCTCCTTACAATGCTAAAAATGGACTTTACTATAAATTCAATTCAAATTCAAACTCCGGGAGATTGTGAAGGACAGGAAAGCCTGCCATGCTGCAGTCCATGGGATTGCAAAGAGCTGGACATGACTGAGCGACTGAACAACAAATAGGGACTTCCGTGGTGGTGCAGTGGCTAAGACCCCAAGCTCCCAATGCAGCAGGCCTAGGTTCAATCCCTGGTCAGGGAACTAGATCCCACAAGCCACAGTTAAGACCTGGCACAGCCAAATAAATAAGTATTTTAAAGAACTGAAAGAAATGATAAAATAGAAAGTATGTAGCAGAGAAATGAAGCCAAAAATGTTCATGGCTCATTTATAACAGGAGATGAAAAAGGTTGAGGGGAAAAAACTATAAAGATGCAGGAATACTCATCCTACTTCTCCATTTTATCCATTCTTTCAGAGTTAAAGACAAGTCTAATAAGGAAAAAAAAGTATTATTTATTCTGAATTTTCCCAACTATATTGGATAGCTTAATATAAGGGCAATCATGGCAAAGATTTTCTATCATTTCAGTACTTCAATTAAGACACATCAGAAACTTGATAACTGACCTTGGCTTTTTTGGAAGTCAATCATGTCTGCTGAAGACAGTTCATCATCACTAGATGTTCCTTCTTCATGAGTACAATTCCCAGAAAGAACCCTTGCTTGTCTTCTTCGTGCCCTGTATTTTGCAATAAACCAAAAATAAAATATGAAAATAAATGCTTTAAAACAAAAAGTAAAAGTCATCATTACTTAAAATGCCCAGAAATAAACAATCATACTTTCACACAATTTTATATTAATATTTTTGATATTTTAACTTCATTAATCTGAACTGATTCTCTCTCTTATTCTTGTTAGACACTCCCATAATTTGGAAAAAGGAGTAACAATGTATTTAGGACTAGCTTCCTATGAGACAGTCCCAACCTGATAAATACCACTTTATACATTCCTTCTAACTAATTCAAATACATAAGTGTGTCTTTAAACCATGGGGTAGAGGACTGTTTAACTAAATTTTGGTTTTACACCATTCTCACAGATTAATATGCCAGGTTATAGGCATTTATACTATATGATTAACTATATTTAAACTATGAAAAATACTTGCTCAGTGATGCTTTAAGTCTTTAGTTACCTTCGAGATTCAGCCTCTTCTAAAATCCACTGAGTTTTTTCATCCATAGCCAAGCTTTTATTTATTGATGTCTCAGGTTTGCCTGTTAATGAATAAAATTGATTTTATACTGTAAATTCTAAAAAGAAATACAGTGAAACATTTTGAAAACAAAAGTTATATTTTAGGTATGTATACATATTTGTATATATAAACATCCATACATAGACTATGCTTAAATTGCATATTTCATCATGCAATGAAATTGCAATGTTAACTCTCTACCACAATATTAATAGGTATTGAGTTTGCTAATCTAATAAAATGTACCTTGTCTGGTGAATATAGTTCAGCACTCAAGAACAGTAACAAAAATAAAGTTTCTTTCCCTTGTATTCTTTTTCAGCAGTTTTCACCATTTTTTTTTTCCTGTCCCTATGGTCAAATTCTAGAAACACATTACCAATACGTCATTCATATTATCTCCTATTTTAGCATATACTGCAACTTATGGCCAACTAAATGTCATATATTTGAGTCATTCTGATTTTGCTTTTATCATCTACTTGATGTTGTGGTCTCATTTCTTTCACTATACCCTGACAGCACCTTAATCAAAGGAAGACATCTCTGCAAATACAAAATCAGTGTGAGAATTAAAGGGCTGCATCCAATTCTTTATTAATATAATGAGATCTTATAGACGATTCTATACTGAAACCCACCAGAATTTCTTTAACTTCCACAATCAATCTGTGGAAAATTTATAAAGTTAGGCTTCTGACACAGTCTATATGTTTATGTCGTCATCTCAAAATAATCATTAAATGGTCATATAAATATTTTCTTTCAAACACTAAGTGATTAGAAGTCATAATTTTAATTTTTTTAGATTTGGACTTAATTTAAGACATTTTGAAGCCCAGATTTTAAAATGGTTTGGGAATTTTAGAAGAGGGTAGGTGAAAGGTCAGTGGGAAAATACACAATAAACATTTTTTATATAGTAATAGAAATATTTTTATCTTTTAGCTAACAATTTAGCTTAATGAAGAAAAAATCACATTGAACATGAAAAACACTAACATGATAACTGTTGTAAATACGCTGATTCATGTTTTAATTCATCTTGCCTGCGTTTCATAAAGATCATGGCTTGTTTTAAAAGGAGTGCGTGCATGGCTGATTCTATTTCTTGGATGCTGATAATCTGAAATACATACATAAGTAACATTTTGTGGGTGGTCATTAAATGATTATAAAAAATAATTATATATAAGCACATTATATGCTCAAATTTCATATAACAGAAACATTTTTAACACTATCACATTTCAATTAAATGAACATTGTGAGGAATAGACATAGCTTCCAATACTTATAATACTAATAAAACCAGGAAATAAACATTGTACCAAAACAGCTATAAATATCATAAATAATAAAACCTAACTTGGCTGGAGTCAGAAACATGGATAAAAGTGGCTAGAAAAGAAAAATTCTTTTTTGAGATAGAAGAGAAGGAAATGATGACTTAGTATATATAAAACAAAAACAGTGTGATATGATACCTCACTGTAGTTTTGATACACATTTCTCTACTAGCAATGACATCAGATGTTTTAAAATTTTTATGTTAATCATTGTTTTATACATACCAAGTCCTTAAATTGGGGTCTTGAGTTGTCCTTTTCTTAAAGTAGACTAATCACTTTAAAAATACACTCTACTTTCTTCATTACTTTTAATTTACTTTTAAAAGATTACCAGATTAGTTTCTCCCCTATTGTTACACTGGTTACAAAGGTCAACAACAAAAAGTCTACATATAGCAAATACTGGAGAGGCTGTGGAGAAAAGGGAACCCTCCTACACTGTTGCTGGGTGTATAAGCTGGTGCAGCTACTATGAAAAACAATATGGTGGCTCCTTAAAAAACTAGAGTTTCCATATGATCCTGAAAAAACTAGAGTTTCCATATATGCCACTCTTGGGCATATATCTGGAGAAAACTCTAATTCAGATACATGGCATCCCAATGTTCATAGCAACATTATTTACAAGAGCCAAGACATGGAAGCAACCTAAATGTCCCTGAATGATGCCTGGATAAGGATGATGTGCTGTATAGATGTATACACACACACACACTAGAATACAACCCAGCCATAAAATAATAATGCCATTTGCAGCAGCAGGGATACACCTAGAGACAATAATACTAAATGAAGTTAAGTCAGAAAGAGAAAGACAAATATATTATGATATTACTTATCTGTGGAATATAAAATATGATAAAAATCAATCTATGGGGAGGAATAAACCAGGAGTCTGAGAATAGCAGATACAAACTACTATATACAAAAAAGCAACCAGATCCTACTATACACCACAGGGAACTATATTCAACATCCTGAAATACACCATAATGGAAAAGAATATGAAAAGAACATACACATATATAACTGAATCACTTTGCTATATACCAGGAACTAACACAACATTGTAAATCAACTATACTTCAGTTAAAATTTAAAAGAAAAAAACAAAAAGCACACCTAATATCAAAAAAGGACTTCCTGGGTAGCACAGCAGTAACAATCTGCCAGCCAAGCAGGAGATGTGGGTTTGATCCCTGAGTCAAGAAGATCCCCTGGAGAATGAAACGGCAGCCCACTCCAGTATTCTTGCCTGGGAAATCCCATGGACAGAGAAGCCTGGCAGGCTTCATGGGGTCAAAAAGGAGTTGGACACAACTTAGTGACTAAACAACAACAACAAATATCAAAAAACCATCTCAACAAAATCAAAAGACAAAACAAATTGGAATGTATACCTACATCAAATAGGATAAAGCACTAAAATTTTTAAGCAATAGAAAGCTGTTCATCATATACTGGGAAAAAGGAAAAAAACCCACAAAAACAAACCCACGGTATGAACAAGAAGATAGCAGGGTAAAGGACACAAATAATTCACTACAAGAAAACTGTATGTGTTAAGAAAACAAATGACTTGTGAGATCAAAATAAATACATAAAAACTAAATACACTAGAAACTGATAAAACTTTTCTGAAGGATAATTTAGTAATGTTTCATAAGCCTTAATGTATTTAGACACTTTGACTTAGTAATTCAATTTCTAGAACTTTTCTTAAACAGACAGAATTTTAAAAATTTATATTGCTATTTCAGTCAGTTCAGTTCAGTTGCTGAGTCATGTCCGACTCTTTGTGACCCCATGGACTGCAGCCTGCCAGGCTTCCCTGTACATCACCACCTCCCGGAGCTTGCTCAAACTCTTGTCCATTGAATCAGTGATGCCATACAACCATCTCATCCTCTGTCATCCCCGTCTCCTCCTGCCTTCAATCTTACCCAACATCAGGGTCTTTTCTAATGAGTAAGCTGTTCGCATCAGGTGGCCAAAGCACTGGAGCTTCAGCTTCATCATCAGTCCTTCCAGTGAATTTTCAGGACTGATTTCCTTTAGGACTGACTGGTTTGATCTCCTTGCAGTACAAGGGACTCTCAAGAGTCCTCTCCAACACAATTAAAAAGCATCAATTCTTTGTATTTAGTTTTCTTTATGGTCCAACTCTCACATCCATACATGATTACTGGAAAAACCACAGCTTTGACTAGACAGACCTTTGTCAGCAAAGTAATGTCTCTGCTTTTTGATATGTTGTCTAATCTGTCATAGCTTTTCTTCCAAGGAGCAAGTGTCTTCTAAATTCATGGCTGCGGTCACCATTTGCAGTGAGTATTGAGTCCAAGAAAATAAAGTCTATCACTGTTTCCATTGTTTCCCCATCTATTTGCCATGAAGTGATAGGACTGGATACCATGATCTTCATACTTTGAATGTTGAGTTTTAAGCCAGGTTTTTCATTCTCCTCTTTCACCTTCATCAAGAGGCTCTTTAGTTCCTCTTTCTGCCATAAGGGGAGTGTCATCTGCGTATTTGAGGTTATTGATATTTCTCCTGGCAATCTTGATTCCAGCTTGTGTTTCATCCAGCCTGGCATTTTGCATGATATACTCTACATATAAGTTAAATAAACAGGGTGACAATACACAACCTTGACGTACTCCTTTTCCAATTTGTAACTAGTCTGTTGTTCCATGTTCAGTTCTAACTGTTGCTTCCTGACCTGCATACAGATTTCTCAGAAGGCAGGTCAGGTGGTCTGGTATTCCCATCTCTTGAAGAATTTTCCACAGTATGTTGTGATCCACAGTCAAAGGCTTTAGCATAGTCAATCAAGCAGAAGTAGATGTTTTTCTGTAACTCTCTTGCTTTTTCTATGATCCAGTGGATGTTAGCAATTTGATCTCTGGTTCCTCTGCCTTTTCTAAATCCAGCTTGAACATCTGGAAATTCTCGGTTCATGTACTACTGAAGCCTCACTTGGAGAATATTGAGCATTTCTTTACTAGCGTGTGAGATGAGTGCAATTGTGTGGTAGTTTGAACATTCTTTGGCATTGCCTTTCTTTGGGCTTGGAATGAAAATTGACCTTTTCCAGTCCTGTATCCATACTGAGTTTTCCAAATTTGTTTACATATTCAGTGCAGCACTTTCACAGCATCATCTTTTAGGATTTGAAATAGCTCAACTGGAATTCCATTACCTCCACTAGCTTTGTTTGTAGTGACGCTTCCTAAGACCCACTTGACTTCGCATTCCAGGATGTCTGGCTCTAGGTGAGTGACCACACCACTGTGGTTATCTGGGTCATTAAGATCTTTTTTATATAGTTCTTTTGTGTATTCTTGCCACCTCTTCTTAATATCTTCTGCTTCTTTAGGTCCATATCGTTTCTGTCCTTTATTGTGCCCATCTTTGCATGAAATGTTCCTTTGATATAGCTAATTTTCTTGAAGAGATTTCTAGTCTTTCTCATTCTATTGTTTTCCTCTATTTCTTTGCACTGATCACTGAAGAAGGCTTTCTTATCTCTCCCTGCTATTCTTTGAAACTCTGCATTCAGATGGGTATATCTTTCCTTTTCTCCTTTGCCTTTAGCTTCTCTTCTTTTCACAGCTATTTGTAAGCCCTCTTCAGACAACCTTTTTGCCTTTTTGCATTTTTTTTTCTTGGGGATGGTCTTGATCACTGCCTCCTGTACAATGTAATGAACCTCTGTCCATATTTCTTCTATTTGCATGTAAATATTGCTATTTACATGTTCCAAAATGATTACAAAAACACCTAACTGTCCAACATTAAGGGAATACCTAATATTCCACTATCCCCACTCCAGTACTCTTGCCTGGAAAATCCCATGGATGGAAGAGCCTGGTAGGCTGCAGTCCATGTTAAGGGTCGGACACGACTGAGCGACTTCACTTTCACTTTTCACTTTCATGCATTGGAGAAGGAAATGGCAACCCACTCCAGTGTCTTGCCTGGAGAATTCCAGGGACGGGGGAGCCTGGTGGGCTGCCGTCTATGGGGTCGCACAGAGTCGGACAGGACTGAAGTGACTTAGCAGTAGCAGTACATCAAAAATAGGTAGGAAGAATACTAGATGAAGTACCTAGTTATGGGATTTAAACTAAAAAAAAAAAAAAAAAAAAAATCACATGGTAAGGGAATTTCTGTATAAAAAGGAAATGATTCAGTATTTATAGACACATACCTTTTCATTAAGACAGTCAATTAAATTTTCCACATAAATTTTCATGCTTTTATAGAATTTAAAACTTAGAGTTTGATTTGATGAATTCTCTAGGTTCTGGATGGTACTCTTTGAGCTCTTGATATCTTGTATATATTTTTCATATTCTCTTAGATGTGAGCGGTGAGTGTCCTGTAGTAATGTTAATCTAAATAAATAGAAAATAAACATAAAAATTGCTTTATATTACAAATGTATTTCTATTATAGTAAGTAGCAGTCTAATGGGAGAAAGCAATGGCACCCCACTACAGTACTCTTGCCTGGAAAATCCCATGGACGGGGGAGCCTGGTAGGCTGCAGTCCATGGGGTCGCTAGGAGTCGGACACGACTGAGCGACTTCACTTTCACTTTTCACTTTCATGCATTGGAGAAGGAAATGGCAACCCACTCCAGTGTTCTTGCCTGGAGAATCCCAGGGACAGGATTCCCACCTGGGAATTCGCACCAGGGCTGCCGTCTATGGGGTCGCACAGAGTCAGACACGACTGACATGACTTAGCAGCAGCAGCAGTCTAATGAAAATTTTTTCAGAGCTACCTTATAAAGACCACCAAGGAAACTGACAATCATATAAACCTGGGTTTATAAGACCTGTGGAGCAAAGGAAAATTCCACGATAAGAGAGGCTTCAAAGGGAAAGGTAGCATAGGACATGGAGAGATTTTTAGGTGCTACAGCTAATCTCAGGGTCGTCTTAGAGGACAAGTTAGTGTGGATCGATCAGAATTTGTAAACTAGGTGACCTGCTACAATAATCGTGCAAAGTCTCTTCAGTCATGTCCCACTCTGTGACCCTAGGGACTGTAGCCTTCCAGGCTCCTCTGTCCATGAGATTCTCCAGGCAACAGTACTGGACTGGGATGCAATGCCCTCCTCCTCCATACGTGTACTTACTTTATATAGGCAGTAACAGTCTTTCTTTTGCAATGTTTCAAAGGGTCGGGTATGTGCGGAGTCTGAGGTGGTCCAGTCTTCCAATCTTGATGAGCATCTCTGGACCTTTAATCTTGCCTCAGGTGGTTTCACTGCTTGCATTTCTCTTCAAGCTGTTGTTCAGGACATTGCTCTTTTTTTACACTTCGGGTCTCCTGCCTTGAAGAGATGTAAGGGAACTGCACACAACCTAGTCTTGATTAGACAAGGCTACGTGAGTACAGGATCTAGTTGGTCCAGTCTCCTAATCTTGACGAGCTTCTCTGGACCTTTAATCTTGCCTAGGGTGGTTTCATTGCTGTTCCTCCTTTGTTTAGCAACTGTACTGCCATTTGGAACAGAGAGAGGGTCATGGAAACTAGAGTCTAGCCTATAATAAATGATGGGGGAAAAAAAAAAAGGCCTCAATACCTAGGAGCTCCGCAGGACCCTGCTAGGCTCAACACCTCCTTTTCTTTGATACTCCTCTATCTTGAGGACCACTGAATCCTTCCCATTTCTCTTCAAGCTGCTGCTCAGGACACTGCTTTTTCACACTTTCAGGAGCATCGGGTCTCCTGCTTTGAAGAGATGTAAAGGAGCTTCCAGGCAAGGCGGAGACCTTGTCCCATTTCAGGTGAGTTTTCCAGCACAGCTTCACAAGCGACGTCTTAATAATGTCCTTGTTGTTACTGTTGTTCAGTTGCTCCATGTCTGACTCTTTTCGACCCCATGGACTGCAGCACTCCAGACTTCCCTGTCCTTCACCATCTCCTGGAGCTTGTTCAAACTCACATCTATTGAACTGGTGATGCCATCCAACCATCTTATCCTCTGTCATTCCCTTCCCCTGCCTTCAATCTTGCCCAGCATCAGGGTCTTTTCCAATGATTTGGATCTTTGCATCAGACGGCCAAAGTATTGGAGCTTCAGCTTCAACATCAGACCTTCCAATGAATACTCAGGATTGATTTCCTTTAGGACTGACTGGTTTGATCTCCGTGCAGTCCAAGGGACTCTCAAGAGTCTTCTCCAACATCACAGTTCAAAAGCAATCAATTCTTCAGTGCTCAGCCTTCTCTATAGTCCAACTCTCACATCCACACAAGACTATTGGGAAAGCCATAGCTTTGACTAGATGGACCTTTGTTGGCAATGTAATGTCTCTGCTTTTGAATATGCTGTCTAGGTTGGTCATAGCTTTTCTTCCAAAGTGCAAATGTCTTTCAATTTCATGGCTGCAGTCCCCATCTGCAGTGATTTTGGAGCCCAAGAAAATAAAGTCTATCACTGTTTCCATTGTTTCCCCATCTATTTGCCATGAAGAGATGGGACCGGATGCCATGATCTTCATTTTTTGAATGTTGAGTTTTAAGCCAGATTTTTCACTCTCCTCTTTCACCTTTATCAAGAGGCTCTTTAGCTCCTCTTCGCTTTTTGCCATAAGGGTGGTATCATCTGCATATCAGAGGTTATTGATATTTCTCCTGGCAATTCTGATTCCAGCTTGTGTTTCATCCAGTACAGCATTTTGCATGATGTGCTCTGCATATAAGTTAAATAAGGAGGGTGACAATATACAGCCTTGATGTACTCCTTTCCCAATTTAGAACCAGTCTGTTGTTCCATGTCCAGTTCTAACTGTTGCTTCTTCACTTGCATACAGATTTCTCAGGAAGCAGGTATGGTGGTCTGGTATTCCCATCTCTTGAAGAATTTTCCAGTTTGTTGTGATCCACACAGTCAAAGGCTTTAGCATAGTCAATCAAGCAGAAGAGGATGTTTTTTCTGGAACTCTCTTGCTTTTTCTGTGACCCAGTGGAAGTTTGCAATTTGATCTCTGGTTCCTCTGTCTTTTCTAAATCCAGCTTGAACATGTGGATGTTCTCAGTTCATGTACTATTGAAGACTCACTTGGAGAATATTGAGCATTACTTTGCTAGCGTGTGAGATGAGTGCAATTTGGTGGTAGTTTGAATATTCAACCTTCTTAATCATATTCTTAAGAAGGGTTTTTTTGTAATTTGTGATCCTTTAGTGGTCTTATATTTGAAACACAAGAGTCCATGTGGAATTACTGTTAGATCAATCTGTGGTACTCCTTAGAATATAGGTATCTGTTAGTTAGTGTTAGTCATTCAGTCGTGTCCGACTCTTTGGGACTCCATGGACTGTAGCCTCTGTCCATGGAATTCTCTAAGCAAGAATACTGGAGTGGGTAAGCCATTGCCTTCTGCAGGGGATCTTCCCAACCCAGGAGCTGGTATTAAAGCCATTTGAGCATGCTATGATTTGGTATGAATTTTTTTGTTTTGTGACCTATATTTGACACTGTGAGTACATTAGAATTAGAGAATTAACTACTAATGAAATAAATTCATAATATTTGGACCTGAATCAAACAATTAAAAAAATTAAACTTTTGCTAATCTCCTTATGGGCTTCACTGGTGGCTCAGTGGTACAGAATGCGCCTGCCAATACAGGAGATACAGGTTCGATCTCCAGGCAAGATCCCCTGGAGATGGAAATGGCAGTATTCTTGCCTTGCAAATCCCATGGACAGAGGATCCTGGCACATCAGGCTTAGCTGCCCTATGACATGTGTAATCTTCCCAGACCAGGAATTGAATCTGTGTCCCCTACATTGGCAAGGTGTACTCTTAACCACTGGACCACCAGGGAACTCCAAGAGATAACTATTAATAGCAACAGATAATGGTTAGCTAGGCTTTAGAAATGTATTTGTACTAAGAACCTTAAAAACATAACCTAACTTTTGTTGCAGTTAACCTTCCCTGGAAATTTATATTAAGAAATAATATTACATTATATATGGAATTTAGAAAGATGGTAACCATAACCCTGTGTATGAGACAGCAAAAGAGACACTGATGTATAGAACAGACTTATGGACTCTGTGGGAGAGGGAGAGGGTGGGAAGATTTGGGAGAATGGCATTGAAGCATGTATAATATCATGTATGAAATGAGTCGCCAGTCCAGGTTCGATGCATGATACTGGATGCTTGGGGCTGGTGCACCGGGACGATCCAGAAGGATGGTATGGGAAGGGAGGAGGGAGGAGGGTTCAGGATGGGGAACACATGTATACCTGTGGCGGGTTCATTTCGATATTTGGCAAAACTAACACAATATTGTAAAGTTTAAAAATAAAATTTAAAAAAAAAGAAGAAATAATATTACAGTTTAAATGACTTATAGGAACAAAATGTTCATTATCTGTCACATTATTTATAATAGACAAATTTAGAAATCAAAACATCTAACATAGAAATGCAATATACCAACTATATGGATTAACAAAATATTACTATATGCTTATAATTTTTTACTGTAGTAAAAAGCATGTGACTTACAATCTTAACCATTTTAAAGTACATTACAGTAGTATTAACTATATGCACACTGCTGTATAACAGATCTTTAGAACTCTTTCATCCTGCAGAAGTGAAATTCTATACTCATTGATCAACAACTTTCCATTCCACTCCCCTCCACGTGGGGCAACCACCATTCTACTTCTGGTTTCTAAGAGTCTGACTACTTTGTTTGTGTGCTTAGTTGCTGAGTCCTGTCTGACTCTTTGTGAACCCACTGACTATAGCCTGCCAGGCTCCTATGTCCATGGAATTTTCTAGGCAAGAATACTGGAGTGGGTTGCCATTTCCTACTCTAGGAGATCTTATTGACCCAGGAATTGAAGTGGTGTCTCTTGCATCTCCTAAACTGGCAAGTGGATTCTTCACCACTGCAACACATCATACAGAGTTTCCCAAATGGCTCAAGTAGTAACGAATCCACCTGCCAATGGAGGAACTGCAGGAGATGTGGGTTCAGTCCTTGGGTTGAGAAGATCCCCTAGAGTGAGGTTATGTTCTGTAATTCTCTAATCATTAGTGATGTTGAACATCTCTTCATGTTCCTTCACCACTTGTATGTCTTCGAGGAAGGTTTATTCCAATCCTTTGACCATCTTTCTGTTGGGTAGTTTGTTGTTGAATTATATGAGCTACTTACATATTTTGGGTATTAACCGCTTATCATATACACAGTTTGCAAATATCTTCTCTCATTCTGTTGGCTACCTTTTCACTTTGTTTATTATTTCCTTGCTATGCAGAAACTAGTTTCATATAGTCCCAACTGTCTATTTTTGCTTTTATTGCTTGTATTTTTTCTTTCCTGGGTCCTTTGAGATTCCATATGTATTGGTGTTGGAAAAGACTCTTGAGAGTCCCTAGGACTGCAAGGAGATCCAACCAGTTAATCCTAAAGAAAATTAGTCCTGAACATTCATTGGAAGGAATGATGCTGAAGCTGAAGCTCCAATACTCTGGCCACCTCATGCAAAAAACCAACTCATAGGAAAAGACCCTGATGCTGGGAAAGACTGAAAGCAAGAGGAAAAGGGGACAACAGAGGATGAGATGGTTGGATGGCATCACAGACTTAATGGACATTAATTTGAGTAGGCTCTGGGAGTTGGTAATGGACAGGGAAGCCTGGAGTGCTGTAGACCATGGGGTCGACTGAGCAGCTGAACTGACCTGAATCTATTTTAGGATTTTTCCCCCTATTTCTGCAAAAAATGGATTGGGATTTTGATAGAGAATGCATTACATCTATAGATTGCTTTGGGTAATATGGACATTTTAACTGTATTAAATTTTCTAAACCATGATCATGGATACCTTTACATTAATTTATGTCTTCAATTTCTTTCAGCAATATTTTGTAATTTCTGGTGTATAAAACTTGCACCCCTTGACTAATTCCTAAGTTATATTCTTTTTAATGCTTTTGTAAATGTTTTCTAAATATATATTTTTGGACTTTTCATTGTTAGTGCACAGAAACAACTGATTTTCATCCTGCAATTTTGCTAGATTTATTAGCTCTAACAGGGTTTGTGTTTGTTTCTTTGTGTTAAATGCAGTCTTTAGGTTTTCCCATGTGTAAGATCATGTTATCTGTGAACAGAGATAATTTTACTTCTTGCTCTCCTATTTTGATGTCTTTTTATTTTTATTCTCACCTGAATTCTCTGGCTAGGGCTTGCAATACTTTGTTGAATACAAGAGACAAGAACAGGCATCCTTGCCTTGCTCCTGACCCTACAGGGAAAACTGTTTTCCATGACTAAATATGATATTAGCTGTCCATTACTCCTGCTGCCAAGTCGCTTCAGTCGTGTCCGACTCTCTGCGACCCCATAGACAGCAGCCCACCAGGCTCCCCCATCCCTGGGATTCTCCAGGCAAGAACACTGGAGTGGGTTGCCATTTCCTTTTCCAATGCATGAAGATGAAAAGTGAAAGTGAAGTCACTTAGTCGTGTCCGACTCTTAGTGACCCCATGGACTGCAGCCCACCAGGCTCCTCTGTCCATGGGATTTTCCAGGCAAGAGTACTGGAGTGGGGTACCATCGCATTACTCCTATATGGTCTTTATTATGTTGAAGTATTAACAATTTCTCATAAAAGCATGCTTAACATCGTCAAAGGCTTTTCTTGTAATCAGCTGAGATGATCGTGTGGTTTTCACCATTCATTCTGTTTATATAGTGTATCACACTGATTTTCTTATGAAACACCCTCATATTCCAGGAATAAATCTCACTTGGTCATGGCGTATAATCCTCTTAACTTACATTTGCAAGTATTTTATTGTGGATTTTTACATCAATATTCATCAAGATACTGGTTTACTAATTTCCTTTTCTTATACTATCTTTGGGATTTTGGGATCAGAGTAATGCTGACCTCAGAGAATGAGCTTGGGAATGTTATTTCCTCTTCAGGTTTTTGTAAGAGTTTGAGAAGGAATGGTGTTAATTCATCATTAAATGTTTGGTAGAATTAGCCAGTGAGGCCATCTCACACATATATATGTATATAACTGCTATACTGTCCCAATGAATTGATCCTTTTATATTATACAATGGCTTTTATAGTCTCGTGTAGTTTTTAAGTTAAAATTCTTTTCTCCAAGTAATGCCACTCCTGGTCTCTTTTGTTTACTGTTTGCATGGAATCTTTTTTGCAAGACTTTCACTTTCATTCCATATACACCCTTAAGCCTAAGTGAGACTCTTGCAGATGGTATACAGTTGTATCTTGCCTTTTTTTTTTTTTTTTTTGGCTTGGGTGGCTTGTGGGACATTAGTTTCCTGACCAAGGATTGAACATGGGCCCTAACCACTAGACTGCCCGGGAATTGCTGGATCTTGCTTTTCTTTTCAACCCATTCAGCCACTGTACATCTTTTGATTATAGAATTTAATCCATTTATATTTAAAGTAATTACTGATATGGAAGGACTTATGATTGCCATTTTAAAATTGCTTTTTGTCTTATAGTTATTTTGTCCCACTTCCTCTCTTGCTGCCTTGGGTTTTGTTATTTTATTTTTTTAGTGATGTGTTCTGGGTCATTTTCATTTTCCACTGCATATCTTCTATAGGTATTTCTTTTATGTTTACCATGGGGTTTACAAAAAATACTGCAATTCCAGTAATCTCTTTTAAACTGAAAACATCTTAACTTCAATCTCATATGAAAACTTTATTCCTTTACATCTCCCCTGCCACCTCTTGTTATTGATACCACAAATTACATTAAACATTTTTGTATGTATTAACATAATATCATAATCATTTTTGTGTTTTTACCTTTTAAATTCAATTTCTGAATTAAAAGTGATTGCCATACCACGCTCACAGTATTACAGGATTCTGCCTTTACCAGAGAACTCTGTATTTTTATATGCCTCATGCTACTGTACAGTATCCTTTCAATCAACTTGAAGGATCTCTTTCATCAATTTTTGTAAGGCAGGTCTAGTGGTGATGAACTCCCTCAGCTTTGTTTATCTGAGGTCTTTATTTCTCCTTCATGAAGGATAGTTTTGTAGATACAGTAATCTCTGTTGGCAGTTTCCTTCTTTCATACTTTGAATATATCTTCCTACTCTCTTCTGGCCTGTTAACAGAGGAGACCTTTGTTGAGAAGCCTCCTGGTAATGTTATGGGACTCCCCTGGACATGACAAGGTCCTTTTGTTTTGTCACTTAATTCTTTCTTTGTATCTAGAAAGTTTGTCTCAGTGTAAGCCTCCTTGGGTTAATCCTTGTTGGAGTCCGTTAGCTTTTGAAATTGAATCCCCATTTCCTTCTTCAGGCTGGTAAGTCTTTGGGCATTATATCTTCAGATAAGCTCTCTGTCCCATTCTGCTCCTCTTCTCCTTCTTGGATTCCCATAAAGTATATGATATTCTGCTTGATAGCATCAGGTAAATCTCTTATGCTTTTTTCACTTTTCTTCATTCTTTTTTCCTTTTTGTTACTCTAACTTGGTAATTTCAAATGACTATTCTTTGAGGTCATCACTTGTTTCTTCTGCTTGACAGAGTCTGCTTTGGATCCCCTTTAGTGAATTTTTCAGTTCAGTTATTGTATTTTCAGCTCCAGAACCTCTGGTTCTTTTACAGTTTCCATCTCTGTTGGTATTCCAACCTTGTTCATGTATCATCTCCCTGATTTCTTTAGTTGTCTGTGCTCTCTTATGGCACATTAAGCTTAAGAGGATCATTTTGAATTCTCTGTCAGGTAATTCATAGGCCTCTGTTTCTTTTGGTTCTGGAAATTAATTTTGGTCCTCTAACTGGGCCAGGTTTCCTTGCTTCTTCACATGTCTGGTTATCTTTATGTTGTACTTTGTGTATTTGAAAATGCACGTAAGGGCAGTTTCCCCCCTATTTGAAACTGTATCCCTTAAGTGCATTTCAATTAGCCTGGATAAAGATTCCCAATGGTGTTGTGTGAGGAAGACTGTCTTCTTAAACCTTTCATGGGGGATGATTCTCCTCAGGGTTTCTAGAGATTTCCTAATTACAGACATTTGTGGGTTTTTCAGGATTTTATAGTCTCTTGGTCCCCCTGGTGTTTGTAGTACTTAAAGCTTTCTGGCTCTGTAACAGGCTTCTTAGCTCATTCGTGTCCTCTGTGGTCCTCAGGCATTTAATGTATGATTGTTCTCCAACAGTGCTCTGAGACAGATAAGAGAGAGACAGAGACAAGTCCTTTCGGCAGTAGCTCTAGAATATAGAATGTATGTTCTGCTCTTTTCCTTCCAAAGGAAAAGCTAGGAGTCCGGTTTTTTTCTCTCCATTGAAAGCGGTGCTGGCTTGCTAGAATGGCTAGACGCAGTTGGAATGAAATGGCTTTTCTCACCCATTACAATGTGGCTGGGCTTTGAGCTTCCCTGGGATACTACAACTTCCTGATTTCTGGGGTACTCATAAATGTTTTTTGGATAGTATGCTGTTGTTCAGTTGATATCTCTATGGGGCAATGAGGTCTGGGGCTTCTAACTCTGCCATCTTGCTGCCATAACTTCCAGCATATTATTTTTTTAAATTAAGGGCTATTTAACAATGTAGATAAATGCAGATTAAAAATAGTAAGTTAAAAAAAGCAGGATTTTATATTATTTATTGATTTTAACTACATGATATATCTATTATAAACACTGAAAGACATATACAAAAAAGGATCAGTTATGTTAGTGTAGTAACATAGGTGATGCTAATTTTTCCTATAACTCTTTAATATTATCATTTAATAATTAATAGAATATATATTTATATTTATGGCTGTGTCAGGTCTGAGCTGTGGCTCACAGGCTCAGTAGTTGCCCTGCATGTGGGATCTTAGTTCCCTGACCAGGGACTGAACCCAAGTTCTCTATACTGCAAGGCAGATTTTAAACCACTGGATCACCAAAGGAAGTCTCAATTAAAAATATTATAGTGCTAATTTTTTCACTACTAAATGTCTATAACAAATGTAAATTTTAAAATTAATATTACTTACCTAGTATTTAGTTTCTTCTTTATAATTTCTAAACTTACTGGTGGAAATGAAATGGAAGCATCAAACTTCTTCACTGTTTGAGATTCATGGCTGTAAGAAAGATCTATGTCTTGTCCCTAAAAATAATATGAAAATTTGTGTTGTTTTCAACATTCATTAGTCCTCCAAATATTAATACCATGAAAGCAGACTGGATACACTAATGTCTCACCAGCTTAAAATGCCTCTGACATTTTTTATGGTTGTAATAAAATGTTTTTAAAATTATCACACAGTTTTAAAATTTAGAACTGTAAACTTACATGCAAGAGGCAAATTATAAAATCTCATTTTTCACAAAAGCTTGGTTTTCAGTGTTTTTAAAGCTAGTTCTATTTATGATCTAATATACTCTCAAATGGAGAAGGCAATGGCACCCCACTCCAGTACTCTTGCCTAGAAAATCCCATGGACAGAGGAGCCTAGTGGTCTGCAGTCCATGGGGTCACTAAGAGTTGGACATGACTGAGCGACTTCACTTTCACTTTTCACTTTCATGCATTGGAGGAAGAAATGGCAACCCACTCCAGTGTTCTTGCCTAGAGAATCCCAGGGATGGAGGAGCCTGGTGGCCTGCCATCTATGGGGTCACATAGAGTCGGACACGAGTGAAGTGACTTAGCAGTACCAGCAGCAGCATACTCTCAAAAAAAAAAAAAAAAAAATACCAGAGGCTTCAATCAAGATGGTAGAATAGAAATATAAGTAAAATGAAGACACAGAAGAACCACTCTCAATTAAAAGATCAAGAGAATTGCCTTAAAAGAACAATCATTGAAACAGACCTCTTCAGTCTAATAAACACTGATTTCAAAAAGGAGATAATGAAAATACTGAAGGAGTTAAGAAAGGCTGTCAAATGAAATACAGACTACTCTAAAAAGGAACTAGAAACTAGAAAGAGGAGCTGAGAAAAATTAGAAAACTCACTTGCCAAAATGAAAGCTGAGCTAAAGGCAATATAAATAGAAAATGAATAATGCAGAACACACAAATGTTCTAGAAGATGGAATAATGGAAATCACCCAATCAGAGCAACAGATAGAAAACCAAATGAAGAAAATGAAAGCAATGTGAGAATTATGGGATAATATAAAGAATGCCAATCTATGCATAACTGGAAAAAGGAAGAAAGGGAAAAGGGGATAGAAAATGCATTTCAAGAAATTTGGATGAAAACTTCCCAAACGTAAACAAGGAAACAGATATCTAGGTATAGGAAGCACAGTAGTCACTTCAATCGTGTCTGACTCTTTGGAACACCACAAAATGTACCCTGCCAGGCTCCTCTGTCCATGGAATTCTCCAGGCAAGAACACTGGAATGGGTCACCATGTCCTCCTCCAGGGAATCTTCCTAACCCAGGGATCTGCATCTCCTGCATTGCAGACAGATTCTTTACCCACTGAGCCACCTGGGAAGCCCATAAGAAGCACATGGTCTCAGACAAGATGAACTCAAGCAGACATACAGTAAGACATATTATCATTAAAGTGGCAAAAGTTAAAGAGAGGATTCTAAAGGCTGCATGAGAAAAATGAAGAGTTAATTACAAGGGAACTCTCATAAGGCTATTAACTGATTTCCCTATAGAAAACATTGCAGGCTAGAAGGGAGTGGCAAAATATATTCAAAGTCCAGAAAGGAAAAAAATACTCAACCTAGCATACTCTACACATCAAGATTATCACTGAGAACAGGAGAAAGAGAATTTCTCAGAGAAAAAACTAAAAGAATAACAGCAATATTAATCTATCCTAGCAAAGAAGGAATAATCTATAGAAAAGAGAAAAAAGAGAAAATCCAAAATAGAAAGGAAATCACTTAAATGAGCCAGTATACATATTAAATTAAATTTCACAAAAACATTTTTTATGAAAGCAATGATAAACAAAATGAACAGCAAAAGCATAAACATGAAGATGTAGAAGAGGACATCAAAATCATAAAATGCTGAGTTGGAATGTAAAAATATGTAGATTTTTAAATTTTAGAATGTGTTTGAGGACATATGACTATCAGCCTAAAGGAAGTAGATATAGTAATGGGTTAACATACTTGAAAACAGTGTGGGTAACCACAAGTTGGGCTTCCCTTGTGGCTCAGCTGGTAAAGAATCCGCCTGCAATGCGGGAAACCTTGGTTCGATCGCTGAGTTGGGAAGATCCCCTGGAAAAGGGAAAGGCTACCCACTCCAGTATTCTGGCCTGGAGAATTCCATGGACTGTACAGTCCATGGAGTTGCAAAGAGTCGGACATGACTGAGTGTAAAACCACAAATTTGAAACATACAACAGAGTCACAAAAATCAGTAAGAACAGAACACAAGCATAACACAAAAGAAATCATCAAGCCACAAAAGGAAAAAAAATAAAGAACAAATACAAAATCAACTGGAAAATAAGGATAAAGTGGTAATAAATATGTATCTATTAATAATTACCTTCACTGCCAATGGAGTAAATGCTGCAATCAAAAGACATTGAGTGGCAGATAAGATTAAAAAACAAGAGCCCACAATATGCTACCTACAAGAGGCCCACTTTAGGGTGAACAACACACAGACTGAAAGTGAGCGGATGGAAAAAGATATCTCATGCAAACAGAAATAATAATAAGAAAACATGGGTAGCAGTAATGGACTTTAAAACAAAGGTCATAAAGAAAGATAAAGAAGGACACTATATAATGATGAAAAAATCAACATAAGAAGAGTGTATTACATTCAACATATATGCACCCAATATAAGAGTACCTGATTACACAGAACAAATACAGACATAAAGGGAGAAATGGACAGGAATACAATAGTAAGAGACTTTAATACCCTACTCATATCAATGGATAGGTCTTTTAGACAGAAAATCAATAAGGCAACTGAAATCCTAAATGATACACTAGAACATTTAGACTTAATTGATATTTTCAGGACATTATATATATATATATATAAAAGCAATATACATTCAAGTGCACATGTAACATTCTCTGTGGTTGACCACATATTGGGGCACAAAAGAAGGCTCAACAAATTTAAGAGTACAGAAATTTTTGAAGCAGCTTTTCTGACCACAACAGCATGAAACTGAAATTAACCACAGAAATAGAAATGACAAAACAAACAAAAAACTCAATTACCTGGAGCCTAAAGAACTTGCCTCAAAAACAAAAAACAAACAAAAAAAAAACCCAATGGGTCAATTATGAAAGCAAAGAAGAAATTAAAAGATACCTTAAGAAAAATGACAATGAAAAGATAACCATATAAAAATCTATAGGATGTAGTAAAAGTAGTTCACTTAGAGGGCAGTTCATAGTGATACAGGCCTTCCTCAAGAAACAAGAAAAATCTCAAATAAAAAATCTAACACCTAAAAGAATTAGAAAAAGGAGAAAAAAATAAAACTCAAAGTCAGAAGAAGGAAGAAAATAATAACGATCAGAGAGGAAATAAAGTAGGGATTAAAAATAATAGAAATCGATAAAAACAAGGGCTGTTTCTTTGAAAGAATAAATAAGACTGACAAACCTCTAGCCAGTCTCACCAAGAAGAAAAGAGAGAGGAATCACATAAACAAAGTGAGATATGAAAGTGGAGAAATCACAGCTGATATTGCAGAAATACAAAAAAACTACAAGAAAACACTATGAACAATTATATACTGACAAATAACAACCTGGAAGAAATGGACAAATTTCTACAAACATAACAGCTCACCAGAATTGAATCAAGAAGAAACAACATACTTTGAAAAGACCAATCACTTGAAGTGAAATAGAATGTGCAATTAAAAAAAAACATAAAACCTCCCTACAAACAAGAGCCCAGGACCTAATAGCTCCCAGGCAAATTCTATCAAACATACAAAAAAGAACTCATACTGATCCCTCTCAAAATCTTCCAAAAGACTGTAAAGGAGGGAGCACTCCCAAGGACATTCTATGAAGCCACTATTACCCTGATACCAAAACCACATAAAGATACTATAAAAAAAGAAAATTACAGGCCAGTATCTTTGATGAATGTAGATGCAAAAGTCCTAATAAAATACTAGCAGCATGAATCTAACAACACATAAAAAAGATCATATACCATGACCAAGTTGGATTCATCCCAGGATCACAGGGATGGCTCAACATGCACAAATCAATCAATGAATGTGCGAGTTGGTGATGGACAGGGAGGCCTGGCGTGCTGCAATTCATGGGGTCGCAAAGAGTCGGACACGGCTGAGTGACTGAACTGAACTGAACCACATTTGACACAGAAAAGACAAAACTACATGATCTTCTCAGATGTAGGAAAAGCATTTAACAAAATTCAACATTCATGATACAAACTCTTAAGAAACTGGGTACGGAGGGAACATACTACAGTGTAATAAAAGCTACAAACCTACAGCCAACATAATACTCAGCAGTGAAAAATGGAAAGACTTCCTAGTAAAATCTAAATCAAGACAAGGATGCCTACTCTCACCTCTTCTATTCAACACAGTACTGGAAGTACTAGCCACAGCAATCAGACAAGAAAAACAAATAGAGGGCATCCAGATTAGAAGCGAAGAGGAAAAGCTGTCATTTGAAAATGTAACATGATACATAGAAAACCGTTACAACCCACACAAAAACTATTATAACTGTTAAACAAATTCACGAACTAGCCAGGATACAAGATTAACACACAGAAATTTGTTGCATTTTTTTTTTACACTAACAAGGAACTATCAGAAAGAGAAAGAATAAAAATAATCCCTTTTAAAATCACATAATACTTAGAAATAAACCTCACCAAGGAGGTAAAAGACTTACATGCTGAGAACTATAAAACATTAATAAAGGAAACTGAAGATGATTTTAAGAAATGGAAGACATCCCACACTCTTGAGTTGGAAGAATTAACATTGCTAAAATGTCCATACTACTCAAAGCAATCTATAGATTTAATGTGATCCCTATCAAATTACCTATAACATTTTTCACAAAACTAGAACAAATAATCCATATGAAACCACAGAATTGCCAAAGCAATTCTGAGGAAAACAAGCAAAGCTATAGGCATGACACTCCCAAACTTCAGACAATCCTATAAAACTATAGCAATTAAAACAGTGTGATACTGGCACAAAAAGAGACATGTGGATCAATGTAAAATAACTAAGAAATCCACACAACTATGGCCAACTGGTCTTCGACAAAGGAGGCAAGAATGCAACAATGGAGAAAAGAATTTCTTCAGCAAGTGGTGTTGGAAAAGTTGGACAGCCACATGTAATTTAACAAAGTAAGAACATACCCTTACTCCATACACAAAAAATAAATTCAAAATGCTTTAGAGACTTAAATGTAAGACATGATATCAGAAAACTCTTAGAAGAGAACATAGGCAAAACATTCTCTGACATAAATTGTACAGATATTTTCTTACGTCAAAGCAAATTAGAAATAGAAGCAAAAATAAATAAGTAGCACCCAATCAAGCTTATAAGCTTTTGTACAACAAAGGAAACCATAAACAAAATGAAGACAGCCTATGGTGTGGAAGAAAATATTGGGTTCGCCAAACATGAAAAAACCAGAACAAAGTTTTTGAACAACCCAATATTTGCCAATGATCCAACTGACAGGGAGATTCCAAAATCTACAAACAGCTCATACAACTCAGTAACAATAACAACAAAAACAACCCAATCAAAAGATGGGTAGAAGATCTACATAGACATTTTTCTAAAAGACACACAGCCAAGAGGCACATGAAAAAATGCTCAACACTGCTAACCATTGTAAGAATACAAATCAAAACTACAATGAGGTACTGCCTCACACCAGTCAGCATGTTGTTCTTCAGTCACTAGCAGACTCTTTGTAACCCCATGGACTGCAGCATGCCAGCCTCCTCTGCCAGAGCTTGCTCAAATTCATGTCCATCGAGTCAGTGATAGTATCTAACCATCTTACCCTCTGCCGCCCCCTTCTCCTTTTGCCTTCAATCTTTTCCAACATCATGGTCCTTTCCAATGAGTCAGCTCTTCACATCAGGGAGCCCAAGAAATGGAGCTTGAGATTCAGCATCAGTCCTTCTATTGAATATTCAGGATTGATGTCCTTTAGGATTGACTGGTTTGAGCTCTTTGTAGTCCAAGGGACACTCACGAGTCTTCTCCAGCACCACAATTCGAAAACATCAATTCTTTGGTGCTCAGCCTTCTTTATGGTCCAACTCTCAAATCTGTACATGACTACATGTACATGACCACCAGTCAGAACAGCCATCATTAAAAAGTATACACATAACAAATGCAGGAGAGGGTGTAGAGAATGTACACTGTTCTTGGGAATGTAAATTAGTACAGCTACTATGGTCAGTAGTATATGGAGGTTCCTCAAAAAACAAAAACTAAAGCTGCTATATGATCTTGCAATCCTACTCCTGGGCATATATCCAAAGATAAATATAATTCAAAAAGATACACGCACCCCAACATTGACCACAACACTATTTACAATAGCCAAGACATGGAAACAACCTTAATGTCCACTGACAGATAAGTGGATAAAGATGAAATGGTACATATATATTAATACAACAGACTACTACTCAGCCATAAAAAAGAACGAAATAATGTCATTTGCAGCAACATGAATGGACCTAGAGATTATCATACAAAGTGAAGGAAGTCAGAAAGAGAAAGACAAATACCATATGATATCACTTAAATGCTGGGTCTAAAATTTGACACAAATGAAGTTTTACCTATGAAACAGAAACAGACTCACAGATATAAAGAACATACTTGTGCTTGCCAAGGCAGGGGAGGTGGGGAAGGGACGGATTGGGACTTTTGAAATATCAGATTCAGATGAAACTTATGTATAGAATAGATAATCAAGAAGGTCCTAATCTATAGCCCAGGGAACTATATTCAATATCCTGTGATAAATCATAATGGAAAAGAATATGAAAAAAGAATGTATATATGTATATACATATAACTGAGTCACTTTGCTATACAGTAGAAATTACAATATTATAAATAAGATATACTTCAATAAAGTAAATTAAGAACAGCAACAAACCAAATATTTGTTTTTTCATGATAGAAGTTGCCATCTAACTCCAGGTGAGTGAAAGGATAGCAAATAGAAGTCTGCTGGTGGGTTTGTAGGTAAAGCTTTTCATTTTAAGCCACCATTATTTGGGTTTTCTGTTACTTGCAAAAGAATGCATTCCTAGGTAATACATGTTGTAACACAGTATATTTCACATTACAAAGAAAGAAAAACAACCAAAAACATCTCTGATCAAAAGAAAGGGAAAAAAAAGGAAGAAAAAACCAAGCAAATATTTCTGTTCTTATTAGTAGTAGTGAAAAAAATAATTCAGACTGCAAATAACTGGAAAACAGAATGGCTCAGAGACTTCTAAATTACAACTGAAAGCTTACTTTTACTTAGCTTTTTAGTGTTAATAACATGAAGATTGTAAAATATTTTCTTGCTTAAAAGAGCAAACCAAATTTCAAAGCACTCCTACTCAAAAGATTAAAAATAAAGTTTTTAATAATTAAAAAATTTTTTTAATTAAAATAATTATAATTTTGAGCCTTATAGCCACCTGCTCAGATAGGTAACACTATCATTCCCACTTTATCATTCCCATTTTGTTGTTGAGAAAACAGATTTAGAAAAATGAAATAATTTTCTCAGAGTATACAAATATTTATTGAGCTCTCACCATATTAGGCACTATGGGATATAATACTGAAAAAAATAGTTAATAATTCTTGACTTCATGGAGAGTGTATTTTAGTGGTAAAGTCAGAACCCAAATCCAGGACATTTGACCCCAAGTGTAATGCTTTCTGTTGTTAGTTTTGTTTTAACCCTATTTATGTGTCTGAATGTCACATTTAGGCATCTAACATACTTATAACTGTAAAATTAAAAGTAAAAAAGATATAGTTGCCTCAAGGGGCTTATAATATATGGAAAGCATTTATAATCTAGTGGGAAAAGAACATGATGTACATGGTATAGTGGGCTGAATGATGGCCTCCCAAAGTTAGGTCTATGTCCTAACCCCTGGAACCTCTGAATATAACTGTGTTTGGAAATGAGAGTCTCTGGGGTTGTAATTAAGTGAAGAATATCAAGATGAGATCACCTTGGATTATCCAAGCAGGCCCTAAATCTGATGACACATATCCTTATAAGAGACACATTAAGCAGAGGCACAGAGAAAGCCATGTAAAGGAGGTGGAGACAGAAATTATGTGGTCACAAAGCAAGGAATACCTGGAGCTAATAGAATTTAGACAAAGCAAGAACGAATTCTCCACTGAGAGATTCGAGGCAATCCCTAACAAAATGCCAGACTTTCCAGTGGGTAAAGAATCTACTTTTAATGCAGGAGACATAGGACATGGGTTCGATCCCTGGAGCAGGGCATGGCAACCCACTCTGGTATTCTTGCCTGGAGACTCCCATGGACAGAGGAGCCTGGTGGGCTACAGTCCATAGGGTTGCAAAGATTCAGACATGACTAAAGCGACTGATCACGCACACCAAAATACCAATGAAATTTTTCATGGAATAAGAACAAATAATCCTAACATTTATATGAAACCACAGAAGACCTTGAAATAGCCAAAGAAATCTTGAGGAAGAACAAAGCTAGAGATATCAAGCTCCCAGATTTCAAACTACAGTAATCAAAACAACATATTACTGGAACAAAAAGAGACACATAAATCAATGGAACAGAACAGATAGCACAGGAGTAAACACATGCTCATATGGTCAGTTAATCTATAACAAAGAAGGCAAGAACATACAGTGAGGAAAAGACAGTGGTGGTGGTTTAGTCGCTAAGTTGTTCCCAGCTCTTGTGACTCCATGAAGTGTAGCCCACCAGGCTCATCTCTCCATGGGATTTCCCAGGCAAGAATACTGGAGTGGGTATCCATTTCCTTCTCCAGGAAAAAAGACAGCCTCTTCAATAAAATGGTGCTAGGAAAACTGGACAGCTACATTTTTGCAAAAGAATGAAATTGGACCACCTTCTTACACTACTTACAAAAATCATTTCTGAAACCATAAAACTCCTAGAAGAAAACATAAATGATATGCTCTTTGACATCAATCTCGGCAATATTTTTTTGGCTATGTCTTCTCGGGCAAGGGCAATAAAAGCAAAGATAAACAAATGGAACTACAAACTAAAAACATTTTGGGTAGTAAAGGAAATCATCAACAAAAAGGCACCCTATTGAATGCGAGGAGATATCTGCATATGATATATTTAAAAAATAGTTAATATCCAAATTATATTAAGAACTCATACACCTCAATAAAAAAAAAAAACCTGATCAAAAAATCCACAGAGGATTGGAAAAGATATTTCTTCAATGAAGAGTTAAAATGGCCAAGAGACACATGAAAAGATACTGAACATCACTTCTCATCAAGGAAATGCAAATCGATACCACAATAAGACACTTCACACCTATTAAAACAGTTATTATCAAAAAGACAACAAATGGGACTTCCCTGGTGGTCCAATGATTAAGAGGCTGCCTTCCAATACAAGGGAAGTGGGTATGATCCCTGGTTGGGGAACTAAGATCCCACACACTGCAGGGAAACTAAGCCTGTGTGCCACAACTAATGAGCCTGCGTGCTCTGGAGCCTGCACACCATGACTAGAGAAAAGTCCGGGCATGCCACAACTAACACCTGACATAGCCACGTACATAACAAGGAAGTGTTGGCAAGGGTGTAGAAAAAAGGGATCCCTTGTGCATTGTTCATGGGACGTACATCGGTACAGCAACCAGGGAAAACACCACGGAGATTCCTCAACGTGTGAAAAAAAAGAACTACCATATCATCCAGCAATTTCACTCTAGGTAATTACCTGAAGAAAATAAAAACATTAATGTGAAAAGTTCTATGCAACCCTATGCTCACTGAAGCATTATTCACAGTTGCCAAGATAAGGAAGCAACGTAAGTGTCCACTGACATGCAAATAGATAAAGAATATGTGGTGTGTGTGTATGTGCGTGTGTGCGCACATGCACGCACTTTGTGGTTCAGTTGTGTCCGACTCTTTGCGACCCTCTGGACTCTAGCCCACCAGCCTATTCTGTCCATGGGATTTCTTCTCATGCAGGAAATACTGGAGTGGGTTGCCATTTCCTTCTCCAGGGGATCTTCCTGACCCATGGATCAAACCCACATCTACTGTGTCTCCTGCACTGCAGGTAGATTCTTTACCCAATGAGCCACTGGATAAGTCTCATATATACATGTGTGTGTGTGTGTGTGTGGGTGTGGGTGTGTACACACAATGGAATATTATTCAGCCATAGAAAAGAATGACATCATGCCATTTGTCACAACATGGATGGACATACAAGGTATTATGCTAAGTGTAACAAGACAAAGACAATCTCTTGGATCTCACTTATATGTGGAATGTAATAAACAAAACAAAACAGACAACTGATAGATACAAAGAACACCCTGGTGGTTGCCCAAGGGGAGGGGGAAATAAGTGAAGTGGATTAAGAGGTTCAAACTTCCAGTTATAAAATAAATAAGTCACAGGGATGTAACACAGTGTTCCCCAATCTTTTTGGCACCATAGATGTTGTGGAAAACAATTTTTCCACAGATCAGGAGTGTGGGGGATAGTTTCAGGATGATTCAAGCATATTACATTTGTTGTGCACTTTATTCCTAATTTAATGCTGCCACTGATCTGATAGAAGGTATTAGTATTAGTTCATGGCCCAGAGGCTGGGGATCCCTGATGTAATATACAGCTTAAGGAACATAGTCAATTACGCTGTAATAATTTTGCATGGTGAAAGATGGCTACTAGACTTATCATGGTGATTTATTCATCATGTATTTAAAAGTCAATCACTGTTTTGTACACCTGAAACTAACAAAATACTGTATGTCAATTCTACTTCAATTTAAAAAAGAAAAAAAAAGAAAAAGGGGGAAAAAAGAATTCTTCCCCAGGGGCTTCAAAAGGAGCACAGTCCTACCAATACCTTGAACTGAGCCTTCTAGCCTCAACAACTGAGAGAGAATAAACGTTGTTTTAAGCCATCAAGTTTGTGGTAATTTGTTACCACAAATACATATGGAACGAAACTAATACATATGGTATAAAAAATTACTACCTTTGTGATTTTAACAGCTTTCCTCATCTGCTGCTGCTCCCAAATATCTTGAGTTTTTTCATCTTGACTATCATCACTTGTTTCTTCATTTCTAGTTGCTAGAAAAAAAAAGTTGAAGTATAAATATTCCATATTTTTCCATTCTAATTAAAGTAAAGTGAAAAGTTGCAGTTGTGTCAACTCTTTGCAACACCATGGACTGTAACCTGCCAGGCTCCTCTGTCCATGGAATTCTCCAAGCAAGAATACTGGAGTGGGTTCCCTTTTCCAGGGGATCTTCCAACCCAGGGATCAAACCCTGGATTGGATTGTAGGCAGATTCCTTACTGTCTGAGCCATTCTAATAGGAGCAGCAATCAGCAATTCAGGAGCTTATAAGTGGCTTAGCAGTACTTTTTATGTGTTAAATTCTTCTTCCCAATACCTAATTCTGGGAGGAAGGCACTATCAGTATCCTCTCTCTATAAACAAAGAAATTTAGATAGCAGGAGGTTATATAACATAGTCCTATATCAAAGGACTGTGTTGAAACCAGGCCTTGATTCGAGTAATTTGACTTCAAAATCTGCACTTATCATCACACTGTCTCACTGAAAACACGGTGGTCTCACTTATGAAAAAGCTTGGGAAAAAATGAAACACTTGGTTTCATCAGTTCAGTTCAGTTCAGTTGCTCAGTCGTGTCTGACTCTGCGACCCCATGAATTGCAGCACGCCAGGCCTCCCTGTCCATCACCAACTCCCGGAATTCACTCAAACTCACATCCATCGAGTCGGTGATGCCATCCAGCCATCTCATCCTCTGTTGTCCCCTTCTCCTCCTGCCCTCAATCCCTCCCAGCATCAGAGTCTTTTCCAATGAGTCAACTCTTTGCATGAGGTGGCCAAAGTACTGGAGTTTCAGCTTTAGCATCATTCCTTCCAAAGAACACCTAGGACTGACCTCCTTTAGAATGGACTGGTTGTATCTCCTTGCAGTCCACGGGATTCTCAAGAGTCTTCTCCAACATCAGAGATTCTCAGTTATGCCTGAGAATCTAAATATGTATCAAAAATAATTTCTGGGTTAATAGGAACCAAAATACCATTCAGAAATGGTATTATCTGAAGTGACAAAAATCTGGTAAAATATTCCTCTTAATAAATGAAAAATGTGAAAATATTCTTTGAGACCTAATGATTGTTGGTTGAGGAAAACTTTTTACTAGAGCAGGGAAGATTTTAATATATGACACCTAAAATCCCTATAGATGCTTCCATGTTAAAAAATCTTATAAAGGTGACAATGGAAATCTTCAATATCAAAAATATTTTATCAAAAACTCTACAAATTTTTTAATCTGTCAAGAATGATCAAGTGGAGATCAGATAACAGTAAGCATTATTGCACCCTTTGATAATATTTTGATACAGACATGTAAAATATTTTAGAAGCCATGATGTCAGTGATATTGGTATAAAACATTTTAGAATAGGAGAAGCTACATTATGTTTTTATGGATATACTTACCATAATATATTCTACTTAAAAATGCCTTAATATTCAAATACTATAAATAAATTAAATACGTACTTGTTTCTTCAGCCATTCTTTGTCTAAGTGTTTGAGGCTTTGGGGTAAATGGCATTATATCTTTAAAATCATCAGGCTCACTTTCAGAATCTTCACTGTTTTTCTTCATACCAGAGTTGGTGAAGGTATGTTTTACATCCAAAGAAATATAGTCTTCTTGGGCCCTGGCCAATTTGCATTTTCTGTAGGTTGCTTGCATAACAGCTGCATCAGGGATATTTACTGAAAGGAACAAAGAGGAGGACATTGAAAACAAAATACCAAAAGAAAGAAATATTCCTCATAATTAAAGGAAAAAAGCACCATTTTTCCAATTTTTTCATTATTTTGATATAACTAAAAGATTCAAAATCTGCATCAATAATGGAAGATATTTCGGCAGAGGTTAAATATAACATAAAGAAATGAAGCAAATCTCGAAGCATCAGAAAATAAACTGAAACAACTCCAATTAATCTTTTATGTTTCTTATTCATCACATGTTGTTGCTGACTTTTTGTTGAGGGCTAGCTACTTCTCCTTTCCAGAAATTCTGAGATTACCCAGGTAGGGATGTGGAGAGGACTGAGCATGGAGTTACTCGTGGAGTGTGGAGAGCAGAATGACGGGTGGGAGAGCCGTCTGACATAAAGTACAAGGGACAGCCTACTGTGACCTGCCCCTAGACACTGGGCATCCAGGCACACAGGGAGTGAGAGACTGAAACCCAGTACACACTCAGATCAGGCTCAAGGGCCTGCGGTAATCCTCACATAAACAAATATAAGTGAAAAAGTATAAAAAAAATAATCAGGTTATTTACCAGGATTAAAATATTTAAAGGACATCTTTTAATAAAACCTTATTTTACTTTTTATTTTATTCATTACAAACTTTATTGATATCGACTCTTTCAACTCAAAACAAGTTTCTTCATGCATGAGCTAAGTTATCTCTACACTCAGGAAACAAATGGTTTCCTAAGGTAAACAAAATGGAAAGGGAAATAATCATTTCTAATACTTCAAAATATTAACAGGAATACCAAGTCACTGAGTAAAATTTTCTAACTTTTCTCACAAATTAGTCCAAATTCTTTGAGAAATAAAAGGATCGTATAACTGGAGATATAGAAATATTCTATTTTTTAATAAATTATTTTAATTGGAGGATAACTGCTTTACAACACTGTGATGGTTTTCGCCATACATCAACATGAATCAGCCATGGGTATACATGTGTCCCCCCCATCCAGAAGCCCCTTGCCTTATCCCTCTGGGTTCTCCCAGAGTACTGGCTTTGGGTACTCTGTTTCATGCATTGAACTTGCAGTGGTCATCTGTTTTACATAGGATAATATACATGTTTCAATATCATTCTCTCAAATCATCCCACCCTCGCCTTCTCCCACTTAGTCTAAAAGTCTCTTCTTTATATCTGTGTCTTTTTTGCTGCCTTGAATATAGGATTGTCATTAACTGTCATCCCAAATTCCATACATATGTGCTGATATACAGTATTTGTGTTTCTCCTTCTGACTTACTTCATTTTGTATAACAGGCTCCGGTTTCATCCACCTCATTAGAATTGACTCAAATGTGTTCCTTTTTATAGCTGAGAAATATTCCATTGTACCACAACTTACTTATCCATTCATTTGCCAATCGACATCTAGGTTGCTTCCATGTCCTAGTTATTGTGCTAGTTAATGTCCTAGTTCATCGCAGTAATAGTGCTGCAATGAACATTGGGGTACAATGTGTCTCTTTAAATTCTGGTTTCCTTGGTGTGTATGCCCAGCAATGGGACTGCTAGGTTGTATGGCAGTTCTATTCCCAGGTTTTTAAGGAATCTTCACACTGTTCTCCATAGTGGCTATATGAGTTTGCATTCCCACCAACAGTGTAAGAGAGTTCCCTTTTCTCCACACCCTCTCCAGCATTTATTGTTTGTAAACTTTTTGATGACAGCCATTCTGAAAGGCATGAGATGACACCTCATTGTGGTTTTGATTTGCATTTCTCTAATAATGAGTGATGTTGAACATCTTTTCATATGTTTACCTGCCATCTGTAGAGTCCTTGAACTACAAGGAGATCAAATGAGTCAATCCTAAAGGAAATCAGTGCTGAATATACATTGGAAGGACTGATGCTGAAGCTCCAATACTTTGGGCATGTGATGCAAAGAAGTGACTAATGGAAAAAGACCCCGAGGCTGGGAAAGATTGAAGGCAGGAGAAGAAGGGGATGACAGAGGATGAGATGGTTGGATGGCATCACCAACTCACTGGACATGAATCTGAGCAAGCTCCAGGAGTTGGTGATGGACAGGGAAGCTTGGCGTGCTACGGTCCATGGGGTCGCAAAGCATTGGACATGACTGAGTGATTGAACTGAACTGATGTCTTCTTTGGTGAAAAGTCTGTTTAGTTCTTTTGCTCACTTTTTTGATTGGGTTGCTTGTTTTTCTGGTATTGAGCTGCATGAGCTGCTTATGTATTTTGGAGATGAATTCTTTGTCAGTTGTTTCATTTGCTATTATTTTCTCCCATTCTGAAGGCTATCTTTTCAACTTGCTTATAGTTTCCTTCATTGTGCAAAAGCTTTTAAGTTTAATTAGTCCCATTTATTTTTGTTTTTATTTCCATTACTCTGGGAGGTGGGTCATAGAGGATCTTGCTGTGATTTATGTCAGAGTGTTTTGTCTATGTTTTCCTCTACGAGTTTTATAGTTTCTGGTCTTATATTTAGATCTTTAATCCATTTTGAGTTTATTTTTGTGTACGGTGTTAGAAAGTATTCTAGTTTCATTCTTTTACAAGTGGTTGACCAGTTTTCCCAGCACCACGTATTGAAGAGACTATCTTTTCTCCATTGTATATTTTTGCCTCCTTCATCAAAGACAAGGTGTCCATAAGTGCGTGGATTTATATCTGGGCTTTCTATTTTGTTCCACTGATCTATATTTTTTTCTTTGTGCCAGTCCATACTCTCTTGATGACTGTAGCTTTGTGGTATAGTCTGAAGTCAGGGAGGTTGATTGCTCCAGTTTCATTCTTCCTTCTCAAGATTGCTTTGGCTATTCAAGGTTTTTTGTGTTTCCATACATTGTGAGATTATTTGTTCTAGTTCTGTGAAAAATACCATTGGTAGTTTGATGAGATTGCATTGAATCTATAGATTGCTTTGGGTAGTATACTCATTTTCACTATATTGATTCTTCCAATCCATGAACATGGTATGTTTTTCAATCTATCTGTGTAATCTTTGATTTCTTTCATCAGTGTTTTATAGTTTTCTATATACAGGTGTTTTGTTTCTGTAGGTAAATTTATTCCTAAGTATTTTATTCTTTTCAATGCAATGGTGAATGGGATTGTTTCTTCAATTTCTCTTCCTGATTTTTCATTGTTGGTGTATAGGAATGCGAGGGATTTCTGTGTATTAATTTTATATCCTTCAACATTACTATATTCATTGATTAGTTCTAGTAATTTTCTGGTGGCATCTTTAGGGTTTTCTATGTAGAGGATCATGTCATCTGCAAACAGTGAGAGTTTCACTTCTTTTCCAATCTGGATTCCTTTTATTTCTTTTTCTTCTGATTGCTGTGACTAGGCCTTCCAAAACTATGTCAAATAGTAGTGATGAGAGTGGGCACCATTGTCTTGTTCCTGATTTTACAGGAAATACTTTCAACTTTTCACCATTGAGGATAATGTTTGCTGTGGGTTTGTTGTATATGGCTTTTATTATATTGAGGCATGTTCCTTCTATACCTGCTTTCTGGAGAGTTTTCATCATAAATGGATACTGAATTTTGTCAAAGGCTTTTTCTCCATCTATTGACATAATCATATGGTTTTTATCTTTCAATCTGTTAATATGGTATAACACATTGATTGATTTGTGAATATTGAAGAATCCTGGCATCCCTGGAATAAAACCCACTTGGTCATGATGAAAAACACTCTAATTTTTAAAACAGAGAAACAGTTCTTAGAAATTACAGAATATACTTGACACCAGAACTAAGAAGATCATGAAGTGGTTGTTTAATTATGAAGCAGTCAGTGGTGAACACTAGAAACCAACATGCTCATTAAAAACAAGGAGAAGCAAATCAAGTGACTTACTTGACTAGAATTTTTTGTAAAATAGTACCAGGAAAATGATGCAGGTGTCTCTTCAACTTCTCAAAACACTCAGGATAATGTTAGCATTTCCTGACGTTGGCTACACATTAGAACCACCTGGAAAGGTTGATAATCTGATAACTAGGCTCCCATCAAAAATATGGGATCTAAATTCAGTTGATCTGAGGCAAAGTTGAGCAACAGTATGTTTTACAGCTCCCTCAGTTCAGTCACTCAGTTGTGTCCGACTCTTTGTGACCAGACTCTTTGCAACATGAACTGCAGCACGTCAGGCTTCCCTGTCCATCAGCAACTCCTGGAGCTTGCTCAAACTCATGTTCATCAAGTCAGTGATGCCATCCAATCATCTCATCCTCTGTCATCCCCTTCTCCTCCTGCCTTCAAACTGCCCCAATCTTTAGAGTTCCCAGGGAATTTTAATGTGCTACCAGGCTTCAGCAATACGTGAACTGTGAACTTCCAGATGTTCAAGCTGGTTTTAGAAAAGGCAGAGGAACCAGAGACCAAATTGCCCACATTTGCTGGATCACTGAAAAAGCAACAGAGTCTCAGAAAAATATCTATTTCTGTTTTATTGACTATGCCAAAGCCTTTGACTGTGTGGATCACAATAAACTGTGGAAAATTTTGAAACAGATGGGAATACCAGACCACCTGACCTGCCTCTTGAGAAACCTATATGCAGGTCAGGAAGCAACAGTTAGAACTGGACATGGAACAACAGACTGGTTCCAAATAGGAAAAGGAGTATGTCAAGGCTGTATATTGTCACCCTGCTCATTTAACTTATATGCAGAGTATATCATGAGAAACGCTGGGCTGGAGGAAGCACAAGCTGGAATCAAGACTGCCGGGAAAAATATCAATAACCTCAGATATGCAAATGACACCACCCTTATGGCAGAAAGTGAAGAGGAACTAAAGAGCCTCTTGATGAAAGTGAAAGAGGAGAGTGAAAAAGTTGGCTTAAAGCTCAACATTAAGAAAACTAAGATCATGGCATCCAGTCCCATCATTTCATGGCAAATAGATTGGGAAACAGTGGAAACAGTGGCTGACTTTATTTTGGGGGGCTCCAAAATCACTGCAGATGGTGACTGCAGCCATGAAATTAAAAGATGCTTACTCCTTGGAAGGAAAGGAGTTACCTAGACAGCATATAAAAAGCAGAGACATTACTTTGTCAACAAAGGTCCACCCAGTCAAGGCTATGGTTTTTCCAGTGGTCATGTATGGATGTGAGAGTTGGACTATAAAGAAAGCTGAGCGCAAAAGAACCGATGTTTTTGAATTGTGGTATTGGAGAAGACTCTTGAGAGTTCCTTGGACTGCAAGGAGATCCAACCAGTCCATCCTAAAGGAAATCAGTCCTGGGTGTTCATTGGAAGAACTGATGTTGAAGCTGAAACTCCAATATTTTGGCCATCTTATGCGAAGAGCTGACTCATTTGAAAAGACTCTGATGTTGGGATAGATTGAAGGCAGGAGGAAAAGGGGACGACAGAGGATGAGATAGTTGAATGGCATCACTGACTCAATGGACATGAGTTTGGGTAAACTCTGGGAGTTGGTGATGAACAGGGAGGCCCGGCGTGCTGCGGTTCATGTGGTCTCAAAGAGTCAGACATGACTGAGTGACTGAACTGAACTGAACCAGGGTTATGATGATACACTTAGGTTCAAGTGCATGAATACAGAAACAAAAACACTTGAACTGGAAGTGATTCACCTATCAGTCTCTCCCCCGGTGGCTCCGATGGTAAAGAATCTGCATGCAATGCAGGAGACCAGGGTTTGATCCCTGGGTTAGGAAGATTCCCTTGGAGAAGAAAATGGCAACCCACTCCAGTATTCTTGCCTGGAGAACCCCATGGACAGAGAAGCCTGGCAGGTTACAGTCCATGGAATTGCAAAGAGGTAAACACGACTGAGTGACTAACACTTTCACCTACCGGTGACTTGATGGGGTTTAATCAATAAATCACAAGCAGTGGACTAAATAGTCAGAAAACTAGTGTTACATAAAGCTAATCCTCTCTCAAGCTACAATAAAGAAATAAAAGCTCAAGGAAGACTCTTCCATCCTGTCCTGTCTATAACTAACACCTAGCTCAAGGGTTCCCACATAGCAGATGCTGTTCAGACATAAGATGAATTAATAATGTTAGTATATTGCTTTATAATAATAAAAACATATTTTTACAGATTTATAACTCATAAATAATTTTCATATATATCATCTGACCTAAAAAGTAGTGGTTAGGAGGGTGATCAAGATGGCAGAGTAGGAGCTCATCTCTCCCCACAAACACATCAAATACACATCTACAAGTGGAACAATTCTCACAGAAAACCAACTGGAAACTAGAAAATCTACACAACCAAAGCTGCAAGAAAGATCTCCCTGTAACTGGGTAGGAGAGGAAGAAAAGGGGGCATTATGACAAGACCCATGTTCTTGGGAGAGACATATAAGAGAGAAGGTCCACACTGTCAGACTCTTGTCTGGGGAGTACCCCTGCCAGCTGAGAAATCTGTTGGGACAGAGAGAGGGGCTGGAGAAGCCTAGACTTTATTTGAGTGCAGGCATGCTGACTTGCTAACAGTAAGGGTGAAAAGGAACTAGTTGCTGATGGCTGCTCCCCCACTGTTCTTCCCAAGCCTCACCTTACTTCCCAATCAGAAGCACGCACCAAGTAGGGCCACAAATACAAATACGCTAAGTGCAAATAGAACATGGGAGAGAACACCAGTTACTTCTGTGGAGACAGTCTTGAGGGTCTGGGCTGTAGTCCTGGCTGAATCACATAGCCCATTGTTAATGTACACATGGAAGGGGTGGCTTCTGTATCATCTGAGCCACCAGAGAAGCTCCTGAATACCCTATCTGGCAAGATTATCATTTAGAATAGAAGATAAAGAATTTCTCAGACAAGTAAAAACTATAAGAATTCAGTATTACTAAACCTACCCTAAAAGAAATATTGAAATGTCTCTAAATAAGAGAGAAACAAGAATCTATAGGAAAGGGAAAATCACAATGGGATGCCAAATACATAAGAGGATTGCTGCTGCTGCTAGGTCGCTTCAGTCGTATCCGACTCTGTGCGACCCCAGAGACGGCAGCCCACCAGGCTCCCCAGTCCCTGGGATTCGCCAGGCAAGAACACTGGAGTGGATTGCCATTTCCTTCTCCAATCGTGAAAGTGAAAAGTGAAAGTAAAGTCGCTCAGTCGCGGCCAACTCTCAGCAACCCCGTGGACTGCAGCCTACCAGGCTCCTCCATCCATGGATTGTCCAGGCAAGAGTGGGTTGCCATTGCCTTCTCCATAAGAGGATTGAAGATCACTTAAATAATCTATGTACTTCATAGATTAAAAAATATTCTTGTAAAAGCAATTATAACTACAATGAACAGCAAAAGAATAAGCATGAAGATGTAAAATATGAGATCAAAATTTTAAATGTGGGGGAAGGAACTATAAAAATGTAAATTTTTTACAACATATTTGACTTGTATGCCTATCACTTTAAAGCAAGTTGATATAGTTATGGGTCAACATATCAATATTTGAACCCCACAGTAATCACAAATTAAAAACACAGAATAGATTCATAAAAACTAAAAAAGGAAGGAACTCAAGCAAAATACAAAAGAAAACATCACACCACAAAAGGAAAAACAAAAAGAAGAAACAGAAAACAAGTACAAAAACAACTGGAAAACAAGGTTTAAGATGGCAACAAATACATACTACCAGTAATTTTACTTTCAAAGTCAATGGACTAAATGCTCCAAATAAAGAGTGGCAGGCTGCATAAAAAAACAAGAACCTAAAATACACTATCTGTCAGAGACTCACTTCAGCGTGCAGAACACACACAGATAGAAAATGAGGAGATGGAAAAAGATATGCAAATGATGAGAAAGTGGTAGTAGCAATACTCATATCAGACAAAACAGACTTTAAAATAAAGGCTATAAAGAAAGACAAAGGGCACTGTGTAATTATAAAGAAATCAATACTAGAAGAGGATTTACACTCATTAACATATATACACCCTATCTAGGATCACCTAAACATATAAAGCAAATACTATTAGGTTGGTACAAAAGTTAACTGAGCAGTTTTGGATCATGAATTTTAAATCATTATAACTAGGCTCAAACATATCTTTATTAAACAAAATAGGCACCTGTCTCAGTCAACACATTTTTGCCAATCAGAAATACGTTTATTTATTCCTGTAGTATAGAAATCCATGCTTTGGGATTCAGTAAGCTCTGGGAAAGCATTTTCTGCCTCCTGCTGGGTGTGGAAGCATTTTTCCTGCAAAAAGTTGTTGAGATGCTTGAAGAAGTGGTAGTCAGTTGGTGAGAGGTCAGATCAATATGGCAGATGAGGCAAAATTTTGTAGCCCAATTTGTTCAACTTTTGAAGTATCGATTATGCATTGTAGTCAGGAGTTTTCATGGAGAAGAACTGGGCCCATTCTGTTGACCAATGTCAGCTGCAGGCACTGCAGCTTTTTAGTTCAGCTTACAATTTGCTGAGCATACTTCTCAGATGTAATGGTTTCGCTGGGACTCAGAAAGCCAGAGTGGTCAAACGGAGAGCAGACCACCAAACAATGACCATGACCTTTTTTTGATGCAAGTTTGACTTTGGGAAGTGCTCTGGAGCTTCTTCTCAGTCCAACCCACTGAGCTGGTCACTACCAGTTTTTTTTTTTTTTATAAAATCCACTTTATGTTGCACATCACAGTCTGAGAAATGGTTTGCTGTTGTTATGCAGAATAAGAGAAAATGACACTTCAAAACGAGGCACCCACTTATCGAGCTTTTTCACCTTTCCAATTTGCTTCAAATGCCAAACGACTATAGAATGGTCGACACTGAGTTCTTCTGCAACTTCCTGTGTAGCTGTTACAAGGATCAGCTTCGATGATTGCTGTCAATTGGTCGTTGTCAACTTCTAATGGCTGGGGACTACACTCCTGATCTTAAAGGCTCTTGTCTCCTTCGCAAAACTTCTTGAACCACCACTGCACTGTATGTTTGTTAGCAGTTCCTCAGCCAAATGCACTACTGATTTCACAAGTTGCTTTATGACCCATTTTGAACTTGTTTAAAAAAATCACTCAAATTTGCTTTTTGTCTATAAGCATCATTTCTATAGTCTAAAATAAATATAAAATAAACAGCAAGCAGTAAATCATTAGCAAAAAAAACACAAAGCAAGAAATGTGCAATAAAATGGTGTGTAACATAACCACATTTATTTCAGAATGTATTCCAATATCAAATGGCCAAGTTCAACAGTGTAAAAACCAGTTACTTTTCTGCCAACCTAATGACAGATGTAAAGTTACAAACTGACAGGAACACATAACAGTAAGAGACTTTAATACCCCACTGACATCAGTGGACAATCCAGTAAGGTGACAGGTGAACTAAAAGAAAAGAATTCACATCAAAAAAATCTCTAGGGAAAAAAAGTAGAAATCAACCAGAGAAAGAAAAAATGGGAAATGATCAAACACATGCAGACTAAACTACATGCTACTAAAAATCCCATGGGTCAACAATGAACTAAAAGTCAGAAATACCTCGAAACAAATGACAATGAAAACACAACCACATGAAATTGATGGGATACAGAAAAAGTAGTTCTGGGGGAGTGGGGGCAGGGCGTTCATAGTGATGTCATCTTCCCTCAAGAAACAAGAAAAATCTCAAATAAACAACCTAACCTAACACCTAAAAAAATTAGAAAAAGAAAAAACAAAACCCAAAGTCAGCAGATGGAGAAGGAAATGGCAACCCACTCCAGTGTTCTTGCCTGGAGAATCCCACGGATAGACAGGAGCCTGGTGGGCTACAGTCCACAGAGTCACAAAGAGTCGGACATGACTTAGAGACTAAACAACAAAATCAGCAGAAAAAAGGAAATAAGAAAGATTAGAGAGGATATAGATAAAACAGAAATCAAAAGAACAATAAAAAGATCAATAAAAACCAAGAGGTGGCCTTTTTGAAAAGATAAACAAAATTGACAAACCTCTAGCCAGGTTCACCAAGAACAGAGAGGAACCAAATCAACAAAATAAGAAATGAAAGAGGAGAAATAACACTGATACGGCAGAAATACAAAAGATCATAACAGAATACTAGGAACAATATGCCAACAAATTCAACAACCAAGAAGGAATGAACAAGTTTCTAAAACATTACAGCCTGCCAAAACTGAATAAAAAAGATATAGATATTCTGAACAGACCAATCACTAGAAGTGAAACACAATCAGTAATTAAAAGAAAAAAAAAAACTCCATATAAACAAAAACCCAGGACCTGACAGCTTTATTAGGAAATTGTACCAAACATACAATGAGGAACTTAAACTTATCCTTCTCAAACTCTTCTTAAAGACTGAAGAGAAGGGAACACTCCCAAATTCATTCTATGAAGGCCACCATCACCCTGATACCAAAACCAGACAAAGACACAACCAAAAAAAAAGAAAATTACAGTGCAACATCTTTGATAAATATAGATACAAAAGTCCTCAGCAAAATATTAGCAAATCAAACCCAACAATACATAAAAAAGATTATACACCACGATCAGGTTAGATTCATCCTAGAGTGACAAGGATAGTTCAATATCTGCAAATAAATTAGTGTCATACACAACACTGGCAAAAGGAAAGTAAAAAATCACATGATTATCTCAAAAGATGCAAAAAAAGCATTCAACAAACTTCAGTATCCTTTCATGATAAAAAACTCTCACCAAAGTGTGTATGGAGGGAATGTATCTCAATATAATAAAATCTATTTATGACAAACCCATAGTCTACAATATACTCAACGATGAAAAGAATGTCTTTTCACTAAGTTCTGAATAAGAAAAGGATGTCCATTCTTATCATCTTTTTTTTTCTTAGTCAGTACACATCCGGAATTTATTCTAATACATTGTGAAGAACTTGGGTCAAAGAAGAAAAACATATTACCATCTCATAAAATAATCACAAAAGATTTAATCCTGCTTATATTTAAAGAAATGTAATAATTCTACACAACAGTGCTCTGTGTACTTGCCTGACTCCAAAGACCAAGCTTTTACATTCTATCATCTTACCTCTAGTAAGCAACGTAAAACCACTGCTGAAGGTGGTGACTACGACTATATGTTCTATAGTTCTTGCTCAAATGCTTAGTCATGTCTGAGTCCTTGTGACCTATGGACTATAACTTGGCAGGCTCCTCTGTCCATGAGAGTCTCCCAGCAAGAAAACTACAGTGGAGTGCCATTTCCTTCTCCAGGGGATCGCCCCAACCCAGGAATCGAACCTGTGTATCTTACATCTCCGGCACTGGTAGGTGAAGTCTTTACCACTAGCGCCACCTGGGAAGCCCCAAAGGAGAAAAACATCTCATAAAATAATCATAAGATTTAATCCTGTTCATATTTGAAGAAATGTAATAATTTATACAACAGTGCTATGTATACTTGGTTTTTCTTCAAGGAATGAAACCTAAGAATTGTGCTTCTTATGTATTTATTTATTATTTTATATAGGAGTATGGGCTTCCCTGGTGGCTCAGATGGTGTAGAATCTGCCTGCAAGGCGGGAGACCTGGGTTCCATCCCTGGGTCAGGAAGACCCCCTGGAGAAGGGAATGGCAATGCACTCCAGTGTTCTTGCCTGGAGAATCCCATGGACAGATGAGCCTGGTGGGCTACAGTTCATGGAGTCACAAAGAGTTGGATATGACAGAGCTACTAACACTTTCACATAGGAGTACAGTTCATTAACAATGTTGTTAGTTTCAGATATACAGTGAGGTGATTCAGTTATACATATATATGTAGCTATTCTTTTTCAAATTATTTTCCCATTTAGGTTATTACAGAGTATCGAGCAGAGTTCCCTGTGCTATTCAGTAGGTTCTCGATTATCTATTTTAAATACAGCAGTGTATATACATCAGTCCCAAACTTTCAATCTATACCTACCCCCCTCACCCTTCCCCCCTGAATCCACAAGCTCATTCTCTGAGTTTGAGAGTCTGTTTCTGTTTTGTAAGTAGCTCATTTGAATCACTTTTTAGTTCTGCATATAAGCAATATCATATGATATTTGTGAGATTTATTAAAACAAAGAAATAATGCCATTTATAGCAAGCAGTATGGATGGATCTGGAGATTATCATACTAAGTGGAGTAAGTTACGCAGAGAAAGACAAATAGCTCACCATTTCTACTCAACATAGTTTTGGCAGTCCTAGTCACAGTAATCAGACAAGAAAAAGAAATGAAACATATCCAAATTGGAATTGAAGAGATGAAGTTATCATTTTGCATAGATGACATGATACTCTATATGGAAAACCCCACACATTCTACATAAAAACCATCAGAATAAATAAATTCAGTAAGATAGTCAGGCTACAAGATTAATACACATAAATCTGTTGTATTTTTTTTACTCTAACAATGAAATATCAGAGGGAGAAAGTAAACAAACCCATTTAAAATCATATTAAAAAAATCCTAGGAAAAAACCTAACTAAGGAGGCAAAAGACCTAAATGCTAAGAACTAGAAAACATTGACAAAGGAAAGATGATTCAAAGAAAGGGAAAGATATCTCATGCTCTTGAATTGGAAGAATTAATATTATTAAAATGGTGATATTATCCAGGGCAATCTTCAAATTTGATGCAATCTCTATCAAATTACCAATGACTGTTTTTCATAGAACTAGAACAAATAATCCTAAAATTTATAAGGAACCACAAAAGAACTGCCAAAGCAATCCTGAGGATAAAGAAGAAAGCTGGAAGCACAACTCTCCCAGACTTCAGATAATACTACAGAGCTACAGTAGAGCCCAGAAATAAAACCACACACCTACTGTCAATTAATCTTGACAAAGGAGGCAAGAACAAAACAAAAAAAAAGACTCACAGATGTAGGAAAAAAACTTAGGTTCATCAGAAGGGGAAGGGTGTCAGGGAGAAATAAATTAGGAGTATGAGATTGAACAAACTACTATATATAAAATAGATAAGCAATAAAAACTTACTGTACAGCACAGGGAACTATATGCAATATCTTAAAATAACCTATAATGCAAAAATAATCTGAAAAATATATATATAACTCAGTTTGCTGTACACCTGAAACTAATACCGTAAGTCAACTATACTTCAATTTAAAAAAATAGAGATTAATACTATGCCCCATTGGTAAGCAGTCTCTGCAACAATGAATATCTCAAAGCAGACATTCCAGTACTGGATCATTCTAACAGATGTATCATCTGAACAACAACAACAACAAAAATAAACACACTGTATCTTATATATACTTCCTTAAACTTATCTCATTTCTTCTTCTTTCCTCTCCAGAATGAAAGAAAAAATAAAATGTTCCTTACAAGGCAAGTTTTCATCTTGCAATAACACCCTAGGACTCAGTTCAGTTCAGTTCAGTCGCTCAGTCGTGTCTGACTCTTTGCGACTCCATGAATCACAGCAGGCCAGGCCTCCCTGTCCATCACCAACTCCCAGAGTTCACTGAGACTCACGTCCATCGAGTCAGTGATGCCATCCAGCCATCTCATCCTCTGTCATCCCCTTCTCCTCCTGCCCCCAATCCCTCCCAGCATCAGAGTCTTTTCCAATGAGTCAACTCTTCGCATGAGGTGGCCAAAGGACTGGAGTTTTAGCTTTAGCATCATTCCCTCCAAAGAAATCCCAGGGCTGATCTCCTTCAGAATGGACTGGTTGGATCTCCTTGCAGTCCAAGGGACTCTCAAGAGTCTTCTCCAACACCACAGTTCAAAAGCATCAATTCTTCGGCGCTCAGCCTTCTTCACAGTCCAACTCTCACATCCATACAGGACCACTGGAAAAACCATAGCCTTGACTAGATGGACCTTTGTTGGCAAAGTAATGTCTCTGCTTTTGAATATGCTATCTAGGTTGGTCATAACTTTCCTTCCAAGGACTACGAGTCTTTTAATTTCATGGCTGCAGTCACCATCTGCAGTGATTTTGGAGCCCAAAAAAATAAAGTCTGTTTCCACTGTTTCCCCATCTATTTCCCATGAAGTGATGGGACGAGATGCCATGATCTTCGTTTTCTGAATGTTGAGCTTTAAGCCAACTTTTTCACTCTCTTCTTTCACTTTCATCAGGAGGCTTTAGAGTTCCTCTTCACTTTCTGCCATAAGGGTAATGTCATCTGCATATCTGAGGTTATTGATATTTCTCCTGGCAATCTTGATTCCAGCTTGTGCTTCTTCCAGTCCAGCATTTCTCATGATGTACTCTGCATATAAGTTAAATAAGCAGGGTGACAATATACAGCCCTTGACGTACTCCTTTTCCTATTTGGAACCAGTCTGTTGTTCCATGTCCAGTTCTAACTGTTGCTTCCTGACCTGCATACAAATTTCTCAAGAGGCAGATCAGGTGGTCTGGTATTCCCATCTCTTTCAGAATTTTCCAATTTTATTGTGATCCACATAGTTAAAGGCTTTGGCATAGTCAATAAAGCAGAAATAGATGTTTTTCTGGAACTCTCTTGCTTTTTCCATGATCCAGCGGATGTTGGCAATTTGATCTCTGGTTCCTCTGCCTTTTCTAAAACCAGCTTGAACATCTGGAAGTTCACGGTTCACATATTGCTGAAGCCTGGCTTGGAGAATTTTGAGCATTACTTTACTAGCATGTGAGATGAGTACAATTGTGCGGTAGTTTGAGCATTCTTTGGCATTGCCTTTCTTTGGGATTGGAATGAAAACTGACCTTTTCCAGTCCTGTGGCCACTGCTACATTTTCCAAATTTGCTGGCATATTGAGGGCAGCACTTTCACGGCATCATCTTTCAGGATGTGAAATAGCTCAACTGGAATTCCATCACCTCCACTAGCTTTGTTCATAGTGATGCTTTCTAAGGCCCACTTGACTTCACATTCCAGGATGTCTGGCTCTAGGTCAGTGATCACACCATCGTGATTATCTGGATCGTGAAGATCTGTTTTGTACAGTTCTTCTGTGTATTCTTGCCGTCTCTTCTTAATATCTTCTGCTTCTGTTAGGTCCATACCATTTCTGTCCTTTATCGAGCCCATCTTTGCATGAAATGTTCCCTTGGTATCTCTAATTTTCTTGAAGAGATCTCTAGTCTTTCCCATTCTGTTGTTTTCCTCTATTTCTTTGCATTGATCGCTGAGGAAGGCTTTCTTATCTCTTCTTGCTATTCTTTGGAACTCTGCATTCAGATGCTTATATCTTTCCTTTTCTCCTTTGCTTTTAGCTTCTCTTCTTTTCACGGCTATTTGTAAGGCCTCCCCAGACAGTCATTTTGCTTTTTTGCATTTCTTTTCCACGGGGATGGTCTTGATCCCTGTCTCCTGTACAATGTCACGAACCTCATTCCATAGTTCATCAGGCACTCTATCTATACAGGTATGACCTTAGGACTACAATAATCAAAAATTATCCAATACATTTCCAACTTCTGCCTTCTCTCCTTAGGCTCCCAGTGCTACCAACACTTTACAAGTACTGCCTTACCCTGTCTAATCTGCCATTTTCTATAGCAGCATGTTAAATACAGTAACCACCAGCCACATGTGACTATTTAAGCAAACTAAAAATCCAGTTCCTTAGTCACACTAGCCACATTCCAAGAACTTTACAGCCATGTGTAGCTAGTGGATAATGTACTGGATGGTGAAGAACCAGGACCTTCATAGAAAGTTTTACTGGACAGCACCATATCTAGAGTCTGGACAAAACTTTACTTGTTTACTAGACTTCAATTCTTAATACTGGCTTCATCACTAAGTACTTCTGTAGCTTAATGAACTTGTTTAAGAAAAAAAATTACAAGAACTTCTGGTTCTTGTTATTTCATATGTTAATAAAGCACTTGCTACTATATTATAAATCTTTAAAAATATATATTAAAAATTATATTTCAAATTAATTTGTTTTCTTTATAAAGCTATACATTTTGTTTTGCTCAGAAGGGGTCTTAGGCTTTATGAGACTGAAGAGAGTCCACAGCACAAGAGAAGTTAAGAACCTTGAATTAGAGTAGGCCAAGGAAATATTTCTGGCTTTTTGGGTCATAAAGTCTCCATAATGACTTCTCAGCTCTGCCATTGCAGTGCAAAAGCAGCCACAGACTATACACAATTAAATGAGCATGGCTTTAATAAAACTTTATTCACAAAAGCAGATAGTGGGCCAGATTTGGCAAACAGGTGGTAATTTGCCAACCCTTGAATGGAATTATCTTTCTAAGACACAAAAATGGTCATGTCATCTATTTGCATAAAGTTTTCAGTAGTTTCCTCAAAACCCTGGATTATCTGACTTCAATCGGTATCTAACTTTCGTCTTCTTTCTTAAACCTTAACCAAGCATTTTCAGCCCAACAACTACTTTTTAGCTCTCTGCACATTACTCTGGTTATCTTCCCTAGGTTTTTATATAATGCTGCATCCTGTACCTGAAACATCCTCATAGACAAATTCTTACCATCTTTCAGACACTGAAAGATGGCATGAATCACTCAGTAGAGCACAATGGTTAAAAATTCAGGCTCTGAGGCAGCCAGGGCCCAGAGTAGTTCAATATCCTTTTAGACTAACTCAGCTATTTAAAAGCAGGGCGAGGAGTGGAACTCAGCTCTCTATCATTAATTTTTTCAGCATTTATAGATTATTAACTATGCTCAGGTAAACATTATGCTGAACCTGAGATGTATAAGGCAAGATCCCTTCTCTAGCCCCAAACTGCTCAGCTAGTGCCATATGGAACACAGTTAGTCTGTTAAGCTCTGCCCAAATTCTTGACCCACAAAATTGTGGGACATAATAAGCAACTGCTATTATAAAATAAAATAAGTAAATAAATCCGAAACAAAACAACAAAAGAAAGGATATAGGCTCTGCAGTAGACTCCCTAGGTTGGAATCCTAGTGTTGCCTCTTATAAGCCCATCTGACCTTGGGCATGTTACGTAATGAAAATGACAGCCAATTTTGGTCCCTTGACAATCATTAGTAATAACTTACTTGCCCCATACTTCACTAGCGTTTTATCAAAAACAAGAACCACTGGTATAGAAAAATACTAATATTAGAAACAAAATTCTTAACCAAAATTACAAAAATTACTGACCTACTGATGAAAACTCATCCTCCAGAGTCCTAGAGCTGTTGGGAGATGAACTCTGATCATCTTTACTTTCTGAAGAATGGTGTTCTCCATCCTCTTCGTCGGCTGAAAGATCAACCATTCTGGATTCTAACAGGACATTTTTTGAATATAACAAGAAAGAGTCAGGATGTTGGAATCAATAACTGAGATTCTACACAACACATAGCATATGTAAAATACGGTGTTTTAATTTTACTCCACATATTTAAAGCAGATATGCAGACCTTTCTTTAACTTCCTTTCTTTCTGAAATCAACAGCCTAATAAATATGCAACAATATATCCTATTTGCATTATCTACTTAACTAGTGAAATAACATGAAATACACACTATTAAAGAATGCAACAAAAAGAGATAAGGGAAAAAACAAAAAGAGAAAAAAGTAAATGACAAAAAAATGAAGGAATATTTAAAAGAGAAAAGATGAACAGTGGTAGTAAATAAGTAGATAAAGAACACTTAATGTATACTTGCTATGTGCTAGGCATACTGAAGTCTGTTTTACAAAATATATTTCATTTAATTCTCACAATTCAATAAAGTAAATACTATTACTGATGAGGACACTAGGGACTGGAAGGGCTAAATAACATGTCCAGTATCACAAAGTTACTAAATGGAGAAATCCAACTCTTGAATTTAGGCTGGTGGTAAGAAGTACTATAATGGGCACTGCAGTCTCAAACTAAATCATGGATCTATTTCCACTGTGTGATTCTGGAAAGGACACAGTCAATTAATCAATAAACAAAGATAGTATTAAGAAAGATGCTTACTCCTTGGAAGGAAAGTTATGACCAACCTAGATAGCATATTCAAAAGCAGAGACATTACTTTGCCAACAAAGGTTCATCTAGTCAAGGCTATGGTTTTTCCTGTGGTCATGTATGGATGTGAGAGTTGGACTGTGAAGAAGGCTGAGCGCCAAAGAATTGATGCTTTTGAACTGTGGTGTTGGAGAAGACTCTTGAGAGTCCCTTGGACTGCAAGGAGATCCAACCAGTCCATTCTGAAGGAGATCAGCCCTGGGATTTCTTTGGAGGGAATGATGCTAAAGCTGAAACTCCAGTTCTTTGGCCACCTCATATGAACAGTTGACTCATTGGAAAAGACTCTGATGCTGGGAGGGATTGGGAGCAGGAGGAGAAGGGGACGACAGAGGATGGATGGCTGGATGGCATCACTGACTTGATGGACGTGAGTCTGGGTGAACTCTGGGAGTTGGTGATGGACAGGGAGGCCTGGCGTGCTGTGATTCATGGGGTCGCAAAGAGTCGGACACGACTGAGCAACTGATCTGATCTGATCTGATCTGATTAAGAAAGAACATCTCATAGAAGTGTTATCAGGACTGAATGAGCAAAACGTTAAGGAATTCATGGTATTATTGACAAAAAAGGACTTGTTGGTTCACAATTATTTTGTAATATTTGTGAATAACCTTAAGATTTAAGTTGCATAAATAACTACTCTATCTTAAAAATGCTCCTTAAGGATTTCCCTGGCAGCCCAGTGGCTAAGACTGAGCCTTCAAATGAAGGGAGTGCAGGTTTGAACCCTGCTTAGGGAATGAAAGTGAAAGTGAAGTTGCTCAGTCGTGCCCCGACTCTTTGCAACCCCATGCTCTGTAGCCCACCATGCTCCTCTGTCCATGGGATTTTCCAGGCAAGAGTACTGGAGTGGGTTGCCATTTCCTTCTCCAGAGGATCTTCCCAACCCAGGGATCGAACCCAGGTCTCCCACAATGTAAGCAAGACGCTTTACCGTCTGAGCCACCAGGAAGTCCTCTTAGGGAACGAAGATGCTATCAATCATGAATAGGTAAAAGATTCACTTAGAGTGCAAAACACATGGATGGATTTTAATCTAATCGAGCATAACAAAATGATATGGTTTCAGCTTCCACGTATCACATAGAAATTGGCACTTGCTTCCTATACAAGGATTAAATCACAAACTGCTATAGTCACCGATCTTCAACACATCCTGAAAGGAGTTCAGGGTAGAGATCAGGAATGAGGCACTCTGTGCTTTCGAAAAACTGGCAGAACAGGCCTTCAGACAGGTATTTTCAGGAGATTTTATGAGCCCAGTTCTTGCATCCCCTCACATCTAGAAAAGTACTAAAATCATTAATGGTGACATTCGCTCCTCATGACTGGCAGCAAGCTTCTGATAAAATGTGTTTTTGACTGCACAACCCCTCTTCACTAAAATCATATATAATACTGATCTCTTCCCTACATCTCTGGAGCAGTTTCTCAAAGCTATATGAAATGCTGTCTCTTGGGCTACAGTTCTCATTTTGCCCCAAACAAAACTTAACTCACAACTCTCACATTGTGTGTTTTTTTTTCAGCTGACATCCGTTGCAAACTAACCTTTGAAAACCTATTACGATTTCAGCTTCATTGTAATACCAAAGTAGAATACTCTCAAAACTAAAAAGGCTTTAAATACTCTTAATCACCTATCTGTGGTTTTCTTCACACTTTCAAACAAAACAATATATTTCAATAGACTGAATGCAGAGACAGCTTTCAGAATTCAGCTGTCTTCTGATAAGCCAGACATTAAAGACATTTGCAAACTGAAAACAATGTCATTCTTACTATTTTTTGGAAAACAATTATTTTTCATAAAAATGTTTCTTACCCGTACATGTAATGAGTTAACTCTAAAAAGAATTAAAATGCATCTTAATTTCTAATATGGTAAACCTTATAGGGGCTTCCTCTCTGGTGGCTCAGTGGTAAAGAATCCTCAGCCAAAGCAGGAGACTCAGGCTTGATCCCTGGGTAGGGAAGATGCCGTGGAGAAGGATATGGCACTCCAGTATTCTTGCCTGCAGAATCCCATGGACAGAGAAGTCTGAAAGGCTATATAGTCCTTGGGATCACAAAAGAGTCAGACATGACTTAGCAACTGAACAACAATAAACATCATAGATACAATCCACAGAAACAAAGGCTCTTTGGGATCTTTAATTATTCTTAAAGAGTATAAAGGGTAAACTTTAAGACCAAAAGGGTAAGAACAAAAAGTTTGAGAACCAAAGTTTAACCAGATGACTTACATAAAGCACAAAAATATTTAAAAAACCATGAAAACTTCAGACAAACAGGTGATTATGAACAATGACTAAGAAATCAACAAAATCACTTGGACTAAAAATACTGGGGTTAAAATATTCCTACCTCAAGACTATATAACCAAAAACTATATATATATATATATATTTTTTACAGATACTTTATTGAAATCATACCATCTTGAAAATAATAATAATAAAAAAACACGTTAACATATTAGCAACAAAGGTTTGTTTTCTGCATGGTATTTCATCCTGTGACAAATCAGAAATGTTGAATTCTCATTCTACTGGTGACATTATCCACAGGTGACAAACTGGATATTCTACTCATATTAACAGAGCAGGGATTAACCTCAGTTCATTAAGCCTGGGTGTTATGTATTCTGGAGTGCCATGGATTGCAGACAAAGTAGGTAAAAAGCGGCATTTAACTGGAGAAGCTGATTGCTTCTAGAGACTTTACTACTAAGTTCACGATGGAATATTTTTAGAAGTTCCTTTTAGACTGAAATATAATCTCAAATATTTTTATGTGTGTCTGAGTCAGAAGTTAATGTATTTATACTTCAAGACCCCACTTACACGAGTTCCTTCCAAGTCTGTTTCTGTGTTTTTATTTCTTTCTCTAACTATATAGTTTTATTTCTAACTATGTTCTTATTAAACTCCAGTTCAAACTAGAATACATCTCATGTAAACAACTTTATGCTGTCTGAGTCCTATTTTCAAGAAGGCAAAGGTACTTCAAAATTGCTGCATTGCATTTAACACTTTATTGGTAGTCTACAGAGTCACCAATCAGTGAAAGTCGCACAGTCGTGTCCCACTGTTTGCGACCCCATGACTATACAGTCTATGGAATTCTCCAGGCCAGAATACTGGAGTGAGTAGCCTTTCCCTTCTCCAGATCTTCCCAACCCGGGGATCTAACTCAGGTCTCCGGCATTGCGCACGGATTCTTTACCAGTTGAGCCACAAGGAAGCGCAATCTATTGTTAGTGACACATACTGCTATGCTTATCTTTTCTTTACATAACCGATTAAAAAAAAAAAAAGTCCCAAGGTCTCTCACCTAAGTTTCCCAGGTTTGGTTAAGTGTTTCCGAGGAAAAGAATTGGGGACAGAAAGCACTTCCGCCTACCTAAGAGTATTAGGAATTTTTTAACTCTTGGGTGACAATTTAGGTTCTCCGTAAGCATCAAGAGTAACACTTAAAGCTGTCACCGGTGAGGGTTCCATTGATGATGCAAACACAAGCCCAAACCGCGCAGGATTCTTTCTACGCCCCCAAGCGGCCGAATATGGACATACAGGCAGCAGGCCAGTGTTCACAGGCACGCATCTCCGCGATTCAACGCTGCCGTAGTAGGCACCGCGTTACGGAAACCTTTAGACAGTCCCGCGGACTTCTGCCTCACCCTCCCCACTCCCCGCTCCGGCCGCCCACTCTGCTGCCCAGCGTCACCTGGGACGTCCGAGGATTCGTCCAAGCGCGGAGCCGCTCTCGCGGCGTGCCGGGAACTAGCCCAGGCCCGGCCGCGGCGGCGGCCCCGGCCTCGGCGGAGCAGTTCAGCCACCTCCGCGTGGCCTCTTCCAGACGGCGGCCCTTCCACCGCTGGGTCCCGGGCCGCCTGCTCCCCCGTCGCCCCGGGTTCAGCAGATGTCTCCTGGGCGCCGTCGCTGTCACTAGAATCTGCTCGGCGCGGCCGGAACGTTCTTTTCGGCCTGTGAGCCATGGCCGAGGACCCAGCGCCCGGCGCAGCTTCCTCTTCCCGCCGGTTAACCCCGCCCCTCTAGGGCAAGTACCCAGGCAGGCGCTCCTGCCTTTCCACTGCTTGCTTGCATAGGGCCCGCCCAGCTTAGACGTCAGCTTCGCCCCTCGCAGGCGTGCTTTGCTGCTTTCAATCTGCTCGAGAGTTAGGGTTCCAGGGATGAGGTATGGGGATGTAGAGCGTTCTCTTTGCTTTGCAAGGTGAGCTTGAGCAGATGGTCGCTGAGAAATTCTCGCAGACTCTGCCGTGGAGAGCAGCGCTCACAGGCTCCCTTGTACAAACGCTTTCGAGCAATCAGGCATTATGCCCACATTCTGGACTGGGACTGGATCTACTCTTCTACTTTCTAGGGAGAGTGAAGTTCTCTCTCCAAACAAGAATTAAAACAAAGGAGAAATGAAGCATTTCTTGTATCAATCAACAAGGATGTCGCAGTGATCAGTGATTCCAGCTCTCCAGAGCAATTGGGAAGAAATAATACCTGTGATCCGGCTTTAGCTGCTCTTCAGTGAGTACTCAACATTCAGAAAACTAAGATCATGGCATCTGGTCCCATCACTTCATGGCAAATAGATGGGGAAACAGTGACAGACTTTATTTTGGGGGGCTCCAAAATCACTGCAGATGGTAAGTGCAGCCATGAAATTAAAAGATGCTTGCTCCTTGGGAAAAAGCTATGGCCAACCTAGACAGCATATTAAAAAGCAGAGATATTACTTTACCAACAAAGGTCTGTCTAGTCAAAGCTGTGGTTTTTCCAGTAGTCATGTGTGGATGTAAGAGCTGGACTATAAAGAAAGCTGAGAGCGGAAGAATTGATGCTTTTAAACTGTGGTGTTGGAGAAGACTCTTGAGAGCCCCTTGGACTGCAAGGAGATCCAACCAGTTCATCCTAAAGGAGATCAATCCTGAATATTCATTGAAAGGACTAATGCTGAAGCTGAAACTCCAATACTTTGGCCACCTGATGTGAAGAACTGACTCATCTGAAAAGACCCTAATGCTGGGAAAGATTGAAGGCAGGAGGAGAAGGGGATGACAGAGGATGGGATGGTTGGATGGCATGACCAATTTGATGGACATGAGTTTGAGCAAGCTCTGGTAGTTGGTGACGGACAGGGAAGCCTGGTGTGCTGCAGTCCATGGGGTTGCAAAGAGTTGGACATGACTGAGAGATTGAACTGAAACTGAAACAGTGAGTACTGAGGAAAGCAAGGTACTGGCCAGAGATAGCTGAGATGTATATGAAAGAAATTATTTCAGTGAGCCCAAACTCTTACATTTTCCCACACATAGAAAAACACTAAATTCCTTAACTTGAGATATCTGGTTTTCTCTGATTCACAAAAATACTTTTGAGGTTAAGACTACCTGCGCTTTGTTGCATTCAGTTCAGTTCAGTTGCTCAGCTGTGTCCGACTCCTTGTGACCCCATGGACCACAGCATGCCAGGCTTCCCTGTTCATCAGCATCTCCCTCAGCTTGCTCAAACTCATGTCCATCAAGTCGGTGATGCCATCCAACCATCTCATCCTCTGACATCACTTTCTCCTCCTGCCTTCAATCTTTCCCAGCGTTAGGGTATTTTCTAATAGGTCAGTTCTTCACATCAGGCGGCCAAAGCATTGGAACTTCAAGCATCAGTCCTTTCAGTGAATATTCAGGACTGATTTCCTCGAGGATTGACTGGTTTGGTCTCCCTGCAGTCCAAGGGACTCTCAAGAGTCTTCTCCAACACCACAGTTCAAAAGCATCAATTCTTCAGCACTCAGCTTTCTTTATGGTCCAACTCTCACATCCATACATGACTACTGGAAAAACCACAGCTTTGACTAGACAGACCTTTGTTGACTAATGTCTGTTTTTAATATGCTGTCTAGGTTTGTCATAGCTTTTCTTCCAAGGAGCAAGCGTCTTTTAATTTCATGGCTGCAGTCACCATCTGCAGTGATTTTAGAGCCCAAGAAAATAAAGCCTGTCACTGTTTCCATTGTTTCCCCATCTATTTGCCATGAAATGATGGGACCAGATGCCATGATCTTCATTTTTTTAATGTTGAGTTTGTCAGCCTTTTCACTCTCCTCTTTCATTTTTGTCAAGAGGCTCTTTAGTTCCTCTTTGCTTTCTGCCATAAGGGTGGTGTCATCTGCATATCTGAGGTTATTGATATTTCTCCTGGCAATCTTGATTCCAGCTTGTGCTTCATCCAGCCCAGCATTTCGCATGATGTACTCTGAGTACAAGTTAAGTAAACAGGGTGACAGTATATAGCCTTGATGTACTCCTTTCCCGATTTGGAACCAGTCCATTGTTGCATGTCAGTTTCTAACAGTTGCTTTTTGACCCTCATACAGATTTCTCAGGAGGCAGGTAAAGTGGTCTAGTATTCCCTTCTCTTTAAGAATTTTTCCACAGTTTGTGTGATCCACACAAAGGCTTTAGCGTAGTCAATGAAGCATGGGTAAATGTTTTTCTGAAATTCCCTTGCTTTTTCTATGATCCAATGGATGTTGGCAATTTGATCTCTGGTTCCTCTGCCTTTTCTAAATCCAGTTTGAAATCCAGCTTGAACACCTGGAAGTTCTCGGTTCACATACTGTTGATGCCTAGGCCAGGAGAATTTTAAGCATTACTTTGCTAGTGTGTGAGATGAGTGCAATTGTGTGGTAGTTTGAACATTCTTTGGCATTGCTTTTCTGTGGAATTGGAATGAAAATGAAAACTGACCTTTTCCAGCCCGGTGACCACCGCTGAATTTTCCAAATTTTCTGGCATATTGATTGAAGCACTTTCACAGCATCCTCTTTTAGGATTTGAAATGGCTCAGCTGGAATTCCATCATCTGCACTAGTTTTGTTGATAGTGATGCTTCCTAAGGCCCACTTGACTTCACATTCCAGGATATCTGACTCTAGGTGAGTGATCACATCATCGTGGTTATCTGGGTCATTAAGATCTTTTTCATATAGTTCTTCTGTATATTCTTGCGTCCTCTTCTTAATATCTTATGCTTCTGTTAGGTCCATACTATTTCTCTCCTTTATTGTGCCCATCTTTGCGTGAAATGTTCCCTTGGTATCTCTAATTTTCTTGCAGAGATCTCAAATGTTTCCCATTCTACTGTTTTTCTCTGATCAATCATTCCTCATTGATCACTGAGGATCAATTCAAATCTGACTCCTTCCCCCACCTCCTTGGAGCAGTTCTTTTAGGGCTACTTGAGAAGCTGTCTCTTGGGCTTGAAGTCCTAAAATTCCCACCAAATAAAACATAGCTCTTAACCTCTAGGTTGTGACTATTTTCTTTAATTGACACAAACAGACCAGGAAAAAAAAAAGAACACAGCAACAACAACTCAGGTATGGGTGTATCTGAGATTGTCTTTTAAAGCTAAGCAGTAAAATCTACACAGCAAAATCTGCACATAAATGATAGGTGCACAGATAAAAATCAAATGGTTGCTTCCAGGCATCAAAGCTTCAGTCAAGCCTGGTTAAATACTTTGGTCCAGAAGAAAACAATATATATCAGAAAAAATGGTTGTTGTTTAAAAAGAAGTGCAGAGATAAGGACAACCCCACAGAATTACCTATAGAAATAGAGAAAGAGCAACGAGGGAACAAAAAGCCTTTCCAGGTACCCATAATCATTGCTACCTTGTATCATTTGCTCTGTCTCATGAACACTAGGAATTTTTTCCCCCAAGAGAGCATGAATAATGCCATATATCTTATTTGCCCCCACGATACCGACTCTTTGCGACCCCATGAACTAAATTGTCCATGGAATTCTCCAGGCCAGAATACTGGAGTGAGTAGTCTATCCCTTCTCCAGGGGATCTTCCCGACCCAGGAGTCGAACTGGGGTCTCCTGCATTGCAGGTGGATTCTTTACCAGCTGAGCTACCAGGAAAGCCCCCATTTACAATACTATCTTATTGTTTTTTCTCATTTCCAAATTTTAACAGCTTTATTGAGATAGAATTGACATACAATAAATTTCACATTTGTCAAGTGTACACTTTGATGTTTTGCTATGAAATTGTCACCAACATCAAGAGACTGAACATCTTCAGTGCCCTCTGTTATCTCTCTCTTGTTCTTCCCCACATCCTGTCCATCCCCAGGTAGCCTCAGATCTGCTGTCACTATAGATTAGTTTGCACTTTCTAGATATTTATGTAAATGCAGTTTTACGGTATGTACTCTTTTGTCTTTTTTTCACTCAGTGTAATTATTTTGAGATTCATCTATGCTTTCATGCATCGGTTATTCATTCCTTTTCATTGCAAAGTGTTTTTCCATTGTATGTATGTATTGTTGTTGCTGTGTTGTTTAGTTGCTAAGTTGTGTTCAACTCTTTGCAACCCCATGGACTGCAGCACACCGAGCTTCCCTCTCCTTGACTATCTCCCAGAGTTTGCTCAGATTCATGTCCATTGAGTCAGTGATACCATCTCATCCTCTGTCTTCCCCTTAGCCTCTTGCCCTCAATCTTTCCCAGCAACAGGGTCTTTTCCAATGAGTCAGCTCATCTCATCAGGGGGCCAAAGTATTGGAGCTTCAGCTTCAGCATCAGTCCTTCCAATGAAGATTCAGGGTTGATTTCCTTTAGGATTGACTGAGTCCAAGGAACTCTCAAGAATCTTCTCCAGTACAATTCAAAACATCAATTCTTCAGTGCTCAGCATTCTTTATGGTCCAACTCTCACATCCTGCCTGACTACTGGAAAAGCCAGTATGTATGTATAAAATGTGCTTATTCATTTTTCTGTTGATGACTATCAGGGGGATTTTGTTTGTTTACTGTTACACACAAAACTGCTATGAACACCTGTGCACTAGTCTTCGTACGTGCTCAGTTGCTTCAGTCGTGTCTCGCTTCATGCGACCCACTCCAGTATTCTTGGGCTTCCCTTATGGCCCAGCTGGTAAAGAATCTGCCTGCAATGTGGGAGACCTGGATTGGATTCCTGAGTCAGGAAGATCCCCTGGAGAAGGGAATAGCTTCTGCTTTAAAGAGCAATAATAAGACAGAGATTCGCTTAGTCATGTCTGACTCTTTGTAACCCCACACACTATAGCCTGCCACGTTCCTCTATTCATGGGATTCTCCACCCAAGAATAGTGGAGTGGGTTGCCATTTCCTTCTCCAGGACAATACTAATTTATTAAATTAATAAAAGTTTATTAGGAAACTTTGCATTATTCATCTCATATAATTTAAAATTGCAGAGATTAATAATTGAAAGAAAATTGGCATATGAAATATTCCCAGGTTTTAGAAATTGATGTCATATTTACTCAAACAAATCATTCATCCTAGAGTGAAATGACATTTTAGTTAGCTTCTCTAGCCATTAATCAGTGGGTCCTGAGCTCCCTCTAGTGAGAAATGTGCTACTTACAGAAGGGTGGTGTCAATCTTTTGGAAATTGCCTCCTTTCTCATTACAGTGCTTTTCATTCTCTATTGTTCTAAGTAATAGATGTATTTTCAGTTTTAAGTCAAAACCATGTCAGATTTCTCAGAGAACAATTTTTTTGAGAAATGACATAAAAGTAAGATACTGCTCTCTCCTTTGGGAATTAAAAACACTTATTAGTGGTGCTAAAGAACCCACCTGCCAGTGCAGGAGCCACAGGAGATCTGGGATCTATCCCTGGGTCAGGAAGATCCCCTGGAGGAGGGCATGGCAATCCACTCCAGTATTTTTGCCTAGAAAATCCCATGGACAGAGGCGCCTGACAGGCTACAATCCATACAGTCGCAAAGAGTTGGACACAACTGAAGTGACTTTGCCTATTGTGGAAATGCACCCATAAAATTATGGACCTAATTTTGTTTTCATTTGTGCAGTATCTATCTTTGAGTACTTAGTATGATGGTCCCTTGTCCTGAGATTGAAGAATCACAATACCCTTGGGGATCATGCTCCTGATGGTAAACTACTGTTAGCCAAATTAGCTCTGCAGATTGACCTGTTAGAAAATACTTTTAAGAAACTGATGCTCAAAATATTTAACATAAGATCTACCCTTTTAACAATTTTTAAGTGTACATTACAGTATTGTTAATTATAAACACAATGTTGTACAGCAGATCTCTAGAATTTTTACTTTTTAACTGAAACTTTTTACATGTTGTACTTTTAATGCCCAATTTCTCCTCCTCCAAGCCCCTGGCAGTCACCATTCTTTTTGCTTCTAAGAGTTTGGCTCTTCTACGTACCTCATATAAATGGAATCATGCAGTATTTATCCTCCTGTGATTTAGCATAATGTCCTCAAAGTTCATTTTGTCACATATAGCAGAATTTCCTTCCTTTTTAATGCTGAATAATATTCCACTGTCCCTATATACCACTGTTTTTTATCCATTCATTGGACAATAGACATTTAGGTGGTTTCCATACCTATTGGCTGTTGTGAAAAGTGCTGTAATAAGTGTGAGAATGAAAATATGTCTTCAAGATCCTGATGTGAATTCTTTTGGATAAATACCCAGAAATGGGATTGCTGGATCATATAGTAGTCTTGGGCTCCCCTGGCGGCTCAGTGATAAAGAATCTGCCTTCCAGTGCAGGAGACTTGGGTTTGATCCTTGGGTCAGGGAGATCCCCTGGGGAAGATAATGGCAACCCACTCCAATATTCTTTGCCTGGGAAATCCCATGGACAGAGGAGCCTGTTAGGCTACAGTCCATGGTGTTGCAAAAGGATTGGACACAACTTAGTGACTAAATCAAGAACAAAAATGGTAGTCTTATTTTTAACTTTTTAGGAACTTCCATACTGTTTTTCACAACAACTGCACATTTCACATTCCTACCCAACAGTGTGCAAATATTTCAGTTTCTCTACAACCTTGCCAACCCTTGTTGACTGATTGCTTGATACTGACCATCCTAACATGTGTGAAGTGATGTTTCATTGTGGTTTTGATTGGCCTTTCCCTGATTAGTGATGTTGTGCGAATAGGTTTTGTTGTTGATAGTGGTTTTGTTTTGTCATTGAGTTGCAATAGTACCTTATGTATTTTGGATATTAATCTTTTATCAGATACATGGTTTGTAAATATTTTTCTCCCTTTCTGTATGTTGCCTTTCACTCTGATGATTGTTGCTCTTGCTGGGCAGAAGCTTTTTAGTTTGATGTAGTCCTACTTGTCTATTTTTTATTTCATTGCCTGTGCTTTTGGCATCATATTCAATAAACCATTGCCAAGACTAGTGTCATGAAGATTTTCCCTTAAGAATTTTAATTTTTAATTTTAACAGCTTAAGATTCTTAAGTGTTTAATATATTTTGAAATTCTTTTTGTGTATGGTGTAGGATAAGGTCCAATTTCATTCTTTTGCATGTGAATATCCTGTTTCCCAAGTGTGTTGTTTTAAGCTGATAAATATTGGGATAAATTGTCACACAACAGAAAATAACTAATGCAGCTCCTAAGTGAAATTGATGCTCCTGGTCTGAGGACCACACTCTGAGTATCCAGGAAGTAAAGGAAAAGAATAAGATCACTGAAGAAGGCTGAAGTAGTCAACAGAAGGCACTGGATCTGTGGTTTGAGAGTGTCTCAGCCACTGCACATGTTGCTGTTTGTCCCCCTGGTGCAATTACAACCAGCATAAAGAAACCAAATATTTGTGCACACCTATTGCTTCACCTGATCCAGAAGTTGCTAATGATTTGCAAGTGCCTGGAAGAAAGAAAATCATTGCATTTGCAAGTTTTCTTGAAAATTTACATAGGACTGGAAAATTATAATTTTCTGTAAACTGATGATTTCAATTATCTCCACATATTTGTAACCCTTCATTTTAGGTTTCTTTTTTTAAAAACTGTTACTGAATTTAAGAACTTGAAAAAGTCAAGGTCATTGTTTCTCTCTTAGAATGTTTTACTATGTAAGCCATCCAAACAGATCTTCCAAGAGTGTGGTGGGATAAAGAGAAATAAATATACATCTTAAAAAAAAAAAGATGTACAAAATTGTTCATAACATACCAGCTCTATTCATAATAGTAAAATATACCTGGGGGAAGAGCAACATCTAACAAGTGGAAAATGAATAAACAAACTGTGGAATATTCATATAATGGAATACTATGTAATAAAAAGAATATACTACTGATATACCAAGCAACACAGATACATATTTAAAACATTTTGTTGAGTGAAAGGAGCCAGACACAAAAAGATAGACACTGTATCAGTCCAGTTCAGTTCAGTTCAGTCACTCAGTTGTGTCCAACTCTTTGCAACCCCATGAACTGCAGCAGGCCAGGCCTCCCTGTCCATCACCAACTCCCGGAGTTTACCCAAACTCACGTCCATCGAATCGGTGATGCCATCCAACCATCTCATCCTCTGTCATCCCCTTCTCCTCCTGCCTTCAGTCTTTCCCAGCATCAGTGTCTTTTCCAGTGAGTCAGCTCTTCGCATCAGGTGGCCAAAGTATTGGAGTTTCAGCTTCAACATCAGTCCTTCCAGTGAACACCCAGGACTGATCTCCCTTAGGATGGACTGGTTGGATCTCCTGATTCCATTTATATGAAGTCCAAGAACAGGCAAAACTTTAGTCAGAACAGAGATCTTTGAGAAGGGGGTATTGAATGGAAAGGCCACAACGGAACCTTCTGGCATGATAGAAATGCCTCGTGTAGATCTAGGTGGTGGCTGCATGGATGTAAAATTCATTGAGCTGTATGCTTAAGATTTGTGCACTTCACTGTATGTAAGTTATACCTCAACTTTTTAATGGAAAAAAGGAGGTAATGGGATAGAAGATAAGATATCTGGTGATGTAAATTTGAGATTTTTCTGTCCAGAAAATATTTAACCTCATAGATCTGCATGAGATTAATTGGGAAGACAATTTAGATAGATAAGAGACCTCTAGATTAAGCACTAGGGAACCAGAGGTTGGGAAAAGGAAAATAAGTCAGCAAAACAGAGATTAAAAATGAGAGAGAAAAAGAGCAGACGAACAAGGTCTCAGAGAAAATGAAGAATAGAGTGGTCACCTGCATGAAACACTACTGAGAGCTAGAGATGACGACAGAGAAGTGTTAGTACAAAAGAGACACTCTGTTATCAAAATCAACTTGAAGGTACTCCAACCACCCTCTATTTCTAACTCAACTCTGCCACCCATGACCTCAACACACAGCACTTAAGTCCTGAGAGCATCTGGTTTAAAGAGCAATAATAGCTTATAAAAAGTCTGTCTGAAAATCAGTTGTAAAATATTTCAAATTATTTTTTAAATTACCATATCAATAAAGCTCCAAGACCCAGTCTTACTCTCAAAACCCAAAGAAAAAAGAACATAAAACTAAAGACCATTTTTTCCCTTTAAAGAAGTCTTGAAGCACTTTTTTAAGTTATAAAAAAAAAAAGTTCTGCAGAATAAGCAATTTGGACCAATTTTCTAAAAGACAACTGGAAATGACTATTTTAAAATATCTGTTTGAAAGCATACGAGAGCAAATAAGGCCATGAAGACTTATCTGCCAAGATTCAGGAGAAAACAGAAAGACAGAAGTCTAGGTAGCTGAGTCCAGTATTTGGGGTTCTGCCAATCTTCCAGTTTCAGAAGATGCAGATGAGAAGCTAAACAGAGCTTTGTACAGACTCATGGGGTTTGGGAACATGATCTAAAGCAAATCCTCAGGTTTTGGGTTGAGATGCAAAGGGTCACACTCTAGGAGTAGGTTGAACAGGGCCTCATAAGCACTAACGCCCAATTCTGAATTATCTCAGTTTTGGAATGGATTAAGTAACTCTTTCACTTTTCACTTTCATGCATTGGAGAAGGAAATGGCAACCCACTCCAGTATTCTTGCCTGGAGATTCCCAGGGACAGGGGAGCCTGGTGGGCTGCCGTCTATGGGGTTGCACAGAGTTGGACACGACTGAAGCGACGCAGCAGCAGCAGCAGCAGCAAGTAGCTCTGAGATTGGTAGTGTCCTTAGCCACCTGTCAGGAGGAAACATGAATTCTCTCTTGAGGAAAAGGGCACTACTTTGAGGCTTCAAATTATCTCTATAAACACATTTCAAAAAAAAAAAAAAAATAGCCAGGCATACAAGGAGACAAGTTGATGTACTCAAAAATCAAGGGAAAAAAAACACCCAAAGGGGAACCAGAGAGTGGGGTTATCAGACATAGATTTTAAAGTAGCAATGCTTAATATGTTCAAAGAGAAAAGACAAATTTGGCAACTAACCCAGAAATTAAGAACTCAATAAATAGGTTTAAAGGCAGATTAAACAGTACCAAAGAAAAAGCACCACTCATTAAAAAAAGGAAAGATAGTTAGACCATATTAAAATTAACACTTTCTGTTCATTTTTAAAATTAGATAGCCAGTGTAAATTTGCTATATGACACAGGGAGCTCAGATCTGGTGCTCTGTGACAACCTAGAGGGGTGGGATGGAGTGGGAGGTGAGAGAGAAGTTTAAGAGGGAGGAGACACACGTACACCTATGAATGATTCATGTTGCTATACAGCAGAAACCAACACAGTATTGTAAAGCAACTATCCTCCAATTAAAAATAAATATTTTATAAAGACCTATTGTTCATCAAAATATATTAAAGTGAAAAAAGAAGCCAAAAGTGTTTATGTACAAAGGAAGTATGTTCAGAAAGTATAAAGAACTTCTGTAAATAAGAAAAAGACAACCCAACAGAAAATGGGCAAAAAACTTGAATGGACACTTCACACAAGAGGATATTCAAATGGCTAACAAATATAAATGGTGGATAAATTTAAAAATATAAAAGACCAAGAGCTTTCTATTTTAAAATACCCTTTCCTTGAACTACCCTAGTGGTCCAGAGGTTAGGAATCCATGTGCCAATGCAGGGGACACAGGTTTGATCCCTGGTCCAGGAAGATCCCACATGCCACGGAGCAACTAAGCCCCTGCACCACACCTACTGGAAGGCATGCTCTAGGGCGCATGCTCTGCAACAAGAGAAGCCATTACAGTGAGAAGCTCCAGCACCAAAATCAAGAGTAGGCCCCACTCTCCACAACTAGAGAAAGCCTGCACACAGCAATGGAGACCCAACACAGCCAAAAATTTTAAAAACTCTTTCCTTAAATAAATAAAAATTTAAAAAACCCTTTCCTCCATATTTCTGAAGCATGTAAGTAACATGTATGATAATTCAGTTCAGTTCATTTCAGTATGATAATTAAAAATTTTAAATACATTTAAGATTAAATCACATAAGATGTTGGAAGAAGATAGTTGTGGTGCAGGGACTTAGTTGCTCTGTGGCATGTGGGATCTTCCTGGACCAGAGATCAAACCTGTATCCCCTGCATTGGCAGGTAGATTCCTAACCATTAGACCACCAGGGAAGTCCTGGAAAAGGGTTTTTTAAAACCAAAGCTCTTGGTCTTATTAATAGTAGTTATCTTTAGAAGGAAGGGGACAGTTTTCATCTTTTATAGTACATATTTCTGAATATTTTAAAAGTTATAATTTTTTACTTCTAGTGGATAACATTCACCTGGTTCAAAAACCAATAAATTATAACACATGCATCGAGAAGTCCTTCACCCTGTCTTTCCCTCCACCCCACAAGAAATTATGATTGTTTTCTGTGTATCTTCCCAGAATTTATTTATATGGAAACAGGAAAGGATCATAAAATCTTATTCTCCTCTCCTACACAAAAGGCATATCTTACTTGCTAAGTTAAAAAGCCCAAGTACAAGAGTGTTTTAACTTAGGAAGACATCCTGGAGATCTTTCCATATCAGTACACAGGGAACTTCCTCATTCTTTCTCACAGCTGCATAATGCTCCACTGTCCATATCTATTACAGTTTTTAAAATTAGCCCTCTGATGGTTATTTGGGTAATTTTCAACCTAATTACAACCAACAGGCTCATACATCATTTCATATGTAAGCAAGTGTGACTATAGTTAAGAATTCCTCAAAGACGGACTTAGTTGAATCAAAGTGTAAATACACCTACAGTTTGGTAAACACTAAGGGTTGTGACATTCTCCTCTTCCATCTGCACTGAGACAGTGCCTGTTTCCCCATATCCTCTTACAGAGTATATCTCCAGACATTTTCTTGTTTGCCAAGCCAGTAAGTACATAACAGTAACTCCGTGCAGCTTCCCTGGTGGCTACATTGGTAAAGAATCCACTTGCAATGCAGGAGACCTGGGTTCCATCCCTGGGTCTAAAAGATCCCCTGGAGAAAGGGAATGGCAACCCACTCCAGTATTCTTGCCTGGAGAATTCCATGGACGGAGGAGACTGGCTAGCTACCATCCATGGGGCCGCAAAGAGGACACTTTCACTTTTTCATTACAACTGATACTAAACATATTTTTGTATATTTGAGGCCTATTTGTAATCATTTTTCTGTGAAGTCTTTGTTCCCTGGTTCTTTGCCTATTTTTCTAGTGGGTTTTGAATGTAAATTGTTAGATATTTTACAATAGTATTCAATATATATTTGTATTTGGGGGAAAATTATTCAAGAAGGAAAAACAGATGTTAAAACTCTAGTCATAAAAACAAATATGCCAGCCTTTCTTCCAGGAGTCTGGAATCCGGTCAAGGCGTCGGGGGGTGGGGGGGGCGGGGGAGGGAGTGGTGAGCTACACACGATTCTCCTGCCGCGGTTGACAGGAGCCAGGATCCGACAGCGCATGCCTGTGTGCACGTGCTCAGCGGTTTCCTAACGGAACATCTGTTGCGCATGCTCCTAAACCCGTCCTACTGGGACATTTCCCACAAAAAACTGAAGGCCGTTTGTACCTGTGCATTGCGGACGCTGTGAGCATCACCTGGCCACCTGCTGTTGGAAAACGTCCCCGACTTGAAGAAGGAATTCCACTACAAAACCAGACTTCTTCCCATGGCTCTTAAACAAACAAAAAACCCCATTGCATCACATCAGCGGGTATTCATCACAGCCTCTCTAAACAGTATCTAAAGCGAGTGTTTCAAATTGATGCTTTATATTGAGGACGAAATAGATGATAAAGGACTTTAAAACGTGTCAGGAGTTTAACAGTAAACTATATACTTACTAGACAGAGAAAGAGACGCGTAAAAAGAAAAGGCTGGGGAGCGGGGGTGGCGGGAATCTATTATTCACAGAGAAAAAGATGCTTTTCCAGTTTGGTTGATGAGATGGAGAATTAAACATTACCAAAAGGTACCATTGACTCCCAAAAGGATGCTGCACCAGTCATGTTTCTGCATTTTGTGAGACTTTTTGAAAGCTCTGGAGACAGTGCCCAAGGTTTTTAAAGCCTTAGAGAGGTGGTTCTGGATGCTCAAAGACCTTGTCCCCAATAAGCTATGTTAGCTCCACTCTCCTCACCCTGAAAAGCATCTTGTGTTCAATAGCTGGTTATATATGGCCCGAAGAAGTTTCTTTAGGGACCAGAGAATTTTTTAAATAAGTCCTGCCAAGCATTACCTTCATATTTTAAATGTATCTTTCTAAATAAGTTTGGAATGTCAGATGGTACCTGCTACAAAGTGGGGGAGATGGTGATGGCTGAGCCAAGGTTTATTCGAAGTGCTCAGCTTTTCCTACCATTTCAGCTGTCCATACCTAGCCAGATGCTTCATCAAAGCTCTAATAGGATAGCATATTTCAGAAAATGGACTGAAGCCTTGGCTGTGTAAATGCAGCTTTGCACCACCACGACACTCCTGGTTGGAGCCAGTTGGACCAGGCGATCTGTCCTTAAACTAGTGTATCCTGTATCCTGGTCTTTATTAATGTTTAGTTATAAAATGCACTTACTGTGTTTGACCACTGTGAGGGTAAATTCTTTAATAGCTACATTAGAATTTCTTTTTATCTTTTTTCCTGAAGCTTTAACTATTTCTTAGGTAATGTTTATTGGAATTTAGCAACGTGGATATTGTTGATGGCCATTGTTAAAGCATGTTCAGTGGCCTGTGGGGACAGAGATGCAATTAGGGTGGATTTTAAGAGAATAGGAATCAGTAGAAAAAGCATGTGTATACCAGTGGCCTTCAAACTAGGGCATACAAAGACTTTCCAAGGGACCAATTTTCAGGTCCTCAGTTTCATATGAACTCTTTTCTAAAATTGTGTTTTCCTAAAACCACTCTTCCCAAGAGCAGGCCTGTGTTACGGGTACAGCTTCCCCTTTCCCATGTCAGCTTTCACAGTCACTCCTTTTCTCTTTCTTACAAAAGAAGGCATACATCTCTTTGTGTAACAATAGCATGTTGCCCAGGATGTAAAATGTCCAGGGATGACAAGCAAAGGGGACAATTCACAACACTGAACAATGAATTGAGAAAGCAGAAACTATTGACTGCAGCCAGGACCCAACAGTGCCTGTTCAGAAGAGTCTCCCCAATCCGGACATTCAAAGTTATTTTGAACATTGGGTGTTTTCATAGTCTTTTCCTTTCAACCAAATTGAAGATGACAGATAACAATGTGATGACAGTACAAGAGTCATTTGGGGCATTAACTTAAGAGTCCAAAGAAATGATTGATATTGCTGTATCAATTTCTTCTACTTCTACTTAGTAATGTGAACAAGTTTCTTATCACATAAAAATGAAAAATTGGAATGTAAACTGATGCTGAGCCCAGCGTTCTGAGCAGTAAGCTATGCTCAAAAATATAAGCCAATCAGGAAAATTCCTGGTGATCCAGTGGTTAGGACTCCAAGCTTTCACTGCCAAGGGACCAGGTTTGTTCCCTGGTTATGGAACTAAGATCCTGCAAGCCATGAGGCCAAAAAAAGACAAAAAATGAGAGAAAATATGTAAGCCAATTAAAAAAAAAAGTCTACTCGCTTCATTAAGATAGGATTTCCAGAATTTCTCTGGTGATCTAGTGGCTAAGGCTCCCAGTTCAGGGGGTCTGGGTTTGATCCCTGGTCAGGGAACTACATCCAACATGCCCTAACTAAGAGTTTGCATGCCACAACTAAAGATCCTGCATGCCTCAACTAAGACCTGGTGTAGCCAAATAAATACTTTTTTAAAAAGATAGAATTTCTAATAAAACTTTACTTCAGTGTGATTTTGCTGTGTTATGGTTTTAATAATTACAATGAACCCATGAGACACTGTTTAACTTTTAGAGGCTTCTGGTCACAGGAAAACTGTAAACATGTTAATTTTATATACTGTTTTTCAAAGAAGTATGACAGGTAATCAATAAAAGACTTTGAAGCAAAAGATATATTAGGGTAAAATTCTGTGAGGGAAGTAAATTAGAACTAGGAGTTAAAAAGAATAATGAATAATTATTTTTTAAATTAATAATTTTATTGATTTTAAATAATAAAATTTGTGTGCTAAAGATGAGCTTTTTAAATTGTTTTTGGTTTTTTAGTGAATGATGAGTATCATATTTAGATGTACTGAATATATTTTAAAGAACGATGTGGCAGTGTTAAAACACTAATACATACAATATTCTGGAAATTACAGCCTTTCCAACTATATAAACAGCATGAAAAAATTTAAATGTTAAACTAAAAATGTTTGCCAAGGGGAAACTAAAAACTGAAAAGCTATGTGCCAAGGGGATACATAGCTTTACCAAATCTCCCAGGGAAGGCAAAACAAACAAACAAACAAAAAAAAACTTTGAAGACCACTGCTGAAGAAAAATTCAAGTTTTTCTGTGAGGGAGAATGGCAAAATGGAATAGTGTCTGAAGGGTAAATGTTGAGTCAAGAGGAATGATTTGAAGTATGAGTTGAGACATGTTTTGAAGCTGATGGGTGTGGAGAGGGGGAAAATTCTCTATCCTCCGGGTTCAAATTCAGAATTAAACTGACGTTTAGATGAGCAGGAGAAAAGCATACAAGTTTTGTTAAACTTTTACATGCACATGGCCCCTTCACAAGAGACTGAAGATAAGAAGAAGTGACCAGATTAGAAGAAAGCTTTTATACTTTTAGACAAAGACACAATAAACTTGTGAAGAAATGACAAAGAGGTTTGAGCTGGTATAATAAAGTATAAGAAAGTGGCTATGGCATGTATGGGGGCAGGCTGAAATAGATGAGTTATTTTATGTAGTAAGTTTGTTTGTAGAGATCTGTTTCAGCATTGATTCCCAGTCTATGGTGATAAGGGTTTTCTTCTCTTCCTGATACATGGAGAACACCTTTCTCTTGGGAAATTTTTTTTTTAATTTCATGAAAACAGACATTTCAATATTTATTCAAAATAATAAACAGCTGCCAATCAAAGTAGTAAACTAAATACACAGGATTTAAATTATATTCAACTTATCTCTAGAAGAAACATGTTGTAGAGAATACACTAGGAAAGGTTTTACTTTCTCTAGAGATGTAGTATAATTTTTTCCCCATTCTAGAAAATTAAAAATGAGGGACCTGATTTTTTTTTCTCTGTCACTTTGACTACCAGGAAGTTTAGAAGCAAATATTCAGCCTTAGAGCCTTAAAGATCATTTCATTCTAGTATCTTTTCTTGAATCATAACTTTCTATTTTAGATTTACATTACTTTCATCCTGAATTTTACATTTCTGATTTATATTTTGATATTTTATTTTATGCTATAAGCTGACTCATATGTTTCAGTAAAGAAGTACTAGTGTAAACAAATTAAATTGCCCAACAAACTGTTTTTGCAGTCTGATATATTTGCAATATGCTTTTATTTATTTATTTTTATTTAAAAATATTTTTTATTTTATCTTACATATTATCCAGAAGTTATGTAAGAGTGATAGGGATGGTATGGGGAGGGAGGAGGGATGAGGGTTCGGGATGGGGAACACATGTATCTCTTGGGAAATTTTATGGCCTGTTTTTAGGTAGAAAAAAAAGGAGGTCAAAGAGCTCTTTCTGCATCTGCTGTTTCTTAAGTGCCTTTGGCTGAAAATAATATACCAAAAAGGCATATCTGGGAATGGCATATCCTGATAGAGCTGATGTAGGAGAGGGGAGTGGCATTCTTGGCAAGGTGGCAACCCAAAGGATCCAGGCAGAAACAAAGTCAATTTTGATGCAGGAGGCAAGGAAAAGGTGGCTGCAGGTGTAGGTAAATCATATATATATAATGAAAGGATTTTTTTTTTTCAGTAAAAAATGGAGTGGGATGGGGCATTAGTTGAAGAGGGGTGGATGTTGTGAGAGTTTAGGAGATGCTGAGAAGTAGGTGATAGATACATTACATGTAAGTATAAACTTATCTGAAACCTACATAGCCTAGATAGAGGTCCAAATGTGTCTGGTGGTCTATAGAAAAACTTATGTTTTTGCTTTATGGAAGGGAACTCTAGTGATGGAATTCTTGCTAAGAGAGAAAACATTAAAATTATTTTCCTATTATCCAATCCCATATAAATATTATTGCAGTTTTCAGTCATATTTCAACATTTTGAAACCTCACAAATCTCAAAATGTCCTTGACATTTGATATATATTGTCACCTCTGACTCTGAAAAACTATGTTGGAATACCAGAGAATCATCACTGATATTTTTCAGATATTTTCACATACATTTTAAGTCAAATTTGAGAAAAAAAAAATATGATAGTCATATAAGTCAAATAGTGATAAAAGTCCTTGTTATATCAGAAGTGAATATGGAATTTTTATTTTAAAACTCTGCTAAAAGTGTTTTGTTACTAAAATCAAATTTGTTTTGTTTTCTTTATTGAAATCTTACAATGGGCGCTGAGTATTTTAAAAATTGTATTGGTTTTTGTAAAGATAATAGATTTTTGTCAAACTGGTCACTTGACAGAAAATATATTTCCTTAGTTCTTAACATGCCAATTATGTGAAACTAAAATACTAAAAAATAGAGCTATTCATATTTAAAAGTTTAAATTTGTCATACAAATACATTTAATATGCCATATGTCTTGGGAGCTCTCTCCTAAATACCAACTGATTAAAATATAAACTTCATATCTCATTATATAGAATTTTTAAATCTAAAATATTGAACCTACATGACAAGGAACAGGACAAAACAAAACTTTCTTTAAAAAGCAGAACCAGGGGATTCCCTGGTGGTACAGTGGATAGGAATCAACTTGCCAGTGCAGAGGACATGGGTTTGATCCCTGGTCGGGAAGATTCCACCTACTGTGGAGCAGCTTAGCCCGTGTGCCACAGCTACTGAGCCCAAGCTCTAGAGCCCAGGAGTTACAACTACTGAGCTCACGTGCTGCAACTCCTGAAGTCCATGCACCCTAGAGTCTGTGCTCCACAGCAAGAGTGGCCACCAAAATGAGAAGCCCATGCACTGCAACAAAGGGTAATCCCTGATCACCAAAACTAGAGAAGGCTGGTGCGCAACAACAAAGACCCGGCACAACCAAATTCAAACAAACGAAAAAACAGAACCCAGGAACACTTCCTTGGCTGGCTAGTAGTTGGTCTCTGCACTTCCACTACAAGCGGCGTAGGTTTGATCCCTGGCTAGGGAACTAAGATCCCATATGCTGCATGGTACAACCAGGACAATATTAAAAATAAATAAATATACTACAAATACGCTACTATCTAAATCCTGAATTCTGTTCCTAGATTTAGGTAGGAAATCCAAAGAAATCACATTATTCAAATCTATTTGTTCTTGAGTTTCAACTGATACCAGGAGTTTAGGTAGAAAGAGGATGAGATGGCTGGATGGCATCACCAACTCAATGGACATGGGTTTGAGCAAACTCTGGGAGTTGGTGATGGACAGGGAAGCCTGGCATGCTGCAGTCCATAGGGTCACAAAGAGTTGGACATGACTGAGCGACTGAACTGAGACAAAAAGAAATTACCCAAAAATTTTCTTGAATATCAAGTTCCTGAGTTTGGATAGCAAGGGTTGCCTAGAGTGTTATTCTCCACATATATGCATAAAAATGTTATAATTATTCCGATGTATCATCTGTCAGAAACTGTGCATCATCCAGTACTTCTCTCTCTTCCCTCATCCCTAAAACCCAATCAAGTCCTGAAAAGTTGTATCTCCTAAAGTGAAAGGCACTCAGTTGTGTCTGACTCTTTGCAACCCCTTGGACTATACAGTCCATAGAATTCTCCAGGCCAGAATACTGGAGTGGGTAGTCTTTCCCTTCTGCAGATGATCTTCCCAACCCAGGGATCGAACCCAGGTCCTCCTGCATTGTGGGTAGATTCTTCACCAGCTGAGCCACAAGGGAAGCCCAAGCCACAAGGCAAGCCCAGGGATACTAGAGTGGGTAGCCTATCCCTTCTTCAGCAGAGCTTCCTGACCCAGGAATTGAACTGGGGTCTCCTGCATTGCAGGTGCATTCTTTACCAATTGAGTTAACAGGGAAGTCCTGTCTCTCCTAACTCAAATCTATTTCCCTCCATCATTCTCACTCAATCCACCAAGTGTCTTAATGGTCACCATGTATATCAAGTCTCTTTGGTCCATTCTTTCCAGAAAAAAAAAAAAAAAAACAAGAAAAAATATTCTAGACATTGTATTCATGCCACTGTCTCATTTAACACCCTTCAGTGGTTCATCATTGTCCTTAGGATCAAAGCCTATGTCTCCAGGGCTTCATCTCACATCTTTTCCTGCTGCTGCTGCTGCTAAGTTGCTTCAGTCGTGTCCGACTCTGTGTGACCCCATAGATGGAAGCCCACCAGGCTCCACTGTCCCTGGGATTCTCCAGGCAAGAACGCTGGAGTGGGTTGCCATTTCCTTCTCCAATGCACCAAAGTGAAAAGTGAATGTGAAGTCCCTCAGTTGTGTCCGACTCTTCGAGACTCCATGGACTGCAGCCTACCAGGCTCCTCCGTCCATGGGATTTTCCAGGCAAGAGTACTGGAGTGGGGTGCCATTGCCTTCTCCATCTTTCCCTGCTATTCTGACTCTATTCCAGGTGCATCAAACTATTACACTTGCTTTTCCATGAGAGATTCAAATCCTATCTCCAGGCTTTCTTTATTCTGTCTCCACCTTCCTAGAACAATGCCATCCCTTTCCTATGAATAGCCTCTACTTCAGCTCTATACCTCAAATGTTACTTTCTTTGGAGAGGCATCTCCTGATCTTCCCTCCCCTCACCTGATGGGTAGATTAGGGGTCTATTCTCTGAATTCCTCTTGGAACTCATGCTCCCCACTGCACAGCAGTCTATTTTGTGAAGTATCTTATCTCCACCCCTTAAACTCTAGGAGTGTAGCCACTATCCCTAGTTCTTGGCACAGGACTGACACACAGTAAGTATTTGCTCATAAATACTGCTGCATGGATGAATTAACATTTCCAGTAAAATTACTATAACCTGCTTCACAAACTCAAGTACCTATGTATTTGCAATGCTTTTGTTTTTTTTGAACAACTGCTTAACCACCCAAAGCCCTTTTAGCAGGATGCCCATTATATCCCACCTGGAGAACACTCCCCCATAGATTGCCCAGATATCACAAACAATGACTTATGCAGGTTATAGTGGGCTATGTTCTCTTAATTAGAGCCTGATCAATTGGCTAATGCCATAGTTTCTCATCTCACACTGTCACTTTTGGAAAGCCATCCCCCTTGATCCAAAAGGCAGTGCTTGTTCATTGCTTGTAGATGAGGCCCTTGTAGGTCTATATTCCTGCTATGAGGCTGAGCAAGGAAGATAACTTAGTTTGTTTGCCAAGGATGTTCCACATTTGACCTCCCAAGGGCCCACTCTTCACAATCAACCTGAGCAGGTCACACACAGTCACAGGAGGGCTGGGTCAGGATGATTCAATGTGCAGCAGTTCCAGAACCACCATTTCTCCTTTCTCTACAGCAAGCACCACTTGCCAAAAAAATGAGGCAGTTAAAAAAATTTTTTATAGTAAAACACAGAAAGTCCTGCTATGCCTTTCTCCCTTTCTGAATGTCCATTCAGAGCTCCTTATTGCTTGCCTATCCTAAGTAAAGCTTCCCTCTGTCACTCTCTACCCTAACCTGTACTGTGAAAGGAAAAACACAAATTTGATCTTTTGCAGAGTACTTTTCTGGTCAGGCATCCTGTCATGTCAAGAAAAGAAGACACAGGCATAGAAAGATACTGAACTAGTTGAAATTTGAAAACTTAAGTCTATCCTCCAACTCGTTGGTCTAATGATTTAGCCTCTTTAGACCTCAATTTTTATCATCTGAAAAAGTAGGAGACACTTAGATCCTTTCTAGCTCTTTATAATTCTATAATTTCAATATTTTAAAAATAACTTAGTTGAAATATAATTTACATATAATAAAAAGCATTTCAAGTGTTTGACAAATTTATACTATAATCAAGTTATAGACCATTTCTATCACCCCAAAATGGAATTTCCATTTCCATCATAGTTCCCCTCATGCCCCTCTGCAGCAAATCCCCCTGAATGAGGCAACCACTGATATGCTATCTGTTACTATAGATTCAATTTTTCCTATTTCCAGATTTCATCTAGATGAAATGTTACAATATATACTCTTTCTAGTTTATTGTTCTTTAGCATGGTAAAATACATATAACAAAATAGAGGCATTCTTCATAAATCTGTGTCATCTTTGCACAGAGGTCATGCTAATCTTTCCTGTACAGTTCTAGTTTTAATATACATGGTGCCAAAGTGGGCACAGTATGTAAAACACAGTATGTAAAGACTCCTTTCATACCTGGGTTTGGTTTTTGTTTTTGCATGGTATAATATTTTTGTGATTTACTCCTGTTATTGCCTGTTCAAGATATTTTAAATGTATTTTTAAAAGCCAACAGTGTTTTTAGACTGGATACTTTTTTGAATACCACCATTCAAATATTAAAAAATTAAATAAACTTGAGTGATTTCTTGATTTCACATAGGATCTGTTTATTAGCAAAGAAAAGGTTCCTGTGCTATTTATTTTCAGAATCAATTGCTTTCACAAGTGAAAATGTAATGGTGGTCCGTAGAAGGATGGGATCAGAGCAGGGCAACAGGGTTAACACTATGGCAGCAGGTCATCACAACCCATTGTGAGGAGAGCATTGGAGAGAGTGGTGGGGCAGCATGGGGGTGGTTAGGAGATTGGCTCATATGGGTGATTCAGTACATGAGAAAATATATTTCAGATAATGGTAGCCAGAAACAAAAACAAAAAGGTAAAATGTTAGATGAATCCTGCAGTACTGAAATGGGTTTGGCATTACCAGTGTGAATTAACAGTTTATAAATAGGTGAATAGTACAGAAATAAATACGGAAGTAAAGTATATATTTATATTTCCTAGCTCTGACCACAGAGTGGGCCCAGAAGCAGAAATATCCCAGTAGAAATGAACACATCTAGGACCCAGACGTTGGTTTCTAAACACCACTCATCACTAAAAGGAACCAGTCTTCCTTGAAGACTCTGATTCCAGAGTGGAACAGGGAACACACAAGTTGAGCTTGGAAGCTCTTATTGTGCTGAGAAGATGGAAGTCCTAAAAATAAATGATGGGGAGATGTCAAGAGGAAACAGTATCCAGCTTGATGGGGCTCCTGCTGGTCAAGTCTGGGATAATTTGAGCATCAAATTGATATTTATATAACTCATTGAGTTAAAAAGGATGCATGTTATAGACAAATGAATCAGATATGTGGATAAGAGACAGCTTTTTCTTATAGTAAGAAAGAAATAGAAAAATACCATTTGGCAACTATCATAGTAGTAGTTGACTGAAGGAAGAATAATCAGTGGGTTCCAATACTAATTGATAAAAATGTGATGAGTAACTAGATATTAGTATAGTTTCAAAGTATTTCCACATACAATACTTTTAATTACAAAGAAGAAAAATAACTTCATAATGGAGATTAGAAGATAAGATCTTACACAAATGATCAAATTTAATAGCACCAATAAATTGCCACTGTGCCACTCAGTAGGATATGAGGGTTTACTGGACAAATACAAATCAAGGACAGTCTATAAAATTCCTTTGTTTTATAATCTTCAAAAATGTCAAGGGCATGAAACTCAAAGACTCAGGAACTGTCCCAGATTTAGAGAGTGTGATGAGACATGACAACTAAGTACAAGGCATGAATCTAGACTGGATCCTTTACAGGTAATATAAAAAATATAATTGGGACAATTTACAAAACTTGAATGTGGTCTCTGGGTGTATATGGGAATTCTCTGTGCTAATTTTTTTCTGTAAGTTCTGAATTATTTCAAAATAAACTTTTAAAAAGATTAAATCAATTGGTTTTAGAAATCATTTTTTATATTTACTATCTTGGCCAGAATTCCTTAGAACTATTTTTTTCCCTTTTTTTTTTTTTTGTCAAGAATGCTTTTGGATCTGTTAGGATGTATCACTGCAGATGGTGATTGCAGCCATGAAATTAAAAGACGCTTACTCCTTGGAAGGAAAGTTATGACCAATCTAGATAGCATATTCAAAAGCAGAGACATTACTTTGCCAACAAAGGTCCGTCTAGTCAAGGCTATGGTTTTTCCAGCAGTCAAGTATGGATGTGAGAGTTGGACTGTGAAGAAAGCTGAGTGCCTAAGAATGGATGCTTTTGAACTGTGGTGTTGGAGACTATTGAGAGTCCCTTGGACTGCAAGGAGATCCAACCAGTCCATTTTAAAGGGGATCAGTCCTGGGTGTTCTTTGGAAGGAATGATGCTAAAGCTGAAGCTCCAGTACTTTGGCCACTTCATGCGAAGAGTTGACTCATTGGAAAAGACTCTGATGCTGGGAGGGATTGGGGACAGGAGGAAAAGGGGACGACAGAGGATGAGATGGCTGGATGGCATCACCGACTCGATGGACTTGAGTTTGAGTGAACTCTGGGAGTTGGTGATGGACAGGGAGGCCTGGCGTGCTGCGATTCATGAGGATGCAAAGAGTCGGACACGACTGAGCGACTGAACTGAACTGAACTGAACTGAGGATGTATTTGCTTGCAAGTAACAGGAAATCCAACTCAACTATCTGAAACAATTAAAAGAAAAAAAAAAAAAGCATGTTCTTACAAAATGTCCTGAAGTAGTTTAGCCAAAGACTTTCATTAAATTGAAGTCCATTTTTCAGTGTAGCAACTTTGTCCTCTCTTGGCTTTCTTCATGATTGCAATATGGTTTCAGCAATTCCAAGCTTCATGTTATGACATTACAAAATCCTGAGGTCTGAAAGGGCAGAAGAGTGCATCCCTTACTCACACCTATTTTTAAATAGCAGAGAAAATTTCCCAGAAATGCTACAACAGACTTTGCCTCACCTCTCATTATCCACAATCACATGCTCATTCTTAAATGAATCACTGGCAAGGGAAGTTGAATCACCATTACTAGCCTGGATTAATCAAAATTCACCTTCTGGGGCTAGTGAAGGGTTGGCTTCCCTTATAAGCATCTTACCACTTAACACTTGAGAAAATCTGGAATTCTATTAGCAAAGAAGGAAGGGAATGGCTGCTGGGTAAGCAACCCAACATTATCTGCCACACAATGCTTCTTAATTTGATTGAATAATCTTTAAAGATTTCTTTAGTGATCTCTCTTTTCCAGTTTTCTCACCTTCTGAGACGGCCCACAGTCTGTCTGTGGGGTATATATCTCTCTAAATAAACTTTTCACTTTACAATGGCCTGCTCTTGAATTCTTTTCTTCACAAAGTCAAGAACTCTCACCTGGTGGCTGACCCCAGGGACTCACTCAAGACCCCGGGACACGACCACCCTCTCATGTCCCATTTTTTCCTTCAACATAATGATTTCAAAATAAAATTGTTTTTTTTTTTTAATCAAAACTATGTAAAGAGTTATGCTCAGAGAAGCCTAGCTTTTCCTAACCTCTCCACCTTATTCCTGCGCCCCATAGATAATCAGTTTTGTCTTTTTTTTTTTTTGGTTGATGTCTTCTGTTTCTTTTTGCAAAAATAAACATATTTATTGTTGAACTAATGTGGATATGTTGTTAAGTAAAACTGAGTATATTATTTAAAAATAGTCTATGAATTTCTTACTTCTATTTCCTAAACAAAAGACTCTTACTCTATACATTTCTTGCTTCTCTGCTCAATACACCCACATCAATTCACAGAAATAGGGCTTCCCTGGTAGCTCAGTGGTGAGTAGTCCACCTGCCAATGCAGGGGACATGGGTTTGATACCTGATCTGGGAGGATCCTAGATGCCTCAGGGCAACTAAGCCCATGAACCACAACTTTTGAGCCTGTGCTCTAGAGCCCGGGAGCTCTCCTGAGGCCATGTGCCACAACTACTGAAGCCCTGACAACTACTGGAGCCCATGCTCCAAAAGAGAAGCCACTGCCATGAGATGCCTGTGCATTGCAACTGGAGAGTAGTCCCCGCTCACCACACTAGAGAAAAAATAAGAAAAAAGAAAAGCCTCTATCACAATGAAAATCAAGCACAGCCAAAAATAAATAAATAAAAACCAGATTAAAAAATTCATAGAAATAATCTTTGCCCTTGTTCTTGGTAATGGCTAGTCAGTACTCTAATGTGTTGAAAGTGAAAGTTGGTCCATGTCCGACTTTTTGTGACCCCAAGGACTATACAGTCCATGGAATTCTCCAGGCCAGAATACTGGAGAAGATAGCTCTAATTTGTTGGTGCCCTATTTATTCAACCAGTTTCCTGCTGATGGACATTTGAGTTGTTTTCACATTACTGTTATTGTGAATGAATAGTGCTATAATGACAAATTTTACTTTTGTATCGTTTTACATTTGTCAGGATGTAATTTCATAGTAATTTCCTACAAGTGGCATGGTTGGTTTAGTTGCTAGGTCATGTCCAACTCTTGAGACACCATGAACTGTAGCCTGCCAGGCTCCTCTGTCGATGGGATTCTCCAGGCAAGAATACTGGAGTGGGTTGCCATCTCCTTCCCCAGGGGATCTTCCCGACCCAGGAATTGAATCCAGGTCCCTCACATTGCAGGCAGATTCTTTACTGACTGAGCTAGGAGGGAAGCCCAGAAGTGGCATTGCTGGGTCAAAGGATAAATGCACATGTATATTTGCTGCTGCTGCTGCTGCTAAGTCACTTCAGTCGTGTCCGACTCTGTGCGACCCCATAGACGGCAGCCTACCAGGCTCCCCCATCCCTGGGATTCTCCAGGCAAGAACACTGGAGTGGGTTGCCAGTTCCGTCTCCAATGCATGAAAGTGAAAAGTGAAAGTGAAGTCGCTCAGTCGTGTCCGACTCTTCTCGACCCCATGGACTTCAGCCTACCAGGCTCCTCCGTCCATGGGATTTTCCAGGCTGGAGTACTGGAGTGGGGTGCCATTGCCTAGACATTCCCAAATTCCCCTCCTTAAGGTAGTACCATTTTATTCTTTTCAATTTTTTTTTTTTTTTTGTCATTTTGAAAGTTGAGAATTGATACTTCAGTGTAGTTTTAAGCTGCGTTTCTCCTATAATACACTCAGCATCTTTTGTTTGTTTGAAGGCCATTCATATATCTTTTTCTGTGAATTGTCTATTTTGTTCTGTTTTCATCAGTTTTTGTCTTTTATATTTTTATCTTGATTTTTAAATAAGTATTATATATTAGTGAGATTAGCCCTTTGTAATAAAGCCTTTAATATTTTCTCCAAGTTGCAATCTTTCCTGACTTATTTATTCATTTTCTTTATGCCATGAAGTTATTTTAAAAAGTAGTCACCAGTCTTTTCTTTATTGCTTTCCCCACTCCAAGATTATAAAGGAATTCATACACATTTTTTATACTTTTTGATTTAATTATTTACAAATAGCTCTCTGATATTTTGAGATTCTATTCTAGTATATGATCAGGTACACTGTAAATCTGTCATTTTCAAAATATTCAGTTGTCCCAAGGCTTAATTTGTTAAAAGTCCATCTCTCCCAGTAGGTTTGAGATGCTACCTTTGTTATATACTCAAATTCTTTATTTTCTTGAGCCTATTTCTAGATTCTAGTAGATCCACACCCAGCTTCAGTTGTAGAGACTTCATAGAGTGCTTTCACATCTGATAGGGCCAGTCTATTCTGCACACTACATTCCATTTCTTTTTCAAGATTCTCCTAGCTCTTCTTGCATATTTTTCTCCATATAAACTTCATTATCAATTCATCTAGTTCCATGAAAAACATATTTTTATTGTAATTATACCAACTTTATATCTTATTGAGGGAAAATGAACAACTTTATAATATTGTAAATCTATCCATGAACAAAGGCTGCTTTTTGTATATGTTCAAGTAAAAAACAAACATTAATGAAATAGAAAACAAAAATACAATAGACAGAATTGTAGTTTAACAGGAAATTACCAGTCCATAATTATTCTTTAACAGAGCTTTTATAGTATTATCACAGGATATAATCAGGTTACATTTACCTCTGTCCGGGCCCTCTGTCTCTATAATGCACAGTTTAATACAGAAAATATGGGTTTCACTATGCCACATATTACACAAGTTTATGGAATGTTAGTGGTGCAGTGGTAATGAACCCGCCTGCCAATGCAGGTGGAGGGTTCCATCCCTGGGTTGGGAAGATCCTCTGGAGGAGAAAATGGCAACCCACTCCAGTATCCTTGCCAAGAAAAATTCCATGGACAGAGCAACCTGGCAGGTTATAGTCCACTGGGTTGCAAAGAGTCAGACATGACTGAACGACTAAGCACACACACACAAAGGATTTTGCAACATACATCATTTCTTTCTCCAAACTAAAAAAAAAAAGAGAGAGAAATAGTTTGTCATCTTGCTAGCTAGTGGAGTTTTGACAAGAATCTTTTATAAACTGCTTTGCAAATTTGGGAAAATTTATGTATTTACAAAGTAACTGTATAGTCTTGCCAGCTGGGCTCTTAAAAAATGCTCTCTGTACTAAATTTTTAAAAATTTCATTATCTTGGAATGAGAAAACTTTTTTTCACATTAGCAAACATGGTCTGTAACTCACCTCATGCATTTCGTAAGAGTCAGTCAGTTCAGTCACTCAGTCGTGTCCGACTCTTTGTGACCCCATGAACCATAGCACGCCAGGCCTCTCTGTCCATCACCAACTGCTGGAGTTTACACAAACCCATGTCCATTGAGTTGGTGATGCCATCCAACCATCTCATCCATCTTTTGCCATCCCCTTCTCCTCCTGCCCTCAATCTTTCCCAGCATCAGGGTCTTTTCAAATGAGTCAGCTCTTTGCATCAGGTGGCCAAAGTATTGGAGTTTCAGCTTCAACATCAGTCCTTCCAATGAACACTCAGGACTGATCTCCTTTAGGATGGACTGGTTGGATTTCCTTGCAGTCCAAGGGACTCTCAAGAGTCTTCTCCAACACCACAGTTCAAAAGCATCAATTCAAATGTATTCTTTTTAATGGCTGAGTAATACTCCATTGTGTATATGTACCACAGCTTGAATCAGTTCTAATGAGGTGGATAAAACTGGAGCCTATTATACAGAGTGAAGTAAGCCAGAAAGAAAAACACCAATACCGTATACTAACGCATATATATGGAATTAAAAAGATGGTAATGACAACCCTGTATGCGAGACAGCAAAAGAGACACAGATGTATAGAACAGTCTTTTGGACTCTGTGTGGGGGGGGGTGATTTGGGAGAATGGTATTAAAACATGTATAATATCATATAAGAAACGAATCGCCAGTCCAGGTTCGATGCAGGTTACAGGAAGCTTGGGGCTGGTGCACTGGGATGACCCAGAGGGATGGTATGGGGAGGGAGGTGGAAGGGGGGTGGTCAGGATGGGGAACACATGTACACCCATGGCGGATACATGTTGATGTATGGCAAAGTCAATACAATATTGTAAAGTAAAAAAAAAAAAAAAAAAACTGGAAAACAAAACAAAACAAAAAAAAGCATTAATTCTTCGGCGCTCAGCCTTCTTCACAGTCCAACTCTCACATCCATACATGACTACTGGAAAAACCATAGCCTTGACTAGACGGACCTTTGTTGACAAAGTAATGTCTTTGCTTTTTAATATGCTGTCTAGGTTGGTCATGACTTTCCTTCCAAGGAGTAAGCGTGTTTTAATTTCATGGCTGTAATCACCATCTGCAGTGATTTTGGAGCCCTCAAAAATAAAGTCAGCCTCTGTATTGATCTTCAAACATTTTGGTTTGTGGGAGTGGGATTGAGGGTGAGGGAGAATGGGTCATAATCTTAAATTTCTTCATCCAATGGCTTTTTTTTCCCTAAAAGCTGGTTCTTTGAAAACCTGATAAAATATATTAGCCTCTGACAAGATTAAGGGAGAGAATGACTTCCCTGGCTGTCCAGTGATTAAGACTTCATCTTCCAATTCAGATGGTGAATTGGAAGATTCCTGGTTGGGGAGCCAGAATTTCACATGCCTTGGGGCCAAAAAACCAAAACATAAAACAGAATATTGTAACAAATTCAATAAAGACTTTTAAAAATGGTCTACATAAAAAAAAATCTTAAAAAAAAGAGGGCAACAGGAAATGCTAATTAGAAATGAAATTCATGGGACTTCCCTGGTGGTTCAGAGATTAAGAATCTGCCTTGGAATGCAGAGGACATGGGTTCAATCCCTGGTTCAGGAAGATCCCACATGCTGTGGGGTAGCTAAGCCCAAGCACCACTGAGCCCACAGTCCTTAGAGCCTGTGTTCTGCAACAAGAGAAGCCACCGCAATGAGGAGCCCACACATCTCAACTAGAGAATAGCCCCCACTCACTGCAACTAGAGAAAGCTTGTGAGCACCAGTGAAGATCCAGTGTAGCCAAAAACAAATAAATATTTTTAAAAATTAAAAAAAAGAAATTTATGGAAAAACAGGTGAGGCCATGTGATTGTGTTCAAAGCAACAGAATTTGAGGCAAAGTCATGTAAGCCATTACCAGGCCTGCCCACACATAATCGTCTCCTCTATCCCCGTCCTCTGATAAGCATGGCTTCTGGGAAGCCTGTTTTAAAAAGTGTGGAGTCAGAAGATAGTAAGAGCCTGGGTCCTCAAATTACCAATTCAGGAAGCTTTCTGCTAATGAAGAATACGTATTTGAAATTTACTCAAATGACATGTAAACTTCTATTGTACTTGAGCCCTTTGGGGGGTTTGCAGTTAGAATTACCTTAAACCAGGATTCAGTGTGTAAAAAATTCAGCATCTCAAACTAGTGGGGCAAAGAATTCTAATATGCGTTATTTACCGTCAGCATGGAAACTGGGAAATCATCTGAAAGAAACACAAAGTTGCATCCATACTTCACATATTATACCATGAAAACTTTCAAATGAATCAAATACTTAAATGGGAAAAATAAAATCATACACTTCCTACAAGGAAACACGGAGAATTTCTTTATAGCTTCTAAATGTGAAAGACCTTTCTACACATGACTCAGAATCTAAAGTCATGAAAGATTAGATTGTTAAACTTGAGAAGCTTAACGTAAAGACTCTCTGCTGCTGCTACTGCTAAGTCGCTTCATTCGTGTCCGACTCTGTGCGACCCCATAGATGGCAGCCCACCAGGCTTCCCCGTCCCTGGGATTCTCCAGGCAAGAACACTGGAGTGGGTTGCCATTTCCTTCTCCAATGCATGAAAGTGAAAAGCGAAAGTGAAGTCGCTCAGCTGTGCCCATCTCATAGTGACCTCATGGACTGCAGCCCACCAGGCTCCTCCATCCATGGGATTTTCCAGGCAAGAGTACTGGAGTGGGGTGCCATTGCCTTTAAGGACCAAAATACATCATTCACCAAGTAAAAGGAAAAATGATAAATAGAAAACTTCTTCACTTTGTTCTCTCAGTCCTAAGGGTGGTGGTTGTACCTGCAAATACTCTTGTACCTCAATAACTTCTTTTCATTTTTTAAATTCTCCATTGCCTGCTTTCTAGTATTGACACCCATTTATTAAAACACCTGGGCTTCCCTGGAAGCTCTTCTGGTAAAGAATCTGCCTGCAAAGTGGGAGACCCTGGTTCAATTCCTAGGCCAGAAAGATCCCTTGGAGAAGGGATAGGTTACTCACTCCGGTATTCTTGGGCTTCCTTGGTGGTTCAGCTGGTAAAGAATCTGCCTGAAATGTGGGAGACCTGAGTTCAATCCCTAGCTTGGAAGATTCTGCTGAAGGAAGGCATGACAACCCACTCCTGTATTCTTGCCTGGAGAATCCTCATGGAGAGAGGAGCCTGGCGGGCTACAGTCTATGAACCTGTAAAGAGTTGAACACGACTGAGTAACACAGTACAGTACAGCGCAGCACAGCACAACATTAAAACACCTAATACGGTTTCTATTCGCCGACATACAATTGTTTTATAGCCTTTAATCTTTAAACCATGTAAACTATTTTTAAAAATAAGAAAGAAATAGAACAAGGTGATTGGACTTAATCAGATACAAAGGTCTTTATAAAGCCATAGTAAATTAAGACAGTGTAGTTCTAGCACAGGATTAGACAAAGACCAATGGAAAAAGGTAGGATCCTGGAAAAGCTTATACATACTCAGAAACATGACACTATATGACAGGCACCATTATAAATTAAAAATGAGGCTGAAATCATTTTATATTTAAATGGAAAAAAATAAGAATCAGATCCTCACTTTATAGCACAGCCAAAGTCAATATCAGGTAGATTAAAGAGCTAGGTGTGAAAACACAAAACTTTAAAACTTCTGTTAGTAACTATTCCTATAAATTTTGAACAAGAACGGATTCCTTTTAAAAAAGCAATATTCATTTATCTGGCTACTCTGGATCTTAGTTGCAGCACTCGGGATCTACAGCTGCAGCCTTCAAACCCTTAGTTGTGGCATGTAGGATCTAGTTCCCTGACCAGGGATGCAACCCAGACCCCTGCACTGGGAGCTTAGAGTCTTAAGCCACTGGACCACCAGGGAAGTCCTAAAGAAAGGATTTCTTAAATAAGATGCAGAAGCTACTAACCATAAAGAAAAAAAAATTTGGCAAAAATGACTACTCTGAGCCACCAGGGAAGCCCCGCATTAAAATTAAATTCCATTAACAAAGGATCCTTAAACAAAGTGGAAAGCAATGCCACAGTCTGGAAGATAGAATCAATAAAGGATTAGTAGCCAAACTATAAAGATATGCTACAAAATCAGATTTGAAAAACTCAATAGAAAAGTGGTCAAGGGATAAAAACAGGCAGTTTTCAAAAGAGTAAACACATATGGACAAAAAACATCTGAATATATGCCCAACCTCAGTAGCAATTAAGGACATACAAAAAAAATAACAAGTCACTGTTTCATACTCACTGAACTGATAAAAATTAAAGTCTATCAGTATGTGGTAACCATTCACAAACATTCAGACTCTCAAGGGAGAAACTAGAACTCTGAGGTGATCACATGATTTGTTTTGGCCAATTAAATGTGAGCAGAAATGATGTGTGTCACTTCTGTGCATAAACTTTCACAGCCAGAGTAGAAGCCCTTTAGTTCTCTGTCCCTCCCTCTCAGAACATGTGTCAGGATGGATCCTCTCAGGCCAGGTCCCTGAGTGACTGCAATGAACAGCCTTTCACTGCTGACCTGCACTGCAGTTGCAGCATGAAATAAACTCTGGAATTAAGCCTCTGGTGGTTCTTGGTTGTGTGCCCGTGTGCTAAGTCGCTTCAGTTGTGTCCAAATCTAATGGAGTGGATTGCCATGCCCTCCTCCAGGGGCTCTTCCCCACCCAGGGATCGAACCCACGCCTCTTGTCTCCTGCATTGGCAGATGGGTTCTTTACCACTAGTACCACCTGGGAAGCCCAGTTCTTGGTTGTTGTGGCTTAATTTAGTCATCCTAATTGATATAACCTTCATTGTTGGTGACAAAGCAGAAATGATGGGGACCTTCACATGTATGCTAGCAGGCCAGGCGGTGGGGCAACTCTGGAGATTGGTTGACTCGTGCAACTCACAGATGCACAAAGACAATGATCAAATGTTTCTACTGCAGTGTTATTTTACAAAAAAATTTTTTTAGATAAACTCAATGCCCATTTACAGGAAATAAACACATATTTTTGTAGATTCACAGAATAGATGACTATGGAGTAGCTAAAATAAATAAACAAAAGTTATCTGTTTCAAAAATGTATAAATCTCAAAAATGCAGAGCATAAAAAATCAAATGAGCTACATAGAATGAGTTCATTATACTAAATTTAAATAGTATTTTATGTTGTGGATATATAGTATATGTAGTAAAAGTATAACAACATGCATGGGAATAATAGACCTATAGAATAAATATATAAAAGCACTGTTATGGGAATAGGCAATTCTGGTATTGAAGAAAGGGAGTGAAATTTAAACTTGATATATTAAGTGGTGCTCCTTGTTTTGTTTTTTTAATCCTTTTCTTCATTTTTCTCATTTGCCTTCTAGGATTCCTTATGTATTTTAGCTAAAATTCCTTTTAACAGTTTTTTCCTCAATATTCTGTTTCCCTCTACAACCAATATGCATATGTGTACTTGGCAAGGAAGACTAAGCAAGCATCAAGCTTAATGGGACTTAAACTATGGTTTTCTTGTACTATGGCGCCACCTTACGGCAGCACTCTGGAGAGCGCACTGTACTGTAGCACAGACGTAGTGCAATATATATGCGTTCATATATTCTGAAAACATCAGAGTATATGCTTTCTTGATTTTTTTTATGCTCCTGAACACAACTTCGGCTGAGGTTTCCAGTGGTAGTCACTTAAAGATGGCATGTCACATAATAAAGTTCTCAGCCTCTCTCACAACAGTCACCTGACCTTTAAAAAAATACTAAGTTAGCACCTCAATACATAAGGCAAATGCTAACAAGGATAAAGGGGGAAATTAACAGGAACACAATAATAGTGGGGGACTTTAATACCTCAGCCACACCTATGGATAGATCAACCAAGCAGAAAATTAGCAAGGAAACACAAGCTTTAAATGATACAATGGACCAGGTAGACCTAATTGATATCTATAGGGCATTTCACCCAAAAACAATGGATTTCACCTTTTTCTCAAAGGTACAAGGAACATTCTCCAGGATAGATCACATCCTGTGCCATAAATCTAGCCTTGGTTACATTTTAAAAAATTGAAATCATTTCAAGCATCTTTTCTGGCCACAATGTATCTATATATCAATGTATCTGATCACAAGTTGATGTAAGATTAGACATCAACTACAGGAAAAAAAAAAAACTATTGAAAATACAAATCTATGGAGGCTAAACAACACACTTCTGAATAACCAACAGATAATGGAAGAAATCAAAAAGGAAATCAAAGTATACATAGAAACAAATGAAAATGAAAACACAACTCAAAACCTATGGGATTCAGTAAAAGCAGTGCTAAGAGGGAGTTTCATAGCAATACAAGCCTACCTCAAGAAACAAGAGAAACATCAAATAAACAGCCTAACTTTACACCTAAGGGCAACTAGAAAAAGAAGAAAAGAATAATCCCAAAGTTAGTATAAGGAAATAAATCATAAATATCAGAGCAGAAACAAATGAGAAAGAAATGAAGGAGCCTATATCAAAAATCAACAAACTAAAAGCTGGTTCTTTGAGAAGATAAAATAGACAAACTGTTAGCCAGACTCATCAAGAAAAAAAGGAGAAGAATCAAATCAAAGAATTAGAAATGAAAAATGGAGAAATCACAATAGACAACACAGAAATACAAAAGATCATAGACTACTATGAGCAGTTATATGTCAATAAAATGGACCACTTGGAAGAAATGGACAAATTCTTAGAAAAGGATAACCTTTCAAAACCAAACCAGGAAGAAATAGAAAATCTTAACAGACCCATCCCATACGGAAATTGAAACTGTAATCAAAAATCTTCCAATAAGCAAAAGCCCTGGACCAGATGGTTTCACAGGTGAATTCTACCAAAAATTAAGAGAAGAGTTAACACCTCTACTACTCAAACTCTTCCAGAAAACTGAAGAGGAAGGTAAACTCCCAAATTCATTCTATGAGGCCACCATTACCCTGATACCAAAACCACACAAAGATACCACAAAGAAAGAAAACTACAGGCCAATATCACTGATGAACCCAGATGCAAAAATTCTCAACAAAATTCTAGGAAACAGAATCCAACAACATATTAAAAAGATTATACATCATGACCAAGTGGGCTTTATCCCAGGGATGCAAGGATTCTTAGATATTTGCAAATCAATCAATGTGACACACCATATTAACAAACTGAAAGATAAAAACCAGATTATCATCTCAAGAGATGCAGAGAAAGCCTTTGAAAAAATTCAATACCCATTTATGATCAAAACTCTCCAGAAGGCAGGCACAGAAGGAACATACCTCAACATAATAAAAGCCATATACAACAAACCCACAGCAAACATTATCTTCAATGGTGAAAAATTGAAAGCATTTCCTCTAAAATCAGTAACAAGACAAGGGTGCCCACTCTCACCACTACTATTCAACATAGTTTTGGAAGTCCTAGCCACAGCAATCAGAGAAGAAAAAGAAATAAAAGGAATCCAAACTGGAAAAGAAGAAGTAAAACTCTGTTTGCAGATGACATGATCCTTACATAGAAAACCCTAAAGACACTACAAGAAAATTACTAGAGCTAATCAATGAATATAATAAAGTTGCAGGATACAAAATTAATATGCAGAAATCCCTTGCATTCCTATATACTAACTGAGAAAACAGAAAGAGAAATTAAGGAAACAATCTCATTCACTATTGCAACAAAAAGAATAAAATACTTAGGAATAAATTTACCTAAATAAACAAAAGACTTGTATATAGAAAATTATTATAAAACATTGATGAAAGAAATCAAAGATGACACAAAGATATGGAGAAATATGCCATGTTCATGGACTAGAAGAATCAATATAGTGAAAATGAGTATACTACCCAAAGCAATATATGGATTCCACACAATCCCTATCAAGCTACCAACAGTATTTTTCACAGAACTAGAGCAAATAACTTCACAATTTGTATGAAAACACAAAAAACCTCAAATAGCCAAAGCAATCTTGAGAAAGAAGAATGGAACTGGAGCAATCAACCTCCCTGACTTCAGACTATACTACAAAGCTACAGTCATCAAGACAGGTACAAAGACAGAAATACAGATCAATGGAACAAAATAGAAAGCCTAAAGATAAATCCATGCACCTATGGACCCTGGTGGCTCAGCGGGTAAGGCGTCTGCCTGCAATGAGGGAGACCTGGGTTCGATCCCTGGGTCGGGAAGATCCCCCGGAGAAGGAAAAGGCAACTCACTCTGGTACTCTTGCCTGGAAAATCCCATGGATGGAAAAGCCTGGTAGGCTATAGTCCATAGGGTCGCAAAGAGTCAGACAAGACTGAGCAACTTCACTTTCACATGGTCACCTTATCTTTGACAAAGGAGACAAAAATATACAATGGAGAAAAGACAAGCTCTTTATTAACAAGTGGTGCTGGGGAAACTGGTCAACCACCTGTAAAAGAAAGAAACTAGAACACTTTCTAACACCATACATAAAAATAAACTCAAAATGGATTAAAGATCTAAATGTAAGACCAGGAACTATGAAACTCTTAGAGGAAAACATAGGTAGAACACTCTGACATAAATCAATCACAGCAGGATCCTCTGTTATCCACCTCCCAGAGTGATGGAAATAAAAGCAAAAATAAACAAATGTGACCTAATTAAACTTAAAAGCTTTTGCACAATGAGGGAAACCATAAGCAAGGTGAAAAGGCAGCTTTCAGAATGGGAGAAAATAATAGCAAATGAAACAACTTACAAAGAATTAATCTCTAAAATATACAAGCAGCTCATGCAGCTCAATACCAGAAAAATAAATGACCCAGTCAAAAAGTGGGCCAAAGAATTAAACAGACATTTCTCCAAAGAAGACATACAGATGGCTAGCAAACACATGAAAAGATGTTCAACATTATTCATCATCAGAGAAATGCAAATCAAAACCACAATGAGGTATCATCTCATGCTGGTCAGAACGGCTGTCATCAAAAAGTCTACAAGCAATAAATGCTGGAGAGGGTGTGGAGAAAAGGGAACCCTCTTACCCTGTTAGGAATGCAAACTGTTATAGCCCCTATGGAGAACAGTGTGGAGATTCCTTAAAAAACTGGAAATTGAACTGCCATACAAGCCAGCAATCCTACTGCTGGGCAATCACACCGAGGAAACCAGAATTGAAAGAGACACAAGTACCCCAATGTTCACTGCAGCACTATTACCTAGATGTCCATTGGCAGATGAATGGACAAGAAATGGTGGTACATACACATAACGGAATATTACTCACCTATAAAAAAGAAAGCATTTGAGTCAGTTCTAACGGGGTGGATGAAACTGGAGCCTATTATACAGAATGGAGTAAGTTAGAGAAACACCAACACAGTACATTAACTCATACATATGGAATTTAGAAAGATGGTAATGATGATCCTATATGCAAGACAGCAAAAGAGACACAGATGTAAAGAATAGACTTTTGGACTCTGTGGGAGAAGGCAAGGGTGGGATGATTTGAGAGAACATCATTGAAACGTGTATATTACCATATGTAAAACAGATGACCAGTGCAAGTTTGATTCATGAAGCAGGGCACCCAAATCCGGTGCTCTGGGACAACCCAGAGGGATGGGGTGGGGAGGGAGGTGGGAGGGGGGTTCAGTGTTGGGGAATACACACACACCTGTGGCTGATTCATGTTGATATATGGCAAAACCCACCACAATATTGTAGAGTAATTAGCCTCCAATTTAAATAATTTAAAAAAATAGTAACTTAGGACTTCCCTGGTGGTCCAATGGTTAGAAGCCACCTGCCAATGCAGGGGATGTGGCTTCAATTCCTTGTCTGGGAAGATTCCACATGCCTCAAAGCAACTACGCCCCTGTGTCACAGCTACTGAGCCCACGTGCCCTTAGAGCCTGTGCTCCGCAACATGAGAAGCAACCACAATGAGAAGACGTCACACCACATCCAGAGAGTAGTCCCTGCTCACCAAAACTAGAGAAAGCCTGTACACGGCAACAAAGACCCAGCACAGCCAATAAATTAAAAAAAAAAACAACTGATAAACTCATTAAAAAAAAATACTAACCTAGACCTACCTACTCCAAAACCACCATCAGAGAGACTTACCCTGATTTGTTGGACAAAGATAGATGTCACTTAACAAAAATTCAGCTACGCTACTTACTGGGTAAAAGTCATGTTTCTTCCCTGAGTATATGACTCCATACACTTAAACACTATCATATTATCATATCACTACTTATTGTTAGAAATGAATACACTTTAGAGACCCCTTTTTTGACAGTTGCCTGCATTTCTTGCTGAAGCTTCACTATTTCTTAATTTTTTTTAAATTCTCATAATTTCAATGAGCAGTAGTTTCTGGTTGCCTCATTTTAATTTGGGAAATATATTATCTATAGATAAGCATAGTCTAAAACAACAACCCACCATTCAAAAAGAACAAACGTGAACCCTGTATTGCTTGTTTCATATATAATTTTACTAACAGCATTAGAGGTGTAGGGAGTCAAGATCAATAACATCAACAAGAGCAGTGAGAACATCTGACTGCTAAACTGTGGCCATGTTGTGAGTGTAACACAATTCAGAGAAGAGAGAGGTCAGCAGATTCATGGAAGAGGTTAGAGTTGAGTAGGGACTTGGAGCTAGAGGAAAACTTCAACAGGTAGCAAAAAGCACATGAGCAATCAAGATGGGGGGAACAGCATGAGGTAAGGCCAAAAAATGGGAATGAGCCTAATATATATAGTTATTTCAAAATAATAATGACCTAATAATGTTTCACATCTTTTTGAACACTTAACATATGCCAGACACGTTTTAAGTGCTTCACACACGTTACCCGGTTTAACACAGTATTATTGTCACCCAGAGCATACTACTCGGGTCATTCTTTTCTGGTCCTCTTAGACAAACTGCCATGTCTGGGACTCAGTTTCTCCACCTGTTTAAAAAAAGAGGCAGATAATACTGCACTGTGTGTATATGATGTACAGGTAAACACAAGAAGAGACTACATAGAAAATGATATATTTGTTAGGGTAAATTGGTAGATAAACAGCAGTAACTCTTGTTTACTTTTTTTTAAGGAACTTCCAGACTGTTTCGCAAAGTGCAAAACAGCTGCACCATTTTACATTCTGACCAGGAGTGCATGAGGATTTCAATTTTGCACATTCTTGGAAACATTATTAGGTGGCTTTTTGCTCATAACCATTCTACATGGTAAACAGTGGTGATTCATTGTGGCTTTCATTTGCCTTTCCTTGATGGCTAATGAGGTTGAGTATCTTTTCAAGCAGTTTTGGCCAGTCATTTTCTTTGGTGAAATGCCTATTCACATCCTTTACTATTTAAAAAAGTGGGTTGTCTTTTTAATGCTGAGTTTTAAGGGTTCTTTACATATTTTGGATATAAGTCCCTTATCAGATACATGATTTGTAAATATATTCTGCCATCCTATGGGTGGTCTTTTCACTTTCTTGATTGAATCCAAATGTTTTCAACCTGGTAAAGTCCAATTCATCTACTTTTGTTGCTGTTGCTTGTGCTTTTAGTGCCATGTCTAAGTATCCATGGCCAAATCCAAAGCTGTTAAGATTTACCCCTGAGTCTTCCTCTAAGAGTTTTACATTTCTTTTGTTAAGTTCATTCTTCAGTATTTTATTATTTTTGATGTTATTATAAAGGGGTTTTTAAAAATGTTATTTTCATATTTTTCTAGTGTATAAAAATGGATTTTTGTATATTGATCTTGTGTCCTGACATCCTGAACTTAATTACACGTTCTAATAGTTTTTTTTGGTGGATTTCTTGGGATTTTCTATATACAAGATAATGTCGTCTGTGATTAGATATGGGCTTCCCTCATATTCAGTTGGTAAAGAACCCGCCCGCAATGCGGGAGACCCTGGTTTAATTTCTGGGTTGGGAAGATCTGCTGGAGAAGGGATAGGCTACCCACTCCAGTATTCTTTATTAGGTATGTTTACTTCTTTTTCTATTTGAATGCATTTCATTTTCTGACATTGGAGACAAACTGCAAACCAACAAATACAGAAAAATAATGAAACGTCAGATTTGTGATTTGTACAAGAATAAACTATGATGATGTAATGAGTGACTTGGTAGCTATCTCAGATTGGGAACATAGAAATGCCTCCTGGGAAGATATCTAAAATCTGAAGTATAATAAAGAAACTTCTCTTAGCAGTGGGATAGCTAATGTAAAGGAACTAAAAGGTGGGAATGAGTTTACTTACTGGAGGAACAGGTAGACCATGCGACTGGAATGGAGTAACAGGAAGGGAAAGGAAACCTAACAGGCAGTCCAGAGCTTGGCCGAATGTGACTGTACAAACCTGGGCAATGGAAACTGGGTTTTATTCGCAGTTTGAAGAAGTGCTACTAGAGTGTTAAGCAGGGAAGTGATGTGATCTGAATCACACTTCAAAATTACTGTAATTGTTTTGTGGATAACAGAGGTTGAAGTGGGAGCTGGAAGCACGTAGGAGCCTTGAGATGTTACTAACCTGGAGTAGTAGGCTACGGTGATGGAGAGAAGCGAATGGATACAGCGTATGTATGGGACTTGCTGATGAAATTGGATGCGGGGAGCGAAGGGAAAAGAGGAATGATGAATAATTTCTAGATACTCAGCTTGTGCACTTGAGTGGGCAGTGGTGCCATTTATTGAGCAAGCAGGGAGTTGGTGGTGGGTTGGGGAGCTACATCACAAGTCATGCTTCTATCATGTCAAGTTGGTGACACTTACTGATATTCCAAATACAAACGTCAAGTAGGCAGTTGGATTAAATAAGACTAGAACCACAGAGAGGGAGTTGGGGTCACTTGTTTTCAGTATGAAGGAGCTACCAGTAAGGCAGAAGGCATTCCAGGAGAAAATGTTTTAGGCAATCCACAGTGAAACTGTTTCAAATGCTACAGGCCTAGTATGTGAGTTACTTTAGCTCCCTGAAAGTTTTTCTCTACCTGGAAAATGAGAGTAATACCCGGTCTGGGGGTTGCCTGTAAGACTAAAGGCAAGAGGCACTCAGAGAGCCAGCGAAATCTCAGCACATACATTTAGCAACTACACTTTTACCACCACCTCTAGTTCATAAGAACTGGTCTTGGCATAGGCAAGCAGAAAAAGCAAAACCAGCTACATTTTCTGAAGGAAAGATAACCTTGGAAGAAGAGCTGCTCTAAAACAATGGCTGCAGCCTCTCTCTCCTTCAGTACACCTCACTGAAAACAGCACAGGTCACTACCACCTATCAGGAAACAGATTTCCTACCTAACTCTTCCTATAAATCCTGTTTACACTGGTTAAGTAAAGCAAGCCTTTGAGTATAACAAAATAACAAATGATGCCACAGCAACTACTTAAATATTAGGCACCTCTCACCTTTCTTGCACTGAACACACATCAGTCTTAACAACTCAAGTTAGAGGAAGAGGGGTATCCATCTCTCATTTTAAAAACTTTAAGGCCAATTCCCAAATATTAAAATAACAATGCAGCAATAATACTAGTTAACATTTCTATTAGCCAGAAAACATTGTATTTTAGATGTCTAAAACATTTAATCCTCCAACTATCCTTTTGGAAATAATATCATTCCCATATCATCCTTCTCAATAGACCAGCCTTATCATTTTATTATTATTGGCTGTGAGTGAGGCATGCAGGATCTTATTCCCTGACCTTAGTTTTCAGGCCAGGGACTGAACCTGTCCCCTCTGCCTTGGAAATTGGAGTCTTAACCACTGGACGACCAGGGAAGTTTATCTGTGCTCACTCAAGTCCAACTCTTTGCCACCCCTTGGCTCCTCTGTCCATGGAATTTTCCAGCCAAGAATACTGGAGTGGACTGCCATTCCTTCTCCAGGGGATCTTCCTGACCCAAGGATTGAACCTGTATCTCCTGCACTGCAGGCAGATTCTTTACCACTGTGCCACAGGGGAAGCCCTCAGGGAAGTCTCTAGATCAGTTTTAAATGAGAGGATTAAGCCTATTAGTTCACTGATTCCTAAAATGTCAACATTCCTCTTGCCATCTCCTATTTGATCACTTCCAATTTGCCTTGATTCATGGACCTAACATTCCAGGTCCCTATGCAATATTGCTCTTTACAGCGTCAGACCTTGGTTCCATCACCAGTGACATCCACATCTGGGTGTTGTTTTTGCTTTGGCTCCGTCTCTTCATTCTTTCTGGAGTTATTTCTCCACTGATCTCCAGTAGCATATTGGGCACCTACTGACCTGGGGAGTTCATCTTTCAGTATTCTACCATTTTGCCTTATCATTCTGTTCATGAGGTTCTCAAGGCAAGAATACTGAAGTGGTTTGCCATTCCCTTCTCCAGTGAACCACATTCTGTCAGAATTCTCCACCATGACCCGTCCATCTTGGATGGCCCTACATGGCACAGCTCATAGTTTCACTGAGTTAGACAAGGCTGTGGCCCATGTGATTACATTGGTTAGTTTTCTGTGATTGTGGTTTTCAGAATGTAGAGTACAGAACGAAGCAGGGAAAAGGGTAATAGAGTTTTGCCAAGAGAATGAACTGGTTATAGCAAACACCCTCTTCCAAGAACACAAGAGAAGGCTCTACACATGGACATTACCAGATGGTCAACACCGAAATCAGATTGTTTATATTTTTTGCAGCCAAAGATGGAGAAGCTCTATACGGTCAGCAAAAGCAAGACCGGGAGCTGACTGTGGCTCAGATCATGAAATCCTTATTGCCAAATTCAGACTGAAATTGAAGAAAGTAGGGAAAACCACTAGACCATTCAGGTACGACCTAAATCAAATCCATAATGATTATACAGTGAAGTGAGAAATAGATTTAAGGGATTAGATCTGACAGAGTGCCTGAAGAACTATGGACGGAGGTTCGTGACATGGTACAGGAGACAGGGATCAAGACCATCCCCATTGAAAAGAAGTGCAAAAAAGCAAAGGAGAAAAGGAAAGATATAAGCATCTGAATGCAGAGTTCCCAAGAATAGCAAGGAGAGATAAGAAAGCCTTCCTCAGTGATCAATACAAAGAACTAGAGGAAAACAAGAGAATGGGAAAGACTAGAGATCTCTTCAAGAAAATTAGAGATACCAAGGGAACATTTCATGCAAAGAAGGGCACAATATAGGACAGAAATAGTATGGACCTAACAGAAGCAAAAGATATTAAAAAGAAGTGGCAAGAATACACAGAAGAACTGTACAAAAAAGATCTTCAGGACCAAGATAATCACGATGGTGTGATCACTCACCTCGAGCCAGACATCCTGGAATGCGAAGTCAAGTGGGCCTTAGGGAGCATTATTATGAACAGAGGTAGTGGAGGTGATGGAATTCCAGTTGCTTGCACTCAATATGCCAGCAAATTTGGAAAACTCAGCAGTGGCCACAGGACTGGAAAAGGTCAGTTTTCACTCCAATCCCAAAGAAAGACAATGCCAAAGAATGTTCAAACTACCACATAATTGCACTCATCTCACACACTAGTAAAGTAATCCTCAAAATTCTCCAAGCCAGGCTTCAACAATACATGAGCCGTGAACTTCCAGATGTTCAAGCTGGTTTTAGAAAAGGCAGAGGAACCAGAGATCAAATTGCCAACATCCGTTGGATGATCGGAAAAGCAAGAGAGTTCCAGAAAAACATCTATTTCTGCTTTATTGACTATGCCAAAGCCTTTGACTGTGTGGATCACAATAAACTGTGGAAAATTCTGAAAGAGATGGGAATACCAGACCACCTGACCTGCCTCTTGAGAAACCTATATACAGGTCAGGAAGCAACAGTTAGAACTGGACATGGAACAACAGACTGGTTCCAAGTAGGAAAAGGAGTACATCAAGTCTGTATATTGTCACCGTGCTTATTTAACTTCTATGCAGAGTACATCATGAAGAACGCTGGGCAGGAAGAAGCACAAGCTGGAATCAAGATTGCCGGGAGAAATACCAATAACCTCACATATGCAGAAGACACCACCGTTATGACAGAAAGTGAAGAACTAAAGAGCCTCTTGATGAAAGTGAAAGAGGAGAGTGAAAAAGTTGGCTTAAAGCTCAACATTCAAAAAACGAAGATCATGGCATCTGGTCCTCACTTCATGGCAAATAGATGGGTAAACAGTAGAAATAGTGGCTGACTTTTATTTTTGGGGGGCTCCAAAATCACTGCATAAGGTGACTGCGGTCATGAAATTAAGAGGCTTACTCCTTGGAAGAAAAGTTATGACCAACCTAGACAGCATATTAAAAAGTAGAGACATTACTGTGCCAACAAAGGTCCATCTAGTCAAGGCTATGGTTTTTCCAGTAGTCATGTATGGATGTGAGAGACTATAAAGAAAGCTGAGCACCGAAGAATTGATGCTTTTGAACTGTGGTGTTGGAGAAGACTCTTGAGAGTCCCTTGGACTGCAAGGAGATACAACCAGTCCACCCTAAAGGAAATCAGTCCTGAATATTCATTGGAAGGACTGATGTTGAAGCTGAAACTCCAATACTTTGGCCACCTGATGCGAAGAGCTGACTCACTGGAAAAGACCCTGATGCTGGTGGGATTGAAGGTGGGAGGAGAAGGAGACAACAGAGGATGAGATGGTTGGATGGCATCACCAACTCAATGGGCATGAGTTTGAGAGTTGGTGATGGACAGGGAGGCCTGGCGTGCTGCAGTGCATGGGGTTGCAAAGAGTTGGACATGACTGAGCTACTGAACTGAACTGAAGCCTCTTAGAATTGGACTGGCTAGGTAGCCCCCATGCCTTTTAACTGGGAGGTGTGAAAATAGAATAGTTGAGGATTGAAGAATTACTTCGAGATGTTGAAGATAAAAGGTTTTTTGTTTGTTTTTATACATTTGCCTTTGGCAGATTAGTGTGGTGGGCTTCCCAGGTGGCTCAGTGGTAAAGAATCTGCCTGCCAAGCAGGAGATGTGAGTTTGATACCTGGGTCAGTAAGATCTCCTGGAGAAGGAAATGGCAACACACTCCAGTATTCTTGCCTGGGAAATCCCCTGGATGAAGGAGCCCAGTGGGCTACAACACAACCTAGTGGGCGCACACACACACTTAGCATGACAGGGCTTCAGCTTCAGCTTCCAAAGCACTCAGCACAGCTCACAATACCTGGCTAAGAGTTCTGAAGAAGGACAATAACAAAATAATGCAACAGTTATAAATCACCTTTTCTGCAATATTTTATCCCTTAAATGTTTGCTGAAGTCCTTACCAGGTTAGTTTTTTTTTTTTTTTTTTTTTTTAGTGAAGTCGCTCAGTTGTGTCTGACTCTTTGTGACCCCATGGACTGGAGCCAGATTCTCCTGGCAAGAATATTGGAGTGGGTTGCCATTTCCTTTTCCAGGGGATCTTCCTGACCCAGGGATCGAATCCAGGTCTCCCGCATTGCAGGCAGATGCTTTAACCTCTGAGCCACCTGGGAAATGTACAAAATTCATTTCTTCCATGAAAACCTATGACCTGGAGCCCATCTGAACTTTTTGAGAAGATGCAATGATTCAGATCAAGGGACTCTACAAACAACTTTTGTCATTAATGTTTATTTCAATTAAATAAATGTGAATTCAGAATTAATGTAAGATAAAACCTCAAAGTATTTAGCAAAACAAATGCTATTATGAACTTGATTAAAATGTTTGTGTTACCTGTGTTATGAACTACAGACATTCACAAAATTTAAAGCACATTCTGAAGAAAATAAAATTCTGATAAATTCTGTTTGTAAAAATCAATTTAGTGGTACAGTCCCCTTGGGGAAGAAGCAATCTGCCTTGTTACCATCAATTAAAAATCAAATGAGATATTTTCCTCTTTCAGTTGTGACCGTCATAGCAAACCTAAATCCTTTTTTGATCACAGAATACAGTAAACAAGACTGGTATTTAACAGGTCTTACAGATCATGTAGTATAAAACATTTTCTTTTGCAAATAAAATGTATAAACTATTTCAAAAATATCAAACCATTGAAAAATATGTCGACTGCAACAAAATTTCCAAACAGAAGTTCAAAAATCTTGGCAAAGCTATGCATGTAACATCAAATAAAACCTAGCTTTATTTACCAAATAAAATATTCATTAAAAATACATAACACTTCAACATTTCAATAGAAATTGCTGTTCTGTCATACACTAGCAAGTCTGTTTTCTAAATAATTTGAAGAAAATTTCTAAGATAAATGAAGACTAAAAATAAAAACAATGCAAATTAAAGTGTTTTAGAGACCTACATATAAGTAATTTCCAAACACATAACTGTTATATGATTATGGTTTGGAACAAATTTTCCCTGAGCACTCTTTCTGCTTGGTTAGAAAAACTGATTTCTCCTGAATAATTAGATTTTTCACCCATCAAGTGTATCTGGGAATCTTTCCTTCCAGACATCTCTAAAGTAATAACTGATTGTAACCATCTTAAGGGGCTATTTGAATGGCTATAGAATTATGGTTGAGTTTTAGTGTCCTAAGAACTGTACAGTGGGTGTCTTATACAACTGAAATGATTTACTATCCTAAAACTATCAACAGTTGTTTTAACAACTTCAGAATCCAAATTTCTTTTAACAAATTCAGCTGTTTTAACTAGCTTCACAGAAGAAAGAAGTAATAATCAGTAATTCCAGACCAATAAATACATATTAAAAACTGAAAAAAGAGTTGGATTAACATTGTGATTTCTCTGGAATAACACTGAAAAAAATTAAGCCTTCTGCCCAAAACAGGAAATACTTCACCTTAAAATTTTACGTAACTCAGTTTTGAGATCTGTCACTTCTTAAAAGTCATGCAAGCATAAAATTAGCATCACTGGAAATTTCGTCACATAAATGGCAGTTCTCAATGCCATCACAAGATTTACAGCCCAAAGACATACATAATCAGTGCACATGTACAGTACCACTACTAGATGTGTTCCCCTAATTTTTTAAGATCTTAAAAAACTCTTAGCTATTTGAGAGTTTAGGCCTCTTCTCTTTCAAATAAATAAAGTGTAACAAATGCCTTGGAGTCTTAACTATATAAATTTCTAAATACTAATTTTTTACATAGCCTAGCATCACACTGATAGCTAACGGTGAATGATGTTGGATTTGTGATCTCTGAAGAAGATTTCAGCTTCAGAACTAGGGACCAAGCTTGATCACTCAAGAGCTTTTGTGTAGGAGAATTCTATTAAAGTATAAAAAGGGACAGAGAAACCTTCTGACATAGACATCAGAAAGGGGATGGAGAGTGCCCTCCCTCCATAGTCTTATCAAGGCCTTATATACTTTGATCAGACCCACTCCCACAACATTCATCTTAAATTAACAAGATTTGAACTAACAATAGAAAGGTCTTACCAGATCCACTCCCACAAAAAACATCTTATTATAACAAGACTAGTCAGAAGGTTCTTGTTAAGAAGGATAAACATGTCCTAGAACAAGACACATTGCTGTTACATAATCATTAGTATAGAGCTTAAGGAAAAACATACCCTTGAGTCATTAGCTGTGGGCTTAAAGAAAAAATGTTTTACGTGACTAATGTAGAAAAAAAATGTTTGTCCTTTTCTCCTTGAGAGCCCCAGGCTCCTATCTCCTTCTCGAGGGCCCCAGATCCCTTCCTCCTCTGTGAGGGCCCTGGACCCCTTCCTGTTTGAGGGCCCCAGACTCCTTATCAACCTACCTAAGAATGAATTCTCTCAACACCAAAGGAAAATCAGATTTAAGAAGTTTCATATTTACAATTTCATAAGACTTAACTATATATTTCCCTTACCACTAGATTTTTGTGGCTTTCAAGAATATTTAATAAATAACTTAAAACATTTAGAAGTAATCATTCCAAAGATCTTCAAGTAAGCAATTTCAAGTGTCCAGAGGTATGTCTTCTGTCTTCTTATATTTAAAGGTGCTTTACACAGGCCGACCTTGACCAAAACGACTTTTAGACCTAGATTTTTTTAAACAGAAAAGAACGTAAGAGGTGCTTCTAAAACAAAAAGAAGTTGCCACTGCTTTATGTTAAGTCTGATTGACACTGTCAAAATTTAAAGCAAATTCATGTACCTCCATAATCCACTTTAAAAATTCTTGGAGTGAAATGTATTTTGGAATTCAGGCCTTTTTTAATTTGGTGGAGATAATATGTACATACATTGTATATTATGAATCTGGAGTAGTGCCCCATAACCAAACACATGAGTACTTCTTTACTGACCTAAATGAGCATTTACGTTAAGATAAATAAAAACTACAAATAGCACCACAGTAGCTCAGATCAGTAGCCACAAATGTATGAAAAAAACTTTGGGCTTTCTGAGTTTTCTGGATTTCAGAATTGCAGATAAGGCATTTGGATCTGTAGTATTAATGATCAAATTTCAGTAACTGCTAATCTTTCAAAGAAAATTTGTGCTGTCAAATGACAAAGAACATACAAGTTAGATATTCTTTTTCTTTGGCCCCATTGCACAGTATGAGGGATCTTAGTTCCTGGACCAGGAATTGAACCCTGGCCCCCAGTAGTGGAAGCATGGAGTCTTAACCACTGAACCTCCAGGGAAGTCCCACAAATTAGATTTTATCAAGAGAGAACAAGAAATAAGAAAAGTTCAATGATTTATATAAAGTAGTAATACATTATCAATAAACAGCGTAAAGATCCTGCTAGTTTGCAGTGGTACTGCAGCTTACATTTGTCAGCTGTTGGCTCAGAACCGAGCTGACTCAATAAACAAAAAACTGATTTTAAAAAACTATACTTTCATTAAATTTTGTCATCATGACCTTTTAAAGTCTTAACTCTTAAGTTAAAATCTGGTTCTGACTAATGTCTTGATGATCTAATCTCCAAACAAAATAAAACCAAATTATGTGCTTCTAGCGTTCATATGATTTTTCCCTTAAGAAAAAAAAAAATCATCACTTCAAAACTGGCATTCTGAATTCACTTCTGCTGATTTACCTTGTGTTTTTTTCCGAGCTGCTCTGCCGAGCACTGACTGGCACTGAGGCCTTGATTTGTGCTTCAAGCCTGGAATAAATACCTCCTGCAAACTGTAAAGGAGCAAAATTAAGTTAATATCTATATGGAACCAATAGAAGAAGTTTGGCTTTATTGAAACAGCATTACTTTTTAATTTAGAAGCAATTTTTTTTAATTAAAAAGTTTAGCTCTTTGAGTTATAATTTATACGTACTACTTTAAAATTCACCCTATTTAGTGTACTGTTCTGAGTTGAATTTTGACAAATGCATACAGCTGTGTGAACACTTATAAGGGAGACATAACCCAGTTCCATCACCCCAAGAAAATCCCCTGGTGCCCCCTTTTAAGGCCAATGATTTGACGACTTTCTGGCAAACATCAACTTCTGGGTTTTTTTTCTTGGCTGGTCTGTGTAGTTTGCAGGATCTTAATTCCCTGACCAAGGATAAAACTTGTGCCCTTGGCAGTGAAAGAACAGAGTCCTAACCACTGGACCGCCAGGAAATTCCCCTACTTATCTGTTTTATGTCCTTACACCTTTGCACTTTGTAGAACCTTATATATATACAGAATCATGTAGCTTACAGCCTTCTGAATAGGGCTTCTTTCACTTACCATAATGTGCAGGTGATTCATCTATGTTGCAGCATGTATTAGTAGCTCATTCTTTTTTATATACACTGCGGTCTCATTCACTTATCAAATAAAGGACATTTGGGTTGTTTCTAGTTTTTAACAATTCTAAATAAAGCCCTTGTAAAGATATGTGAAATGATCTGCATGGTGAGTAAACATTAAACAATATAAGAAACAGCCAAACTGTTTTCCAAAGTAGCCATTCCCTTTTGCACCCTTGCTAGTTACATATGACAGTTCCAGTTGCTCTATATTGTTGTTAGCATATTAAAAAAAATTTTTTTTAGACATTTTAGTGGGTGTATAGTGGTATCTTGTTGAGGGATTAATTTATGTTTCCCTAATGACTAAGAAGGCCAAAGAGGCTATCTGAGGAGGCTTCACTAATAGCTGAGGAAAGAAGTAAAGTGAAAGGCAAAGGAAAAAAGGAAAGATACACCCAACTGAATGCAGAGTTCCAGAGAAAAGCAAGGAGAGATAAGAAGGCCTTCTACAAATGAACAATGCAAAGAAACAGAGGAAAACAACAGAATGGGAAAGACTAGAGATTTCTTTAAGAAAACTGGAGATGTCAAGGGAACATTTTATGCAAGGATGGGCACGATAAAGGAAAGAAACAGTATGGACCTAACAGAAACAGAAGGGATGAAGAAGGGGTGGCAAGAATATACAGAAGAACTATACAAGAAAGGTCTTAATGACCCAGATAACCACCATGGTGTTGTCACTCACCTAGAGTCAGACATCCTGGGGTACGAAGTCAAGTGGGCCTTAAGAAGCATCCCTACAAACAAAGCTAGTGGAGGTGATAGAATTCCAGTTGAGCTATTTCAAATTCTAAAAGATGATGTTGTTAAAGTGCTATACTCAGTATGTCAGCAAATTTGCAAAACTCAGCAGTGGCCATACGAATGGAGAAGGTCAGTTTTCATTTCATTCCAAAGAAGGGCAATGTCAAAGAATGTTCAAACTACTGCACAACTGTACTCATTTCACATGCTAGCATGGTAATACTCAAAATCCTTCAAGCTAGGCTTCAACTGTATGTGAACTGAGAACTTCCAGATGTACAGATGGGTTTATAAAAGGCAGAGGAAACAGAGGTCAAATTGTGAACATTTGTTGGATCATGGAAAAAGCAAGGGAATTCCAGAAAAATGTCTACTTCTGCTTCATTGACTACGCTAAAGCCTTTGATTGTGTGGATCATAACAGCTGGAAAACTCTTAAAGAACTGGGAATACCTTACTTGTCTCCTGAGAAACTATGTGGGTCAAGAAGCAACAGCTAGAACCAGACAGGGAACAACGGACTGGTTCAAAACTGGGAAAGGAATATGTCAAGGCTAAATACTGTCAACCTGCTTACTTAACTTTTACACAGAGTATATCATGTGAAATGCTAGGCTGGATGAATCACAAGCTGGAATCAAGACTGCTAGGAGAAATATCAACAACCTCAGATATGCAGATGATACCACTCTAATGGCAGGAAGTGAAGAGGAACTGAAGAGACTCTTGATAGGAGGTAGTGAAAAGCTGGCTTGAAACTCAACATCAAAAAACTAAGATCATGGCATCTAGTCCCATCATTTCATGGCAAATAGAAGCAGAAAAAGTAGAAGCAGTGACAGATTTTACCTTCTTGGACTCCAAAATCACTGTGGACACTGCAAAATTTCATGGTGAAAATTTTGACTGCAGCCATGAAATTAAAAGACGCTTGCTCCTTGGAAGGAAAACTAAGTCAAACCTAGCCAGCATATTCAAAAGCAGAGCTACCACTTTGCCGACAAAGGTTTGTATAGTCAAGGCTATGGTTTTCCCAGTAGTCATGTATGGATACAAAAATTGGATCATAAAGAAGACTGAGCACCAAAGAACAGATGCTTTCGAATTGTGGTGCTGGAGAAAACTCTTCAGAGTCCCCTGGACTGCAAGGAGATCAAACCAGTCAATCCTATAGGAAATCAACCCTGAATATTCATTGAAAGGACTGATGCTGAAGCTCCAATACTGTAGCCACCTGATGTGAACAGCTGACTCACTGGCACAGACTCTGATGCTGAAAAAGACTGATGGCAAGAGGAGAAGTGGGCAGCAGAGGGTAAGATAGTTAGCATCACTCCTCCAATGGACAAGAGTCTGAGCAAACTTCAGGAGATAGTGGAGGACAGAGGAGCCCTGGTATGCTACATCCCATGGGGTCACAAAGAGTAGGACAAGACTTAGTGACTGAACAACAATAATAACGACTAATGGTGTTTCTGGTGGTGGCTCAGCAGTAAAGAATCTGCTTGCACTGCAGGAGACAGGAATTCAATCCCTGGGTCAGGAAGATCCTCTAGAGAAGGAAATCCTCTGCTCCAGTATTCTTGCCTGGGAAATCCCATACACAGAGGTGCTGGTGGACTACAGTCCAGGGGGTCACAAAAGAGTTGGACAAGACTTAGCAAAAACAAACAAAAAAGATGACTCATGTTGCCATCTTTTCCTGTGTTTCTTTGCTACCTTCTCTCATGAAGTCTATGGTTAATTTTTTGCCTGCTTCTTTTTACTGGGCTGTTTATTTTCTCACAGTTTATGACTTGTTTTTTTCATTCTCTTAATAGTGCCTTTCAAAAAGAAGTTTTAACTTTTGATGAAATCCAATTTTTTTCTTTTATGGATCATGATTTTGGTGTTGGAGCTAAGAAATATTTGTCTAACCCATGGTGATGAAGATTTTTTTTCCTGTTCTTGTAGGGAAGTAAATTTTTCAATAAAAGCATGAGGGGCAAAAGTTACTGTAAATATATGATACTGATACTAATAATGATATATAATGTTATAACTAATATGTAATTCAGTAAGAGTACAGGTATTTCTTTTTATCATTTTTATAGCAAGATAACATCTTAAAGATAACATCTAAGCACGATACAGAGCTGATAAAGTTAGCAACTCCAGGAGGTCACCTTCCACGATGAGTTGATCTGTTCTTGGATACTATACTTTCAGCGACAGTGTACTTTACTGTGTGTGTTACACAGTATGGACCATACGAGGTGGTGAAAAACTTTTCTGTGAATGAACTGGCTAACTGGTACAGAATATAAAAATATATTAAAAATTTACTCTTTTAAAATCATAAAGCATCTTTATACTTATGATGAAAATAAAGGAGGAAAGAGTACTAAGCGAGCACCATACATGAGTATGTAATTCTTACTTCTTTTGCTTCCTTTGACCTGACTCGATCCAGATCACCCAATCTCATCTTTATTAGGTGCCCAGTAATTTCAGACATCCGCCGCTGATCTGAAATGTAAAAATTAGTAAATCTTACTTTTTATGAAGATGTTTAATTATTCAGCCTTCTTGAAAGTGGAAGCAGTGGATGAAAGTCAGTCTGAGAGACCTCAGAATGACGGATGCATGAAACCACACATTATCTACTGGGGTTGTCTAGTAATGAAACTCTGGTTGATGCCTAAGGAAATGTGCTAATTTGGGGCCTTATTTCAGTTGGAACCTTTAAAGCTATTCAGCATTCTTTATAAAAGACTCCTATCATTGCTATTTATATCCAATTTGTACAGTACCCAAATATTACTACTTACCATCTTCTCTTTGTGCATCTTGGTTGAATCTCAAGGATCTTGTGGCATCCCACTTATTCTTCTGCATACTCACACTATTAAAAAAATTAAACAAAAATCAGCATTGATGTTTTTAGAGTGAACATCTGACTGGATTAAGGAGTAATACTCACATGAAAGGAGACACATCTCTAGAAGTTGACTAAAAAAAAGTAGACAACATTGAGGCCCAATTAGAACATATTTACTGATTAGCATTATAGGTAATAACAAAAAAGAGTTTACATTTATTGGGTACAAGATACTGTACCAAGAGCATTACAAGCATTGTTTCATCGAAGCCCTGCAACAACCATGTGAGACAGATGCGATTATTATCTCTATATTAAAACAGTTTCAGAGGAGTTAAGAAACTTATCCAAAGGGAAAGAGGCCTAGAATTTGAACCTGTTTTATCTGACCTGGAAGCCCCACACCTCTAATGCAGTCTTTAAGAATTCACTCATTCTGTGCCTGTGGTCCTTAACATGGAGATGAATGTGCAATCCATCCAACATATACTGTGTAGAATGTGTCCCCACCCCAGTTTTTCACACATTTTTAGAATCCACAGTTCCTCTTTTAGCCAACAGTAGTTATACTGTTTTCTTATTCCTACCTGGCTTTTTACTCCTTCCTTTGAAGGCATGAGGAAATAAGAATAATTTTAAAAGGTCATAAAATATAATCAATTCTAAAAATTGTTTTATTTTTTGAATAAGTAATACTGGTTCAAAATTCAAGAAGTATAAATAGGACAAAGTAAAAAAGTTTCTGTCCTTCCCGCTAGATATCCAATTCCCTTCCTTAGAGGCAACCAATTTTATCAATTTCTGATATAGCTTTCTATAGCTATTTTATGGATATATAAGAAAATTCATATATATTCCTTTATCTAGTCTACATAAATGGTAGCATAATATACCACTATACATACTGCTCTGCACTTTGCCTTTTTTCTTCTTACAGTTAATTTGCAATGGCGTGTTAGTTTCTGGTATAAAGTGATTCAGCATATACTCTGGAGTGGATAGCCATTCCCTTCTCTAGGGAATCTTCCCAACACGGAGATCAAACCTGGGTTTCCCACACTGCAGGTAGATTCTTTACTGTCTGAGCTACCAGGGAAGCCTATTATATATATATTTATATATATATTCTTTTTCACATTCTTTTCCATTGTAGTTTATTATAAGACTTTGAATATAGTCCCCTGTGCTGTAGGATCTTGTTGTCTATTTTATACATAGTAGTTTGTATATGCTAATCCAAAACTGCTAATTTATCTTTCTTATACTTCACTTTCCTTTCTTCATGTGTCAATATACCTTAGAGATCTTTAATCTCAGTCTTCATAGAGATTCTTCACTCATTTTTACACTGCTAGCATTCCACTGTGGTACTCGTAGCTCTTCTTTTTCGGATTTTTCCTGGATGTATCTGCTTATTTCTTAATACAAACTTTAGAATAGTAATAGATAATTTATAGTTACCTTCTCCAGTGCCTTTTCTTTCTTCTGACCACAGGGTGAAGACATCTGCTTTTTTGGTTGTTTAGTGAACTTCTTTGGCTTCTCCTTTTTCCCTAATAATAGAACATTAGTGTTATCAGTCCATGCACTTGTCACATCCAAAGAATAAAATCACTGAAAAAATAAAACACTGTTTTTAAAAACTAAGAAATTACCTTTGGGTAAAAAGTAAATATATGGAGAAATCAAACTAAAAGTGCTTTATAGAGGTTCATTTACTTTTCTTCTTTCTACTTGGCGAAAATCTTAGGAAAAAAATGAGGGCAATGAATTCCAAGTCCCAATGAAATTAAATGTAGAAAAATGTTGGGGAAATTACACATATTTCCCTGAATCTAATGTGACAGTGGAGTCATCTCCTAATTCCAAATTTTTCAATATAAAAAATAACTGTAACCCAAAAAATCACAAATTGAGAAGGGGAGGAAAGAAGGGTTCACACACACAATCTTTAAAATGCCTTTGTTCACACAGGAGGTTGGGCTATAAGGGTAAAAATGGAGGTAGACCATAAATGATCCTAGGAAGAAGCAGATCTGGGATAAACTGTATTCAAAACGAGGGCATTCCTGCTATGAACATTCAGACCTTACTCTTGGCTGACAGTTTAGTGGAGAAAGGAGACAGGCCAAAAAAGAGGGAGGGGAAAGAAGTATTTCTCTAAAAACAAGGTTGGAAGGTTGATAATGATACATTAGATTGTTGTTTCCCAATTATCAATTATTTGCACACCATCTTTACAGTTTTTGCTCTATCTTAAAAAAGAAACTTCATCACTACCATAAATGAAAAACCTGTAAAATGTGCTACATAGAAGACAATCTTGAAGATAACAGAATAAAGACAAAACAACATCTAGAATCCAGAGAGATTTATTTTTCTGCTGGCCCTGGGCCCCTGACATGTGTGTCTCTGTTAATGTGGGAGATTAACAAGTGTTATATTGCTAAAAGCCGTGACAGGGTGGGCTACATGATAACAGCAGTGTGAAAGGGTGGAAAATTCCTCCCCCGCAAATGATGATAAAAACAGAACAAAAATAGTATGAACAATCATCTGCAGGTACTGGAGAATAATCAAAGGAAGAGAGAAAGTTCACTGTTTACGTGTGAAAAAAGCTTTCTTATCTGAGGGCACTTTCCCCCTCCCCAGCTCAGGGAGGAAAATTATAACCTTGAGTTGCAGGGAGAAAATGATCGAGTTCAAAGCAACAGAGAAGCTAGGTATTCAAAGGGGAAAATTTGGAAATAAGAAAGAGATCTGAGGCCTAAAATGTGAATATGAACTAATTCTGAGCTGAATGTTAAACTATGCAAGTACACGGGAGACCCTAGGAAGCTCAGCTAAAAAGGCAAGCAGAAACTAGGGTGGCGTTGATCACTGGAAGACAGAACTGCTCTCTGTGAGAGGAGGCACATTTCTTGTGCCTTTGAATGACTTCCCCAAACTGTCTTTAGCTTGAGCTTCTGAGAGTCTTGCTGGCTTGAATTATCACAGGTCAGACCTGGGACTGGAAAAACAAGTAGGAATCTAGGGGAACCCCAAAGCAAGAAACCACCAAGCAGCTGAGCCTCCAATAAATTCTTTCCCTGGCTGACCACTAAACTCCCCAGACTGTCATCCTGCAGATGCTGCCACCCTCCGTGGTGACTGCTGAGGAGCTGGGGGAATGCAAGAAGCAAGGTGAACAAGGAACAGGATTGGCCCCAGATAGCTGAGGTGCACATGAAAGGAATAAGTTTAGTGAGCCCAGAGGCCTGCATCTTCCCATACACAGAATGCTAAATTCCTTCACTTGATACCTGATCTTGATGTTCAGACTGCCTGCTCTATTTGTTGCAAACTTGTATATAGCCTAATGTCCCCCTGCCTCCATGGAGCAGTTTTCTCAGAGCTACTGAGATGCTGTGTCCTGGGCTCAGTGTCTTAAACATCCCCACCAGATAAAATAGCTCTCTACTTTCAGAATGTGAATATATTTTTTCAGTCAACAGTTTTGGAGACCATGAAGGAACCCAAAGCAGATTTCTTGCCTCCACCTGAACTTCATGAGAAACCAAGACATAGTACCAGAAGAAGCTCATTAAACTACACAGGCTGGTATGCCCTTTGAGGTGGGGGATAGGCAAAAGCAGCAGCACTTAGCAGGCAAAAAAACCTGTGCAGAGACACCAGCAGGGAGACACATTTTGCAGTGTGGCTTAGGCAGGTTAACTGCTTATGAGAACAAAAATCCCAACAATTCTTAGGAGAATAAAAGGTTTCAGAGTTGCACAAAGATGACCAACCTAGATAGCATATTGAAAAGCAGAGACATGACTTTGCCAACAAAGGTCCGTCTAGTCAAGGCTATGGTTTTTCCTGTGGTCATGTATGGATGTGAGAGTTGGACTGTGAAGAAAGCTGAGCACCGAAGAATTGATGCCTTTGAACTGTGGTGTTGGAGAAGACTCTTGAGAGTCCCTTGGACTGCAAGGAGATCCAACCAGTCCATTCTGAAGGAGATCAGCTCTGGGATTTCTTTGGAAGGAATGATGCTAAAGCTGAAACTCCAGTACTTTGGCCACCTCATGTGAAGAGTTGACTCAATGGAAAAAATTCTGATGCTGGGAGGGATTGGGGGCAGGAGGAGAAGGGGACGACAGCGGATGAGATGGCTGGATGGCATCACTGACTCGATGGACGTGAGTTTGAGTGAACTCCAGGAGTTGGTGGTGGACAGGGAGGCCTGGCGTGCTGTAATTCATGGGGTCACAGAGTCGGACACGACTGAGCGACTGAACTGAACTGAACTGAACCTACAGAATTTAATTTTCACCCAGAAGTCATGAGATAAAGAAAATGATAAGTATGATCCACTCAGAAGAAACAGTTGATAGAAACAGATTGAGAAGGCCAGCATGTTGGACTTGGGAGACAATAATTTCAAAGCAACTGTTACAAATATGTTCAAAGGAAAAATGGTAGAGAGAATCTCAACACATAAACAGAAAATATAAAAGAAGAACCAGGGGGGAAATTCTAGAGCTGAAAGGTATAACTGAAATGAAAAAGTTAAAAAATGTACCAGATAGGCTCAAAAGAAAATCTGAAATGGCAGAAAAATGAATCAGTGAATGTGAAGTCAAGGATTAGAAATTATCCAATCGGGGGGAGAGATGACTGAAGAAAGGACCCAGAGCCTCAGAGACAATATCAAAAGTCCACAGGTGTAGTGGAGACCCAGAAAACAAATGTGAGAAAGGGGTACAAAAAATACTTAAAGAAATAATGATTGTAAGATAACAATTTATAGATTCAAAAAATTCAGCAAGTCCCAAATAAACACATAGAAAATCACATCTAGGCATACCGTAGTCAAGCTTCTAAAAGTCAAAAATAAAAAGATAAATCTTGAAAGCAGAGAGATTAAAAGTATACATTACATACATAACAGGGGAAAATTTTTATCACAAGGACTAACTTCTCAGAAACAATGGAGGCCAGAAGACATTGAAATGACATATTTAAAGTGCTGAAAGAAGGCAATATACAGATACATAGTTATACAGTTATGGCTGATTAGTGCTGTTGTATGACAGAAACCAATACAACATTACAAAGCAATTATCCTCCAAATTTAAAAAGAAGTGCTAAAAGAAAAAAGTTGTTAATCAAGAATTAAAAATTGAGAAAATTGTACTTCAAAAACAAAAGCAAAATAAAGACATTTTCAGGTGAATAAAAACAAGAGAATTCACTAGTACACTTGCAGTATACTTGTACTACAGGAAAGAAGAAGTCCTTCATGCTCAGCTGGTTAATCCATGGGGTCGCAAAGAGTCAGACACACTGAGAGACTTTCACTCATGAATGAATGAATGAAAGAAAATAACATCAGATGGTAACAAAGATATAGACACAAATGATAAGTATGTTGGTAAATATAAAGGACTAAAGGTATATGTTTTTCTTTGTTCCCTTCTCTAAAGGTTCTTATGTTAATATTTTACCTGGAGTAATTCATATTACCTTTAAGTAGACTGTGATAGATTAAAAAGGCATGTTGAAATCTTTAGAACAATCAAATGCAAAGAAATATAACTAAAAAGCTAATAATTTAAATAATATACTAAAATTTTCTTAGCACAAAAAAAAGCAGTAAAGGAGAAACAGAGGAACAAAACATTTGAGCCAATTAGAAAATGAATAGCAAAATGGCAAACCTAACACAACCATATCAATAAACACATTAAATATAAATAAAATAAATGGTCCAATCAAAATGCAGAGATTGTCAAACTGGACAAGAAAGCAATTTCCAACAATATGCTATCTACAAGATACATACTTCAAATTAAAAACTCCGACTGTTGAAAATAAAAGAATAGGAAAAAGATATGTCATTCAAATGGTAAACAAAACAAATCTAGAGTGATTATGTTAAAATTAAACAAAACAGACTTTAATATAAGCAGTTCTACTATAAATAAATAAGGCTCCATCTACACTATAAATGTATATATACCTAGTTACAAAGCTCAAACACACATTACGCCATGCCATGCCTGCTGCTCAGGCATGTCTCGACTCTTTGAGACTCCATGGACGGTAATCCATCAGGCTCCTCTCTCTATGGAATTTTCCAGTCAAGAATACTGGAGTCAGTTGCCATTTCCTACTCCAGGGGATCGTCCCAAACCAGGGACTGAACCCATGTCTCCTGAGTCTCCTGCATTGGCAGGCAGATTCTTTACCACTGTGCCACCTGGGAAACTATATCATGATAAAAGAGTCAATACACTATAATTGTGTATGTGCCCAGTTACAAAGCTCTAACCCATACATAAAGCAAAAGCTGACAGACTTGAAAGGAAAAATACATAAATTAACATGATAGCTTGAGATTTCAATACTAATCTCTTACTAATTGATAGAACAAGTAGTCAGAAAATGAGCACTAGAAAATCAAACCGACTTCACTCTACATTTACAGACTACTCCACTAAAAACAGCAGAATTCACACTGTTTTCATGCACATCTGGAACATGTGTCAATAAAACTTAGAAGATGAAAACACAGAGAGTACATTTTTTTGATCACAATGGAATTATATGAGAAATCGACAACTGAAAAGTATTCAGAAAATCTGAAAATATTTGGAAATTAAACACATTACTGAGCAATACATGGGTCAAAGACAAAATCATGAGGGAAATTAGAAAATATTTTGTACTAAATATAAATGAAAACAAGACATACCAAAATCTGTGAGAAATACTTAAAAAGCAGTGTTTAGAGTGAGTCTTATAGTTTTAAATGCTTATACTAGAAAAGAAAGAAAAAAATCAGTGATTCAAGTTTCCACATTAAGAAGCTAGAAAAAAGAGGAAATTAAGTCCAAAGTAAGTTCAAGGAAGGAAACAGTAAATATAAGACTGAAAATCAATGAAATATAAAATAGACAAACTACAGAGAAAGTCTATGAAATCAAAAGCTGGTTCCTGGAAAAGATCAATAAAACTAATAAACCTGTAGCTAAACTTATCAAGAAAAAAGGAATATAAAACACAAATTAACAATACCACGAATGAAAGAGGGACATCATCAGAGATCCTTCAGACAGAAAAGGATAAGAAAATACTATGAGCAACCTCATGCTAATAAATCTGACAATGACAATTTGGATAAAATGGACATATTCCTCGAAAGAAGTCAAAACAAATTTAAGAAGAAATCAGATCAGATCAGATCAGTCGCTCAGTCGTGTCCGACTCTTTGGGACCCCATGAATCGCAGCACGCCAGGCCTCCATGTCCATCACCAACTCCCGGAGTTCACTCAAACTCACGTCCATCGAGTCAGTGATGCCATCCAGCCATCTCATCCTCTGTCGTTCCCTTCTCCTCCTGCCCCCAATCCCTCCCAGCATCAGAGTCTTTTCCAATGAGTCAACTCTTCGCATGAGGTGGCCAAAGGACTGGAGTTTCAGCTTTAGCATCATTCCCTCCAAAGAAATCCCAGGGCTGATCTCCTTCAGAAAGGACTGGTTGGATCTCCTTGCAGTCCAAGGGACTCTCAAGAGGCTTCTCCAACACCACAGTTCAAAAGCATCAATTCTTCGGCACTCAGCCTTCTTCACAGTCCAACTCTCACATCCATACATGACCACAGGAAAAACCATAGCCTTGACTAGACGAACCTTTGTTGGCAAAGTAATGTCTGCTTTTCAATATGCTATCTAGGTTGGTCGTAACTTTCCTTCCAAGGAGTAAGTGTCTTTTAATTTCATGGCTGCAGTCACCATTTGTAGTGATTTTGGAGCCCAGAAAAATAAAGTCTGACACTGTTTCCACTGTTTCCCCATCTATTTCCCATGAAGTGGTGGGACCGGATGCCATGATCTTCGTTTAAGAAGAAATAGAAAACTTGAATAGCACTATATTAATAAAAGACACTGAATTCATAGTTAAAAACCTTCCTATAAAGAAAACTCCAGGCCCAAATGACTTCACTGCTAAATTTTATCATACATTTGAGGGCCAAAGAATACAAATACTACACAGATTCTTTCAGAAAAAGGTAGTGAACATTTTCCAACTGATTTTATGAGGTCAGTATTAACCTGATAACAGAATTTAAAGATGACATCATAAAAAAACTACAGGCAAATATCCCTCATGAGCACTAATAAAAAATCTTTAACAAAGTACATACAAGCAAGTGAAATATAGTAATACATAAAGAGAAAAATGTCTATTGATTAAAGCCTAGATGCTGTGAAGTTTCATGTAACCATGCAAATTTTTGTGTCTAACTATAAAACTCCTAGAGGAGAACATAGGCAAAACACTCTCCGACATAAATCACAGCAGGATCCTCTATGTCCCACCTCCCAGAATATTGGAAATAAAAGCAAAAATAAACAAATGGGACCTAATTAAACTTAAAAGCTTCTGCACAACAAAGGAAACTATAAGCAAGGTGAAAAGACAGCCTTCGGAGAAAATAATAGCAAATGAAGCAACTGACAAACAACTAATCTCAAAAATATACAAGCAACTCCTACAGCTCAACTCCAGAAAAATAAACGACCCAATCAAAAAGTGGGCCAAAGTATTAAACAGACATTTCTCCAAAGAAGACATACAGATGGCTAACAAACACATGAAAAGATGCTCAACATCACTCATTATCAGAGAAATGCAAATCAAAACCACAATGAGGTACCATTTCACGCCAGTCAGAATGGCTGGGATCCAAAAGTCTACAAGCAATAAATGCTGGAGAGGGTGTGGAGAAAAGGGAACCCTCTTACACTGTTGGTGGGAATGCAACTAGTACAGCCACTATGGAGAACAGTATGGAGATTCCTTAAAAAACTGGAAATAGAACTGCTATACAATCCAGCAATCCCACTGCTGGGCATACACACCAAGGAAACCAGAACTGAAAGAGACACGTGTACCCCAGTGTTCATCGCAGCACTGTTTATAATAGCCAGGACATGGAAGCAACCTAGATGTCCATCAGCAGATGAATGGATAAGAAAGCTGTGGTACATATACACAATGGAGTATTACTCAGCCATTAAGAAGAATACATTTGAATCAGTTCTAATGAGGTGGATGAAACTGGAGCCTATTATACAGAGTGAAGTAAGCCAGAAAGAAAAACACCAATACAGTATGCTAACACATATATATGGAATTTAGAAAGATGGTAATGATAACCCTGTATGCGAGACAGCAAAAGAGACACAGATGTATAGAACAGTCTTTTGGACTCTGTGGGAGAGAGAGAGGGTGGGATGATTTGGGGAAATGGCATTGAAACATGTATAATATCATATATGAAACGAATCGGCAGTCCAAGTTCAATGCATGATACTGGTTGGGGCTGGTGCACTGGGATGACCCAGAGGGATGGTACGGGGAGGGAGGTGGGAGGGGTTTTGGGATGGGGAACACGTGTACACCCAAGGTGGATTCATGGTGATGTATGGCAAAACCAATACAATATTGTAAAGTAATTAACCTCCAATTAAAATAAATGAATTTATTTTTAAAAAAAGAAATGCAAATTATTTCTAATAGGAAAGATAACCCCAAAGACTATGGATTTGCTACCCTGTAGAACATTAATCAGTTTTGTATCTAATTTGCAATCTTTTTTTTAACATTCTTTTTTCAAATGCCTATAAATACCTGAGTCGTCAAATGCCTAACCCTAACCCTAACTTTTGGGAGAAGGCAATGGCACCCCACTCTAGTACTGTTGCCCGGAAAATCCCATGGATGGAGGAGCCTGGTAGGCTGCAGTCCATGGGGTCGCTAAGAGTCAGACACAACTGAGTGCACTTTCATTTTCCACTTTCATGCATTGGAGAAGGAAATGGCAACCCATTCCAGTGTTCTTGCCTGGAGAATCCCAGGGACGAAGGAGCCTGGTGGGTTGCCGTTAATGGGGTCATACAGAGTCGGACACGACTGAAGCAACTTGGCAGCAACCCTAACTTTTCTCTGCTAGTTCTCTGATTTTAACTCTAATGATTTAAAAAATTTTGATACAAGTTCATTTTACAGTTGTATAAAATAATGTTTTTTTAATTGTTAAAAAAAATCATACTTTGATGACTATTATCTAATGTTTCATTTGATTGGCATTTCAAATCATCTCAGGTATACTGATGTAGTCACACATTTTGAGAAACCCATTAAGTTATACCTGAAACGAAAACTCAGAGGATTATTTCTTAGTATACCACACATTTTAAAAATAACTTTATGAGTGTTCTGTGTTAGTGTCAGGGTTAGAGAATCTTGATGAAGCCTCTATTATTTTTTCCACATTGTAACCTAGCATGTAGACTTATAAAGCCCCTTCCTCATCCCTTGCGTTAAATCCTTCAGGATATAGCCTCCTTATAAAAGTGAGATGAGTTTCAACTTAGAAATCCATACTCTGTTTCTTGGATACTTCTTCTTCATCTCCAACTTCATCTTCAGTGACCTCAGACCCAGTGGTATATTCTTCTTCTTCAGAAAATAATGACTGTTGTTTCTAAAATAAAAAGCAAAACATACCTTATTAAAATTTTATTTTATCACATCACCAATGAATTCTTCCAAACACATTTATCTACTTATTCTGGATGAATGCGCCAAACAAAAACTGATAAAATGACCACTGCCTAGCACATTTGGGAAATGGATCCAAGAATTTCTACATTTAAGACAGGATAACATTATAAGAAATATTTAGAAAATTTACTATTTTCATGGATTCTAGCAGAGTGATGGGCACATTATAGGTACTTAGTATTTGCTGAACTGCAACCCTATTTCTCAACTGAAAATATTTTCCTTGATTATTAAAATTAAGTTAAAATACAATAATTGTCAATATTAATGTAGTCTCATAAACAAGCAATGGGGAGAGAAATGGCAACCCACTCCAGTGTTCTTGCCTGGGAAATCCCATGGACAGAGGAGCCTGGTGGGCTACAGTCCCTGAGGTTGAAAAAGAGTCAGACATGACTTAGCAACTAAACAACAAATAAGTACATGTGCACACTCTCTGGGTGAATGTGGTCTTGGATTAAACATATCCACATCAGTTTCGTGCATCCAGCCACCCTCCTGTTATCACTGATACCAATTTCTATTCCATTCTTATGAATACTGGTGGCAGATGGCATAGTAATGGCAAACAGGCAAGAAAAAACAGTAAGTCAATCAACCATCCAAATAAATGGAACTTAATTGATTTGTTGTTTTGTTCAATATTCTAAATGTGACTTGCAAGTGACTTTTCAAAAAACTCCTTTAAGAAAACTTATGGGTTATGCAGCCAGATAATGGAGTATATGTCTGTTTTACAAGTCCATGGAATTATTCAGGCCAGAATACTGGAGTGGATAGCCTTTCCCTTCTCCAGGGGATCTTCCCAACCCAGGGATCAAACCCAGATCTCCCGCCCTGCAAGCGGATTCTTTACCAGCTAAGCCACAAGGGAAGCCCAAAAATACTGGAGTGGGTAGCCTATCCGTTCTCCCCAACCCAGGAATCAAACTGGGGTCTCCTGCATTGCAGGTGTATTCTTTACCAACTGAGCGATGCGGGAAGCCAACGATATTTTTAGTAAATGTGAAATTATAGATGCTGAAAAGGATGCTATACATTTAACTAACACCTATAAAATAAGGGTTTTCTACAAAGCTCAGTTGGTAAAGAATCTGCCTGCAATGCAGGAGACCTGGATTTGATCCCTGGGTTGGGAAGATCCTCTGGAGAAGGGAAAGGCTATCCTCTCCAGTATTCTGGCCTAGAGAATTCCATGGACTGTATAGTCCATGGAGTCACAAAGAGTCAGACATGACTGAGTGACTTTTACTTCACTCGCTTCACTATAAAATAAGATACTTATAAGATTCTATTAAACTAAACTTTGATGTAGGGAAAAAGATTTATGAAAGTGAAATATAGTTGCTCACTTACCAGCTGCAGAGTCCAGTTTTTCAGTGATAAGAACTATAAAAAAAGCCAAATAAGAGATTAATACTTAAGATTGCAGCTCCTTATTTTCATGTGGATATCATAGAAGAGTTAGAGAAAGTTACAAGTATGGCTCCCTTCTAGGGTGAAATATCTCATCTAAAAATGATATAGTACAATTTTTTATATTCCCTGTATAGAGAAAGATGTGTATGTCTACAAAAAAAGAAAAAAAAATCAACATTTCCTAATTTCTAAAGAACAAATAAATCACATACAGAGATAACATAATGTTATTTTGTTAATTATTTCACTTTTTAATGTTTACATTTTATATTAAATTAAGGAGCCATATATATATGGATATTCAAGAAATTTAATTTGCTATTTTATATACAATTTATAAATAAATGTCAATAATTAAACACTAATAGTGATCTGAAGCTTATAGAACATTTTACATGGAATATTTTACTTTCTTAGGTAAATGCTACTTCAACTAACACAAAGACAGGACATTCTCAGGTAAAGAGAGACTCCCTGGCTGTTAGTCACAGGAATCAAACGCATCAAAGCTTTCCAATCACCTTAAAAACATCTCAGTTTTGAAACCTTGGAAAAACTAAATGCATTACTGAATACAATTTTAAAAAAGAGAATTTTACACCAACAAAGTTTATAGGACTAAGAGGGGATAAAATACCCCATTCATATGATCTTTATTCTGCAAATTACTATTTGCCCATAATAAACCCTGAAGACTATATTTTCCCCCCAAATTTGATTATTAATTCTTTGAGGGCAAGGAAAATATCAGCCTTATAGTCCTGTTAATTCAGCATAACACTTTGTTATGATAGTCAGTAAATGTCTATTAATGAAAATTGCAGTATTAATTTAAACCGATCATATTTCTGTCAAAGATTAAATATCATCAGTTGTTTTTATAAATAAAGAATAAATGAAACAAGCTACTTACAGCATTAAGCTCCCCACTCTTGGGGCCCCATGGTGTATTTGGCTCCAGTAAAACATCACAGTCTAGACCCTTTTCATCGCAGGGACCACCAGAATCACTTTAAAGAAAAAGACATTTTAGAAAGAAGTGTCTAATTTCTTAAGCTCTTTCTTTTTTTTGCCTGCATCGTACCCAGTAATGAAAACGCAGAGTCCTAACCATAGGACAACCAGGGAATGCCCCAATTTCTTAAGAATTTAAATGCAAACAATACTGCTTTAACTGCAAATGTTCTATAAACTGTTCTTCAGAAATATAGTTTTTAAGTATAAGGTGTGCCATTCAACATTTACATTTCTTAATGCATCTCGTGATTCCCCCAGCAGAAGTCACCCCATATGGGGGGAGCACCACTTACACTCAAGCATCATACCTGCCAGGTGGTAAAACAGGCTACAATAGTGGATACTACTTTGAGAACAGCTTTTGTTAGAGGGTCCTCCTACCCCCAACCTGATAGTCCACTGCAACTGCAGAATGATGGAAGTGACTGCATTAATTACTAAATCTAAGAAGTTCAAATCCATGCAAAGATAACTTGTTGCAACCATCAATTTTTTTCTAGTTCAATCAGTCAAGCTAAGATGGTCTCAAGTAACTTAGGAACACTTTTTAAAACCCTCAAAAACTGGATTGTGGGCTTCATCTTTTCAGTCACCAGGAACTCCTATTATTAGTTTCTCTTCCCCTTGGACTTCCAATATTTTTCCCCCCTATCAAATAAATACATGCTTGCTCTTATTGTAAGCTAACACAATTTCAATTAGGCTTTCTGAAATAACACAAACTACTTAAGGACTACCCATTACTGATTTGGGGAAGCACTAGGGGTAGAAGATTCTAGGATGGGAACCACTGAATGAATAAAGCTACAGTACAGGGTTTCCCTCACCTCACCTAATTGTATCTCTAGCAAAAGGCACAAGGATGACATCTTTGTGTTTGTGCAGATCATCCAGTATTTTGGCAGTTGGACAGGACAGCAAATCTTCACCTTCACCTTGATCACGAAGAGTAACCATATGGTCCTTTACTTTACAACCCTGTTGTGTAAAAGACTAAATCTGAGAGGCTGGTTCATTATAGAAACATTCCTTTAAAGATGATGGTTTCTGTTCTTTTTTGCTCTGTCACACCATCCCATGAACGAGTTTACAACTTTTTCTTAAGAAAAAATATTACTTATACAGAAAAAAGCATGAAACATAAATGCATACCTTAACTAATATCCATTTAACACAATCCACACTAAAAAACAGAATACTGCCAATACTCCAGGATTCCCACAGGGCCACTCCCAACCAAAATCACCTCCTATTTCTCAAAGGATAACCTCTATCTCAAGTTTTTTGGTACTTCCTTCCTTACTTTTATCCTTTTACCACTTAAGGATACATCTCTAAACACTACAGTTTAGTTTTGTCTCATTTGTTTTAATGCTATGTTTTTGTGATTCAACCATGTTACTGCATGTAACTATTAATATATGCACAGTATTTCTCTATATGAATAATTATCATTTGCTTATCTATTCCATAGTTGGTGGGTGGCTTGTTTCCAGTTTGGAACTATCCTTAGTAGTAGTATTATGAACATTCTTCAACATGCTTCCTGATACACAAGTGCTCATGTGCACCAAATTAAATGACTAACAGCAGTTATGAAAGTGCTCATTACTCTATGTTCTTGGTAACACTTGGTAATTGTAGTCATTCTGGTGAGCATGTAGTGGTATTTGACTGTGGTTTTAATCTGCATTTCCCCAATTAAAAATGAGGTTGAGATCCTTTCAATGTTTAGTGGACAATGAAGAACTTCCTTGTGTGAAGTTCTTATTGTCTTTTCCTATTAATTTGTACAAGTTTTAAAAAATCTTAATATGAGCCTTTTACAGCTACATGTTGCTAATATCTGGTCCCACCTGTGAACTTGTCTCCTCAGTTTATTATTTAATGTAGCTAATGTACTTGAATTTAAAATTTCTTCCTTTGTGGTATTATCTTTTAATAGCTTTATCAGCTTTGCCTCATATATAGGCTTTTAAAAAATATTTATTTATTTACTTAAGGCTGCATTGGGTCTTCATGGCTGCGAGTGGGCTTTCTCTAGCCGCAGCAAGCAGGAACTACTCTCTAGCTGCGGTGCGTGGGCTTCTCATTAAGGTGGCTTCCCTAGTTGCAGAACATGGACTCTAGGGCACAGGTTCAGTAGTTGTGGCACATGGGCTTAGCTGCCCGGTGGCATGTGACATGTTCCCAGACCAGGGATCAACCAGGGATTGAACCTGTGTCACTGGCTTTGGCAGGTGGATTCTCAACCACTGGACTACCAGGTAAGTTCCACATACAGACTTTTGGGGGACTAGTTTGGACCATTTTTTCCCCATTTTGATGTCCCAATGTTCCAGTACCTCTTCCTGGGAAGTCTATCCTGTGCCCACTGCTCTGTAATGTCACCTCTGTCACAGTCAAGTGTCCAGGTAGCTTCGAGTACAGAATTCCCCAGTATCTCTGGGGAAACGGTTCTAGGAGTCCCATATATACAAAAATCCATGGATTTAACCAATTGCATATTATATATATAGTACAGTACATATTTATTTTTAAAAATCCAGGTTTAAGTGGACCCACATAGTTCAAATCAGTGTTTTCCAAAGTTCAAGTGTATTTCATTCTCTTGTATTGGTCCATCTGTTTAATCTTCATCAATGTCACCCTGTCATAATCACCAAGACTTACAATAAATTTTGATATTGGGTCGGCCAAAAAGTTCTTTCCGATCCCTAAGGTGTTATGGAAAAACCTGCTAAGTCATTTTGGCCAACCCAGTACTTCTACCATTGTGTTCTTTGAGAGTCTCTTACCTGTTCTTGGCCTTTCGTATTTCCATAAATATTTTAGAATCAGCTTAGCAACATTCCTGATTAAAAAAACCTGTTAGGATGTTTATTGAGATCACATGGATCATAGGTCAGATTGGGGAACATTAATTTATTTAGGCCGTGCTGGGTTTTCATAGCAGTGTGTGGAAACACCCCATATGAGGGTTTCTCCAGTTGTGGAGCACAGGCTTTTGAGTGTGAGAGTTCTCTAGCTGAGACACACAGGCTCAGATGACCTGTGGCATAATGGATCTTAGTTCCTTGACCAGGGATCAAACCTCTGTCACTTGCATTGAAGGGTGGATTCTTAATCACCAGATGTCCAGCAAAGTTCCACATCAGTGGATTTTGAGATAGCAGAATAGGAAAAGTTCCTTGATTTTGATTCCCATTGCAACTAGCCTTTAAGAAAGACTATCCACAAATTCAATGTAGAAACAGATCTGGGAATCTAGCTGTTTTCTCTTAATTCAGACATTGAAGAGAGTTATAAAAAATGTCAGTGTTATTTTCACTTATTTTTTTGCTTTGGAAAATATAGTTATTTTTCATAAAAATATGCTAACATGTAATGAGCTTATTATTCTTTTTCAATGAATTAAAATTAACCTTTTCTGTTTTAATTTCCAATGGTAAATAGAGATAGATATAACCCACAGAAACAAAGCTCTCTAGGAATCTCAGCTTTTAAGATTTTTTTAGAGATCTTGAGTGCAAAAGTTTGAGAACCAATGTTCTAAATGATAGGAAGAATAATTACTAAGTAATCTTTCTGGGGCACTGACGTGTATAGGAAATCACATCGGTGGTTTAATAAAGCCTTTCTGTACATTAGAATTGCAATAAATAGTAAATAAATCTTTAATGATAGTATAAAAGTCTTCTGAGGAAGTTCATAATTTAATACATTTTTGTGATCAAATAAATAGAAAAAGTTTCTGATGGTTCTTAAAATTACAGAATTGCTAAGTCAAAATTTTCAACCAGTAAGAGCCCAATATGCCAGACTATAGAGATATACGTGTGAAATAAAAATCAAAATATGTAGAAAGGAATGGAGAAGGTGATGGCACCCTACTCCAGTACTCTTGCCTGGAAAATCCCATGGACGGAGGAGCCTGGTAGGCTGCAGTCCATAGGGTCTCAAAGAGTAGGACATGACTGAGCGACTTCACTTTCACTTTCCACTTTCATGCACTGGAGAAGGAAATGGCAACCCACTCCAGTGTTCTTGCCTGGAGAATCCCAGGGATGGGGGAGCCTGGTGGGCTGCCGTCTATGGGGTTGCACAGAGTCGGACACGACTGAAGTGACTTAGCTGCAACAGCAGCAGAAAGGAAAAAAACACTGTTTGATCCAGCATGTTTATGAATATAGTAAAGGTTAAAAAAAAAAAAAAGCAAAACTAGTCAATCTGTAATCTTGGACCTTAAATCAGTGGCTATAAATATAACCTTCATAAAAGCAATCTTTATTCTAATCAAGAAAACTACCAAAATGTTTAATTAAATTGCTAATAATCCAGGCCTTGGATCTTCACTGGAGTGAATCATATTATAGCTTCCTGAGGAAATTATTCACCAGCTCCTTCCTCCCTTTGCCATTTCTCTTTGAGAACCTTTAATCTTAAGGAAAGATTGCGAGTACTTATTTCAATAATTGTGTACATAGTCCTTTATTTAGGGGGATTGTCTTAGAAAATGGTAAAAACCACAGTTTTCTTTTCCTTAAACATAACTCATAGGAGATGACTGTTCAGTTCAGTTACTCAGTCGCATCCAACTCTTTGTGACTCCATGGACTGTAGTGTGCCAGGCATTCCTGTCCATCACCGACTCCCGGAGCTTGCTCAACTCATGTACATCGAGTTGGTGATGCCATCCAACCATCTTATCCTCTGTCATCCCCTTCTCCTGCCTTCAATCTTTCCCAGCATCAGGGTCTTTTCCAATGAGTCAGTTCTTCGCATCAAGTGGCCAAAGTACTGGAGGTTGAGCTTCAGCATCAGTCCTTTCAGTGAACATTCAGTCAGGACTGATTTCCTTCAGAATTGACTGGCTGGATCTCCTTGTAGTCCAAGGGAGTCTTCTTCAACACAATTCAAAAGCATCAATTCTTTGGCACTCAGCTTTCTTTATAGTCCAAATCTCACATCCATACATGTACTGGAAAAACTATAGCCTTGACTAGACAGACCTTTGTTGGCAAAGTAATGTCTTTGCTTTTTAATATGCTGTGTAGGTTGGTCATAGCTTTCCTTCCAAGGAGCACGTGTCTTTTAATTTCATGGCTGCAGTCACCATCAGCAGTGATTTTGGAGCCCCCCAAAATAAAGTCTGTCACTGTTTCCACTGTTTATCCATCTATTTGCCATGAAGTAATGGGACTGGATGTCATGATCTTCGTTTTCTGAATGTTGAGTTTTAGCCAGCTTTTTCACTCTCCTCTTTCACTTTCATCAACAGGCTTTTTAGTTCTTCTTCACTTTCTGCCATAAGGGTGGTGTCATCTGCATATCTGAGGTTATTGATAATTCTCCTGGCAATCTTGATTCCAGCTTGTGCTTCTTCCAGTCCAGCGTTTCTCATGATGTACTCTGCAAATAAATTAAATAAGCAGGGTGACCATATACAGCCTTGACATACTCCTTTCCCAATCTGGCACTAGTCTGTTGTTCCAAGTCCGCTTCTAACTGTTGCTTCCTGACCTGCATACAGATTTCTCAGGAGGCAGGTCAGATGGTCTGGTATTCCCAACTCTTTAAGAATTTTCCAGAGTTTATTGTGATCCACACAGTCAAAGGCTTTAGCATAATCAATAAAGTAGATGTTTTTCTGGAACTCTCTTGCTTTTTTGATGATCCAACAGATGTTGGCAATTTGATCTCTGGTTCCTCTGCCTTTTCTAAATCCAGCTTGAACATCTGGGAGTTCACGGTTCATGTACTGTTGAAGCCTGGCTTGGAAAATTTTTAGCAGTACTTTGCTAGTGTGTGAGATGAGTGCAATTGTGTGGTAGTTTGAACGTTCTTTGGCATTGCCTTTCTTTGGGTTTGGCATGAAAACGGACCTTTTCCAGTCCTGTGGCCACTGCTGAGTTTCCCAAATTTGTTGGCATATTGAGTGCAGCCCTTTCATAGCACCATCCTTTAGGATTTGAAATAGCTCAGCTGGAATTCCATTACCTCCACTAGCTTTGTTCATAGTGAAGCTTCCTAAGGCCCACTTGACTTCGCATTCCAGGACGTCTGGCTCTAGATGAGTGATCACACCACCACCATGGTTAAAGGGTCATGAAGATGTGTTTTTAATAGTTCTTCTGGGTATTCTTGTCACCTCTTCTTAATATCTTCTGCTTTTCTTAGTTTCCCACAGTCAGTCTCTCCCATCAGAAAGCTTCCACAAGCCTCTTGTCTTTATCTGTCAGATGGCAGACAGAATGAAAACCACAATCACAGAAAACTAATCAAACTGCATGGACCACAGCCTTGTTTAACTCAATGAAACTATGAGCTGTGCCGTGTAGGGCCACCCAAGATGGACGGGTCATGGTGGAGAGTTCTGACAAAACATGGTCCACTGGAAAAGGGAATGGCAAACCACTTCAGTATTCTTGCCTCGAGAACCCCACGAACAGTATGAAAAGGCAAAAAGCTATGACACTGAAAGATGTACTCCCCAGGTTGGCCAGTGCCCAGTATGCTACTGGAAAAAAGTGGAAAAATAACTCCAGGAAGAATTAAGAGATGGAGCCAAAGTGAAAACAACACCCAGGTGTGTATGTGACTGGTGATGGAAGTAAAGTCCAAAGAACAATATTACATGGGGAGATGACTGAGGTTTATGAAAATGATAGCGTAAGCCAGTATCACCCTCCCCCAGGCCCATTTTATGCTCACCTACACCTGTTGGTTTCAATGATCACTCATTTACAAGAAGACTTACAAATCATTATCTCTAGCCTAACCCCTACACAGTCTACACAGCAGTTAATATTATACAGAATGATCACCTAGGTACACTGTTAAGTGAAAAAGGCAAATTACAGAATAAGATGAACAGTCTGATTCTATTTCCAATGTGAAAAACATTTAGTTTGTGTCTAAAATGTATAAAACAAAGTCTTAAGGGAAGTTGTGAACAGTGGTTATCTTTAAGAAGAGAAGTAGAATGAGGGAGTGGTATGAAATGAGATTTCTACTTTTTACTACACTTCCCTGTGTAGTTAAATCTTTTCTACATGAATGTATATTTACATTTTAAAAACAATAAAAGAGGAAAATATTTAAATACAAAATGTTAATAAGTACTGTAATTACCAAACAGCAACCTTCAAAATCTACCTTTGTAAGCTGAGTGGGGTCAAATCGAAGAACCTTTTGGTTACAGCAGGGATAAATTCCAGTGCCAACAGTACTCAGCGAACTTCCTGCAGTAGGATAAATCACTGTCTCTGAGTGGTACTGACAGTGTGAAAACTCTATGCACAGAAACGTCTGAAAAAAAGAAATACACAAAAGCAAGTACTATTCCCACAGTGAAATTATACATCTCAAAAATACTCAAGACCACATACTGTATGTTCCATCACATAAAATATACAGAAAAGGCACATCTCTAGAGCTAGAACGCAGATGTGTGGATGCCTGGGGTTAAAAGTAAGACTAGGTTGGGGAGTGGATGCAAATGGATGCAAGGGATCTTTTGGGGGTGATGGAAATGTACTAAAGTTGGATGGTGGTGATGGCTGCACAATTCCAAATTTATTTAAGATCAGTAAATTGTACACTTAAAATGAATGAATTTTATGGCATGTAATAATACCTCAACAAAGCTATTAAAAAGCAAAATCAAAAACGTTATTTGAATTTCAGAGGAGTTAAATTGATCTTGATGTATATCTAATTTTATAATTAGCCAATCACAAAAGAGGTTTTCCAATGGAAAAAATTAAATAAAATTTTGCCTCCCTTATTCTTGGACATATTTTTTAAGGTAAATGCTTAATATCACTCTATCTATGATAAACATGGAGTAACTGAATCACTCGTGAAAAACTTACTGATGTTTAATTATAAGACTAATACATTTGTAAGTTGGTAAAATAAAGAAAATAAAATGAACAATTTTAAGCACTGATCTTGAACACAAAAGATAGTCTGTAATTCAGAATTCTTAGCAGTTAGTTCCAATTATGATTTTCAAATAATAGCTTTCAATTAAAATTTTTTGAGTCTGGTAAAAGCTGTAAGGTGCATACTCATACAAAGTATTTGCATACAAACTTTTATGAGTTTATAAACTCTCTGTAATAAATATTAAATATTATAAATCAATATTCAATTTGCTTTGAAGGGGAAAAAAATCCTTCAAATTTTCTGCAGTCTGACATGCTAAACATATCAGGTTTTAGGAGCCTGATATCTTTGATTATAAGTGACACTCCATTGTGGAGAGGACAACTATATACCTATTAAGTAGGAAAAAAAAAAAACCACCCAAACCAACCTGACAATATCAAGTGTTAGAAAAGATATGGGGCAATTGGAACTCCTATACATAGCTGCTGCTGCTGCTAAGTTGCTTCAGTCATGTCCGACTCTGTGTGACCCCATAGACGGCAGCCCACCAGCCTACCCCATCCCTGGGATTCTCCAGGCAAGAACACTGGAGTGGGTTGCCATTTCCTTCTCCAATGCATGAAAGTGAAAGGTGAAAGTGAAGTCACTCAGTCCTGTCTGACTCTTAGCGACCCCATGGACTGCAGCCCACCAGGCCCCTCTGTCCATGGGATTTTCCAGGCAAGAGTACTGGAGTGGGGTGCTATTGCCTTCTCCGCCTATACATAGCTGGAAAGGATAAAAAGTGGTTCAGGGACTTTGGGAAACTGTTAGGCATGGTATAAATGTTAAGTTTACATTTACCATACAACCCAACAATCCTATTTCTAGGTAAATACTCAAGAGAAACATATTCACATGAAAGCCTGTATGGGAATGTTTATAGATGCTTTCTTCATAATGGCCCCAAACTAGAACCACCTGCAGTCCTCCACTGGTAAGTGGATAAACATACTGTAGTATATTCCTCTGATGAGCTACTACCTAAGGCTAAAAAGGAACAAATGGGCAGATACAACAATGTGAATAAATTTCAAATACATTATGCTACATAAAATAGACTCAAAAAGCTAAATACTGTATGATTCTATTTATATGACATTCTGGAAAAGTCAAAATTACAGAGACAGTAAACAGATCAGAGGCTGAGATGGGACAAGAACTGACTAAAACCAGCCACAAGGGAATTTTTAAGGATGACAGAAGTAGTCTATGCTTTGATTGTGGTGGTAGCTATACAACTGTATGAGTTTGTCAAACCTCACAAAAAGGATACATTTTACTGTATGTAAATTATACTTCAATAAATCAAGCTTTTAAAAACTGGGAGGACATACAGAGTCACTGGGAAGAAACAGTTTGAAAAAAATGTCACTCTGATGGTTGTAATAAGCTGCTCTCTGTGCTGCCTTACTCTATTGAAAATGAGTACCCAAGTGAGGGGGCGGGGAGACCTACAGGATTCATAAAATATTTTATGCAGAACACTCTGAATTTATACATAAGACTAATTAGGAATGATTGTGACCAATAAAGATCTAATTATTTTATAAAAGGATTTATTATAAATACCTTCAAATTGCAAGTTTTCTTGTGCTTTTAAGCCTTCATTTAGAAGAAGTGGACAAAACATTTTTGGTAACATGATTATTAATAACAATGTTATTAATATTAATATAATATAATATTAATATTAATAGGGCACATCTCAGCAGCATCCTATCTGCAAAGGTGTTTCTGAATTTCTAAAGAAACTTATGGGCTAACAGAGAAACAGTTCGGCTGGAAATAAATGAAAGGCAACAAGAATCCTGTATCTTTTTTCTATTGAAAAAAATGAATTCTATCACTTAAAAACCTGTTGGCTTTATAAAAATTCATCAAGTCATGGATTGTTTCAGCAATGGAAATAAAAAAGAGGAAGATCACAGTAAGAGAAATGAGGTCAGATGCAAGCAATGTTTAATAGCACCATTGTTTCTGCCACTAGTTTCTTAAAAAGATGTCAGATATTGTACAAACACATCCTAACTAATTAAATAGCATATGTCCAAAGAGCCTGCTCTCAGTGGTTACAAAACAGGATATTAAAAAAAAAAACTTCACCTGATAACATCTTGAACACGTTAGCCAGTTGACTGTTCCCCACAAGCGCCAATATACATCTCTCCAAGATTTTAATTCTTCAAAAAGACTATTCAAATACTCATGAACATCCCAAGTCTTATCTCTAGGGAAAAGAGCCTCAGTTGTTATATTATTTCACAAGTAAGCAATAGAAACAATTTGTTTTAAACCAATATTTTTAAATTTGTGGCTTATTTTCAAGAACACTCCCCAAACGATGGCTACGGAAGGGACTACACTGAATGCTAGATAAAATTTCATTTGGGAATTTTATTCTGTTTTTACCTGTGGACAACAGAAAAAAGTGTCACAGACTGAATGCCAAATTATTTTACTACTCAAGATAAAGGGTTATAAATTAAATATAATTTAAGGACTTCCCCAGAGGTCCAGTGGTTAAGAATCTATCTGCCAATGCAGGCAACACGGTTTGATCCATCGTCCAGGAAGATCCCACATGCCACAGAATAACTAAGCCCATGCACCACGATTACTGAGCCCATGGTCTAGACCTGCGAGCTGCAGCTACTAAGCCTGTATGCCATAATAATTGAAGCCTGCCTGTCCAAGAACCCACACGCTGCTACAACTGGGCCCACGTGCTACAATTACTGAAGCCCCTGTGCCTAGAGTCTGTGCTCTGCAACGAGAGAAGCCACTGCCGTGAGAAGCCGACACACCACAGCCAAGAGGACCCCTGCCCTCCACAACTAGAAAAAGCCTGTGCAAAGCAACAAAGACCCAGCACAGAGGTATGGAGTTTCTTTTAAAAATAAATACAGTTTAAGCAGGCTAACAGTTTGGACTTAAGCATATGACACTAAATGGAACATATTTAATTGTACATATCATAAATTATTGGTAATTTTAAACACTCCATTAATGTATTAGTTCTGTACATTATTTTCAAAATTATTTTCTAGTAATGGAGTAATAAAGTAATATACAATCAGGTCTCAATAATATACATTTTTAAGTTCAATGATATAAATTTAAATAAGCAGACAAGACTTAAAACTCCATTTGCAATGGTTACATGTAACAAGTTCCTATGCTTCTCTAAGTCCCTAATGTTTTTGAATTTTTGTTATTTTTGTCTTTAGTTCAAGATACAACAAAACACCATTATGTTATTACAAACTACATCTGTTTTAAGTTATTTAAAGACATTAAAAAAATGTCATTAACAGCTAACCTGCAGGAAAAATACTTTTAATAAAACAACAAAACAGATGTCAAATTTAGTATGTTTTTTCATACAGCAATATTAAGTTATTGCTGTCAAAATGGAAATAATTTTCAAAAGGTGATTCAAGTCTCAAGATAAAGAAGTATAAAATCCCAAGTGCTTATATTCCCTTTATTATATGAAGAGAAAAATGAAACATTTTAATGTTGACTGTGCTATTAATACTAGAGTCAAATGTCATATTTTTCTCTAGATTTGTTTTAATGTTTACAATATGAAATTAACAGTTGTACAGTTTTTCCTTTAATAAAAGTACTGCACATTTTTAATATAGGAAGAAAAGCAAAAAGCAAATGAAAATCATCCATAATACTATCATTCAAAGGTAACACCACAGTTAATATTTAATGAACATGTTTCTGGTTTTTTTTTTTTTTTAATAGTTTATTTATTTATTTGGCTGTGCTGGGTCTTCCTTGCTGCATAGGCTTTTTCTCTAGTTGTGGTGAGCAGGGGGGTTACTCTCCAGTTGCAGTGCATGGGCTTCTCACTGTGGTGGGCCCTCTTCTTGCAGAGCACAGACTTTGGGCTTCAGTAGTTGTGGCCCACACGTTTAGTTGTTCCACGGCCGGTGGGATCTTCCCAGACCAGGTATCGAATCTGTGTCTCCTGCATGGCAGGCAGATTCTTTACCACTGAGCCACCAGGGAAGACCCTTGAGTTTTGTTTTATAACCTGGGTTTTTTTCTTATTTAATTTACTATCAATTCTCTATGCAACTATACATTCTTTTGGGCTTCCCTGGTGGCTCAGATGATAAAGAATCTGCCTGTCATACAGGAGACCTGGGTTCGATCCCAGGGTCGGGAAGATCCTCTGGAGAAGGAAATGGCTACCCACTCCAGTATTCTTGCCTGGAGAATTCCATGGACAGAGAAGCCTGGTGGGCTACAGTCCATGGGGTTGCAAAGAGTTGGACATGACTGAGCAACTAACACACACTACATATTCTTTTACATTCTCAAAGACTGAACATTCAGAAGCAATTAAATGTGTTTTATACAAATACAAAATATGTTTTGTGTTTTATACAAATACACATATTTTAGTTCATTTAATCATTTGAGTGTTGTTTTTTATTGATATACAGCAATCAATGTCCTTACTAAGTGCTTTCATAAATCCACATTACCTCTCTGAATAAATCACTAGCAGTAGGATACTGTCAGAGAACACACATATATATTTTAAAGTTTTTGTTTTCCTGAGACATTATTCCTATTTATAACCCTTTCCACCTACTCCCCAACTCAGGATGAGAACTAGTTTTGAACTTAAGGAGAATGAAAAAGAACTATGCATTAATATAATACTGAAGAAGTATGAAGACTAAATATAGAAAATCCAATTTTAAAGACAATTTGCCTCACTCTAAAATTCATCTGAAAATAAATCTGGTTCTCTTGTCAAATTCAATATAACACTTGAAATCTAGCAGTGAAAAATCATTTTAATGGCACTGATCAGAATATCTTTCAAGATAAAATATACTTTTACAACTTTGTTTTGAAAGTACCATCTTTCTAAATCAGAGTTGGATCACATGAAGAAAAAATGTTTCCCATTCCTTTTAGAAGTAGTTTTGCTTTATAAATACACCATTAATTCACATTTAAGAATCTGTATTTTATTTTCACTACACCTTATATGAATGTATATAATATTTCCATGCTGATCCACATTGATTTTTCCAGGAATGCAAGGAATTCTTCTTTCTGTTTCTTTTGTTAAAAGTTTCTTACACAAACAGCATCTATAATAACACAAAGATACAATTAAAAAATACCTTGATTAAAAAATGGCTAGAGGAAATGAACAGACATTTTTCCACAGAGGAATAATAGATGGCCAACACAGACATGAAAAGATGTTCAACACTGAATCCTCAAGGAAATGCAAATGAAGACCAAAATGAGATATCACCTCACACCTGTCAGAATGGACATCATTGAAAAGAACACAAATAACAAATGCTGGTGAGGATATGGAGAAAGGGAACACCTGTACACTGTTAGTGAGAATGTAAATGGATGCAGCCACTGCGGAAAACAGCATGAGGGCTCGCAAAAAAACAAAAATAGAACCACCATATGATCCAGCAATTTCACTCCTGGGTAGACATTAAAAAAAAAAACCTGATTTGAAAAGATACATACACCCCAATGTTAATAGATGCATTATTTACAACAGCCAAGATATGTAACAACCCAAGTGTCCATTAACAGAGGAATGGATAAAGAAGATGTGGTGAGTATACACACACACACACACACACACACACACACACACACACAATGGAATACTACTTGACCATAAAACCGAAATTTTGTCATCGGCAGCAACATACATGGAGGGCATTACGCTAAATGAAATAAGTCAGACAAAGAAAGACAAGTGCTGTATGTCATTACTTATACATGGAATCTAAAAAATACAACAAACTAGTGAATATAACAAACAAGAAGCGGACTAATAGAGAACAAACTAGTGGTCATAAGTGGGGAAAGTGTAGGGAAGGGCAAAATAGGAGGAGGGGAGTGGGAAATACAAACTACTGGGTATAAGATAAGCTCAAGGATGTATTATGCAATGTGAGAAATATAGCCAGTATTTTGTAATAACTGTAAATGGAAAGTAACCTTTAAAATTGTATAAAAAAAACAACAAAGACAATACAAAAAACACTCAAGAAGAAAATTTCAAATGTACTAAAATTAAAGAATTTAGCTGCAATACATAGCATACTAAAGAAAAATATACCTGTATAATGTTGCTGCATTATTCCGAGAATCTGGATTCAAGTACTCAGGATCAAACAGTCTCTCAATCTTCTTACAAAAAAGTTTACTAGTAACAACAAATGACCAACAAATTAATTTTCTCTATCCACGATACCAAAATTACTTGATAGTGATGAAAATAAATGCTGACCTATTTGCACACGTAGAAAATAAGACTAATAAGTCCTTAGAGAGTCCTTCCGTGGGAATTTATAATACATTTTTTGCTGCTCTAAGTAAGTAAATCTACTAATGAGAATTGCTTGATTAAGAATCAATTTTCACAAGAAAAATGAGACACGTGGATGTCTACCTCTCTTTCAGTTCTTTGTTAAGGAAAATTCCAGATTGAGGATTTGAGAAGTTTAACAATCCTGGGTCTACCAATAATTTCATACATGACCTTTGGCAACTTAAAATCTCTGAAACTTATTTTCTCCATCTAGAAAATGGGGCTACTAATTTCAAATGCATAAGATTTTAAAAGGGTTAAATGAGATAGTGTTTTTAAAGAGTGTCAGACATAGTATTAAACATTCAATAAATGTTAATACTTTACTATTATGCATAATATAATAATCTGGACCTCCCAAGAGATGCTACTGGTAAAGAATTTGCCTGCCAATGCAAGAGATGTAAGAGATGCAGGCTTGATCCCTGGGTTGGGAAGATCCTCTGGAGGAGGGTATCGCAACACACTCCAGTATTCTTGCCTAGAGAATCCTATGGACAGAGGAGCCTGGTGGGCTACAATCAATGGTGTTGCAAAACGTCAGACATGACTAAAGTGACTTAGCACGCATATAACACAATAATGTTAGACATTAACTTAATTTTTCTGTAATCATTCAGAGCAAACATCTGGAAAAAAGTTGTTTAAATCCAATCAACCACATTTCTGTCCTCATCTTACTCTACATGGTAGCAGCATTACACATATTTGAACACTTAATTGCTTCCTCCTTTTTGAAACCCTCTTTCCTTTTGCCTTCCCTTTGACCCTCTGGCTCTTCCTTCTCAGGCTCCTTAACTCTCCTTTGTTGAATCTTCCAAATGTTGGGCAGTCTTTACACTATGCTCTTGTTAATAATTAGGAAATAAACAAAAATAGCATTTATAATAGCACCAAAAAATTCAAATGCCTAGGAATAAATTTCACTTAAAAAAAAGGAAAAATGACTCTATACTAAAAACTATAAAACACTGCTAAAATAAATAGAGAGTTATACCATGTTCATGAACAGACTCAATATTATTAAGATGTCTCTTCCCAAATCTACAGGTTCAATACTAACCCTCAAATTTGCAGGTGTGTGTGTGTGTGTGTATGTATATGAGAGAAAAAGAAAGAGAAAATGGGCAGGCTGATTATAAAATTCATGTGGAAAGGCAAAGGATATAAAATGACCAAGATAGCAATCTTGGAGAATGGCAAAGCTGGAGAATTTTAGATTGGTGGTGGTGGCTGTGGTTTAGTCACCAAGTCGTGTCCAACTCTTGCAACCCCATGGACTGTAGCCTGCCAGGCTCCTCTATCCATGGGATTCTCCAGTCAAGAATACTGGAGCAGGTTTCCATTTCTTTCTCCAGAATTTTAGATTACTAGATACCAAAAAAATATTAGAAAGCTACTGTAATTAAGACAGTGTCCTACTGATAAAAGTATAGACAAAGAAATCAACAGAATAAAATGGAGAATCCAGAAAGAGACCTCACATATAAAATCTCCTGATTTATAGTAAAGGTGCCATTGCAATTCGGTGGAGAACATGTGGTCTGGCTAGGAAATCTCATTCAGTTCTATGGCTTTAAACCTCATCTACTCATATTTTTATTTTAAGCCCTGAACTCTGACCTAAACTTCAGACTTACATCTACCTGCCATCCTACCTGAATGTCCAAGAAGTATATTAAATATATTAAATAAACCTAAAAAAATAAAAATAAATAAATAAACCTAACAAGATCCAACGGAGAAGGCAATGGCACCCCACTCCAGTACTTTTGCCTGGAAAATCCCATGGACAGAGGAGCCTGGTGGGCTGCAGTCCATGCGGTCGCTGAGAGTCGGACACGACTGAGCGACTTCACTTTTACTCTTCACTTTCATGCATTGGAGAAGGAAATGGCAACCCACTCCAGTGTTCTTGCTTTGAGAATCCCAGGGACGGGGGAGCCTGGTGGGCTGCTGTCTCTGGGGTCCCATAGAGTCAGACACGACTGAAGTGACTTAGCAGCAGCAGCAACAGCAACAAGATCCAAACACATCTTCTGATTCCCCTCACCCCAGTCACTGCTCTATTAATGACACTATCATTCACTTAGTTACTCAACCTTAAAACCTAGTAATTATCCTAAAATATTCTCTTTTCCTATATCATCACATTTGAAAATCTGTCAAATCTTTGTAATAACATACTCTGAATCCACCTACTTCCTTCCAGAACCCCTGCCTCTAACTCTAGTCCTAAGCTTTCCATCTCTCACTAGACCACTGCACTAGACTTCAAATAGGTCTTGCTTCTTATATCCTTATAGTCTTTTCTCCATACAGAATAGACTGATTTCTTAAAAACAAACCAGATCATGCCACTCCTCTGCTTCCATTCCACCTAGAATAAAGTAGACACTCCCTGTATGACCTACACAGCTCCTAACGCTGTTGACCTCATCTCACACAACTCTTCCCCTTTATACTAAGGCCCTGTTTTGATAATTTTTAACATAATTCACCATCATAATCTGTTTATATATGCCTTATACAAAGTAACTAATTTAGTTACTATTTTTCACCTCAAGCCATCAGCTCAGAATACATTTTACTTCAGGCAGATACACTCAGTTTCTCGGTTGTGTCGGACTCTTTCTGACTCTGTGGACTGTCCCACCAGGTTTCTTTGCCTATGGAATTCTTCAGGCAAGAAGACTGGAGTGGGTTGTCAGTTCCTTCTCCAGGGGATCTTCCCAACCCAGGGATTGAACCCACAACTCCTGCATCTCCTGCATTGGCAGGTGTATTCTTTACCACTGAGCCACCTGACAAGCCCCATATTTTAATTCATTTAAAATAAAATGGAAATAGATTTCCAAATATATTCTAAATATAGAATTTTTACTAAAATGAAATAAAAATAACATTATTTTCTAATAGGAACATTACCTTTAAAATTAAATTTTAAAAATTACCTCCTAAACTTATCTTTCTTGTCCTTTAAATCATCAACTTCATTGTGTGTAAACAGATCAGCTATACGTGTAAGAAGATTTGCATTAATACAGTTCATGTTGCATGGGGTAGCTACAATGGCATTCATATTTTTGTGGCAATACCGTATACACTGTTCAACCTAAACAAAAAAACACAGAAAATGTGTTGAAGATAGAAACAGAAAGGATAATGTCATATCAATACTTTTCAAAGATAAAGATTCATTAAAGGCTTAACCCATGTATTGCTAGGCAATAACTTAGCTCTGCCTGTTTGCGTCAAACTATACTGTTCCAAAGTGGTCTAGTAGGTCAAATTTATACAAACATAGCTAGAAAAAATTTCAAACTTCTTAGAATATTTTGAACAACAATGTAATGAACATCTTTCATGATTGTGGCAGATATAAATCTTAAGTAGACAAACTCAAGGGTACAGATATGTGACTTTCTATTACTAAACTTAGTGACAGTTTTATGTCTCCATTTCTCTAACAAACAATTTCAGTCACTTTAGGGTTTTCTCAGCTCTGTTGTGCTTGCTTTCTGCCTTTGTTCAATGTCAGGTATATTTACTTTTCAAGGTAGATGGTGTTTTGGGGAAAAACAGCACTGGTTAATTATGTATTCTTCTAAATATTTTGCTATGATATAAAAATCGTGCTTTAGGTCTTAGATTACAAAAATCAAAACTCAGAGACTCTTTTAGTCTCTCTTTTTTCCCTATAACCCTCCCCTGAAGCAATTAATACCAACAACAGAAGAGGGAGGGACTAAGGAGTACAAAAATACAATAAAACCTCAAACAAATAAATGAACTTCACATCTGTTAACACAGTAAAGGAATATTTTGCTCTGTGTAGTTTTACCAGAGGTGAAAAGCAAATATTCATTTAAAACTACAAAAAATATAAAAAAACATTTGAATGATAAAGAAATTTATTAAATAAAAGGAAAAAGAAGAAAAATATATTCAGTGTTAAGAGTCTGATATGGATATATTGTGCTTTTATGTTTCATCAACTATTTTTAACAACAGACATAAGCATGTGGTTTACACATACAAAATTACATCTTTTAGCAGTTGGGCATTCATTTCTTAGTTTGCTTAACTATAAATGAAAGACACAAATGAGCAGTACAAGTTTAAACCAATTATTTAAATAGTAAAACAAATATATTCCAATTAATTTTCTTTTAATTTGGTTTTATGGCCAAATCCCTTTTGGGGCAAAATTAATGCTGTTTAGTTTCATCTGATGCAACAGCTAACTCCTCCCCCGAGGATAAGTTGCTAGCTTTATAGGCATCCTGCGCAAATGACACACAGTAGCCTTAAGCCTTTCCCAATACAACAAAGTACCTCCAAACACCAGCAGCTGATTCTAATGAATCACAGTCTTGAATCAACAACTACTTTAGGAAGATGTCTCCGAATTTTCTAGACACTTGAAAAAAACATCAAGTTATATGTTAAATCAAGCATAGGTGAATAGAAGAGTTGGATCTTTTGTTAATACTTACCAGTGAATCCATTTTCAAAAACTCTGAAGAAATAAGAATTGAAATGACGTTTCCTGGCTCTAAAAAAGAGAGAGAAAAAGTTAAATTCTCCTTTTGATTTTCATCTCAATCTCCTTAGAACAGGCTCCTTCTCACCTTAAAAGACGAGGTTACTTTAATAAGAACAATTTAATAAAATCTTACTACGGCTTATATGCAAGAAAGAAAATGCAAAGTTAAAATTTAGGGTATAGAGAAAACATAGCAAATTTGCCCTGGAATTAGATTTACATCGAGTAAAAAGACTCCAGCTAAAGATATGATATATACTAATTCCTCCTTAACTAAACCAGGGAAAAGGATAATTAAAATTGAGAATATAACTCATCACACAAAAATCACAATGAAGTTATTTCAAAAGTGGTTCAAATGCTTGTTATGAACAAATGCTTAATTTAAAAGATTCTTAAAGATAATAGAAAATTTACTACTGCAGAAATGAAAAAGGCAGACTTCAAAGGCACAACCAGGGAAAGGGGATGCTGGCTGATGCGATCTTTTCAGTAAACCTCAGTCATTTTCCATGAGTTATATTTAAGGAAAAAGAAACATTTTGATATTTACTGTTACAGTACTAAGACAGTCCTCCTAAATAAAGGACTATGTACACAATAAGTATAATAAGTAATTCCAATCTTTTCTTAAATAACAATTCTAGATGGAAGGTTCTCAAAAAGAAATGGTAAAGAGAGGAAGGAGTTGGTGAAAAATTTCAACTATAATATGACCCACTACAGTTAAGACCCAAGGTCTGGATTATTAGCGATGGAATTAAGCATTTTGCTAGTTTTCCTAGTTAAAGATTGCTTTTATAGAAGCTTAACACTTGTAGCCACTGATTTAAGGTCAAGATTACAGAATGACCAAGTTTGGGCCACTTTTTAACCTTTTGACTGGTTGAAAATTTTGATTTAGCAATTTTGTAATTTTAAGAACCATTAGAAACCTTTTCCCTTAATTTGGTCACAAAAAGGTATTAAATTATGAACTTCCTCAGAAGACTTTTATACTGTCAGTATAGATTTATTTACTAGTAAGAAATTAGAAATATTTTGATATTACTGTAAATTGTAATTCTAGTGCACAGAAATACTTATATTAAACCCCACCAGTGTGATTTCCTATACAAGTCAATGCCCAAAAAAGATTACTTAGTAATTACTCTTCTTATCATCTAAAACATTGGTTCTCAAACTTTTGCTCTCAAGACCTCTTTTAAAAAAGAATCTTAAAAGCTGAGATTCCTAGAAAGCTTTTGTTTAACTGGGTTACATCTATCCATATTTACTATAGTGGAAAATAAAACACAAAAAAAATTAAAATATTTATTATTCTTTTTCAATGAATTAATAAACTCATTACATATTAACATAATTTTATGAAAATAACTGTATTTTTCAAAAAAAAAAAAAGAAAATAACACTGTTTGACATTTTCTATAAATCTCTTCAGTGTCTGACTTAAGGGCAGATAGTTTGATTCTCACATCTGTTTGCACACTGAATTTGTGGGTAGTCTTTCTTAAAGGTTAGTTGCAACGGGAATCAAAATCATACTAAGAGCATTTCCTATTCTGCTATCTCAAAATCGTCTGATTTACCTTGCAATGAGAATGGATCTTTAATCTATGCATTATTTTTTGTTAACATCATGCATTGATCATTTGAAAGACACTGGTTTACTGAGTTATGCAGATCTTCCAAATGTTGAAACATCTCATTATACATTATATTAAAAAGTCTTATTTGTTAATATTTAAAGAAAAGTCTTTAAATATAGAGCAACTATCAAGCACATGCAAGCAGATACAAGTTTCCCAAAACTCTTAATTCTTACTTGAAAGCATGAATTTTATCACTGGCAACAAATATTGTTAGTTATTTCCCTTTCAATGACTGGCTCACTTAATTCATTTTCAAAAAACTATCTGCCTTGGACGTTCCCTGGTCCTAGTGGTTAGGATGCTGAGTTTCACTGCCGTGACCTGGGTTCAACTCCTGATTGGTGAACTGAGATCCTGCAAGTTGTGCAGTGCAGCCAAAAGAAAAATTAAAAAATAAAAAAGGAGGAAAGTATCTGCCAGATGCTTAAGTGAGGGTCTGTCAGCCATTCTTCCAAGTAAAAATGGTTTTGTAAGAAAGCAGCTAATTTAGCTTGCAACTCAGGCAACTGTACAAGTGCTTTTCCTTCAGACAACCATCATACTCCGGTGTGCAGCAAGACTGCACTTCCTGTGTCATCCCGTAGAATGTCAGAAGAATGTATAGTCAAGAGTCAAGAGTTAATATAATTAGTCATTTTTACTGCCTCATCAAGGATACTCCTAAGAGAAACTATTTTTGCCTTTTCTTTTTTTCCCGTTTTTACTATGAGCACATGGGCTGAAGAACACAGTGACCCCTCATACAATGTGATGCTCCTTCCTTGATGTGTGCTAAAGCTCCAACAGTTCTATCCTCTATTACTTCTGCACTTTCAGGACAAATGTCAACACAGAGGGAAAAATGATAAATAACATCCTGGCATTATTAAGCAGATTCCCTTGACCTTGTGGATCCCCTAAAAGGATCTTCAGGACACCAGCAGTCGGTCATCGTAACATACAGTGAAAATGGCTAATCTAGAGACCTGTCCATTTGCCATAAATTCACTAAAATTTGCTAAAAAAGAATGAGGTATCAGTTTCCTAAACAGTGATTACTAATCTGAACATAAATACTAAGGTTTGAACAATTTTCCACATTTCCTATTTTGCCTGAAGCAACTACCAACTGACACAAGAATTTCACTACAAAGTAAGTAATAGATTGTCTTTTACCTAAAGTGGGCATCTCACAATCTTTATTCTCCTTAGTGTTCCTTTTAACATATTTTATCAACCAGTTGAAAATGTGAACGTCACAATGAACTGAAATGTCCACCTCTTCCCAGCGCTGGGCATCCACAGATAAATATTCAGCAAAGTACTTCATTTCTGATATCAAAAGATCTCGTGGGCAAATAAAATCTTCTTTCAAGTTTTTTGCTTCATCACATACATGGATCACCATGTTTGGCCTTCATGAAAAATGTTACACAGAAATGAAATTATTAGAGTTTTAGAAGAGGAGCCAATAGTATTGACATTTATTGGAAGTATCAGAACCAGATGTTTTTCAAGGTTTTAACCACATATCAGTTTTACAAGGCTTGACATTCAGAAGTTTACATTAGCACTTTTCTAGAATGCTGATCTGTACCTGAAAACTATGACTAATTTTAGTTAAGCTACTGACTTAGTAAAACAAAATTTTTTTACTATAGAACTTATAAAAGGTTTGAAACTTATTATTTTCAAATTATAATTATAGTGTTTTTAAAAAATACCAATTCACAAAGAAAAATTAAATTACAATTTCTAGTTCTTGTGAGGAACATAAAATGGCACTTTTACATGGTAATGGATACAGAAAGGAGATACAGATGAAACACTAGAATCTTCTTACTATTAGTGAATGGGAAAAAGTTAAAATTATTCATTGAATGGTGAATAATTAGAATATCTGTTTTGTTATTTTTAACAGCTAGAAAGCTTGTTTCTGGGCATTCAATAAATATAAATCAGTAAATGTGGTTTAAAAACTCAACACTACAATGTGCTTATTTACTTATTTAAAAAACAATTTAAGAATAGGTTTATATATCAGAAAGACTACTTCAAAAATTATATACTCTTTGAATTTATATGCCCTTGAAAATTATATTACCTCAAAAAGAAATACTCATGTGATCCACAGCTGCCTTCATGTCATTACATTACAAAAGGAAACGATTAAATAGGAAGAGATACACTAATCTACAATATGAATTTAATGTGTATTTAAATGAACTTCAAAAATTTTTAACACAAAGAAATTACATCTGAAGTAACACTGGCAACAGAAAAAAGATTAATAATCAGTGCTTTGTCAAAATAAAGGAATTTAAGTAACTTTGCAAGTTGTTCTTCCGAAGACAGTACGGTCAAAATATAAACAGATAATGGCTGGTATAATGAAATATGAAAATTCGGTGAAATTTTGGGCCAAAACATGAAATGCTAAATAATAATAGTAAAAAATCAACCTGATAAATTTTTATGCTACACAAACAAACCTATCAGTTAAAAATCTACATGAGGGGACTTCCATGGTGGTCTAGTCGTTAAGAATCTGCCTTGCAATGCAGGGGACACGGGTTTGATCTCTGATTGGGGCACTAAGATCCCACATGCCATGCAACCAAGAAAAAGTATTTGTTGAACATTAAGAATATATTGTTTGAGTATCTGTCACGGTAAAAATAAAATTTTAAAAAATCTATGTGAGTAAAATTCACTAAGCTACAAAAGGGTGAATTTTTATTTATTGTAGTAAAATATACATAAAGTAAATGCACTCATATTATTATGCAATTATCACCACCATCCATCTCTAGAATCCATCCCAGAACTTTTCAAAAGGGTAAATTTTACGATATGTGTTATTAAAAAACTATCAAAACTGAAAATACCCAAAGAAACCTTTAGAGATAATGAAAATGTTATCTTCATTAGTTATATGGCTAACATTCATCAAAAGTGAATACTTAAAATATGTGCAGTTTATTGTATGTAAAGTACACAAAACAATACAAAATTATTAAAACTTGCATTACATTGAAATATATATTTTAATTTTTAAATGTTTCTATAATGAGTAATTATATCCAAATAGTTCTAAAATACACATCCAGTTTCTTTAATAAAGTTGAAGAACTAATGGCAGAGATTTTTCTTTGGGTTTTAAATTTTACTTTCCAAAACTTTATGTTAATGGATGTTATTTCTAATATTTATAAGATGAAAATGGATTTTTAAAGTGGAAAACTGTTGTCTAATTTATAAGTAGTATGAATAAGCCATATGTTCACCTATTAAGCAGTTGTTGATAGTTCAACACATCAACTACCCTGAGATCAATTGTTTCAGCAACTGTGTAATGTGAAATTCCTAAATTATGGTAACTGATATATATAATCATCACTCATATATTTTATAATTTGAAGTTGATATTCATATTAAAAGCTTATCTAGCAAAGAACCAGCCTCCTACCCTTCAGATTCTTCAGTCTTTTCTCCACCATTATGAGTAGTACAATTTTCACTTTCTGAAGAACAATTCCTTGTGGAAGCTATACTATGTCTTCCTTAAATACAGAAACAAACACATACAAAAACAAAGGGGGGAGGTTAGCATTTCTAGCTGAAAATGGGTTCTTACTTATTGAATGGTTATACTATAAACGCATGGTTTCCAAGAGTAGTTAAAGATGGAACTTTGTTAGGTGCCTTAATATTTCTAAAGGTAAATGAAAGAAACAGTATGAAAAACAGTCACAAATTGCTAACATTACACTAAAGATTAAAAAAAAATACTAACCTGGTATGTAGGGACAGGGGTCAAATGTTCAAAAGCCTACAATATAGTTTCTCTTCCTGAAGCAAATTTTTGTATCAATATTCTGCTACTGCTGAGATTAAAACAATTCACTACATTGAAGATTTCTAAAACCAGCTATGATTTTCAATGTAATATGGAGAACATCTCCCATACCCTGCTTTTGTGTCATCTGAAGCTACTACTGACTTTCATAGAGGGGAGCTATAAAAAAGGTTCGGGAGAGACAAGCAAGATTCTCTCAGTTAAAAAAAAATTAAGTAAAAGGTACAGGTCAAATTCCTCTAAATTTTATGACACAAATAGGCTAACACAATGGAGTAGTAGATTTTAATATAGTGAAAACCTTTTTTTTGGTAATAGTGTTTGCCCTGTATGTTAACATCTAAATTTTTTTTAAATATAGCAAAGACAAATTTCTAAAGCTCAGGAAGATACAAATACTAACAGATTTTTCCTGTTAAGGTTTCTATTACCCTTTAAATAAAGTTGACTGGAATGCATAATATTTTTCAGAATTATCATAAGGACAAGTACTGCATTTTGCTCTTAAAACCTTACCTGTTTTAGAAACTGCATCCTGACCAACTGGAGTCTCCTGAAATTCTCCTTGTGTGTCAAGAAGAGAGGATTTGATGTATGTGGCTAAAGTTTCAACAGGACTCTCTCCAGCAGCCATGAGGGGACTATACTGGTTGTCCACAGGTGAACTTCCACTGCTCTTCAGCTCATCAAACCTCTTTGCACACTGTAAAGGCATAAAGGAAGGAAATGCAGGTCTGGGGGATTTTAATCATCTTTTATAAGTGAAAAATTATCTCTTGGGTAACAGCTAGAAAACCAGTGTGTATTTCAATACATGAAAGCCTCTCACTTACTTTTTTCTTTTTTAAAATTCAGGGTAGATTTTTTAAAATATGCTTTAACTCAAAGCCATAATATATTTATACACTTGTAGGAAAATGAAGAATGCCTTCACTAACCATATTTCCCCATGATCTATGTCTATTATTAGTTGACAATTTAAAAACTTAAGTTAAAAACTTGGCTGTTATTTTCACACTGAGTTTCCACCAGGAACAAGACCATATTCTAACCTTCAATAGAAAACAAATCAAAAGGTATCTGATTTGTGATCCTAGATTTTCTTCATTAAAATAATGAGTCTTTGTTCTTACCAACAGTGAGGTTCACCTGCACAAAATACTGTAGTAACACTTAAAAACACTTTTAAATATATGGCCACGTATTTGGGCAGTTTGTTCTAGCATGATGTTCTCCCTTAACTCATTGTTAGTCACAGAATGAATTTAGAAAGACCAGATTAGCAGTGAAAAAAAATACAATAGACTGGAAAATATCAAGAGTGCATTAAGCATAGTAAGGCTAAGTTGTCCATGAAAATGTCATTTCTCAGGTCACAACACAAAATGCCTTCCTTAATGTAGGTTTTCATCAGATAGCACTCTAATAGCATTCATGTTTAAATCTCCATCAATTGCAATGTGGATGGCAAGTTACACAGCAGATCAAGTAATATGGGAGGTACAAAAGGAGGAAAATCTATACTATGTACACACACATATGGTAAGTGAATAATGCATAGGGTACGGCATAATTCATTTACTACACAAATATTTACCAAGTGCCCACTAGGTATTGAGCACCTTTTAAATGAAGATTATTTACTAATAGTATTATAGTACTGTTACTACTAACAAATGCCTACTCAAGGTTTAGTCCTTTGAAAACACATTTAAAAGATATATAAGAAAAGGACTTCCCTGGCGGTCCAGTGGTTAAAACTCTGTGCTTCCACTGAAGGGGGTACAAATTTGATCCCTGTTCCTGCAACTAAGATACTACAAGCCATGCAGTGTGGCCAAAAAAAAAGAAATTTTTTTCAATTGGGTGAATCTGAATACACAGTGGATATTAGATGATACGATGGAGTTACTGTTGGTACTGTAGCTAAGTAGTTATATAATAATATACTTATCTTAAGAGGTATGCTGCAGTCTATGGAGTGATGTCTGAAACTAACTTTTATTTATTTTTTTAGAATATTTATTTATTTGGCTGCATCAGGTCTTATTTGCAGCATGCAAGATCTAGTTCCTGACCAGGGACTGAACCCAGGCCCCCTGCATTGAGAGCTCAGAGTCTCAGCCACTGGACCACCAGGAAGTCCCTGAAACTTACTTTTAAATGTCAAAAGAAAAAAAAAAGTTACATAAAGAAATCAAGCAAACATCTAGAATTACTGACCCCAAATAAAGGATATAGGGATACTATGCTCTTCTTTTAACCTTTCTATATGTTTGAAAATATTCACAATAAAAGCTGGGAAAATAGTCAAATTCACAGATTGGCCTCATTTTAAAACCAAACATGTAAAAATCCAAAAGATGAAAAAATATAGATTAAGGAATGATAATATACACTAAGTTCCTTCATCCTTGCACAAAGACTTACAATCAAGGGCAAGTAATCTCTGTGGGTATGTTTTCTCAGCTGTAAAAGAAGAGGGTAGAACTTGGTTCATTCACTGATTCTATAAGTATTGAGAGTATATCATGGGAAAGGCAGTAGTGAAAATGCTTAAAATCTACTGAATAAAATCACTAATGTTCCTTCTACTTCTAGAAACCTGAGACGATTCACTCACTTTAGGGTTCCTTTTAACAGCAAAAATTCTGAGGTCTGTGTTCTCAAACTGGAGTTCAGAGATGAATTACCAGAAAGAGTACCCAATAAGAGTTTTTAGGTTACAAGTTTTGCTTCTGAGGATTACAGTAATAAAAATCATTTGAATCATTAGGATGACAGAATATTTTAAGACAAAGGTAGAAAACAAACTTAGTAGAGAAGAGATGTGCTAATGCCAAGGGAAGGCAAGTCATGTCTTGGGGCAACACAAGACTTCACCACAAGTTAGAGAAAAGTGGAGAAAGAACACAGGCTTTGAAGGACTTTTGGCAATATAGGCTAAACACAAAAAATTTTGTGCCACAAAAGACTATACAATATTTGCATTACAATCGCAATTTAATTTCAGCAAAACACTGATAACATTAAGCTTATTAGTTTGAATTATGTTGGTTTGAGTTTTCCCTTGTGTCTACAAAATGTAAAATCTGGTTTATGATTGTATAGGTGGGTTTATACCTGGTATTGTTAGTGCACATTTAATTTCCACTGTGATAGTAATTTGGGTCATCACTGGAAGTTTTCAAGTTTTTTCCTTTAAAAAGGTCTGTATATTACTCAATTCTGAGAAGCATAGCATTAGCAATTTAATAATAAAACTGGATTTACAAATGTTTTATCTACCCATTCAGTTGTAAATATGTAAAATAGGCTGAATTTAATCATAGCAGGTGGGTTAATAAATCATATATCTACATAGATTATATATATAGTCAAGTCATATTTTATGCATATTTAGTTTTTACATGCATATGAATATGTGAAACTCAAATACTTCTTCTTTCTTAGTAGTTACACCTTTAAATTGATTACTTTTTCTGATTTCTTTTCAGTAGCTATCTGGAAGACTGTTAGTTACCTCTTTGGGTGTTAATCCAGGCACAAGCCTTGCCACAGTTTCCCAATTGATGGTCTGGTGGATTCCAATTAATGGGTAAAGGATCATGTCCAATACCATCTGGTTGTTATTATTTAGGAAATTGTTGTTTTCTGAATATCCACGACTCATCTTTTGGAACTAGAAATAGACAAGACAAATTTATTTGCATCTGAAATCCAAATGTTTTCAGAACATTATAAATCAGTTATAATTCATTCCTAAGAATTAACTGCTACTATAAAAAAGGAAAATGAAACTGAAGTAAAAGTCAACACAGAATATATAGCTCAAGTCTCTTCAAATATAATAGCACTTGAATATTATGGATTGGTAGATACATGGATCCAAGGATGTGCATGCTTAGTTGCTCAGTCGTGTCCAACTCTTTGCAACTCCATGGACTGCAGCCCATGAGGCTCCTCTGTCCATGGGATTCTCCGGGCAAGAACACTGGAGTGGGCTGCCCTACCCTCCTCGAGGGGATCTTCCCGATCCAGGGATCAAACCCACATCTCCTATGACTTTTGCACTGCAGGTTGATTCTTTACTCACTGAGCCATCGGGGAAGCCTAGAAGGATATACAGCTGGGTAAATATGTGATTTTAAAAATATGATAAAATGTTAAGGACAGAATATAAGTGATGGGTATACAAGTGTTCACTATAAAATTCTTTTCATTTTGCTGTATGTTAAAAGCTTTTCATAACAAAACACAGAAAAAGTTGAATACAATATATCTTCATTAAAAAACCTCTTATGTGTGGCTGATTTACATTTTGATTAGCAGTTCATGGATGGTGGAGCTAAACAGTGAAAAAAAAGATAGTTACATGATAATTTCATTGCAGTCCCAAGCCATACGTTCTCTCTCTTTGATTGAATGTCCATGCTACAATCAAAGCTGAGTATACTTAATTTGATAGGTGTAATCAAATGAAACTTTCTGCTGCTGCTCCTGTTGCTGCTAAGTCGCTTCAGTCATGTCCGACTCTGTGCCACCCCAGAGACGGCAGCCCACCAGGCTCCCCAGTCCCTGGGATTTTCCAGGCAAGAACACTGGAGTGGGTTGCCATTTCCTTCTCCAGTGCATGAAAGTGAAAAGTGAAAGTGAAGTCACTCAGTCGTGTCCGACTCCTAGCGACTCCATGGACTGCAGCCCACCAGGCTCCTCCGTCCATGGGATTTTCCAGGCAAGAGTACTGGAGTGGGTTGCCATTGCCTTCCCAAATGAAACTTAGAACCAAGTTAATCTGACATTTTAGGATAAGCATAATAGTTATTGTGCATGTGATTATGAATTATATATGGTGAGGAGATTATATTAACAAATGTAATTAGCATTGTTTTTATATGTTTGAAACATTTTTTTGTCAAGTTCTCTTATTCCTTGTCTTCAGAAACAATGTGGCGACTGGCCTGACAAGGTTTAACCCTTACACACACCCAAACACACCCTCTGACTCTCATATATAAAAAGCCATAGCACCTCTACACACATACACACTCACACGCACTCCTGCAGAGTGATGGCCTCCCCTGCTTTTTCACTTGGTTCCCCGCCCTGGTCCTACTATCACACACCCTCTGGTTCAATCCAGGAGACCTTGAATCAAGTGACTAAAGGTGTGTCCAAAATCTTCAGGCAACATGATGACAAGAAAAAAAAGTCTCTGGAAGGCTTTCCAAAGGGATGTACCTCAATAAACATTTAGCGAGTACCAACTATAACCCAGGCCAAGCACTGGGAATACCACAATAAATATGACATGGTCCCTGTCCTCAAGGAGTTTACTAGCAGAGAGCTGAGGATACAGGTAGACAAACAGATGATTTTAATATCATCTGCTGAGAGCCAAAGCACAGGGGAGCCATGCAAGGGCAGAGGAGGGACAAATAATAACTGTTGGATTGTGGAGGAGGGGATGACCAGTATTAAAGAGAAAAAGAATCTCTCTCCTTCAACCTTAAGAGAATTTTCAGAACTTCTTTATCAGGTGTTTACTAGGAGCCTGGAGCTGTGCTAAGGCTTTTAGATAACTTATTTCAATTCTCACACAACCCTATAAGATAGAGTCTTTCCCCAATTTTACAAGATGAAGAAACACATTCAGAAAAGTTAAATAATTTGGACAAGGCCACAGAGGTAATAAGAGGCAGAACAAAGACCCAGGTAAAACTGACTCTCAGATCCATGCTCGTTCCATTACATTCGAGAAGTAGAGTATAGGGGAGATAGCAAATGGGAATGATGGCTTAGGACAGAGAGAGACAGAGTCTAAACATTATGAAGTTAGTAATGATTCAATGAAGCAATTTCCAAAGCTTCTGCTTGTGAGCCAAGGGAGGCAAAAGGCTGTGGTACTGAAGCAAAAAAGCTACTCCCTTCAAATTTAAAAAACTTTGAGTATTTATGTCAATTATACTTCAATAAAGCTGAAATTGTTTTAAAAAATTAACATTTACTGAGCCTCCACCATGGGCCAGGCATTGTATCTGAAGTTAGAATGTATATTTACAGATGAAAAGATTTACCAGTAGTCATATCTATGACTTAGGGCAGACACACTGAAACCATACTCACAGGAAACTAGTCAATCTAATCACACTAGGACCACAGCCTTGTCTAACTCAATGAAACTAAGCCATGCCTGTGGGGCAACCCAAGATGGGCAGGTCACGGTGGAGAGGTCTGACAGAATGTGGTCCACTGGAGAAGGGAATGGCAAACCACTTCAGGATTCTTGCCTTGAGAACCCCATGAACACTATGAAAAGGCAAAATGATAGGATACTGAAAGAGAAACTCCCCAGGTCAGTAGGTGCCCAATATGCTACTGGAGATCAGTGCAGAAATAACTCCAGAAAGAATGAAGGGATGGAGCCAAAGCAAAAAGAATACCCAGTTGTGGATGTGACTGGTGATAGAAGCAAGGTCCGATGCTGTAAAGAGCAATACTGCATAGGAACCTGGAATGTCAGGTCCATGAATCAAGGCAAATTGGAAGTGGTCAAACAAGAGATGGCAAGAGTGAATGTCGACATTCTAGGAATCAGCAAACTGAAATGGACTGGAATGGGTGAATTTAACTCAGATGACCATTATATCTACTACTGAGGGACAGGAATCCCTCAGAAGAAATGGAGTAGCCATCATGGTCAACAAAAGAGTCTGAAATGCAGTACTTGGATGCAATCTCAAAAATGACAGAATGATCTCTGTTTGTTTCCAAGACAAACCATTCAATATCACAGTAATCCAAGTCTATGCCCCAACCAGTAACGCTGAAGAAGCTGAAGTTGAACGGTTCTATGAAGACCTACAAGACCTTTTAGAACTAACACCCAAAAAAGATGTCCTTTTCATTATAGGGGACTGGAAGGCAAAAGTAGGAAGTCAAGAAACACCTGGAGTAACAGGTAAATTTGGCCTTGGAATACGGAATGAAGCAGGGCAAAGACTAATGGAGTTTTGCCAAGAAAATGCACTGGTCATAGCAAACACCCTCTTCCAACAACACAAGAGAAGACTCTACACATGGACATCACCAGATGGTCAACACCGAAATCAGACTGATTACGTTCTTTGCAGCAGAAGATGAAGAAGCTCTATACAGTCAATAAAAACAAGACTGGGAGCTGACTGTGGCTCAGATCATGAACTCCTTATTACCAAATTCAGACTTAAATTGAAGAAAGTAGGGAAAACCACTAGACCATTCAGGTATGACCTAAATCAAATCCCTTATGATTATACAGTGGAAGTGAGAAATAGATGTAAGGGCCTAGATCTGATAGATAGAGTGCCTGATGAACTATGGAATGAGGTTCGTGACATTGTACAGGAGACAGGGATCAAGACCATCCCCATGGAAAAGAAATGCAAAAAAGCAGAATGGCTGTCTGGGGAAGCCTTACAAATAGCTGTGAAAAGAAGAGAAGGGAAAAGCAAAGGATTACAGGAAAGATATAAGCATTTGAATGCAGAGTTCCAAAGAATAGCAAGAAGAGATAAGAAAGCCTTCTTCAGTGATCAATGCAAAGAAATAGAGGAAAACAACAGAACAGGAAAGACTAGAGATCTCTTCAAGAAAATTAGAGATGCCAAGGGAATATTTCATGCAAAGATGAGCTCAATAAAGGACAGAAATGGTATGGACCTAACAGAAGCAGAAGATATTAAGAAGAGGTGGCAAGAATACACAGACGAACTGTACATAAAAGATCTTCACGACCCAGATAATGATGATGATGTGATCACTGACCTAGAGCCAGATATCCTGGAATGTGAAGTCAAGTGGGCCTTAGAAAGCATCACTACGAACAAAGTTAGTGGAGGTGATGGAATTCCAGTTGAGCTATTTCAAATACTGAAAGACGATGCTGTGAAAGTTCTGCACTCAATATGCCAGCAAATTTAGAAAACTCAGCAGTGGCCACAGGACTGGAAAAGGTCAGTTTTCATTCCAAGCCCAAAGAAAGGCAATGCCAAAGAATCTCACATGCTACTAAAGTAATGCTCAAAATTCTCCAAGCCAGGCTTCAGCAAAACGTGAACCGTGAACTTCTTGATGTTTAAGCTGGTTTTAGAAAAGGCAGAGGAACCAGAGATCAAATTGCCAACATGGGCTGGATCATGGAAAAAGCAAGAGAGTTCCAGAAAAGCATCTATTTCTGCTTTATTGACTATGCTAAAGCCTTTGACTGTGTGGATCACAATAAACTCTGGACAGTTCTAAAAGAGATGGGAATACCAGACCACCTGACCTGCCTCTTGAGAAATCTGTATGCAGGTCAGGAAGCAACAGTTGGAACTGGACATGGAACAACAGACTGGTTCCAAATAGGAAAAGGAGTACGTCAAGGCTGTATATTGTCACCCTGCTTATTTAACTTATATGCAGAGTACATCATGAGAAATGCTGGGCTGGAAGAAGCACAAGCTGGAATCAAGATTGCCGAGAGAAATATCAATAACCTCAGATATGCAGATGACACCACCCTTATGGCAGAAAGGGAAGAGGAACTAAAAAGCCTCTTGATGAAAGTGAAAGAGGAGAGTTAAAAAGTTGGCTTAAAGCTCAACATTCAGAAAACGAAGATCATGGCATCCGGTCCCATCACTTCATGGGAAATAGATGGGCAAACAGTGGAAACAGTGTTAGACTTTTTTTGGGGGGGCTCCAAAATCACTGCAGATGGTGACTGCAGCCATGAAATTAAGAGACGCTTACTCCTTGGAAGGAAAGTTATGACCAACCTAGATAGCATATTCAAAAGCAGAGACATTACCTTGCCAACAAAGGTCTGTCTAGTCAAGGCTATGGTTTTTCCTGTGGTCATGTATGGATGTGAAAGTTGGACTGTGAAGAAGGCTGAGCACCGAAGAATTGATGCTTTTGAACTGTGGTGTTGGAGAAGACTCTTGAGAATCCCTTGGACTGCAAGGAGATCCAACCAGTCCATTCTGAAGGAGATCAGCCCTGGGATTTCTTTGGAAGGAATGATGCTAAAGTTGAAACTCCAGTACTTTGGCCACCTCATGCGAAGAGTTGACTCATTGGAAAAGACTCTGATGCTGGGAGGGATTGGGGGCAGGAGGAGAAGGGGACGACAGCAGATGAGATGGCTGGATGGCATCACTGACTCGATGGACATGAGTCTGAGTGAACTCCGGGAGTTGGTGATGGACAGGGAGGCCTGGCGTGCTGCGATTCATGGGGTCGCAAACAGTCGGACACGACTGAGCGACTGAACTGATGACTTTATTGGGCTCTAAAGTCACTGCGGATGGTGACTGCACTCATGAAATTAGAAGACATTTGCTTCTTGGCAGGAAAGCTAGGACAAACCTAGACAATGTGTTGAAAAGCAGACACATTACTCTGCCGACAAACGTTCGTATAGTCAAGGCTATGGTCTTCTCAGTGATCATGTACGGTTGTGAGAGCTTGACCATAAAGAAGGTGGAGCCCCAAAGAATTGATGCCTTTGAACTGTGTTGCTGACGAAGACTCTTGAAAAGTCCTTTGGACAGCAAGGAGATCAAATCAGTCAATCTTAAGGGAAATCAACCCTGAACACTCACTTGAAGGACACATGTTGAAATATTGAAACTCCAATATTTGGTCATCAGATGCAAAGTGCTAACTCAATGGACAAGTAAGTCCCTGATGCTGGGAAAGATTGAGGGCAGAAGAAGAGGGCATCTGAGGATGAGAAGGCTGGATGGCATCTCCAATGCAATGGACATGAACTTAGGGCAAACTTCAGGAGATGGTGAGGGACGGGCATGACTGGCATGCTGCAATTCATGGGGTTGCAAAGAGTGAAACACGACTGGGCGACTGAACAACAACAATGACTTTATTGATGCTGAATCTGTGCTGGAAATATAAATCCCCCAAAACAAAACTGTTCTTATGGAAAAATGTTACCTATTTTAGGAAAAGAAGTATAAAGCAGAGATACACTGACACACTACTACAGTGGAAGAAGCAATGCACATAGAAATCTGAAACTTAGGTTTGAGGTTTAACTCCACACAAATTAATGAGAGCAGGTCACCTGATCTTCTGCAATGAAATTAAGTGATGGTAATAACCTATGAAAAGTGAAAGTGAAAATCGCTCAGTCGTGTCATACTCTTTGCACCCCACGGACTATACAGTCCATGGAATTCTCCAGGCCAGAATACTGAAGTGGGTAGCCTTTCCCTTCACCAGAGGATCTTCCAAACCCAGGGATCGAACCCAGATCTCTCAACATTGCAGGTGGATTCTTTACCAGCTGAGCCACAAGGCAAGCACAAGAATATTGGAGTGGGGAGCCTATCCCTTCTCCAGAGTATCTTCCCAAGCAAGGAACTGAACCAGGTCTCCTGCATTGCAGGCAGATTCTTTACCAACTGAGCTATCAGGTATACCTCTGATTGACTTTATATAAATAATCAAAGAGATTATTTTGTGAAAGCACTGTGAAAAAAGCACCTCACAAATCTGATGCAGCATAAAATAACAGTACCTATGGTATGGACCTAACAGAAGCAGAAGATATTAAGAAAAGGTGGCAGGAATACAGAGAAGAACTGTACAAAAAAGATCTTCACGAACCAAATATTCATGATGGTGTGATCCCTCACCTATAGCCAGACATCCTGGAATGTGAAGTCAAGTGGGCCTTAGGAAGCATCACTGCAAACAAAGCTAGTAGAGGTGATGGAATTTCAGTCGAGCTATTTCAAATCCTAAAAGATGATGCTGTGAAAGTCCTACACTCAATATGCCAGCAAATTTGGAAAACTCAGCAGTGGCCAAACGACCGGAAAAGGTCAGTTTTCATTCCAATCCCAAAGAAAGGCAATGTCAAAGAATCCTCAAACTACTGCACAATTGCACTCATCTCACACACTAGAAGGCAATGGCACCCCACTCCAATACTCTTGCCTGGAAAATCCCATGGACGGAGTAGCCTCGTAGGCTGCAGTCCATGGGGTCGCAGAGTCGGACACGACTGCGCGACTTCACTTTTACTTTTCACTTTCATACTTTGGAGAAGGAAATGGCAACCCACTCCAGTGTTCTTGCCTGGAGAATCCCAGGGAAGGGAGAGCCTGTTGGGCTGCCGTCTATGGGGTCGCACAGAGTCGGACACAACTGAAGCGACTCAGCAGCAGCAGCAGCACATACTAGCAAAGTAATGCTCAAAATTCTCCAAGCCACGCTTTAACAATACATGAATCATGAACTTCCAGATGTTCAAGCTGGATTTAGAAAAGGCAGAGGAAGCAGAGATCAAATTGCCAACATTCACTGGATCACTGAAAAAGCAAGAAAGTTCCAGAAAAACATCTATTTCTGTTTTATTGACTATGCCAAAGCCTTTGACTATGTGGACCACAACAAACTCTGGAAATTTCTTAAAGAGATGGGAATACCAGACTATCTGACCTGCCTCCTGAGAAATCTGTATGCAGGTCAGGAATATTGGAGTGGGTAGCCTATCCCCTATTCTACAGTTAGAACTGGACATGGAACAACAGACTGGTTCCAAACAGGAAAAGGAGTACATCAAGGCTGCATATTGTCACCCTGCTTATTTAATTTATATGCAGAATGCATCATGAGAAACGCTGGGCTGGATGAAACACAAGCTGGAATCAATGTTGCTGGGAGAAATATCAATAACCTCACATACACAGATGACACCACCCTTGTAGCAGAAAGTGAAGAAGACCTGAAGAACCTCTTGATGAAAGTGAAAGAGGAGAGTGAAAAAGTTGGCTTAAAGTTCAACATTCAGAAAACTAAGATCATGGCATCCGGTCCCATCACTTCATGGCAAATAGATGGGGAAACAGTGGCAGACTTTATTTTGGGGGGCTCCAAAATCACTGCAGATGGTGACTGCAGCCATGAAATTAAAAGACGCTTACTCCTTGGAAGAAAAGTTATGACCAATCTAGTCAGCATATTAAAAAGTAGAGACATTATTTTGCCAGCAAAGGTTCATCTAGTCAAAGCTATGGTTTTTCCAGTAGTTATATATGGATGTGAGAGCTGGACTATAAAGAAATCTGAGCACCAAAGAATTGATGCTTTTGAACTGTAGTGTTGGAAAAGACTCTTGAGAGTCCCTTGGACTGCAAGGAGATACAACCAATCCATCCTAAAAGGAAATCAGTCCTGAATATTCATTGGAAGGACTAATGCTAAAGCTGAAACTCCAATACTTTGGCCACCTGATGGGAAGAGCTGACTCATTTGAAAAGACCCTGATGCTGGGAAAGACTGAAGGTGGGAAGGAGAAAGGGATGACAGAGGATGAGATGGCTGGATGGCATCACTGACTCAATGGACATGAGTCTGAGTAAACTCTGGGAGTTGGTGATAGACAGGGAGGCCTGGCGTGCTGTAGTCCATGGGGTTGCAAAGAGTCGGACATGACTGAGTGACTGAACTGATCACCTAGGATCAAGTTAAGGATAATGTGAGATGTTTAAATGTTGGAATGGGAAACTGGAATGCAAAAACTCTCAGTGAAGCGTTAACAATGATTAGTACTACATCATTGTATACGTAAAACACTGATGCAGGACATCGGGTGGTAGACATAATAGATTTATCCTACATGCTTCTGCATGAACATTAGAAAGAAACAAGAAAATTACAACTTCCTAGCAACCAGACAGGTACCTTGCTGAAGGCCCAGAATCGTGTTGCGTATGGACCCTGGAGCTAGACTGCCCAAATTTTTGTCCTGGTTCCACCACTTAAGGTATTATCTGGTTCAGATTACGTACTCTATGCCTCAGTTTTCTCATCTGTAAAACAAAGAATAATAGTAGCTAGCCCATATACTTTTGAAGATACATGGATAGTGTTACCCGGCACTTAGTACTACGTAATGTTTATAACAGTAACATTATCATTCCCAAGAGCCTAGGATTAAACAGATTCATAAAGATAAATATAACAGATGAAAAGGAGAGACACTGACTTTCCAATGAAGTAAGCTCTCAACAAAATGAGTGCAAAATCAGATCTAGATTCTTATCTAGTTACCATTTCCAGCAGTACAACCTATGATTTCAATGGTCTTGACTATAATACAAGGAAAATAATACCTACCTCTGACGTTATTGTAAGGATTAGATAATATATATAACACACTACCTGGCATACAGAAGGTGATCAATAATTATTTCTTATTTTGGCCACTTTACTGGCATAAAAATTTTCAAAAACTACTTTAAGAACTGTAAAACACTGCCTTGAGCCCAGCTGAAAATAGATTTTACAGAACTTCATTGTTTTCTACTTGTGTACCTAGCACATCATCACTTCATACCACACAATTTGAGAACTATGTTGGGGCATGGAGTATTTTATTACAATTCTGTTTGAGCCTCAATAGAAAACAGTCTGAAACAGAATACAGGGCAAGGATTTGGGTGCTGTTTTTACTTTATTTCCAAAAAGATTACTTAAAAATTTCTAAAATATTTATTGTGGCCTACAATGTGGAGGTACCTGTTAGCTAATCAAAAATACAATTAATATAAAATATTTTCAAACTTGTATGTGTATTCCATACCTGTATAAATACTCATTTATAATACATGTTTAATTTACATCATCTAACATCGACATTTTAGGAATCAGTGGACTAAAACAGACTGGAATGGGTGAATTTAACTCAGATGACCATTATATCCACTACTGTGGGCAAGAATCCCTTAGAAGAAATGGAGTAACCATCATAGTCAACAAAAGAGTCTGAAATGCAGTACTTGGTGCAATCTCAAAAACGAAAGAATGATCTCTGTCCGTTTCCACAGTAAACCATTCAGTATCACAGTAATCTAAGTCTATGCCCTGACCAGTAATGCTGAAGAAACTGAACTTAAATGGTTCTATGAAGACCTACAAGACCTTACAGAACTAACACCCCAAAACGATGTCCTTTTCATGACAGGGGACGGGAATGCACAAGTAGAAGTCAAGAAATACCTGGAGTAACAGGGCAAATTTGGCCTTGGAGTACAGGATGAAGCAGGGCAAAGGCTAATAGAGTTTTGCCAAAAGAACACACTGGTCATAGCAAACACCCTCTTCCAACAACACAAGAGACAACTCTACACATGGACATCACCAGATGGTCAATAAAGAAATCAGATTGATTATATTCTTTGCAGCCAAAGATGGAGAAGCTCTGTACAGTCAGCAAAAACAAGACCAGGAGCTGACTGTGGCACAGATCATGAACTCCTTATTGCAAATTCAGACTGAAATTGAACAAAGTAGGGAAAACCACTAGACCATTCAGGTATGACCTAAATCAAATCCCTTATGATTATACAGTGGAAGTGACAAACAGAGTGCCTGAAGAACTATGGATGGAGGTTTGTGACATTATAGAGGAGGCAGTGATCAAGACCATCCCAAGGAAAATAAATGCAAAAAGGCAAAATAGTTATCAGAGGAAGTCTTACAAATAGCTGTGAATAGAAAAGAAGCGAAAGGCAAAGGAGAAAAGGAAAGATATATGCATTTGAATGCAGAGTTCCAAAGAATAGCAAGGAGAGATAAGAAAGCCTTCCTCAGTGATCAATGCAAAGAACTAGAGGAAAACAAGAGAATGGGAAGGACTGGAGATATCCTCAAGAAAATTAGAGATACTAAGGGAACATTTCATGCAAAGATGGGCTCGATAAAGGACAGAAATGGTATGGACCTAACAGAAGCAGAAGATATTAAGAAGAGGTGGCAAAAAGACATAGAAGAACTGTACAGAAAGATCTTTACGACCCAGATAATCACGATGGTGTGATCACCAACTTAGAGCCAGATATTCTGGAATGTGAAGTCAAGTGGGCCTCAGGAAGCATCACTACGAACGCTAGTGGAGGTGATGGAATTCCAGTTGAGCTATTTCAAATCCTAAAGGATGATGCTGTCAAAGTGCTGCACTCAATATGCCAGCAAATTTGGAAAACTCGGCATGGCCACAGGACTGGAAAAGGTCCGTTTTCATTCCAATCCCAAAGAAAGGCAATGTCAAAGAATGCTCAAACTACCGCACAATTGCACTCATCTCACAGGCTTGTAAAGTAATGCTCAAATTTCTCCAAGCCAGGCTTCAACAGTACATGAACTGTGAACTTCCAGATGTTCAAGGTGGATTTAGAAAAGGCCGAGGAAGCAGAAATCATATTGCCAACATCTGCTGAAACATCGAAAAAGCAAGAGAGTTCCAGAAAAACATCTACTTCTACTTTATTGACTATGCGAAAGCCTCTGACTGTGTGGACCACAACAAACTCTGGAAAATTCTTAAAGAGATGGGAATACCAGACCACCTGACCTGCCTCTTGAGAAATCTGTATGCAGGTCAGGAAGCAACAGTTAGAACTGGACATGGAACAACAGACTGGTTCCAAATAGGAAAAGGAGTCCTTCAAGGCTGTATATTGTCACCCTGCTTATTTAACTTATATGCAGAGTACATCATGAGAAACGCTGGGCTGGAAGAAGCACAAGCTGGAATCAAGATTGCCGGGAGAAATATCAATAACCTCAGATATGCAGATGACACCACCCTTGTGGCAGAAAGTGAAGAAGAACTAAAGAGCCTCTTGATAAAAGTGAAAGAGGAGAGTGAAAAAGTTGGTTTGAGGTTCAACACTGAGAAAACTAAGATCATGGCATCCAGTCCCATCATTTCATGGCAAATAGATGGGGAGACAATGGAAACAGTGATAGACTTTATATTCTTGGGGTCCAAAATCACTGCAGATGGTGATTGCAGCCATGAAACTAAAAGACATTTGCTCCTTGGAAGAAAAGTTACAACCAACCTAGTCAGCACATTAAAAAGCAGAGACATTCTTTGCCAGCAAAGGTCTGTCTAGTCAAGGCTATGGTTTTTCCAGTAGTTATATATGGATGTGAGAGCTGGACTATAAAGAAAGCTGAGCACTGAATAATTGATGCTTTTGAATTGTGGTGTTGGAGAAGCCTCTTGAGGGTCTCTTGGACTGTAAGGAGATCAAACAAGTCCATCTTAAAGGAAATCAGTCCTGAATATTCATTGGACAGACTGATGCTAAAGCTGAAACTCCAATACTTTGGCCACCTGATTCGAAGAACTGACTCATTTGAAAAGACCCTGATGCTGGGAAAGATTGAAGGCAGGAGGAGAAGGGGACGACAGAGGATGAGACAGTTGGATGGCATCACTGACTCAATGGACATGAGTTTGAGTAAACCCCAGGAGTTGGCTATGAACAGGGAGGCCTGGCCTGCTGCAGTCCATGGGGTCACAAAGAGTCCGACACGACTGAGTAACTGAACTAACTCAACTGAACATCATCTAAACGTGAAAAAGAATTTTTTTCTGTTGATATTTTCCTTACACAACTGAATCACACCAAGCAAGTGAAAACTACCCAGAATTAATTCCAGTTAAACAGATGTTCAAGAAAGCATCCCTAGAGTCAGAATTCTCTCAGAGTAGCTGCAACTGTGCATCCCCTTCTGGAAAAGAAGTACAGACTTATCAAAAACTGCCAATAAGAAAAAGTTTGAAACTCAAATTATACTATTACTAGATTTACTCCCATTCATGATAAAATATTAAAAACATGCTAATGTTTAGTATGAAACATGTTATTTACCAAAAATAAAAATTGTTTACTACTCTAAATACTCTACACTTTTTAACACATCTCATGCCCTCTCCATTTCCACGATGGGAGTTTAAATGTACTAACAAGACCAAACAGAGGTCCAACACTGGCATCTGTTTTTCCTATTTTCAAATAGAAAAAGATCTGGTAGACAGAGACTTTGCCCCTAGGCGGAGAAGGATAGGTGCTAGAGGGGCCAGCAGGGCAGGTCAAAGGCCTCTGGCATAACAGAGGATGGGCGACAACACTGAGTCATCACCAGGGTAGAAGCCTTGTGCCCAGGCTTTCTGACCACGAGAACGGGCATCTGGCTTTCATAGTGAAGGAGAAAATAAAACCACAATTGAAACCTAGAAAGAACACATCAAAGACCCGCAACCTTCGACCCAGAGGCTCGCTGCACTGCACGTCCTCTAAGGCAGCCCAGACCTTGGTGGTCTCCCGCCTCCCCTCGGGTGCAGAAACTCTGGGCGCTGAGCGGGTGAGGGGTGGACAAAGGCGCAGGGAAAGCAGTGGGCCGAGGCAGGGGAAGATGCAGGGCAGGGACTAGGGGTGGGGCCAGGACGGCAGACGCCGTGCTCCGTCAGCTGGTTCACTAGAGGGACCGGCTTTGGAGATCTGGAGAAGGCAGAGCCGGCGGGCCGCTCGATGCACGTGGGGGCGGTTCGGGGGCACTTTCCACTAGCGAGACTCCCGCCCGGCTCTAAAGCGGAGGAGGCCGCAGAGGGGGCCGCTAGCCTCCAAAGGTAACGCCTCTCGCCGCACTTTCCGCCCCCAACCAGCCCCCGAACTCCCTCAGCTCGTCACTCACCTCTAGGCCGCAATGGCCCTCGCTTCGCCCCCGTCACCTGCAGAGCCCGGTACCGCCCGCGCCATGAAGCGGCCGCGACCAGACCCGCAAACCCAACCGCTGGGGTACCAGAGCTGCGGGGCGGGGAACGCGGAGATCGACGCCGCCTGGCCAATCGCAGGCCAGCGCCGCAGCGGCGCAGCCAATGAACGACGAGCTCCTTTCGGATGCAGGGAGCGGGTGCTGCGAAGAGCGGCTACTCGGCCTAGCCTTTGCCGGTTTCTTCCCCGCCCCCCTCGAATTCTTTCTCAGGCCTGTCGCAGTGCAGCGTCCCCACCCTCCCAGCGTCCTGTCTCTTAGCAACCAGATGCCCTCTAGAGCCAGAACTTCACTCAGAATGATCGCCTCTGGGTCCAGAAGAAAGGGAGAAATGGGGGAGAAAGAACTCATAAAGAATGAAGTTGTTGGTGGCTTTGATATACCCGCTTAGGTCAGGTAGAATAGGAATATCGCACGATCTGTGGATGCAAGAAATATCTTGGGTGAAGCGTGGTCTTCATCAGGAGGCATCTCTTGAAAAATGTAAATAGCTTTGGGTTACTCCTTGAGGTTTCGTACATTAATAGGTTCAGGAAGGACCTTACTTTGGTGACTACTACTGGGAACCTAGTCAGATGTGTAAGGCCCAATCTTGTAGAGTAAATGCTACATGTCAGTATCTTTTCTCTTTTAAAATTTTGTTTATTTTAGTTGATTTACAATGTTGTAAATTAGCTTCTGCTGTACAGAAAAACAATTTAGTTACATTTCTTTCCATATTATTTTCCATTATAGTTTATTACAAGATGTTGAATATAGTTTCCTATGCTAGGCAGTAGGACTTTGTTGTTTATCCATTTCATATACAATAGTTTGCATCTGCTAATCCCAAACTCAATCTAGCTCTCCTCCACACTCTTCCACCCTTGGCAACCACAAATCTGTTCTGTGAGACTGTTTCATTGATAAGTTTATTTACAGTATTTTTTTCAGATTCCACATATAAGTGATACCATATAGTGTTTATCTTTCTCTCTCCAATTTACTTCATTTAGGTTGATAATCTCTAGGTCCATCCATGTTGCTGCAAATGGCATTATTTCATTCTTTTTATGGCTAATTAGTATTCCATCACACACACACACACACACACCCCCCACATCTCTATTCATTCATATGTTGATGGACAGGTTATTTCCATGTCTTGTCTATTGTAAATAGCGCTGCTATGAACACAAAGAAGCCATTTGGGCCTAAGCCATTTCATAATCCAAGCCTGGCTGCAATGTTTGCCCTTAAAACAGGTCTCAGTAATTAATGATCTTAAGGGAACAAAGGGAAAGCAGAAATAGAGAAAAGGCAGTCAAGAAATAGTGCAGTGGTAAAGCAATTTTAGTTCCTCCTCAAGGGATATATATAATAAAATTATATCTTTGAGTTCTGCAGGAATTAAGGCCCCCATTCAGGTGAAGGATGGAATGATGATGTTGACCCTCCTGACTTCAATCAAATAAGACTCGAACTCGGTTGACCTTTGCCCCAATTTTATGCTGAATTCTCTCTGCTCAAACCCCTTCATGAATATGCATATATCCTTAGCTTAAAATTTACCTATTTGCTGTTCAGGGAGACATTGCTTTGATAAAGATCCTGTGCTCTCCTTATTGCAACCCAGTTTTCGAGTAACACTTTCACACAAGCTGAAACTCAGTTATAATGGTGATGAGCCAGCTTAAACTGTGAAGACAAGAACCCACACAGGACTGACTGCAGAGCAGTAACAGAACCTGTGTTTTGAAGTTTACCTTGTGAAGCAAAGCTGCCTAACACCGTAGATTGCCTGCCTACCTCTGGACTGTTACATGAGGAAAATGTTTGTCTTCCTTTAGCTACTGTATTTTGTTTATTTTTTGGTGTGTGTCTATTTGTTACAGAAGCTTAGTGTATTCTCTAAAAGATAAGGTTCCTGAAAGTAGTGCACTGCAATAACAAAGATCTAAGATACATAGGACACTGGTAGGTAGAAACAGATTGCAGGCTGTGACTTTTCCCAAAGGTATTTTCACCCGCACTAACTTTAAAGACTGATTATCAAGCCCATGGCTCTGAGGGAAGTGGTTTAGAAAAGGTCAGAATGTGAGTTTATTGTTGTCTGCCACTCCTTGGTTTTAGCAAGTTTTGACCTAAAGAAATGAAGTCAGTTAAGAATGAACCAATTGCAAGCAGAGATAGAAGAGAATAGAGCTCTACTACTGGACTCCATCCATAACCACTCCTGCTGCTGATCCATATACTATGGTCCTTCTCTGAGGGATCAACTTAGATACTTATTAATAACATCTGAAGTTTTTCCTCACTACTCTCCCGTCTTTTCTAGAACAATATACATCTACAGAATGACAGAGCTAGAAAGGATCCTTGAGAGAACTTCTTCAATCTTTCCATTTTAAGATCAGACAGAGAAAGTTTAAGTGACTTGTCCAAAGTCAAATAGCCACCTCATTAGGTTTAACAATCTTTGCCCAAGGAAGAATCTTTGGTATTGTGCAGATGTTTCGTCCTGAGCCCTTTTATGTGGAATAGGCAGTCTCACTTAAAGACTTTCATCCACTTTCTATCCTTCTCCAGTCTAAACCTTTTGTGTTCATAAGATAGCTTTAGTACAGTTTTATTATTAGTTTTAGTACAGACTAAATTGGAGAAGGCAATGGCACCCCACTCCAGTACTCTTGCCTGGAAAATCCCATGGACGGAGTAGCCTGGCGGGCTGCAGTCCATGGGGTCTCGAAGAGTCGGATTTGACTGAGCGACTTCACTTTCATGCGTTTGGAGAAGGAAATGGCAACCCACTCCAGTGTTCTTGCCTGGAGAATCCCAGGGATGGGGGAGCCTGGTGGGCTGCCGTCTGTGGGGTCGCCCAAAGTCGGACACCACTGAAGCGACTTAGCAGTAGCAGCAAATTGATCTAGGAGCTTCCTAGGTAGCAGAGTAGTAAAGAATCCACTTGCCAATGAAGGAGATTTAAGACACAGGTTTGATCCCTGGGTTGGGAAGATTCCCTGGAGTAGGGAATAGCAACCCACTCCAGTATTCTCACCTGGCAAATTCCATGGACAGAGGAGCCTGATGGGCTACAGTCCATGGGCTTCACAAAGAGTCTGATACAACTGAGCACATACACACAGGTTGCTTTAACAAAGAGACCCAAAATACAAAGAGACCCAAAATAGAATCACTGAAACAGACCTCTGAAATGGCTACAGATGACTTATTCTTAACTTGCACACCCCACAGAGGGAATAGGAGACAGGATAAAGAATGCATGCCCGGTACTGTTAAAGGCAGGATCCAGAAGTCACATGCATCACTTCCACTTCTATCCCAGTGGCTACAATGTAACCACAAAGGAGGAGGCTAGAAAAGGTAGAAACCATGTGATCAGCTACATGGCCAACTAAAAGGTGAGAGTTCTATTTTTGAATTACAGGAGAGTAAACACTGGTGGCCAGTGACTAGTGTCTACCCAACAGCCTAGTTTCTAGGATTATATCATACTCAATTACTTACTTCACTAGAATCATTTATCTTTTTTTTTTTTTTGCTGTGCTACCAACTTGCAGGGATCTTAATTTCTGACCAGGGATCAAACCTGTGCCCCCTGCAGTGGAAGCACTGAGTTCTCACCACTGGATCACGAGGGAATTCCCTGAAATATGTTTAACTACAGTGAAATATGAACTGAAAAGGGACTTCATTAGCACTGCAAAAATAACATGGAAAAACATTTATGAATAAAAGGCAATAAACCATCAAATATTACTGGAGAACATAATTTAAAATTAAACAGGGACGTCCCTAGTGTTCCAGTGGTTAAGAATCCACCCTACAATGCGGGCGATGTGGGCTTGACCCCTGGTCGAGGAACTAGGAACCCACATGCTGTAGGGCAACTAAGCCCAAATGCCACAACGAAGGTCCCACATTCCACAAGTAAGACCCAATGCAGCCAAATTATATTTTTTTTAAGAAGAGAACTACTCTTAAAAAAAATTAAACATAACTCTCTTTATGACAAGGCAAAGAGTTGTATAAAACAACAATAAAAACAAAATTAATGTGGTAAAGTGAAAGTTATTCATAAAAGCATGTTTCCTTCATCTGCTTTAAGGTCTGAAAGAAAAAGGGTGTGTTGGGGGCTATATTTACTTCCTCAAAATGTCCCATATCCCAGCATAGAGCTTTAAAAAAAAAAAAAACTACCATGAAGTAGAGGTCCCTGTTCACAATAACGACTTAAATTCATATGTCAAATGCTCAGCCTGCAAGCCCTCCATCTGTGTACATATACATACATAGTCCACACACATGTGCTAAGTGTGGAAATCTTGTCGAAATCTTGACTGCTTACTCCTGAACAGTAACTTTTCCACTTGTCCCTCAGTATCTGTGCTAGTAACAGGTAAAGATAATTTCCCCCTCTTCTAATGGGTTAAGAATCCACCTGCCAATGCAGGAGACCTGGGTCAGGAAGATCCCCCGGAGGAGGGAATGGCTACCCACTCCAGTATTCTTGCCTGGAGAATTCCATGGACAGAGGAGCCTGATCAGCTACAGCCCATGGGATCGCAGAGTTGGACATGACTGAGTAACTACCACTTCCACTTTTTTTCATAGAACATCTCTGTTCCTATAGGGCACCATTTTACCTGATCTCCTAGCAGATCCTCAGTCCTTAAAGATAGCTCCTGATTCAAAACTGCATTTTGATAACATTGTTATTAAGAAGTACTTATCACTTTAGCCAGAGACCTTATTATATGCCAGGTACTTTGCTTAATGCAGAATATCCTTTGGACCTCTTAGCAACTAAATGGATATTATTTTGAACTTACTATTACTGAGCTTCAGATTGAAAAGTGCATTAACCATTCATACTAAGAAAGTAATTTTTGCTGGCTTTAAAAAAATTGTTGTTTCACATACAAATGGAAACTGAGTAAGGGATTAAATGTTTAATCCTTAATACAATGGTTAAGAAGTGGGTTTTTCCAATCAATTTGAATTCAGTTGCCTTATCATATAGGGATGAACAATTTTCAAAGAATTTCAGAGAATATAAAAAATACATTAAACTTCACTATTAAAGAGGTATCTGATTTTTCCTTTAATTAGTCAGAAGGCATTTAAGAATCTTCCTAAATCTTAAATTCTCCAGATGTTAGCTTTTAAAAATTCTTATTTCTGACTGTGCTGGGTCTTCATTGCTGCTCAGACTTTTCTGTAGCTGCAGTGATCAGGGGCTACTGTCTAGTTGCAGCACATGGGCTTCTCGTGTGGGGGACCACGGGCTCCAGGGTACACAGGCTTCATCAGTTGTGGCATGCAGGCCCAGTAGTTGGTCTTCTCAGCTCTAAAGCACAGGTTCAATAGCTGTAGCACACTATTGAGCTTAGTTGCTCCGCAGCACATGAGCTCTTCCTGGATCAGGGATCAAACCTGTGTCTCCTATATTGCCAAGCAGATTCTTTACCACCGAGCCACCAGGAATGCCCCTGAATGTCTGTCTTAATTTAAGGATGTGACAATCTGCAGCACATGAGAAAAATAAGATGAAATATACATGCTTGCTGGTTTATTAACTTTACAATAGAAATTATGCTTTGTTTACTTTCCAGTATTAATATCTTTTCTTCATTCTTGTTTCTCCTCATGTTCCACTGGAGATATTGAGTGTCCCAGTTAATTTCAATGTAAAGATTCATTTTTATAAAGTAAAATATTAGTTTTATGAAAAAGTATCAAAGAAAACAAAAACCTAGATATATCTGACATTTCACAATGTAACATTTGGAATAACTGTCTACAAGAGTCTGGAAGTTGTAGGGGGCTTCCAGTTTTGGCACTATGGTGGGCTACACATGAGACTTTCAACAAGACAGATTCTGGCTCGGACACACGCGTGAAAGCAGTACTGATCTCATATGAAGTGGGGGGAGAGGCAAAATCAATCAAAATGGGCGGGAAACTCCAGGCAGAAGCGAGGGGTATGAGCGCCCCTGCCAGAGAAACTTAGCTGTGAGGATTCTGAGCTTTGGGCTCAGAAGTAGAGTAAGGGTGAGGGGAAATGAACTACTCCCACTCAAGACCTTCAAGAAAGGGCTGAAATGGCCCCCAAATAATGATGCCTCTATACCAGCAACAGCAGAAGTGAATTCTTTACAATTAAGCCTTGACCAGATTTGGCCTGCAGAATTTACAGATTAACAAGGAATGAATTAATAAAGGTTACCATAAATGTGAAGAGGCCAGATGCTATGCATGAGAGTCAGCACAAACAACAAGCATTTTAACTTCGAAGGATTGCAGGATCTGGAGTTCCTGTCGACATTAACATAGCATACTTGAACATGCAAATACTACATACATGAAAAATTAACCAGATTGTAGCACAAAGACAGAGGTGAAAAATATGAAAGACAAAGATATGAAGGGTAGGATGAGGACTAAACATATGTCTAATATGAATTCTACAGACAGAAGATAATTGTTGTAAAATTTCCAGAATTGATTAAAGATGCATTCAAAGATCCACAGATCCTAAAATCAAATGTATGCTGAATATAATACATAAAATGAAGTTGCTGGGGGCAATTACAGTATCAATTCTAATTATGCCATCTAAAAAGTATATGTTATCTAAATGATTGGAGTCTTTTCTCTGTGGTTTAGCTTCCAACTGAAGTTTAATAAAGCTGGCTTTAAACTAAGATTTTCTTAAGTATGCTAGGTTATGAATGTATTATTGGTGTTTAAAAATCAACCAAATTTAAACTACACAGAATTTAAATAATAAAGGGCATATAGTTTGATGTTTCTATGTATTTAAATCTTTATTACTATTCAGTTCAGTTCAGTCGCTCAGTCGTGTCCGACTCTTTGAGACCCCATGAATCGCAGCATGCCAGGCCTCCCGGTCCATCACCAACTCCTGGAGTTCACCCAGACCCACATCCATCGAGTCAGTGATGCCATCCAGCCATCTCATTCTCCGTCGTCCCCTTCTCCTCCTGCCCTCAATCCCTCCCAGCATCAGAGGCTTTTCCAATGAGTCAACTCTTCGCATGAGGTGGCCAAAGTACTGGAGTTTCAGCTTTAGCATCATTCCCTCCAAAGAAATCCCAGGGCTGACCTCCTTCAGAATGGACTGGTTGGATCTCCTTGCAGTCCAAGGGACTCTCAAGAGTCTTCTCCAACACCACAGTTCAAAAGCATCAATTCTTCAGCGCTCAGCCTTCTTCACAGTCCAACTCTCACATCCATACATGACCACAGGAAAAACCATAGCCTTGACTAGACGAACCTTTGTTGGCAAAGTAATGTCTCTGCTTTTGAATATGCTATCTAGTTTGGTCATAACTTTCCTTTCAAGGAGTAAGTGTCTTTTAATTTCATGGCTGCAGTCACCATCTGCAGTGATTTTGGAGCCCAAAAAAATAAAGTCTGACACTGTTTCCACCATTTCCCCATCTATTTCCCATGAAGTGATGGGACTGATCTTCGTTTTCTGAATGTTGAGCTTTAAGCCAACTTTTTCACTTTCCACTTTCACTTTAAAGAGGCTTTTGTTAAAAAAAAAAAAAAAAAGAGGCTTTTGAGTTCCTCTTCACTTTCTGCCACAAGGGTGGTGTCATCTGCATATCTGAGGTTATTGATATTTCTCCCGGCAATCTTGATTCCAGCTTGTGCTTCTTCCAGCCCAGCGTTTCTCATGATGTACTCTGCATATAAGTTAAATAAGCAGGGTGACAATATACAGCCTTGACGTACTCCTTTTCCTATTTGGAACCAGTCCGTTGTTCCATGTCCAGTCCTAACTGTTGCTTCCTGACCTGCATACAAATTTCTCAAGAGGCAGATCAGGTGATCTGGTATTCCCATCTCTTTCAGAATTTTCCACAGTTTATTGTGATCCACACAGTCAAAGGCTTTGGCATAGTCAAGAAAGCAGAAATAGATGTTTTTCTGGAACTCTCTTGCTTTTTCCATGATCCAGCCCATGTTGGCAATTTGATCTCTGGTTCCTCTGCCTTTTCTAAAACCAGCTTGAACATCAGGAAGTTCACAGTTCACATATTGCTGAAGCCTGGCTTGGAGAATTTTGAGCATTACTTTACTAGCGTGTGAGATGAGTGCAATTGTGCAGTAGTTTGAGCATTCTATTAGTATAAAGAACAAAACATTGATGAACTATAAATATCTAGGGGTTGCTGTTATGAATTTAAGCCATTAATTTACCTTGAATTAATTTTGTTTTTCACTGTAACATTACTGTTAATTTCGTAACAGTCAGTTATGCTCTTTTCAGAGTGAAACTTTTTGCCATTAATGAGAGTATTCAGTTCAGTTCAGTCACTCAGTCACGTCCGACTCTTTGCGACCCCATGAATCGCAGCACGCCAGGCCTCCCTAATTAGGAACAGGCAATTACTACTACAATTTATCCACTCACTCTTTCAATATAATTGAGTGCCTAAATTCGCCAGGTATTGTTTTCAAGTATGGGGATGCAGGAGGATACATATGTGCTGCAAAAGGGAAAAAAAAAAAAAAAAGAGGATAAGGGAATGCAGAGGGAGACAGAAAGGGTTGCAGGTTAAAATAGGTGACATGGATGGGCTCCCTGAGAAGACGACTTTTGGGCAATGACCAGAAAGGTGCAGAGGGCCCTGAGGATATCCAGGAGAAAAGTGCTCCAGACACGAGAAAAACAATGTTCAAAGCTCCTATGGGAAGCATGCCTGAAATATTCAAATAACTACAAGTGTGGCCAATGTGACTCTTGCAAGGGAAGCAGAAGGCAAAGACCAGAGGGTCAGACAGCCTAACACCGTGTGGACCAATATAAGGACTTTTGAGTTTTTACTGAGTCAAATATGAAGCCATTGAAGGGTTTTCAGCAGAGGAGTGTAATGATTAAGATTTGTTTAAAAAAAGGATCACTTTGTTCCACTCTTGAAAACAGACTATAGGTTTGGTGAGGTAAAGGCAGGAGCAGAGCCAAAAGGCTATCACAATAATCTGGGCAAGCGATGATGCGGCTTAGACCAGACAGCAGGCAGTGGAGCATGTAGTACCTGAATGCAAAATCTATTTTAACGTTAATATGAATGGAATTTCCTGACAAATACAGGGTATGAACAAAAAAGAGAAACAAAGAATTCCAAAATTTTTGGCCTAAACAAAAAGACAGATGGAGTTGTCATTTACTGAATGGAGGAGAATGGAGGAGAATGGAGGAGAAATAGGTTTTGAAAGAAAAATCAGGATTTTTAAGCATGCTAAACCTAAGATGCCTAGAAGATACCAAGTGGAGATAGTGAAGTGGCAGGTAGATACATGATTTTGGAATTCAGATAAAAGAAGAGATACAAACTCCAAAATCAAAACATATGGCATCATAAATCACTAGACTGGTTAATTGGTTAAGCTCATCAGGGAAGTGAGTAAGTTTACAATAGTGGTCCAAAGTCTAAACCCTGAGGCCGTTCAATATTTAGAGGTAGGGGATATGAAGAGACATCAGCAATGAAGATTGAAAAAGAAGAGATTAATGATATTGCAGGGAAAGCAGAAGAGTACGGTGTCCAGGAAGCCAAGGGGGGTAGGGGGGAAGATTTTCAAGCATAAGGAAGTAATCAACTGTGCCCCTTTAAGTCAGGTAGAACAAAGACACAGAACTGGTCACTGGAAAGCAGTGTAATGTCACTAGTGACCTCAACAAGAGTTGCTTTGATGGCGGTGGTGGTGGTGGGAAAACCTCTTAATGAATTGAGTTCAACACAGAACAGGGGGAGGTAGGTGGCATGGACAGCACTATGGATAAGTCTCTCAAGGGTATATAAAACATGATTAGAGAAAACTAGTTTGTTTTCTAGTTAAATACAAGAGATTAACTATTCACCTTATTCTCTTTTCCCTTCAAAATCTCCCCCAAAACGACAATAAAAGAATGAGAGGTATTAAACCAAGTCAAAGCATAAAAGAGAAGACAACAATGAGACTTTCAGAAGCAGTAAAAAAGCCAATGAATGTGAGGTAACTGACTTAGCAAAGGTGATGAAATTATACCTGAGACTGGGATTCTGACAGCTGTTTACACTGCAGAACTCTTGAAAGGCCCAGCACGAAAGTATTAGGCACCACAACTTGTAGCCAGGCACGGTACACAGAAACGAGGCAAATAAACAAGCAAGGCAAAGGCAATACTGGGAAAACCAGAAAGTAATGTATGAAATGAACAACAGGGAAGAAAGAAACAATATTTACACGGTCACAATAATGCAAACATTTTCAGTGACTTGACTAAAAATTAGAGCACAAGGATATCAAAAGGAGATCAAGCCAGTTAATCCTAAAGGAAACCAGTCCTGAATATTCACTGGAAGGACTGACACTGAAGCTGAAGCTTCAATACTTTGCTCACCTAATGCGAAGAACTGACTCACTGGAAAAGACCCTGATGCTGGGAAAGATTGAAGGTGGGAGGAGAAGGGGACGAGAGAGAATGCGATGGTTGGATGGCATCACCAACTTGATGGACATGAGTTTGAGCAAGCTCCAGCAGCTGGTGATGGACAGGGAAGCCTAGCGTGCTACATTCCACAGGGTTGCAAAGAGTCGGACATGACTGAGTAACTGAACAGAACTGACTAAAAATTAAAATAATATTAGGAAGAGGGGTGAGAGGAAGAGTGGGATAGTAGTAAAGGCAGTCAAATCCTCCATGGAGGGTGGGAAGGAGAGGGTAATAGATAACCTCTAACATTGGTAAGTCAAAACAGCAAGGTGAGCACATTACTTACAAGTAAGAAGGTAAAAACAACAGTATGGAGTTAAACACAATTGATTCTGGGATCTGGACTTTGGAGTGAGGCAAGTCACTGCTCTTATTTCCTTATGTGTTTTTAAAACCAGGTGATTATACTAATTTGATGAATAAACACATAAATGAATGGATAAAATCTATACAGGAAATAAATAGCAACCTCAGAAAAGTTATTTGTTCAATTAGCAAATATTCAAAATGAAAAATTAACTGGGATAAACACTCTAAGTGATATCAACGTGGGTGAAGAGGAGCAGAGAGACAACAGGTAACGTGTATGGGGGAAGGAGGGAGAATGACAGTGTGTCAATACTTCTGTGTTACTGTAAGACTCCATGTTGGTAACTTTAAATACTGGTAGAGAAAGGTAATCATAAATATGGGTTAGAAATAACCACAAGGAGAATAAAAATAGAATGTATAGCTTCCAAACCTGCAGAATAAAATCTGATCTATTAAAAAGCAAATACAAAAACAGAAAGCATGCTAAGTACAAAACTTATAAGGTAGCAAAAGTAAATAAAATAACTGACAAAACCATGAGAATATATCAACAATTGGAGATTTTTACATGTATTTCTCTTAGAAACAGCAAAGAGACCTCCCCCAAGCAAATATAAATTTAAAACATACATTCACTTTTAACACACTGTTCAATTTACCACAATTCCCTACTCTCTGTTTTCACATAGCAGTATTTCTCTATAATAACACTGGTGTCTCTTTCTCCTTCCCTCTCTCTTATCAGCAGCTTCTCAGGTGAGGAATGATTTAGCTGAATGGTGAGTTTGGAAGGAGAAACCATACACATGCAGCTTTCCACTCTCTCATTGGAGCTGCCTACCTGCCTAAAGTTGAAGAGTTTCTGGTCTGTTTCCCTGACCATTCTGTAAGTTTGGTGGGTCACTGTGCCTGAGACTGGATAGAATGTTTAAATCAGGGAAATATTAGCAAATCCTATGTCATGCCCCCTGAATTGGCTTTATCACAAAGTTCACTGACAACAAGCCCTGCCTGTCTGCTCAAAGCCTTCAATCAGCTGTTCAGCCTCTTATTCTTAAACATACGCCAACAACCAAAGTTCAGCAGAAACCTGAGAGAAAATCTTTATTGTGATAGAGATAAAACATAAATACATACACAGTAATACAGGGGGGAAAAGACTACATAACAAAATAGAAACCTGAAAACAAAGTAACTTACAATCATTACTATCCTCAGATGGATCCTACAAGCTTCTAGAGGGGAAAACAAACAAAAACAAGATAGGGCACATATAAAGGAACAAGAATCAAACCAGCTTCAAGCCTTCTCAGTGGTCACAATGGAAGCTGGAGACAACAGAGAAATCCCTTCAAATTTTTAACGGAAAACAACAGCCAGCTTGGAATTTTATATCATAGTATTATTTAAACCGAGAGCAGAATTCAAGACAATTTCCAGACATTCAAGGACCCATACTTCATCTCCCATAGAGCCTTTCTCAGGAAGCTGCTAAATGTGCTTTACATCAAAGAGAGTAAACCAAGAGACATAAGAGTAGGGTATAGAAATAGAAAGATCATAGGACTCTTCAGGAAAATAAAAACAAAATCCAGGATAACTGTACCAGGCGAAGAGAGTGGCCAGTTCAGATTTGTGCAGAATGACTCGAGACTTCAACATAATGCTTTCTTATGTGGTACCATATTTTTAAAAAAATCTGACGATGCCTGAGTGAGCCTGACCTAAGTTGGCTTGCTGATGCTCTAGCTCTTTCCTTCTGCTCCCTGGATCTTTTAAGAACACACAAATGTTCTGCTTTGACCTACTCCTGAGTGCTGAAGGATAGCCACCAGAAGTTAAAAGTGGAAAAGCCTAAGCAGCCCTATCCTCCTGATTGTGTTACAGGCAGGTATCTAGTTCTAGGTGCTGGCACATCTTTCAAAATATTGGGTTGGCCAGAAAGTTGGTTTGGGTCTTTCTGTACTATTGTATGGAAAAATCAAACGCTCTTTCCCACCAACCCAGTACATAAAATGTGGATAACCCTAGGTTTCCCAGTATTAGCTGAATGACTTTCTCCAGAAAAGGTTTTGTAAAATATCAGAGAAAATGAGGCCAGACCATGACCCAGAGCCCATTTTCAGCTTATCTTCTTCTAGGACACCTCATCAAATAGTGGCAATTCTGCCTTCTGAACACACAGTTACATTTCTGCATAATACCCCACTTTTAATCATCGTCTATACTCATTCATGGGCTTCCCTTGTAGTTCAGTCGGTAAAGAATCTCCTTGCAATGCAGGAGACAGGGTTTGATTCCTGGGTTGTGAAGATCCCCTGGAGAAGGAAATGGCAACCCACTCTAGTAGCCTGGAGAATCACATGGACAGAGGAGCCTGGTAGGTTCCCGGGCCATGGAGTCCCAAGAGTCGGACACAACTTAGCAACTAAACCACCATATTCATTTATATGTGTATTTTTCATAAACCATTTCATTAAAAAATAACATTAAGTAGGAATGCAAGAACAGCTCAATATCAGAAATCAATGTTATTCTCTATATTACTATAACTAAAGGTGAAAAAAAAAAAACACCTGAACAAAGGCATATATAAAATATCAATAAACAGGAACTTCTTTTGAAAAAGACTAACTAGCACAGGAACTTCTTTTGAAAAAGACTAACTAGCACAAAACTCACAGCAAACATAGCATTTAACAGAGCAAGTTTAGAATCTGAAGTAGAAATTTGATAAAAATGCCTGCTACCACAGCTCTGTCAAATAGAGACTGGCAACCTGGCTGAAACAGTCAAAATGAAAGAAAGGTATAAGGCCTTTCAGGAAGAAATAAAATTCATTATTTGTATTTCACAGACAACCAAAGAGATTCACTAACTTTAGAACTAAAAAGCATTCATCAAAGCTACAAATACAAGATCAACATACCCTGATTTGACTTTATAAAAATGTTAATTCTAAAGTAACCTGCAAATTCAGTAAAAATTTCAGCACCTTGTTTTTGGGAACTTGACTAAAAGGATAGTAAAAAAAACTGACAACAGTTAATTCTATCAAAGTAGAACAAAAAGATTCAGCTATTTAGACATATTACAAAGTTATATTAAGACAATGTTATACTGGGAAAGGAACTGACATCAATAACAGAATGGAGAGCCCCAAGTTTCATGTTTATGACAAATTGGTATATAGTGAAATGGGTGAAAAATGGATTTAACAGATGGTGTTAGAAAAAACTTACAATTCTACTCTGCGTGCCCAGCAGATATTCATACTCACAAGACTCAAAAGGATATAATTTGGTACTAAGGTCACTTAGCTTGCCGGAAAGGGCACAGTACAGTAAACCTGGCCTCCACCTTAGGCAAGCCTCATATGCCACAGGAACCACTATGGTGTAAAAATCCCTGAGGGCGGGTTCCTCGCAAGCTTGGTTACCAGTTCTATCTCACTCAGAGAAATGTCAAAGTTTGTGCTTTTTGCAACTAAATATATGCTGCTGGATAAACAGCTGGCATTCCTTGTGTATCTTAACCCACAATTTCAAGGAAATAGTGCTAAGAAAGTAAATCCAAGATAATTTTCCTCTAGAGAGAGAGAGAAGTGGTTTTATTAATAACCATTTTAATGATTAGCTGGAGAATAAGTTGAATTCATATCTCATAATATATCTAATAGTTTTGGATCCCGGAGCCCACGAGCCAGGCTGACATCTGCTCCTGAGGTATATTACATTCTTTGATTATATTCTTTGCAGCCGAGATGGAGAAGCTCTATACAGTCAGCAAAAACAAGACCAGGAGCTGACTGTGGCTCAGATCATGAAGTCCTTATTGCCAAATTCAGACTTAAACTGAAGAAAGTAGGGAAAACCACTAGACCATTCAGGTATGACCTAAATCAAATCCCTTACGATTATACAATGGAAGTGACAAATAGATTCAAGGGATTAGACCTGATAGAGTGCCTGAAGAACTATGGACAGAGGTTCGTGACATTGTACAGGAGGCAGTGATCAAGACCATTCTTAAGAAAAAGAAATGCAAAAAGGCAAAAATGGTTGTCTGAGGAGGCCTTACAAATAGCTGAGAAAAGAGAAGTGAAAGGCAAAGGAGAAAAGGAAAGGTATAAGCATCTGAATGCAGAGTTCCAAAGAATAGCAAGGACAGATAAGAAAGTCTTCCTCAGAGATCAATACAAAGAAATAGAGGAAAACAATAGAAAGGGAAAGACTAGAGATCTCTTCAAGAAAATCAGAAACACCAAGGGAAAACTTCATGCAAAGATGAACACAATAAAGGACAGAAATGGTATGGACCTAACAGAAGCAGAAGATATTAAGAAAAGATGGCAAGAATACACAGAAGAACTATACAAAAAAGATCTTCATAACCCAGATAACCACGATGGTGTGATCATTCACCTATAGCCAGACATCCTGGAATTCGAAGTCAAATGGGCCTTAGGAAGCATCACTATGAAAAAAGCTAGTGGAGGTGATGGAACTCCAGTTGAGCTATTTCAAATCCTAAAACATGATGCTGTGAAAGCGCTTCACTCAATATGCCAGCAAATTTGGAAAATTCAGCAGTGGCCACTGGACTGGAAAAGGTCAGTTTTCATTTCAGTCCCAAAGAAGGGCAATGCCAAAGAATGCTCAAACTACGACACAACTGCACTCATCTCACACACTAGCAAAGTAATGCTCAAAATTCTCCAAGCCAGGCTTCAACAGTACATGAACTGTGAACTCCCAGATGTTCAAGCTGGATTTAGAAAAGGCAGAGGAAGCAGAGATCAAATTGCCAACATCCACTGGATCAATGAAGAAGTGACAGTTCCAGAAAAACATCTACTTCTGCTTTATTGACTATGCCAAAGCCTTTGACTGTGTGGATCACAACAAACTGTGGAAAATTCTGAAAGAGACGGGAATACCACACCACCTTACTTGCCTCCTGAGAAATCTATATGCAGTTCAAGAATCAACAGTTAGAACCGGACATGGAACAACCAACTGGTTCAAAGTTGGGAAAGGAGTACATCAAGGCTCTATATTGTCACCCTGCTTATTTAATTTATATGCAGAGTACATCATGTGAAATGCTGGGCTGGATGAAGCATAAGTTGAAATCAAGATTGCCAGGAGAAATATCAATAACCTCAGATATGCAGATGACACCACCCTTATGGCAGAAAGTGAAGAGGAACTCTAAAGCCTCCTGATGAAAGTGAAAGAGGAAAGTGGAAAAAGCTGGCTTAAAACTCAACATTCAGAAAACTAAGATCATGGCATCTGGTCCCATCACTTCATGCAAATAGATGGGAAAACAATGGAAATAGTGACAGTTTAATTTTTCGGCTCCAAAATCACTGCAGATGGTGATTGCAGCCATGAAATTAAAAGACACTTGCTCCTTGGAAGAAAAGCTATCACCAATCTAGACATCATATTAAAAAGCAGAGACATTACTTTGCCAACAATGGTCCGCCTAGTAAAAGCTGTGATTTTTCCTGTAGTCAAGTATGGATGTGAGAGTTGGACCATAAAGAAAGCTGAGCGCCAAAGAATTGATGCTTTTGAACTGTGGTGCTGGAGAAGACTCTTGAGAGCCCCTTGGACTGCAAGGAGATCCAACCACTCCATCCTAAAGGAAATCAGTCCTGAATATTCATTGGAAGGACTGATGCTGAAGCTGAAGCTCCAGTACTTTGGCCACCTGATGCAAGGAGCCAACTCATTGAAAAAGACCCTGATGCTGGGAAAGACTAAAGGCAAGAGGAGATGGGGATGACAGAGGATGCGATGGTTGGTTGGCATTACCAATTTGATGGACATGAGTTTGAGCAAGCTCTTGGAGTTGGTGATGGACAACCCTGGTATGCTGCAGTCCATGGGCTCACAAAGAGTTGGAAACAACTGAGTGACTGAACTGACTGACTGACTGATTATATCCAAAACTAAACTCCAGCTAAATTAAATGTAAATATAAAACTATAACACTAATAAAGACCTAAAAAATGTAACTGGAAGCAAAATTGCTATTCCATCAATGACACCAAAGACAAGAATTATTAATAAATGACAAGCCCAAGTTATTTCTAACATGTGCCCCTAACAAGGAAACATTACATAGAATACAGAATTTCTTGCACTATAATCAACAAGAAAGAGAAAAATCAATAGAAAAATGGACATAAGTACAGGCCATCCATTGTCTATAAGTATAGGCAATCCATAGAATGGAAACCAGAATGACTAAAAAGTATATACTCAGGGCTTCCCTTGTGGCTTGGTGGTAAAGAATCCACTTGTCAACACAGGAGACATGTGTTTGATCCCTGGTCCAAGAAGATCCCAGATGCCATGGGACAGCTGAGCCCATGTGCCACAACTACTGAGCCTGTGCTCTGGAGCCTGTGAGCCACAACTACTGAAACTTGCGTGCCTACAGCCCATGCTTCACAGCATGAGAAACCAGCACAATGAGAAGCCGGGGCATCACAACTAGAGAGTAGCCCCCAACTGCCACAACCAGAGAAAAGTACGCATGCAGCAATGAAGACCCGGTGCAGTCATTAAAAAAAAAACAGTATATGTGTGGGCTTACTAGTAATCAGATAATGCAGATTAAGACAACACACAATTTCATATATAGCAGATTATACAAAATCAGAAAATATCAAATGCTGCTGAAGATGTAGAGGAAACGATATTCTCGTGTCTTGCTGGTGTTAAGTGCAAACTGTACAACCATTCATGAGAACAATCCAGCATTACTAACTGAAATTAAATATGCATATACTCAAAACACCAGCCATCTACTCTAGGACATATATACCAAAGAAACTAAAGGGCAGAGTCATAAGAAGAAACGTACAAGTTTGTATAAGTGTGAACAGCTGGAAATAACCTGAGTATCTATGACTAGAGGAAAAGATAAGCTATAGTATGTGAATATAACAGAATAATATGCATCAGAAACCATGTTATATACAGTAAGACGAATAGTTCCTAAAATCCAAATGTTTTATGAAAGTTAGAAAATGAGTTTTATACCATAATATCTCTTATATAAAATTGAAAAGTTATACAAAATAAATGTTATCATACAGTTTTTTAAAGAAATATGTGAAAAATTTAGAAGATGGCTTGGAAGGATAAACATTAAATACAGAAGAGAGTGGAGAGTATGGAATTGCAGGCAGCAGATGAAAAAAAGTATTAGGGTAAAATGAAGCAGAACAAAACTACAGATTTTCTAGACCAATGATACTGGTGTCATTATTAGAGTGTAATCAATGAGTCAATTCTGAGCATGTGAAATTCTTAGAAAACAAGACAATTTATATGAGGAGAGAAACACTGTTAGGTTAGAATACTTAAAACATTACCACTTTAAATGTGAAAAACTATTCATAGGGCATAATATAGTAAGTACTCCAGAGGATTCATGACTTAGCTGTCTTAATTTAAAAGAAACAGTTCCTTCTCCCAAATGAGATAACCTACATAAAAACAACTTCAAGGCAATGCTTAAAAAACAAAATTTCTTTGTGTTGAATAAATATTCCACTGCATTTTTCTGGGCTGTTCAGGTATTCAGCAAAATAATTTAAAATTACATTTCAGGCAAAGTTATAAGTACTAGTGAACTAATTTCAACTTTTAATTATGTGTGAATGTGAAATTTGAGATTGATATAATACCTTGTGCCATTTGAACAGGATGTGAAAAGTTTAAATAAACATGGAAAAAAATCACAAAATATATAGCTGCCATAATCTCTTTTGATTTATATTTTTTTAAAAAAGCACTCTTATGTGAGGTAGATATAGCAGCTATCACCAATGTTATCAATGAGGAAACTGAAAAATAATCTTACAGTAAGTAAATCTCATAGTAAGTATTGTCCAGACTAGAATCTAGGTCTCCCAAAACCTAGATCTGAGGTCTTTTTTTTTTTTTAATAGAAATTTATTTATTTTATGAGGTCTTATTGTAATACATTATTGACTGGAGACGTATCAAAGTGATATAATCAGCAGCACTGTGCAAAGTTGTTAGAGCTTAAAATTGATCAATGGCTTATTATACAACTTATGATTGTCATTATCATTCCCATTTTGCTCTGTTGGGTTTTTGTTCCAACCTTGTGTATATTTTAAATGCAAGTTTATTTCATAAAATTTTCAAAAATGATGCATCATGAAATTTTGTGGAAGAAGCATTTTTCAGTGAATTTTATGTAGATACTTTCTCTGATTGTGTAAGGGACATATATACTAGTGTCTCAGAAGATGATAGTTCTTCAGAATACAGTTCTGATTCTGACAGAAAAAAGAAAAAAAAAAAAAAGACGAAAAACCTGAGTGATGGATTCTGATACAGAAAGTGAAAATGAAACTCACTGGGCTGGAGACTTTACAGGTGTGTCAGGTATAACTACTGAGTGTAATAACCCAAAGAGTGCTAGTGAAATAACAGAATTAACTTTTGGGTGGCAGAAATAAAAACTGTTGGCCATAGGCGTTAGTTTCTTCAAAAATTCCCCAGTCAATAATGAGTTAACTCATCTTAAAGGTAAGTTTTATATAAGTGTAAATTCAATATTTTCTTTAATCACAAGTAAATAGAAAAGACACATGGATCTGCAGTAGCTAATATACACAATGATATGATGAAAATCAGACTTTTACATTAATTGCAATCCTGTAAAGAGTTAACAGTTTGTCTTCAGAAAATGTCAATCAAGTTTAATATATTTTTATTTGTCCAATAACTTCACAATCTATTAAAAATAAAATGTTAACTGCATTTAACATTTGTTCTTAGCACAAGATAAAGGACATCAGTATTCAAGTAAATATATGACACACTGATAGACTAAATCAAATACCTAAATAAAATGTTAAAACATGAAAATTTATAAAGCTTACCTTTTTCCTTTCTATACTGATAAACTACAATCAGAAAAAAATTTAAATGAAACCTGTTTTATTGTTGTAACTTGTGATTATTGTAATATTTTTGTTTGTTTGTAATTTCTACAAAGCAGCAGTCCTTAAATAAGTTTCTAAAAATAACAATATTGAAACCTAAAACTGTCATGATAAGAAAGGTTACAAAATTTCTCTGCTTATTCCTAAATTCCTTTTCTAGATTCTTATTATAAAAGGAATTTTTAGACATAAACAATGTACATAAAATGTATGTTGCAATTTAGCATTCTTAAACAAACAAACAAAAAACCATAAGAAAAGTCAAATTGTTTTTTTCATTTATTTTGTGCTATACTCTTGTCCCTATACATCTTTAATGGCAATCATAAAGACCCCTTTTCTAATCTAAATAGCACCAACTCAAAATTTCACCTCTACTTGCATTCAATTTAGATGTCTCAACATCAAATTTAATAATTTGTCTTATACAAAATTTGTTTCAAGAACAAAATTTCCATAAATGACTTTCTAACAAAGCAAAGCAAAACCTCTAACTGTAGAATACAAATGGAAAATAGTATATAAGGAACTTAATCTCCTCAACTTGAAGGTTTGAAGAACTAGGTGTTAGAAAAATACGTCTAGGTAACAATTTTACTATTTTATTACTTTTTTCTGCATGGGGTCAACATTGTATTTTAAATGATACATTACTTACTATATTGTCACAAAAGAGAGGTTCCCAAGAAGTATTTAGTAAAATTCTATGTTGATTATACATATACTTGGTTCCTAATGTTTTAGTTTGAATTATTCCAGAATTACTTAGTTGTTGAACATAAACTCTATAAGAAAAAGATCAAAGTCTTTGTCAAATAATTTCAAGTTTTCAACAATATCTGTAATGTATTTTCATACTCTGTATAACTGATATTATTTTTGTAATATAATAGCAAGTATATGAATTTTCCAATTTTGTGGGGAAATATTCAGTGTACTGAAATTTAACTGTACCTAAAATCATTCCTAAACAAGTCAAATAATATTATCATATTCTAAATGGCAATTCAGCCATTTTATTTATAGTCTCAGTAGTAAAAACTGAACCTAAAAGAAATATGTACCCAATGTAACACACTCTCAATGTTTAAAGAACAGCCTGAATATGAATTTAAAAAATAATTTTAATAGGCAGAAGCAGAGACTCTGTGAAAAGATTTAAAACCATTACTGCTAGAATTGAGTTGCAAACTTAAAGAACTTGAGTCTAGGCTGGAGAAAAACAAAGTAAATCTTTCAGATTAAGAATTCTAATTCACCCAGGATGAAAACTAGTCACACATATAAAAAGTCGTATGACCCTCTAAAGAAAAGGAAGCAATCTGTAAGAAAGATAAATTATAGCCTTTTTACTAGCAAGGAAAACTATTCGGGCTAACTATCACCCTGGAACCATTTCCTTCACAATGCTTTTAGCAACCTTTCTAAGATAAAATTTTCAAAAATACAATAAAACATAATAGCATTAATTGTTGTTGGGTGAAAACATTTTACTACTGCCTAAAGCAAACCCAATACTGGATGTAATACACATCAGAAAATTTTTATTATTCAGTTTATTTAAAGTTGTAGAAAAATTAGCCTGTTCTCATGCTGTCACTCAATTCCTGAGGATTCCAAGTCAATTAAACTAGAATTTTAAAATGTATTAGTGATCCCTACTGTAGCAAACTGTGTATTCTACAGTTCATCAATCTCTTTCAAGAGAAACACAGGGTTTCAAATAAGATGAAAATGATAGTCTCCATAATCTTATAATCTAGGCTAAACAAATATCCTCATGGTCCAATAACTCGTAAAACATAACCAGGTCACTAGACCAACATACTAGTGTACAACTTTAATAATTTCTAGCAGCAAAACATCTTAAATAGTCATTAACAAATGTTTTCATTGGATTGCAGATTAATTTCTTTGTAAGAAGAAATTTTTAAAAAGTACTCTATAGTTCAACTTCAGGCAAACAATGAAAGTTATCAAAGATCTTGTTTATCTCCATTTTTCCCAGTGGAATCAGATGCAACCGGAACCTTATTCGTTTCAACAAAAACAGATTCAAAGGCAGCTTCCTGGTCATCCAAAGAATCAGCAGCTGTGGCTCCTTTAATTAGTGTTGTGTTGGTAAAAGACTGTTGCTGCTTGGAAATTCTACTGGATTCCACTGTTTTTCTACCTCTTCTTTTACCAAGAATTTTGACATAATTAGCAGGTATAAGTCCTGTTGTTTGACCATCAAGACTGGCCAGAAGCCAACCACGTACTCTGGGTTGTTGCTCTGATGGAAGAAAAGACAGCCTTGTAATTATAACATACTTTGAGGGTTCAACAGAATATTGATAGTAAAATGTTAAAATCTGTGTTATACTTACATAATATAGTATACTCATAAATAAATAGTGCATATGAATATTTAAAATCAAGATGACTAGGCTCAATTCTAGGATCCCTTCTTATAACATTTTAAATTTTATATTTATGAAAAATTTTTTCAGCCTTGAAGAACATAAAGTTTATGTCAGTTGGTGCATTCATAAAGAAAAAAAATTCAGTTCTCTCAACAGCTGAAAATTAACATCAATGTCTTTCATATTTTAAATTGAAATTTAAGGAATGAGTATCTCACTACTTCTTGATAAGTTAGAGTGAGTATAGAAAATAGATACATTCATTTATATAAGCCAGCTTTCTTTATGTATTTTTCGCTGAAATTAAAAAAAATCCATTCTATGTGATTGCAATTCACAATCCTGAAGGACAATGAATGTTAATTTTAATCCAAGGTGGACAAAAATTGAAGACCTCAGTTACTTACAGCCACATAACAAAAAGTTAATACTCTAAGCTTAAAGTAGAAAAGATTATATAAATACTCTCACCTATTTAAAAAGAAAATTTATTGAAGTATAGTTGCTTTACAATGTTGTGCTATTTTTATTTACGTCTTTAAAAAGCTGTTTAAGTTTTAGTTCAAAACTGTAAATCTGGCATAATATGGCATTTTCATGTTTCTGTATAATAAAAAGGAAAAAAAGTTAAATTAACCATGTCTGTGACTGACTTTGTTCTAAATGCCCTAACATATCTATGTTAGCAATGAATAAAGTAAAGAAGCAAAGCCATAGTGTTAAAAGGCACTATTAGTTGAAGAATAATCTGAGATATAAAAATTTTCTGGAATATTATAATTGGAAGAATCCACATTTGATCTTTACTTTTAATTTAATTTATTAAAACTAATTATCTGTATTTTCCTCTAACAATAAATCTTAAAAAGAAAGAATTCTTTTGAAATCTAAGTAAATCACTATTTTGACTAGAAGAAAAACATGAATATAATACTTAATAGCCAAAATTTTTCTTAAATTTACATTTTATTATTTAAAATTTTTTCTTGGAAGCCTGGGTTTTGTGTGTGAAGAGATGAGGCAGAGATTTAGCAAATTTGATCCAAGATTTTCAACTAGTTACCAAATCAAACTAATGATTTGAACACCGAAGATATTTCTTCCTTATGTAAAGAGTGACTGACACCAATAAAATGGCAGTTTCCATTAACAGATCACATGGAAAACAGCCAAAGTGATTAAAATACAGGTTCTGAAGTCAGATAAATCTAGGTTCACAGTCTATCTCCATTACATTTTAGGTAACACTGGACAACTCACTCATTCTGAGTTTCAGTTTTCTCATGTGTAAGCCAGGAATAATTACAGTACTTACTTCCCAGCATTATTATAAGGTTTAAATGAAATACGTACAGTGTCTAGTACATTTATTTTTTTCTTTTTTTGACCACTCTGCAGTTAGCGGGCTCTAGGCAGTTTAGAGCACTGAGTTCTAACCACTGGACTGCCAGGGAATTCTCCCTAGTAAATACTAAGCAGTCCATAAATGACCATTCTTATTATTGTTACTAGTATCTTTACCAACAAAATGTAACTTTTCATAGCAAAACTGAATCCCTACAAATGCACACATACAAAAAATCATTTTTTTTTTTTTTGTAAATCTGCAAAACTTCTGATCATCGTTACTGGGGAAAAGTGAAGGAAAAGGCCATTTTGTTTAGAGCCATTAAAAATTATTAGCAACCTGGTCTGAAAATTAACCTGAATGTCTATAAATTTCTTGCTGAGGTTCTTTAATACTTTATGACAGTAATTCCTAAATATTCATGTTGAAGTCTCTAAGGCAAACATGATTCAAGTAAAAAAACAACACTAGTATCAGCAACAAAAGACCAACAGGGATGTTTTAGATGATGCCAGGCAATTACTTTGGTTTGTTAGGTTCATTACATTTAGTGCTTACCTCATGTTTTTGGGTTGGTAATTAACTTGGAACTCAAATGTTTTAAGTTTAGAAGAGATCATATAAACAAAATCTTTCCTTATCTCAGTGAAATACAGGAACAACTTTGCTGGGACATTTCTCTCCCATTCCCCCAGATTTCAAAGGTTTACACTGACAAAAATAAATTCTAGTAACTACCTCTGAGTTAACTAACAGTGACCAAGATCCTTTTTGTCCCCCATGATGCTTTAATGCAGTTTTCAATACGTTTACAAATTCTAAAAGTGCACAGATAATTCCCATTTATTCATGTTTTCTTACCTTTGAGAGCTAAGTTCAGCATATCACCAGCACGGAAAGAAATTTCTTCTTCAGATACGGCAACAAAATCATATTCTGCTCTAGCAACTACATGGTCATCCTCACCACTTGCCCAGTTGGTATTGTCTATAAACCAAATTAAGAATTAAGATTAGGTTCAGTTCAGTTGCTCAGTCGTGTCCGACTCTTTGTGACCCCATGAATGGAAGTTAAAAAAAAAGATATTCCAGTGGCTGTGGTTTGCAAACTATATAAATTTATTTGCCAAGAGAAAAGCTGTCCCACAAAGTAATTTCCACAATTAACACTATGTAAGATCAACAATATGTTCAATATTTTTTATAAACTTTTTCCTTTTAAGTTCCAAATTCTAGTTTCCTTATTTTAAGCCAGGGGTAGGCAATTTTTTTTTATAGAGTAAAATAATTTTGATAGGGAATATTTTAAGCTTTGTAGGCCATGAGGCAAAATTGAACATGTTGTGTAGTTTCTTATATAATGACAGAAAAAATTTTTCCATAAATTTTATGAAAAATTCAAAATATAATAATTGAGTTCTTTTTTTGTAATATAGGTCTATTGTAAAGAGTGGAATCTTTTTGGGGTAGGATAATATTTCATTTAATTTGGGGTTCAAAGATAATATTTTCTATCATCTATTATCAATTGCGAATATACATCTGTTGACACTAATTTTTAATGAGATTTAAGGTATCTCATTTTGAAAATGTTTTTTCACAAAGATATGTATTGCCAAATTCTAATACCAATCCACTGAATATGGGATTTTAATAAGCATATTCTCCTAAGAAGGTGAAACGCATAGAATAGTTAAATTCTGATATTAACCTTTTAACATGTCATTTCATTAAAAACTAATCACTTTCAGATGAAGATTAAATGGAAGGTCTTCAAGGCAGTTAAATGGGTTCTGAAATATGGACATTTCCTACACACTTGCATGCTGCTGCTGCTAAGTCGCTTCAGTTGTGTCCGACTCTGTGCAACCCCAGAGACGGCAGCCCACCAGGCTTCCCTGTCCCTGGGATTATCCAGGCAAGAACACTAGAGTGGGTTGCCATTTCCTTCTCCAATACATGAAAGTGAAAAGTGAAAGTGAAGTCGCTCAGTCGTGTCCGACTCTTAGCGACCCCATGGACTGTAGCCTACCAGACTCCTCCATCCATGGGATTTTCCAGGCAAGAGTACTGGAGTGGGGTGCCATTGCCTTCTCTTGTATGGAGGTCCAAAAACACCTCTGAATTGCAGAATGACACAGAAAAGTATAACTGCTGCAAATTTATGTAGGAATGGAAATCTTGTTTCATTAACTTTTGACAATCTATGATGTATAAAAGCAATGTGACATTACTTGTGATTCAAATGATATTAGTTGTTGTCAAAGTGACTTTACTCCAATGCTATTTTGCCTTACAGTTTTAGGTTGAACTCATTAAGAAGATTACCAAGTCTGCAGCAAAGACTGATTTCCAAAGCCACTTAGTGTTTTCTAATAGTGGCTCATGGTGATTCTTGTTTTTCAGAAAAATTTCAATCTTGGCCTTGATCCTCCCAAAACAGTAATAAAATTTAACCACTGACTGCTCAGTCATCTCACTGCTGTATGGTAGGGCAAGTCAGTATCTTCAGTGTCTTCTCCTAATAAAAATTCACAGAACTGATAACAGTTATGTCCACAAGAGTGACTGAAGTTCATCTTTGACATTACTAGTTCAATAAGATATGATAAATTCAAATATTTTATGCAGTGTACCTGCTGATGAAGAATACTATAAATAACTATCAGCTTTAAAAACTGTATTTTCAAAATTCTGTAAATTTTGTCCTGCCCAGTCTTCTGTTACACACAAATTTTTACCATTAGTTACAATACATCTCTGTAGATGTAACTTCAAGTTGGGTTGGATTAGTATGTTTTCCAACTGCTTTGAAAATACTCATCTGTAGTTGTTCCCTGCAGTCTGTTCACAGAGGCAACACCTTCAATCATTTCAAATTCAACAGGACTCTTCCAATAAACTACCAAACAGTATCAGTATCTATTGGGTCCTCATGAGCCAGGTAAATCCATTCAAGCCAAGTAAATCCATTTGCCTAGTTTTAAAATGACTATTGCTGTTGTTTCAAATACTCTTCCAGAAACTGTTCTCCCTGAAATGTTAATAGTCTCAAACAAGTTTACTTTCTCTGAACATATTTCCTTGGTTGTTGCAATAACCAGTGGTAAACAGATTTCCTTGCTAATCTGACAAAGAAGCCTCTCAGAAACTTACTTTGACTGAAGGCTTATTTTTTCTTTGTTTGTTCCTTCTCCCCCACCCTGTTTACAGGTGAGGGAATTCTGCTCTGATGAGATATCCCATTTTGAATTTTCTGATTTTTCTGACTGTTGACTTCCTGTCAGTTGGGAATACTGTGATGAGTGCTCAGTCTGGGAATGGTGATGTATATTGTATCACTTTAACATAGCTATGTTGTCACTGCGTAACAAATGCAATGCTTTGCCACCTAATACTAGAATAATCCAGACAATACTGTACCTTCAAAGTGTGACATTCAAAGTACACTTCACTGTTCTTTTCTCATGAGGTATCTCTGCACTCATAATAAAAAATATGTACTGCAGTTTAACAATACATGTCACACTCAATACATCGTCAAGTTATAATACTGAGATATGCAGTGTGTAGAACAAGTGCAAGGCAACAAGAGTGCCAACAAACATAGAGTCTCTGTTATAAACTACTCAACTCTGGTCTTTCAGTACATAAGCAGCCATAATAAAATGCACATGAATGAATGTGGCTGTGTTCTAATAAAACTTTACTAATGGACACATGCTCCCTCTCTGGCCTCAGATTAAAAAATCACCTCTCCTTTTCACCTGTCTTGGATCGTATCCTCTCCTACTCTCTTACAGGAGGCTTCATCTTTTGACTCCTCTCCGTGGAAATTAAGATCGTCCATTTCTAGGTTCCAATATAATTTCTCAGCTTTACTTCCCAGTATCCTTCTATCTAATATTATAGGACAGTTGATGAACAATTCTTATAGTTCCTGCCTATATACTTTTGTTCAAGCTTTTCCATCTGCTTCACAGTCTTGTTTTTTTCCTACATAACTGATGGAACAGTATCTGTCTTTCCAAAATCTAACTTAGATGCTACTTCTTTCTAGATACAAATAGTCAAAAAATGTCAGCTTCAATTCTAAATTGAGATAATATTCTGTATCAGTTGACAGAGTAGGGGCTTAACAGTCAAAGATGCCTCATTTTGGTTTTGGTTCTGGCTTATTAAAGATGTGACCCTGAGCAAGTAACTTCTTTGAACTTCAGTTCTATCACTTATAAAATGAGAATAATTCCTCTTAGGATTGTTTTAAGAATTAAATGAGTAAAGTACTCAAAATACTTAGCACAGTGTCTTGCATATAAAAAAGGTTCCATAAACCTTATGTTTCTCACCGACTGTCATACTCCTTACACTCTTTATGCCTCACTACAATTACCTATATATGTGTCTCACTTCTCTCTCAGTACGTTTTAAAAAGGATAAGGGATTTAATTCCCTATGTTATCTCTGTATCTTCTACAGCATCAAGTTTAGTACTCTGTGAACAGTAGTTAAGTAATGTGTGCTGTTAAACTGAACTAACAAAGAATAAATCAACAAGTCTGTTTTTGCTGTATGTTCCTCTTCCAGTTTTGAAGTTCTTAACTGAAAAAAAAAATAACTCAATCAAAAGATTAAATACAAATGAATATAAAAAAGCTAACTAATCTATTATTGAAATTTAAGACTTATATATAGTATTTTTTGTTTTCATGTATACCATTTCTTAAAAGTCTTTATTGAATTTAGCATTACTTCTGTTTGGATGTTTTGGTTTTCTGGCTGTGAGGTATGTGGGATCATAGCTCTCTGACCAGGGATTGAACCCACACCCTCTACGTTGGAAGGTGAAGTCTTAACTGCTGGACCACCAGGGAAATCCTTGTTACATGGTTGTTAAACCCATTCTATTATTCTTACCTGTTACTTCATCACTGTGAGTAGATAGCAGTTTCCAGATGAGGTAAGGACCACCAAGGATAACAGCAAAGAATAAGAATATTGGCCAAGATTTTGCTGAGTTAGCTGCTCTGTCCTCAGCACCAAGGCAAGCCACAGTTCCTTCACTTTCTGCCCATAGGTCCTCATTCTCCAAGCCTCTTCTTAAACCTATCATCCACTGTAACCGTCTATAAAGATACCTTATAGTCCTAACTAATGCAAAAGCTGAAAAAACCTTTGTGAAGTGTATTTTTAATCGGGAAAAGTGGTTTGCTACATCCAATACAGCTCTGAAACTGTTATAGACAGCTGAAAAAGTAGCATCCATCATCATGCTGACAGAGGCAAATGCATGCACAATACTTTCAATGGACTGAAATGCACCTCTGCTGCTTTCTTCAGCTTGCTGAACGAATCTACTAGGTGGAAGATCATCTATACGAAGGCGGTTATAGCCCAGCCCGTTATATCCATAACTATAAGGGCTATAGCTTCCATAAAATGAATTTCCATAGGCACCATATCCAGAAGAAAATGAACTGTAAGCAGGTCTGAAAGTGTTCAAATTGCCGCTTCCTGTCTGCTGTGATGGCCTTGGAAGAATGGGTGGTGGCACTCTGGTAAGTGTTGGCTGTCCAGGTCTTGTCAATAATGTAGGACCCAATTCAGCAGATCTAAAACCAAAAAAGATTCAAAATTGTAACTTAAGCACACAATAAATTCATTCAAAGTAACTACTAAACTTGCTATATAAACAGTATTATGATTCTATTGAGTTCAGTTCAGTTCAGTCACTCAGTCATGTCCGACTCTTTGCAATCCCATGAACCACAGCACGCCAGGCCTCCCTGTCCATCACCAACTCCCGGAGTCCACCAAAACCCATGTCCATTGAGTCGGTGATGCCATCCAACCATCTCATCCTCTGTCGTCCCCTTCTCCTCCTGCCCTCAATCTTTCCCAGTGTCTTTTCCAATGAGTCAGCTCTTCACATCAGGTAGCCAAAGTATTGGAGTTTCAACTTCAACATCAGTCCTTCCAGTGAACATCCAGGACTAATCTCCTTTAGGATAGACTGGTTGGATCTCCTCACAGTCTAAGGGACTCTCAAGAGGCTTCTCCAACACCACAGTACAAAAGCATCAATTCTTCTGCGCTCAGCCTTCTTCACAGTCCAACTCTCACATCCATACATGACCACAGGAAAAACCAAAGCCTTGACTACACGAACCTTTGTTGGCAAAGTAATATCTCTGCTTTTGAATATGCTATCTAGGTTGGTCATAACTTCCCTTCCAAGGAGTAAGCGTCTTTTAATTTCATGGCTGCAATCACCATCTGCAGTGATTTTGGAGCCCAGAAAAATAGTCAGTCACTGTTTCCACTGTTTCTCCATCTATTTTCCATGAAGTGATGGGACCAAACGCCATGATCTCAGTTTTCTGAATGTTGAGCTTTAATCCAGCTTTTTTACTCTCCTCTTTTACTTTTATCAAGAGGCTCTTTAGTTCTTCTTCACTTTCTGCCATAAGGGTGGTGTCATCTGCATATCTGAGATTGATATTTCTCCCAGCAATCTTGATTCCAGCTTGTGCTTCCTCTAGCCTAGGGTTTCTCATGATGTACTCTGCATATAAGTTAGATAAGTAGGGTGACAATATATAGCCTTGACATACTCCTTTTCCTATTTGGAACCAGTCTGTTGTTCCATGTCCAGTTCTAACTGTTGCTTCCTGCCTTGCATACAGATTTCTCAGGAGGCAGGTCAGGTGGTCTGGTATTCCCATCTCTTTCAGAATTTTCCACAGTTTATTGTGATCCACACAGTCAAAGGCTTTGGCATAGTCAAGAAAGCAGAAATAGATGTTTTTCTGGAACTCTCTTGCTTTTTCCATGATCCAGCGGATGTTGGCAATTTGATCTCTGGTTCCTCTGCCTTTTCTAAAACCAGCTTGAACATCTGGAAGTTCACGGTTCACATATTGCTGAAGCCTGGCTTGGAGAATTTTGAGCATTACTTTACTAGCATGTGAGATGAGTGCAACTGTGTGATAGTTTGAGCATTCTTTGGCATTGCCTTTCTTTGGGATTGGAATGAAAACTGACCTTTTCCAGTCCTGTGGCCACTGCTGAGTTTTCCAAATTTGCTGGCATATTGAGTGAAGCACTTTCACAGTATCATCTTTCAGGATTTGAAATAGCTCAACTGGAATTCCATCACCTCTACTAGCTTTGTTTGTAGTGATGCCTCCTAAGGCCCACTTGACTTCACATTCCAGGATGTCTGAGTGATCACACCATCATGATTATCTAGGTCATGAAGATCTTTTTTGTACAGTTCTTCTATGTCTTCTTGCCACCTCTTCTTAATATCTTCTGCTTCCCTGGTGGCTCAGACGGTAAAGCGTCTGCCTGCAATGCGGGAGACCCGGGTTCAATCCCTGTTTTGGGAAGATCCCCTGGAGAAAGAAATGGCGACCCATTCCAGTACTCTTGCCTGGAAAATGCCATGGACTGAAGAGCCTGGTAGGCTACAGCCCATGGGGTCGCAAAGGAGTTGGACATGACTGAGTGACTTCACTTTCCTTTTCTGTTAGGTCCCTACCATTTCTGTCCTTTATTGAGCCCATCTTTGCATGAAATATTTCCTTGATATCTCTAATTTTCTTGAAGAGATCTCTAGTCTTTCCCATTCTATTGTTTCCCTCTATTTCTTTGAATTGATCGCTGAGGAAGGCTTTCTTATCTCTCCTTGCTATTCTTTGGAACTCTTCATTCAAATGGGTATATCTTTCCTTTTCTCCTCTGCTTTTCGCTTCCCTTCTTTTCACAGCTATTTGTAAGGCCTCCTCAGACAGCCATTTTGCTTTTTTGCATTTCTTTTTCTTGGGGATGGTCTTGATTCCTGTCTCCTGTACAATGTCACAAACCTCCATCCATAGTTCATCAGGCACGCTATCAGATCTAGTCCCTTAAATCTATTTCTCACTTCCACTGTAGTCATAAGAGATTTGATTTAGGTCATACCTGAATGGTCTAGTGGTTTTCTCCACTTTCTTCAATTTCAGTCTGAATTTGGCAATAAGGAGTTCATGATCTGAGCCTACTAAATCTAGTAAATAGGTTCCTCTAAAGAGTTTCAAGAGTAAGGAATAATCTGTAATATCCAAATGCTTAGAATCTGTTAAGAAGAAACTGGGTAAGATAAAATGGCTGACTAAAAACTCTTTTTCTTGTTTACTTGTGCTTGCATTAGTAGTAGTATCTTTAACCTGGGGTTTCTTTTAAAGACATATGTCCATTTCTCAGAGTTAGTTACAACTTGGTATCTATCCATCCTTACACCTAAAATGGCACTATCTTAACTACGGTAGTTTTATAATAGTTCTTAATAGCCAATAAAACAACTCTTCCCACAATATTCTTCATCTTCAGCAGTGTCTTGGCTAGCTGACCCACTGAATATCCAGATATATTTTAGAATCAGAGCTTGAAGTACTATATTGCTCTCCTTGCAAAAGCCCTATTGAGATTCTGATTTGGGATTACACTAAATTATAGATTAATTTGAGGTAGTCAACATCTCCAAAATACTGAGTTTAAACTTAAGATTATAACATATACTCCATTTACTTATGTTTTAAAGATTTTTCTCAATAATTTCTTTTAAATAACCACCAAGTCTCAGTGTTTTATAGTTTACTGTGTGGAGGTCTTTCTTTAGATTTACTTCTATATATTTGGGGGGTTTTGATGTTATTGTAAATGATGTCTGTCTAAAATTTCACTTTGTTGCTGTTATATAGAAATAATTGATTAAAATATATAGTCCTTATATCTAGCAGCCTTATTTTGGATTCTTTTGTATTTTCTAGAATCTTAAATATCTGTGGTCATATTGTATGTGAATAACAATAGGTTATTTCTTCCTTTTTTCAATTCTTATAGCTTTGATTACTAAGGCATTGCATCTAGGACTTGCAGTACAATCTTGAATAAATGGAATGATAGAAGGCATCCTAGTCTCATTCCCAGTCTCAAAGGGAAAATTTTTAAGATGGCACTGCCAATTATCATGTTTGCTATAGGTTATAGATCTAGTAGTTCCTTTTCTATTTTTAAGGAATATACAGTGCAGTGGTGGTTCCAAGTGGTGGATATTCCTGACCCAGGGATCAAACCCGCATCTCTAGCATCTCCCGAACTGGCAAGTGGATTTTTTACCACTGGCACCACCTGGGAAGCCTGGTGGTTCCAATATCAAATGGCAAATTTCAACAATGCAAAAACCAGAATTACTTTTGCACCAACCTAATATATATATAAAATCGGTAACTAATAAGAACCTACTGTATAGCACAGGGAACTCTACTCAGTACCCTGTAATGGCCTATATGGGAAAAGAATCTAAAACAGTGGATACTTGTATATGTATAATTGATTCACTTCTTGTACATTTGAAACTAACATGACACTGTAAATCAATTATATTCCAATAAAAATTTTTTTAAATGCCTGTTGAACTAAATGATGTGTTTAGGGTCAATGTGTTCTACATGCTGGTACAAATTTCCTATCTTGTTGTGGACTGCTACTACATAGTTTGAAAAATAGCATCCAGCCCATAGATTCTCAGTAGCTACAGAACACACCTGTGGTGTCTAATCAGTTTCTAACCCAACAAGTTCTCAGTCTTGATTATTATTTTTGTTCTAGAAATTCCTTTCCTTTTTTAATAGTTTCCAATTCTCTGTCAAAATTCTTCTTTTACTGACGTCAACATATTAAACAAAATTTAAAGTCTCTTTGAGACACAGATGTATAGAACAGTCTTTTGGATTCTGTGGGAGAGGGAGAGGGTGGGATGACTTGGGAGAATGGCACTGAAACATGTATATTATCATATGTGAAATGAACTGCCAGTCCAGGTTCAATGCATGATACAGGGTGCTCGGGGCTGGTGCACTGGGATGACCCAAAGGGATGGGATGGGGAGGGAGGTGGGAGGGGGGTTCTGGATGGGGAACACATGTACACCCATGGCGGATTCATGTCAATGTATGGGAAAACCAATACAATATTGTAAAGTAATTAGCCTCCAATTAAAATAAATTTATAATTTAAAAAAATAGAGTCTCTTTGATAATGCCAATATCTAGAGTCCCTATGAATCTTTTTTCCCCTAGCTGTTTACTTAGCTAACATTTATGTTGTATAATGTTCTCCGGGTCTATTTGATTTTTCTGTGCATCAGCAATCATTATTGTAGCAATAATTTGAGATTCTGGATGATGTTCTCTTTCTCCACATATGTTTCATTCTAGATATTCTTTTTAAAAGTTGAAATGTAGTTGATTTACAATGTTTTGTTAGTTGCAGGTATACAGCAAAGTGATTCAGCTATATATATACATGTACAGTCAAAGCTATGGTTTTTCCAGTAGTCATGTATGGATGTGACAGTTGGGCCATAAAGAAGGCTGAGCACTGCAGAATCAATGCTTTCAAACTGTGGTGCTGGAGAAGACTCTTCAAAGTCCCTTGGATAGCAAGGAGATCAAATCAGTCAAATCCTAAAGGAAATCAACCCTGAATATTCATTGGAAGGACTGATGCTGAAAATGAAGCTCCAATACTATGGCTACCTGATGGGAAGAGCTGACTCACTGGAAAAGACCCTGATGCTGGGAAAGATTGACGGCAAGAGGAGAAGGGGATGACAGAGGATGAGATGGTTGGATGACATCACCAACTCAATGCACATGAGTTTGAGCAAACTCTGAGAGATAATAAGGACAGGGAAGTCTGGTGTGCTGCAGTTCATGGAGTCACAAGAGTCAGACACGACTGACTGACTGAACAACAACAAAATAAGTGCATATACATATACATAACTGAACATATACATTCTTTTCCAGATTTTTTTCTATTATAGGTTATTACAAGATAGTGAATGTAGTTCCCTGTGCTATACAGTAGTTCCTTGTTGTTGTTTATCTATGTAATATACAGTAGTATATACCTGGATAGTGTTTTCTGAACTATCCTTTAGTTTGGTTCAGGCATGCTTCTAAGGCTACTATCAATTCATAATGTCCTTAATTTAATTTCAGGAATTGATGATTTGAAGCTGGGCTTCTGTTTCTATAAGGGCCTGTCTACTTCTTTTATATCCTTATAGCTAGATGTTATCTTTTCAGGGTCTAACATAAATGCATGGGTAATTTATCAATATCTCCTCTTGCAGGGCATCTGAATTCCAACCATGCTTCAAAAAAGTGCTATTCAACTAGCTTCATTATCTATGCTACTATTTCTGAAATCAGCAGAAGCTTATACGGAAAAACTGCATCCAAAGGCCATGTTCACCTTTATGAATTTTCAGCTTTCCTGAATCTGAGCTCCATAAATCTTTATTTTCTTTTTTGCTCTAAAATGCCTTCTAGCAGATGTTTTTATATTCTGCTTACCTTTCAACTTGTCCTCAATTACTTTTTTTCCCCTGAATTACTTATTCTGCCATCATCAAAAGTTCTTCCTATAATTCTTTATCCATATTTTATACAGTTGTTGCTGTTTAGTCGCTAAGTTGCATATGACTCTTTTGCAACCCCCATGGACAGGCTCCTCTGTCCATGGGACTTCCCAGGCAAGAATATATTAGAGTGGATTGCCATTTCCTTTTCCAGGGGATCTTCCCAACCCAGGGATCAAACCTGCATCTTCTGCATTGGCAGGTGGATTCTACAGTATCTTACATTTATTTATGCATCTGACTCTTCCTGTAAACAGTGAGCTCCTCAAAGGCACAGGAGTTCTCCTTGCTTCTCCATCACCTACTATAGAGCTTAGCAGATAAATAGATACTGATACAAACACTTATAGGGTTTAGCAGGTGGCTCAGTGGTAAAGAATCTGCCTGCGTTAAAACCAAACTGAGTACATGTGCACACACACAGACTCTATGTGGAGTCTTTCATTAATAAGTATTTAATACACATGTATCACACAGACTATTAATATAGATTTTCTTTATATATCCTTGTATTGTTCCATAAATTGTGATGACTATCTAACTTAAAAAAAACATAGGGAATTAAATTTAGACATTTGATAATAAAAAGATTTCATATACTACATATGAAATGTAGTATATTCCTCTTACTCTTCTTTGTTGCTGTTTTTGGCTGCCCTACTTGGACTGTGGGATTTTAGTTCCCCAATCAGGGACTGAAACTGGGCCCTCAGCAGTGAGCATTTAGAGTCCTGACCACTGGACCATCAGGGAATTCCCTCTTCTTTGGTTTTAATGGTCTCTGTTTCTGGCATACACAGATACATTCGGTGGGTATATATGGTTTTGCTTTATGTTACAACAAGCATAACTAAAGAAGCCTATGGTTAGATGAATAAAAGATTTTTCCATAGTGCTGAAAGTGCAAAAAGTCTCCCCCACCCAGTTTTTTATCTTGAAAAGTTTCAAACAGGAAAGAAAAAAAAAAAAAGAGCATGAAAGAAAAGTACAATGAATAACCACATACCTTCCATCTAGATTCAATAACTGCTATCATTTTGCCACACTTGCTTTCTCTTTCTCGCTCTACAGTCTTTTAAAAATTCTTGAACTGTTTGAAATTAACTTGCAGACCAAATAAATTACTCCCAAATATCTCTGCGGGCATTTCCTAACAACAAAGATATTTCATACAAAACAGTAATACTGTTTTCCCATCTTTGAAAATTAACAAATCCATATTCTCCGTTACTCAATTGATAATTCAAAATATATCCATTACTCTCAATTATCTTTGTCTAAATAGCTTTATTGATATATAATTCTTATACCATAAAATTCACCCATTTAAAGTGTAAAAAGCAAGATTTTTCATATATTCACAGAGGTGTACAACTATCACTGTATGCAATTTCAGGAAATTTTCATCATCCCAAATAGAAATCCCATATTCATTAGCAGTCACTCCCTGTTTCTTACTCTCCTCTAATCCTGGGTAATCACTAATCTACTGTCTGTGGCTATAGGTTTGCTTTCTTTGGACATTTCCTATATAGTTGATCCTTGTTATCTGTCATACTTGTGTTCCCATAAAGCTGAAAGCACTGAATTAGCAAGTACCAAACACTGCTCAAGAAGGAAACAACAAGTTAGGTTCCTTCAAGCTTCTGGTCAAAACATTTCATCTGATCAACACAGATACTTGCTTTATACTTGTACGTTTCTCTTATATAACTACTTTTATTGTTGACTCATTAATAATGAACTCCTGGCCTAAAGTACAACAACTCAAGTCTGAACAAAGTTTATCTAATACTAATATTTTTTCCATAAAAGCTTCCTAAGAATACTAGATAGCACTTTGGTACTATGCTTATGGGTCAGTTTAAGACTGTGAAATCAACAAAAATGTGAAAAATGTGGCTGGCACTTAATAGATTTTGAAAGACACCTGTTTACAGTATGTGAGCTGAAACAAGAAGCCAGAGTGTTGTGTTCTGTTTAGCCTCAGCAAACAGATGACTCAGATATTTCACTGCTCTGTGTGTCTGAAAAGATTATGAAAATATCTCAAGTAACTGATTTCAGACTTACAAATAAATTTCAGTGAGTAGGAGAGTTTGTAAATAGGGAATCTGCAAATAAGGAGGATCTACTGTAAATGAAACATACAATATCTACCATTTTGTGACTGGCTTCTTTCACTTAATGTTTTGAAGGTTCATCCATGCTGTAGAACGTATTAGCACCTTCAGTTCAGCTCGGTAGTGTCCGACCCTATGGACTGCAGCACGCCAAGCCTCCCTGTCCATCACCAACTCCCAGAGTTTACCCAAACTCATATGCATTAAGTCAGTGATGCCATCCAACCATCTCATCCTCTATTGTCCTTTTCTCCTCCTGCCCTCAATCTTTCCCAGCAGCAAGGTCTTTTCCAACCAGTCAGCTCTTCGCATCAGGTTGCCAAAGTACTGGAGTTTCAGCTTCAACATCAGTCCTTCCAGTGAACACCCAGGGCTGATCTCCTTTAGGATAGGTTGGTTGGACCTCCTTGCAGTCCAAGGGACTCTCAAGAGTCTTTTCCAATACCACAGTTTAAAAGCATCAATTCTTTGGCGCTCAGCGTTCTTCGCAGTCCAACTCTCACATCCATACATGACCACTGGAAAAACCATAGCCTTGACTAGACAGACCTTTGCTGGCAAAGTAACGTCTCTGCTTTTTAAGATGCTGTCTAGGTTGGTCATAACTTTCCTTCCAACGAGTAAGTATCTTTTAATTTCATGATTCCTTTTTATTACTGAATTACATTTATCCATAGATTGGTTGTTTCCACCTCGGGGCTATTATGATTAGAATGATATTCCTGGGTCATATGGTAACACTGTGTTTAACCTTTCTGAGAACTGCCAAATTGTTTTCCAAGGCAACTGTACCATTTTCCATGCTCACCAGCGGTGCATGAGGGTTTCAATTTCTCTACATTCTGTCAACACCTGTCATTACCCGCCATTTTTTACTAAAGCCATCCTAGTGAGTGTGAAATGGTATGTCACTGTGTATTTGATTTGCATTTCCCTAATGGTTAATGATAGAGTCTCTTTTCATATGCTTACTGACCAGTTTTATATCTTCCTTGGAGAAATGTCTATTCACATACTGTGCCCATTAAAAAAAAATAGGTCGTTAGTCTTTACCATTGAGTTGTAAAAGTCAAAATGTCTTGTTTATTTTTCGGGGGGCGGGGGAGACAAAAATTCAATTACGTCTCACACATTGCATTTGGTTGGTTGGTTGTGTCCTTATTCTCATCTAAAGAAAACAACGTCTTGGACTTTCAGAAGAGTCCAGCCAGTTTCCTCAATGAATGTCCCACATTCTGAACTTTATTTCCCCTAAATGTTGTTTAACTTGTACCCCATCTTCTGTATTTCCAGTCAAACTAAAGTATGCATCTAAAGGTCTGATCTAAAGGTTTTGGCAAGCATAAATCATCAGGGAAGTTGTTTACCTCAGACTGAATCACATCATAAAAAAAAGAAACAAAACTAAAAAGGGTCAGTGGACTACCAATAGTGTAGTACATCCAGGTTTGGATGAAGCAGCTCAGTGTGTAAGTGTTCCACTGAAATGAAACTACTTCACTGAAGCTAGGCCCTAGGAAGAGCCACCTTGGTTCATAAAAATGTGCTTACAGTGGTAAAAATGATTAGAAAATTTGCTAACAACAGATTACAAGTTTTAGAAAGTTACGAAACTAAGAAGGGGGAAAGAAAGTGAAAGTCGCTCAGTCGTGTCCGACTCTTTGTGACCCATTCTCTAGGCTAGAATATTGGAGTGGGTAGCCTTTCTTTTCTCCAGGGGATTTTCCCAACCCAGGGACTGAAATCCAGGTCTCCCGCATTGCAGGTGGATTCTTTACCAACTGAGCCACAAGGGAAGCCCAAGAATACTGGAGTGGGTAGCCTATTCCTTCTCCAGCAGATCTTCCCGACCCGGGAATTGAACCAGGGTTTCCTGCATTGCAGGTGGAGAGACTCTGATAAAGCATTGCAAGGGGAGATTCTGATAAAGCCTCAAACCCAGGAAATGAAACAAGTTAACAACTGACTCAGTGACTTAATCTGTGATATCCTTAATGTAAGCTACCATTTTTATACCAAATTCTTACATGGGGAGTGGGTGCTGAGAGGGAGGTAGAAGCGGCAAAGAAACCTACCAGGCACAGAGTACTGAATGTAGAAGGGAAAGGTGAGACAACAGAACTCACAAATTCCTACTCAAAATGGTCACATTAAAAATATTCAAAACTATACACAAGAAGAAATGAAAACACTAGGACACCAAAGTAACAAAAATCAACAATAAGAATTAAAGGTCATTCAAGGAAAAACTAAGTTTATATAACGACAAAGATTTTAAATATGTTTAGAATGGTCAGAGATGAGAATAAGAATTAGAGATTGAATTGATTAAAAAAGTCAAAGACATAAATAAAGTTATAACATCTGTAAAATAAAAAGTGAAAAAAACATGTAAGTATGAAAAATTTCATTAGAACTCTTATACACAATGCCCACAGACACAAGGAATCTTGTAACTATGAGGCAAAAAGAAAATTAGTTGTTGTACAATAAGGAACAGAGGAGAAATATAGAACTTGGGGAATTCTACTTCAAGTAATGGCATTCTAAGTAACCAGATCAACCCTTCCACAGAAAACAATTAAAAAGCTAGAGAGCCCATTTTAGATGTTTCTCAAGGGATGGGGGCCAGTTCCAGAGATGGCTGACAGTATGAGAAGCTGAGCAGAACTTTTTAAAGCTTCTCTGAGCTAAGGAGACAAAAACTAGAGTTCAGAAGCCCAAAGAGGAGGGACAAGGTAATGCCCACACTTCAGACTGGGACCTTAAAAGGTCATACGCTAGGAGTAAGGGGGAAAAGGTTAACAAGAAATAGACTAGTCCAGGTAGAAACTGAAAAACCACAATTTCAAATTAGTCCAAATTTGAAATTATTAAAATGACCCTGGACTGCTAGTGGCCCAAGGGGCCTGTCAAAAGTAAAACCCTCTGTGGGAAGAGACCATCCTAGGCCTCAAGTCGCCTTACATTGTCTATATATAATGTCCAGCTCTCACTGAAAAATAATTGAGCCTCTGATATGACAAAACTACATGTTAAAAAAAAAAAGAGTGATGTTAGACAATAAAAATGATATATATTCAGATAATGGAATTATGAGGCAGAGACTTTAAACAACTATGCCACAAATACTCAAGAAAAAAAAAAAAAAGGCAAGACTAGGAATTTCAGCAGGGAATAGAAACTCTAAAGCTGGATCAAATGAAAATTCTAAAACTAAAAAAAAAAAAAAAATACAGTACCTAAAACTATGAACTCAATGACTGACTCATTTAGTATCAGATTAGATGACTGAAAGAAAAATAGCAGTGGACTAGAAGAGTGCTCAGAAGAAAATACCCAGAATGAAGCATGAGTAACAAAAGGACACATATAGAAAAGAGTGTAAGACATGGAGAGTATAGTGAAAAATAGACTGTATATATATAATTAGAGCCAGAGAAGTGAAAAGATGATGAGCAGAAGTGATATTTAAAGAGGTAATGCTTGAGCCTTTCCTAAAATCAATGAAAGACATCAAGGCAGATTCAAGTTATCTATGAATCCCATCAAAAATAATATAATTAAAAATATATTAAAGCTCAACAAAGTATAACTGCTGGGAAAAAAAAGGGCGGGGGGGGGGGGTGGTAATCTTGAAAGCAGCCAGAACAAAAAAAGAGATTCCTTTTGAGGGAGCAAGAGTAAGACAGGGATGACTGAAACTGTCAGAAAGCTGACACAAAAAGGAAGCCAAAAAAAATGTAGGTCCCCTGATGACAGTGTTGAGTTAGCATATCTCTAGACCTCCTGTCAACTAAAGAATAGCTGTGTCTATAGTCCAAAGCACAGAAAATCAGATACCATTACTTATAGCAGAACTACCCCTGATATGTTTAATAGGAATTCTAGAAGAGATGGGAAAGAATAGTGCTCACACAATATTTAAAAACAGGATTGGTGAGAGTTTTCCTGAAATAAAGACATGAATCCTCATATTGGGCACTGTGGGTACCAAGCACAAACACTGTAGCTGCTGAACAGAATACATATACATACATTAATCAGAACATTTGAACCCAGATTCAATCCCAAAGAAGGGCAATTCCAAAGAATGTTCAAATGACTGTACAAATGCACTCATTTCACATGCTAGTAAGATTCCGCTCCAAATCCTTCAAACCAGGCTCCAGTAGTATGTGAACCAAGAACTTTCAGATGTTCAAGGTGGGTTTAGAAAATTCAGAGGAACCAGAGATCAAATTGCCAACATTTGTTGGATCGTGGAGAAAGCAAAGGAATTCCAGAAAAACATCTACTTCTGCTTCAATGACTATGCTAAAGCCTTTGGCTGTGTGGATCACAACAAACTGTGGAAAACTCTTAAAGATACTGAAATATCAGACCACCTCACCTGTCTTCTGAGAAATCTGTTTGTAGGACAAGAAGTTAGAACCAGACATGGAACGATGGACTGGTTCCAAATTGGGAAAAAAATATGTCAAGGCTATATATTGTCACCCTGCTTATTTAACTTCTATGCAGAGTATATCATGCGAAATGCTGGGCTGACTGAAGCACAAGCTGCAATCAAGATTGCCAGGTGAAATATCAATAACCTCAGATATGCAGATGATACCACGCTAATGGCAGAAAGTGAAGAGGAACTAAAGAGCCTCTTGATAGAAGTGAAAGAGGAGAGTGAAAAAGTTGGCTTAAAGCTCAACATTCAGAAAATTAAGATCATGGCATCTGGTCCCAACATTTCATGGCAAATAGATGGGGAAAAAGTGGAAACAGTGATAGATTTTCTTTTCTTGGGCTCCAAAATCACTGTGGATGGTGACTGCACCCATGAAATTAAAAGACACTTGTTCCTTGGAAGGAAGGCTATGACCAACCTAAACATCATATTAAAAAGCAGAACGGGAGGGGGGAGGGGAAAAAAAAAAAAAAAAGCAGAGACATCACTTTGCTGACAAAGGTCCATATAGTTAAACTTATAGTTTTCCCAGTAGTCATGTACGTAGGTAAGAGCTGGACCATAAAGAAGGCTGAAGACCGAAGAATACATGCTTTTGCATTGTAGTGCTGGAGAAGACTTTTGAGAGAACCCTGGACTGCAAGGAGATCAAACCAGTCAATCCTAAAGGAAATCAGTCCTGAATATTCATTGGAAGGACTGATGCTGAAGCTGAAGCTCCACTACTTTGGCCGCCTGATGCAAAGAGCCAACTCATTGAAAAAGACCCTGATGTCAGGAAAGACTGAAGGCAAGAGGAGAAGAGGGCAGCAAAGGATGAGATGGTTAGATAGCATCACTAACTCAATGAACATGAATCTGAGCAAACTCCAGGAGATAGTGAAGGACAGGGGAGACTGGCATGCTGTACTTCATATGGTCACAAAGAGTCAGACATGACTTAGTGACTGAACAACAAAGAGTCTAATAAAGCCGCAGAGAATGAAGGTATCAGGCAAAATTTTGAAAAATGCTAAGGAAAAGTCTGTAAAGAAATAAAAACTAAGACTCCAAAGAAAAATTTCTGTAGCTTTAAAACTTTGATACCAAACCAGAAGGATACAAAGAAAGTAAATTAGAGGCCAAATTCACCTAGGAACATATATGCAAAATCTTAAAATATTATATTTCAACATTGTATTTTTTTAATTAAAATTAAGCAGAGTTCATCCAGAAATGCAAAGATGATTCAATATTGGACCATTACGTGATGCAAGAAAACAAACAGTTATAATAAAATAAAAGCACAAAATATCCCAACAGATAAAAATAATTTATAAAATTTACTCATCATAATAAAAATCCAAGCAAGGTAATGAAATAGAAGTTTGCTGGCTATCTATCAAAAACAAAAAGCAAACATCATAATTGATAGCAAGACTTGAGAATAATTCTAATGAAAGCCTGGACCAATAGAAGTTCAGTTCAGTCGCTCTTTCATGTCCAACTCTTTGCAACCCCATGGACTGCAGCATGCCAGGCTTCCCTGTCCATCATCAACTCCCAGAGCTTGCTCAAACTCATGTCCACCGAGTCGGTGATACCATCCAACCATCTCATCCTCTGTCGTCCCCTTCACTTCCTGCCTTCAATCTTTCCCAGCATCAAAGGTCTTTTCCAATGAGTCAGTTCTTCCCATCAGGTGGCCAAAGTTTTGGGAGCTTCAGTATCAGTCTTTCCAATGAATATTCAGGACTCATTTCCTTTAGGATGGACTGGTTTGATCTCCTTGCAGTCCAAGGGACTCTCAAGAGTCTTCTCCAACACCACAGTTCAAAAGCATCAATTCTTCAGCGCTCAGCTTTCTTCGCAGTCCAACTCTCACATCCATACATGACTACTGGAAAAACCAGAGCTTTAATTATACAGACCTTTGTTGGCAAAGTACTGTCTCTGCTTTGTAATATGTTGGCAAGGTTGATCACAGCTTTTCTTCCAAGGAGCAAGTGTCTTTTAATTTCATGAAGTCACTATCTGCAGTGATTTTGGAGTCCAAGAAAATAGTCTCTTGCTGTTTCCACTGTTTCCCCATCTATTTGCCATAAAGTGATGGGACCAGATACCATGATCTTAGTTTTCTGAATGTTGATCCAACTTTTTCATTCTCTTCTTTCACTTTCATCAAGAGGCTCTTTAGTTCTTCTTCACTTTCTGCCATAAGGGTAGTGTCATCTGCATATGTGAGATTATTGATATTTCTCCTGGCAATCCTGACTCCAGCTTGTGCTTCAGTTAGCCCAGCATTTTGCATAATGTACTCTAAATAGAAGTTAAATAAGCAGCATGACAATATACAGCCTTGACATACTCCTTCCCCAATTTGGAACCAGTTCATTGTTCCATGTCCGGTTCTAGCTGTTGCCTCTTGACCTTCATACAGGTTTCTCAGGAGGCAGGCAAGGTGGTTGTTATTTCCATCTCTTGAGGAATTTTCCACAGTTTGTTGTGATCCACACAATCAAAGGCTTTAGCATAGTCAATAAAGCAGAAATAGATGTTCTTCTGGAATTCTCTTGCTTTTTCGATGTTTCAACAGATGTTGGCAATTTGATCTCTGGTTCTTCTGCCTTTTCTAAATCCAGCTTGAACATCTGGAAGTTCTTGGTTCATGCACTGTTGAAGACCAGCTTGGAGAATTTTCAGCATTCCTTTGCTAGAGTGTGAGATAAGTGCAATTGTGCGGTAGTTTGAACATTTGGGGGCACTGCCTTTGTTTGGGACTGGGATGAAAACTGACCTTTTCCAGTCCTGTGGCCACTGGTGAGTTTTCCAAATTTGCTGGCATATTCAGTGCACCACTTTCACAGCATCACCTTTTAGGATTTAAAATAGATTAAGCTGGAATTCCATCACCTAATTAGCTTTGTTCGTAGTGATGTTTTCTAAGGCCCACTTGAGATCCACTCCAGGATGTCTGACTGTAGGTGAGTGATCACACCATCATGGTTATCTGGGTCATGAAGATCTTTTCTGTATAGTTCTTCTGTGTATTCTTGCCACCTCTCCTTAATATCTTCTGCTTCTGTTAGGTCCATACCGTTTCTGTCCTTTATTGTGCCCATCTTTGCATGAAATGTTCCCTTGGTGTCTCTAATTTTCTTGAAGAGATCGCTAATCTTTTCCATTCTATGGTTTTCCTCTATTTCTTTGCATTGATCACTGAGGAAGGCTTTCTTATTTCTCCTTGCTATTCTTTTGAAGTCTGCATTCAGACAGATATATCTTTTTCTCCTTTACCTTTTGCTTCTCTTCTCTTCTCAGCTATTTGTAAAGCCTCCTCAGACAACCATTTTACCTTTTTGCATTTCTGCTTCTTGGGGATGGTTTTGATCACTGCCTCCTGTACAATTTTATGACCCTCCAACCAGAGTTCTTCAGGCACTTTGTCTATCAGACAGAATGAAAACCACAAGCACAGAAAACTAAACTGATCACATGGAGCACAGCCTTGTCTAACTCAATGAAACTGAACCATGTCACATAGGGCCACCCGAGAGAGGTCACGGCAGAGAGTTCTGACAAAACATGGTCCACTGGAGAAGGGAATGGCAAGCCACCTTAGTATTCTTGCCTTGAGAACCCCATGAACAGCACGAAAAGGCAAAAAGATATAACACTGAAAGATGAACTCTCCAGATTGATAGTTACCCAATATGCTACTGGAGAAGAGTGGAGAAATAGCTCAGGAAAGAACAAAGAGACCGAGCCAAAGCAAAAACAATCAGATCAGTCGCTCAGTCGTGTCCGACTCTTTGCAACCCCATGAATCGCAGCACACCAGGCCTCCCTGTCCAACACCAACTCCTGGAGTTCACTCAGACTCATGTCCATCGAGTCAGTGATGCCATCCAGCCATCTCATCCTCTGTCGTCCCCTTCTACTCTTGCTCCCAATCCCTCCCAGCATCAGAGTCTTTTCCAATGAGTCAACTCTTCGCATGAGGTGGCCAAAGTACTGGAGTTTCAGCTTTAGCATCATTCCTGCCAAAGAAATCCCAGGGCTGATCTCCTTCAGAATGGACTGGTTGGATCTCCTTGCAGTCCAAGGGATTCTCAAGAGTCTTCTCCAACACCACAGTTCAAAAGCATCAATTCTTCGGTGCTCAGCCTTCTTCACAGTCCAACTTTCACATCCATACATGACCACAGGAAAAACCATAGCCTTGACTACACAAACCTTTGTTGGCAAAGTAATGTCTCGGCTTTTGAATATGCTATCTAGGTTGATCATAACTTTCCTTCCAAGGAGTAAGTGTCTTTTAATTTCATGGCTGCAATCACCATCTGCAGTGATTTTGGAGCCCAGAAAAATAAAGTCTGACACTGTTTCCACTGTTTCCCCATCTATTTCCCATATGACTGATGATGGAAGTAAACTCCAATGCTGTAAAGAACAACATTGCGTAGGAAACTGGAATATTAGGTCTAGGACCAATACAAGGATGTTGGCTATTTATGCTGGCTTATTTATAAATGACAGGATTGTCAACATGGGATTTAAAAAACTTCAACCAAATCATCAGGGCAAATTAAGAGTCTGACATTAAGCTGGATATAATATCTGTATGTTATAAAGGATAGGGAAGAACTTCATGGGAACTACAATAAAACATTACATAAGGTAAAAAAGGGATAAAATTTTCACCAATTTCACCTTACACAATAATCATGGATGAAAAGACTTACTTACCTATAAATGGAATTTCCAATAAAATATAAAGTTCTAATAAAAAAATCCTAGTAAGTCTTTTTATAAATGCTAAATGTAACAAAAGCAATTATGAAGTACAGCAATGCATGAAGGATCCTGACAAACCAAATATAAAAACTTATTATAAAGACAGCGTGGTGTTAGCATGCTGCTGTTGCTGCTAAATCGCTTCAGTCTTGTTTGACTCTGTGCAACCCCATAGACGGCAGCCCACCAGGCTCCCCAGTCCCTGGGATTCTCCAGGCAAGAACACTGGAGTGGGTTGCCATTTCTCCAATGCATGAAAGTGAAAAGTGAAAGTGAAGTCGCTCTGTCGTGCTCGACTCTTAGCAACCCCATGGACTGCAGCCTTCCAGGCTCCTCCGTCCATGGGATTTTCCAGGCAAGAGTACTGGAGTGGGGTACCACTGCCTTCTCCGGTGTTAGCATAAGTATAGATAAATAGCACAACAGAACATATCATGTGCTGTGTGCTAAGTTACTTCAGTCGTGTCTGACTCTTTGTGACCCCATGGACTATAGCCCACCAGGCTTCTCTGTGCATGGAATTCTCCAGGCAAGAGTACTGGAATGGGTTGCCATTTCTTCCTCCAGAGATCTTCCTGACCCAGGGATCAAACTGGGGTCTCCTGCATTGCAGACAGATTCTTTACTGTCTGATCCACCAGAAAAGCCAGAAATATAAAACAGATCCTAAATTTTATCATCAGAGAAGTGCAAATTAAATATAATTTCACACACATTAGATTCATAAATATAGTACTATAAAATAATATCAAGTGTTGGAAAAAATATAGAGAAACAGAATACCTTGCTAGTGAAAATGTAAAAATTGGTATACAACCACTTTGAGGAGCATCATGGTAATAGTCAACAGTGGAAGATAAGCATACTCTTCCAACTAAGTAACTCACCTCTCAGAAAACCTCATGGAAATGTGAACAAGGAGAAAGACACAGAATGCTTACTGAAAGTAGTAGTAGCTTTAAACAACTAATTCTCTAATATATACACAGTTTACTTCTATATAACAGAATATGTATGCTCAGTCGTGCCTGACTCTCTTGTCACTCCATGGACTGTAGCCCACCAGGTTCCTCTGTGGAATTTTCCAGGCAAGGAGTGGATTGCCATTTCTTCCTCCAGGGGATCTTCCCAACCCAGTGATCAAACTTGCATCTCCTGCACTAGCAGACAGATTCTTTACCACTGAGTCACCTGGAAAGCCCCTATATAACAGAATATTCTATGGCAATTAAAACATACTAGAAGAATACATCATTTTATAAAGCCTTGCTTTATCATGTTTTGCATACAGTGTGTTGTACAAATTGAAGATTTGTTGCAATCCCACGTCAAGACTAGGTATCTGCGCCATTTTCCCCCCAAACTTTTTAAAATTTTGTATTGGGGTATAGCCAATTAACAATGTTGTGGTAGTGTCAGGTGAAGAGCAAAGGGACTCAGCCATACATATACATGTATCCATTTTCCCCTAAACACCCCTTCCACCCAGGCTGTCTGCACCAATTTTTTTTTTTTTTTTTTAAACAGCATTTGCTCACTTTGTGTCTCTGAGTAACATTTTGGTAACTCTCACAATATTTCAAACTTTTTTGTTATTATTATATTTGTTATGGAAATCAGTGATCTTTAAATGTTACTACACTACTTGTTTTAGGACACCAAGAACTGCACTCATAAGACAGCAAACTGTCAAAATATATGTTGTCTGTGTTCTGACTGCTCCACTGACCAGCCTTTCCTCCAAAGTCTCTCTCTTTGCAGGATCCTCTTACTCTCTGAGACATAAAAATGTTGAAATTAGGCTAATCCACAACCCTACAACGGCTTCTAAGTGTTCAAGTCAAAGGAAGAGTCACAAATCTCTAACTTTAAATCAAAAGCTAGCAATGAGGGCTTCCCTGGTGGTACAGTGGATAACAATTGGCCTTGCAAGGCCGGGGACATGGGTTCAATCCCTGGTTGGGGAACTAAGATCTCACATGCTGAGAGGCAACTAAGCCCACACATCCATGTGCCACAGTGAAGATCCTATGTGCTGCCACACAACTAAGACCTAATACAGCTAACATAAATAGATAAATATTTTTCTAGAAAACAAAAAAGTTAGAAATGAATAAGCTTAGTGAGGAAGGCATGCCAAAAGCCAAGACAAGCCAAGGGCTAGGCCTCTTACACCAGTTAGTCAAGTTGTGAATACAAAGGAAAAGTTCTTGGAGGATATTAAAAGTGCTACTCCAGTGAACATGTGAATAAGAAAGTGAAACAACCTTACTGCTGATACGACAAAAGTTTTAGTAGTCTGGCTACCTCAAATCAGCCATTAATATTCCCTTAAGCCAAAACCTAATCCAAAGCAAGGCCCTAACTCTTCAATGCTGTGAAGGATGAGAAAGGTGAGGAAGCTGCCAAAGAAACTTCTGAAGCTAGCAGAGGTTGGTTCACAAGGTTTAAGGAAAGAAGCTGTCTCTATAACAAGGGAGTGGAAGATAAAGCTGCAAGTGCTAATGCAAACACTCTAGCAAGTTATCCATTAATGAACGTGGCAATGCTAAATAATAGATTTTCAATGCAGACAAAAAACAGCCTTTTATGGAAAGAAGATGCCATTTAGGACTTTCATAATCAGAGGGAAGTCAGTATCAGGCTTCAAAGCCTCAAAGAACAATCTGTTAGGGGCTAATACAGCTGGTGACTTGAAGGTGAAACCAATGCTCATTTACCATTCTGAAAATCCTAAGATCTTTAAGAATTATGCTAAATCTACTCTGCCTATGCTGTTATCAGTGGAACAACAAAGTCTGCACTACAGCGTAACTGTTAACAATATGGTTTACTAAAAATTTTTAAGACCACTGTGGAGACCTCGTGCTCAGAAAAAAAGATTCCTTTCGTATTACTGCTCAATGACAACGCAAGTGGTTACCCAAGAGGTGACAGAATTGTACCAGAGTAATGTTGTTTTCATGCCTGCTAACAAATATCCATTCTGCAGCCCATGTATCAAAGAGGCATTTCAACTTTTAAGTCTGATTATCTAAGAAATAAATCTCATAAGGCTATAGCTGCCATAGATAGTGATTTCCATGATGGACTTGGGCAAAGTAAATTGAAAACCTTTCTGAAAAGTTTTCTTAACGGCACTTTTTAGATGCCATTAAAAACATCTGTGATACCAGGGACAAGTTCAAAATATCAATTTTAACAGGAGTTTGGAAGCAGATGATTCCAATCTTCATGGATGTCTTTGAGCAGCCCCAAAACTTCAGTGAAAAGAGTAACTGCAGATATGTTGGAAATAGCAAGAGAACTAAAGTGGAGCCTAAAGATGTAACTTTATTGCTGTAACCTCATGATTAGACTTCAATGTGTGAAAAGCTGCTTCTTATGGATAAGCAAAGAAAGTGGCTTCTTCAGATGGCATCCACTCCTGGTGAGGACATGAAGACTGGTGAAATGACAACAAAGGATATAGTCTATTATGTAAATCTAGTTGATAAAGCAGCATCAGAGTTTGAGAGGATTTACTCCAATTTTGAAAGACGTTCTACTGTGGGTAAGATGCTATCAAATAGGATTGCATGCTACAGAGAAATATTTGAGAAAGGAAGTCAACCAATGTGTCAAACTTCACCATTCTTATTTTTAAAAACTGCCACAACCACTCCAGCCTTCAGCAATGGGGATAAGACCCTCTACCAACAAAAAGATTACAACTGGTTGAAGGCTCAGATGATAGTTTGCAATTTTTTTTTAGTAATAAAGTATCTTTAAGGTATGTACATTATTTCTTTAGACAAAATGCTACTGTACAGACTTCAATAGAGTGTAAACATAACTTTTATATGCACTGGGAAACCAAAAAACTCATGCGACTTGCTTTACTACAATATTCCACTTATTGCAGTGGTCTGGAGCCCAATCTGCAATATCTCCCAGGTATGCCTGTACAGCTTATATGAATGAAAAAGATAAATTTCAAATAATACTTAGTGGAAAAACACTATGCAAACATACAGTTTGATAATATTTATTCGAAGTTTAAAAATACACTAAATAATACATACATACATATGTAATGTACACACAAACCCAAATACTAAAGTATAAAAACATTGGTGGTGTGGTTTAGTTCCTAAGTTGTGTCCAACTCTTGAGACCCCCATGGACTGTAGCCCACCAGGCTTCTCTGTCCACGGGACTTCCTGGGCAAGAATACTGGAGTGGGTTGCCATTTCCTCCTCTAACAAAAACATTATGCACAGTAAACACCAAATAGGGACAGTAGTTACTGTAGGAAAGAAGAATGGGAGGGTTTAACCGTTGCTCTAATTTTTATTTTGTAAAAGACCTGTGGCAAATCTGGCAAAATGTTACTAACTGCTTAAAGCTGGGAGTTAATACATGAGTATTTATCATCTTAGTCTCTACCAGTCTCTAGGTGTTTAACATATTACAATTCACATTTTCTTAAAAAGTGGGAAAATGGTTAATTTTACATAAACAGAACTTAACCAGAAGCAAGAATAAAAGTTTGCTCTTCCTAAGAGCAGTCCAAATTTTTAAAGAGAGTCAACCATTCATAAAAAAGATAGCAGAAGGTGTCACCCAGCTTAACAGCATAATTAAACCTTATTACTTATGTGCCTATCATTATTAAATAAAGTAGCAATTGTGCTCAAACATCTTAATAAAAGATAACTAGATTTCAGAACATAGCAGAAATTCATTCCAGTATGTTCACGATTTCTATGTAAAGAAACATACCATAGTAGGTGATCTGACATTCCAGTCTCACCATCTGAATTAAGATGTCCAGATCCACAGACTTAGAGAACGAACTTATGGTTACCAGGGGCGAAGGGTGTGGGGGAGGAATAGATTGGGAGTCTGGGACTGATATGTACACACTGCTGTATTTAGATAATCAACAAGGATCTACTGTACAGCACAGAGAAAACTGCTTAATATTCTGAAATAACCTAAATGGGAAAAGAATGTGAAAAAGGACACATGTATATGTATGACTGAATCACTTTGCTGTACACCTGAAACTAACACAACACTGTTGTTATGTTCCAAAATAAAATAAAACTATAATATAAAATTTTAAAAAATTAAAAAGAAGTCCCGATCCACCCAACACATATCACACAGGCCGTGAAATTCTCCTCTTTAATTCTATTTTAACCTTTTTTGAGTTGTAGATTCATTTAACACTGATTAAAATAAAAAAACCATAGGCCTTAGAAAAAAAAAACCACTCGCTATGTAGCACACAAAGGCCACCGTTAGGCCTCAGTTTTGAACTCCCGCTTTCAAGTTGCTTTCACCAATCTCTATCCGAAACAAGGCTGGGTTATGCTGGGAAAGAACGCAGAGCACAGGCTTGAGTTGTAGTTGCGTAAAAGTGACCTTTTGGGCTTTCACCAACTTGTAGAGAGATGGTTAAAGGCTTCAGAGACTTTGCTCCCTAATGAGAGGGGCTGGGCAAATGTCTCTCTCACCTACAAAGGACCGAAAGTCTCTTTAAGGTGGAGATGGCGGAGGAAAAAGAATCAAGCAGTTCAGTGTCCCTCAAAGAGAAGGGACACTGAAAAGAGAAAGGTACCTGCCCCTTGCTTCCGAGCACCCACACCCACACAGGCGCACAGGCACCCCCTGGAAAACGTCGCTATCGAGAGCTGCCGAATCAGAAACAGCTGTCTGACACCGAAACTACCCCTGCAGACGCCCCGGCTGCACCTCGACCCCCGAAAGGGTGCGGGTGGGAGCTGGTGGAGAGGGGGAGGGGACACCTGAGCACCAACAACGGCCACAACCGCCTCCTGCCAAGTCCGCGCTGCGGCCCACAAAACTCGCGGCCTGAAGAATCGCACACTCACTGGAAAGTGGGGCCGGGTCCTGGTCCCGGCCCAGTCCCCGGAATCCGGCGGGTCTCCCAGGGTTTCGGGGGAGGTGGCGGCTGGGACGCCATCTCCGCCTCCTCTCAGCTCCCGCTCGGAACTGGGACTCTCCAGGCCCCGGGACACCGGCCGCTTGAACGCCAGGCACAACTTGCAGAGCGCCGAGCCCTCCACCCGGACCGCCCCTGAAGTCAGGATGTGGCTCGTGGTGCTTTGCTGCTTGGGATTACAGTCTAGGTCTATACCACTAATCCATGGGAAGAAATGATCTCTTTTTATTTGTCCTAGAAAGAATTTCCATTCTAAACCGAGGATAAGAGTTCATCGATATTTCCGGCAGCGGCTACAGTGCCCCAGACGTCGGAGTCCCACGGAGGCTTCCTTGGGACAAGTCCCGCACCCTCCCGGAGTAATGCTCCACGCACTTCTCCCCCCGCGAAGGAGGCAGGGTGTGTTGCGACTGGCCAGGCATCTTGACTGATTTCCTTGCCAACATGCAGGGGAGAGAGAGTTCTCTCAGTCCTCGCGTGAGAGACCTGGTACTTTCGTTCTAAAGCTCTTGTTTCCTCGGGGAACAGAATTGCTAGACGCAATAGGTGCGTTGTCTTTAGTCTTCCCCGTTCTCTCCAAGGGCTGGAAGGGGTTAAATTTCAGGCTCCGGCGTCCTGGGAGAAGGTGAGGCTAGGAGGTCTGAGGTGAGGGGTTGCGGACTGGGTGCCGGAGAGGTGTGGATGCAGGGGATCGTTGCCTTCCTTCTGGAGAAGCTTTGATAGCAAGAAGGGGTGCGTGGGAAGTTTTTTGGATCTGAGTGAAGGGGAGAAGGGCTTGCTTGATGGCCGAAGACTCGAGGTTAGACCTGGGGATGAACTTTCCAGAAATTAGATTCCACTGCAGAGCGTATCGGTAGCGCGATGAAGTTACGAGCATCTCCTTATTTAAAAAATCCACACCCCACCCCACAAAACGAATTGACCCCCTTCTGTATGAAAATGAGTTTTAAAAGTTCCCAGGATGTGAGACTCAGCCTGGGTATTTTGCCTGCTCCTTTGCCATAAATAATTTCTGTAATCGTCGGAGATGTGAAGAGAAAATTCATCCTCTCTTCTAGTAAACCAGGGACCGGGCGAGTTACCGCTGGTTTATGGAGAAGAGACTCTAGGGATCCTGACACCTGGGAAGAGGTTCTGTTGCAATATGTTCCAGTTGTTTGTGTACACACGTAAACTAAAAGCAACTATCTTGAAGGCAACCAACAATGAAGACCGTACAGCACGGGATGTATTTCTCAAGGCTTGCCTTCAAAGAGAAGAAATCTAATATGCAATAACTGATTTCTCATGTTTTATGAAATCCTATCATTTCAGCGCTGTACACTTGAATCCAAATTTAAGGCACAGCCTATTTTCTCCCAACAGTGTTAACATGCTTGGGAAGTCGCTAGATGGTTGCCATATAAAAATGATCTTGCTGCTGCTGCTGCTACTGCTAAGTCCCTTCAGTCGTGTCCAACTCTGTGCGACCCCATAGACGGCAGCCCACCAGGCTTCCCCGTCCCTGGGATTCTCCAGGCAAGAACACTGGAGTGGGTTGCCAAAAATGATCTTGAGAAGTTTCTAAATCCACTAACGTAATTACAGAAGAGGGTTTTGTTCTGCTTTTTAAGACCTCTTCAAATTACTCAAGTCGGGAGTTTTCCTAATTCTAAACAGGTTTGAGAATTTTTTAGAGCTAAGAGATTATGATGTGTCATTTATTGACTTGCCTGATACTTTCATTCTAGTCAACCCACTAGAGGAACAAACATTGTCTTTAAGCCAAAGGAAAGGTAAAACATACATTTTAACAAAGAGTAAAGTCTCCACTCGGTACAAAGTGTCCTTTTTAAACATCACTCATGGATTTTTTTTTTTTTTTTTTTTGGTCAGGAGGGTTTATTTGTTTCTCTTTCTAATTAAAGCTTAATTCTCAATTAAATGAAATCCTTAACCTTAGCTAATGGAAAGGAGAAAAGATAAAGGGGCAAGATAGAGACAGTTTCTCTGTGAGGCCAGTGCATCAGGGATACACTTTAAATGCTGACAATCAGCTTCTTAAAGAATGCCAACCCCTTCTCTAACAGCACCAAACTGTTAGATTAAATGGGCTAGGGGAAGAGATTCAGATCTTTTGTAAATAATGGTCACACAGAGCTTCTTTTTGTAAAGAGTGTTCTCCACATACTCTTTACTTCAGTTCAGTTCAGTCACTCAGTCGTGTCCGACTCTTTGCGACCCCTTGAATTGCAGCACGCCAGGCCTCCCTGTCCATCACCAACTCCCTGAGTTCACTCAGACTCACGTCCATCGAGTCGGTGATGCCATCCAGCCGTCTCATCCTCTGTCGTCCCCTTCTCCTCCTGCCCCGAATCCGTCCCAGCATCAGAGTCTTTTCCAATGAGTCAACTCTTCACATGAGGTGACCAAAGTACTGGAGTTTCAGCTTTAGCATCATTCCCTCCAAAGAACACCCAGGGCTTATCTCCTTTAGAATGGACTGGTTGGACCTCCTTGCAGTCCAAGGGACTCTCAAGAGTCTTCTCCAACACTGCAGTTCAAAAGCATCAATTTTTTGGCACTCAGCTTTCTTCACAGTCCAACTCTCACATCCATACATGACTACTGGAAAAACCATAGCCTTGACTAGACAGATCTTTGTTGGCAAAGTAATGTCTCTGCTTTTGAATATGCTATCTAGGTTGGTCATAACTTTCCTTCCAAGGAGTGTCTTTTAATTTCATGGCTGCAATCACCATCTGCAGTGATTTTGGAGCCCCCCAAAATAAAGTCTGCCACTGTTTCCACTGTTTCCCCATCCATTTCCCATGAATTGATAGGACCAGATGCCACGATCTTCGTTTTCTGAATGTTGAGCTTTAAGCCAACTTTTTAACTCTCCTCTTTCACTTTCATCAAGAGGCTTTTTAGTTCCTCTTCCCTTTCTGCCACAAGGGTGGTGTCATCTGCATATCTGAGGTTATTGATATTTCTCCCGGCAATCTTGATTTCCAGCTTGTGCTTCTTCCAGCCCAATTCTTTACTTTCCAAGCTCCAATTTACTTGGACAACCCTAAATCAGTGTTTCCCAATCTGGGTGTCTGAAAGTTTTCACTGGTGTGTCCAGACAGACCTGATTTCCTTCCCTGCCTCTCCCTCCCAACTGCACATATTTAACTGAATTAGAACCCAGCCACAGGCAATCTGTTGTTTGTAGTCTTGCCTGATCAACTGATTTTTATGTTTCTATGGAATTCTAAGAATTCCATAGAACTATCTACCTGTCTTCATTATTTTCTGTTAAGGATCTACTCTTGATAAGTGGCCACAAACATTTAGAAACTTGCATTTAGTAGTGGGTTTAAAAGGTTAGAAAACATAAACTGATTCTAAGAGTCACATCTTCATAGTAAGCAGTTGGTAAGAGCTTCAGTCTCCCACTCATATTAAGCAAGTTCGTTTGAATTATGACATTGCACAAATTAAAGGTGCCAGTTGTTTATCAGTACCTCAGTACCATTACTGGGAGAAGGCAATGGCACCCCACTCCAGTACTCTTGCCTGGAGAATCCCATGGACGGAGGAGCCTGGTGGGCTGCAGTCCATGGGGTCTCGAAGAGTCGGACACGACTGAGTGACTTCCCTTTCACTTTTCATTTTCATGCATTGGAGAAGGAAATGGCAACCCACTCCAGTGTTCTTGCCTGGAGAATCCCAGGGACGGGGGAGCCTGGTGGGCTGCTATCTATGGGGTCACACAGAGTCGGACACGACTGAAGTGACTTAGCAGCAGCAGCAGTACCATTACCTTGCAATTATGGTTTTATAAAACATCACTAGTTCCTCATTTTAAATTAATGTGAGCTGATTCATTAATCAGAAGACCCTGCCCCCAAAAAGAATGATTTCATAATTTAATTTTTATTACCCCTCCTTCCAGGCAACAAGAGCTTATTCTCTATGGAGTATTTACTTCTAAGTGAGTTTTTTCAAATTGAGTTGTTTTAGACAACAATTACTCTGAAATATTTTGCATTTAATTTGTTTTTGTTGGAATTTTTACTTGTGTATGGAAAGAATAGATTATTCTCACTTTGCTAATAGTTGGTTGTTTTTTAGTTATTATTTCATCAAAGTAAAATTGACATTTTTGAATCTACTGATCATTTTATTTTGAATACTTGTCTGCTTATCTATCATTAAGGTCAGTCAAGTATTACCTAACATAGAATGATCTGATTATTTTTTCTAGCAAAAATATAAAATATTTATTCTTGGCTGTATGGGTCTTCATTGCTGCACCTGCTTTTCTCTGGTTGTGGCAAGTGGGGACTACTCTCTTGTGGCACATGGGCTTAGTTGCTTTGCAGCGTGGTGATCTTCCTGAACCAGGAATCAAAACTGTTTCTCCTGCATTGGCAGGCAGATTCTTTACCACTGAACCACCAGGGAAACTGCTAGCAGACTCATTTTTGATTTCTAAGAGTAAAGTTGATCGAATTTACTACTCTGTGTTCTCAAACAGTACTGAATGGTACAAAATAAAAAGCAGAATTACAGTCTTTATTCTTGTTTTCATTATCCTCCTCAGAGACAACCATATTTTATTTGTTTTACTTTTATTTCTTTTGATTGATTTAGTTATGTTGATGCACTTATCATAATCTAGAATGTTGAATCCTCGACAACTAGAAACTTTTACCTGATCCATCTAATAAATTGGTTCGAGTTTATGTTTCAATATGGATGTAATGAAAGCAACGTTATTGGAGAGTACCAAATAGTGATTTCCAAATATGAACTTTTTATCCTTGAAGAGTCTTATCCTTAAAGGTGACCGTATATTTGTCTGTGAAAGTAAAGCACAAAAGATGCTCATTAGTTTTACTTATTCTTTTCTAGTTGCAATTACTGAATATGTTTCCTCTGACTGTGGAAAACAAGCATGTGGCCCAGTTGTTGCTCAGTACTGGTACCTGTCCAAGATGTATCTTCAGATTCTGTGGTGTGGATTTTCATGCACCATACAAACTTCCCTACAAGGTATTTTCTTTCTTTCTAAAGTTAAGAAAGGGTCTCTATTTTTAAAGTCAGTACCTGTGTATTTGAGAGCAAGTATCTTCATTAAAAAACTGTAATGAAATAATTACTGATAATGATAATTTTAGAATTTCCATTACCATATAAATGTAAGTTCCTTCTTAAGTGATTATATGTAGCATTTAATATAGTAGGATCTTTGTGGAGCAATTTCCTGGTACATTTAATGTTGCATAGACCTTTCCTAAAGACTATCTAGACAGAATATCACAAAATAGTGTTTCTCACCAGATTTTAGTAAAACATAACAGAAGGGGGTGGAAGCATTATGAGTTTGGTTGCTTTTTTTTCTTTTTCTGTTTTACCACTTGTATTTAAGTAGGGGTACTTGTAACTTTCTAGAAGTAAATGCTTATCATCTATCATCACTTGCTGCTATTCATAACAAAAAAGTAATATACTGAGGTCTTTGACATTTATGGTAATATACAGAGAGCTTTGACATTTTATAGAATATTTCATATAAGATATATAACATTTTGTGAAATATATTTTACTCTAATAGTGATATTCATTTAAGAGGCAGATAGTAATTATATATGTATATAAATATGTACTTATATAAGCAGTACAAATTCACACACATGTGTGCCTGCACGCTCAGTTTCCTATAATTAAAAAAAAATTTCCCAGAGACTTCCCTGGCTGTCTAGTGGTTAAGAATTTGTGCTTCCATTTCAGGGGGCATGGGTTCAATCCCTGGTTGGGGAACTAAGATCCCACATGCTGCACATGTCACAGACAGAAAAAAAATTTCCCAGGAGTTAGCAACAGCGGTCATTCCTTCTATGTATTAATCATTTCTATTATCTTGGAAATTAGTAATTATGTCCGGTATTCATATACATTTTTATATGTCAAGTGCTCATATAATCCTCATAATAACCTATCAGGTAAGTACATACTATGATTATCTCTATTTTCAGATGACGAAACTGAGACACAGAGAGGTTAAGCAACCTGCCCAAAGTTACACAGCTATTAAGTGAGCAAGCTAGGATATGAACTGTCTGTCTGAATCCAAAGCCTAGAATTTGGAGCTAGAAGACATGGATTTGAACCCCAGTTCCACCACTTTCCAGCTTCAGTTTTCTCCTCTGTAAATGGGATTGATGATAACATCCACCTCACAGGATTTTAAGGGACAATATCTAATAACGTATGTGAAAACACTTTGAAAACTGAAAATGGTACATATGCTATGATAACAAATAAATATATCTGTATCATTTATATGCATAATAACTACAAAGTAGTAAGATTGAGTTTAATGTAACTCTTCAATTATTTTCAAATACATTGTTTTATACATATGTTGTAAGTTTTGTATAGAGACTTAGTGTTACCAACTAATATATCATTTTATGTAAATAAACATGAAAATATCTGAGGACTTTATTGGGTAAATATACTTATATTTTGGTATTTTCTAATCATATCATATATGTGCACATACATATTAATATATCTGTACAATGTTTATTGACATTATAGATCTTCAGTAATAATAAACATGTTTGTGTGGGCCATAATATACCTGTATGTGTATATATGTATGAGTACATATTTCTCTGTTAAAGATTTAATAGGAAAACTAATGTCTTAATAAAATGAATTAAATTTGTTTGAGTGAAGGATTTTTTCCTTTGGAGTCAGTAAATTGTAATGTGAGTGAATTTCAAAGGGATATTTATTCAGCAACTGAATAATATCTGCCTAATTTAGACAAAACAGAAGAAAAGTCCTCTGAATATTTAGATGAGTGGAATGTCTGAAATATGAGAAGGTTTGAAAGCAGTGCCACAATTTACATTCCAATACTAAGAGTGACAGAAATTAGGGAAATCAGAATGTAGCAAAGAGCTTTTTTCAATAATTGCCTATTAGTGGTATGTAATTATGATGCCAAATTTCAGCATTGCCAGCATCTGTTTACCTTTGTGTAGTTGATTGCCTTGAAATTATTTTTACTTAGTAGACTTTGAATCTAATTTTTTAGATTTTTTTTTAAATTTTTTAGATTTTATATTAAACATTGTACATATGAGATTTTCATGGTTGTGAGATTATTAAATAACCTAACATGAATGGAAATTCAGTTTGCATTTCTACTTGTTAATAATTAGAATTGAAGTTTTTTGTTTTGTTTGTTTGTGTTGCTGAAATTAACAAGTGAATAATCATCAAAGCAGAACTACAAATCAAATTAGTAAATTTGTTAATGGAGCTTTTCCATCTCAGATTTAAGAATTTAGCTCCTCTGATGTATGAAACCCTTTTGAAAAAATATTCACGCACATATTATAGGAACTAGGTAAATCTCTTCTAAATTCTCCCTAAAGCCAGTGCTGGTTATATAAAACAAATTCATTGCTCCAGAATTGATGTAAAGCAGCATTGTATAAGTCTATGAAATGTCATAATTTTCATTCCTGTTAAGGATATTGTCAAAGAGTCATTATTTTTTCTTTTTAATTAACTTTTCAGGAGTTGCTCCGTGAACTACAAAAATTTCTGGAAGCTGAAGAAGATGAATTAGTTTCTGAAGTTCCAAACCCTCCTCCCAAGAAAATTCGACTCCAAGAACCAGAAGATCAGATTGATGGGATGGATAGTCTGAGTCAAAATGGAGAGGGAAAGCTCTCAGTGACTGAAGATGGAAGCAGTTCTTCCAAGAACTCGAATTTAAATGTATGCAATGTATGCCTAGGAATTCTTCAAGATTTCTGTGAAAAAGAGTTCATTAAAAAGGTACACTGGTTTTTTTAAAATTAATGTGTAATATATAAAGATTTTCAGTTCTAAGGCCTGTATCCAAAGGAAGAATGCCATTCATTTTAACTTGTTTCACACAAATGGATCATTGGAATATTTTCTTAAATTTTTTAAAAAACGAAGTCTACTATTCTCAAATTACCTTTTTATCAACATGTCTGAAAAAAATCAATGAAGTATGTATTCATGTATTTCTGTTATGAGTGCTGTTCAATTGAACAAAATATGGCAGTTTCCCTTTTGCTGTTTAACATAGCTAAGGAGTTAGAGAAACAGTTCTTTTTGAGACCTCTCAGTGTCTAGAAAAGATGAGTATTACAGCTTTGTGAAAGGTACATGATTGAAGGTGAGATTGCTTTTTGTTGCTAGGTGTTAAGAGTGCCTATTTTGTTTAAAATCTTTTCTGAATTATCAGGTGACTTACTAGAACAGTATTTTGACATTCAATAGATTATTCTGCAGGTGAGTCCTGGCTTTTGATATTATATCAAGATATCTTTGATATCTTGGTGCCTCGTGATATCAAATATTTGATTTCAGGATGTTTGTGAGAGTTTCCTACTCAAAGACAAAAGTTTAGAAGTTTTGCAGTGCTGTCTCTTGGACCAAAAATTCAAGTTATGAAGATTCCTGTAAAATTTTCAGCAGTTCCTAGAAATCTGTATAACACTTTTTTTATGAAATAAATACTTTCTATGTAATACTTTTTTAGGTGTGCCAGAAGGTTGAGGCCTCTGGGTTTGAATTCACCAACTTGGTATTGTCAGTCTCCTTCCCACCGCAGCTATCTGTAAGAGAGGTAAGGTCATTTACATTCATAAAACTATATGTGAAGTATGCAATAGAATTCCTAAAAAATAGGGAAGTATAAATATTCCTTACCATATTATGTTTTCACAGTTTGTGTATTTATTGAATGTCTGAAAGCATTATATTATTATAAATGTTTAATAATGTTGAGTGAATGAATGAAAAAAGGAATTATTGGTTCAAGTTCGTCTATCCCTCACAGGACTGCCATTTTTTTTAAAGGTCCTTATTCAGTAGCAACATTCATTGAGCATTAGCTCTGTGTGAGACATGCTGGTCAGAGAAAGAGATTTAACCAGGACTTCAGAGATCTTTGGGGCTTCCCTCTCAGTTGGTAAAGAATCTGCCTGCAATGCAGGACACCCCAGTTCAATTCCTGGGTTGGGAAGATCCTCTGGATAAGGGATAGGCTACCCACTCCAGTATTTTTACGCTTTTCTTGTGGCTCAGCTGATGAAGAATCTGCCTGAAATGTGGGAGATCTGGGTTTAATCCCTGGGTTGGAAAGATCCCCTGAAGAAGGGAAAGGCTACCCAGTATTCTGGCCTAGAGAATTCCATGGACTGTATAGTCCATGGGGTCGCAAAGAGTCTGACATGACTGAGAGACTTTCATTACTACTACTACTACTCAGAGATCTTTGGGGGCAAATGTATGTGTTTTATAATGGTCCTAGGCTAAGGTCATTTTAATTTTGATGAGCCTTTCTTTTCCAAAGTAAAATATAAAAAGGTGACACCTCTTTTAGTCAATGGAAAAATGGAGAGAAAGTACTTTAACTTTTTTTCTTTAGTAAGTGAAAAAAAAAAACAAAACAGGCATTATCATAACATTCCTGTGTGTAGAAACTGATGTGAAAACAAAGCTGTCTTTACTAAAACTGTTAAATGTAGCATAGAGAGAATGACCTCTGTAATCTTAACTTACAACGAGTTGTAAACACATCCATTTGTATGTATGAGGTATCTTTTCCCCAAGAATCCCAAAACTTCACCTTTCATCTGTACCATCACTTTCTTTGGGTGAATATGTTTATTAGCCCCTAAAAGGCTAAATGTTGACTTAAGACTTGTTGAAGCTGAATAAATGAAAGAGAAGAGGTGGGATGTGAAAAAGAGTAGAGTGATTTTCAGTAGTGTCTCTGTTGATGACAAGATAACAGAGCAAATGGAAGAGTAAAGAGGATGATGATGCGATACCAAGGTTCATGAACACTTAAAGTAATTTTCTAGTCAGTCATCAATGCATTTCTCACTGATAGGTCCAATTCTGGTAGAGAAAAACAGACTTTGAAAAGCTAACTGACTCACAAAAAGTTTCAGTATTTGAGTAACAGAGATAGGAAAAGAAATATATTTTCTAAGTGTGGTTATATATCTTGCTACCAACCTCTTCATCTGAATGTTTATATTTTTACATTAAAATTTGTAGTGTCCGTTTTTACCACATATGTGATTTTTTAACACTCTTAACTTAGTATTTGTTGAATACTTATGAAGTATTTATATTCCATATTAGAAATAGAAGATGCTTCTTTAAATAAAAAATAGAATTATTCTTCATAAACTCTTCTTTCTTTTTATAATTGATTTTTAATCATTAAACTATTAGCAGAAATATATAATTAGTCCAATTATTGGGGAATTAATACATTAATACATTTAATGTATTAATACATTTCCACAGTTTAGTGTATAAAGTTTTTCCTTTGTATTAATGGGTAATATATTTTTACCCATTATATTCTTAAGAATAATAACTATTTACAAGTTTGCAGTATACTGTTTTTGCAACCCAGATATTTTCAGCAAATCATGTTTATGGTTCACTTTGTCATTTTCTTTTATTATTATGTTTTGATACAGTGCCCTAAAGGATATGGGGGTACTAATCTACTCCTAAGTGAAAAAACCTTTTAAAATTTGTATTCCTGATAGGATGGGAGAAGTATTGATATGTAGACTTCAAACAGTTCAGAGGAAAAGGCAGTCAAAGAAAAAATGGCATAGGAATCTGGGGTGGAAAATAAAAGGATTGGGAAATTCAGAGAAAGTGCAATTCAGACTTTTGTTAAAGCCAGATTATCTGTGTGAGTTCCCTGGCAGTCCAGGGATTAGGATTTGTGCTTTCACTACCATGGCCTGGGTTCATTTCCTGGTTGGGGAACTAAGATTCTGCAAGCCATGCGGCATGACCAAAAAAAAAAAAGCAAATTACCCCAACCATTAAAATAACATTTAGGGAGAAAAATACATCCCGATGAAGAAGAAATGGGGGCTATCTTCTCTCACTTTCTGTGTGTGTGTGTGTGTGTGTGTGTGTGTATAAACATTTGTATTTATACATGTTTGACTTTTTCTTTGATAAATTTCAAAAGTAATAAGACTAGCCTAATGAACCCTATGTGTGTATCATCCAACTCCAACAGTTAAATTTTTTTATTTTACCAGCCTGAGATCAATTTTTAAAAAACATAGAAAAGGTGAAGTCAAGTTAAGGCAAATGTAGAAGGAGGCTTAGATCTATAATAATAGCAAGTGGAAAAATGAGCACAGACTTGCAAGAATTGCTAAGGAAGACTCAGGGTACTTAAAGTTATATTTAGATCAACAGAGATGAAAAGGGGATAGATCTGCTTTTTGATACTGAAGGTATACTGCTGATGCATGATATAAAGAAAGCAGTACCCTGAAGATCCTGTTTGTCAAGGAAAGTGAAAGTGAAGTCGCTTAGTCATGTCTGACTCTGCAACCCCATGGACTGTAGCCTGCCAGGCTCCTCCATCCATGGAATTATCCAGGCAAGGATACTGGAGTAGGTTGCCATTTCCTTCTCCAAGGAAAATGACTTGCAAATGAAAAATGTCAAATGGTCACTGCTAAGAGAATGAAAGCTCCACATGGTCAGTTCAGTTCAAATGCTCAGTTGTGTCTGGAACCCCATGGACTGCAGCACGCCAGGCTTCCCTGTCCATCACCAACTCCCAGAGCTTGCGTTTGAGCATGTCCATCAAGTTGGTGATGCCATCAAACCATCTCATCCTCTGTCATCCATTCTCCTGCCTTCAGTCTTTACCAGCATTAAGGTCTTTTCCAGTGAGTCCGTTCTTCGCATCAGGAGGCCAAAGTATTGGAGTTTCAGCTTCAGTATCAGTTCTTCCAGTGAATATTCTGGACTGATTTCCTTTAGGATTGACTGATTTGATCTCCTTGCAGTCCAAGGGACTCTCAAGAGTCTTCTTCAAAACCTCAGTTCAAAGCATCAGTTCTTCAGTGCTCAACTTTCTTTATGGGCCAACTCTCACTCCATACATGACTACTGGAAAAACCATAGCTTTGACTGGACAGACCTTTGTTGGCAAAGTAATCTCTGCTTTTTAATATGCTGTCTAGGTTGGTCATAGCTTTTCTTCCAAGGATAAGTGTCTCTTTATTTCATGGCTGCAGTCACCATCTGAGGTGATGTTAGAGCCCAAGAAAATAAAGTCTCTCACTGTTTCCATTGATTCCCCATCTATTTGCCATGAAGTGATGGGACTGGATGCCATGATCTTAGTTTTTTGAATGTTGAGTTTTAAGCCAGATTTTCACTCTCCTCTTTCACTTTCATCAAGAGGCTCTTTAGTTCTTCTTCACTTCCTGCCATAAAGGTGGTGTCATCTGCATATCTGAGGTTATTGATATTTCTCCCAGCAATCTTGGTTCTGACCTGTGCTTCATCAAGCCCGGCATTTCACATGACTCAACCTGCATATAAGTTAAATAAGCAGGGTGACAATATACAGCCTTGATGTACTCCTTTCCCAATTTGGAACCAGTCCGTTGTTCCAAGTCCAGTTCTAACTGTTGCTTCTTGACCTGCATATAGATTTCTCAGGAGGCAGATAAGGTGGTCTGGTATTCCCATCTCCTGAGGAACTTTCCATAGTTTGTGTGATCCACACAGTCAAAGGCTTTGACATAATAGTCAATAAAGCAGAAATAGATGTTTTTCTGGAACTCTCTTGCTTTTTCAATGATCCAGTGGATGTTGGCAATTTTATCTGTGGTTCCTCTGCCTTTTCTAAATCTAGCTTGAACATCTGGAAGTTCTCAGTTCATGTACTGTTGAAGCCTAAGTTGGAGAATTTTGAGCAATACTTTGCCAGTGTGTGAGATGAGTGCAGTTGTGCAGTAGTTTGAACGTTCTTTGACGTTGCCTTTCCTAGGGATTAAAACTGACCTTTTCCGGTCCTGTGGCCACTGCCGAGTTTTCCAAATTTGCTGGCATATTCAGTGCAGCACTTTCACAGCATCATCTTTTAGGATTTGAAATAGCTCAACTGGAATTCCATCACCTCCACTAGCTTTGTTCATAGTGATGCTTTCTAAGGTCCATTTGACTTCTCACTCCAGGATGTCTGGCTATAGGTGAATGATCACACTATTGTGCTTATTTGGGTCATGAAGATCTTTTTTGTATATATAGTTCTTCTGTGTATTCTTGCCATCTCTTCTTAATATCTTCTGCTTCTGTTAGGTTCATACCATTTCTGTCCTTTATTGTGCCCATCTTTGCATGAAATGTTCCCTTGGTGTCTCTAATTTTGTTGAAGAGATCTCTAGTCTTTCCCATTCTGTTGTTTTCTTCTATTTCTTTGCATTGATTACTGAGGAAGTCTTTCTTATCTCTCCTTGCTATTCTTTGGAACTCTGCATTCAGATGGGTATACCTTTCCTTTTCTCCTTTGCCTTTCACTTCTCTTCTTTTCTCAGCTATTTGTAAGGCCTCCTCAGACAACCATTTTTGCCTTTTTGCATTTCTTTTTCTTGGGGATGGTCTTGATCACTGCCTCCTGTACAATGTCACGAACCTCCGTCCATAGTTCTTCAGGCACTCTATCAGGTCTAATCCCTTGAATCTATTTGTAACTTCCACTGTATAATCATAAGTGATTTGATTTAGGTCATACCTGAATGGTTTTGTGGTTTTTCCCTACTTTCTTCAATTTCAGTGTGAATTTTGCAATAAGGAGTACATGATCTGAGCCACAGTCGGCTCCTGGTCTTGTTTTTGCTGACTGTATAGACTTCTCCATCTTTGGCCGCAAAGAATATAATCAGTCTGATTTTGGAATTGACCATCTGGTGATGTCCATGTATAGAGTTGTCTCTTGTGTTGTTGGAAGAGGGTGTTTGCTGTGACTAGTGTGTTCCCTTGGCAAAACTCTGTTAGACTGCCTTACTTCATTTTGTACTCCAAGGCCAGACTTGCCTGTTACTCCAAGTGTTTCTTGACTTCCTACTTTTGCATTCCAGCCCCCCATGATGGGTGTTAGTTCTAGAAGGTCTTGTAGGTCATCATAGCACTATTCAACTTGAGCTTCTTTGGCATTACTGGTTGGGGCATAGACTTGGATTACTGTGATACTGAATGGTTTGCCTTGGAAACAAACAGAGATCATTCTGTCATTTTTGAGATTGCACCAAAGTACTGCATTTCAGACTCTATTGTTGACTATGATGGCTACTTCATTGCTTCTAAGGGATTCTTGCCCACAGTAGTAGATATAATGGTCATCTGAATTAAATTCACCCATTCCAGTCCATTTTAGTTCAGTGATTTCTAAAATGTCAACATTTACTCTTTTCATCTCCTGTTTGACCACTTCCAATTTGCCTTGCTTCATGGACCTAACATTCCAGGTTCCTATGCAATATTGTTTTTTATAGTATTGGATTTTATTTCCATCACCAGTCACATCTACAACTGGGCATTGTTTTCACTTTGGCTCTGCCTCTTCATTCTTTCTGGAGTTATTTCTCCACTCTTCTACAGTAGCATATTGGACACCTAGAGTTCATCTTTCAGTATCTTATCTTTTTGCCTTTCATACTGTTTTGGGGGTTCTCAAGGCAAGAATACTGAAATGGTTTGCCATTCCCTTCTCCAGTGGACCTCATTTTGTTAGACCTCTCTACCATGACATCCGTCTTGGTTGGCCCTACAGGGCATGTCTCATAGTTTCATTGAGTTGGACAAGGCTGTGGTCCATGTGATCAGTTTGATTAGTTTCTCTCTTCCCTCTGATAGATAAGGATAAGAGATTTATGAAAACTTCCTGATGGGAGAGACTGACTGTGCAGGAAACTGGGCAGGGCCATGCTCAGTAAATCTTAATCCAATTTTCTGTTGATGGGCAGGGCTATGTTCCCTCCCTGTTAATTTGGCCCAGGCCAAACTATGGTAGCTGTGAGAATTGTAATGGCAGCCTCCTTCAAAAGGACTTGTGCACGCACTGCTGTTTTCAGTTCCCCTGACCCCTCAGCAGGCCACTGTTGACCCACACCTCTGCCAGTGACTCCTGGACACTCACAGGCAAGTCTGGCTCAGTCTCTTGTGTGGACTCTGCTCGTTTCTCCTGGCTCCTGGTGTGCACAAAGTTTTGTTTTTGCCTTCCAAAAGTCTGTTTCCCCAGTCCCCAGTCCAGATTGTTAAGCATTTCCAAATGGGTTCAGGTGTTCAGATCTGGGTGAATTACATTCCAGAATAGATTGAGAAGAAACTTGCAGCCTCCATGATCATTGAGAGGTTTTAAAAGCAGATTTTCCAAACGTCTAGAGACAGATGAGGGCAGTTGTAACTTTCCAAAGCTGAGGAAAGTTGGTTTTGTTACCTACCAACTGGTGACCTTGAATCTAAAAGCCTGGCAAGATTCTAGATCAGAAACTAAAGAGTAAATTGTGGACAGTGAGGATAAGGAAAACTTAGTTGAAGAAATTCATTAAAGTCGAATCACATCTGCATTATTTCTTGCACTTACAGTCTAGTAGGACTGACTGATTTGTCTGTGTGTGCTCAGTCGCGTCCAACTCTTTGCAACTCCCTGGGCTGTAGCCTGCCAGGGTTCTCTGTCCATGGGATTTCCCAGACAAGAATATTGGAGTGGGTTGCCATTTCCTTCTCCAGGGGATCTTCCGAACCAGGACTGGTAGAACAGGGAAATGCAGTAGCACCTGTATGACTGGGACTCAGCTAGTCATTTGATCAGGTTTCTTTCCCATGGTAACTTCCTAAAAAGTGACAGGAAATGTGACCAGGATGTGAAAACAGTTGGGTGGATTTTGGTCATTCCCAGAAGGAGCTGATTAACGACTGGTATCAGACTGGATGATGTTTTTCCAAAGGTGCTCTGCAGATCAACCACTTGAAACTCACTTTAGGAAAGATTTCAAAACATTGTAGGCCTTGTCTCAGACCTCCTAAATCATGATCTCTAGAGTGGGGTCAGAGAAGCCCCTCCACAAGTTAGGTACATGTTAGAATTCAAGAATCACTAAACTTCAGGGAGATTTATGGTGTGCTGTAAGACTCTTTTAATACCTTGTCCTGTTCATGATTTCTATCAGTGATGATGGAACATGTGATAATAGGAACACTTACTGTAGTTGTGCATGACAGAGACTTGAGAGTATAACAGACAGGTTAACTGTTAGAATTGAGATCCAAAAAGATCTCAAGAATAGGGAAAATCTAACAAGATAAAATTTAATAGAATTAAATATATGTTTTTATACTTGTGTTTAGAAAAATAACTGCCAAGTAAAGGATGAGGCAGGAGTAGCTTCAGAGCTCTGTTTATAGCAAGGCTTAGGGGTTTTAGTTAGTAGCCCAATGTGAATTATGGATGTGATTAGATAAGCTCTTTGGATTTTAGTCCAGATATTAGAAGTATAGCAAAGAGAAATAAGAAAGACTTCTTAAATGAAAAATGGAAAGAAATAGAGGAAAACAACAGAATGGGAAAGATTAGAGATTTCTTTAAGAAAATTAGAGCTATCAAGGGAAGATTTCATACAAGGATGGGCATGATAAAGGACAGAAAATGGCAAGGACCTAACAGAAGCAGAAGGGATTAAGAAAAGGTGGCAAGAATACACAAAAGACCTCTACAAAAAAAAGGGTTAATGACCCAGATAATTGTGATGGTGTGGTCACTTACCTAGAGCCAGACATCCTGGAGTGTGAAGTCCAGTGGGCCTTAAGAAGCATTACTACTAACAAATCTACAGAATTCTAGTTGAGCTATTCAAATCCTAAAAGATGATGCTGTTAAAGTGCTGTACACAATATGTCAGCAAATTTGGAAAACCCAGCAGTGGCCACAGGACTGGAAAAGGTCAGTTTTCGTTCTAATTGTAAAGAAGGCCAGTGCCAAAGAATGTTCAAACTACTGCACAATTGTACTCATTTCACATGCTATCAATGTTATGCTGAAATTCCTTCAACCAGATTTCAACAGTACGTGAACTGAGAACTTCCAGATGTACAGCTGATTTAGAAAAGGTGGAGGAACCAAAATCAAATTGCCAACATTCACTGAATCATGGAGAAAGGGAGTTGCAGAAAAACATCTACTTCTCCTTCATTGACTATGCTAAAGCCTTTGACTGTGTGGATCACAACAAACTGTGGGAAATTCTTAAAGAGAAGGGAATACCAGACCACCTTACCTGTCTCCTGAGCAATCTATATGTGGGTCAAGAAGCAACAGAACTGGATATGTAACAACTGACTTCTTCCAAATTGGGAAAGGAGTATGGCAAGGCTGTATATTGTCATGTTAACTTATATTCAGAGTACATCATGTGAGATGCTGGACTGGATAAATCATAAGCAGGAATCAAAATTGCCAGGAAAAATAGCAACAACCTCAGATATGCAGATGATACTACTCTAATGGTAGAAAGTGAAGAGGAAACTAAAGAGCCTCTTGATGAAAGTGAAAGAGAGTGAAAAGCTGGGTTGAAACTCAGCATTCAAAAAACTAAGATCGTGGCATCTGGTCCCATCACTTCATGGCAAATAGAAGGGGAAAAAGTGGAAACAGTGACAGACTTTATTTTCTTGGGCTCCAAAATCATTGCAAATGGTGACTGCAGCCATAAAATTAAAAGATGCTCTTTGGAAGGAAAGCTATGACACACCTCGACAGTATATTAAAAAGCAGAGTCATTACTTTGCCAACGAAGGACAGTATGGTCAAAGCTGTGGGGGTTTTTTGAGTAATGGATATGAGAGTTGAACCCTAAAGAAGACTGAGCGCTGAAGAACCGATGCTTTTGAATTGTAGTGTTGGAGAAGACTCTTGAGAGTCCCTTGGACTGCAAGGTGAACAAACCAGTCAATCCTAGAGGAAATCAATCCTGAATATTCATTGGAAAGACTTGCTAAAGCTGAAGCTCTAATACTTTGGTCACCTGATGAGAAGAGCTGACTCACTGGAAAAGACCTTGATGCTGGGGAAGACTGAAGGAAAAAGGAGAAGGGGGTGGCAGAGGATGACATGGTTTGATAGCATCATTGACTCAATGTATGTGAATTTGAGCAAATTCTGGGAGATAGTGGAGAACAGAGGAGCCTGGAAGTCTACAGTCCATGGATTGAAAAGAGTTGGACATGACTTAGTGACTGAACTAAGTGAATTTGCAAAGGTTAAAATGACAGTCCTTTTTTCACTCAGTGCTGGTCATTCCTGGAGTCCCGCATTCAGATGGAATGTTCTACTTTATGAGGAACAAATACAGATGGGAATGCATTTTGTAGTAGTCCATATACTAATCCCCCAAACTTGTGAATATGTATCCATACCTTAAAAGAAGGGACTTGGCAGATGTCATTAAGATTAAGGATGCAGAGATAACAGAGATTATCCTTCCCTTGTGGCTCACCTGGTAAAGAATCTGCCTGCAATGAGGGAGACTTGGGTTCGATTCTTGGGTTGGGAAGATCCCCTGGAGAAGAGAAAGACTACCCACTCCAGTGTTCTGGCTTGGAGAATTCTTGGATTGACTCTTGAATCACAAAGAGTCGGACACGATGGAGTGTGCTCATTCAGTTGTGTCCAGCTCCTTGCCACCCTTTGGACTATGGCCCACCAGGCTCCTCTGCCCATGGTATTATCCAGGCAAGAATGCTGGAATGGGTTGCCATTTCCTCCTCTGGATGATATTCCCAACCCAGGGATTGAACCACAGTCTCCTGTATTGGCAAACAGATTCTTTACTGCTGAGCCATCCAGGAATTGTCTAGTTGGGCTCAACCTAATCATGTGAGTCCTTAAAAGTACCCTTCCTGGCTGAGATGGTGGTAAGAGGAAAAGGTGATTGTGGAAGAATGGTCAGAGAGATGTACTGTTGCTCCCTTTAAAGATAGTGAGAGGGAGTCATGAGCCAAAGAAAATGAGTGGTTTCTACAAGCTAGAAAAGGCAAGAAAACAGGTTCTCCTAGCCTAAAGCCTCCAGAAAAGAATGTGGCCCTGTTGACACAGTGAGACCAGTGTCAGGATTCTGACCTAAAGAATACTAAGATACTAAATGTAGGTTTTAAATCACGAAATTTGCAGGAATTTGTTATAATAGCAGCAGTGGAAACACACACATTTAGATGAGTGTATTTGGAATGGTGGAGACATCTGACCCCTGGTTGCAGGAGCTGCTGCCAAAGGAACTTGCGTTACTTAGTTTGGAGAATAGATGATTTAGGGAGATGAATTTGCTCTGCTTGAATATTTGAGGGGTTTTCTCCTGGAGAGAGAGTAATTTTCAGCCCTAAGTGGGATTATCCTATTTTCAGGTACAGTGAGTTTTCTGTCACCAGAATGTGTAAACCAATACTGGGCAACTATTTGGCAGAGATGTGCACCATATAGTTGGTTAGACTAGAGATTTTGTTCAGCCTTTTTGAACTATAAGATCCTATATAGTTTTTAGAAAAATATCAGATCAGATCAGATCAGTCGCTCAGTCGTGTCCGACTCTTTGCGACCCCATGAATCGCAGCATGCCAGGCCTCCCTGTCCATCACCAACTGCAAGAGTTCACTGAGATTCACCTCCATCAAGTCAGTGATGCCATCCAGCCATCTCATCCTCTGTCATCCCCTTCTCCTCTTGCCCCCAATCCCTCCCAGCATCAGAGTCTTTTCCAATGAGTCAACTCTTCGCATGAGGTGGCCAAAGTACTGGAGTTTTCAGCTTTAGCGTCATTCCTTCCAAAGAAATCCCAGGGCTGATCTCCTTCAGAAAGGACTGGTTGGATCTCCTTGCAGTCCAAGGGACTCTCAAGAGGCTTCTCCAACACCACAGTTCAAAAGCATCAATTCTTCGGCGCTCAGCCTTCTTCACAGTCCAACTCTCACATCCATACATGACCACAGGAAAAACCATAGCCTTGACTACACGAACCTTTGTTGGCAAAGTAATGTCTCTGCTTTTGAATATGCTATCTAGGTTGGTCATAACTTTCCTTCCAAGGAGTAAGCGTCTATTAATTTCATGGCTGCAGTCACCATCTGCAGTGATTTTGGAGTCCAGAAAAATAAAGTCTGACACTGTTTCCACTGTTTCCCCATCTATTTCCCATGAAGTGATGGGACCGGATGCCATGATCTTCGTTTTCTGAATGTTGAGCTTTAAGCCAACTTTTTCACTCTCCACTTTCACTTTAATCAAGAGGCTTTTTAGTTCCTCTTTCCTTTCTGCCACAAGGGTGGTGTCATCTGCATATCTGAGGTTATTGATATTTCTCCCGGCAATCTTGATTCCAGCTTGTGTTTCTTCCAGCCCAGCGTTTCTCATGATGTACTCTGCATATAAGTTAAATAAACAGGGTGACAATATACAGCCTTGACGTACTCCTTTTCCTATTTGGAACCAGTCTGTGGTTCCATGTCCAGTTCTAACTGTTGCTTCCTGACCTGCATACAAATTTTTCAAGAGGCAGGTCAGGTGGTCTGGTATTCCCATCTCTTTCAGAATTTTCCACAGTTTATTGTGATCCACACAGTCAAAGGCTTTAGCATAGTCAATAAAGCAGAAATAGATGTTTTTCTGGAATTCTCTTGCTTTTTCCATGATCTAGAGGATGTTGGCAATTTGATCTCTGGTTCCTCTGCCTTTTCTAAACCAGCTTGAACATCAGGAAGTTCACGGTTCACGTATTGCTGAAGCCTGGCTTGGAGAATTTTGAGCATTACTTTACTAGCGTGTGAGATGAGTGCAATTGTGCGGTAGTTTGAGCATTCTTTGGCATTGCCTTTCTTTGGGATTGGAATGAAAACTGACCTTTTCCAGTCCTGTGGCCACTGCTGAGTTTTCCAAAGTTGCTGGCATATTCAGTGCAGCACTTTCACAGCATCATCTTTCAGGATTTGGAATAGCTCAACTACAATTCTATCACCTCCACCAGCTTTGTTCATAGTGATGCTTTCTAAGGCTCACTTGACTTCACATTCCAGGATGTCTGGCTCTAGGTCAGTGATCACACCGTCGTGATTATCTGGGTTGTGAAGATCTTTTTTGTACAGTTCTTCTGTGTATTCTTGCCATCTCTTCTTAATATCTTCTGCTTCTGTTAGGTCCATACCATTTCTGTCCTTTATTGAGTGCATCTTTCCATGAAATGTTCCTTTGGTATCTCTGATTTTCTTGAAGAGATCTCTAGTCTTTCCCATTCTGTTGTTTTCCTCTATTTCTTTGCATTGATCACTGAAGAAGGCTTTCTTATCTCTTCTTGCTATTCTTTGGAACTCTGCATTCAGATGTTTATATCTTTCCTTTTCTCCTTTGCTTTTCGCTTCCCTTCTTTTCACAGCTATTTGTGAGGCCTCCTCAGACAGCCATTTTGCTTTTTTGCATTTCTTTTCCATGGGGATGGTCTTCATCCCTGTCTCCTGTACAATGTCACAGACCTCATTCCATAATTCATCAGGCATTCTATCTATCATATCTAGTCCCTTAATTCTATTTCTCACTTCCACTGTATAATCATAAGGGATTTGATTTAGGTCATACCTGAATGGTCTAGTGGTTTTCCCTACTTTCTTCAATTTCAGTCCGAATTTGGCAATAAGGAGTTCATGGTCTGAGCCACAGTCAGCTCCTGGTCTTGTTTTTCCTGACTGTATAGAGCTTCTCCATCTTTGGCTGCAAAGAATATAATCAATCTGATTTCGGTGTTAACCATCTGGTGATGTCCATGTGTAGAGTCTTCTCTTGTGTTGTTGGAAGAGGTTGTTTGCTATGACCAGTGCATTTTCTTGGCACAACTCCATTAGTCTTTGCCCTGCTTCATTCTGTATTCCAAGGCCAAATTTGCCTGTTACTCCAGGTGTTTCTTGACTTTCTACTTTTGTATTCCAGTACCCTACAATGAGAAGGACATCTTTTTTGGGCGTTAGTTCTAAAAGGTCTTGTAGGTCTTCATAGAACCGTTCAACTTCAGCTTCTTCAGTGTTACTGGTTGGGGCATAGACTTGGATTACTGTGATATTGAATGGTTTGCCTTGGAAACAAACAGAGATCATTCTGTCATTTTTGAGATTGCATCCAAGTACTGCATTTCAGACTCTTTTGTTGACCATGATGGCTACTCCATTTCTTCTGAGGGATTCCTGCCCGCAGTAGTAGATATAATGGTCATCTGAGTTAAATTCACCCATTCCAGTCCATTTCAGTTTGCTGATTCCTAGAATGTTGACATTCACTCTTGCCGTCTCCTGTTTGACCACTTCCAATTTGCCTTGATTCATGGACCTGACATTCCAGGTTCCTATGCAATATTGCTCTTTACAGCATCGGACCTTGCTTCTATCACCAGTCACATCCACAGCTGGGTATTCTTTTTGCTTTGGCTCCATCCCTTCATTCTTTCTGGAGTTATTTCTCCACTGATCTCCAGTAGCATATTGGGCACCTACTGACCTGGGGAGTTCCTCTTTCAGTATCCTATCATATTGCCTTTTCATAGTGTTCATGGGGTTCTCAAGGCAAGAATCCTGAAGTGGTTTGCCATTCCCTTCTCCAGTGGACCACATTCTGTCAGATCTCTCCACCGTGAACTGCCCATCTTGGGTTGCCCCACGGGCATGGCTTAGTTTCATTGAGTTAGACAAGGCTGTGGTCCTAGTGTGATTAGATTGACTAGTTTTCTGTGAGTATGGTTTCAGTGTGTCTGCCCTGTGATGCCCTCTTGCAACACCTACCGTCTTACTTGGGTTTCTCTTACCTTGGGCGTGGGGTATCTCTTCACGGCTGCTCCAGCAAAGCTCAGCCATTGCTCCTTACCTTGGACGAGGGGTATCTCCTCACCGCTGCCCTTCCTGACCTTCAAAGTGGGATAGCTCCTCTGGGCCCTCCTGCACCCGTGCAGGCAGGGCTCCTTGAACGTGTGGTTGGTCCTCCCGGCCACCGCTCCTGGCCTCGGGCGTGGGGTTGCTCCTCCCGGCCGCTGCCCCTGGCCTCCAGTTTAGGGGCGTGGGGTAGCTCCTTCCAGCCGCCGCCCCTGACCTCCGACGCGGGGTAACTCCTCTCATCGCAGCCCCTGACCTCGGAGGCTGGTATCTCCTCTCAGCCGCCCCCCCGCTGACCTCGGACGCAGGGTAGCTCCTCTTGGCCGTTCCTGAGCCGTCGCAGTCTGGTACTCTTGGCCACTGCCGCTGACCTCGGACGTGGGGTAACTCCTCTTGGCCGCCCCCCTCTGGCATGGGGGTCCTCCCGGCTTCTGCCCGTGACCTCGGACGTGGGGTGGCTCCTCGCCAGCCGCCTGCGCTTAGCGCGCCGGTTAAGCCTTACCTTATGTTAGTGATTGATTCCTCTAAACGTCTCCATCACATTTAATTATTGCCAATAAAATTACAATAGAATGAATAACCTAGACTTATGCTAATATTAGACTAAACTTGAATCGTAGGAAAAGAGCATGCCAATTGAGTCCTTTTAAAAGTAAACACTTAAAAAAGAGAAGTAACTGCTTTAATATAAAAGTCCTGTTTAGGTTTATCTTTCCCAGTCTCGTCCAGTAGGGGGCAATATGGTACTATCATTTTGGCACAGTGGCCCCACCAGAGGAGCGGCATGTGGGAAACAGTTGTTTGCTATTGACTTTGCTTTGTTTTTCATTTTTATTGGTGTAGAGTTGATTTACAATATTGTGTTAGTTGCTGCTGTGCAGCCAAGTGAGTCAGTTATACATACACATATATCCACTCTTTTTTAGATGCTTTTCCCACATAGGTCATTACAGAGTGTTGAGTAGAGTTCCCTGTGCTATGCTATACAGTAGGTCCTTATTACTGTTGACTTTGAATGGATTTAGTGTCCCTTAAATGTTACTTTGGTTGTACGAAACAGCTACTTCTCTATATGAAACTTGATATAGTTTGGATTTTATTTGTCAAATCAAAACCTTTTCCCTTCCCTTTCATTTTTTATAATTTGTAATAGCCCCAGGCTTTGCACTAAGTACTATAAATTATACATAGCCCTGGGAAATTAGCCAAAATTAAAAGCAGTACAAAATTTTTTTTTTTTCCCTTAAATTCTGACAAATGGGTATGCAAAAGACTTTGAATTTTAAACTTGTGGGTTCTTAACCAGTTTGTAATGTTATCTCATTAAGAATCTAAAGAAAGTAATGACTTCCTTGTCCTAAAAATGCACATATTCAAAAATTTGGGTGTATTTATCAGTTCAGTTCAGTCGCTCAGTCGTGTCTGACTCTTTGCGACCCCATGAATCGCAGCACGCCAGGCCTCCCTGTCCATCACCAACTCCCAGAGTTCACCCAAACTCATGTGCATCAAGTCGGTGATGCCATCCAGCCATCTCACCCTCTGTTGTCCCCTTCTCCTCCTGCCCCCAATCCATCCCAGCATCAGGGTCTTTCCCAATGAGTCAACTCTTCGCATGAGGTGGCGAAAGTATTGGAGTTTCAGCTTCAGCATCAGTCCTTCCAATGAACACCCAGGACTGATCTCCTTTAGAATGGACTGGTTGGGTCTCCTTTCAGTCCAAGGGACTCTCAAGAGTCTTCTCCAACACCACAGTTCAAAAGCATCAATTCTTCAGTGCTCAGCTTTCTTCATAGTCCAACTCTCACATCCATACATGACCACTGGAAAAACCATAGCCTTGACTAGATGGACCTTTGTTGGCAAAGTAATGTCTCTGCTTTTGAATATGCTATCTAGGTTGGTCATAACTTTCCTTCCAAGAAGTAAGTGTCTTTTAATTTCATGGCTGCAGTCACCATCTGCAGTGATTTTGGAGCCTAGAAAAATAAAGTCTGACACTGTTTCCACTGTTTCCCCATCTATTTGCCATGAAATGATGGGTCCAGATGCCATGATCTTAGTTTTCTGAATGTTGAGCTTTAAGCTTCTTAAATTCCCAATCATTAACCTAGGATCTGTCTTAACTGGACACTCCAGTAATTTTACCCTCTATGATTGACTCATGAGCTTACTTTTTCTAAAGGGCAGTGCTTTTTCTAATTATGTTTAGCTCATAGAACAGAATTTAATGATATCTCTTTGACTTCAAGTACAGAGAGATACACTTTCAAGTTCATGTTGTATGTACAGGCCTAAGCTGGCTCTCTCCATTCATCAACCCAACTCTCTAATTTAACATGCATATTTTCTACTTTTTGTTCATTTTTCATGACTTCTCAATTTTTATTTGTATGACAAACACAATGCCTAAATCACTTTTTGTTCTTTCTTACCGCCATTTAGTATAACACCAATTTAAGGTTCATTTCAATTCACAAGTTTTCTAGGTTTACTAAAGTATTTCCAGAATTTGTAGCTTTATTTTTTGGTTAGAATAGTTAGGTAGGATGTGCTGCGATCTCCATATGATCCATTTATCCATGCAGCGCATTTTTACAAGGTTGCTGATTGAGGCACTGAAAAACATGCAAAATTATAGCAATCACTGTCTCTGCCTCTTAAAGATTTTTCAGTACTCTTTATGGATGGGTTGGGGGGAAGTGACCTTAGTAATGTTTTGCATACATAGGTTGCAGCATTTTAAACCGTTCAGAGGACTGGCAGCAACTGAAACCCATCTTCCTTATAAAAGGTAACCCCAATAGCATGCCTCTGTGAGCACATCAGTATATGAAAGTCTGGTTATGCCACCACCCCAGGTGTAAATGCATTAAAATCTCTAGTGGAAAATCTCTAATGGAAAGCCAGCAGTTCCCAACTTTTCAATCTGAAAATTTAACAGATCCCCAGTGTCTGTGAATTGCAAAGAGGATATGTTTGGGTGATTGGGATTACCTCACTAATCATCTCATCTCATGTGAAGAGGGAAAAACCAAAGCTTGCCCAGTGTGTCACATTTATTGTAATTTGGATGTGTCTCCCTGATTCATGCTCTTTTTTGTTTTTAATCTACGTTGTCTCTCCATCTTTTATATTTAGGTGTGTTTTATTTACTTAACTACCTTGGCTTTATGGGCATTGCCTTTTCCTAACTACTGCCCTTGTTAAATCATGCACTCAAAAAAGGTCAAGGGACACAAGAATGATACAATCCAGGCAGAGGTGTTGTATCGGGGGCCATGGGACTGGACATGGGAGCAGGTTTAGGATTCTGTTACTTGATCTACAAGTGGGACGTGTGTTCCCAGGGAGAAAGGATGAGTGACATGTGGTTAGTCAAGGTTTGTACAGAACCCAAGTTCTGGTTAGGGTGAGCAGTCAGGAGTCTAGCTGTCAGGGAGTCAGAGTAGGTATTGAATGGTTTAATAACTCCCAGTTGGAGGGTAAGGGTCAGGGAGGCCAACAAATAAAGGAAAAACCCTTTCCTAAGGTCACTGAGGCTTGTAGCAAGGAAGAACAAATCACATTCCCGGGAATGAGATGGCATGGTGAAATAGAACTAGGAGCAAGACTAATTCTAAAAACCACCACAAAAATAGAATGCATATTGGACTCAGGAATGCCATTGGCAGAGTATTCAGATGTATGTTTAAATACTTGAAGATGCATATGGTTACTTCTAAGCTTAGCTTTTTTCTCGGCCTGACCCAGCTAAGCACTGGTAGAGGAGGCAATCAGAAAGAAAAGGTTGCTGTGGACAATCCACCAGTTTGGGTGGTCGAGAGGGAGTGGAGGGTGTTAAGAGCATTAGGCAGCCTTGAAATTTTGAAATTTATTGTTCTAATTTGTATGGTCTTATTCTCATGAATTGTCACATTTTGCATCTTTAAATTTTATAGTGAGAAATGGTTATATAAAAGAATTAATAGGAATACAAGATATAAAGCACATCTTTTTTCTATTTCCCCATCGAATGCTGTTGCTACTTAGCACATTGCTGCATACCAACTATTTCCTTGTCAAACATTTTCTTTTCATTCAGTTTTAGGACTGTGTGGCTAAATGGACTAAGTTTCAGAAAAAAGGGAACTTCTAAATTAGACTCTGCCTTTTTCAGATTGGAGTTTCTCTTGTTACATAGAGAAGTCATCTCAGTTACCCTTTTTGCTGAGATGAGCTCCATGTTTTAGACTTAGTACTTCTCAGCTATTAAATTATTATTCCTGAAAAATCATTCATAATAATTTATATGTATAATATATATGTATATAAAGTGATAGTTTATTTGTGAAACAGCCACACCACAACGTGTGCTGATGTTTTAGGAGCAGCGAGATACCACCCCTTTCTTGGGAACACAAGGGGCAGTAGCTGCCACCATTTAGCATTTGTAGGACGGTGTGCTGCCTGTGCTGTCTCATTTAATTGTAATAGCCCCTTGAAGTAGGTGGGGTTATTATCTGTATTTTATAGATGATGAAATTGAAACTCAAGGTTACACTGCTAATAAATAACAGAGCTAGAATTTAATACTCATGTATCCAACTCCAAGGTATATGCTTTTGATTATTGCTATGCCTGGTGGTACAAGTGGTAAAGAATCCACCTGCTGATGCAGGAGACTCGAGAGACTCTGGTTTGATCCCTGGGTCAGGAAGATCTGCTGGAAAAGGAAATGGCAACCCATTTCAGTATTTCTTGCCTGGAAAATTCCATGGACAGAGGAGCCTGGTGAGTGCCAAGAGTTGGACACGACTGAGCATGCATACTCCATGCCCTACTTACTGCCTATAATGTGATTTGGTCAGCTAGATATCAGAAGTGGGTTATTGTATATCTATGCTTACAGGAGAGACCTAGTCTAGGTTTTGATCTTCACACTCAAGAGGGCCATTATCTTCAAACTTAGGGAAAGGATTCTTGATTAAAAAAAAAATATAAAATATATATATATATGTATATAATTTAACAAGATGATAAACCAACAGTTTATTTGGTGATTCTCTAAGGCTACAACTTTGAAAGTAAAATTAACATTATATTTTTTTAGCACTTCCTCACCATGCTTGTATTCAAGTTTTGTTATCAGATGACTGTACAGAAGAGGTTTTGAATAAAATGTTTTATCACAGCAGATATCTTTAAAATAGAGGAATTTCCAGTCATTTTTGTGAGGAGCTACTTCTGATTTTTCTTTGATCTTAAGACAGTTGTTCAGCCTGTGTGATAGTGAATTATCATGTTATTCCCTTAATAATTAGAGTTATTAATCGGACATGTCAGTTAGGCTTTTCAGTGATGTTCTTTTGTCATGTGTATATCCAAATGTCCAAGAAGAGGGACCTGGTGGCACCCTGAAGTCAGACAAATCCAGCTTCACTATTGACTATGTTCATTCAGTATTATTTACAATAACCAAGATATGGAAACAACTAAGATGTTCACTGAAGGATGAATGGATAAAGAAGATGTGGTATAAATACACAATGGAATATTACTCAGCCATAAAAAGAAGGAAGTATTGCCACTTACAACAACATGAACAAACCTTGAGGATATTATGATGAAATAAGAGAAAGACAAAACTGTATGATTTCACTCTTGTGGAACTTAAGAAAAACAAGTGAACAAATAAAGCAAAACAAAAACACATTCACAGATACAGAGAACAGATAGGTTGTTATTAGAGGCAAAGAGGGTTGCAGGGTGGGTGAAATGAGTGAAGGGGCCAAACTGTGGTGATGGATGGTGACTAGACTTTCGGTAGTGATCACTCTGGTATATACAGATGTCAAATTATAATGTTGTACACCTGAAACTTATATAATGTTATATACCAATTTATTGCAATTAAAAAAGAATCATAAAATAGTTTCCATTTAGATTTCAGTTCCCATTTAGGATTTAAACTTTCTGTGAAGCTGGTGTTATGTGTTTTAATAATATAATATTCATTTGGTATTATCACTATAAATTTCTATTAGAAACCATGGGAGAGTGATTTTAGGGAGACTTTGGATCATATTTCTGAAAGCATTACCTATCAAGGTGAAATTCTTTCCTGATGAAGAAAGTGGGCATGTACACTCAAGTCCTAGTGAGTAAATCAGTAACTAGGAATGAATGCTAAATTGGTATTTCAAAAGATTTTTTAAAATGCAGACATATAATCAGGGCACTTCTGTTGGATCACATGTTTATTCATGATGCAACCTGAGTTATTTTGCAAATAAGATTAAGATGCACCACACATGTCTTCTGAAGAGCTTTTAATCACACTCACTACAGGTATAGTGTAATGAGTCAGAGTGAGTGTTCAGATAAATAATATCAATTAGCATAGAGATTTCTTTCCCTGAGCTTGTGATATAGTAGGTATATTGGACAGCTTGTTGGATATCTTAGATAGTCTTTTTCTAGTTTATCTTCCATATTTCTCACATTTTAAGTAATTGCCTCATAGAAAACACAGAGGTTAAATATTTTATTTTCTTTTTAGTAACTTATTGTTTTTGTATTCATCAGCGTTTAACCCCTTCCTACTTCTCACAGGTAACCATTATCTTTACACCTCAAGCTAGAATTGAAATGGGTGTGATCTTGAACTTTATATAAAATGGAATCATAACATGATAAATCTTTTGTCTGGCTTCTTTCATTTGATGTTATTTTTGAAGAGATTCATTGATACTGCTCTGTGAAACTGTACTGTGTTTTCATGGCTGTACAGTATTCAGTTGCATGTATATACTACAGTTTATTCATACTACTATTAATGGATATTGAGGGCATTTCTAGTTTCTTGCTACTTTCAACAGTGAAACCATCAGCATTCTCATAGCTTATCTTACACACATGCAGGAGTTCATCTATGATATATGCCTGTGACTAAAGTCGCTGAGTCATAAGGAATACATTTCTTTGAGCTTACCATATTATGCCAAACAATTTTCAAAGAGGTTCTACTTGTTTCCATTCCCACAACGGTGAATGAGAGTTGTGATTATGTTGTATCATCATTGACTCTTAGTATTGCGTCTTTTTAAAAAGTATTTATTTATTTGATTGCACCATGTCTCAGGTGTCGTACTTAAAATCTTTGATCTTTGTTGTGGCATGTGGGATCTATTTCCCTGAGCCCCGGGATCAACCCCAGGCCCTCTGCATTGACAGCACAGAGTGTTAGCCACTGGACCACCACCATGGAAGTCCCAGTATTGAGTTTTTTTTAATTTTGGTATTTCAGTGAGTGTTAATGGTATCTCCTTGCATGTATATGTTTCAACTTATGAGTTATAACTATGAACAGTAAACCGTACCTAGCTAAAAAATAGTTCATTGCATTTTGATCAATGCATATATCCAAGTAACCATCACCAAAATCAAGATATAAAACATTTCCAACACATGGAAAGTTTTCTTGTGCCTGTTACAGTGCTTCCACTCCCAACTGTAGCCAACTACTGATCTACTTTCAGATCTTATAGATTTAGTGTGCTTTGTGTTTTTTTAGAATTTCATATAAATGGAATAATACATTATTCTTTTCCATCTGGCTTCTTTGGTATAGCATAATGATTTTGAGACTCATCCGTGTTGTTTATACATCAGTAATTAATTCCTTTTCCCTGCTTAGCATGGTTCCACTGTATGAATATAATACTATTTGTTTATCTATTCACCATTTGACAGATACATCAGTTGTCCCAGTATTTGGTTATTTTGAATAATGCTGTTATGACTTTTATGGACAATTCTTTGTGTGGCTATATGTCTTCATGTTTCTACCTTGAAGTGAAATATCTGGGTCATAGGGTGGCTTTGTGCTTAACCTTATGAGAAACTGCCGAATGATTTTTCTAAGTGGATTTATCAGTTTAAGTTTATATCCCACCATCAGTGTATAAGCATTCCACTTGCTTCACATCCTTGTCCATACTTGTTGCTGTCCTTTCCTTTTATTTGAGTCATTCTAGTGATTGTGTAGAGGTTGTGTATTTGTTTTCCTAACGACTAATGACTTTGGCCACCTCATGCGAAGAGTTGACTCATTGGAAAAGACCCTGATGCTGGGAGGGATTGGAGGCAGGAAGAGAAGGGGGTGACAGAGGATGAGATGGCTGGATGGCATCACCGACTCGATGGACATGAGTTTGGGTAAACTCTGGGAGTTGGTGATGGACAGGGAGGCCTGGCGTGCTGCGATTCACAGGGTCGCAAAGAGTCAAACACAACTGAGTGACTGAACTGAACTGAACTGAATTATATTGGGCATCTTTTCATGTGCTTACTTGCCAATCATATATCTTTGTAAAGACTCTTCACATTTGGGTTTCTTGACAGATTTTTTGTGCATCTAAAAAAGATGGATTCTTTTCATTGAATTGTAAGAGTTCTTAATATGTTTCATGTACAAATTTGTATTATAAATATGTTGCCAATATTTTCTCCCATATTGTGGCTTGCTCTTTAGTTTTCTTAATGGTATCTGTCAAAGAGGAGAAGTTTTTACTTTTGATTAAATCCAGTTCACCAGCTTTTCATTCTTCTGGTTCATGTTATTTGTGTCTTGGCTAACAAATCTTTTTATACTGTAAGGTTGCAAAGATTTTTCTCCTGTGTTTTATTCTAAAAGTTTGTTACATTTAGCTTTTATATTTAGATGTATGATCCATTCCAAATTAAATTTTATTGTATTGTGAGGTAAAGGTTGATGAGTTTTTTTCCCGCAGTACCAGCTCATGTTTCTTTTCTCATTGATTTTCTTCCTACCTTTGTCAAAAATAAACTGACAGTGTGCTTAAATGTGTATATAAATGTATTTGTTCCCTATTCTCTTCCATTGACATTGGCCCATTCTTATGTCAGTTTTACACCGTCTTGATTACTATGGCATTATCAGTTCAGTTCAGTTCAGTTGCTCAGTCGTGTCCGACTCTTTGTGACCCCATGAATCGCAGCACGCCAGGCCTCCCTGCCATCACCAACTCCTGGAGTTGACCCAAACTCATGTCCATCGAGTCAGTGATGCCATCCAGCCATCTCATCCTCTGTTGTCCCCTTCTCCTCCTGCCCCCAATCCCTCCCAGCATCAGGGTCTTTTCCAATGAGTCAACTCTTCGCACGAGGTGGCCAAAGTATTGGAGTTTCAGCTTTAGCATCAGTCCTTCCAAAGAAATCCCAGGGCTGATCTCCTTCAGAACGGACTGGTTGGATCTCCTTGCAGCCCAAGGGACTGTAAAGAGTCTTCTCCAACACCACAGTTCAAAATCATCAATTCTTCGGCGCTCAGCTTTCTTCACAGTCCAACTCTCACATCCATACATGACCACTGGAAAAACGATAGCCTTGACTAGATGGACCTTTGTTGGCAAAGTAATGTCTCTGCTTTTGAATATGCTATCTAGGTTGGTCATAACTTTCCTTCCAAGGAGTAAGCGTCTTTTAATTTCATGGCTGCAACACCATCTGTAGTGATTTTGGAGCCCAAAAAAATAAAGTCTGACACTGTTTCCACTGTTTCCCCATCTATTTCCCATGAAGTGATGGGACCGGATGCCATGATCTTCATTTTCTGAATGTTGAGTTTTAAGCCAACTTTTTCACTCTCCACTTTCACCTTCATCAAGAGGCTTTTTAGTTCCTCTTCCCTTTCTGCCATAAGGGTGGTATCATCTGCATATCTGAGGTTATTGATATTTCTCCCGGCAATCTTGATTCCAGCTTGTGTTTCTTCCAGTCCAGCGTTTCTCATGATGTACTCTGCATATAAGTTAAATAAGCAGGGTGACAATATACAGCCTTGACGTACTCCTTTTCCTATTTGGAACCAGTCTGTTGTTCCGTGTCCAGTTCTAACTGTTGCTTCTTGACCTGCATACAGATTTCTCAAGAGGCAGATCAGGTGGTCTGGTATTCCCATCTCTTTCAGAATTTTCCACAGTTTATTGTGATCCACACAGTCAAAGGCTTTGGCATAGTCAATAAAGCAGAAATTTATGTTTTTCTGGAACTCTCTTGCTTTTTCGATGATCCAGGGGATGTTGGCAATTTGATCTCTGGTTCCTCTGCCTTTTATAAATACAGCTTGAACATCTGGAAGTTCACAGTTCATGTATTGCTGAAGCCTGGCTTGGAGAATTTTGAGCATTACTTTAGTAGCATGTGAGATGAGTGCAATTGTGTGGTAGTTTGAGCATTCTTTGGCATTGCCTTTCTTTGGGATTGGAATGAAAACTGACCTTTTCCAGTCCTATGGCCACTGCTGAGTTTTGCAAATTTGCTGGCATATTGAGTGCAACCCTTTCACAGCATCATCCTTCAGGATTTGAAATAGCTCCACTGGAATTCCATCACCTCCACTAGCTTTGTTCGTAGTGATGCTTTCTAAGGCCCACTTGACTTCACATTCCAGGATGTCTGGCTCTAGGTGAGTGATCACACCATCATGATTATCTGGGTCTTGAAGATCTTTTTTGTACAGTTCTTCTGTGTATTCTTGCCACCTCTTCTTAATATCTTCTGCTTCTGTTAGGTCCATACCATTTCTGTCCTTTATTGAGTGCATCTTTGCCTGAAATGTACCCTTGGTATCTCTAATTTTCTTGAAGAAATCTCTAGTCTTTCCCATTCTGTTGTTTTCCTCTATTTCTTTGCATTGATCGCTGAGGAAGGCTTTCTTATCTCTCCTTGCTATTCTTTGGAACTCTGCATTCAGATGCTTAGATCTTTCCTTTTCTCCTTTGCTTTTTGTTTCTCTTCTTTTCACAGCTATTTGTAAGGCCTCCCCAGACAGCCATTTTCCTTTTTGCATTTCTTTTCCATGGGGATGGTCTTGATCCCTGTCTCCTGTACAATGTCACGAACCTCATTCCATAGTTCATCAGGCATTCTATCTATCAGATCTAGTCCCTTAAATCTATTTCTCACTTCCACTGTATAATCATAAGGGATATGATTTAGGTCATACCTGAATGATCTAGTGGTTTTCCCTACTTCCTTCAATTTAAGTCTGAATTTGGCAATAAGGAGTTCATGGTCTGAGCCACAGTCAGCTCCTGGTCTTGTTTTGGTTGACTGTATAGAGCTTCTCCATCTTTGGCTGCAAAGAATATAATCAATCTGATTTCAGTGTTGATCATTTGATGATGTCCATGTGTAGAGTCTTCTCTTGTGTTGTTGGAAGAGGTTGTTTGCTATGACCATTGCATTTTCTTGGCACAACTCCATTAGTCTTTGCCCTGCTTCATTCTGTATTCCAAGGCCAAATTTGCCTGTTACTCCAGGTGTTTCTTGACTTTCTACTTTTGCATTCCAGTCCCCTATAATGAGAAGGACATCTTTTTTGGATGTTAGTTCTAAAAGGTCTTGTAGCTCTTCATAGAACCGTTCAACTTCAGCTTCTTCAGCATTACTGGTTGGGGCATAGACTTGGATTACTGTGATATTGAATGGTTTGCCTTGGAAACGAACAGAGATCATTCTGTCATTTTTGAGATTGCATCCAAGTACTGCATTTCGGACTCTTTTGTTGACCATGATGGCTACTCCATTTCTTCTGAGGGATTCCTGCCTGCAGTAGTAGATATAACGGTCATCTGAGTTAAATTCACCCATTCCAGTCCATTTCAGTTTGCTGATTCCTAGATTGTCGACATTCAGCCTTGCCATCTCTTGTTTGACCATTTCCAATTTGCCTTGATTTATGGACCTGACATTCCAGGTTCCTATGCAATATTGCTCTTTACAGCATCGGACCGTGCTTCTATCACCAGTCACATCCACAACTGGGTATTCTTTTTGCTTTGGCTCCATCCCTTCATTCTTTCTGGAGTTATTTCTCCACTGATCTCCAGTAGCATATTGGGCACCTACTGACCTGGGGAGTTCCTCTTTCAGTATCCTATCATATTGCCTTTTCATAGTGTTCATGGGGTTCTCAAGGCAAGAATCCTGAAGTGGTTTGCCATTCCCTTCTCCAGTGGACCACATTCTGTCAGACCTCTCCCCCATGCCCGCCTGTCTTGGGTGGCCCCACGGGCATAGCTTAGTTTCATTGAGTTAGACAAGGCTGTGGTCCTAGTGTGATTAGATTGACTAGTTTTCTGTGAGTATGGTTTCAGTGTGTCTGCCCTGTGATGCCCTCTTGCAACACCTACCATCTTACTTGGTTTTCTCTTACCTTGGGCGTGGGGTATCTCTTCACGGCTGCTCCAGCAAAGTGCAGCCACTGCTCCTTACCTTGGACGAGGGGTATCTCCTCACCGCTGCCCTTCCTGACCTTAAACATGGGTTAGCTCCTCTAGGCCCTCTTGCACCCGCGCACATTATTTTTATTTATAACATTAAACAAATTACTAAGATCAGAGCATACTGTCCTGTTTGTTTCATCTGTGAGGTTAGAATTACTTTTTTTATACAATAACAACCCTAATGAAAATCTATCAATTAAATTTAGAGAAATACACAAAAAAAATTATTTGTGGTAGAGTTTATGTTCTTTTTTGAGAGTTAATAGTAGGACTCATACCCAATAGTGATCCTTACAATGTTTGCATATTTTAAGTTTATATAATGGAGGAGTGGTAGATGGAAGTAAAGGGTAGAAAAAAATTCATTACCAGTTAGACTCATGAGTATATTTAATAATCATTTTTGACAGCTCATGAACTTAGGCCTTTTTAATTTTTTAGTTATTGTAGCTTCTATTTTTATATCGCTGAAGAATTGATGCTTTTGAACTGTGGTTGGAGAAGACTCTTGAGAGTCCCTTGGACTGCAAGGAGATCCAGCCAGTCTATTCTAAAGGAGATCAGTCCTGCGTGTTCTTTGGAAGGACTGATGCTAAAGCTGAAACTCCAATACTTTGACCACCTGATGCGAAGAGTTTACTCATTGGAAAAGACCCTGATGCTGGGAGGGATTGGGGGCAGAAGGAGAAAGGGACAAAAGAAGATGAGGTGGCTGGATGGCATCACCAACTCTAGGCACATGAGTTTGGGTGAACTCCAGGAGTTGGTGATGGACAGGGAGGCCTGGCGTGCTGCGATTCATGGGGTCGCAAAGAGTCGGACACGAGTGAGCAACTGAACTGAACTGAACTGATGAATAGCTCATCACTCTGCCATATTCTAGAAATGCACTTGAAATTTCCCAGCCAAAATGCCAAAGCTTTAGCATTAGATCTTGCCATTAGATAGGCTTCCCCAAATTATTCTTAGGAATCTGTGGTTCCTTTTCCCTCTTTTTTCTCTCATCGTCTCCATCTTTCTCCCCCTTTCCGTCTCTCTTACCCTCCTCCCCTCCCTCACTGCCTCCCTCCCTCTCCTTCAAAATACTACACAAGGTCACCTAATAAAGATTTTGACAGGATTTAAACTGGACAGGATTTAAGGTCCCAGAGCCCCTGCCTTTCTCCTTTCCCTGGGGACTTACTGCGTTTTGTTGTTGGGTGTATGATTTGATCTGCCTTGGTCATTTGCTTTCATGGTTTGCATACCTGTTAACCAGCATTCAGAGCTAGAAACTGGCCCAGTGCAGATGCTGTTCTATACTCAAATTCACAACAAATGACCTTCCTTAAACTTTTAGACTAAAACTAGAACTGAAAGTTTGGAAGGGGCAAGGCTTGAGGAAATCCCCTTTTTTGTTTAATGTGCACTACTAAACTGAATTAGGAGACCTGCATTATAAAAACAACAATTAACATTTTGGTAGAATATCTCATTTAAATTTTCATTTATATGAGAAACAGCATTCTGACTGTTTTACAGATGAGGAAACAAGCAACTAAAGAGCATATAATTGCCCCAAATGACTTGCTGCTAAGTAAAAAAAGAGAACTTGAACCTAGTTCTATTTCAGAATCCCATGCTTTTTCTAGGATACTTAAAAAAATTTTTTATTGGAGTATAGTTGCTTTACAATGTTGTGTTAGTTTCTGCTGTACAGCATAGTGAATCAGTTATACGTATACATCTATCTGTTCTTTTAGATTTCCTTCCCATTTAGGTCACCACAGATCACTGAGTAGAGTTCTCTGTGCTGCACAGTAGGTTCTCATTAATTATGTTTTATGCACAGTAGTGTATGTATGTCAGTCCCATCTTGTAGGATACTTTTTGACCTCTTTCCTATCCTGCTTCTGATACTACTTAGGCAAGTCCCTGGGGAGAAAAAGTGGTAGGCACACTAAACCTTACCAGATCAGAGGAGTTTATCATGTATTTGAAAAGATTTTGTTTGAAGTTTTTGATACATTGCTTTAACACATTTAGAAAACCTTCAGTATTAATACCTTGACAGATAATCTATTTTCCAAATTATAATAAAATTCATTAACAAAAACAGGATCATGGTATATGGGGTGGGAGGGGGTGCATGTGTCATGTGTACAGTTTACAGTTTACAAAACATTCATCCTGTCATCACAGCACCTCTAAAATGAGCTATTATATTTATGGGAAATGAGGTTTACATTCAAAATGGGCAGCTCTTGTCGCTGAATTAATTGAAATTTTGGTAAGTATTTCTAAGTTGCCCTCCCACAAGATGTTACCAGTTTACAACAATGTCTTCCACCCTTGTACCCTCACCCAAACTGGGTATATCATATTCTTTCACATTCTAAACTATATGCAAAAATTATCTTGTTTTAATTTACGCTTATTTGATTTTTCAAGTGAGGTTTCACATTTCTTTTGCATGTATGTTAATCATTGGGGTTCCTTTTTAATCTGGTTATTTGGCTGTTTAAAACTGATTTGGGAGATCTCTTTGGACATATGGTTATTGATCCTTTATACAGTTTTTCTTCCAATCTGTCATTTATTATTTACCTTTGTGTATAGTCATTCAGAAAACTTAAGTTTCTAGTTTTTATGGAACTTTTCAACGAGAAGCAAATGTCTCTACAGTGTTTCAGTTCTTCATTTGGGCTTACAATTATTTTATCATTTTCATCTCACATTTCATAAAGTTATTCCTATGTGTTTTGTTTTTTTTAAACATGTTTTCATTTTTTATTTAAAGGCAATCTGAGTAGGGTTTCTTTTTTTCATAAGATTTTTCTCTTTGGTTACTAGGAAAGCAATATGTTTATGTTTGTATGTCTTGATATTTATCTTGTAATTGCCCAATTTTCTAGTCTCTATTAAAGTCCTCCTGAAAGTGAAAGAGGAGAGTGAAAAATTTGGCTTAAAACTCAACATTCAGAAAACTAAGATCATGGCATCTGGTCCCATCATTTCATGGGAAATAGATGGGGAAACAGTGTCAGACTTTATTTTTGGGGGCTCCAAAATCACTGCAGATGGTGACTGTAGCCATGAAATTAAAAGACGCTCACTCCTTGGAAGAAAAGTTATGACCAACCTAGATAGCTTACTGAAAAGCAGACATTACTTTGCCAACAAAGGTCCATCTAGTCAAGGCTATGGTTTTTCCTGTGGTCATGTATGGATGTGAGAGTTGGACTGTGAAGAAAGCTGAGCGCCAAAGAATTGATGCTTTTGAACTGTGGTGTTGGAGAAGACTCTTGAGAGTCCCTTGAACTGCAAGGAGATCCAACCAGTCCATCCTAAAGGAGATCAGTCCTGGGTGTTCATTGGAAGGACTGATGCTAAAAGCTGAAACTCCAGTACTTGGCCACCTCATGCAAAGAGTTGACTTATTGGAAAAGACCCTGATGCTGGGAGAGATTGGGGGCAGGAGGAGAAGGGGACAACAGAGGATGAGATGGCTGGATGGCATCACTGACTTGATGGATGTGAGTCTGAGTGAACTCTGGGAGTTGGTGATGGACAGGGAGGCCTGGCGTGCTGCGATTCATGGGGTCACAAAGAGTCGGACACGACTGAGCAACTGAACTGAACTGACTGATTAAAAATTCTGGTGGTTTTTTTTTTTTTTTTTTTGGTTGATTATCTAAATATACCGTTACTTTATTCGCAAATAATGATCACTTTTCTACTCTTTTTCACTATATACATATATATATGAGATATATATGTTTGTGTGTGTACATATCTCATAGACTTGATTAGGACCTCCAAAACATGTTACGTAATGGTAATATAGTAGTGACTCTTGTCTTGCTCTTCAGTAATAGGAATGTTTCTGAAGTTTTAGTAGTAATTGCATTGTTAACTCTTTTCTTATACATATTCTTTCTCTATTTAAGGCAATTTGCTTCTATTTCAAGTTTAGTAAGTGTTTTAATGAAAAATGAGTATTTACAGTCATTATATTTTTCTTTTTAACTATTATTGTAGTCAAGTAAATGAATTGGTTTTCTTATGTTGAACTTTTGTTGTTTTCCTAAATAACATTTTTTAGCCTGATTTTATTTAAGTAAAAATTTGACTTATTAATATTTTATTTAGGATTTTTATAATATGCACAATTGCATGCTCAGTCACGTCAGTCGTGTCTGACTCTTTGTGATGCTATGGACTATAGCCCAACAGACTCCTCAGTCCATGGGATTCTCCAGGCAAGAATATTAGAGTAGGATCCTTCCTCCAGGGAATCTTCCCAACCTAGGGATCAAACCCAAGTCTCCTGCATTGGCAGGTGGGTTCTTTACCCTAGCGCCACCTGGGAAGTCTGTATGTATATGTATATAAATAAAATAGCCTCTTATCTACTATTTTAATGCTATCTTTGGTTTGGGTATTAAATTATGCAAATATATTACATATTAGATTATGGTTTGGATATTAGATTGTGTAATCCTTGTGGGTTTAATTATTAGGCTTTCTTTTGTGTTTGGAAAATTTAAGCAAAAAAGAAGTAATTTGTTTCTGTTTCTTGAAGTTCTGATAGACTATACTTAGCAAACTATTTTAGGGAGTACTAAGGGGATAGCTTTATTACTTTTTCAATTTATTCTGTTAAAGGTTATTGGTCTATATGATTTTGTTCATTCATCTTGAGTCAGATTTTAATTATTTGTATGTTCCTTCAAAATTTTCCGTTTCAGTCACATCAGTAGTTCTCAGAGTGTGGTGTAGGGACTACTCAGGGTCCTTGTAAGAGGTTCATGAAGTCAAAAGTATTTTCATAGTAATATATTATTATTTGCCATTTTCATTCTCATCCTCTCAAAAGTATACAGTGGAGTTTTCCAGAGGCTACATGATACGTACTATTGTAGCATATTGAACATAAAAGCAGATATGAAAATCCAGATGTCTTTTTTAAGATGTATACTAAAGAAATTGCAAACATGTACTGCATTGCCACTATTCTCACTGAATTATTTTGTTTGAACAATGTAGTATTTTTAAAGTGTTATTTATGTTAGCACGTAGTAGATTTATCACTTTCTTATCAATTTTAGATGAATTCAGTCAGTTCAGTTCAGTCACTCAGTCGTGTCTGACTCTTTGTGGGATTAATATTTTAAAAATGTGTAGTTTTAATTGCTAATATGATAAATATTCGTAGATATAACCAGCATAAACAAAAGCTATATTGGGTTCTCAAAGAATTTTTAAACTGTAAAAAGCTCTGAAACCAAACTATTTGAGAGTCACTGATCTAGATTTAACAATTTTTTTTTGAAAATACACATACTCATCAACTCTTTCTTGACATCTTCTTTGAATAGAATATTCTGCTGTATAGATGTGTGTGTGTGAGTTTGTATATATGTTTGCATCTGTATGTACACATATGTATGTGCATGCATCTTTGTTTTTTATGTATTCATTGTGTATTTCTTTATGTGTGCTTGTGAGCAGAACCCCAATGTAGATGGAAGAACTGGCCCCCTTGATATTTTGGGTCTTCTTTGTGGCTGATTCGGTCCACAGGCCAAGTTTACAGAATTGATTTAGGTACATGAAGTGGCCAACTTATGATTAGGCCTGGATGAAAGGCATAGAGTTCCGGGCCATAGCAGGGAGAATGGGAGGCTCCCCCAGGGAAGTTGCTATCATAGGTCAGCCCCATCCTCTGACGGTTGCATTGGACTTCTTGAAACCCATCTTGTGTCCAAGGTAGGGATTCAGAAAAGCCCCTAGATTGAGGCTGCTATGTACAGTGTCTTGGCCACTATGAATCCCATGGTCAGTAGTTTTCTGGGGTCTGCAGTCTATGCATGTCAACTGTCTTGAGTGTACCCTCTCCCCCACTTCCACCAAGCTGGACTATTTCATCTTCTTATCCATGATGACCAGAAGTCTCTGGCTCTGAAGGCTAGTGCCTGTGGAGACGTACTGCAGGGCACAGGTGAGATGCCTGGGTCTGGTACCTCCTGCCTGCCCACTATGCACGGGGAGCTCCTTCTTGGAAGAGAATAATCCAGCACAGTGTGAAGCAGAGGATTACAGGCCAAGACCTAGGACAGAGTTTTAACTGGTAAAGCCCCAACTTACACTTCCAGCAAATGGGCCACGGACTGTTGACCCATTAACAAACTGGTTAATTTGAAGGCATTGAGATCCTAGAAACAACCCTAGTCTTTCTCCTTGCTGTACCTGTCAAGATAATTTCCCTTATCCAGAGGCAGGTTAAGCAGTTGCTTGGATTTTTATAGTGGCCTCCTAAAAACTGTCCCTGCTTCCATGCTTGTCCCTTACCACTTTAAAAAGTAAATCAGTTCATGTCCTTCCTTAGTTTACCCTCCATTGCTCCCCATCTGGCTCAGAGCGAAACAAGAGTCCTCTAATTGCCTGCAAGGGCCTACACTGGCCCTGCCCTACCACTGCACCTTAGTTCTTTGACTTCATCACTAGATACTTGCTCTCTTCCCGGACTGGTCTAGCCACATTGAACACAACAGGTGCACTTCTGCCTCCAGGTCTTTGCATTGCTGTTCTCTCTGCCTGAAATACTTCTCCCTCAGATATATGTATGGCTTATTCCCTCACCTTCTTCAATTTTTTTTTTTGTTTTTGCTTCTCAGTGAGGCCTTCCCTACTACCCTTTATAAACTTGCAAATTGCTCTTCTTCCATTCATCTTTCCTGTTTTAGTTTTCTTCACAGTAACTGATAAATTTCAACCTCAGATATGCAGATGATACCACCCTTAAGGCAGAAAGTGAAGAGGAATTATAGAGCCTCTTGATGAAAGTAAAAGAGTAGAAAAGCTGGCTTAGAACTCAACATTCAAAAAACTAAGATCATGGAATCCAGTCCCATCACTTCATGGCAAATAGATGGGGAAACAATGGAAACTGACAGGCTTTATTTTCTTCGGCTCCAAAATCACTGCAGATGGTGACTGGACCCATGAAATGAAAAGATACTTGCTCCTTGGAAGAAAAGCTATGACCAACCTAGACGGCATATTAAAAAGCAGAGACATTATTTTGCTGACAAAAGTCCATCTAGTCAAAGCTATGGTTTCTCCAGTAGTCATGTGTGGATGTGAGAGTTGGACCATAAAGAAAGCTGAGCACCAAAGAATTGATGCTTTTGAACTGTGGTGTTGGAGAAGACTCTTGAGAGTCCCTTGGACTACAAGGAGATCAAACCAGTCAATCCTAAAGGAAACCAGTCAATCCTAAAGGAAATCAGTCCTGAATATTCATTAGAAGGACTGATGCTGAAGCTCCAATACTTTGGCCAGCTGATGCAAAGAACTGACTAATTGGAAAAGACCCAGATGCTGGGAAAGATTGAAGGCAGGAGGAAAAGGGGATGACAGAGGATGAGAGGATTGGATGGCATCACCAACTCGATAGACATAAGTTTGAGCAAGCTCTGAGAGTTGGTGATGGACAAGGAGACCTGGCGTGACACAGTCCATGGGTTGCAAAAAATCGGACCTGACTGAGTGGCTGAACTGAACTGAACCAATAAATGGATCGTTTCTCATTGCATTTATCACATGAAATAGCATGTGATTCATTTATTTATTTTGCTTGTTATCTGTTTCTTGACTATAAATTTTACAAGGTCAGGAATTTGCATCTATTTTGTCTACTAATATATGCCTACCACACTTGGACACAAGACATTTGTCATTGACTATGGCCACTCTGGACTGTATCCAGCATGTCTTACCCAGGTTCCCAGCAGAAGCCACGGGAATTCATGTCTATTCAGTGATCAGAGTAAGAGGAAGAAATGGGGAAAGGGAGGAAGGAGGTCTTTCTTTCTCCTCCACTCCCCAGGGGTCCTCATACTTCTTTTCTTTGCTGAAAAAGCAAAAAACCTTTGAGGTTGAGATAATATACACAGAGAAAGTGAGAGAGAAAATTATGTTCCACAATAAATAACAGTGTATTCCAGGGACTTCCCTGGTGGTCCAGTGGTTAAGAATCTACCTTCCAATTCAGGGGACACAAGTTTGATCCCTGGTTCTGGAACTAAGCTCCGACATGCCACAGGGCAACTAAGACCCAAAGCAGCCAAATAAATAAATATTTTTTAAAACCAGTATATTGCTCTTCCCTTCTGTGGCCATCGCTGAAGCGCTAGCAGCCAAAATGAAGTTCAATCCCTTTGTGACTTCTGAGCAAAGCAAGAATCGAAAAAGGCATTTCAATGTGCCTTCCCACATTCGCAGGAAAATTATGTCTTCTCCTCTTTCTAAAGAGCTAAGACAGAAGTACAACGTTCGATCCATGCCCATCTGAAAGGATGATGAAATTCAGGTTGTACGAGGGCACTACAAAAGGCAGCAAATTGGCAAAGTAGTCCAGGTTTACAGGAAGAAATATGTCATCTACATTGAATGAGTGCAGCAGGAGAAGGCTAATGGCACAACTGTCCATGTGGGCATTCACCCCAGCAAGGTGGTTATCACCAGACTAAAACTGGACAAAGACCGCAAAAAGATCCTCGAACGTAAAGCCAAATCTCGCCAAGTAGGAAAGGAAAAGGGCAAATATAAGGAAGAAACAATTGAGAAGATGCAAGAATAAAGTCATCTTGTCTACAGCTTTCATTAAAAACTGTTAAAATGAAAAAAATAAAATAAAGCCAGTATATTCTGTACGTTTACATGTTATCTAAGAGGAAAAACAGAAGATGAAAAAAAAAAATAAAACCTTTCTCCGTGTATGTGATTCTATGTGTCCCTTTTTCATTTCTAATGATTTTTGTCTATGCTAAGGTTCAGTAAATGCTTTTCAAACTTTTTTACTTATGTACCCTTCTCCAGCCCCAAAAGAAGTTTGAGAAACCATGTGCTCCCTTCAGTTCAGTTCAGTTCATTCACTCAGTCATGTCCAACTCTTTGTGACCCCATGAATCGCAGCACGCCAGGCCTCCCTGTCCATCACCAACTCCCGGAGTTCACTCAAACTTATGTCCATCGAGTCGGTGATGCCATCCAGCCATCTCATCCTCTGTCGTCTCCTTCTCCTCCTGCCCCGAACCCCTCCCAGCATCAGGGTCTTTTCCAATGAGTCAACTCTTTGCATGAGGTGGCCAAAGTATTGGAGTTTCAGCTTTAGCATCAGTCCTTCCAATGAACACCCAGGACTGATCTCCTTTAGGATGGACTGGTTGGACCTCCTTGCAGTCCAAGGGTCTCTCAAGAGTCTTCTCCAACACCACAGTTCAAAAGCATCAATTCTTTGGCGCTCAGCTTTCTTCACAGTCCAACTCTCACATCCATACATGACCACAGGAAAAACCATAGCTTTGACTAGACGGACCTTTGTTGGCAAAGCAATGTCTCTGCTTTTTAATATGCTATCTAGGTTGGTCAGGAGAAGGCGATGGCAACCCACTCCAGTACTCTTGCCTGGAAAATCCCATGGATGGAGGAGCCTCGTGGGCTGCAGTCCATGGGGTCGCGAAGAGTTGGACATGCCTGAGCAACTTCCCTTTCACTTTCACTTTCATGGATTGGAGAAGGAAATGGCAACCCACTCCAGTGTTCTTGCCTGGAGAATCCCAGGGACGGGGGAGCCTGGTGGGCTGCCGTCTGTGGAGTCACACAGAGTCAGACACGACTGAAGTGACTTAGCAGCTTAGCAGCTAGGTTGGTCATAACTTTCCTTCCAAGGAGTAAGCGTCTTTTAATTTCATGGCTGCAATCACCATCTGCAGTGATTTTGGAGCCCCCCAAAATAAAGTCTGACAGTTTCCACTGTTTCCCCATCTATTTCCCATGAAATATGTTTAAATTGACATCAGAAATGTTTCAATGTAAGTTTAAATAACAAAGAATATTGCTTTTAAAAATGTTTCCATTGGGAATTGTTCACAGGTGAAATTATTTGAGATTTTCTTATGGTAACTCCAGCCCACCTCCCTCTTAAATGAAAAAGGTAATAGAGATAGCTAAAATATGTTCAGCAAAATGTTGATAACTTGAGGCTGGCTTGAAGGACACATGGAAATTTGTGCACTATTCTTTCCACTTGTGTTTGTGTTTTGGTTTCTTCCTTTCATGTTAGAGATTTTCTTCAAATGACTTATGGTCTCTGTGCATTCATTTAAGTACAGAACATTAAAAGGTAATTGAAAGTTATGTGTGGGATGGTGGTGCCTGTTGACTGAGTTTTATTAGAAGAGAACAGGTAGTAAATTGACTTTTTATATGAAAGGACCATATCACATTATCTGAAAAATTTCCCTCAAAAACCATCCAGTTTGTCCAGAGAAGAATCCTCTAGTCTCCTGTCAAGAAAGGTATAAGCTCAGCAGCCTGAGTGCCAGAGCAGGGTAGGAAAGGGGTCTTCCGTTGTCTCTGTTCAGACTGTAAGCTCTTATGGACCCCTCCTGTTTTCCTTGCAGGGCTTCCCTCCAGCTGTTCTCTTGCCAGGGGCTCCTTAGTGTAGACACCTCTAGTTTGGTTTCCCAGAGTATAAGTCTCCTATTGCTTGGTGTCAGGGAGGGACATGGGGGTCCATTTGTTCTTTATATAGGCCTTCAATGATTCCCCTTCTTTTTAGCCCATGTTTCACCCTCTATTGTCTTAGGTTTCCAGTCCTCAGCTTTGCTTGGCTTGGAGGAGCTAGTATCTCTCTTTGCCAAGTCTGAGGGATCAGCTTCCTGGGCTCTGCTGCCTTCCACTCCTGCATTCCTTTTCTTTTGTACATTGAGAGTTGTGGTGATGAATCTTCTTGTCTCATTGTAGATGGAGTGTCTTTTTCTGTTTCTCATTCTCTTATTTTACAGTGATTTTCCAGAGAAGTGAGCAGAAAGGGCCTTTTTCCACTATGTTGAAGCCAGAAGTCTGATTATTTTGATAATATTCTTTTCATTTAAAAAGTAATATCTAAAAGTTAATTTTAAAAATGCAATAAAGAAATCTTTATCCCTAAGAATATTAATACATTTAGTGCAAATCAAGTTCAACATATGGAATGATTCCAGTCTTATAATTTTCCTAATTAAAAAAAAATTTTTTTCTAGATGTACTGCTTGACTTGTAGGATCTTAGTTCTCTGACCAGGGATTGAACCTAGGCCCTTCGAAGTGAAAGCCCAGAGTCCCAACCACTAGACCACCAGGGAAGACCCTGGAATAATTTTAAAATAATTCTCTTTATAGAGTTCTTGAGTTATTTATTGAAGACCTTTTTCAACAATTAATAGGTTATCAGCAAGTTAGTTTATCTCCTTAATATTCCAAAACTTAAAACTTACTTTTAAAAAGCTGTTTTTCTTGGTAGTTGTTTTGAAGTAAAATTGTTATTTATGGCTATTGAAATTGAGCTAGTTGATGAAGCCTCTTGAATCCGCAGGTTCACTTCACATTAACCAGCGTAAGTAGAGGTGGAGAGAAGGAACTGAAAAGACAGAGCAGCTGCAATGAATGAAGGCTTGGGGAACAGATAAAAATAAAGACAAATAAGGTTCAGCCGTGTCCTTCAGTGTCATATGCTAACTGGGTGGCAGTGGATGCTAATTCTCTAAAATCAAATTCTAAGAGGAAACACCTTTACACCCTCAGCCTCAGCCAATTACTAACAGATATTTGTTGTTATCTCCATTTGACTGATGTCTTTAACTCTAGAATTACCTGAAATTCAGTTGCCAGGTTATCTCGTCATTAGCATATGACACCAAAGGACAAGACTGAACCCTGTTTTTATTTATATCTGTCCCAGAGCCTTCATTCATTGCAGCTGCTCTGTTTTCCGGTTCCTTCTCTCCTCCTCTACTTCTATTCCACCTTCCCACCCCTATAGAATTTTTTCTTGTAATTATTTCCGATCAAATCCTTCAGAGGTAGGCAAAAATTATCTAGAGTATTGGAAAATGCAATGGAAATTCTCCTTTTTCTTCCCCAGTTCCCCTCAGATTCTCCTTAAAACTCACAAAACAGAAGTAGTAATGCTCTTGGAAACTGTATCAGTAGAGCTGTACCCCGGTGGCTCAGATGGTAAAGAATCTGCCTGCAATGCAGGAGACCTGGATTCAGTCCCTGGGTTGGGAAGATCCCCTGGAGGAGGGCATGGCAACCCTCTCTAGCATTCTTGCCTGGAGAATCCCCATGGAAGAGGAGCCTGGAGGGCTACAATCCATGGGGTTGCAAAGAGTCAGATACGACTGAGAGACTAAGCACAGCACAGAGCACGGAGCTGTATCTAATTTGACTCTTCAGATTCATTCTGTCTTTGCTGATTTGTCCTTGCTTTTTTCCTCTTGCTTTGTCACAAATAGAATGTTCAACGTTTTTAATGTTATCTAACTTTTTTTTTTTTTAATTGCCAACAGTAGTAGGAAAATTTGGATTGAGAAGGTCATATGTCTGGCTTCATTTTCTTTTTTCTCAACCCTGTAGAGAAAGATAATGTAGAGGATTGGGGTGGGTTTTCAAACATGGCTAAAGACAGATCTTTTATTTATCAAAAGAGACAGTCAGACTCTGTGTTAGTCATTACATCACAAGTCTGACATCAGAGATTCTGGGGAACAAAAGAGTGGCAGGGAGGTGATGGTGGTGAGGAGACTTGGAAGTAGGTAAGTGGGGGAGAGAGAGAGGTATGTGTGTGTGTGCTGGGTGGAGAAGAGCAGAGGGTCATGCCTCTAGCTGCCCACACTGCTATTGTCATTTCCCTGTAGGTACAAGTCTATATTTGCATTATCCTTGCTCTCATAAATGAGCCCAAGAGATGTGTAGGATTCAAAAGACCTTAGAGTTTTAAGGGCATTGGTGGTAATTTAGAAACCCCAACATCGGTGTTGATCACCAAGTCCTGCCGGTCTGTGTCTTCATTTTCTCTTAAAGCTGCCTCCTCCTCTCCACGCCTACTACCACTGCCATATATATGATTTCTCACTTGAATTCTGCTTTAGTTTACCAAATGTCTTCATTTCCCTTAGTTACCATCTTCTTCCTCTAACTCACACTGCAACCTGAGTGAGAATTCCTGAAGACAAATATGATCATGCTACTCCCTTGCTTAAAATCCTTCTGTGGCTCCATTTTGCCTTAAGTGTAAAATCTAAACCCCTTACCATGGGTTCACTAGTTCTATCATTTTAATCCTGTTTCCTCCTTTGTACTTTGCAGCCACACATCCTCAGCTCTTTAGGGACCAATAACCTATAGTTCCCAGGAGCTTCCTGATGCTCTGTGGCCTTTGCACAACAGTTTTTCCCTGTTTGGATTGTATTTTCTCCACTCTTCACCCAGGTAATTCTCAATAACTGATTCTTCAGAATTCAGATTAGATGTTACTTCTTGATAGTTTTAATAACAAGACTGAACTGAGGATGCCTTAAATGTCCCCTCAAAATATTTCCCTGTCACAGCCTCTACCACTCTGTGTTTCTATTTTTATTAATCTTATTAATCATTATTATTGTTACATTACCATTTTGGGGCTTCCCTGATAGCTCATTTGGTAAAGAAAGTTGCTCAGTCATGTCCAACACTTTGCCAACCCCAAAGAGTTGGCTGTTGTGAATAGTGATGCTATGAACATAGGGATGCATGTACCCTTTTGAATGATAGTTTTGTCCAGATATATGCCCCAAAGTGGGATTGCTGGATCACATGGGAATTCTATTTTTAGTTTTCTGAGGAACCTCTATTCTATTCTCCATAGTGACTATACTTAATTTACATTTCCATCAACAGTGTAGGAGAGTTCCTTTTTCTCCACATCCTCTCCCAGTGTTTGTTACTTGTAGACAAACAAGTTTGAGTTTGTCTCAAAAAATGAGTTTCCTTTTTAATGATGGTCACTCTAACCAGTGTGAGGTGGTAACTCATTGTAGTTTTGACTTGCATTTCTCTTATAATTAGTGGTGTTGAACATCTTTTCATGTGCCTACTGGCCATCTGTATGTTTTCTTTGGAGAAATGTCTGTTAAGGCCTATTGCCCATTTTTTAATTGAGTTGTTTGGGTTTTTTGTTGTTGTTGAGTTGTATGAGGTGTTTGTATATTTTGGAGATTAAGCTCTCATTGGTTGCATTATTTGCAAATATTTTCTACCGGTCTTTTCATTTTGTTTATGGTTTCCTTTTCTGTGTGAAAGCTTATAGGTTTGATTGGGTTCCATTTGTTTATTTTTGTTTTTATTTCTATTGCTTTGGGAGACTGACCTAAGAAAACATTGAATAATTTATGTCAGAGCACGTTTTGCCTATTCTTTCTTCTTGGAATTTTATATTGTGATGTCTTATGTTGAAGTCTTTAAGCCATTTTGAGTTTATTTTTATGCATGATGTGAGGATGTGTTCTAACTTCATTGATTTACATGCAGCAGTCCAACTTTCCCAGCAACACTTGTTGAAGAGGCTTTTTCCCAGTTTATATTCTTGCCTCCTTTGTTGAAGATGAATTGACTGTAGGTGTGTGGGCTTTTATTCTGGGCTCTCCATTAATCTGTATGTGACAAGTGCCATTTTTAATGCTTCCCCCCATCTTTCCTTCCTTCCTTCCTGCCTCCTCTGCTTGAACAGCCTCAATTCCTGGCCTTACTATAACCCACTTTCATTGTTTGCTGGTAAATGAGCCCCCAGCTCAGAACTCTAAGATTAAAAGCCATTCCCAGGCATAGAGTTTCCGTGATATGTATATGGGTATATGCTTGTGTATGTGTGTGTCTGTCTGTGTGTCTCTGTGTTGCCAAAGTACACAAGCACTTTAGTAAGCACGTTATTCAACTACCCCATTTAGCAAAGCTGAGTCCAGGATTAAATTCTGTGGGTCCTGAGTTTTCAGGAGGTGACATGCTACCTTTGATATCAAATTTGATTAAACTTGATAACTTTAAGTGGTTCTATTGGGGAGGAAGAATTCAATTTCTTACTCCAGAGAAAGAATTTTTTCCACTGACTAAGGAATGGAACATTTATTAGAAGTATCTTGGTGACCTGAAGGAGAGAAATGTACTTCTTTTACCTCAGCAGAAGTAAGTCCATGGCATTATTAGCACGTGGTAAAATTGAATAATTGAGCAACACTGACTACTTTGGGATTCAGCCTTCCAGCCCCTGCTGTGTGATTAGTTCAGTCCAACCCTGCTGGCATGCTTGAGCAGGGAGCCTGCAGGGGATTAGAAAGGGAAAACCCTTTAACAAATCTCAGGTACGAAAGACATTTGATTTAATTTAACATGTTACACATGGTAATCTGGTTTCCCTTGGCAACCTCCACCCTACACTACTTTATAATCAGAGGATGGCAGGGTAGATTACAGATCTACCCTGGAAGGGACCATAGAGAACAGATGTCAAAAGAGGAAATGAAAAGGTCACTAAAAAAGGACAGAAGAGTCTGAGTCCTCTGACAAAAAGGACAGATAGTTCTCTATAGTGCAGGTACCCAGGAGGGTTTCATTGATGAGGGAGATTCCAGGACTGCCTACAGCAGAGTAGTCTGAGATGTGAAGGAAAGGGATCAAATCTCGTAAATCTTTAAAGGGATAATAATTTTATTATTTGTGAATTACAGATAAGGTTTTAATTTAAAAATGACAATAATAGGTACCATTTATTAAGTACATGCCAGAAATCTTACTTGGTTCGTTGCATATATAATTTCATTAAATCCTTATCATATCTCTGCAAGGGGAATATTAATATCCCTTTATAGATGAGGAAACAAGTATTTATTGATCTCTTAAAGTATGGAGACTGAAGAAAGGTGGGGTAACATTGACTCCAAGGTTTCAACTTTAGGAGACCATTATTTATTTTTTCTATGATCTTAGAGTCCTAGAAGTCTTAATAGCCCCTGTCACAGAGCAGTATATCCACTAATGTCCATTAATGGTGACCTTTAGCCATCCAGAAAAGTTTAAATTACAGTCATCTTTAGTCTTATTGTTGTTCAATTGCTTAGTCATGTCCAACTCTTTGCAACCCCATGGACTGCAGCACGCCAGGCTTCCCTATCCTTCACCATGTCCCGGAGCTTGCTCAAACTCATGTCTGTTGAGTCTGCCATCCAACCATTTCATCCTCTGACATCCCCTTCTCCCACCTTCTATCTCTCCAGCATCAGGTTCTTTTCCAATGAGTCGGTTCTTCACATCGGGTGGCCAAAGTATTGGAGCTTTAGCTTCAGTCCTTCCAATGAATATTCAGGATTTATTTCCTTAGGATTGACTGGTATTATCTGCTTGCAGTTCAAGGGGCTCTCAAGAGTCTTCTCCAACACCACAGGTTCAAACTCATCTTTGGTGCTCAGTCTTCTTTATGGTCCAGCTGTCACATCCGTACATGACTACTGGAAAAACCATAGCTTTGACTAGATGAACATTTGTCAGCAAAGTAATGTCTCTGCTTTTTAATATGCTGTCTAGGTTTGTCATAGCTTTTCTTCCAAGGAGCAAGTGTCTTTTAATTTCATGGCTACAGACACTGTCTGCAGTGATTTTGCAGCCCGAGAAAATAAAGTCTCTCACTGTTGCCATTGTTTCCCCATCTATATGCCATGAAGTGATGGGACTGGATTAGTCTTTTGAATGTTGAGTTCTAACCCAGCTTTTTCACTCTCCTCTTTCACCTTCATCAAAAAGCTCTTTAGTTCCTCTTTGCTTTTTGCCATAAGGATGGTGTCATCTGCATATCTGAGGTTGTTAATATTTCTCCTGGCAATCTTGATTCCTTGATTCCAGCTTGTGATTCATCCAGCCCTGCATAGAAGTTAAATAAACAGGGTGACCATATACAGCCTTAATGCCCTCCTTTCCCAACTTTGAACCAGTCTGTTGTTCCATGTTCGGTTCTAATTGTTGCTTCTTGACCTGCATACAGGTTTCGTGGGAGGCAGGTAAGGTGGTCTGGTATTTCCACCTCTTGAAGAATTTTCCATAGTTTGTTGTGATCCACACAGTCAAAGGCTTTAGTGTAGTCAATGAGGCAGAAGTAGATGTTTTTCTGGAATTCTCTTGCTCTATGATCCAGCAGATGTTGGTGATTTGATCTCTGGTTCCTCTACCTCTTCTAAATCCAGTTTGTACATCTGTAAGTTCTCAGTTCATGTATTGTTAAAGCCTCGCTTGGAGGATTTTGAGCATGACCTTGCTGGCATGTGAAATGAGTGCAATTGTGCAGTAATTTGAGCATTCTTTGGAATTGCCCTTCTTTGGAATTGCAGTGAAAACTTACCTTTTCAGTCCTGTGGCCACTGCTGAGTTTTCCAAATTTGTTGGCATCTTTGTCTAAGTCTCTTATTTTACACACTAGGAAATTGAGTGCCAGACATCTGGTAAACCCTAAAGCCAGGTCTTCCAACTCCTTAATTTGTGTATTCCACCATGACCATACACTTTCAAAGAAGGCTTGAGTAAGTGGAAGGCAGGAGGGAAGGGGTCTTGCAGCACTATAAATGATATTAGTTTGAGGTAGCGAAGTAAACAAACTAATAGATTGGAAGGTACTGATGAGACATTTAGGCACTGGGAACAGTTATAATTCTTATCTAACTAGTGATTAATTTATTCTGCTTAGCTAATATCTGATCAAATTGATGCACCTAATGTTTCTAAATGATCCTAAGTCTTTAGACGTCTCTGGTGCCCTACCAGCCATTTGAAGTTTAAAAGGACATACGAACAACAAAAGCTGTCTCTCCAGGTCTTAAAATGGGTGTGACTGGCCATTTTTGCGGCATGTAGAAGCAGAGACTACATGTGGTGTTTTGTTGACTTACACATTTATGCTTCTGTCACGTTCACCAAATGCCGTATATATGAGGCAGGCCATATATTACCTTTCTTTAAGATGAAAACTATGGAAGTCTAATAGCAAACTGAGAAATCTTGGTGTCACACACTTAGTATACAAAGCATTTTACATGAATTTCACTAAATCCTCATAACAATTGTGATTGTAAATGTTATTGTTTTCGTTTAGGCAACTTTTTCAGTTTTTTTAATCCTTCCCAGAACATTTCCCCTAGCATTTTATTGTGAAAAATTTCAAACCTATATTAAAATTGAAAGAACTGTACAGTGAACACTCATATACCCACTTAGATTCTACACTTATTTTTCTATATTTGCTTTTTTTAATACACCTATACATTTATCCACCCACACATCTTAGTTTTTATTATATTTCAAAGTGAGTTATAGACATTAGTACATAATATTCCTAAACACTTATACGTGGATATCATTAATTTGAGTTAAAAATGTTAGCCCTATTCAAAAAACAAAAACAAAAAACTGAGTCCTTCAAATCTATGTTTTGGGGACATAGAATATACTCATTCAGTTTGGGCTTTCCCCCATGAAACAGTAAGTTATTTTAAGAGAAAAATGTGAGCCACCCATATTAAAAAACACTTGTAACTTATTAATGAGAAATAGAAATCTGTGGGGAGGAGGGGGATACCCCTGTTGAATTCCTAGGCCACAGCAAGCCAGTACTGCAAATGAGGCATCTTACCTCATTTCTGATTTTAAATGAGATTGAGGTCATTGCCACATTTCTGAACAGTAGGTCCTCTTCTACAGGGGAGAGTTTGATTAGCAAATTACTTAAGCACCTTAGTAATGATATTGGAACCAAATTTCAATGAACATTTTTCCCTTTTCTCTTCTTTCTGGGTGTGACTAAATTGCCTACAGCATGCTGCTTGGTTGCTGGTAAAACAGGAAATGGGGTAAGTAATTTACATAGGGAATTTTTACTACCATTTAAATTTAAGCTACTTGATTCTTAAAGTACTTTTACTATTACTCTTTTTTTAAGAGTGAGTTCACTAGCTACTAGAGAAATTGGCACAAAGAAAAATTTTTATTTTATATATTTAGGTATTAACCTTGTTTAACTGGTTTATTGCACAGCATATTAGTAGTCTCATTTTTTTGGTAGATTTATCATGAACATAAATGTATATTTTATAATCATTAGCATTTATATAATGTAGTTTGGCAGCTAATGTTAAAGGAACACATTTTATGCTGGTCTTAGAAGCAAAATTATAAACCTAATTATGCTGTAAAAGATACATAGTAAAGTTCTAGTTAAGGCAGAACAACAGTAAGTTTATACATAGATAAGACACAGAAAACATAGGTTCACAGTCCTTTATCTGAAACCCTTGGTGGCAAATGTGTCTTGGAATTTAGAATTTTTTAGACTTTGGCAATTTAATACAGCATAAATACCATATATGATATACCTCTCTCCTCTGGGGTAGTACTGTATTATCAAGCATTAATATTTCTGCAGTGAAGCATACCAATATTCACACCAATTTGATCAACAAAGCCTTACATGTTCAAGTCAGAGTTTGGTTGCCAACTGAGTTAAGGAAAAAGCTCTTTAATTTCCCAGAGCTTTCTGGATTTTGAAACTAAAAATTTTATACCAGTATGAAAAGGGCCATGTGACTCTTGGAGGGTCCTGTGTACTCCTGAAAGAAAACCACAGAGAGAAGTACAAATTTCTGTATCAGAATCTCATACTTGGTATTTTATAGAAAATTAATTCATCTGGCATTTTTGTGTGTGTTGTATTTCACATCTGCATTTTTAAAAGGGTAGTAACCACATATTTATCAAAGGTTTGGGGGTTCTGTTAGGTTATGTTAAATTAGTCTCAAATGCTTGTGATTCTGGCATAATAAAATTTGATCCTGTGTTTGAGAAATTTTTTATTAATAGCATAGTCAGAGCATGCTATTTTTCAAATGTTTCCAGTTTCCATCCTCCTTGCTTATTGTGGTTATTTCTTATTGAATGATTTTAAACCAAGGTTAGCTCTTCCAAAAGATCCTGATCAATATAGGGATACTAAAACAGGAAAAAAATGCAGAATGCTACTCTTTTCTCTTACTATCCCTAGTTCATTCTATAATAATAATGTCAAAGGCTGTGGAGGGATTGCCATTAAAGAATTGATTCAAGGAATTTAGGGAAAAAGTGTATTGGATATTTTGGTTCATCTTTGCTTAAGAAAGGTTATCCTGTTGTATGTGTAGAAAAAGTGATTGTAATTGATATCCTCATCATTAGTTATCTAACAGAGGAGAGGGAAATGCAGTTTCTAAGTATTAAATTGGTACTGAATTTACCTTAATGACTACTGATTCCTCTAAAGGACCATCAATCATAAGCCTAAGGCCCTCTGTGAAAACATTCACCCTAAATTATATTAGAAAAGCTATTAGCCACATTCAGCTTGCAGGATTGAAAATCTGGCATTTTAAGTACTGTATTTTTGCCTTAAAGGTGAGGCTAAGGTTTCCAAAATGTCTGTTAACCCTTTCCTATAGTTCATTAATCTGGAAGGAAAAAAATACCTGTAGTTGAAGTTTTTAAACTGGAGTAAGGTGCTTTAAATTGAAATGTATTTCAAAAACCATGAAGGACCTAAAATATCAATTTTCTTAAACACATAATGAGTAATGTTTTAATCTGTTTTTAGGATTGGCTTTGGCAACAATCCTTTGTACTTTAGACTCTCTAGAGTCTAAACAGTTTTAAAGGGTTTTCCATTCTTGTGTTTTCTGTTTTCACCTTTTTATTCTTTAAAATGTGTGCTCATACCTTAATTATTTACTTTCAACTGTGATGCTGTTTTAATGCAGATATCATTAGTTAAACTGTTTGATGCAATGTCAAGATAGTCTTTGAAAATTCCTAAGATGTTTCTGATACTCAGAGAACTAGGAACAGTTTATGAAGCTTAAACACAGTGTATAGAGAAGTAATCTAATTTTTTGTCAGATGTAGGGCTTATCAGAGTCCTTCATTGTTAAACCACAAACCCAAAGCATATGAAAGCATTCAGTTTAACCAGTTATCTCAGCTGGATTAAAGTGGGTAGGTCAGCTATTTCTTAATTTACATTTTTAGAGTAACAGTGGTCTTTATATTGTGTGTATATAATTATATTTTTAGATCAATTAAATTTAGCAATTAACAAAATTATTTTTTATTTTCTACTCATAGTTCATAGTGTCTTTTGGTGTTGAAGAATTAAATACAGTGGATATTGACTATATTGTCTTTTTTTTTTTAAGTGAAAATTGGATATTAGAAGAAATGATTCACAAGTTGGCCTAAACATCTCTTTTGTTAAAAAGCAGATCTATAAATAGCTGTAACTGATTTAAAATTTTAATTATTTGAATGACATGGGCCTGTTTATTAGTGATATTTCAGAGTAGAGCTGTTTAAATATTACCATATCATGTTTTTCTTTTCTTTCACTTCAGTTCCTTTCTATCTCAATTTTAGGTTACAAACTAAAAGCTAGAAATCATAATTGGGACTTCCCCAAACCTATTTATTGTCTATGAGTAGATTTGGGGGAATGTAAAATGTTTATTAAGACATGTATATGTTGTTAAATTAATGAACATTTTAGAGCACTGATGCTTTAGGATTTAATCTTCTTTACCAGTAAAGAGAAGTACAGCTTTTACATTGATTTCCCAAAAGTAACTCCCCATTATCAGGAAGAAAGTAGATGTAAACATTTTTGGTCTGGGTGAAATTATTGTAATAGACAGTTTGTAATTTCTGAGCAATAAACAATCTTCTCTATTCCATCTTTCCATCTTCTGATATATATAATCCTGGAATCTGGCAATTCTATCTCAGAAAAACTCATATGTATGCCTTTGTCTTTGAAACTTCAAAATTTGTCCTATACGCCATTTAAAAAAGAAAAAAGTAGTTTCTTGATTCTACTAGAATATAGGTCCATGAACTGAGGAAACTGTCTGCTTTGGTCTCTGCTTTCTATCTAATGTGTAAAATAGTGCCTTCACATAGTAGGCACTCTACATTTTAATAATCGCATAAATTCTTGCCTTCATAAAAATGATGTTTTTCATATCAGTGAATTAATTTTTATGTTATTCAGAAAGCAGAGTCTGTCGCTGGGAAGAAATGATATAGTTCAGCTAAAAGAAGCCTACAAATGGATAACTCATCCCCTGTTTTCAGAGGAACTGGGTGTTCCCATTGATGGAAAGGTATTGGGTCATCAGCATTGTTAATTTTATTCTCTGGTTTTACTAGTTTTACTTCATTATATGGCAGAGTTTTGGTTACCCAAAAGAATCTTCTCTTTCAATAATCCAATAAAAGGTTTTTAAGCTTTTACAGTTCTTAAATTGAGGTTAAAATTGAGATTAAAGTCTTTCTTTTTTTAAATTTCTTTGTAATCAAGACACTTATGAGTATAACAGGTGCAGTGTACCCTAATTGACCTTAAAAGGTTAGAAATGAATTCGTGCCTTTAAGTATATTTATAGTTTAATTAGACAGATTTACTGATATAAAGCTATACATAAATAACTATGAACAAGTGTGGAGTAAACTCTAGACTATTTAATTTTGGTTGTCTGTGGCTAGTCTTGTTTTCGAATATGTAGACAGAACCTGTTCAACTATAGGGAGCATGGGCTTAACCTATCCTGCCTTGTGGTATCTCAAATCCCTTTAATTTTAAGCAGACTGCCTTTGAAACCAGTACACTTCCCATCCCCTCTATTCCAGGGTAGACCTTGCTTCAGCCTTTGAAATGGATTGAATTTTAGGGAAGAGCTCAGTAGATTTCCAGACGTGGAAACAGGACATATTCCCAGCTCATCTTAAATTAGATTTTAATAGTATGGCCTCATTGCTTCATCATTTTGCTTGAAGGAAATTCCCTGGGTATCAGACACACCCCTATTCAAATAAAATCACAAAACCATCTTTCAAAGCTAAACAATTAAAAAATTTTCCTCATTCTGACATTATATAGCTGTTTCCCTCTGTTAGTAAGAATAAACTCTGTCCTTTAAACTGAATACTGAAAGAATAGAGAATAAAACCACTTCACAGATAGTATGAAGAGGAAATGAGGTGATGAAAGTACTTTGGAAATTAGAGAAGTCATTGATGCAAAATATTTTTACCTCAGATTTCAGTTTGAAGCACAGATAATTTTACATGTTGAATCAGTGAGAACAGAAAATAGAAAACAAAAGATGCAGTAATGTTCTAATAGGTTCAGCATGAATGAAGTTTTCTTAAGTAAAAGGAATATGTTGTAATTTTAATTTTATTTTGTTGATTTGAGTAAAACAGAAAAAAATTAGTCCTTCACTATTGTGATTAAGAGCTGCTAATAGGCCTGCTGACGATCCAATGCAATCGATAAATATAAAATTCAATAAAAAGGAAGAATTATTATATGATATTTATATCTTTTTTTCAGTGTGAAATTTTGTATAATCTCCATGGAGGTCAATGTATATAGAGTATGAAATTGTGTTTCTTTGTGTGTACAAGGATATTTATTTTAGCATTTTAAAAAATGTTTTTTAAAATTTATTTTTAATTGAAGGATAATTGCTCTACAATGTTGTATTGGTTTGCCGTATAGCAACACTGTACCATTTTTTAAAAATGGTAAAACTTAACTACAACTTAAATGTCCAGCAGTCCTTAGAGTTGAAAAGATGTTCATGATGTAATATCAACTGAATTAAGCAGTTTTCTAAATGTCTATTTAATATACCAAGAAGTACATATGTTTATATGCATAAAAATGGCTAGAAGGGAACATGTCAAACTGTTACTAGTTCTATCTCAGTGGAGTGAGATTGAAAACCCACTATTTTATAATATTATTATGTATTATATTTTTAATGAAACAAAAAATTAAGATCTTTCTTTTAAAAGTCACATCTATTAAAAACTTGGAGAACTTAATATTAAGAAAACCTCATACAGAGTTAGGCATGTGCGTAAATAATAGTTGCTAATTCTAGTCATAGTACTGACAGGAGTATATCTTCGTTTGTTTCAGTTACCCCTTTCCAATTCCCTGAGTTCTTATTCATCTTTGTATCTAATTTATATACTTTACAAAAAAATCATACAACTTTAATTTGTTTTAAACTTGTTTTTTGTAGGATCACTAGTGATGAGTTCTAGGAGTTAAAAAAAAAAAAGTCTATTTCCTTTACAGCTGCCCTGTGACCAAGCTGATTTGAAAACAGTAGTATTTCCAGTTTTCCTTGTCACTTTTTCTGAGCCAATCTTTGAAAGTTAATTCTGTTTCCATTGATAAGTTGTTAGATGTTAGTTTCTTTTTGCTTATTTTTAAACTGTCTTTATAATTTTTAGAGCTTATTTGAAGTGAGTGTGGTCTTTGCTCACCCAGAAACAGTTGAGGATTGCCACTTCCTGTAAGTTACAACTTAACATTGCCAATTGTGCAACATTGTTAATACCTTTTGATTTTCATGAAAATAGTTTTGTTCTTCTTTCTAAGGGACCTATCAGAACTTGTCATGTCTCTGAAGATTTAAAGTGTGCTCTCTGATATGAGTCTAGACAAACCCATGTGGCTCATATAGGGATTCATTTTGTCCGCTTCTGATATCCTGAGTTAAGCAACTCTATGTTGTATAAAATATTTGAATTTTATCCACCCTCAAATAAACTCATTAATCTTTTATATTAACTTGAATTTTGCTTAGACGTGCAATATGCCCAGATTGTTTCAAGCCAGCCAAAAACAAACAGGTAAGGATTCCTGCTTCTTATTCTTTATTGAGTTTTTTTCTGAGCTGAATATTCAAATTAACAACAAAAAGGATATGCATTAGAAATATTGGCAATCTATTATACTAAGAATCAATCTCAAACTATTTCCATTTGCTACATTCATTTTTTTTTTTAAACTCTCAACACCTTTGTGTGTGGCTCAGAAGTCGTAACACACAAACATCATGAATTGTTTCCCCAAAACTACATCATCTGGGAAAGTATGTTTTCAGTATCATCACAATTCCAAACTTCTGTCTAATATTTGTTTTCTAGAAATTGGTATTTTGAAAATATAATCCAAATAAATTGTTTTATTTAGGACAGTCCTGAATTAATAGAACCTATTTCAGGCTACGTTTGAAAAAGGGTTTTTTATTTAAACTCTCCTTTACTGTCTGATGTGAGCTGGCCTTCATGTTAATGAGAAAAAATAGTTAGCCTGTATTTTTAGTTTCTGTCATGCCAAGATGGAAAGTCTGGCATGTTACTGACAGGTTTTCACAGCCCAGTTACTTAGCTGGTTTTGTACAGGCTCAGACATTCTCAGACATTTTACTGACCGATATTGTGGTTGTTAAACATAACTGATGTTTTGCTGTTGTGGTTGCTAAAAAGAATATAAGTTTATTGCCAAAAATACATCTTTTGGTCTTTGCTCTTACTTTGACTAATTGCTGGATCTTTTAGTACCTGGGGGAGATTGGAGGCTTGGGGAGTTTGTAACATTTGCCAAACCTTGTGCAGAAGTAATCAGAAATGCAGATCAAGCCTAAAACCCTGCTTCCCTCCTTTTCTCACATCATGGTACATCTAGAACATTTCCATGTTTGGCCAACACCCTGAGGTTAACAGGTGAAGTTGCTCTAAGTTGTGAGCAGTAGGCCTAGGGGTTCTTGTTGTTCCAGGCCCTTCCCCTCAACCCTCAGGACCTAGAAGGACCCGGGTACAGCTGTAGCTCACTGCTTTGCCATACCAACTGGGAAGTTCTGCCCAAATGACCTGTGAGCCATGTTTATATAAAGATCTAGTTTTATTTTTTGTCATCTTTGAGCAAGTATGTAAGTGCCAGCATCAAATAATAGAGTAAGGAAATTTTTGTCAAACCATCACAGACATCATGCCATTTGGCCAGTAGGTGTTTAGTCTTAAGTGTAGTTTTCCTGCATTATGGCTGGGAATAAGTTGAATGACCTTTTGAGATTCTTCCAGGGTTAAGATTTCGTATCTTAACAAAGAGGCACTTAATTTTTAATTCTAATCCTATGACACAGTATGGTTTAGAAAATCATTTCTTTTGTTGCTGAACTATTTAGATATCTACATTGTTCCTATTTTCATTCAAGTGTAGTTTTTCGTAACAGAAGAAATAATTGTAACTTATCATAGTGACCACATGAGTATGCACTAATTAGTTCTAGTATGTCTACCATGAAGTTTGGCTTTTCTTGTTTTAAAAAACCCAAAGTGGGACATTTGTAGTTGCCCTTCTATTCAATATAGTGGATTTTGTTTACTTTGTCTGTGGTTAGTAGTGATACTGAATTGCTGGATGTCAAGACATGCTAGTTGGCTCTGTTTTACCCCTTATCCTGGCAGCCAACTCCTAAATTATGTACTGTGACCCTGAAGGGATGTAGAGAAGAAAAGAGAGATGGGTCCATCTAAATTTCTTCTGAGGTCTCAGAAAAAATATTTGAAGCACATTTCCTGCCATGTCATCATTTTTTTGTATTTGAAAAATACCATATTTTGAGGGGAGTGGGATAGTGCAGTGAAGAAGACATATTCTGCTAGATCCACCTGATATTATAGACATAGCCTAAATTGAAGAGAAGCATCCAGTCACAGAACTGACAGTATGGACACTTGTGCTGTATTTTCTTTATTTTCTTGAAGCTATTAAGTATTTCTCCCTTTTAAGTATGGTTTAAAATGATTATAATTTCTCCAACCATGTTCTGTTTCAACTCTGATGTTTTCTTATATAGGTGATAATATGTTTTTTTTTTCTTTTTATTTTACCCTATATAGTCAGTATTCACTAGAATGGCAGTTATGAAAGCTTTGAATAAGATAAAAGAAGAGGATTTCTGCAAGTAAGTAGAAGTATAGAAACAAGAAATAATCATGGAATTTTAGAATAAAGGGAATGTTAGAAATAATCTGGATTATCTCTGAAACAAGACTGGATGTATTTTGGGGACCAGAATTGTGTCTTAATCTCCATTATATCCCTACTTCCTGGCTCAGTATCTGGCATGTAGTAGTGTTCAATAAGTGTTTCTCAAATTAATATTTAGATTTATGAATCATGCCCAACTTGTTTATCTTTTAGAAGAGGATGACTTAGCGACTTTACAATAACATTGAGGTCCAAAGTGGAGGTTGACTTACCTAAGATTGAGTGTTGGATGTTGAGCCAGGTTTCCTGATTCTCCAGGCTAGTACTAGTCCCATTACATCCCTCATCCTGGATTTCCTGTTATTGTACATCTCCAGAAGAGAGAGGAAAAGGCTCATGAGTTTCCTTTCTTGCTAAAGTATGCTGAACTACAATAAATCTTACATTTTAATACTCAGTGTGTTCATTTCATTTAATAAGATATTATCATAGTTATCCTTCCAGAATAGCCTTGAATAAATTTCAAACAAGGAAGTTATGAGGAAGGTTTCATATATCTTCATATCTCAGAATAGAAATATTTTTATTAAGTTTTTTTTGTTGTTGTTTTGACCGTGCTGTGTGGGATCTTAGTTCCCCCACCAGGAATCGAACTTGTGCCCCTTGCAGTTGAAGTGTGGAGTCCTCACCACTGCACCGCCAAGGAAGTCCCTGTTAAATTTTAGAAACAAAAGACAGTTACTCTCTACAAGCAGTAGTGCCTGAGTTTCTAAGTGATTTCTTTGTTAAGACATCTTGGGAAACTGAAAATTTCAACACAAGCATTTTGGATTAAATCCACATTTAGTCATTTATAGAGAGACTCCAGTTCTTGGAAGTTCCCAGATGATGGACAGAGAATAAAGTCATACATTGCTTTCTCCTGTCTGTCCTCAGCTGGATTGAAGTTTTTTAGCTAAAGTCAGCCACATTTCACTTATTCTGGCTCTGGTCTGATTTCCAAGACCATAGTTGAAATGAAAAGAGAGAAAAATGGTGGACTACCCTCCCCACAGGTGTGCCATACTCACAGGACCAATCTCTGACTGCACACCAGCTTTACCCAAATGATTGAGGATTTTGTAAGCAGCAGCAAGTGTTCATGGATACTAAAATGAACCCAGAGAGGCTTCTACTACATATGTGTGGATTTTTTCCCCCCAAATCTCAAGGCTGATGTTGAAAACTATCATCTGGGAACATGAGGCCTCTTGAGTCTGAATGTTATTAGCAGAGCCCTGATTTACTCAGTGCAGTTCTCATGTATTAAAAGTGGTCCTCAGAGGCCCAGAAGACCCTAACAGTCCCCAAATTTAAAATTCGGGGGAGGCTTAGTCCTTGAGAGACTCAGGCTCTGTGCATCTCAGGCAGTGCTGATTCATCTTAGTTATGTGATTCAATATCATGTCTGGAAAATAGTAGCTGTAAAATTTATTTTGTTTTGCAGGCAGTTTCCTTGTCCTCCAAACTCACCAAAGGCTGTATGCACTGTTCTTGAAATTGAATGTGCTCATGGTGCTGTTTTTGTGGCTGGTAAAATACTTAGTCTAGAATATACTTACACTGTCAATTGTCTCTCCTATCTGAAAAACTCAATTGACTTCTTCTCTGTTTCCTTCTTATTGTTATTAGTTTCTGATTAGTTAACTCTTTTAAGCACTAGACCTGATAGTCAAGTTTATTTAGGTTTTATAAGTATTCTTATGGATCACTAAAGAGATTTGATATTTAAAATGCCATGCCAAAAGGAAATGATACAGCCCAGATTTTAACAGTTTTCATCAGAGATGGCCAAGTAGAAATATGGGTAGATGTACAGACCAAAAACTAATCAAGAGAACAGAGAGGATGTTTTACAACATGAAGTCAATCCGGGGGAAAAAAATTTTTTTTATCTGCAAAGTGGCTAAACACTTTGCTTCTGATTCGAAAAAGAAATTGTTGCATTGACTTTCCTAAGAGGTAAATCTGGTTAGACAGTTTTTGTTTTGAAAGCTATAGCTGTTTCATAGTAATAGCTGAAATAAAATCGCTCTTTAGTCTTGACTATAATACCCTGCCCTGGGGTAATAAAACCTACCTGCCTCAGCATAGCTTTATTCATAAAACAGTGAGTCATATTCTGTTAGGGTGTTTTCTTTTTTTTTTAACTTATAAAAACTTCAAAATTTCCTGTATTTGAACTCTTTGGAATACCAATGACTATTACACTGAGAGTATTATCAATCAGGCATAAAAGCAGTAGTTGCTCTTTTTTTAAGTGATCCTTGGTGTGTTCCATGATATTGTAACTTGTTCAGTCAGTCAGTCAGGTTAATAAGTATACTGAGCATTCCTTTAGAACTCATTGATGATTCATACCTTGTCTTTAGCCATCTCTTCTATTGCTACCTTAAATTTCTTCACTGAATTATGTGTATGTGCTAAGTCACTAAATTACATTATAAATTAGTCAAAGGCTAAGCCTTGTTTTGTATCATAGCCCCTAGAATATTGGCACTTAGTGGATAGTTGTTACTTTCCTTTTTATTCTGTTGTGTTAATCACACCATCCCAGCCAGGCAACCTTTATATTTCTTTGCCAGGGAGATATAATAAATACTCCAGGAATCTACCACAAACTCCTTGGATAATTGATGGAGAAAGGAAGCTAGAATCTTCAGTAGAAGAATTAATTTCAGACCATCTTTTGAAAGTGTTCAAAGCAGAAAGTAAGTGTTATAATATTCATATTTTAAATACTTGTTCACAAACAGACTTCTTGGAGGTGGCAGGGAAGATTTCTGTATTTTGTAAGCCACCACCAAGTCTGGGCCCCTTGCCTAGCAGCTTCCTGTGAACAGGGATTGCCATGTCCTGAGGGCCTCTGCCCAGGGCTGGATTTGAGCCAAGCTGCCCTAAGATTTCTCTATTTTCTCAAGACAACTGGCTTTTCCTGGGCAAATTCAAAACAACTGAAACTACTTTAAATGAATGCACTTAAGTTCTGACCATGGGACACCTTAGCTTCAGCCTCTTATTGGGAATATGAGGAAATTAAAACACAGCTTCTATATCCATTGCTTATTCAAGAGTAACCACTGGCAAAGGACTGGCTTCCATCTTAACAGCTAAAATGTCCTAGAATAGAGTTCAGACCTAGAGAAGATAGATCAACAGCAACCATTTCACAAAGACTTAATAGTAGTGTTGTTGTTTTAATTTCTTAGGTATTAACAAGCCCAGGTTTGTGAGCTGAGTCAGACCCTGTCAGGAATATGCTTTCTTTGTCTCAGTAGGCCTGTCAGGTCAAAGGAGCAAAAAACCTTGTGATTTCACCCAGGATTAGACTTAGAGGAAAGGGACTAAGATTTCAATCAGAGGAAATCATGTTGTATATCAGGAAAAAACATAGTCAGTGAGTAAGTATATCATCAGAGAAGGCAATGGCACCCCACTCCAGTACTCTTGCCTAGAAAATCCCATGGACAGAGGAGCCTGGTAGGCTGTAGTCCATGGGGTCACTAGAGTCGGATACGACTGAGCGACTTCACTTTCACGCATTGGAGAAGGAAATGGCAACCCACCACAGTGTTCTTGCCTGGAGAATCCCAGGGATGGGGAAGCCTGGTGGCCTGCTGTCTATGGGGTCGCACAGAGTCAGACACGACTGAAGCGACTTAGCAGCAGCAGCAGCAAGTATATCATACTCTTTGGAGTAGGTCTCCTAGCATAATTAGAACATCTTTTTTGAAAGACCAGCTAGACATCCTTCTTTCTCTCTGGCAAACCTTAGACAAACGTGCTTCAGTAAAGGCAGACAAGTGATCGAAATGAGATGCCCTGTTCCTTCCAGCTCTCTGCTTGTCAGAAGGAAAGAGAAGCACTTCAAAGCCGTATCCCTTTTATAATTTGTTGCCTGTCAGGTAGGTGGGCCCTTTTTAAAAAGGCCTTTAGGAACTGTTTACTGAATGGAAAAGAAAGTAACCTAGCAACCTAACATTTTCCAAAATCTTAACAGTAAAGACTCAGGGCTATTGCCATGAACTTTTACCTACTTAATTTAATATTTACACACTGGTTATCTCATAAGACTTATTCAGGTTACAAAGAAGTGAAAATAAAGCATTAGCATGAAAAGTCTCTTTCAAACTCTTTTTTGGGACCACCTTATTTCCCAGAAGATACAAGATTTAGTTCTGATTTTTTGGGTTCCAAGGAATCCCCCATTACCATGAGGGCTATAGAGGGGTTCTGGAACACCTGTATGTTTCCCCCTTGCAATCTTTCATGAGGTAATTCCTTGTTATAGTCCACTTGAGAAGGAAAAAAAATCGTCCCCAAACTGAAAAGAAAGCAAACTGTAATTGTATGTTTAGGAAATTTATAAAGAGCCACTTGAGAAAAAGCAGACCTCTGGGCCTCTGTGCTAATTGGCTCCTTGTCATGAAATAAAACCTTGTTGTCTGAAATCCCTGATTAGTAGCATCAGTTTGCTAAACTTGTGCTTCTCAGATATATTACTTGTCACTTCTGTGATTCACATCTGACAGCTCTGGGAAGATGGTTCTGACTGTTGTACCTCTACACTTTACAGCTCTATGAAAATAAACCAGTATTGCATGAAGCAGCCTAACTACTTCTATAAAGGGTCCTTCCCCTCAGTGGGAGATACAGACTTGTTTTTCAGTCACTTCAGACTGGCACGTCATATTCTCTACTTGCCAGTTCTCTAGTTAACAAGTGAAACTTTGACACACTCTCAAAACCAATGTGTCTAAGAAATGTTTTCCCAATACATTTATTACTTCACTTATTGAATAAATATTTGTCATGTCAGTTGCCTGCTGAAAACTGGTCAATGTTTCAGCTATAGGGTAAAGTCCAAACTATATAACTTGATATTCTGAGGCCATCATCATCTGACCTCTGCCCTTCAGTCCCATTGTCTGTCTGTCCCCAGGTACGAGGGTCACTACAGACTACTGAACCCCTTATCATAATCTTGACCTTGTTTTTCCTGATCATTGTTCCTGATCATTCGTGTTCTTGGTTTTGTTGTTGTTTGAAATACCTGTTCCATTGAGAAGTCTGTAGAACTCACAGGATTTGGGGGATAAGGCAAGGCATAATATGAATATTTTTTTAATTTATTTAAATTGGAGGCTAGTTATTTTACAATATTGTAGTGGTTTTTGCCATACATTGACATGAATCAGCCATGGGTACACGTGTGTTCCCCATCCTGAACTCCCCTGCTGCTGCTGCTAAGTCGCTTCAGTCGTGTCCAACTCTGTGCGACCCCATTGATGGCAGCCCACCAGGCTCCCCCATCCCTGGGATTCTCCAGGCAAGAACACTGGAGTGGGTTGCCATTTCCTTCTCCAATGCATGAAAGTGAAAAGTGAAAGTGAAGTCGCTCAGTCATGTCCGACTCTTAGCAATCCCATGGACTGCAGCCTACCAAGCTCCTCCACCCATGGGATTTTCCAGGCAAGAGTACTGGAGAAGGGTGCCATTGCCTTCTCCGTGAACCCCCCTAAATTTCTGTTATTCATAATTGCATACAAATAAAGTTCTAAAGTTTGCCCCCCAAAATATTTCTCAGTGTAGGGTCCAAATTTGCAACATTTTTTCTAAAAGATGTAATAAATACCCTTTATCCCTTAGTCTGGATTTATTGTTTCTTTGGGCTTCTCAAGAGCCTATTTTTCTGTACTTTCTTGTTGAGGGGCTGGAATTTTGGGGAAGCTTTATGGGCTAATTTATGCATTTGAGGTTTCTGATCTGATTGAGGAGTCACAGGGAGACCTACCTCTTTGCATCCTGTTCATTCCCTCCACCCCATCAGCCACAGGTTAGGGCTCAGTCACTGCAGGGCCCTAGTTCCCTGTGGTTGGACTGGGGATGGAGGTGCACACGTGTAAGACAAACTACAGCCTACTCGTGGTAATGTTGGCTCTGGTAAAATCATCCGTTGGTTCTGTATCTAAGAAAGTCGTCATGGAACCACTCCCCCACCCTCTGCTCCACTCCATATTTCCACTTTCCCACCCCAGTATTTGTAGCTTTTAGTCTGTGATGATCCATCTATCTTAAAATATATACTAGTTTTATTGTGGCCCTAGCTTAAGTTTGCTTATATAATGAATTTGCTTTTAGAGTCAAACTTTTTCTTTTCCCTTCCTTTCATGGAATTTAATTCTCAAATACTGTTTTTATTTTGTTTTCTTTTGTTTTAAGAAAAAGAAGACAGATTTTTCACCATAAGTTTATAGCCAGTTTGGTAGCAGGGCTTTTCTCCAAACAGTGCTCTGCCTTTGGCTTTCCCATGGGATTGGTGGCATGGGATGATAAGAAAGATCTGGCTTTTACCTCTGCCCTTTAATTGTATTACCTTGGGGAAAGTACTTAACCTTTCAGAACCTTGGTGTTCTTTCATTTAATAATTACCTCATAAGGTTACAGTAAGGAATAAATGAAATAATGTATGCAGAATTTTAGCTCAGTGTCTAACATGTAATAAGTACTCAATAAATAGTATTTATTATTATCATTGTTATTTTCAGTAGACATTAGGACTAGAGTTGTGATGATGACTATTCCTTGGGATTCTCCTGTAGATTAAGACAAATTGGGTTTCTACCCAGGGTGGGAATGTAAGTCTAGGACTATTACATCGCTGATTTTTTTTTTTTTTCTTTATCTGCTTTCCAAAGGCTTTAATTTTTCTTCCTCTGGAAGAGAAGATGTAGATGTGAGAACATTAGGAAATGGTAAGATTGCGACATCACTTGACTAGAACTAACTTTCAGATTATCACCCTTTTCAGGCAGTAGGTTTTCTGTAGTCACTTAATCAGAATCAAAGTTGGCAGAGCCCAGAGCTTCTCCATGAGAGGAGGCCTTGTGGATTTTGGAGCTACCCTTGTAAATTATATGATTATGTTTTAACAGGGATCATTTCTTCAGAAGCCATCTTTATTGCATACCTATAGGTTATAAGGGACTTTTACAGTTGTGCATTAACAAACAGGTACTTGATTTTTTCCAAAAGTCTGATTATTCATTGTTCCTTTTAATAACATTTCAGTACCAGTTCAGTTTTCAAAGTGCACATCTTCATTGAAAAGATGTTCCTGCTCTCTTAGCCTTCATTTTTCTCATTTTATATTATTGCATTACAAGAAAGATGATGAGAGTAATCCTGAACTATTCTAGATTTATAGTCCCTTCTTCTCCTGGAATCTCAGCTTTTCATTTCACTAGGCTAGGAGAATGTATTTCAACTTGGTATACCTGGGCATTGCTGCACATGACAACGTTACATTAGTGTAACCAAGTCAATCCGTGGCTGTTTGGACATGATTTTGTAAATTAACACAGGCTCGTTCATGGACTTTTGGGAAAGCAGTCATTTTCACATATTGCCTGTACTGGGGTTTAGCAGCCCCCCAAAAACCCCTTGATTCTTTTCACACATTCTTCCCTCCCCTAGATGTAGTCATGTCACTGAACTTTCCGTCCTGTAGAGCTCAACTCGTTTTTTCACACCTCCCAACCCTCTTGCATTAGCCCAAATGTTAACTCCATCAACACGTTTCTGTTTCATGACGGGGTGTGTGCTGCCAGGAAGGCCCTTTGCAATTGAGCTGGTGAATCCTCATAGAGTACATTTCACTTCACAAGAAATTAAGGAACTTCAGCAGGTAAACCACTTCATGACATGGAAATTGTCATGTTTCTGCAACTCTGTAACTGAACTAGAGTTGCTAATTGTTTTTCTTTTTCTAATACTACAGAAAATTAATAACTCATCTAACAAAATCCAAGTCCGTGACTTGCAGCTTGTCACAAGGTAAGGGTAGGCTCACTGGTGATGTCTCAAGAGGGGAGTTTTGGTTGCAGATCATTTATCTGATAAGGGATTTGTATCCAGAATATATAAAGAACTCCTGCAACTCAATAATAAGAAAACAACTTGATTAAAAATGGAGAGAATGTTAAATGCACATTTCTCCAAAGAGGATATACAAATAGCCAGTGAATACATGAAAAAGTGTTCAGCATCATTAGTCATTAGGAAAATGCACATCAAAACCACAGTGAGATCCCACTTAACAAAAAAGACAGAAAACAGCAAGTATTGGCAAAATGTGGAGAAATTGGATCCCTTATACATTCCTGTGGGATTGTAACTAGTACCACTTGGGAAAACAATTTGGCAGTTTCTCAAAAGGTTAAATATATAGTAACCATCTGACCCAGTAGTTCCACTTCTAGCTATATACCCACGAGAAGTGAAAATGTACATCCACACAGAGACTTCTGCATGAATGCTTATAGTCACATTACTCACAATAGCAAAAAGTAGAAACCACAAAAATGTCTATGGATAAACAAAATGGTATATCCATACAATGGAAAATCAGTGGTAAAATATCAGTACTTTACTTTGAAATACTGATACATGTGGCAACGTGGATGAACCTTAAAAACATTATGAAGAATCCAGACATCAAATACCACATATTGTACATTTTACAGTATTCACATTTTATATAAAATGTTCAGAGTGGGGATGTCTATAGAGATATAAAGTCAACTAGTGGTTGCCAACGGCTGGGGGAAATGGGGAATGAGAAGTGATTGCAATTGGGTGTGGAGTTTCTCTTTTGGGGTGATTAAAGCGTTCTAAAATTAGATTGAGGTAGTTGCTGCACAGCTCTGTAAACGTACTAAAAATCACTGAATCGTTCAGTTAAACAGAGGAATTGTATGTAAATTATATCTCACTAAAGCTATTTTTAAAGAAAGAGAAGTTTGGGGCAAGGCTTATCTGTATTTTATAAACTCAGACAGACTTTGTTTTATTGTTTTTGTTTAGAGAGGCAATAGGACATATGAAAGAAGGTGAAGAAGAGAAGACCAAGACCTACAGTGCCTTAATATGGACAAATAAAGCAATACAGAGGAAGGACATTGAATTCCTAGATGACATAAAGGTACTTCAGTGCTCTAATTCTTTCATTTTTCTACTGACTATGAAAGTCTTTTGTCTTCTCATTTATTACCAAGTCATGGCACACTGGCTTTGGGGACTCTTGAATTGTTGCTGTTGTTTAGTTGCTAAATCATGTCCAACTCTTTTGCAACCCCTTGGACTGTAGCCTGCTAGGCTCCTCTGTCCATTGCATTTCCCAGGCAAGAATACTAGAGAGGGTTGCTGTTTCCTTCTCCAGGGGATCTTCCTGACCCAGGGATGGAGTCCTGCATTGGCAGGCGGGTTCTTTACCACTGAGCCACCAGGGGCTGTGAAACCTGGTTCTAAATTCTGGCTCTGCCATTTACTCCTTAAATGAGTGAGTAATCCATCTAACCTGTCTGAAAGGCAGTGTTGCTACTGATTAGGAGTCTGACTCCAAGAACAGATAGCATTAGCATTAGTCGCTCAGTCGTGTCCGACTCTGCGACCCCATGGACTACAGCCCACCAGGCTCCTCTGTCTATGAGATTTTCCAGGCAAGGATACTGGAGTGGGTTGCCATTTCCTTCTCCAAGAACAGATAACCTGGGTACAAATCTTGGTTCTGCATTTCTTGGTTGTATGACTTTGGATGAGTTGCTTAGCTTCTTTGTGTTTCAGTTTCTTCATCGATAAAATTAGTTAGAAGAATTAAACAGGTTTAGTCATATAAAGCCCTTACAATAGGATCTGGCATATAGAAAACACTCAACAATGGTATTATTATATTTGACCATCTGTAGAAAGGAAATAGAAAACAGAATTTAATAGAATTGGTGCTCAGATTAACTGCACAGATAAAACATATTGTAAATCAGTATGTCAGGGTGATATATGTAGGGCACAAATGTTTTGGCACATGCTAGATTTTCCTTCACATGAGGACGTTGCTCTTAAGGATCTACACGATCATTTGAGTATTTCTTCCCACCTGCCCCCACCTCTTCCTGTAAAGATAACTCACTTTCACATGCAAGGAATGAGCAAAAATGGGCACAAATATGTAGTTATCATAACATTGTTTAAATGGGCAGTATTTTGTAAAAATCTAGAGGGGACTGGTTTAGTCTTATGGCTTATCTGGTATGATGGACTGTTAGTAGCCAGATGTTAGAAATTTTATGGAAGATGAATATCATTGACAAAAGGAAATGTTCCTGATGAATACTAAAGGTGGGGGGAAAAAAAACAAGCTATAAGAATATAAAGGACTTCTGTGGTGGTCCAGTGGTTGGGAATCTGCCTATCAATGCAGGGGCACGGGTTTGATCCCTGGCCTGGGAAGTTCCCATATGCCACGGGCAACTATGCCTATGTGCTACAACTGCTGAGCCCATGCACTCTAGAGCCGTGGTCTAAACACGAGGATCCTCAGTAAAGAGAAGCCTGCACACCACAACTAGAGAGTAGCCCCTGCTCGCCACAACTAGAGAAAGCCTGTGTGTGGCAACGAAACCCAGCACAGCCAGAAAGAAATAAAAATAATAAGAATAAAAGAATATATAGAGGATGATACATTGTGATTTAGACACACACATAAGTGTGTGGTTATATATACACATATGTATGACTGTACAAAAAAAATGTATGGCAAAAGAAATACCATAAATAGGATTTATACTTATGAAAAACACAAAATACCCAATAGAGAAAACTGGACAAATTATTTGAACAGACAGCTGAAAAAATGGCAACTCCAAATGGCCAAGAATCATTTGAAAAGATACTTTACCTCTAGACTGAAGTAACAATGACATCACTTTATTCTTCTGAGGCTAAGAATGCCTTTTGGTTGGATGGAGAAGGCTAGTTAGCTATATTTTCAATAGAAATGTAAGTGTTTTAGCCTTTTGGAAAACAATGTGGTGGGGACTGTGAAAATAAAAATTTAATGGTCTATCCAGTACTTCCCCTATTGGCAATCTGTCCTGAAGAAATAAAAATTCAGTGTATAAGGATATGTGCACAAAGATGTTTGTTGACTTGTTCAGAGTGAGAAAATCAACAAAACTGTAAACAAAGTAAATTTCCTTTGATAAGGAAATGGTAGAACATGTTGGAATATTATGCAGCTGTTTTAAAAAAACTAAAACGACATGTGATCCCATTTAATTTGTGTTGCTGTACGTATATATGTCTAAAACTGTTGGGGAAAAAAGATAGAGGTAGATCTGCGTCTGTGACTTGTAGGAACATCCATAACATTGGGGGGCGGGGGGGAAGCAAGGTGCAGAATAGTGTTCATTTTAATAATGAGTATTTTGGTGAAAACATACATGTCACCTACTGAGAGTTCATCTATAAAATGACGGGTGGACTAGATGACCCCCAGTGGGCCTTCCACTTCTTGGCTTCTGTGATTCCATATCTAAGGCCCTTTGGCTTTTGGCTCTATTGTTGAGAGTCTTTAGAATGATAGTTATACTAAGACAAATTTCTTTAAGATTGAGAAACAAATTTCTAAGCCTCTACCCCATGACATGCGTACATATCATTTAGAATGCTGTGGGGAAAATAGAAACCCACTTTAACAATAGACTCACGGTTTGGGAGTAGCCATAGAGCTAATTCAGAAATAATGCTGAGATGATTGTTATAGGTATACCCTAAGTAGTGAAAAGGTCTGTTTTAATGGACCACAGCCCAAGTGGACTGATGATAACTGACATCTAATCATTTTCTTAAAGTGCTAGGGTTAAAATGTTTTTCAGATATTCCTATTGGCATCAAAAATATAAAAACTGATTACTGCCCCATTCTGAAAAAAAGTCATTTCAGATTTACTCTTTGTCTCCTCTTTTTTGAAGGGCAATCTAGTTTGTGTGTGTGTGTGTGTGTGTGTGTGTGTGTTTTGGCCGTGCTGGACCTTCATGATGAAAACGGGCTCTCTCTCTAGTTGCGGTACACAGGTTTCTCATTGTGGTGGCCGCTTCTGTTGTGGAGCACAGGCTCTAGAGCTTGGGCTCAGTAGTTGTGTCACAGGCCCAGCTGCCCCGTAGCATGTGGAATCTTCCCAGACCAGGTATCAAACCCATGTCCCCTGCACTGGCAGGCAGATTCTCAACCACTGGACCACCAGGGAAGTCCAGGGCAACCTAGTTGTAAGGAAGAAATCACTGTGTATCTTTATATGTGTTTCTGAAAAATTCAGCAGTGTGGGAAAGCAAAGCACAGTGTTGGAGTAAATGAAGTGGTTTCATTTTGTTTACTAAAAAACCAAGAGACCAAAAAGACAGACGAGTGTGTGTCCATCTGAGTGTTGTGTCGGAAGCGGTGGTGTGTCTTATGGCTCAGCTTTAACTCCATCGCCTGCTCCTGGGTCAGAGTCCCAGGAATGACTCTGGAAACAGGGGAAGGGCGCCCTGCACCTAGTCACCTAGTTAAAGCCCAGCTGCTTCTATGCCCTAAAGTGGAGACCATATCTTTATAGATCCTATAATAATTCAGCCTTGTCCTTTTTCTCTTTTTGGTCTTTTTGACCAGAGTAATGTTAGACCTTATGGAGACAAGTTATCTCATCCGAACAAAGTGCTTCTAAAATCAAAGAATTATAGAATCGTAAAACCCACAAGTTAGGAGGAGCCATTGACTCACTGCTCTGATAAAAGAAAGCAGTCATACCATTTCAAGTGTAGTCTTTGTCAGAACCTGCTCTTCTTTCTTGGTGGAGAACTTGATAGAGGAGAGCCCAGACAGAAATCTTTCTTTTCTCAGCATGGCTTCAGGCACTTACTAATCACATAAATCAGGAAGGAGTTGTTCCAACAAGAAATTGCAAAGGATTCAAAGTTCTTGTGAACCTACATTGCTGGTTATACCCAGTATCTATTCTTAAAACTGGGAATTAGTTGGCCTTTTACAATATTAACCTGTATTTCTTTATATCTTGTGACATAAAAGGACATCTCTAATTGTGAGAAAACCAAGCCTTTGTCCCTAAAAAGCTGAGCTGTAAAAAAAAAAAAAACATGCAATGTAATTCTCAAGTAACTTGAACTGGGCTGACAAATATTGAGAGGTTCTGGTTTACTTGTAATTGTTATTCTGAAACACCACCCTAGACAATGATGCAGCTGAAAATTTCCCAGATATTATAACCCTGTGAATAGGTATATTATTATCCCTACAACATGGACACTGCCCAGGCACACAAGTGATGCTGATGTCCATCTTCTATAAACACCATTTTTCACCTTAGTATGAATTTCTCACTATTAGGTCACTCTGCTGGGTTAGGGGGAAAAAAAAGTAAGAACATTATCTTCTAGAAGATCTTTGTTTAATGGGCAGGATAACACTCCAGGGTCCAATCAATTTGTCAATGCTAGAACAAAAGAGACCTTGGGTATCATTTACTTCAAATCAATGATACTTTGTTTTTATATGGTGTACTGGGGCCCAGATGATAAGTAATTGTGGACTAGATTATAGGAAGTCCCACAAAGTTTGAACCTTAGAGAATACAATTTATTACAGTATTAGTTTCTATCCTGATAGTAATAGATGGGATCCTTAAGAAAACATCTATAGTGAGCCATGGATGACAAAGGAGATGCTAAGACAGGCTTCACTGGGCAGGAAAGCTGAAACATGGTTTTCATATCCTTCTCTAGGACTTAAATATTGACCAGAAAACACCTTTACGGGTCCTTCACCGGAGGCCCCTGGCTGTGAGAACTCGCATCATTCACTCCATGGAGACACGCTATGTGGACGAGCACCATTTCCGCCTCTACCTGAAGACTCAAGCTGGAACGTATCCCTTCACCCTTGTGTAGCACTAAGTCTTCCAGAATCCTATTGGGAGAATTCATGCCACCCTGGGAAAGAGGTTCAACCTTATCTTGAAACTGTTCAGGAAAGGTTTGGGTTGTAGAAGAATTTTTTTCTTTTTCTATCTGAGGTATTTTGACCTATTAAATTTGTGCTTTTCAAAATGACATTGTAAATCACAAGGCAGCAGCCAATTCAATGTGAACCTTAAAATACGTAGTGTCTTACACAATGCTGAGGTACTGAGGGCATAGTAAGGGCTCAGGGAACACATTTGATTGATTTATGCCTTTACACATTTTGCAGGCCACATACTGACAACCACATTTAGGTCCTTTCAGCATTCTGCCCCAGATGATTAAACAGGGGTGATGGATGGGAGTGGCCCTACTTCACATGCAGACCTTCACGTTATCCGGCCACTGGCCCAGAACAAGAGAACGGTCCCAGTTTAAATAATTTGTCTGTAACCTACCCTGCTTTGTGTGGTTTTGTATCAGATCTTGAGTGAGTGAGTGGGAGAAGTTGCTCAGTCGTGTCCGACTCTTTGCAATCCCATGGATGTAGCCTGCCAGGCTCCTCCATCCATGGGATTTTCCAGGAAGGAGTACTGGAGTGGGGTGCCATTGCCTTCTTCAGGGGATCTTCCCAACCCAGGGATTGAACCCAGGTCTCCCGCATTATAGGCAGACACTTTACCATCTGAGCCACCAGGGAAATCCTTGTATCAGATCTTAGTTGCTGGGTTAAAATATATCAGGGAACTGCCTTTGTCTTAGTTTTAGTTTATTTTTCAGAAGTGCCCCAAGTTTTTATTTGTTTCTTGGTTTGATGCTATTTTGTGATTGAATAATATGAAGTATGAAACCTTCTAATTGGTATAAAACTCATGACAACTTACTGGATATAATAACAGGGGAGAAATAAGTCAAGTTTTAATTACCAAATAGCATTCTTACTGTCTTTCTGTTACTAGTCTGCCTCTCCTTTCCATCAATCTTCTCTCCTCTTCTCTTTACCTACTCCACCCCAGGACTGACCAAGCTAAAATAGGTACACGTTATTTACTCTGAAAATCTCCTAAATTTTTGTAGTTTCAATCAAGTGATGACCTATTTAGACCAGGGGACATGGAGCACATTTGCTTATTGTAGATGGACAGTGGGTGGAATTTCAGAGAAATCACAGATATAAAAGACATACATTTTAATCTAATTTTAGCATTTGTTTTGATGTGCTAAGAAGAATGCAGTGGTCTTAAGGAAGAAGCCAATGTCTTTTCAATCTCACTAACATACTTTTAGAACAAGTCTAAGGCATTAACCAAGGAAGACTATTACACAGTAAAACTTAAGAGTCCATAATTCACAGAATTATGTGAATTTTTCTCGTATATTGCTCAGTATACCGAACTAGTTCATTTGACTTATACTTCATCCCTCTGGCTATGAATAAAAACCATTATGGACCTTTTAATTGGTTATTCTGGGACTTTTTCTCATCCTCCCTCATCATTGCTATTCAGAAGTAGCACTCTCTAAAGAGGTGAGGGAAAAGGGATGGTTGAGCAATTATGAGTTTAGCGAAGAAGACAGTTAACTAGATAACTATATACCTTATGTTTGAGTCAAAATATTTGGTGAAAGTACAGTGAACAAATTATAAGAAAGTGAGGAAGACTTAATATCATCATATTATGGTTTTAACTTTATATTTATCATCTCAGAATAAACTTTTTTTTTTCAGAATAAACTTTTATATTCAAATTATATTACATTTTTATACTAAGTACTGGTTTATAGATAACATAGGCTAAATGAGTGTTTACTGAATGCTGGCAAAAACAAATCTCTCAGGTAAAATACAGTTAAGATTATAGTAGAGTTCTGTGTGAGGAGTATTAAGGTAATCTGAATAATTCTAGGATTAATCATTGACTTTGAAATTTGAAAATCTATAAGAAAAATACACACACAAAAGAATTAGGTCTATTGCTAACCATGCAAGAATTGCAAACAACTGGAATTTAGGATCCTTCTGAAGGACCTTCATTAAGTCTAAATATGTACATTGTCTCCCATCCTATTGTTATTGTGTCACTGCGTCATGTTACAAGAGAAGCCATCAATAATGTCACCATGAGTGACCCTGTGAAAACCTACCATTTGGCAGATATCTGCTGTCATTACTAAAAAATGATGAGACCAAAAAGATGGCAAAATAGAATTTGTGGCAAAAAAGAAAACAGCTGAAGTTCTTTTTTTAAAAGCACTGAACTACAGTTAATTTTAAAAATCCATATTCAAACTTTGGCGCTTGGAGATGAGCCAAAAGAAAAGTCATGACTCTTGTAAGTTTGGTGTAAACACAGGCTCTAGGCCCCAGTGTTGGCTCCCAGACCGGTAGGAATCAGTTTGCCGTAGCTTATTGATTGCCATAGCTATATTTTCTAAGATATACGTCCCAATCATGGCTCAGAAATAAACTCCTTCTGGTGCATTTCTGCTTTTGTCATTTCCCCTCCAACCTGTCAAATCTCACCTAACAGTTGGTATTACATGACTATCTTCATTTTATCCTTAAACAAACCTCAGCTACATTAAAGAGTTTGTACATGGAGACTTTGGAAGAACCAAGCCAAACATTGGCTCTCTGATGGATGTGACTGCAGACATTCTTGAGCTGGATGTTGAGGTAAACCATTTAATTGTGGAAATGCCTGTTTACACACTGAATTCAGCCAACATTATGCTATTGCAGCACTAAGCCAAATAGTACTGTTCACTTTAATAGATATTTGAAATTGGTCTCGTTTATGATTCTTACAAATATATAGCCAATTGACTAACTGTGCTTAACATATGACATGAGACCCTTGAACCATGCAAGGAAACAAAGTTTTCAGTGCCCCTCACATATCCTTTGGACTCTTTTGTAGAGAATTTAAGACAGCCTACTCAGAAATAAGTAGGGATGGAAAATGGAATGAGTCAAAGGTTATAAATAAAAGCAGTCCCATAAGGCTTCTATGATACGGTATAAAAGAAATTCTCCATTCATATCGTATGAATTGAAATCAGATTACATTCTTAATTAGAAGGATGGGATGAATGGATCTTTCAGGAAATGCTCCATAAATATTTTCCTCATTTGAGCACCAATAGGTATTGAGTCACAAGTTGTACACTTTGGTAAATATCTGATTAAAAACAGCCCCCCAGCCCACAAAAAAAGGTGGGCGGTGAATTTTTGCACTTGGGAATCATCTCAGTATAAATGAAAAGAAGTGGGTATAATTACCTGGTGTGAAAACAGCCATGGTAATCAAATGATCACTGGAGCATTATTACCTTACCAGCACTTCCCTTGAGTTCTTTCGGGTTAGACTTTATACACCTCCTGCGGGACAACCAGTGATAGCACCTTGAGGGTTGCAGGGAATCTTCTTAGTAAGACTGTCATTTTCAGGAAGACAATCTTCTCCTAAAGAAAATTCCAAATGCATTCATCTTCTTTGACCTTAATTCTTAGGATAGCTTAGGAGTGTCGAAGAGCCAAAGGCCAGAGCTTCTCAGCCTTGACTGTCCACTACAATCACCTGTACAACTTTAAAAACCCAATAAATATGCCTACTTTCCCCTGCCCTCAACGCATACTAGATACTGTGATCAGTAATTTTGGTTTTCAGGCTTGAAAAACCACCCATAAATTTATATATAGGTGTTTGGTTTATGGCTATTCTCTGAAATGAAACCAAAGTATTTCTTGGCATTTGTAAAAGATACAGATACACACAATACTTATTTGGGCTTTTCTAATAAAAATTCCCAAGTCTTGTATTGACTCATAGATTAACTTAAATAATTTTTGTAAGTCATTTCAAGTTTTACACTTTAGGTATTAAAAAACAATGCGGGCCTGGTAGTTTTGTTGTTTGCTTTTTGTAGTTTGTTTTTGTTTGTTTTAACTTCTAAATTAGGCCCTCTACGTAGTTAAGGCAAAGTGCAATTTCATACTTCTAATGCCTGGGACATGATGTTTTATGTGGAGGCCAATAGTCTGCTACTGTAATTCCATTATAACTTAAAGATCAAGGTTTTGTTCCAGAAGAGCCAAACCAGGATGAGTAGAGATAGATAAATTCAATTTTAAAAGCAACAAAAATTATATTAATGTGAATGCAAAAATCTCTAATCCTTTTCTAGTTTCAGGTGATCTTTCATAATGATTTATTTCACATTTAGTTGCTAAGTTACAAACAACATTGTAAGTATAAAGACTACTTTAAATGTAGTACTGTTAAATGCAGGATGGGAAAATGAAGACTAAAAGTTGCTGAGACTTTTGAGGGAAAGTTGGTATTGCCCCCTACATTCATTCATTTTCCCATAAATAACATTTAAAAAATTTAAATATACTCTTGACTTGTTTATAAATATAGTCTAAACTTGTTTTGATCAAAAAGTACAATTAAATAACTGGCTGAGTAACCAAATACTCAGTGAATTCAGGAAGAGACCCCAGGTCCAAGAACCCCAAGTCCTAGAGTGGATTTTAGAGTGTTAAATTGAGATGTTCTATGGCTGTTTTCTTCCAATGCAGTTTCCTCTGTTGCATTATATTAAAACTATTAAATATATATAGCATTACCAGTAAATGCTTACTAGAACAATAATGTGTTAATGACTTGTTTTCTTCCTTCTAGTCTGTAGATGTTGACTGGCCCCCTGCTCTGGATGACTAGCTTTCAGATTTGGAAACAAAGAGTAGGCTTTTCCAGCTCAGCATGGACGTCCATCCAGCATACACTGTAAAATGGTTGTTTTTACCCACCATAACGGTGTCTTGGAAATCATTTGGATCATGTTGATCTATGTATTTTTAAATTTGTTGTAACATCTCAGGATCTATCTATGTGTATAATTTGTGTTGAATTATTCTAAGGATGTCTTATGATTTTTCTCCAATCCCCAACAAATTATGAATAATGAAACCATTCAGAGTTACAAAAACAGGATACATTCTCTGATAATCTGAGAAGCTCTAATTTCTTTCAGCAAAATTTCCCTCCATAAGATAGTTAAAATCATATTTTAAATTTTTTAAATGATCTTGATAAAAGTTACCTCTAGATTTATGCAGCACAGTATCCTTATAATATTCTAGGATATCAAATGAAAATCTGACATCATTCATATTTTTCCCAGTAAGCTTCAAGCAAGTGATCACCAATAGAAGTACTGTTTTGGTATGATTTGTCAAAATCTTAATGACTCCAATTGTCCACTATTCTGACAATCTAGAATTGTCAGTATGTTTCCTGGGGAAGAGGAAGTAACACCTTAGGAACTGAGGCATACCATGGTAAGAGACTTTTAAATGAGGAGACACAAGTGCCTTCAATGACTTTAATCCCAGGGATAAGATTCTGAAAAACTGACTTGCTAAACAAAGGTAAGCTGATATTATTCCAGAGTGCTTCAATATATTATCTAATTGCAAACATCTTCATCAGGTAGATAAGAGTATTATCATCTCCACTTTATAAATATGAAAACCAAAGAATAGAAGTTAATTGATTTATCTAAAATTCATCTCAAGTTCCATATCTGGGACTAGGACCGAAGTTTCCTGGTCTCTAGGGTCCTTTCTAAAAAACCTTATTATTGAGCACCTCCTACATGAAGCAGGTACCTAGAATGTCATTTTAATGCACATAACCATGAGAACTCACTTTTGGAATTTAGATACCAAATCAAGCTTACAAAAAAATAGCCCAAGTAAATTTCATGTGAGCTCATATGATTACCATTTGTTAATTAATCATCAGTTGGTACTCTGAAAAGGAAAATCATTAAATAAGCACAACCTAAAGAAAATGGATGGATCATTAAGAGAAAAGTTTCAGAAAGGAGTCTCGTTAAAATTTCAGATATAAGTGCAATTTCCATCACCATGATTCAACTTTCTGAACTTATTTTGGAACACATGTGACCTGGATAGTATGGAATACTCAGTTTCCCATCTCTCCATTAAACATGCTTTAGAACTACTCTGGTGGTACAGTGGATAAGAATCCTCTTGCCAATGCAGGGGACATGGGTTCAACCCCTGGTCCGGGAAGATCCCACGTGTCACGGAACAACTAGCCCATATGCCACAACTGCTGAGCCTGTAAGCCACAACTACTGAAGCCCGAGAGCCTAGAACCTGTGCTCTGCAACAAGATTTGCCACCGCTATGAGAAGCCCATGCACTGCAATGAAGAGTAGCCCCTGCTCACTGCAACTAGAGAAGGACCACTCATAGCAACAAAGACAAATAAAAAGACAGAAAAACATGCTTCAGAGATACTGAGTTGTATCATTAACCTTAGGAATCAGGAAAATGCTTTAACTGACATGAAAAAATTTCGTATGTGAATGAAAGTGAAAGTCACTCAGTCATGTCCGACTCTTTGCGACCCCATGGACTGTCCATGGAATTCTCCAGGCCAGAATACTGGAATGGGTAGCCAGTCCCTTCTCCAGGGGATCTTCACAACCCAGGGATTGAATCCAAGTCCCCTGCTTGGCAGGCAGATTCTTTACCACTGAGCCACCTGGTAACAGCAAATTACTTTTTCATTGTTCTCAGTGCCAGAAAATGAGAAAGGGATAATAGAAATAAACTTGTGGTTAAAAACGTAATTGTGTGAATGTTTCTTAATTTCTAGGGAAATTTTGCTACAAGAGAGATTTAAATAATTTGAGAAATAGTCTTTTGTAGGTTTCTTCTTGGCTCAGCTTTGCATTTAGTAGATCTGCAAATGAAAGAATTAAGAACCTCCTTAGCAATTATTAGAAGACTTATTATACTTACTATACTGGGATTATATAAAATTTCAAGAGGAAACAGCTGTATATACTTATTCCAACTATTCATGAGACAGGTTGTTGAAAATTAATGTAGGTCTTTGTTTAATTAGAACTGAAAACATAGAGTGCAAAAAATATAGTTTTTTTGCCTATATAAAAATATTCTTAAATTAGTTTTGTGATCTTCTCCTATTGTTTAAATGTTTGTTTTTGTTTTTTTAGAAACACTTAAGGGAAAGGGCCCTTTGTACTTTAAGTATATCTTTGTCCCAAATACAGTCTTGTTTTAAGAAAAACACTGAATAGCTGGAAAAGTGAAAAAAAAAAAAAGGTAAAATGAAAGATTCCCCAAGTAAGATAAGTGGTTTCATTTACGTTATGTGAAATCAATTTAGAAATTAAATTTCTATTTCTATAAAAAGCATATTATTTAAGTAGATCTTACGGGGTTCTGTTCTTTGATTTTTAACTCCATATAAGAAAATGAACTTTGATTAAGCTTTCCTGAGTTGATTTTTTTTTAATGATAGCCTTTATTATTATAGAGAAAATACATTTTATAACATTTTTCAATTTTTTTCATTTTAAAATAACTTCAAATTTGTAAGAAAAGTACAAAGACTGTTTTTTCCTGAAATATATCTCCTCAAATACACTAGGTGTGTAATTCCTATAAATAAGGACAAATTCCAACAAACAAGGGCATTGTTCTACTTCATCACAATGTAACTATCAAAATCAGGAAATTAACACTAATATTACTTTTTTTTACCTTTATTATTTATATATTTATTTGCCTGCACTGGGTCTTAGTTGCAGCATGCAGTATCTTTTTAGTTGCCACACGTGAGATCTATAGTTCCAAGATGTGGGATCTTTAGTTGTGGCATGCAAACTCTTAGTTGTGGCATGTGGGATCTAGTTCCCTGACCATGGATTGAACCCGGGCCTCTGCTTTGGGATCATGGGAGTCAGCCACTGGACCACCAGGGAAGTCCCACTAATACTGCTGCTGCTATGTTGCTTCAGTTGTGTCCCACTCTGTGCGACCCCATAGACAGCAGCCCACTAGGCTCCTCTGTCCCTGGGACTCTCCAGGCAAGAACACTGGAGTGGGTTGCCATGTCCTTCTCCAGTGCAGGAAAGTGAAAAGTGAAAGTGAAGTCGCTCAGTCGTGTCCGACTCTTTGCGACCCCATGGACTGCAGCCCACCAGGCTTCTCTGTCCATGGGATTTTCCAGGCCAAGGGTACCGGAGTGGGGTGCCATTGCCTTCTCCAATACTACTATAAATTAATCCACACACCCAGTTCAAGTTTCACCAGTTGTCCCAACTATGTCCTTCATAGTCAGGAATGACATTCTGCATTTAAGTTTCTTTAATCTTCACGAATCTGATACAACTTGTCTTTCCTTGATTTTCATTAGTTTAATGTTTTTGAGGATTTCAGGCTATTTTGCTGACTATTCCTCATTTGGGCTTGCCTGAAACAAACTGAAAACTCATACTAAAAACTGAGTTTATACTAGTACTTCCAATTCCAACCTCCTTCTAGTTTCTCCCTTATACTTAGGTTTAGCTTGCACCTTTCTAGCAAGAATACCCACAAATGGAAGATTACCGTCTTACATCTTCTCAGCTGTCACATGATTTGATACATGCAGTTACTGGTGACTGGGCTTTGATCAGTTAATAAAGGTGATATGTGCCAAGCTCCTCCAATTTTTTAGTTAACCCTTTTTTCCCCTTTAATAAGTATCTTATAGGGAGACCATCAAACTTTTCATTCACTAGTTTTAGCATTTATTGAAGACTTTCACCTGAACCTATCACAATGATTGTCAAATGATTTTCTAATTCCACCATTCATTTTACATTTACAGGTTGGCATTACACCGAATCCCCATCCTTCTTGGGGATTCATGGCTTCCTATTTTATTTGATGGTTTATAATTTGTTACTGACATTTATTTTTATTTCTAAGTGTTGACTTGGCCACTGGATACCCCTTTAAGCTGGCTCCTTTGTCCTTCTGACATATCCCCATCATTCCTAAAGCATGTTCTTACTTTCTAATACAAAGACATTCCAGGCTTATCTTGTATTTCATCTGCAGCCCTGAAATGGCCATTTCTCTAAGAAGAACTGGTTCCTTTTCATGGAAAATGATGGAAAAAAGATCTAGGCACTAGGTGAGCCCATTGCCACTGTGGCATTGCTGCTCCCAAGCCCTCTCAGGGCGTGCATGTGTACACATATACTTGTGTATTTACCTATACAAACTATGAGCTTATACCAGTCCTTCCAATTCCAACCTTCTTCTAGTTTTCTCCCTTTCCGTATTTGCAGTTCCTTTCTGACAGAAATCTGGCCCCTATTAGTCTTAACATTTTACTTAATAGATCATTCCCTTTGATAAATAACCAATCTTCTATTGCCACATCCTTATTCAAGATCACTGAGATTCCCCTCCCTCCTACCCTCAAATGTTCCTAGGCTCCATACTGTAATCCCACACTAGGCCAGCACCTTTTCTTCCTGTGGCAGATGTAACTCTTATCTTGTGCAGAATAAGCAAATGATTTTTGTTCTGAATTGTTCAAGAAGGGAGAGACACAGGGAGCAATTAAGTTAGGAAGACAGAAAATGAAAATCTTTTAAAAAGGCATTTTGGTACTATACAGAATTATCATTTTAAAGGACAGTTACATATGCAAATATATTCAGCTGTAGTATTCCATAAAAATGTCTAATGTTTCTAAGCAACCAAAACTGCCTTCTTCTGTAAGGCGTATGCTATAAATATAAGAAAATCTCAAATGTTTTAAAAATCAGATAGCAAATTTTTATAACAGCTTTAGAATTTTTTCTATTTATTATATTATCAAGAAAAAAATCATTGTATACAAGATATTACAAAAGTAATAAAATAGTCTTTACAAAACACATTTTGACATTTAAAAAATGATTTCATCTTTTAAGTATTAGACTTACATTAAATAATTAAACAGTTGAGAACTTTTAAAAATCAGTTTTTCAGTGCTTCCAAATTCATTAGTCATTAAGAAGCATATACAAATATTTATAACACTTAAAAAAATAGAACAGTGATATTCTGCGGGAATTGGGGATCTTCATAGTTAACAGTATTTTTAAGTACACTCTTTTAAAATGGAAATCATCTAGAAAAGGAGTCATCTGATTTGAACCATTCATTTAAGAATGCCTATTACCCAAAAACTTGGTGTTTTCCTTTCTGTGTCATCTTAAAGCTGTCTGAAGTGTGCACCATGTGCTCAGTTGTGTCTGGCTCTTTGCTACCCCATGGATTGTACCTGCCAGGCTACTCTGTCCATGGAATTCTCCAGGCACGAATCCTGGAGTGGGTTGCCATCTCCTCCAGGGGATTGTCCCAATCCAGGGATCAGTGATCAGTATTTTTATCTAATTACCCAATAAAATCAAGTGTGTCACCAACGAAGTCTCCTGAGACTAAATTTCAGAAATAGATCCTCAAACACTCCAACTTATTTTTCACTACATTTTATGCAAAGCTATAATGTTTGATTAAAGTTTAAGAAAATAAGCAAGATGAATGTTTGCTACCTTTAAAAAAATTTTGTATTTTATTGATCTGCCCATATTCCTGAGAATTTGATTTACTGAAGCACCAACATTTTGCTAATTACTATTTATTACTGATAACACATAGGTGTTTAATGATTTTTTGGTTATTCTTTAAATTTCTTAAGTCCAACAGTAAACTGAAGTTGTAGAAATAAGACATATAAGAATAAAGAGTATAAATGCTACTCCTTTTAAATATATAATTAATTACTAGTAGGTTTTTTTCCTAAAACTGTAGACATTTAGAATAGAAAAAATATTTAGAAGAAATAATTGTTTTGTACCTGTGTTTTATTAGTGAAGGTAGTGGAGACATGATTACTATTGAGATTTGACTTTACTCACTGATGTTAAGTTTGTACTTTAAACTCTGCTAAGATGTATTAGTTAAAAATATTAATTTGACTGAATCTTAGACAAAGGCATAAAACTGGACAAGACAACTCATATATTTATCTCTGATTCACTGCCCACATCTGGGCTTATTATGTAAAAAGCATGAAATTTCTGTTACATGCAATGCAAAAAGCATATACTCCATCTCCAGAAGCAAAACAGATCAGAAATCTTTCAGTGGCTACTTTATTAACTATGATGAGACTCCTTTTTAGGAATATAGTCATAATACTCGCAACTTGTAGTCAATTTTGGCAAAGAAATTAAGAGTTAGAATTTGAGAACTGGAAGTCATTGATTGACCTTATCTTCAGTATACAATAGGAAATGTTCTGGAAAGGATATGGCCAAATCAAAGTCCTCCAGACCTGGCCTGGACAATAGCTAGCCATTCTAAAGAGAAAGTCATCTCAGGGTTCTTACTAAAGAATCTAATCCACAGTGATTTGTCACTCTGTGAACTGGAAGAAGTGTCTGGATTGGAGATTATCAGGGCCACGGGGTATATGCATTATGTTGGTTTACCACGATATTTGATTTGTACTATACAGTTTACAGTGCTTCTTATGCATTATTTTACTTAATACAACACACTTTATGAGGTAAGTAGGCTGGAAACCACGTGTTTTATATCTGAAGAGCTAGGCCCATAGGAAGTGCCATCTGCAAAATAACTTCTAAGTGGCAAAGCTGAAGACTCAAACCCAGATGTCCTGACTGAAAATTACTCTTTCCGTTTCTGTTATTTAACACCACACAGTAATTTTTTAAGAGCCCTCAATAAATCAAGTTATGATAGAAGAAATTATTTGGGACTACTAGGCACCCTGGATCACCAATTCTAAGTCTCTCTTAACATGGACAGCATAGTTTGTTTTTCTGAAGCATTAGGTTAGAAATAACCCAGCTGTTTGTTGTTCACTAAGGCTTTGAGTAGGGAAGCCAAGCTACCAGTGCTGAATGCCAATTACAGAGTAGGTTCTGATGACAGAAATCAGATAGTGGTTTTGAGGTTTTTTCCTGGCAAGGGGCAGGAAGAACACTTCTGGGGATGTAGAAATGATTATTTACATATGTAAAAATTCACCAAGCTGTAAATTTAAAATTAGCCTACTTTATGCACTTTACTGTATGTTATCCCTCAAAAGAAAAAGACTGACATCTTTGAGAGCAAGTCTGTTGTCTCATTCACCTCTATGTCATTTCTAGCCCCAAACATGGTGCTTTGCACATTAGACATTCAAAAATGTGATTGGGTGGTGGATGCATGTTGATGTATGGCAAAACCAATACAATACTGTAAAGTAAAAAATAATAATAAAAAAAATTTTCTTAATAAATTACAAAAAAAAAAAAAAGTGATTGGTTACATGAATACTGGAGTTTCTGTGCAAGGGAAATGTGCTGAGGGAATACACCACAGGTGAGATTAAACCTGCCACACAGAGAGGAGTAAGTTCAGAGATACAAGACAGTTATCCTAAGAACTGTAAAATTTCTACTTAATACTTTCAACACTACAGGAGGCAGAGGGTAAAGTATTTCACAAGCCTGGTAATCACTGCTTTCCCTACCAGATTAAATACCTTCCTCTTTAAAAATGATACACTTGTCCACATTTTTTATAATCATATATATGTCAGTTTCATTCTTTCCCTCTCTTAATATTGCCATTTATTTAGCACCAGCTAGGGACTGTGTTAAGTGATGGAGTCCCAAAGGTGAATGAGATTAACTATGTAAGTGTATAATTCAGTGCGAGGAAATCTGCAGTTGGGACATGTGCAAAGCTGAGCCTCGGCTAGGGAGGCAGGACATAAACATCACACAGCTCTCAAAGGCCATTTGCTATGGCTGTGAAGAGCAGAGGCACAGTGGATGACATGTCAAAGGCATGGAGGCCTAGCGACCTGAGAGAGGTTTTGGTTTGTTTGTTTTTCAAGGAACGTTAACTACTTAATACTGGATTGGAAGTATGGGGAATTCTTTTTTAACTGGAGCAATATGGAAAAGATTCTTGTGAGGGAAGAAGAATGAAGGCCTAAACTAAGAATGAAGCAGGAGTGAAGCAGGGACAAATGCAAGAGTTTTTTAGAAGGCAGATTCAAAAAGACTTGATAACTCTCTCAGTGTGAGGACAAAAAAGAATAAAATATGATTCCGAGGTTTCTATTAAATATCTTCAGTGGCAGGGTACATGGTAATGCCATTAATGAAAGTCGAGAATGTGACAGGAGCAGCCAGTTCTTGAGAGAAAGCTGAAGCTTTCTTCTGGACACTCTTGAGCTTAACCAGGGGAAAAAATAGCACCAACCGAGCGCTGGGATCGAGACCCTGGAACTAAAGTCAACCTCAGAGAGGAGTACCCTAGGAGGGAATGGTCAAGAGGACAGGTTATAAATAGGTCGAGCAGAGTGAGGGCTGGTAAGAAGACACTAGATTTGACAAGGGAAGGTGTCTGGTTACTTCCCAGAATATCCTAAGAAAATAGGAGGAGAAAAGAGAAAGCCTGACAAGCTAAAGAATGACTGAGAAGTGAGGAAACGGGCTGAACGCACTTCATACAGCTGGACGTGCTGGACGTGAAGGGAGGGAGCATGACAGCAGTGGGAAAAGGGTTTATTCTTGCTCTTTTAGGCGAGAGAAAACATTTACTGTGTTGATACAAGAAAAGCACTAAATGTTATATGAGGATACAGACACAAGATGGGAGAGAAAAGGAGGGATCTGCTATATAAGAAGAGCTAACAAAGCAAGAGGTCCTTTTTTCCTCAAAACTGAAAGTGGGGTGATAGAAGAACAGACGAAAGTATAACCACATTTAGAGAAAAGAAGCTGCCAGTTTTTTTAAATTATAAAATAAAATTTATGATCAATAAATAGCACCTGGAAAATAAAAAAACCTTTGGAAATACTCTGAATACAAACATAGCAGGACCTTACTTCCACTTAGACAAGAAAAAACCTGCAGAACAAGTTGGTTGTTTAGTTTAAAATATCCATTTAGCTATCCTAACAGTGTTTAAGCCGCTAAGTGCAAGTTAATACAAAATTATAGGATTCTGTATTAAAAAAAAGTTCATCATCTCTAAGCTACTGTCTGGAGATATCCTGGGTTCATATTTTGAACAGGAAAGAAATTACGCCTTCAGGTTTTTTCTGGTACGTTCTACTAAAGTATATTATATGCTTATGATTTTTACAGTTGTATAATAAAAGTATGTCATTCTGAAATCATAACTCAGAAATATTAGTGAGTTAGGTATCTTTATTGTTTCTCAAACTATACTGACCCACACTCTTATCTTGCTCTCCCTTCTCATTTCCTAGTATCACTCAACTCAGAATTTTAATTTTTATGACATTCGCACATTCCTCATTTTGACAAAATTGACTAGTTTTTAATCCTTCCAGTAAATTTATGGTTTGGTTGGATACTGTGCTATGCTTAGTCATTCAGTTATGTCCTACTTTTTCCGACCCCATGGACTGTAGCCCACCAGGCTCCTCTGTCCATGGGGATTCTCCAGGCAAGAATACTGGAGTGGGTTGCCATGCACTTCTCCAGGGGATCTTCCCGATCCAGGAATCAAACCAGGGTCTCCTGCATTGCATGCAGATTCTTTACCAGCTGAGCTACCAGGGAAGCCCCTATGTAAGTGAAAAGACATTGTTTGTAGCTAGGAATATGCTCAACAATTGTAGGGTCTAGTTGTAAAATAAACTAGGTCTTTAGTAAATTACTTAGCATCACAATTAAGATTACTGTCCAAATTCTACAGTCATTTTGTCACTGGAATTACTTTGCTTGCAAACAGTTTTGAAAGCAAAGTAGTTATTAATCATCAACCTGAATGATTCTGATATACATGATTCTGATATAATAAACTGAATGTCACATGAAACAGACTGAAACGTCACATGAACTATAAAAACCATCAACATTTAATAATTAAAGCTATTCTTTCTTTCAAAAACCAAAGTTCTATTAGTAATACTTTGAATGCTCAATACTTACTAAGTGTTTAATATGAAGCAGACACAGTTCTACAAATGCAGGATTCAACAAAAACACAAAACTTTGCCCTCACAAAGCTTATATTCTAGTATAGGGAAACAAATAAAAGTCAGATCATGTTAAGTGTTACGGACAAATTTAAAGGAGGGGAGACGTGGAGTACCAATGTATATACAGTCAAGGAAGGCCTTGATCAAGTAACAGCTGAGTGAGGCTGAAGGGTGCAAGGTGTGAGCTACATATACAGCTGAGAAAAACATTAAAGGCAGAGGGAACACCAAGTCCAAAGGGCCTGAGGCAGGAATGTACTTAGGTTTTTTGGTCAAAATTCATTTTTATTATAGAAAATACACTTAATTCCAGTTGTTATACTTAAGTGAAAGTGAAAGGCACTCAGTTATGGCCAACTCTTTGTGACCCCATGGACTATACTATAAAGAATTCTCTAGGCCAGAATACTGGAGTGGGCAGCCGTTCCCTTCTCCAGGGGATCTTCCCAACCCAGGGATTGAACCCAGGTCTCCTGCATTGCAGGCAGATTCTTTACCAACTGAGCTACCAGGGAAGCCCATTGTTACAATTGAAGTTTCTAATAAAAAAAAAATCACCACTTAATAATCCTGTTTTAACTAAGACAATGAAACTATGGCTTTAAAAAAAAGTACTCAGCACCATTTACTCATTTAGTTTCATGAGCTGCTTATAATTGTACTTGGTGTTTTTGAAGAGGAGTGCTGAAGCCAGAGAGCCTGGAGTTGAACGAGAAGGGGAAAATGGTAGTGGATGAGGTGAGGAGAGGAAGGGAGTGTGGGCCTGCTAGTTTTAAGGACTTTAGTCTCTACTCTGAGTGACATGGGGAGCCACTGGATAGCTTTGAGCAAGTGAATATGATTTCATTTGTTTTAAAAAGAACCACTGTGGCCACTCAACAGAGAACAGACTTGCAGGAGCACAAAGATGTAAAGAGAGTTTGGGGAAGTGATAATTCAATCTAGGCAAGAGAAGATATGCTCCAGAACAGGATATTAACAGCAGAGGTCAAAAGAGGTGCTCAGCTTTGGATATATTTCAAAGGTGGGGCCTACCAGATTTGTTGGTGGATTGGATATATGGGAGATAGAAAGAAGCAAAGATGACTCCATTGTTTTGAATATGAGCAACTAGAAACATGGCACTGCCATTTATTGAGGAAGGACAAGCAAGTTTGGGAGAGAAGATTAAGAACTCAGCTCTGAGTGTGTTGAGTTTGAGCTTTAATTAGAATTTTATGTAGACATGTTACACAAGCTGTTGTACATACACACACACGCTCTGTCTCTCTCTTTCTCCAAGTCTGGAGTTCAGGGGTGGGTCTAAGCTAGGGGTAAAAATTGGGAGTTGACAGCATGAAACTAGATGAGATCACAGTGAGTCGGGACACAAACAGAAGAGGAAAGGTCCAAGGAAACTTCTTCCTCTTAAAACATGGATGTAATTTTGGAAAACTCGGCAGTGGCCACAGGACTGGAAAAGGTCAGTTTTCATTCCAGTCCCATAGACAGGCAATGCCAAAGAATGTTCAAACTACTGCACAATTGCACTCATCTCACATGCTAGCAAAGTAATGCTCAAAATTCTCCAAGCCAGGCTTCAACAGTACGTGAACTGTGAACTTCCAGATGTTCAAGCTGGATTTAGAACAGGTAGAGAAACCAGAGATCAAATTGCCAACATCCACTGAATCACTGAAAAAGCAAGAGAGTTCCAGAAAAACATCTACATCTGGTTTATTGACTAGGCCAAAGCCTTTGACTGTGTGGATCACCACAAACTGTAGAAAATTCTTCAAGAGATGTGAATACCAGACCACCTGACCTGCCTTTTGAGACATCTGTATACAGGTCAAGAAGCAACAGTTAGAACTGGACATGGAACAACAGACTGGTTCCAAATTGGGAAAGGAGTACATCAAGGCTGCATATTGTCACCCTGCTTATTTAACTTATATGCAGAGTACATCATATGAAATGCCAGGCTGGATGAAGCACAAGCTGGAATCAAGATTGCCAGGAGAAATATCAATAACCTCAGATATGCAGATGACACCACCCTTATGGCAGAAAGTGAAGAGGAACTAAAGAGCCTCTTGATGAAAGTGAAAGAGGAGAGTGAAAAAGATGGCTAAACACTCAACATTCAGAAAACTAAGATCATGGCATCTGGTCCCATCACTTCATGGCAAATAGATGGGGAAACAATGACAGACTTTATTTTCTTGGACTTCAAAATCACTGAAGATGGTGACTGCAGTCATGAAATTAAAAGACACTTGCTCCTTGGAAACAAAGCTATGATCAACCTAGACAGCATATTAAAAAGCAGAGACATTACTTTGCCAACAAAGGTCTGTCTAGTCAAAGCTATGGTTTTTCCAGCAGTCATGTATGGATGTGAGAGCTGGACTATGAAGAAAGCTGAGTGCCGAAGAACTGATGCTTTTGAATTGTGGTGTTGGAAAACTCTTGAGAGTCCCTTGGACTGCAAGGAGATCCAACTCAGTCAATCCTAAAGGAAATCAGTCCTGAATGTTCATTGGAAGGACTGATGCTGAAGCTGAAACTCCCATACTTTGGCCACCTGATGTAAAGAACTTACTCATTAGAAAAGACCCTGAAACTGGGGAAGATTGAAGGCAGGAAGAGAAAGGGCCGGCAAGAGGAAGAGATGGTTAGACGGCATCACTGACTTGATGGACGTGAGTTTGAGTAAGCTCCAGAAGTTGGTGTGGGACAGGGAAGCCTGCCGTGCTGCAGTCCATGGGGTCACAAAGAGTTGGACGCGAATGAGCGACTGAACTCAACTGTAAAGCTAACGTCAAGCAATTTTAAATGTATGGATCTAAACAGTACAAAATGTAGAGAACTCCCATACCCTGAAAGCTTACTTGAAAGCTTACTGCATTCTGTTCAATCAGCATTTTAAAGGAAGTTTGAGGTACATGTAAATCTTAACAACTCTAAAAATCCTCAGAAAACCCCTTAGGGGTCACCTTGGGGTTTATTTTAGGGGTCCCCAAAAATAAAGGAATTAATTTTTCCAATGGCATAGCCATTACAGGTTTTACCTTAAATTTGCTTAAAAGCAAATATCATTCGTCAGTTTAAGCAAAACAAGAAGTTCTCAAGGCAAGAGTGCCTATTAGAGGAACTCCTTACATACCTGGTTATAAGTACAGCTGAACAACATGGGGGTTGGGGTATTCACACACCATACAGTGAAAAATCTGGAGTAATAAAACCTTGTAAAGCAATTATATTCCAATTAAAAAAAAAAACTGTATAGTTGGCACACTGTCTCCACGGTTTTGCATCCATGAATTCAACTACGCTCCAACTGTGACATAGTAAAGAAAATCTGCGTATAAGGAGACCATAGGTTCAAACCTATGTTGTTCAAGGGTTGAAGGGTCTATGAATGTGGTATAGTCTCAGTCAAGGAAGCATAAAATGTTACATTTATAAAGGTAGCATCAAAATAGTTACCTTTAATGGGATTTAATTCTTGAATCACCATTTATATCTTACAAGTTAACTTTAAAAAATTCAAATGCAAATGAATCACTCAATTGTTCATTTTGCATAGCTCCAATACCTGAATACTGACTATTTGGACCAAAACCATGACTGTTTGCATTAGTACTGTTTGATGGTCCTGCCTCATTTATCATACTGTTATCTGCACAATTAAAGTCAGATCCCTCAAATGCCTCTGACTGTGCAACATAAGCAGTAGTACTAGAACTGGTGACTGTTGACATACTGGAAGAAGACATCTGATGGAGCTGTCTCAAGTCTCTTGGGTCTAACACTGAATTACAGGAAGGATTTTCAAGATTCATGCTCACAAGTCTCGGATTATCGGTCTCCCTCATGCTGTCATTACTGGGCGTTATCATGTTCACAGGGCAGTTAGGCAGCATGCTGGCATCAGAAATACTATATAAGTCAGCTGGTGAGACGGATGATGCTTCCATTCTACCTATGTCATTAGTATTGTTATAAATGCAAGCATTAGAAACATTCAGATCACTCATTTCCAGGAATGGTGGGATAACTTGTGAATTAGAGGAAAGTGTCCCTGTTGAAAAACTACTCAGTGAATTTGTATTGACTGAGCGTGAGGTGGGGTGGGCGACTGATGACCAGCCTGAAGAAGACTGAGTACCCATCGGTAGCATGGCTGAAGCAGGATGTGACAATGTACTTGAGATGGACGCAGAGGAGGAATAGTAGGATTCTGCTTGACTTGAAACAGGTCTGGAAGTTTCTGGCAAAACTGCACCATGAGAAAACAAGTTTGGCTCTGTGGGAAGGAAATGTATTTTTACAAAACTGAAATGAACAAAATTCTAAATTAAAATTACATAAACACTCAAAAAATTTTCAAGGAAATCAAACGCTTCAAATAAAAATGTTAAATAGGAGATAATTATTACATAAGTCCAAAACTGAATTCTGTAATACTGTTTTACAAATGCATATAAAATAATTTGGTAAGTTATTTTGGCACAGAAAATTTCATTTCTGTTAAATGTGGAAATCTAGCTTCTGAGGCCTTATAAAGGTATTTTTGAAATGTGAAAGATAAATGTCAGAATTTCACTTAATGGGCCTCTAAATATTCAAAATCATTTCATATTCTCTTCTTTCAGGAGAAAATGGAGGGATGGAGGAAACATTAAGGATGATTGAGAAATCTACGTAAATTTCTAAGCCATATTATGATATAACTCACACTAATGGTCTATAAAATTTTCAGAAAAAAATGTAGTAGTATATTTAATTACGTATTATATGACTGCTGTACATATTAAACCAAGAAGCACTGATTTAAGAACATTAAAAGAAAAAAAAAGACTTCTAATTAACCCTGGATAACAATCTAAACCAGAAATTGGCAACTTTTTTTCCATAAAAAGCCAGATAGTAAATATTTTAGGTTTCGTGCACCATGCAGCCTCTATTGGAACTTCTTAACTCTGCAGCTCTAATAGTACAAGAAAAGAGCCATAAACAATATGCAATCAAATGAGCTGTGTTCTAGTAAAACTTTATAAATAAATATAGGTAATTGAGCAGGTATAAACCATTTCTTTCATGACATACTGTAATTAGTACAATTACCACCATAGGAATGAAATGTAATTTCTCAAACAATAAATCCCAAAACATAATCACAGTTGCTAACAGGACTTTCAGAAGCTGAGATCAATTCATTCAATATTCATAGCATGAAAAAAAAATGTAGGAATGGAATAAATCAAAGACTCAGTTTTCATTATTAAGAATAGAATTCGAGTATATTGTGCAAAACACTGGTCTCTCTGATCACAAGGAATACTCTATTGGGCATAAAATACCTTTTTTGATGAATCTTCCTTCTCCAGTTGGTCCTAGGGGACTAGGTCTAGGTCTTTCAGGAAAATTAACTCCTGTGATAAATTTTTTCCATTATTAAATGTAATTTGAAAAACGACAGTATATCAGTTAAAATTTGAAAAACTGAAAAAAAAAAAAAAAAAAAACCCAAAACCAAATTTACTTAAATACCAATCAAACCAAAATATTCTTACCACAATCCTGCCACAGTTTGTGGAAAAGCAGAGTTGTTTTTTGTTTCTTTGCTTTATTTCCATATGTGTCTGGTTAGAAAGAAATCAGGAAAATGTGTGAATCATCAATGAGTATGGTTCCTCTCCTTTAACACATATATAGATGTTTTATTCCTACATAGAAAATGCTTTAAATAAATGTACATAACATGGATTTCTAGGGGTCACAAAGTATGTCCCAAGTCAGTAATAAAGGGCATTTTTCTCTTAGTAAAAAATAGTTTATAATATTCATCTTGTTTTATTATAATACCTACAGGTTAACCCATGGTCAATTAATGGGCCAAGGGCAGATTAGGACCAAGATTGGAGACCACTTTCTGAGTGGCAAGTTTGCCATCTATCAAGAAGGCACAATAAGGACCAAAACAGAATCTCAAATATAAAACAAATTCTAATAAACAGTTGAGATATGTTGAAATTATTCTAGATTCCTTTCCTAAGAAAAAGATTCAAAGAGCACAAAGATGAGTCAAAAATCAACAAAAACTTTAAGGAAAAGAAAACTGTGAATAAATAATATGACTGTATTCTAATATATCCTACAAGACAATATTCTTAGCAGGACTAAGAACCATATAAAACATTAACACAAAAGGTCATACCCTTTTCATCTGGCAGGTATCTAAAATCCATAGATTCACTAACTTCCTGATCGGAAGGTCGCCGCAACTGCATCTTTACTGTTACCGGTTCTATTATAGCTTTGCAGTATGGTGGAGTCTTGAAAACAATGGCTACTTGACGGTGTACATCAGCTTGTGAAAAGACACCTTTTGCTTCCCAGTCATTCAACACAAACCGAACTTCTATGTCGTCTAGTGATTACAAAGACAAATAATTCGAACACAAAGTAAAACGTACCAATCAATTTAAAATATATTCTGAATTCAATGAAACAAACAAACAAAACCCAAAAAATACCTTTCTGAACTTTGTCACAGAGTAGAAATATTTCATCTCCTCCTTTGACACTTCCACAGTTCTTGTTTACACGACAAATCCTTAATTCTGCAGTATTAGGAGCACCTAAATACAAAGGATTTCTTTTTAATGGGTTGCTACCTTAGTGAGTGAGTTAGACAAGGCTGTGGTCCATTTGATCAGACTGGTTAGTTTTCTGTGACTGTGGTTTTCAGTCTGTCTGCCCTCTGATGGAGAAGGATAACAGGCTTATGGAAGCTTTCTGATGGGAAAGACTGACTGAGGGAGAAACTGGGTCTGTTCTGATTGATGGGTAGGGCCATGCTCAGTAAATCTCCAATCCAATTTTCTGTTGATGGGTGGGGCTGTGTTCCCTTTCTGTTATTCACTTGGGGCCAAACTATGGTGGAGGCAATGAAGATAATGGCGACCTCCTTCAACAGGTCTGATGAACGCACTGCTACACTCAGTGCCCCAACCCTGCAGCATGCCATCGCCGACCCACACCTTCGCCAGAGACTTCTGGACACTCAGGGGCAAGTCTGGGTCAATCTCTTGTGGGGTCACTGCTCCTTTCTCCTGGGTCCTGGTGTGCACAAGTTTCTGTTTGTGCCCTCAAGATTCTGTTTCCCCAGTCCTGTGTAAGTTCTGGCGGCTCCATGGTGGGGTTTTGATGGTGAGCTCCTCCAAGAGGGTTTATGCCATACCCAGGTGCGCTGCATCCACAGCCTTGTCTAACTCAATCAAACTATGAGACACACCGTATAGGGCCACCCAAGACGGACGGGTCATGGGGGAGAGTTCTGACAAAACGTGGTCCACTGGAGAAGGGAATAGCAAACCACTTCAGTATTCTTGCCTTGAGAACCCCATGAACAATATGAAAAGGCGAAAAGACAGGACACTGAAAGATGAACTCTCCAGGTCGGCAGGTGCCCGGTATGCTACTGGAGATCAGTAGAGAAATAACTCCAGAAAGAATGAAGAGACAGAGTCACATCAAAAACAACACCCAGCTGTGGATGTGACTGGTGATGGAAGTAAAGTCCGATGCTGTAAAGAGCAATACACCATAGGAACCTGGAATGTTAGGTCCATGAATCAAGGCAAATTGGAAGTTGTGAAACAGGAGATGGCAAGAGTGAACATCAACATTTTAGGAATCAGCAAACTAAAATGGACTAGAATGGGTGAGTTTAACTCAGATGACCATTATATCTAATACTATGGGCAAGAAGAAATGGAGGAGCCATCACAGTCAACAAAAGAGCGTGAAATGCAGTACTTGGATGCAATCTCAAAAATGACAGAATGATCTGTTTGTTTCCAAGGCAATTCATTCAATATCGCAGTAATCTAAGTCTATGCCCTAACCAGTAATGCTGGAGAAGCTGAAGTTGCGTGGTTCTATGAAGACCTACAAGACCTTCTAGAACTAACATACAAAAAAGATGTCCTTTTCATTATAGAGGACTAGAATGCAAAAGTAGGAAGTCAAGAAACACCTGGAGTAACAGGCAAATTTGGCCTTGGAACAGAATGAAGCAGGGCAAAGGCTAATAGAGTTTTGCCAAGAGAACGCGCTGGTCATAGAAAACACCCTCTTCCAACAACACAAGAGAAGACTCTACAGGTGGACATCACCAGCTGATCAATACCAAAATCAGACTGATTATACTCTTTGCAGCGAAAGATGGAGAAGCTCTATACAGTCAGCAAAAATGAGACCAGGAGCTGACTGTGGCTCAGTTCATGAACTCCTTACTGCCAAATTCAGACTTAAATTGAAGAAAACAGGAAAGACTACTAGACCATTCAGGTATGACCTAAATCAAACCCTCACAATTATACAGTGGTAGTGAGAAATAGATTCAAAGGATTAGATCTGTTGGAGTGCCTGAAGAACTATGGACGGAGGTTCGTGACATTGTACAGGAAGCAGGAATCAAGACCATCCCCAAGAAAAATAAATGCAAAAAGGCAAAAATGGTTGTCTGAGGAGGCCTTACAAATAACTGTGAAAAGAAGAGAAGTGAAAGGCAAAGGAGAAAAGGAAAGATATACCCATTTGAATGCAGAGTTCCAAAGAACAGCAAGGAGAGAGAAGAAAGCCTTCCTCAGTGATCAATGCAAAGAAATACAGGAAAACAATAGAATGGGAAAGGCTAGAGATCTCTTCAAGAAAATCAGAAATACCAAGGGAACATTTCATGAAAAGATGGGCTCAATAAAGGACAGGAATGGTATGGACCTAACAGAAGCAGAAGATATTAAGAAGAGGTGGCAAGAATACACAGAACTATAGAAAAAAAGATCTTCACGACCCAGATAATCACAATGGTGTGATCACTCACCTAGAGCCAGACATCCTGGAATGTGAAGTCAAGTGGGCCTTAGGAAGCATCACTATGAACAAAGCTAGTGGAGGTGATGGAATTCTGGTTGAACTATTTCAAATCCTAAGAGATGATGCTGTAAAACTGCTTCACTCAATATGCCAGCAAATTTGAAAAACTCAGCAGTGGCCATAGGACTGGAAAAGGTCCATTTTCATTCCAATCCCAAAGAAAGGCAATGCCAAAGATTGCTCAAACTACTGTACAATTGCACTCATCTCACACGCTAGCAAAGTAATGCTCAAAATCACTATGGTTTTTCCAGTAGTCATATATAGATGTGAGAGTTGGACTATAAAGAAAGCTGAGCACAGAAGAATTGATGCTTTTGAACTGTGGTGTTGGAGAAGACTCTTGAGAGTCCCTTGGACTGCAAGGAGATCTAACCAGTCCATCCTAAAGGAAATCAGTCCTGAATATTCATTGGAAGGACTAATGTTGAAACTGAAACTGCAATACTTTGGCCACGTGATGTGAAAAACTGATTCCTTGGAAAAGACCCTGATGCTCAGAAAGATTGAAAGTGGGAGGAGAAGGGGACAACAGAGGATGAGATGGTTGATGGCATCACCGACTCAATGGACATGACTTTGAGTAAACTCTGGGAGCTGCTGATGGACAGGATGGCCTGGCATGCTGCAGTCCATGAAGTCACAAAGAGTCAGACACAACTGAGCGACTGAATTGAGCTGAACCTTAGTAATATGTTTTATTCCTTTTTGGTGGAAAGTTTTAGGAAAACAATTTACAGGATAGATAGCAATAAAAGCTTTAGTGTATAAACAAAGGACACTCAATACCTTAATCTTCCACATCTATCCCTTTCCTTTCTTAATGGTATTGCCTCGGTTTATTTAGGGCCTTATGATTTCAACTGTAGACATTAACACTTCTTCTAATTAAATCTCCCTGCTTGTAAACTGGGATTTTTCCTATCCATCCCATACACTCTCATCAGATTGAACTTATAAAATCATGACCATAACCCTATGGCAATGCAGTTTTCATGTTTCCTATTATCTGGTCAACATTATTCCCATAATTCCCTGGCATTCAAAGCTCTCCATGATGAGGACAGTCTGATTTACCTTACCTTTATAACTCTATGTTCCACTATCTTTTTGCATGTAGAACCGGTATAGTCATACACCACTGGTGGGCACATATGTAAGAGTATACATACACAGAAATATTTGAGGGCAATTTCATAATCTTTAAAACTATAAATATCCAGATCCTTTAATCTACCATTTGCCAACATTTCTACTTCTACAAATTTATGCTAGGGACATCTACACAAGATAGGCACATATAGGATATATTTAATGCAATACAATTTGTTAAAGAAAAAAAAAAATTGAGAGGGAAACAAACCAAATGCCTTGTAACAAGTTGCTGCTGCTAAGTCTCTTCAGTCGTGTCCAACTCTGTGCAACCCCATAGATGGCAGCCCACCAGGCTCCCCCGTCCCTGGGATTCTCCAGGCAAGAATACTGGAGTGGGTTGCCATTTCCTTCTCCAAGCTAATGATTTATAAAAGTGTGATACAGTTATATCATATGCAGCTACTGAAAAAAATCAGGTACCTGAAAGGGAAAGAGGTTCAAGATGTTTCTAAGAGGGAAAAAAAAGTAAAAAAAAAAAATCAGTGATGATTTTTTCAAAAAGTTGCCAAAAACATAGATGGTATGAATGATGATGATGATGAGGTATTTGTTGTATATACAGTAAGAAGAAACTGATGAAATATCTTTGGAGAATGAGATTATAGGAGGTTTACTCTGCTTGTTATCTACTTTAGATAGATAACATCTACTCCATAATGTTTGAATTTTCCCATAATGAACATACTCGTTTTTTTAAATTGCCAAAATACTTTAAAATTTTTTAAAAAGCTAACACTGAGACTTCCCTGGTGGTCCAATGGTTAGGAATCCGCCTGCTAATTCAGGGGACGTGGGTCCGATCCTAGGCTGGGAAGATTCCACATGATGCAGGGCAACTAAGCCTGTGCACCACAACCACTGAGCCAGTGCCCTAGAGCCTGTGCTCCACAACAAGAGAAGTCACCACAATGAGGAGCCTGCGCGCCTCAAAGCAGCAGCCCCCACTCTCTCCAGCTAGAGAAAAGCCCATGCAGCAACAAAAACCCAGAGTGGCCAAATAAGTAATAAAATAAAAAGTCAAGGCTACAAATACAAGAAAAACAAATTACTTACGGTTGTCATAAATTGGGTTGGAGACAACAGGAGGTAGAGCAGTTGTCAAATTACCATGTTCATCAGGGAGAAAAACTTGAAAACATAATCTCACCACGTTGAGGTCACAATCTTCAATATCAAGCAGCTGTTGTTCAGGGACTGAACAGTTCATTTAAAAAAAAATAAGAATATAGAATAGTCACATAGAACTAAAGCCCTGTTAAGTCCTCCTCCCTGCCCAATACAGCCAATAACCTTTAGTAAGTAGCATCTAAATCTGTACTAACAAAAATACAATGGTACACAATCTCAAGCCAGCCTTTTATGCTTTTCATCATATATTTCACTATCCATCATAATTCATAAGTAATGACCATGGTCAGGGAGCAACTATCCCAGTCATCTGGTATTTAAAGCAGAACCTCAAAGTTGCATAAATCAAATTTTTACAAAAAATGGTTGTAGGTTTTATACAACAGAGACTAGGCATTCATTCACTAATTTAACAAATACGTATTTAGTTCAGTCATACATTAAGGACTCTGCAAATTATCTCCAAAATCTGCATAAGAATTACTCCATTTTACAGATGAGGAACTGATTTTAAAGAAATGAAATTACATATCTAATGTTTCACAGCTAAGAAGTGGCAGAGAAGAATTCAAACTCAGGCCACTGAATCCAGAGCCTATGCTCTTAAAAAAACTGAACCCTATTACAGAATTTTACATATGTGTTGCATAAAAATGACATACACAGGAATATTTACTAAAATTTAGATCAATGTTTTAGGGATCAAATACCAAGAGGATACTAGATGAGTTAAGTCAGCTAATTTCCTTAAGAAATTTTATGTGCAAACTTAACTTTCCTCAAAAACAACACAACAACAACAACAAAAAACCCACAGCAGGAAAATTTTACAGTTCTGAAAAAAAAATTTTTTAACACGTTTTATGACAGAAACTGCTATTTAAAATAAATCTAGCTCCAAAGGAAAATATAACTGCCTTTTCAAAGAATACTATAAGGTGTAGCAATCAACTATAACTAATAGCCATGTTTATAAAAAGCAAGAAATACATATATTAAATTATATGACAATTTTATTTTTCAAAAAGCATTGAAACTTGAAATACGAAATTTGAAAACGGTTAAAACCCAAATTCTTTATTCTCACAGTTAGCAATAATAAAAATGATAATGTATTTTTGACTGTTTTTATGTAAACTATACTCAGTAGCTATCATGATATTAAAAATTATTCCACTGTCAGCATTCTTAAGCCTACAATTCCAAAGAGCCTACAAAAACATATCTGTACAACTAAAAGGTCAAATGTTATGATACAAACATCTGTACCACAGCAATCTCTGTTGGCACAATTAGGTAGGCAATGAGAGATCCACCTCATTAAAATAATTTTTAAAACATTATAAATTTACAGTTTAAGACAATGTTTCTCAATTCCTGAGATGAGTAATCAATACACACAAAAATAAATTAGAAAAGTGTTCTGACAAGTTTAAAAACAAACCTATGTGAATGGATAAACTAACTGTGACAGCTATGTAATATAAAAGAACTATGAATATATACACAAACATGTATGTATCTCAAAAATATTATGTGAGCAAAAGGAACCAGATATAAAATATATACCACATGCTTTCATTTGTAGGAAAATTCTAGAAAAGATTAATTGATGACAAAAGAAAGCAAAGAGCTGACTGGAGCCAGAGAGGGGAAGAGGGAATTGACTGGGAGGTAGACAAAGACATTTTGTAGTAATAGTGGAGAAGAAGGCAATGGCACCCCACTCCAGTACTCTTGCCTGGAGAACCCCACGGATGGAGGAGCCTGGTAGGCTGCAGTCCATGGGGCTGCTAAGAGTCGGACCTGACTGAGCGACTTCACTTTCACTTTTCACTTTCATGCATTGGAGAAGGAAATGGCAACCCACTCCAGTGTTCTTGCCTGGAGAATCCCAGGGGCGGGAGAGCCTGGTGGGCTGCCGTCTACGGGGTCACACAGAGTCGGACACGACTGAAGCGACTTAGCAGCAGTAATAGTGGAGGTAGTGGAAATATTTCTCATCTTGACTATGGTGGTGTTACATACATCTGGGTGGATCCCACTGTATATAAATGAGACCTCAAGAAAACTTTAAAATCTTTTAAAATAGTACATGGAGGAAAAATAAACTGGTTAACAAACCAGGAATGGGAATAAAGATTTATTTATTATAAGTCAGGATCAAAGAAACCCAGAGAGGTAAGTTCAGGATAAGAGGCTTCTTGTTTTCCAGATATATCTTGCCAATTTAGAAGTAGCTAAGAGGATGAGAAATTGAGATGAGCTTTCAAAAGACTACAGATGAAAAATAAAGGAGTGCAGGGTCTGCCAAAGATAAGAGAATCTGATAAATGCCCAGTGCTTTGGCTGGGGCTCTTGAGAAGCTAAACTCAGAGTAAGGGTGAACTGGACGGAAAGACCTCACAGGGATAACAGCCCAGCATCAAATAACCTAAATCATTCACTAATTTTAGATGATCTCAGACTTCTAGTGTGACTAGCCACCTACCACAAGAAAGCCTTCTGAAGGGAGATTACTACATCCTAGACCTCAAAACTTTTGTGTACAAGGTGACTGGTTCAAGTGAAAGTTGTTTAGTCGTGTCTGATTTTTTGTGACCCCATGGCCTATACAGTCCATGGAATTCTCCAGGCCAGAATACTGTACTCTATTTTAAATAAGCAGGCATAAGAAGAAGTGAAAGTGAAAGTGTTAGTAGCTCAGTCATGTCTGACTCTTTTTGATCCCATGGACTGTGCCCGCCAGGCTCCTCTGTCCATGGGTTCTCCAAGCAACAATACTGGAGTGGTAGCCATTCCCTTCTCCAGGGGATCTCCCCAATTCAGGGACTGAACCCGGGTCTCCTGCATTGCAGGTGGATTCTTCACCTCTGAGCCACCAGGGAAGTCCTGGCATAAGAGACAAGGTAATTTTTTTTTTTTAAAGACAAGAAAAACAACATATAGAAACAGACTACAAACATTCCAAATAATTAAGTTTTCAGATACATGACTTAAAATCACTATATTTAACATTTAAGGAGTTGAAGATAATACTGAGAGTTCAGCAGAGTACTTGAAACTATATAAAAGGAACCAAGCAAAATTCAATAGAACTGAAAAACACAATAAACTGAAATTTAAAATGTCATCAAATTTATCAACTGTTTTATAGAAAACACTTCATGTCTTATCTTTTTATAGAAACCAAGGACTAAAATCTATCTACCAACATTTTATACTAAGAGGTTTATATATATAAATATATATATTTAGATTTTTTTCTTTTATACTAAGAATTTTTAAAGTATTCATCTACACTGAAATCTAAGGCATTTGAAGGCTGATTTTTATATATGGCGAGAGGCAAGGAATCCAACTTTCCTCAGCTTCATTTATCAGCTATCAATATTTCCTCCCTTTCTCTTGATCTGACATGCTACCACTGTCATTTGCTGAAGTTTCATATTTTCATAAGTCTGTTTCTGGGCTTTCAGTTTTACTCTACTGGTCATTTAGTCTATTGTTACCACTGCTGCTGCTGCTAAGTCGCTTCAGTCGTGATCGATTCTGTGCAACCCCATAGACGGCAGCCCACCAGGCTCCCCCGTCCCTGGGATTCTCCAGGCAAGAACACTGGAGTGGGTTGCCATTTCCTTCTCCAATGCATGAAAGTGAAAAGTCAAAGTGAAGTCGCTCAGTCGTGTCCGACTCTTAGCGACCTCATGGACTGCAGCCTACCAGGCTCCTCCGTCCATGGGATTTTCCAGGCAAGAGTACTGGAGTGGGATGCCATTGCCTTCTCCGATTGTTACCACAATACTACTTAATTAGTACTTCTTCATAATAAACCCCAATATCTCATAACTATTTCTTCATAATAAGTCCTAATAGCTGATAAGGTCAGTTTCTCATTACTGTTCGTCTTCTATAAATTATCCTCCTTTTCCTGTTCAGAATCATATTATCATACTTATTGAAAATTCTTGTTGGGAGTTTGGAATTTCACTGAACCTATATATCAATTTGGGAAAATATACTATCTTATATTATTGATAATAAAGAACATGATATACCTCTCCATCTATCTAGGTGTTCTCATAATGGGCTTCCCTAGTGACTCAGTGGTAAAGAATCCACCTGCCATTGCAGGAGATGTGGGTTTGATCCCTAGGTTGGGAAGATCCTCCGGAGAAGGAAATGGCAACCCACTTCAGTACTTTTGCCTGGGAAATCCCATGGACAGAGGAGCCTGGCAGGCTATAGTCCATGGGGTCACAAAAAGAATCAGACATGACTTAGTAGCTAAACAACAAAACAACAATTATCTCATAATAAAATTTTGAAATTTTCTGTAAAGAAATCCTGATCATGATTTCTTAGATCTGTTGCTAGGTATTTTTTTTTCTTTTTTTAATTTTATTTTATTTTTAAACTTTACAATATTGTATTAGTTTTGCCAAACATCAAAATGAATCCGCCACAGGTATACCCATGCTCCCCATCCTGAACCCTCCTCCCTCCCCCCTCCCCATGCCCTCCCTCTGGGTCGTCCCAGTGCACTAGCCCCAAGCATCCAGTATTGTGCATCGAACCTGGACTGGCGACTCGTTTCATACATGATATTATACATGTTTCAATGCCATTCTCCCAAATCTCCCCACCCTCTCCCTCTCCCACAGAGTCCATAAGACTGATCTATACATCAGTGTCTCTTTTGCTGTCTCGTACACAGGGTTATTGATACCATCTTTCTAAATTCCATATATATGTGTTAGTATACTGTATTGGTGTTTTTCTTTCTGGCTTACTTCACTCTGTATAATAGGTTCCAGTTTCATCCACCTCATTAGAACTGATTCAAATGTATTCTTTTTAATGGCTGAGTAATACTCCATTGTGTATATGTACCACAGCTTTCTTATCCATTCATCTGCTGATGGGCATCTAGGTTGCTTCCATGTCCTGGCTATTATAAACAGTGCTGTGATGAACACTGGGGTACACGTGTCTCTTTCCCTTCTGGTTTCCTCAGTGTGTATGCCCAGCAGTGGGATTGCTGGGTCATAAGGCAGTTCTATTTCCAGTTTTTTAAGGAATCTCCACACTGTTCTCCATAGTGGCTGTACTAGTTTGCATTCCCACCAACAGTGTAAGAGGGTTCCCTTTTCTCCACACCCTCTCCAGCATTTATTGCTTGTACACTTTTGGATGGCAGCCATTCTGACTGGTGTGAAATGGTACCTCATAGTGGTTTTGATTTGCATTTCTCTGATAATGAGTGATGTTGAGCATCTTTTCATGTGTTTGTTAGCCATCTGTATGTCTTCTTTGGAGAAATGTCTATTTAGTTCTTTGGCCCATTTTTTGATTGGGTCATTTATTTTTCTATTTTCTGACAATTCCTTTAATTATTTGCTGCTGTCCTATGGAAATGCAACTGACTTTTGTATGTTAACTTTATATGCATTCACCCTTTTATTAATAAACATATTAATAATTTCTATATCCTTTTGCATTCTCACTGTAAATAATAGCTTCCAATAATTGGTTTTATTTTCTCAGTTTTGACTGATCTCTGCGCACTGGTTACAGTCTCCATGACAGTGCGAATAGAAGCAGCAAGAGTGCACATCCTTTTCTCATTCCTAACTTCAGACTGAATGCTTACATTTCCTCCACTTAGATAATGTTTACTGTAGGCTTTGTAATATATACATAGCATAATACAAAAGGCCTTATTTAAAAAATTCTGCAATGTGAAAAATGATAGTTGCAAATCTAACAAAAGTAAGCATGAGATTAATTAAATTCTCTTAAATTTCTCTTAAACTAGTTTAAAATTTCTCTTTATACCTTATCAAAAGGATAAATACAAGGTAACAATTATTCTCCTTAAGCCATCTTTATAAATACTTAGGAGCAGTGTATATGCAGTAAGAATTTTATCTTCATCAAAAAGATATGATCATGATTTCTTCTGAAAATAGGGATTAAAAATTTTAAATCAATTATAACACCTACTAGCTCTAGAGATGTGACTTTTCTAATATTCTAATTATTGCTAAATATTACTAAAATTTAAAAAGTGATTAATGGGTCAAAAATATACAGTACACAGATTAACAATTTTAAGACCTATGTCTCATTTAAGGAAGAAAAACAAAGTTTAGTGATAATTCATTTAATTTCTGTTACTTAAAATGTATAGATATAATACAGTAAAAGCTAACATTTAAGTGCTTGTGTGCCAGGCAAAAGGTAAATGGTCACAGCAATCTACCTTTCATTACTTATTCTTTCAACATATTTACTGGGTTTTTATTATGTGCTACACACTAAAACAAATGCCAAATAGAGATATGAGAAGACAGTGCCTGCCCTTAGTGAGATTAGTGTCTGGATGAGAAACAGATATATAAGCTAAAATTATATAATGTAATAACATGAAAAGTGTTATAATGGGAGTATGTTCAAGGCATATGCCTTTACACTGAAGGCATAAAAGAAGTGTCCCAAGTTCTGCACAGGGTAATAAAGAAAGCTTTCTAAAATGATTGCAAGGAAGAAAGGATAACAAAATACACAAAAGCTTTTTCTTCCTTCTTGCTTTTTAAGCTTTAAGTTGTGAGGAAAGGCTCTTATTTTCTTGTATTTAACCACACTTTAGAGAGGACAATCTGTTAGAGACTATCTGTCTTTTTAAACTGCATTCCCTTTCAGACTACCAATATAGAATTATCCTCCCAAACTTAACTGTAAAATAGTCTTTGTGCTCCCCTAACAACTCAGTGTCCTCTGTACATGAAAAACAGTATAAAGTAACTAATAAAACAGAATTGCGAATTCTTTATTGTAAAAATCTTATGGCTTTTAATTAATTAAATTAATATTAGAATGCCTTACATGTCATTAAATACATAGCCAGAAAGTGATAAAATTTTTTTCCCTGCTTTTGCAGTAAGAGCCCCCCATGAAGTCTTTTTTTTTTTTTTTTTTTGGTGCCAGCTAAATGAACACAGTTAAAAATTGCTATCGGAGCCCTTAATTAAATTCCTCCATCCAATTTAGACTTTAGCACATATTAGATAATTTGAACTGGTATTTTACATGAAGCCTCAAGTTTAATACTACTTGACTATTATATGTCCCTTTCTGCAAGAGAGAGCTACTATTTTAAAGAACTAATGGCAAGAAAGAACTCACCTTAAACATCCTAGATACACACAAAGCAAAAACAATTTTTAATAGTCTTTGTATTTTCACATACTTGATCTTTAGGAAATGGACTGTCATAATCAGATTGTCTATAGACCAGAATTCATAGATCCCATTCAGCTAAACATTTCCAATTCCATTGTTTCTATATATCATAAATATATAACACAAAGTCAGATACTAATCTTGTAATTCTTTATCAGTAGAATTTTCCTGTGTTAAGTGATACATCTATTTTAAAAAGTGTCAGTTTAGGTTGGCAAATTCCTATACAAGTGGTAGAATTTACTGGTATATTCTGAAAATAACACAGAATAAACAACCAAGAAAGGGTAACTCTACAACTGAGTTCAGATTACTTCCATTAGTTTTTAGTGTTTTGAGTTCTTTCAAGGGGATTAGATATTATATGTTTTGCTTAATATTAGAAATGCACATTTTAGGTTTTATTTCAACAGTCTAGGAAAAACAAAAAAACACAGAATATTTATTTCTATTACAAAAACCACATCAGAATAGAGAATGAGGTGACTCTAACCATTCTATTTAAATTTATAACCCATCCCCCTAACTACAGATTCCCGGCTCCTTACACTGCTGTTTTTATCCTTTAGTACTTCTAGCTGTCTAATAAATGATATGTGTGTGTGGCTGCTCAGCTATTCAATCATGTCTGACTCCACAACCCTAAGGCCTGTAGCCCAGCAGGCTACTTTGTCCATGAAACTTTGAAGGGAAGAATATTGTCATTTCCTACTCCAGGGGATTTTCCCTACACAGGGACTGAACCTTTTATCTCTCGCACCTCCTGCACTGGTAGGCAGATTCTTTACCACTGCTCCACCTGGGCTTCCCAATAAATTATATACTTGTTTATTAAGTTTAATTGTTAACTCCTAGTCTCTCTCCCTAGAATATAAGTTATTCAAAGGCAGAAATTTCTATTTGTTCTATTCACTGACTTATCCTGAGCACCAAGAACAATCTGGGACTATAAGGATAAAATAAGGTAAAAATCTGTCAAAGGAATGAATGCATAAGTAGTTAAGATGAGTAACCTACTGTATACAGGGAGAAAACACATTGCCTGAAGGTACTTGGCTGTAAAGATAAATATCTAATATAACAGTAACACAAATACATTGTTTAGGTGCCAAAGTCAAATATAAGTAAGTTCCATTAGAGACTCTGTCTACAATAAGCATGAAATCATCTCAGAAAACCTAATAGTTATCATAAAGCTTTTTGTGATCAATTGCTAAGTGAATGGTATAATTAAGGGGATAGGACTTCGGGCTCAAGAGAACTGAAAAGGCATTTCAGATAAGGAAAGCAAAGGAAAGCAATTTGAGTATTTTTGGTAGACAAGTACAAACAAAGCATGTTCATTCAGTTATTTATTTATTCTGTCAACATATTTTAATTATGTTTCTTCTGTGTATCTGACACTGGTCTAGGTACCAGAGATGCACAGAAGAACGGTTCCTACCTTTCAGAGTCTCACAATTCAGTGAGGGAGAAACATATAAATAAATTTATAGCAAACAGTGTTAGAAATATATATAGCACTTTGGGGAAACATATACTTCGCTCCAAGAAGATCACAGAAAGCGTAAAAGAAGTGTCTCTTAAATTTGAGGGATGAGCAGAAAGAATTTATCAGACAGATTAAAGAATTTCATGCAAAAGAACTGCAAACAGAAGAACAGAGAGGCAGAAGATGATACCTAGAGATGATGCTGGAATGGAAAACAAGGATCAGAATATGAAGGGCTTTAAATGCCATGCTTGAGAAACTCAATCTAGCCAGTATATCAGAGTTCCTCAAAGTGTGGTCTATGGATCACCAGCATTAGAATCGTCTAGGGCAGAAAATTTTGAATTGTACTTTGAGACCCAGTAGTCCTAAAATTAATTTAGTGGGTTAACTGAGCATCTTCTTAAAAAAAAAAAGAAGAAGAAGAAAACAAATGGAATGGACCAGAACAGAACAGATGGAGGGTGTATTGCATGTACCAAGAGTTTAGGGCCACTGGTCATAAAATTAATTTACTGGGTTGGACATGTTTTTCTATAAAAAAAAAAAAATAAAATAAAATGGAAAGGAACAGATTAGACAGTATATTACATGAAGTAACAATATTGCTTTATTTTTTTTTAATCTATGTGTGTATCTATTGAGTAGAGAAATAAAATCTATTTCCTAATGTGAGTTGTAGTTAAGAAACATGGATCTAGATGTTTTTTTAAAATGCAGCACTCAAGGCCCCACACCAGACTATCAAATTAGGGAAAATGTGGCCTGGATTCTACATTTTTAGCAAGTACTAAGGGGGTGCTACGCACATTCAAATTGAGAGTCACTGGTGAAGATGATGTGGAGCCACTGAAGGATAATAAGTACAATTCTGAAATGATTCATACTGGTTTCAGAAGAATCTTTCTGGATGTAGAGTGTATAAACTGCCTGGAGGGTGATCACGACTAATGGTGGTGAGAACAGAGAAGGTTGACTGACAACTGGTCAGGGTAAGTGAACAAAACAGTTTTTCTGGAATAGAGTTAACAGTGGAAGAGAAGGTAGGAAACATATGTTGGAGCTACATGTAGAAAATTTCAAATTTAAGGCCATTTAATTTTTAGCCTATTTAAAGAACCACTGGAACTTTTTAATCACAGTAATATGCTAAAGCATTGTTCTAAGATTATTTTAATGGGGGCAGGGAGTTATAAAGCATAGTTGAGATAAAACCATGCACCTGGGAGCCAAGGTAACTGTTTTCAAATCCTAGCTCCACCAGGTATTATTTCCTTAGGATAATTTTCAAAAGTAGAAAATGTCTGGGTCAAGAGTATGCTCATTTAAAATTCTGATTCATTGTTAAAGTAAAAGGCCAACTTTTAAATTAAAGAGGCCATCTAGTCTAGGCGTAGTATGAAATAGGCATAGTGTAGTATATTATAAATAATAGCTACCAGTTATTAAGTATTATTTGTATGTCAAGGAGTAAATGTTAAGTAACTCATGTACACTATTTTATTTTATCATTATAGCACTGCTTTACAGCAAAGAAAACCAAAGCTTTGGTTACTTAACTTTCCTATGTCACATAGTACATAGCAGGGGCAGAGCTGGAATTCAAACCCAAATCTTCTGAACGCCAGTGGAAAGGGTATTAAAAAGAAAAATGCAGAATGGCAGATGGGCCACTGCTGAAGTATTTTTTTTCTTTTTTGTTTTTACCAATCCAGAACAAGGCTTAGTGTTAATAACATGTACTTATATGTCACTTAGAATAGTTCCTAGTACATAATAAGTGCTTCACATATTTTACTTCATTTAGTTCTTATAACAGTCTATGAGGTAGGTACTATTATTATCTCCATTTTATAAATAAGGAAGTGGAACATAAACAATATAAGGAAAAAGCAACACACAAAAGTTCAAAGTATATATTCAATTGAGCATTTTAGTAAGTTGAAAATAACTTAAATGTTTATTAATAGATAACAAGATCAACAAATTAAAGCCTAACTAAGCCACAGAATACTGTTAAAAAGCAAAATAGATTTATAAGTACTGATATGGAAAGTTATTTAAGATATATTCCTGAGTGAAAAGAAAGAAATAGTAGATTAGGAAGTGCAACATGATTCCATTTATATTAAAAAATATATATATAAATACATGACACATGTAAAAAGGAAATTCTAGAAAAATTTTCATCAAATTTAACAGTAGTCTCTTACAGTGAGTAATACTGAAAGGGACTTTTGCTTTCTGCATTATACTAAATAGTACGAAAAATAAAGATCTAGAGAAAAGAGATATAGACCTTATAATTCACAAGACACTACTTATCTATGAGCATATTCCTTAAATTATCATGATATCACTTAAATTTATTTTTAAACATCTGAAAAAAAAATAAACCAACACTATAAGGATATTTTAAATATGAAAAAGAAATCTATTCTTTGAAAATTGTATAGCTGTTCGATACCCGAATTAATGCATATTTAAGTGACTGCAGATGACTTTCCAAAGGAGACTACCGTGGCGCAGGGTGTCAGCAGCCCTCACCTATCCGGTGGCAACTGTGGCACAGTTACCAGGTGCTGCACCAGGCAGTGCCACCCCAATAAAATCCACCACACAGTAACTTTCTAGTAAATCCACTCAACAAATACACTATGTAGATATTTTACACGGCCTCTGCTATTTCTATACTACTATTTCTAAACTACTTCACCATTGAATATGCCTGGAGTTAAATGCATTCCAATACCTTATAACCACAGTGCCTATTCAATATTCAGCAAGGGGAGTATAAATTGTCTGCTGGTATGGCAAAAGGAAGGCCACATTCAAAGAGAATCAGAATGTTTTTGAGAAGATTTTATTACAGAAAACAATGACACTCTTCACAAAGCCTTGTCTGCATAGGAATTTTTTTTCAACACTGAAGCATTTTAAATATATTTCATTCCTCGGATACTGTGTAAGACAAGTATGTAAGTGAACACAGAACTTAAGACAGCTTTTAAAACACAGGTTAAAGATACAAATAGAAATCACTTAACACAAATAACTAAATATCCAAATAATAGAAATAATTAAATCAAACATACTCACCATTGAAAGGATTGATTCCTGCCCTTACTCTTGAAATAACAGCGTCTTTTACTTCTTTTTTTTTCACACATCGAATACCCAAATTTTGAAAACTAGAAGGGAAACACAAAACTTTCAAACTTCTTTAGAGCTAACACAGGGACACATAAATGAGATTTTATTAAAGAATACTGCAAAAATCAAGCATATATCCAACATTGAGGAGTCATCATAATGTCAGATGGAGATATTAAAAGCATGAAATACATTTCCAATTCCTATGATAAAGATGTGAGGATAAAAAATGGGGTTATATTTCTAAGAGAACTGTTAAAGAGAAAAGTAATATACGCTATAGTACTTTTATATATAATGTTTTACAGTTATATTTTACTAACATTCCTGCATCAAATATATCAAAGTAGACAAAGATTAATAGGAAAGCAACACCACAAAGCTAAAATTCACCTCCCCAAAAAATTCATAATCAAATTAATAGAATCTGTACATTTGATAATATAAAGCAAAAGTCATAAAAAGTTGCCCAAAGGCTGACACCTACATGTATAGTTTTGCTGAGTTCATAAAAATGCTGACTACATGTTTTTAAAATGTGTGCAGACTACCAACATTTAAAAATCAGGAAACTGCATATAAACATTCCTGCTTTCTCTTGAATATTTTAAAAGCAACAGTAGACTGGCACAGAAACACCTGCCTGGAGCTAAGTTTGCGGCCCCATTGACACAGGGTTCTCCAGTTGGCTGCAATGCCTGCTAGTCCTCTCATACCTCAGCCTCTCCACTCCACAGACATCTGGTTTCTGACTACAAATGACTTCACTACTAGCAGCAGTGGAATATGTTTTATGCCTTATCACATGAAGTTATAATAACCGTTTATCATAAGAAAGCATCAAACTACGTATTTTTTCATTAGACAGATATTTAAAACTAACAATAATATTTAAACAGTTTCAAAATGTCATTTATGGAAAATTTCTCAACAGCTACAAATATTACTAATTTGCATAGGAGTAGTACAGAGGATGGTGGGGGGAACTCCCCTACCACCACGAGTCATACTTGTTCCCACATGGAAAAACCATGACATCATTAAAATTGGGTGGGTGTGAATAAGGAAGCAAAACTTGGTTATAATAACATTACTATTTGCTCAAACTTCACATGGCCCTTGGCAACAGGGGGTCACTTGCCATGTTTGCCCCCTCTATGCTCTGTTGTTTTACTGTTCATGCTTTTCATATTTACCATCCTTGTGATTTTTAACACCTAAAATATCTTTAACACTTCCTTCTTCTGCCTCCAATAATTAAAAAATAAATTTTGAACTTGTAATCCTTTCTTGAACCCTAAAACCATATTTCTCTTCAAAAGTATTCCACTTCTTTGAAAGATTCTTAGGTTGGTTCTCACTTTTTCTTTGACATTTTAAAGGACTCTAAGATATTTACACATTACTTGATTCATCTGAATAATCCTATTTGAGTGCTATTCACACAAATTTTGACATAAGGAAACCAAGATCACAGAGATTATCTGAATCAATTATTCATTCATTCACAGTCATTCAACAAGTTCTGGAGTTCCTACTGTGTCCCAAGGACTGTGATGAGTAATGGGAATATACAATCCCTCCTCTCATGGAGCTCACAGCCTAGAGCAGGCGTAAACAGTTTGAAGGGACTTGTGTGTGTTAGTTAGTCGCTCAGTCCTGTTTGATTTTTTGCAACCCCATGGACTATAGCCTGCCAGGTTCCTCTGTCCATGGAATTCTCTAGGCAAGAATACTGGAGTGGGATGCCATTTCCTTCTCCACTGAAGGGGCTTGGATTGGTCAAATTTGTGACAACGTGAAAATCAGAATAATAATGCTAGTAATAGACTAGCATCCAATTATAATGCATTGACTCTAAGAATCCATGAGTCTTGACTTCCCTGGTGGCTCAAAATCTGCCTGTCAATGCAGGAGACACAGGTTAGATCTCTCACTTGGGAAGATCTCACATGCCATGGAGCAACTAAGCCTGTGTGCCACAACTACTGAGCCCATGACCCAGAGCCCAGGGAGCTGCAACTACTGAAGCCAGGGCACCCTATAATCTGTGCCCCACAACAAGAGATGCCCACACATTGCAACTAGAGAGTAGCCCCTGCTCTCTACAAACAGAGAAAGCCTGTCCGCCACAAAGACCCAGCACAACCAAAAATAAATAAACAAAATTATCTGTCAAAAAAAGAATCCATGAGTCTATACTGGTATTTTTTCAACTGAGGCAGGGGAATATGGATAAGTTTTTCTTTATAATAGAATGCCAATAATATCACCAATGGGAAAAAAACTAGTATCACCATCTTCTGAAGTGTTACTTTGAGAACAATACAGCATCACCTCTGTAGATTTCTCATCCAAAATATTTCATGTTAACATGAACACAATCATGAGCAACCATTCAGACTAACCCACATTGAATAACATTCTTCAAAACAAATAACATTCTTCAAAAATGTTAATGTCATGAAAGACAACACAAGTTGAGAAAATATTCTAAGTTAAAGGAGACTAAATAAGCATGACACCTAAATACAATGTATGATCCTTAACAGGATTTTGGATTGAGGGACAAGGTTCAGTTCACTTCAGTTCAGTCGCTCAGTCGAGTCCGACTCTGAGACCCCATGAACCGCAGCGCGCCAGGCCTCCCTGTCCATCACCAACAGTTTTCATCACCATTGAGTCAGTGATGCCATCTAACCGTCTCATCCTCTGTCATCCCCTTTTCCTCCTGCCTTCAATCTTTCCCAACATCAGGGTCTTTTCAAATGAGTCAGCTCTTCACATCAAATGGCCAATATAATGGGAGTTTCAGCTTTAACATCAGTTCTTCCAATGAACACCCCGGACCAATTTCCCTTAGGATGGACTGGTTGGATCTCCTTGCAGTCCAAGGGACTCTAAAGAGTCTTCTCCAATACCACAGTTCAAAAGCATCGATTCTTCTGTGCTCATATAGTCCAATTCTCACATCCATACATGACCATTGGAAAAACCATAGCCTTGACTAGATGGACCTTTGTTGACAAAGTAATGTCTCTGTTTTTTAACATGCTATCTAGGTTGGTCATAACTTTCCTTCCCAGAAGTAAGCGTCTAAAGGCATTATTGGGCATCAATGGACATAAATAAGGTAGTCCAAAAATCTAACTGCCTATACCTAAAGGAGATCAGTCCTGGGTGTTCACTGGAAGGACTGATGCTGAAGCTGAAACTCCAATACTTTGGCCACCTCATGCGAAGAGTTGACTCATTGGAAAAGACTCTGATGCTGGGAGGGATTGGGGGCAGGAGGAGAAGGGAACAACAGAGGATGAGACGGCTGGATAGCATCACCGACTCGATGGACATGAGTTTGGGTAAACTCCAGGAGTTGGTGATGGACAGGGAGGCCTGGCGTGCTGCGATTCATGGGGTCGCAAAGAGTCGGACATGACTGAGCAACTAAACTGAACTGAACAAAGAAGAGCCAGAGAAATAAGAAGTAAAACAGAAGAGTCTGTTCTCACTAAATCAGAAAACAAGTAATTATGTTTCAATTAAGTGAGTAATCTACAATGTAAAACATTGGGAGGTGAAATAATACAAATAGGAAGTATTCCTTGCCAAGTTTGTATAACCAGATAGTTTATGCTTTGTGCTGTTACTAAAGTATATTTTCTAAATGGTTACTACTTGTATTTAAGGAGGCTACTAATCTTTTCCTGTTGTAATCAGTTTCATTTTTTTCTCACAAGCAATACATGTTCATTACAAAAAGAATTATAAAAAGAACATCAGTTAAAAGAACCACATAAAACCCCACAATTCTTCCTACCCAGAGAAAACTGCTATCAACATCTTAGTGTTTAAACTACCATGTATATGTACACACTTACTTTTGAAAAACTAACACAACATTGTTGATCAATGATACTCCAATATAAAATAAAAAATTTTTAATTATTTATCACAGTTCATTGTAAAGTCTTATTTTATTTATCTAAATATTGGGAATATCTTTCTATACAAAGACATTTTTGCAATGTTATTTTTAAGGCTACATAGGAGTACACTGCATGGAGGTACCAGTTTAACAAATCTCCCTCTGTTTTATAATCTGGATTGTTTCTAACTTTTTGCCATTACAAAGCTTCAGTGAACATCATTACAGCTAAGTTTCAGAACATACTTAATTAGATTATTTCCTCAAGATAAATTCCTAGAAGTAGAACTGCTAGTTCAAGAGACATTCATATAATTTCAGGCTTTGCTGAAATTATAGTACCTACCAGAAAGATTTTATTTATTTACACTTTCACCAATAGGATGAAAATGAACCCAGCAGCCTCACACACAAAGTACTATATACATATTTTAAATTTTAAAACTATTATTGTATGTTAATTTTATACTGCCTTTTTCAAATAAAAATCCCAGTTTTCCAGGTGATTTTTTCACATCTGACAATTTTTAAGTTAGAGAAAAGCTTTCATAAATTGTTCAAACTAAGACAGAAAACTGCAGCATAAAATAAGTTTGTTTACTTTTAGTTACAATAAAGAAGTACTCCTACTACCATCATGGGCTGTGTCTACTAATAAAAAATGAAAGGGTACTTCTAATGCAAATGATAAGAGAATGCAAATATATACTACAGTAAATAGAAGTACAGTGAGGAATTTATTTATTCTGCCAAAAAGTAACAGAGGTACATAGATAGGAAACAGGAGAATCCTATTCTTATACTATTCCTAAAAATGTCCGTGACTGTGTACTTACAACAAAGGTCTGCGTTCTTGCCCAAATTCTGCTTCATAGTAGCCATCTCTGCAGTCTTTTCCTACTAAATCATGAGGATGAGGTTTATATGGGTCATTCTTTGTTACTAATGTAATTCTCACTTTTCCTTTTCCATAATAGTTCAAAATCTGAAAAGGGGGGAAATTAAATATGTGATCCATAAATATGTCTCACCAAGAACTGAATTATAAAATTTATATCAGTATCAGAATTTATATCCAATAGTTCAGTTTACATCATATAGTTAGCACTGGATAAAGTACAACTGACTGGTAACTGCAGTATGCATGAAACATCCAGAGAATACCAGTAGGGAAGAATTTACCTCTCAGTCCCTTGGTATATCATTTTGTGCCCTAATTTCAACTGGTTATATCATCTGATTTTGCTTATTTTCCTTTGAAAACAAGTCAAAGTATACAAAAATATTATCAGGGTGGATGAGGAAATTCTAAGATGCTGAGTCACTGAATGCCATGCTGCTATATTCATTGCCCTACCATTGCCATGCCATACCATAACATCCCTTCAAAGTATATATTTAAACCACAATGGAAATGATAGTACATAAATATGATCACTTAAGTAACTTAATATATGACATTTCATTTCACAAAAATATTTGTTAATCAGTAAGCATATCCCAAGTGTTCACTGTATAACAAGCAATAAATCAAGCTGAGTTTTGCAAAATTAAGTTTTCACACAGAACACTGAGAATGAAGAGAAGAGTTAAACATGGGAGAGGAAGGAGGAGCTTGTGGGAAGGAGTTATATTTACTTTGGAAGCTAGCAAATTTGTAAGCACAAAGCAGGAAACATAAAAAACAGCATACAAGGGAGCAAGGCAGTTAAGTAAAAACGGGTGGCTTCACAGGTAAAAGGGTATTAAACTCCTTAACTCTGAATTTAAACTTAATTTGAACAGTAATCAGAAAGTATTTATTGCCTTTATGAATAAAAGAGAAAGTAAAAATTTAAGAGTATAAGGTTGGGAATTCCCTGGCAGTCTGGTGGTTAGGATTCTGAGCTTCCACTGCAAGGGGCAGAGATTTGATCCATGGCTGGGGAACTAAGATCCTGCAAGCAGTGTACTGCAGCCAAAAAAAAAAAAAGCAAAAAAAAAAAAGTGAAAGGTAGGCTAATGTAGAACTCAAGCTGCAAAGTTGTTCAGAACATGTTGTAATGGCAAGGATACAGATCATAGAAATATTTAAGAGATTATACAGAATAAGCTGAATTATGGAGAAGAGTTAAAAATTGCTCTTATAAAGGAAAGGATTACTGTTTTATTTACTTTTCAGTAACATCTCTTCCATTTTAATATTAAAAAAAAGACTTAGATAACTCAAATCTACATTGCTAACAAAAAATGTGATAACAGACTGGAATTTGGAATTCAATATGTAATTTTGCTACTGGTTTGTTATATAACTTAGCATTTTCTTAAAGTCCAATAAATTTTGTAAATAATGTAGTTATAAAACAGTAGCTTAAAATCTACTGATGAAACATTGAATAATGCTTTTCAAAATGCTCTCTGCCATTAAGGTTTTAAACTGGCATTTAAAGAATAAAAAAATCATTACAAATGGAAGAAATTTAAATACAAATATAAATATAGTATAGTTTATAAATACAGTATATTACCAAAGTCATTCTGGATTACAAAATTACTTTCAAATTTTATGCTAACATGAAAACATTGTATTTAAAAAGTGACAATATTTCAAATCAGTCAAGGCAACCCAGAGTATCAGGGACAGGCAATAAAGGTAAGGAAAAAAAAGACAAAAACATTTTCTTTATCCATAGCCCTTAGATTAACCAAGTGACTGCAGAATTCTAAGTCAGTTCCCAAATACATGTTTTTAAACTCCAGAACAATTCTGCCCACCTCTGGAAGGAGAGAAAGCTTTTTCCTTATTAGCTTTTTGTCCCATGAAAGGGATAATCATCCAAAAGCTGCCAATGTACACTAACCACTGGGTATCACTTAGAGTAACACACAAGTATAACTATCTGCAGGAATGAAGAATCCATACTTTACTTAAGAAATGTCCCAAGCATTCCATCCACTAGGAATTCATTAAAAAGAATAAAGAGGGGAAAAAAAAAAGAAAAGAAAAGCTGGTGGAGATCACTGTGAAGAAGCTGGATCTTTAACATAATTGCTGTAGCTAAAATATGAAGCAATTAAGAGACATACACACACAGGAGCCTTCTATTACCTGGATGGATGGGTATGTTCTGTTGTTGTCTGTGCTGTGCTCCCCTGGAATGCTGCCTGCTGATCGCCCTTCACATTTGTATCTAAAACGCATTCCCCTTTGCCTGGGTTGCTCAATGATCTCTATACATGGGTTAAACCCACCTGGAAATTTTAAAAGGGGGAAGAGTGAGATTACAATCAAAATAATAATGGATTTTAACCATTTTGTTTTTTAGAAAACAGTAGTCTAAAAAATGTTCCCTGTCTACTAAATAACAAGGTTGAAATGCAATTATCCAAGACTGGGTGGTGAAGACACTCCTCTCTCATTCAAACTGCACTCCCTTACTGTGTAAACACAAGTCATTCAAATCTTATTTACTGGTTAGCACTTTATCGTTTAATATCTGTAACTAATGCTACCATGCAGTTCTGTGATAACCACTTCAGAGATACCCACTTACATGAGACCAAGCAGAAGGGTTTTCCCCCAAAATTCTCCCAGAAGAGTCAAGAAGATAGTCTTCAGAAGTACAATATTATATTCCAAAAGTGACTTTGCTTGATTTTACATTAGGTTTAACAGTGGACTAAGACTGTTCATTGAAAATAAAAATGCAGAAGGAAATGTTGAGTTTTTTTTATATCTCCATTGGACTCTTAAAGGACTTACACATAGTACATCAAAACAACTTCCAGAAGGGACTTAGGTTCAGAAGAATTTTCAGTCAATCCCTCTAAAGTATAAGACACTATAGAGGAAAATAATTATTTACTTTCTGTAATGAGTGTAATTCAAAATATACCTTTAGAATGAACTACTGACACACACAACAATGTGGATAAATATCTAAATATGCTCAGTGAAAGAAGTCAAATCAAAAGTGCACATAATTTTATGTTATGATTCCATTTATATAAAACTCTAGAATATGTAAACTAATCTATAATGAAAGAAAGCAGATCACTGGTTGCCTAAGCATAGTGCTGTGGAGTGGATGAGGAACTTTGGAGGACAACAGACATGTTAATTACTTGACTGTGTTGATCTCAAAATTGTATAAATATGTCAAAACTTATCAAATTGCATACTTTAAACAGTGTACATTAGTAATATGCCAATAAAGTTGTCTAAAACGTATGTACCTTTATCCCCTCTTATTATCCAAATCATGGAAATGACAGTTAAATAAAGCACACCAGTGTGCTTACAAGTAGGATATTAGCAATGTATCTTTATTTCAGGGGTATAAAGATGTCTTCTATGAAAAAACCCCAAATCAAAAACCACAACCCCCAAAAAAACCCCTCCCTCAATCAGTTTAGTGATTTCTAAATTCCCACAGTTAGATATCCATTTATTTAACTAAAGACTTATCCTCTGTTAGGATGCAAGCAAATTTTCAGAAAGGGTAACACAGTGGGTCTTATCAATGTAGTATGGGGAAGAGGCCTTTTGAGTCCAACTCAGCCACTTCCTAACATTGAAGACACTGGAAATATTATATCTCTTAAGTTTCCTCCTCTATAAAATGGACATAATAACAATAACACCTATCACATAGGGTTTTGTGAAGATCAGGGATAACAAGTGTTAGTTTCTTACCAAGTGTCTGGCATATAACAAATATTCAATAAATGGTCTATTCTTATTCTAGATGCTTTATTGAAAGAAGTAATTTATAGTGATACCATGACAGTATAACAACTGCTACTTTTAAGGATCTTACAGAACAATGTGGCAAACAACACAAATTATTAGACTATAGAGGAAGGAACAAAACAAAATTTTGTTTATGCTAACAAAATTCTGCATAAAATGATAATAAGAGCAAAAGAGTCAGGAAAGCCTATCCTATGTCAAGGAAAACAAAAGTTACTGAAATACTGGGTGGGGAGTTAGGAGGAGGAAGGAAGAAAGGCAGGCATTTCAAGGGAAAGGGAAGAGGGTGTTCAAAGGTGGTAGCACAGAAAAAAAGAGCTAAAGAATCAAACGACAGCCCCAATGGAGCTGAGATACACTTCTACCCTTAGAAAGAAAACCAGAACCTGAGTACATCTGGGGATTGGGATTTCACTCTGAGTGACAGAAAATCAATTAATGGTTTTATGCAGGGGAATCACATAATCAGATTGACATTTTAGAGTAAGAATTCTGGTGGCAGTGGACAGACTGAAAAAAGAGAAAGCAAGGTGATCAGTTTAGAGGCTGTTACAGCAATGTGGGCGATGATGAGAATATATGTGAAATTTGGTAGTGATAACAGGAATCAAGGATTATTTACAAGACAAAATTGACAGTACTTGGTGACCAAATGAACATTAGGGTTAACAGAAAGTATCACTGATGGCTCCATATTACATATTTTCTAAGTAAAGTATTACCGGTATCTTTAATTCTATTGTTTGGTTTAGATTCTTTGTGCTTGAATTTACTATCTATCTGTTTACTCTAAACACAAGGAGCCAGAGAAGAGTGACTTTAAGCTAATCAAATTTATAATACTCATTTCAATTTTACTGAAAAATGTAAGACATACAGATGAGTATTTCAATTTCACATCCTTGGGAGGGATAAATCGGGAGACTGCAAGTGACATCTATACAGTACTATATATAAAACAGATAACTAATAAGAACCTACTGTATAGCACAAGGAACATACTCAATACTCTGTAATGACCTGTATGAGAAAAGAATCTAATAAGAGTGGATATATGTGTGTGTGTGTCTATATATATATATACTTATACATGTGTGTATATATATATGTGTGTGTGTGTGTGTATGTATATATATATATATATATATTTATATGTGTGTGTGTATATATATATATATATGTATGATTCACTTTGCTGTGCAGGAGAAACTAACACAACATTGTAAATCAACTATGCTCCAATAAAAATTAATTTTAAAAAAGACAAAACAATTTCACATCCTTATATATATCCTCGCATATTTCAAACAATCAAATTCACACTTCAGTTTCAAATATTTCACATACTTGCATATCCTTGTAGGAGTATTTAAAAGAAAGTACATTCTCCTCTCAAAATGAAGTTCAAAATACTCAACAGTTATTTTTTAAGTAATATCTTAAATCATCTATGTGGTTGAACTAAAGGTCAAATAAATCCCTGCCCACTGCTTACTTAAAGGTGTCTTAGTGGGAAGTTGATACAGAATGACATCATTAATGGTAAGTGGCTAACTTTAAAGGGAGGAGTGTGAATAGAAGTGCTAGGCTTAAAGTGAGCATTCAAATATTTTTCATTGGTTACACAAAACTTCCTTAAATTAGAAAGTGTGTTTAAGAAAATAGTTTGTGGACAAGAGAACAGAAAAGCAGTTGTTGAAAGATTAAAAAAAACATTTTTAAAAGATGTTTGAATACTAAGAATGACATATATTAGTTATCATATAATATCAAGTACTTTTAAAACCCCTGAACTCTCTTGTTTTTATTGCAGAAGCTCTTTAATGGTAAAAAGTCTGACAATCAGAGTCTACTGTAATATTCTCCATTCCCCTAGCTGGAAATAATCTCCTGCTCTAAACTACTGCAGCATTTTGTTTATGGCAATTATTGCAAATAACTGTGAGGGAAGACTTACTGTTTTATTTCTTCTTAAAAAAAAAAAAAAAAAGCTATTTGTTTTATTTCTTCAAGCTACCTGAAGGCAGGAATTGTGCCTTACTCATCAGTGTCTTGCACAGATATTCAGGAAATATCTGTGGAATGAATGACTGAAAATCTGGAGATCTTTTTTTGTTTTTATAAATCATGCAAACAATGAAGGACTATATTAATAATTATTTGGATTTTCCTTATTAGGTTCTACTACTAGGAAAAATATATGCAGAGTACATCATGAGAAACACTGGGCTGGAAGAAGCACAAGCTGGAATCAAGACTGCCAGGAGAAACATGAATAACCTCAGATATGCAGATGATACCACCCTTATGGAAGAAAGTGAAGAAGAACTAAAGAGCCTCTTGATGAAAGTGAAAGAGGAGAGTGAAAAAGTTGGCTTAAAGCTCAACATTCAGAAAACTAAGATCATGGCATCAGGTCCGATCACTTCATGACAAATAGATGGGTAAACAGTGGAAACAGTGGCTGACTTTATTTTTGGGGGCTCCAAAATCACTGCAGATGGTGATTGCAGTCATGAAATTAAAAGACGCTTGCTCCTTGGAAGGAAAGTTATAACCAATCTAGACAGCATATTAAAAAGCAGAGACATTACTTTGCCAGCAAAGGTCTGTTTAGTCAAGGCTATGGCTTTTCCAGTGGTCATGTATGGATGTGAGAGTTGGACTATAAAAAAAGCTGAGCACCGAAGAATCAATGCTTTTGAACTGTGGTGTTGGAGAAGACTCTTGAGAGTCCCTTGGACTGCAAAGAGATCCAACCAATCCATCCTAAAGGAGATCAGTTCTGGATGTTCATCGGAAGGACTGACTGTGAAGCTGAAACTCCAATCCTGATGTGAAGAGCTTTGGCCACCTGATGTGAAGAGCTGACTCATTTGAAAAGACCCTGATGCTGGGAAAGACTGAAGGTGGGAGGAGAAGGGGATGACAGAGGATGAGATGGTTGATGGCATCACTGACTCAATGACATGAGTTTGGGTAAACTCTGGGAGTTGGTGATGGACAGGGAGGCCTGGCGTGCTGCAGTCCATGGGGTCGCAAAGAGTCAGACACAACTGAGAGACTGAAGTTAACTGACTAGGAAAAAAGTTGTTTGTAAGTGCTAAAATCACTATACCTTCATACTCCTCATATTTACTCATATTCTAATTTCTTTATCTATGTTTATAACTTAAAAAAACCTTCCCACTTATAAATCATTTAAATCATGCCTCTGTATAGTGTATCAGTGACTTTCTTCCTCAGTATCCTGTTTTAAAGTGCTATCCTTCCTAAAGAGAAAAAGTGGTGAAATGCAATCATTTATGGAGTGGAAGACAGTAAAACATAAATTAGGGAATTGTAGAGAAAGTGAGGACTCTTTACTAAGATTACCTCAATAGAAATGTCTTCAAAACTGGTTCTAAGCAAGTAGATCACTGTACTTTTCTTTAAACAATATTATGCAAAGCTGGGATTGACCCCTAAATTTTTAGTAGTACTGTAAAATGGTAATGCAGACTAGAATAATATCTGAAATATAGCCAAAATGTTTGCAAGATATATTTATGTTTTTATTTGCACTTAGGCAAGAAAGAGTACTACTTGATTTTTTAAGATTAAAAAAAGAAAGTACATTAAAAAAAGAAAAAAGAAAGTAAAGTATACTGAAATAAAAGTTAAAATTGGATGATCAATTGTCAGACAGGCAGATTATTAACTAAAACTTTACAGGTAGCACTGGGAACCAGCATTAGTTGAAGAGTTAAAAAAATGTTAATTACAGTAATTAAAACACTCTTAATTTTAAGACACTTCTCATTTGATCCTCTTAACTTTAATCTCATAAACACAGGACAGCAAATATCCCATTTCACAGTTGATAAAACTAAAGTTCAAAATTATATGAAGTTATAAGAAAAAGAAATTATGAATGATACTAGTAAATATGACAGCTGGGATCCTTGGGGGAGGGGACATCAAATTTAACAGAACAACAAGCATAAAAATAGCTGAGGATAAAGTCACAGTAACTGATACAGCAAATGAGCTAAAATAAATGCAACTTTAGTGTAAGAAAATAATGCATCTTGTTGGATCCTATTAGAACAGAGTTCATATTGGGACTATATATCAGAATCATCTAGGTAGCTTTTTCAAAAAATACATACCCTGACCGCACCTGAGATCTGCTGAACTGAAACAGAAATCAATCTAAAGCCCAGACCTGTTTGTGAAAAAATCCTTCCAAGCAATTTGAACACACTCCTGATTAAGAACCACTGCCCTAAAACATAAAGAGGTGGAAACCACAAGGCACATATCTAGAGAAGCAATCCCTAAATTCATGCACAAGGATGAGCCAGGTGATGGATAAACTAGGCTCAGGAATTCTAACTACCTGTTAACTCTCTCCCTCTCTCAAACGTTTACCCAAAGGCAAGCAAGAGGAAAAAAAAAAATACTATTATAGAGACAGCCTTCAATTACACTGATTTATATAAAATTCACCTTTTACAAAATTAGTTATTATAACTACCATCAGTAACATTTCTTACAAGACAGCATGCCAATGTGACACACCACAGTTTTGAGTAACTGACTACAGACCGCATCTCTAGTACTGCATATCCAGTACTGAAGTACTGGATAATAGACTGCTTAAGACTCAAAGGAGCGAATGGAGGTAACAATATATACTTTTCCAAATATCACCTCTACTCACTTTGGAGAAAAAGAATAGACCTATTATTCTTTCCTCAAACCTAGGAACCCAACTGAATTATGCTGCTATTTCTTCACCTCAAGACACAGGTGAGTTTTTTCCACTTCTTCCCAATTATGATAAAAATTTAGAGAGACCATTTCCTACATAGATGACATTACATCCAATTAACAAAAGGGCAAAGAAAACTCAAGCCTCTTCCCATAAGGTCAGAAGGAGACTAACACAGAAGGTGCAGAAGAAATCAGACGAAGGATAGGTAGGTAAGTTATATCAGTCAAATTACCAAAAGGACATGTGGTTTATTTACTAAACAATTTTTTATTTACTTTTTTCTTCAGAATGCTATCATTTAAGTGGACCAAGGAGATGGCCTCCAAAGATCACTGTCAACTTCTACTCCCCTAGTTTAAATACATACGGAACCACTTCAACATATTTACAAGTAAATGGGAATTCTTACATATTCTTAAAAGATATATTATCTATCTAGCATCTGATTTAATCTATTTTTATGAAAACTTAAGGTTTCATAAAATTCTATAATTGTCAGATTATTTAAACAATATTAAGTGCCAAATGTGCCTAGTAGCACCTATTTCTTAGAGTTCTGAGTCCCAAAACAGAAGAGTTCTGAGTCTCCACTACAGAAGAAAACTAATATTTATGGGCATATATTACCTCATTCGCTCCTATTAAGACTGCATAGTTAAACCCATTTTCAAATCACAGAGGGGCAGAACTAGAATAAAAACTAACCCAGGTCCATCATGGACTGAAGTCCAGGTTTACTCCAATATATCAGATTTACTCTCTCATCTGGGCTTTAAGAATCCAAATAAGGGATGTACAGAAGAGTACTTGATTGATGTATGCACCATAAACTAAATAAGAGATGTAAAAAAATTTGGCAAAGAGATCCTACTGCTAGAGAATCCACTGCTGTTGGGGTATGGAGTGGACGAATAAGTCTTGAAAAAAATATAACTTCCAGGATGAAAAAAAGTAGAGAAACTAAGTTAAAAATATATGGCAGGACCAAATCATCTGGGCAATTAAGACTGCCATATTTAAAAATAAAAATTATAGGATGCCCATTTAAATATGAACCAAACAAATAGTTTTCTACCATATGTACTCCGTGCAATTATTTGGGTCGTATGCCTACAAACCCAATCATTTGCAGAAAACAGTTGAGGGAAAGATGGAATAAAAGGAAATTCTGAGTCCCTCAAATTACATTTGAGAAAGATACTACACACACCCCAGGTGTTCCTAATTATGACTCTCCTCTGATTTCCCCCCGCCAGTCATTTCACTAGCTAATTCCCTTCACTCTATATCTATCATATATCACCCTAATTTCTTTATAACACTGTTATCTTGACATTTTCACGTACTACACTTCTGAAGCAGCCTTCGTGTTTATGTGTTTAGTTTTTTATGCAAAACAAAAAAAAGCATTTTCTTTACCTATCAATTTCAGCATCCAGTTTTATCATCAAAGATTGTGTCATACAGTGATTTTTCCTCCTTACTCAAAAGGTTCTCTTGAAATTTACACTACAAAGGTGATAAGCAGTGGGTCTGCAAATACAATTTCTTCATGTACTTCCTATTACATGATATAGCAGAACGATACTAAAGAAAACCGAATACACTATATATAAAATAGATAAGCCACAAGGATTTACTGTACAGCACAGGGAATTATATCCAGTATCTTGTAACAACATATAATGTAATATAATCTGCAAAAAAAAAACACAGTCACTATGCTGTACACGTGAAACTAAAACAATACTATAAATCAACTCTATTCCAATTTAAAAAATAATAATTTTTTAAACTGTAAATAAAAATAAATTATCTAAATTATAATACATATTTTACCAAAGACAGTACTATTTATTAGTAAACAAAGCACACAAAACATTTGCACCTTCTACTGGAATAAGGAGAAGCTTTAAATTCAGACCAAAAAATAGCTAATTTTATTTACCTTAAACAGATTAGAATCATAAATATCCAAGAGTAATGACTGCTAATGTATACCTTGGATGGGACTGAGAACTTTTTTTTAATCCCTGTCCTAATTAATTGTGTCAAAAGACTGGAATCAAGGTGTAATTTTTTTTTAAAAAGTAATCAAGACAGCTTAATAGAACTCAAGCTGTGAAATCCTAAACATGACAATTTAACTGAACAAAATTTAGAATCAAACATATAGTCCCGGTTATTCATAATACTTATATAATTTTATTTATGAAATTATGATGTTACTGTCATATTATACAGACCATATATTCAACTACAGACACCTATTTACATATAACATCCGGTGAGAAATGGAGAAACAGTCTTAAATGCTTGGTAATCAATCAATAAAAATACTTTCTGAGGTTTTTATACTCTTTTCTACAAACTATAAACTAGACAATGGTAAACTAACAAAGCAAAAGGTTTTTTCAGTTACTCTTTTGCTTAAATTACTGTTTCAAAACAGGATGGGAGCTTATAATTTTGTGAATCTTTTTCTCTAAGGTTTTTACAAATGATTAAGCAAAGTACACCCAGATTTTTCCTTAGTTTTCAAACAACTGAATTACAATTTGAATAACTTGTTACATTTTAAATAGTGTCATTTTAATATAATTCCAGAAAAGGGGAGGGTGACAATTACCCTTTAAAATTTTCCCCCCTCAATTTAGGAAATCAGTCCTCACAATAAGACAAAAACAAATGTCATTAAACAAGTTTAAATTGTACCACATTTTTAAAAGATGTGGGTCTTGCAATAGTCCATAAATGGCTAATTCTTTTTTCTCTCTTTTGAATGGATTACAAGTGTTACATTCACACCATATATCAACAAAGTTTGGTTAAATTACCAGAAGGCTGATTTTTCTTTTTACTTTATTATGCTAACCATTCTTTAACTTTCATACAAAATCTTTCTGATAGTCAATAAATTAACCAAGTGTTTCAATCATCTTTGCACTTTTAATCTCAACATGGTCTGAATTTATGAATTTACAAGATTATCTGAAAGTTTAGGGTCACTGAAGTGGCTAAAGAGAAAGTTGAAATAAACTACATTTGTATTCTCACATGAAAACCACAGACAAACTGAAATCAAATGTCATGTGAACCACCCCAATTTCCTTTTTGGCCTAAAGCAGTAGCTATGGCTTTGTTCTGCTCAACCCTTTAAAAAAAAAAGTCCTTTATGCTTTCTACTTCCTCTTCTCTGGTAGTCATCAGTCTTCTACTGTGGGTCACTGAATCAGGGTGTTGGGAGGATGCAGGTCAAACATAAACAAGCCTCCTTCTTCAGCCTCCTGTTATTGTCTTCAGCCTCTGGCACAGCGTTAATCCACATTTTTAGGCCTCCCTGCCTCTGCTCACGCTTGCTCCCTCTGCGGGGAAGGTGCCTCCAAGAACCGTGACAGACTCCAGTGAAGGTCCCGCTCCAAAGCAGTCTACTTGATATAATAACCCTTAGGTTGCAGGCAAACCTAACCACGGCTGGATGGGAGGCTCCCTCCCGCATCCTTTAAGCAGTTTCTAGGTAAAGCAAGAGATCCCCGCATTTACTGACTATAAATATGTATTCATGTAAGTGACAGTTTTCATTCTCACCCGTTACTTTAAAGCACGGGGATCCTAAAAATCCTCTTTTCCCCTTCCTTCCAACAAAAGAAAACAAAACTCGATTTCTGCTCCATAAATTAAAAAGTACGCACTTTACAGTAAAAATGATGCACTTGTTGAAGCAACATTTCCACTTAAGACCTGTTAAAATACCACTGGTGATTTTTAAAGGCGCGTCACATTTGTCCAACTGTCAGCACAACTGCGATCACCTCTAGGCAACTGATGAAACTGAACTTAAAAAGAAGATAGAGCTCTCCTGAGGCCGGAAGGTTCCTCATTCCTATTCTAAAACGAAAACCCACCATTTCAACTTAAATCAATTTAAAAATACGGGAACTCTTTCATCCTCCTTTATTTAGATTCTTATTACTTCCTTAATCCAAAACCCAAGTCTTTTGGAAGGTCTACGGTTCCGGCTATTACAACGGCATCAAATTACAGAGCGTGACTTAGATTTCGCACGCAAACCCTGAACCAGGTCACTTTTAAAAGGCTGACAAACTTGCCAGAGGCGATTTTAAAAACAGAATGAGACATAACCAAAACTGGGCCCCCGAAACCCTGAGCAGTTAGACCCTCGGACGCACTCCTTCCCTCCCCGCCGTCCGGGACCCTGCCCACGCCCGGGAACACTCACCTGAGGCCATGGCTGCGCTCACCGTGCCGCCCCGCTCCGAGCGTCCGGACCGGAGGCAGCTACAGTCACTCAGCCCGTCAGTCAGTCGGGCCGCCCAGGGACCTCTGCTGGCGGGATCCCCAGTCCCCCTGACCACCCCCGGGGCCTCCTCCTCCTCCTTTCCGCCCTCCTCTGGGTTTGCGGCTCACACCTTCCCACCCGCTTAATCCTCGCGCTCCGGTCACCCGGCGTCGCCCGTCCAGGTGGCAGAAGCCAGGAGGCGGAGCGCAGGGACAGCGGAGAGCAGGTCTGCCAGAGAGGCGGACAGCCCGGCGGGAGGGGGACTTCCAGAGACTGACGTAGGAGCCCTCACCTCCGCTACCCCGGGGCGGGGGCGGGGGCGGAGCGTCCTGCGACCTGCGCGCGTGCGTCCGCCCACCGCCGCAGCCGGGCCCCGTCCCGCCCATGCCCCGCCCACCCACCCCTCTCCTGAAGCCCGGGTGGGCTCGGGAACCGGTTGGGGAAGCTGGCTCTCCGGGAGTGTAGGGAACGCTGGGAGCCGGGGAGTGACGGCCCTGAGCGTGCGAAAGCCGCCGGCCCCCGAGAAATCCCCCTCCTCCAGGATGTTCTTGGGCGCGTGGCTTAAAGTTCAGGAGGGGGTGGGAGGGTGCGGTGACGTCGAGAAGGGCCGGCCGGCCGCCCGCCCGCGAGCACTTGGGGGCGGGCCGGGCGGCGAAGTGGGGCCAGCCCTCCCAGGTTAGGGGGAACGACGGCCGGGGTTTTCGTTGGGTGGTTCCCCCTCTTCCCTCTGTCGCACATGCAAATCTCCGCCCCCGGATCGGCGGGCGGCGCAGCGCCGGCGTCCCGGAGCGCCCTCGAGGGGAAGTGCGGAAGCTGCCGCGGCCTCGGTGAGCCTGTAATTCAGGTATTTGCATACGGGGACCCCCGCAGTCCGATATCCCTTTGCAACATCTCATTTGTGAGGGCTCTGTTAACGTACTTGACAAACTAAAAACTTTTCAAACTCTTAAGGTCCGCATTGTGAGTTCGTTTCCTCGTTACTCAGTGCTCCAAGTTAATGAAGTGGACACCCCATTGGGATTTGACAGACTCACGAGGAAAGGAGGACGAACGTGTAGCATCGGAATCTAGGATAACTTTTGTTTCCTTCCTGTGTAAAGAATTTTGTATGTGTCAGTTTAGTTACCTCATTTATAATGTATTATTATCCTCATTTTATAGATGAGGCAATCAGGGTTCAGAGAAGTAACTTGCCTGTACATCAGAATGCTAGTAAAAAAGAACAGTTTAAACTCAAGGTTTCGGACTCCAGAACTCCGTGCTCTTTCCATTTTCCTTTACCGTTTAAAATAACTATAGAGGGGCAATGGGAGCTATCAGCCATACAAATGCCCAAACTGGAGGCCCCAGTTGGGAAATAATTAAAAATAAACTCTCCTGTCACCTCCCCCCGCAAAGCATCGTTTCCACAAAATATAGAAAACAATGAAACAGTTTTATGATTAGCATAAGCCTTAAACCATATTGTGATGCACTTAAGAGACCGCAAAGAGAAAAAGGAAATCTCACTCGTTTATATCATCAGATAGAGGCAATCAGTTACAATACCTGTTGTCTTTCTCCCAAGGGAAAATAATAGGAATTACATCTTGGAGCTAAAACTCCCAGAGATAGGTAGCTGGGGCCCCACCTTCCTTGATGTTCAGATTTCAAAGGGATAGCTCCAAGGCCCCCAAGAAAGATCTTAAGGGGGTGCAAAACCGGCAAGAAGCTTATTTGGCTTTTTTTAAAGGTGTACAGAATTCGTTTACAGTTTCCTTTTTTTCTAAAAGCATTGCTAAATAAAAAGAGAGGGGAAAATGTTTCCTGTTCTTTTTGGCACTAGGCAGATTTTTCAGTGTAATCATTTTAGACTTGTATTTACCCGTACCACCACAAATGTCAGGGCTATGTGAATGAACTAAACATAAACGTTTAAGAATCCATTAGGAGGATGAGAGACAAATAGGAATGGAAAATATTTTGCATGTATTTTCTTATATTTCACCTCCAGAAACTGATTGATTTTAGGTGCTTCTTAATAGAACACAATAATGTTTGCTTACAGAGAGTTCGGCTGCTAAGTCGCTTCAGTCGTGTCGGACCCTGTGCAACCCCATAGATGGCAGCCCACCAGTCTCCGCTGTCCCTGGGATTCTCCAGGCAAGAACACTGGAGTGGGTTGCCATTTCCTTCTCCAGTGCATGAAAGTGAAAAGTAAAAGTGAAGTCACTCAGTCGTGTCCGACTCTTAGCGACCCAATGGACTGCAGAGAGTTCGGAGCCAGACAGAAAATCTCTCCCAGGTACAGGACCCCAGAGTTCTAAAACCACTCCCATCTGTGAAATCACAAGCTAGATCTTAGGAGATTTAGTAACTACACAATTTTGAATTCGTTTTATTTTTATTTTCCAAAGACTTAACTTATTTAAACCTCCTCACTAATAGGAACGCATGTTTGTATTTATTTCCAGAGCTATTTGTATTTGTCACATGAGTAAGCCATAGGTTTATATTATCTCACCCTTAAAAGGCTTTTTTGAAAACCCTTTCACTATTTTAAAAACTTGCTAGGACTTCTCTGGTGGTCCTGTAACTATGACTCTGCGCTCCCCCTTTGCAGGGGGCCCAAGTTCCATCCCTGGTCAGGGAACTGGATCCCACATGTCACAATTCACGTGCTGCAACTAAGACCCAGTGCAACCAAATAAATAAATATTTTTTAAAAACTTGCTGAACCCTTTTATCAAAGATCCAGCCCACATCTGAAAAGTGAAACTATTTCACTTGTGTGGGATAAATTTAATTAGAAAAAAAGGAAGATTACAAGACAAGGTAATGGATGGACTAAAAACAACAATAAATGTGAATAGTAGTTTTATTTTTGTTAGGACTTATCCTGGGAAAAAATAGTGTATTACTGTAAAGATGATTGGTAGCTAGTTGGGGGGGATTATAATGAATTGTTTTTTAGTTCCTAAGTGGTGTCCAGCTCTTTTGCACCTCACGGACTATATGTAGCCTGCCAGGTTCCTCTGTCCATGGGATTTCCCAGACAAGAATACTGGAATGGGCTGCCATTTCTTTCTTTAGGGGAACTTCCCGACCTAGGGATTGAGCCTGCATCTCCTGGAGTGGCAGGCAGATTCTTATCACTGAGCCACCAGGGAAGCCCAATGACCAGCACGTGGTATTTTTCTTCAAGGCCTTGCAGTTGTTGATACTATTTATTCAGTCCAGCAAATATCTACTCTGTGCCAGGTGCTCTTTAGATTGTGGCACAAACACTAATAACAAGATAATCAACTATTCCTCAGTTAAAAAAAGATAAAGACAAAAATCTCTGCCTTCATGCAGCTATATTTCACATGAAAGACATCAAGCATTTTAACATGTAAGATCATCTCAAATACTATAATTAAACTATTTTATTTCTTTATTGCTGTAAAGAAAATAAGGTAATGGATAGAAAGTGACTGAGAGGGAGAGGCATGCTCTGAAGAGGTGCCATTTGAGCCAAGTCCTGAGGAACAAGAGACATCCACAGAAAGATTCAGGGAAAGGGCCTTCCAGTCAGTGAAACCAAGTATGAAGTCCTTGGAACAGGAAAGCATTAATTTGAGGGACTTAGAGGCCAGTGGGACCAGACCAAACTGAACGAGGCTGAAGAGATAAGCAGGGTCATGGTAAGGAGGATGAATTTTATTCCAGCTGCACAGAGGAACATATGGGGAGTTTTAAGCACAAGGTTGATTTATGATTACGTTTTGAGAGGTTTACTCTGGAGGATGTTTTAAACTGTTAGGGGCACTGTAGTATAACCAGGGGCAAGAGTGAAGGTAGAGCAGCAGAGAGGCTATTGCAATAGTCTACAGGAGAAGTAAAAGTGGTTTGGATTAGTGTTTCAGCAGAGGAGATGGTGAAAAGGGGTCATATTCAGTAAGATTTGGGTGAATAGTCAGTAAAAGCCTAAAGGACTTGCTGATGGATTGGATGCAAGTGGAAGGGAAGAAAAAGGAATAAAAGAGAACTCACATTTTTGGTCTGAAAAACCAGAAAAAAAGGAGGCTGGTGAGAAAAAGCTCTAAAAGGGAAAACCAGGAGTTGTGTTTTAGACGTGTTAAGTTACAGATACCTATTAGACATCTGGAGTAGGTATTTGGATATATGTAGAACTAGTCTAAGGGGAGAGGTCAGAGTTAGAAATAAGGTGTGTAAGTCAGCAACACTTCACTAAAAAGAGAGAAAGAAAGAACATAGAGGGAAAAAAAAAAAAATGAAAAAGAGCCCAAAAAGGTGAGTAGAAAAGAAGCCACTGCCAGTGAATTAGGAGGAAGACTAAGAGACTGCTTCAAAAAGAATGGAAGTGGTCAGCTGTGTTAAATAATGCTGAGACTGCAAAAGATGAAAATAAAGAAATGATTGCCTTTGGCAACATGAAGGTCATTAATGACCTTGATGAGAACCATGTCTGTGGAATGGTGGGAATGAAAGCTGAAATGGAGGACGTTGAGAAGAGAAATGATGGAAACGATGAGTATATAGAATGCTTTGAAGGCTGTTAATGAAAACAGAAATGGAGCACTAGCTGGAGGGGGATGTGGGGTTGTATTAGGCTAAGAGCTATAACTCCCACCTCCCTGTCAAAAGTTAACCAAAGGTTATTTATCGCTGAGTCACAGTCCATTATAAATTGAATGGCTTTCTTCTGGAAGTAATCCAGGAGCCTAAATTCCTTTTATCTTGTAGCACCAACATGTGGCTTTCAAAATCACCTTGGAAAAGGAGAGAGGGTAGAGAATCACAAATGGGAGTTTTTTATGGGCCAGACCTGAAAGTGGAATACATTACTTCTTGTCTACTTTCCATATGGCCTCCACAAGGGGGCTGAGAAATATAATTTGAGAAATGGAATTTAGCTATGTGCCCTGGAAGTAGGGAAGATATTGAACAAGAGTAATGACTATCAGTCTCTGGTACTGAACTCTTGTTTTGTTTAGAGAGGGTGCAATTAAATCATGTTTGTAAAAGATGAGACTGACTCACTAGTGAAGGAGAAATTGGCAGTGATTGAGAGGAAGGGAGGCATGAGGATGGGAGAAAGGGTGAAACCTAGAGCACAGGTTATAGGGTTGGCCACAGATTGGAATGCAGACACTTCCTCTGTGGTAACAGGAAGGAAGGCAGAACCTGGTAGACCTGATGGTATGGAGATGAAGTAGTCAGTCGCATTCCTTTTTTTTTTTTTTAGTCTTGTGTAAGGTATGAGGTTATGTTCAGCTGAGAGTGGAGGGCGACAAGGAAGAGGAGAAGTTTAAAATGCAGTGTGAAAGTGGAACATTATATGTGTCTGGCTATACTAAATGACCAGTTGAAATCTGTGGTCATAAATGTAATGTCAGAGTAGTACACAGTATTTCATATGTGGTTGTTAACCCAGGTATATCAATGGGTTTCTTTCTGAAAAAGAAGACAAAGAACCAGGAAAATTTAAATCTGAATGGAAATATAAAGGAGGGATGCCAAGTACCTCTGAGCTCACACATACATACATACTCCCTGGGAGCGTCACCCATTCCCATGATGTTACCTATTGTACCAGGACCATATATACAGCCTAGATTTTTTTCATGGGTTTCAGGCCTGTATATCTGATTGTTCATTAGGAGACTCAGAGACATCTGGGATTCAATCAACACAACATCTTCTCTTGAAGTTTACCCTTACTCCCATATTTTTTGTACTACCATCTACCCAGACACAAGTTAGAAAGTTAGGAGCCATCTTTGACTCTCTAACTGTCCTCCACGTAACCCACAATGTAGGATCATCAAGTCCTGCTGATTTTACCAGTCCAATATGAATCCATTGTTTTTCCATCTTAACTGACATTGTTCTGTTCAAATCTTCATCATATCTCACCTGAACTACTGAAATCTCTATTTGCCTGTCTATATCTTGGTCCCATTTGAAAGCCTTTCAGTCATATTCAAACCCATTGCTGCTTGAATCCTCTGGACAAATGCACATCAGACCACACCACTCTTGTGCTTTAAGGCCATTCATTAATCTTAGAGCCATCATTATTAGAATGACTAAAATTAAAAGGACAATACCAAGTGTTGGTGGGGAGACAGAACAAATGGGATTCTCATACAATTTTTTGTTCAAATATAAATTTGTACAACAACCTGGGAAAATTGGCAGTAGTTCAGTCACTCAGTCATGTCCAACTGTTTGTAACCCTATGGACTGCAGCACGCCAGGCTTCCCTGTCCATGACCAACTCCCGGAGCTTGCTCAGACTTATGGTCCATCGAGTCGATGATGCCATCCAACCATCTAATGCTCTGTTGTCCCATTCTCCTCGTGCCTTCAATCTTTCCCAGCATCAGAGTCTTTTCTAATGAGTCAGTTCCTCACATCAAGTGGCCAGCGTATTGGAGTTTGAGCTTCAGCATTAGTCCTTCCTGTGAACATTCAGGACCAATTTCCTTTAGGATGGACCGGTGGGATCTCCTTGCAGTCCAAGGGACTCTCAAGAGTCTTCTCCAGCGCCACAGTTCAAAAGCATCAACTCTTCGGTGCTCAGCTTTCTTTATAGTCCAACTCACATCTATACATGACTGCTGGAAAAATCATGGCTTTGGCTAAATGGATCTTTGTTAGCAAAGTAATATTTCTGCTTTTTAATATTCTATCTAGGTTGGTCATAGCTTTTCTTTCAAGGAGAAAGTGTCTTTTACTTTCATGGCTGCAGTCACCATCTGCAGTGGTTTGGGAACCCCAAAAAATAAAATCTGCCACTATTTCACTGTTTGCCCATCTATTTGCCATGAAGTGATGGGACCAGATGCCATGATCTTAGTTTTTTGAATGTTGAGTTTTAAGTCAACTTTTTCAAATACTTAATGATCCAGCAGTATTAATCTTGGATGTATTCCAAACAGAAATAAATGTCTGTACCTACCAAAAGACAGATAAGAATATTTAAGTCACCTTTATTTGTATTATCCAACAATAGGAAAACAACTCAAATATTTATCAGTAGCAGAATGGATAAACTGTAATATATTCATAACAGATTTATCCCCAATTATGAAAAATAATATACTATTGCCACATAATATGGGTGAGTCTTATAAGTGAAAAAGTCACATACAATAGAGTATATACTATATGAATCCATCTATATCAAGTTCAAAAACAGATAAAAAACAATTATTGTAATAGAGGGCAAAATACTAGGTGTCTTTGAGGGTAGAAATTGATGAGAAGTGGCCCTGAAGGAGCCTTCTGAGTTGCTGGAAACATCCCATATCTTGATCTGGGGATGAGTGACAGACTTTCTCCTTGACCAAACTCTTGTCAGGCTCCTTTGAGCCCTCTTGTCAACTCGGCCTCATCCTTGACGTTTAACAACTGAAGGTTCTCAGCACAAGTAATGTTGTCAACTCTCTCTTGCTAAGAGACTTGAGTAAACTCTAGCAAAGTTTCTGATAGCTCAAGGCCGCAACCCTAAGATGACAACTTCAGCTCCCATAGGTTTTCAACTTAAGGAAACTGAAGGTTGCCAAAAGAAATTACTGTTTATTCCAGCCAACACTTAAAGTAAGGGCCGCTATCTCCCAGTTTCTATCTCCCCCCGCCCCGCCGCCCTCCGCCTTTCTTCACTTGGTTCTTTCTTCCCCCCACTTCTTCACTTGGTTCATTCCTGCCCCCACCCCCAACCCTTCACTGCTCTTGGTTCATTTCTCCTCATCCTTTAAGACCTACACAGGAAGCCATTACAGATTCCTCTGGTCAGATGGGCTGTTTCTACTCTGGGCAACATAGTAGCCAGCAAATCATCTACCATTCATTTTACCGCACCGAAGTACAGGTCCTGTGCCTGGCTCCCATGCGTGTGGGCTAAGTCACTTCAGTCGTAACTGACTCTTCGTGGCCATGTGGACCGTAGCCCGCCAGGCTCCTGTCTATGGGATTCTCTAGGCAAGAATACTGGAGTGGGTTGCCATGCCCTTTTTCAGGGGATCTTCCCCTACCCTGGGATCAAACCCGCATCTCTTCTGTCTCTTGCATTGGCAGGGTGGTTCTTCACCACTAGCGCCACCTGGCCTGGCTCCCTTGCTGCTGCTGCTGCTAAGTCGCTTCAGTCGTGTTCGACTCTGTGCGACCCCAGAGACGGCAGCCCACCAGGCTTCCCCGTCCCTGGGATTCTCCAGGCAAGAACACTGGAGTGAGTTGGCATTTCCTTCTCCAAAGCATGAAAGTGAAAAGCGAAAGTGAAGTCGCTCAGTCTTCCCGACTCTTAGCGACCCCATGGACTGCAGCCTACCAGGCTCCTCTGTCCATGGATTTTCCAGGCAAGAGTACTGGAGTGGGGTGCCATTGCCTTCTCCGATGGCTCCCTTACTAAACTATAAAATCCTTGAAAGGTGCTGCTGCTGCTGCTGCTAAGTCACTTCAGTCGTGACCGACTCTGTGCGACCCCATAGATGGCAGCCCACCAGGCTCCCCTGTCCCTGGGATTCTCAAGCCAAGAACACTGGAGTGGGTTGCCATTTCCTTTTCCAACGCGTGAAAGTGAAAAGCAACAGTGAAGTCGCTCGGTCCTGTCCGACTCTTAGCGACCCCATGGACTGCAGCCTACCAGGCTCTGCCATCCGTGAGATTTTCCAGGCAAGAGTACTGAAATGGGTTGCCATTGCCTTATCCAATAAAATCCTTGAAAGCAGGGCCTCTTATTCCAGATGGCTGTCACATAGCAGATGTTCAATATTTGTTGAATGAATTATCTTGTCTAGAGATCATCACCTTTGTTTCTCCACCCTGATGTGTTTATTAAACATGCTACCACGTCTGGGCTTTAGTGTGTGGTGTTGGTGATGGATGGACAGGGAGGCCTGGCGTGCTGCGATTCATGGGATCGCAAAGAGTCAGACATGACTGAGCAACTGAACTGAACTGATAGCGTATGCCTTACATTTGGATAGCTCTTCTGAGCCTACAATGAATCTTATTATAAAACTTTGTTATAAGTATATCTATTCAGTTTAATGACGTGTCTTTTTTTTCTTTCCACAAGATTTAAAATGTTTAAGCCATGTTCTTTAGTGTCAAGAGTAATGCCTTTCTGCCTAACGAGATCAGTGTTCACTGTTTTACAGCAAATATCTGTAACATCCCCTTTACTACCCCAAAATGAAAGTCTTACGTATAATCTACCTTACATGTATGTTTTCAAACAAAAATAATGCCATAATAGCAATATCAAGGCAAAATAGGAAGCCATTGATGAAAAATAATATTGACTTTGATATGTAAATGTTTGGGCACGAGTACATTAAAAGACCATAATGAAGATTTTAAATGTTTGTACTTATACATAGAATCACAGGCTACAAATGCAGCCTGATACTGATGTGTTGTATTAGTAGGCTGTCACAGTTGCAATTTTTCAACTTTTAAAAAATTTTTCTCATAAAATAATCATCTCTTGATTTATACAGTACAATCAGCCCTCTGTATCCATGGGTTCCATATCTACAGTTTCAACCAATTTGAAAAAAGTTGAAAATAATTTAGAGAAAATATTTCAGAAATCTCAAAAAAGCAAAACTTGAATATGCTGTGCACTAGCAATTATTTGCATGGCATTTCCATTGTATTGAGTATTATTAGTAATTTAGAGATGATTTAAAGTATATAGGGAGGATTGCTATAGGTTTTATGCAAATACTATGCCATTTTATGTAAGGGACTTGGGCATCTGAGAATATTTGATATGGGGAGAAGGGTCCTAGAACCAATCACTTTTGGATACTGAGGAACAACTATAATTGCATTACTGGGAAGTTCATATGTAAAATGGAATTTTGATCTAGGCTTGTATTATAATTAGACTTTTCATGTATATGAATGTAAATTTTTCGTGAAACATAGGAAGGTCATGAAGATGGGAGACAATTCTTGGCCATGCTAGACTGTCCTTTGCAGAGAATCTAGCATCTAGCATTCCTGACTACCCCTGCAGTAAATCTCAGAGGTATTCCTATGTTGTTATGGACTATTTGGTCATAGAGTTCCAGAATATCCCCAATGGTTTGGAACACTGGTTCTTGAATTTTGGTGGTCAGAAGAATCACTTCTTGGGAATACATATGTTTTGGTTCCACTCCCAGAAATTCTGGTTCAGTGGGTAGGAGAAGGGTCCTGAAATCTATATTTTGAATTGATTACCCTACAAGTGAGAGAATCATAAATAATATTTAATGGAGACTGTGAAAAAAAGTCTGTTGAATTATCACTGTTCCATACTTAACTAAGGGCCCTGGCTTTGCAAACAACACAGACCTTGGATTTGAATGTAGACAGTAGTACATGTCTCTCTCAATACTTTAACATGCATTAACAGTTATTCTTACACTGCTCTAATAACCAGGCTGGAAGAAGCGCAAGCTGAAATCAAGATTGCCAGGAGAAATATCAATAACCTCAGATATGCAGATGACACCACCCTTATGGCAGAAAGTGAAGAGGAACTCAAAAGCGTCTTGATAAAAGTGATAGAGGAGAGTGAAAAAGTTGGCTTAAAACTCAACATTCAGAAAATGAAGATCATGGCATCTGGTCCCATCACTTCATGGCAAATAGATGGGGAAACAGTGGAAACAGTGTCAGACTTTATTTTTCTAGGCTCCAAAATCACTGCAGATGGTGACTGCAGCCATGAAATTAAAAGATGCTTACTCCTTGGAAGAAAAGTTATGACCAACCTAGATAGCATATTCAAAAGCAGAGACATTACTTTGCCAACAAAGATCCATCTAGTCAAGGCTATGGTTTTTCCTGTGGTCATGTATGGATGTGAGAGTTGGACTGTGAAGAAAGCTGAGCGCCGAAGAATTGATCCTTTTGAACTGTGGTGTTGGAGAAGACTCTTGTGAGTCCCTTGGACTGCAAGGAGATCCAACCAGTCCATTCTGAAGGAGATCAGCCCTGGGATTTCTTTGGAAGGACTGATGCTGAAGCTGAAACCCCAGTACTTTGGCCACCTCATGTGAAGAGTTGACTCATTGGAAAAGACGCTGATGCTGGGAGGGATTGGGGGCAGGAGGAGAAGGGGACGACAGAGGGTGAGATGGCTGGATGGCATCACCGACTTGATGGACGTGAGTCTGAGTGAACTCTGGGAGTTGGTGATGGACAGGGAGGCCTGGTGTGCTGCGATTCATGGGGTCGCAAAGAGTCAGACACGACTAAGCGACTGAACTGAACTGAACTGAACTGAATAACCAGAATGATCCTGTTCATCAGATTCAATGCATCTCTTCCTTAGAAAATTTTTTTTATTTTTTCAGTTTTTAACAATTTTTTAAAATGTAGACCATTTTTAAAGTCTTTATTAAACTGATTGAAGAAACAATATTGCTTCTGTTTTATGTTTTGGGTTTCTTTTTTTTTTTTTTTGGCTGAGAGGCATGTGGGATGTTAGCTCCCCAACCAGGACTCAAACCCACTCCCGCTTCATTGCACGATGAAGTCTTAACCACTGGACTTCCAGGGAAGCCCCAGATGAACATGACCACATGGCTTCTCTTCCATACCCCTTTTTATTCATAGTTTATGCAGATATTTTACATCAGTTTAGGCTACAGGGTTATTTTACAAGAAATTAAGCTTTATTAAGACTACAATAGTCCCAGTTCAAGTACTAGTAGTCAGGACATATAGTTGTAATAGCCGGAATCAGTTCTTAGGAGTGGATTTCACTGTATCTCGTCACTGCTCCTCCCCTGTTAACCTGCTTTCTATGTGGGCACTGTTTGAGATCTCCTAAATCCACGTCCATAAATTAAGACATTATAAAAGACAAAAGTAAGGGAAAAAACATAAAATGTAAACATAAAAATTTTTTTTTAAAACATAAAAAATGAGGACTACAAATCAGCTTTGAAGAGTCCTGGGATCGATTTCCACTTTCTTCAGCATATTGAAGCATTCCTTGAAAATGGCTGCAATACGGAAAAGAGAAGGGTGGATGTCATTTGGCTAAGTGGAGAGAAAAGAAAGAAGGAAATCCAACATGTTGGAGCAACCAGGAAAACTGAAGCAGAGGGTGTGTGGTAGACAGTGCTGGCTGACTTGTCTTCTTTTTTGGTGTTAACTATAGCTTGGTATATATGATTGCCCAACTACACTCTATCTCCCAGCTTCCCTTGAGTAGAAATATATGCCCACCCATTCCTAGGCAGAGCCTTTCAGATGGTGAGCCTACTTCTTTTTTATTTGCTTTCCCTCAAGCTAATGAGATGTCCTGTTATCCAGATTTAGTTCTAATATTAAGGATGCTGTCCTAGAGGTTAAAAATAAGATGGAAGGAATCTGTATGATTACATGGGTTCTGAGAACTGGAGCTCAGACATTAAATTGGGAAATTAATCTCTTTTCCTCACCCATTGCATTTGAATCTCTTAGTTACAGCAGCTAGCATTACAATAACTAATATTATGAGTACATATTGGGAAATAGAAATAATGTTAAAACCTGATAATGGAGAGGTTACAATGCCAGGAGGAATAGTTTAGTTTTGTCTCCTTGTCACTGGAGAAATATTCCAAATTCTTAAACTAGAGAGTGCTGTGATGGGGGCCATATCTCAGGAAAATCAGACTGGTAGTATTTAAAGCCTCCACCTAAGTAGTTATTGCAGTCAAACAAATATGAGCCTGAAACAGACCAGAATACTGAGTGTGGAAATGAAGTAAAAAACAAGAGGAAGGAAAACTAGAGATATTACAAAGAGAAGTGATTAGCCTTGGTGACCAACTAGACATACGGTATTAAGAAGAACCAAGAGTCAGAGAAAAGCCCTAGATTTCTCATCTGGAAAACAGCTGATGCAGCAAGAATTTCCTGAATTTACCAGGAAAACAGAAATACATAGATTAACTTCAAAACTGCATAGATTGTTTGGACTGTGGCAGCAAACCCAGATCGGCTGCCTGTTTTCCCTCATATCCACCACCAGTCCCTAAAATAAGAACCTCTAGCCCTGATGAAACTTGCCCCACTCATTTATTTTCATTTGAGGAACTGAAATGTGAGGCTTGTGAACACCCAGAGAATTGAAATCTTAGTATCTGAAAACTCTCAAAAGCAGTCACAGAACATTCATTTGTCAAATCTCTCTCTCTTTTTAATCTTTATATTGTGTAGGCCTGATAGTTCTATATATGCTAGCTTTATGTGTATAGCACTGCTTGGAAGCATGACCCCGTATACTAGGTTTCTGTAAAAGTAATGATAATAGCTATTATTTCACAAGCTTGTGATCCAATAATTACTTTCACAGATTTAGAGTTAGCATTTTTCAGAACTGGTAGTAAAGTCATTTGCACCTTAAAGTCATATGATGTTTCTGATATGTCTCAACAGAGGATAGATAAATTTTAAGGTTGGAAGGAATCCTGTAGAACATTTAGTTCACATCCTCATTTTACACATGAAAAAACTGAGGCGCAGAAAATTTTAGTGCTATGCCCATATAATACAGCTATTTTGCTGAGCTGGAGCTTGAAACTAGACCTCCAAACTCATAGTTTGGATCTTTTTTCCACGTCACATTACATTTCCAAATATGATCTAAGATAGGAAACAATATAAAAATATTTGATAGTTACCTCACAGCCATAATCTTATCAGTAAAAATGCCAACATAGTAAGTATTTAGTATTCACAGACTCTGTATCTTTTAAGGCTCTCATTATGTAATATTGTATATCAACTGTCCCTCAATTAAAAAAAAATTAAGTCCCTCATGCTATTTTCCCAAAAGTTCTCAACTGAACACTATGGAAAAAGTTAAAATCAGTACTTTAACTTTTTTGTTAAAGGCATTGACTGTCATAGTCATTGTTTATTCCTACAGTGGTGGTTTATTCCTACTGAGTGCCCTGAGTATTGAGATATTCAGTAAATATCTAATGAAATATAATTCTTATACATTGCATCACTCCAGTATTGATATGAGTAACAATTTATTACCACTGCTGCTGCTGCTAAGTCACTTCAGTCATGTCCGACTCTGTGCGACCCCATAGACGGCAGCCCACCAGGCTCCCCCGTCCCTGGGATTCTCCAGGCAAGAACACTGGAGTGGGTTGCCATCTCCTTCTCCAATGCATGAAAGTGAAAAGTGAAAGTGAAGTCGCTCAGTCGTGTCCAACTCTTAGCGACCCCATGGACTGCAGCCTACCAGGCTCCTCCATCCATGGGATTTTCCAGGCAAGAGTACTGGAGTGGGGTGCCATTGCCTTCTCCACTAGATACTATTAAAAAAGAGCAAAACAAACACACACATACACAAGGCTACAACTCTCCCTCCCAGAAGTTGTAAGTAACCACGCCTGCAGAGAGGCACTTGTTGTTTAGTGCTAAGTCATGTCCGACTCTTTTATGACCCCATGGACTGTAGCCCTCTAGGCTCTTCTGTTGATGGAATTTTCTAGGCAAGAATACTGGAGTGGGTTGCCATTTCCTTCTCCAGGAGATCTTCCTGACCCGGGGATTGAACCTGCATTCCTTCATTGGCAGGTGGATTCTTACACTGGGCCACAAGGGAAGCAGAGAGACATAATAACAATGAAATTAAGACAGATACCAAAATCTCCAATTAATATCATAGAAGCAAGTTGAGTCAACAAGTTAACAAATTCTTCAATAATATGCAAATCCCTTAAATTTTTATTAAACTTTTAATTAATTTATTTTAATAGTCCATCAAAAATATACATATAAGGGACTCTCCAGTGGTCCAGGGGTTGAGACTGCACTTCCACTGCAGGGGGAATGCGTTTGATCCCTGGTGGGGAGCTAAGATCCCACATGGCATGCAGTGCAGCCAAAAATATATATATGTTTATACAATGAAAGTTGTAGAAAAGAAGGCCTATAAACCTACCTGATTAACACAAGTATCACCTGTGTGCTTGTGTGAGTATATGTGTTTCCTTGCAGGACTTTTCCATATGCAGGCTTTGATTTCTTTCTTCATTTTCAGAGAAAATGAGAATCAGTTAAAAGTAACTTCACCTCCAGCCCTGGGAAAAAAAGAGTAATGGTTTGGAGTGTATCCTCGATAAGCTTTATTACCTATTGTATACAGCTTCAACCATGAATATTATGCATACATAAAATTTGGTAGCCTTTTTTTTCACTTGGTAATTATACCATCCACATTAAATTGTGTTGCTACATAGTTTTCATACTAAGCTCTTTAAGGAAGGAAGCTGGCTTGAGAATGGATGTCCTAGCAAACTGGGAATAGTTGCAAGGTTTGTAGGTCTTATTGAGGATAAGAAACAGATTTTGTGTGACCAAGGAATGGGAAAGTTGGAAAAATAGGAAATTATAAGTGGAAGGTCGGGCTTTTTAAATTATTACATATGAAAAATTTATATTTTGTTATCTTAACAAATGAGATTGAAGAAAAAATTATTACTATTACTTTACTATTTCATCTAATATTTACAGATAACTATCAAAATCTCTAAGAGTCTCAAACTATATTAAACCTAATTTTGAATATTCCAGATGAAACTTTTTCATTTTTATGGTAAACATATACACATTTTTATTTAGTACTTAACTAATGTTACAGATCAATATTAAAATTTTCTTTCAGATTACTGGATATATTTTTAATATGATTTTTGCCTTAGACTGTTTTTTTTTTCTTTTTTGGCTGCCCCACATGGCATGTGGAACTTTCCTGACCAGGGATCGAACCTGTCCCCCCTGCAGTAGAAGCACAAAGTCTTAACCATTAGACTACTGGGGAAATCTTGTATTAGACTTTTTTTTAAGTGTAGTTGATTTCAGTGTTGTGTTAATTTCTGCTGTATAGCAGAGTAACTCAGTTATGTGTGTATATACATTCTTTCCTATATTCTTTTCCATTATGGTTTATCCCAGGATATTGAATATAGTTCCCTGTGCTATACGTTAGGACCTTGTCCATCCATTCTATATGTAATAGTTTGCATCTGCTAACCCCAAACTCCCAATCTTTCCCTCCCCTATCCCTTCTCCCCCTTAGTAATCACAAATCTGTTCTTTATGTCTGTGAGTTTGTTTCGGTTTCACAGATAGGCCATATTTTAGATTCAACATATAAGTGGTATCGTATGTATTTGTCTTTCTCTTTCTGACTGCTTCACTTAGTTTGATAATCTCTAGGTCCATCCATGTTGCCTTAGACTTGTAATAATATCACAGAAATAGGAGGGACAGAGTACAATAAATTATGAGATATTCTGTCCTGCTTTGCTGAGCTCAGATGACCTTCCCTTCTGTCCAACACTGTGTCACAGTTTATCACCTAGACCTCAAAAAGGACTGCTTGTGCCAGAAGTCTCACATAATCTGCCATGACTGCAGTATCTTTATCTTTTGGCTCTAACCCCTCCTATGGGACTTTCCCAGTGGCTTAGTGGTAAAGAATCTACCTGCAATGCAGGAGATAAGGGTTTGATCCCTGGGTTAAGAGTATCCCCTGGAGGAGAGTGTGGAAACCCACTCCAGTATTCTTGCCTGGAGAATCCCATGGACAGAGGACACAGTCCACAGTGTTGCGAAGAGTTGGACACAACTGAAGCGACTGAGCACACAACCCCTTCTATAGTAACTCCAAACCATCATTAGGCTGATGATAGCAACAAATGCCATCCCATCTCCTCTTGTCTCTTGAACATGCTTGCACCAGAACTCTTTCATACACCTGCAGCCACAAAAACATATTTCACCAACACATGTAGAGGAAGTAGACAGTGAAAGTGGCATCTCACTCCATTTTTAGCCTTTGAGTTTCAGTGAGAATACCCTGATAATTCATGAGAGAAAGCTCACCCCCTCAACAAAGTAGAAGATGGATTAGAGGAAGTGGAAGACTAGAGGCAGGTGAATAGTAAGGAAAATAATTGTAGCAATTGCAGGGAAAGAAAATGAGTGCTTGAATTAAGGCAGTAGCTTTGCGGGGATAGACAACTGGGAAACATAGGTAAAAAGAGCTGCAGGTTTCTGCTTTGAGCCACTGTATTAATTGTGGTGCTATTCAATGATCTAGGAACCCCACAGGAGGAGAATTTCTTACTTTGTATTACATTAAATCCAAATAGTAGAAGGTTCCCCATCTATTATCCTTTCTTCTCTTCCCTCTTTTTAGCAGAATCTTGATTTTGTTTGGGTAATTTTCTGTGCTACAAATGCCAAGTACATCTTGAAGCCAATCATGGTAATACCATTCCTGAGCCAGAGACTGCTTTAGGAATGGGCAAATGATACATGTCTGAGCAATGTAGCAGGATGGGAAATTTGCTAGAGAGATTCTGGAATGATTTTTTGTTCATTCATAATAAAAAGAGACACCTAGGAATTCACTGGACTTTGCTGTGTCTGAGAGTGACAAGTGAACCAGAGAAGCCATTTTAAGAGCATAAGTTAAAAATAAAGCTGACATACTGAAGATGTTACACAGCCGAAAGATTTAGTGGGAATCTGAGTTTTTGATGACGCAGTTAGCTGGAACCATCAGATCCCTTGTTATAAAAATATTCTCTTATGGTTTAAGCCAGTTGAGTTGAGGTTCCTGTTGCCTGCAGCCCAAAACAATTTAAGAGCTATAGAACTGTCCTAAAAGGAAGAATTTCAGTTAGGCATGTGACCAATGGCTCAGAACAGTTCACTTCAGAGAAGGTGAACAGACTCTTTAAGGTCTGAGCTCCTGGAAAATGGTCTCCACTACAATATACATTTCCTTAAAGTGGATATTTAATTCTACTAATAGTAAGACATAGTACTTTAATTTTCACTTCCTGTGTTATACTTGCAGTTGCTGTATGCATACTGTTGCTCAAGACCACTGGCAGATTCAGAAATAGAACACAGTGCCTAGGCCAAAATGGAAGTTTACAACTTCAACAAAGAGTACAGGAAATAAAAGTCAACCAAACAGGAAGTAGACAGAGTAGAACAGAACATCCGGAAATATTTGGGCCTGGCGCAAGAATTAATCTGTCTACAGAACGCAGAAGTACCAAGCAAAATATGTGGAGCTGAAATCTTTCATTTGTAAACATTTTAAGGGGATTGTGAAAGAAAGAAAAAAAATGAAAGTCACGAGGAAGCAAGAGGAAGAGAGAAATAATGTCTCTTACTGGAGTATCTATTGTATAAACCAAAAAAATGTCTTCTGCATAGATAATGGCAGCCTGAAAGACATTTCTGCAAATTCTTTGACCTCCCATAAAGAGTGAATTCTGTGGCCCCTCTCTTTGAATCCAGGCCGAACCTTAGTGACCAGTTGACCAGTAAACTGTGGCAGAAGTGATATGTGACCTCCCAGGGTAGGTCATAGAAGGTGGTGCAGAGTCTACCTGGTTTCCTGGGCCCTGCATTAGAACTATGAACTTGTAAGAAGTTTTGCCACCCTGAGACCACCATTCTGTGAGGAAGCACAAGTGAACTCATGCAGACAGACCACATGGAGAGGCCTTCTGACATAGAGAGAGATGCCCGGCCATCCCAACTCTGGGAATATTTGTTCTTCAAGTTCCTGCCCCTGAATGACTTCAACTGCATGAGAGATCCTAAAGGCAGAACCACCCAGTGGAGCTCTTTCTGAATTCTTGACTCACGGACACCACAAGAGATAATAAAATAATTGTTGTCATTTTAAGCCAATGAGCTTTGGGGTGGTTCTTCATGCAGCAATAGATATTCAGAACAATAGAGGAGGTGATTTAAATACTATGGCTCTTGAATAAGTAAGGGAAGAACCCTAGGACCATTAGAAGTCATTATAGCTAATTACTGTAACAAGCAAAGAGAACTGCCAGTTTCCAGGCAGAGGATCTGTTCCCCATAATTAAGGCAAATAATTAATTGGTGAGACCAAATAATATTAAAAAAAAAATCTTGACTCTGAAAGAGCTTCACTTTAGTTAATATGAAATATTTAAAGATTAGTTGTATTTCTCAAAGGCAATTTGTGTAAGTAATTTTTACCACTGTTCCTTCCTGTTGCAGAGATTCATATTACCAATAAACTATGACAGATATATGGGGTGATTCCTGATATGTCACAATTTAGCAACTCAAAAAGCTACAAGCTGGGAGGTTTAGGATCCCTGTGTACCAAGTTCCAAATTTCTGACCTCAGGACATTCAGTCATGTAATGTTTCTGTAAGGGAAGTCCAGGACATTTTTAGTCTACATGGGACATGTAGCCAGTGGGACCATATGTGTGAGCTAAATACCAGGATGGGAAAGATGGATGTCAGAGAAATAAAAGCTTTTTATGGCTCACACATCTAGTCTTAATTCTTCTTGTTCTTAGTTTAAAGGATTGAAATAAAATGAATTTAAAAATTAATATAACCAAAGCAAATTTAGAAAAGTAACATGGACAATCTGTATGAAATGTCCAGAATAGACAGATCCATAGACACAGAAAAGTAGATTTTTTAACTATATATTTATTTTTATTTATATGTTTGGCTGCTTTGGGGCTTAGCTGCAACATGTGGGATTTTTGATTGCAGCAGGTGAACTCTTAGTTGCAGCATGTGGGATCCAGTTCCCCAGCCAGGATCAAACCCTGGGCCTTTGCATTGGGAGCCCAGAGTCTTAGCCAGTGGACCACCAGGGAAGCCCCCAGAAAGTAGGTGAATGTTTGTCTAGGGCTGGAGAGTCTGGGCTTGTGTGACATGGGGACTAACTGCTAATGGGTCCAATGAGTATGAAATTTCTGTATGGGCCACTGAAGTACATCATGAGAAACGCTGGACTAGAATAAACACAAGCTGGAATCAAGATTGCCAGGAGAAATATCAATAACCTTAGATATGCAGATGACACCACCCTTATGGCAGAAAGTGAAGAGGAACTAAAAAGCCTCTTGATGAAAGTGAAAGTGGAAAGTGAAAAAGTTGGCTTAAAGCTCCACATTCAGAAAACGAAGATCATGGCATCTGGTCCCATCACTTCATGGGAAATAGATGGGGAAACAGTGGAAACAGTGTCAGACTTTATTTTTTGGGGCTCCAAAATCACTGCAGATGGTGACTGCAGCCATGAAATTAAAAAATGCTTACGCCTTGGAAGAAAAGTTATGACCAACCTAGATAGCATATTCAAAAGCAGAGACATTAGTTTGCCAACAAAGGTCTGTCGAAGGCTATGGTTTTTCCTGTGGTCATGTATGGATGTGAGAGTTGGACTGTGAAGAAGGCTGAGTGCGAAGAATTGATGCTTTTGAACTGTGGTGTTGGAGAAGACTCTTGTGAGTCCCTTGGACTGCAAGGAGATCCAACCAGTCCATTCTGAAGGAGATCAGCCCTGGGATTTCTTTGGAGAGAATGATGCTGAAGCTGAAACTCCAGTACTTTGGCCACCTCATGTGAAGAGTTGACTCATTGGAAAAGACTCTGATGCTGGGGAGGGATTGGGGGCAGGAGGAGAAGGGGACGACAGAGGATGAGATGGCTGGATGGCATCACCGACTCGATGGGCGTGAGTCTGAGTGAACTCCGGGAGTTTGTGATGGACAGGGAGGCCTGGTGTGCTGTGATTCATGGGGTCGCAAAGAGTCAGACACGACTGAGCGACTGAACTGAACTGAACTGAAAACATTCTGAAATTGATTGTGGGGATGATGGCAAAATTGTGAACATACTAAAAACCACTGAACTATATACTTCAGGTGGGTGAATTATATGATATGTGAATTATATCTCAATAAAGCTGTTATAAAGAAAGTAACAAGGGAAAAAGTTTATTGTAAAATGAAAACAGATAAAAATCAATCCTATTTATCATAATTAAAATGTTTTCACTGATGCTTAGAAATTTCCTTGGCTAAATGAGAACACAACACCTGAGATTCCTATAGGACAGAGTTTAACAACACTTTTTCTGTAAAAGGCCAGATGGAAAATATTTTAGGCTTTGAAGGCCAGGAGGCACAACCATAAATATTAGGTAGGTATTCACATAATAAGCAAGAAAACAAACTTCTGCACATTTCAAAATGATAACATTAAAAATACAATAATAATTTATGCTGGAGAAGGGATAGGCTACCCACTCCAGTATTCGTGGGCTTTCCTTGTGGCTCAGCTGGTAAACAATCCACCCGCAGTGCAGGAGACCTGGGTTCAATCTCTGGGTTTGGCAGATCCCCTGGAGAAAGGAAAGGCTACCCACTCCAGTATTCTGGCCTGGAGAATTCTAAGAACTGTATAGTTCATGGGGTCGCAAAGAGTCAGACACGAATGAGCAACTTTCACTTCACTTCAATTGAGTATATTTTTTGTAGTACAGATATACTGATGAGAAAAATGGAATTCTTTTTTAGGAGACAAGATTTCACTTAATTGAGATTCAAGGTTAATGTTCCCTATCCTCAAATCAATTGCAAATGTTCTTCTGAAAATAAAAGTTCTCAGCTTGTGGGCCAAACAAAGATAGTCAGGGGGCTATGTACCAACACTTGCTCTAGAGGACTAAGTTCTAAAGGCTGATTTATTGGTTTGCTGCTGCTGCTGCTAAGTCACTTCAGTCGTGTCCGACTCTGTGCGATCCCACAGACGGCAGCCCACCAGGCTCCCCTGTCCCTGGGATTCTCCAAGCAAGAACACTGGAGTGAGTTGCCATTTCCTTCTCCAATGCATGAAAGTGAAAAGTCAAAGTCAAGTCGCTCAGTCGTGTCCGACTCTTCACAACCCCGTGGACTGCAGCCTACCAGGCTCCTCCGCCCATGGGATTTTCCAGGCAAGAGTACTGGAGCGGGGTACCATTGCCTTGGTTTGCTAGGGCTTAACAAAAACCAGAAACTGGGTAGCTTAAGACAGTGGAATGTATTATCTCACAGTTCTAGAGGCCAGGGACTGGAAATCACCCTACTGTAGAGCCATGTTCTCTCCAGCGGCTCTGAGGGAAGACACTTTGCTTCCTCTGGCTTCTGGTAGCCCCCCGTGTTCCTTGGTTTGTGGCAGCAAAATCCAAACTCTGTCTTTATCTTTCTTTAACTTTTAATTTTATATTGGAGTACAGCTGACTAACAACATTGTGATAGTTTCAGGTGAACAGCGGACTCAGCCATACATACACATGAATCCATTCTCCCCCAAACTCCCCTCTCATCCAGGCTGCCACAAAACATTGAGCAGAGTTCCCTGTGCTATACGTGGCTCCTTGTGAGTTATCCATTTTAAATATAGCAGTGTGTACATGTCGACCCCAAACTCCCTAACTATCCCTTCCCCTCACCTATCCCCACATCTACCTTTATCTTCATGTCACTGTCTTCCCTCTGTATCTGTTTCTTATCTTCTTATAAGGACAGCAGTCATGCCCTAATTCAGTACAATCTCAACTTAGCTAGATATATTTGCATTGACTTTATTTCTGAATAAGATCACACTCACTGGTACTGTGAGTGTGCGACGTGACAAATCTGTGAACACCAAATCTGATGTTCATCAGTAACATCCCTGATACTACAGTATATGATAAGGAGGACACATTTGACCCAAAGATCCTCTAGAGCTTTCTGCCCAAGTCCATTGTTGTTGTAGGTTGAATTGTGTACCCCTAGTACTCTTGCCTGGAAAATCCCATGGATGGAGAGGTCTGGTGGGCTGCAGTCCATGGGGTTGCTAAGAGTTGGACATGACTGAGTGACTTCCCTTTCACTTTTCACTTTGATGCACTGGAGAAGGAAATGGTAACCCACTCCAGTGTTCTTGCCTGGAGAATCCCAAGGATGGCAGAGCCTGGTGGGCTGCCGTCTCTGGGGTCGCACAGAGTCGGACACACCTGAAGCGACTTTGCAGCAGCAGCAGCAGCAAAATATATGTTCAAGTATTCCCTGGTGGCTCAGTGGTAAAGAATCTGCCTGCCAATGCAAGAGGCCAAGAGATGTGGATTCAATCCCTAGGTCAGAAAGATCCCCTGGAGAAGGAAATGGCAACCCACCCCAGTATTCTTGCCTGGAGAATTCCATGTACGGAGGAACCTGGCGGGCTACAGTCCATGGGGTTGCAAAGAGTCAGACATGACTGAAGCAACTTAGCACACATGCATGCACAGCTGCACTCAATATGCCAGCAAATTTGGAAAACTCAGCAATGACCACAGGACTGGAAAAGGTCAGTTTTCATTCCAATCCCAAAGAAAGGCAATGCCAAAGAATGCTCAAACTATCGCACAATTGCACTCATCTCACACACTAGTAAAGTAATGCTCAAAATCCTCCAAGCCAGGCTTCAGCAGTATGTGAACCATGAACTTCCATATGTTCAAGCCGGTTTTAGAACAGGCAGAGGAACCAGAGATTCAATTGCCAACATTCGCTGGATCATCAAAAAAGCAAGAGAGTTCCAAAAAACCCATCTATTTCTGCTTTATTGACTATGCCAAAGCTTTTGACCGTGTGGATCACAATAAACTGGGAAATTCTGAAAGAGATGGGAATACCAGACCACCTGACCTGCCTCTTGAGAAATTTGTATGCAGGTCAAGAAGCAACAGTTAGAACTGGACCTGGAACAACAGACTGGTTCCAAATAGGAAAAGGAGTCCATCAAGGCTGTATATTGTCACCCTGCTTATTTAATTTATATGCAAAGTACATCATGAGAAACGCTGGGCTGAAAGAAGCACAAGCTGGACTCAAGATTGCCGGGAGAAATATCAATAACCTCATATATACAGATGACACCACCCTTATGGCAGAAAGTGAAGAACTAAATAGCTTCTTGATGAAAGTGAAAAAGGAGAGTGAAAATGTTGGCTTAAAGCTCAACATTCAGAAAACGAAGATCATGGGATCTGGTCCCATCACTTCATGGGAAATAGATGGGGAAACAATGGAAACAGTGTCAGACTTTATTTTTCTAGGCTCCAAAATCACTGCAGATGGTGATTGCAGCCATGAAATTAAAAGATGCTTACTCCTTGGAAGGAAAGTTATGACCAACCTAGACAGCATATTCAAAAGCAGAAACATTTACTTTGTCAACAAAGGTCCATCTAGTCAAGGCTATGGTTTTTCCAGTGGTCATGTATGGATGTGAGAGTTGGACTATAAAGAAAGCTGAGCTCTGATGCTTTTGAACTGTGGTGTTGAAGAAGACTCTTGAGAGTCCCTTGGACTGCAAGGAGATCCAACCAGTCCATTCTGAAGGAGATCAGCCCTGGGATTTCTTTGGAGGGAATGATGCTAAAGCTGAAACTCCAGTACTTTGGCCACCTCATGTGAAGAGTTCACTCATTGGAAAAGACTCTGATGCTGGGAGGGATTGGGGGCAGGAGGAGAAGGGGACAACAGAGGATGAGATGGCTGGATGGCATCACTGACTCAATGGACGTGAGTCTGAGTGAACTCCGGGAGTTGGTGATGGACAGGGAGGCCTGGCATGCTTCGATTCATGGGGTTGCAAAGAGTCGGACATGACTGAGTGACTGAACTGAACTTATGCACAGTATTTGAAAATTCATTTATCTAAGGTTAAGAATAAGGTGTCAAAAATGACTCTCAGGTTTCCAGCACAGGTGACTGGATGGAGAGTGGTATGGTGGAATGAAATAGGGAACATTGGAAGAGGTTTAGGGTAGAAAGAAGAAGAGCATGAATTTGGTGTAGATATGGTTATTCTGAGAAATTTACAAAATGATAGGACAGCTGTCTATATGGGTCTGAAACTGTAGCTATACCCTTAAGAATGGTTGTTGGGATTTAAGGGGACCAATGAATAATGTCCTCTACCTCCTGAGTTCATAATCAACTGAAAAATAGACCTTGAGGAACAAAATCTTAACTTTTTTTTTTTTTTTTTTTGGATAAGCTAAATTGTATAGTTGTAATCTGTACACAAAACTGGACTTTTAAAAATCTTACCCCTGAATTTAACCTGTTGGCCTCCACTGCTTGCCTCCCTATTTTAGAAGCAGAACCTGCCCTAGTCAGATGGTGTCATTTAGGAGTGAGGACTTGGGTACTTGCTGCAGGGGGCATGGATCCAGAGAGAAAAGAGAGAGGAAAAAGAAGCACCCAAGCCACCAGTGAGTCACTTCCCTCAGAGGGAAGGACTGAGTGTTTCAGCAGGAAGCAAATGGTGGACTTAAAGAGGGAAGTGAAGGGATTATAAGCAAAGGGACTTTTTGCAGAGGTGTGGGCAAAGCTAAGGGTACCAACAAGGGATGTAAAAGCATTCAGGATCTACTACAGGGGAGTTCTAATTCTGGGGACAAGAGGAGGGAGCTCCTACCAGAACTCAGGAGAGCTGTCACTGAGGCAGAGGGATAAGCCTGTGCCCAAAGTATGCCCTGGACTGCCCAATGGGAGGGATAGGCTGGGGTTGGGGTGGGGAGAAGTATTCCTCCTACTCACTCTTCCCACCATCCACACTCCCTCCCATTGACCAAACCCACAGGAAACTAGAGAACTATAATGAGCAAGGAATGTAGTCTGTTAAGCAGGCAGTCTGTCCAAGTACAAGGTGGGGCAGAAAAGGGCAGGAGTGGGCAATCAGAAAATAACCAGCATATGGATAGTAAGGGCTGGAGAGAGGGCCAGAGGTGTCATTCTGCCTTCCTGGCAGGGAACTTCCCTGAGGTGAGGGTTGGAGACCCATTTTCCTGCTCTCACCTTTATGAGGTTAACTTCTTCACCTTACCCTCAACCACCCACTACTCCTTGGAGTCCCTCCTTCAATCACTGATTGGTAGTTTAGCCTTTGCTCCAAGAATGCTCTGAAACGGGAGTAGAACAGTTATTTAATGACGTTTTCAATGCCCGCTGCAACCTAGAGTGAAAACTCATCACTATCCTCTTTACTACCTCATCTTTGCTCAGCTATATTGTCCAATTGATTTACCAGAAGGTAAGCAATGGGGTCAGAGATGGCAATGGCACCCCACTCCAGTACTCTTGCCTGGAAAATCCCATGGATGGAGGAGCCTGGTAGGCTGCAGTCCATGGGGTCGCTAAGAGTTGGACATGGCTGAGTGACTTCACTTTCACTTTTCACTTTCATGCATTGGAGAAGGAAATGGCAACCCACTCCAGTGTTCTTGCCTGGAGGATCCCAGGGACAGGGGAGTCTGGTTGGCTTCCGTCTATGGGGTCTCACAGAGTCGGACATGACTGAAGCGACTTAGTGGCAGCAGTAGCAGGCAATGGGATCAAAGGACACTATAAACATGATAATATGATGTTTGACAATGATGCAATGCCAATAAAGTTGAAATGTCTCAAATAACCTTCTTCCATTACAGTATCTCATTGATTCTAGGAAGTGAATTTTTTCTACCTTTTAACCTCTCTAAAATTCGGAGTCATATTACAATCTCCTCAGTCAGGCAGCTGTTATGATAGAGACGTCATGGCCTGCCATGTGCATCAAACTGGATAAGAATGAGTGTCAGCAGCTTGGAAGAAAACCCAGCAGACAGAGTGGCATGTTGTTATAAAATGCTCCCTCAGCAGTGCTCTTGATGATGCAGAGGATGATGCCATCTGGGATCATTCAGGTCACTCTGAGTTAAAAAGCGTTTCTACCATAGAGACGAAAGGTAGATTGGTGTTTGCAGGTGCTGGGAGAGTTAGAGCAATGGATTTGGGATTGACTGCCAGTGAATACAGGGTTTCTTTGAGGGATGCTGGAAATGTTCTGAAAGAGGTAGTGGCAATGGTTGCACAACTTTGTGAATATACTAAAAACCATTGAGTTGTATACTTTTAAGGGGTGAAATTTATTCTATGTGAAAGATATCTCATTTTTAAAAAGTGATCCAGAACATTGAGAGAAGCTGGGTAATGGAAATATGGGAACATTTTGTACTATTTTTGCAAGTTATTGTGAGTCCAAAATTATTTCAAAATAAAGAGATTAAAAAAGACCTTTTGGAATACCATCCAAAATGGAGGTCTTATATTTTTAAAAGTCTGTGTTCAGTTAAATTTAAAAGCTTTTGCACAACAAAGGAAACCGTAAGCATAATGAAAAGACAACCTATAGACTGGGGGAAAAGATTCTGCAAACAGTGCAACCAACAAGGAGTTAATTTCCAAAATATATGAATGGCCCATACAGCTCATTATCAAAAGAACAAACAACCCAGTCAAAGAATGAGCAGAAGATCTACATAGACATTTCTCCAAAGAAGATATAAAGATGGTCAACAGGCACATAAAGATGCTCAGTATCACTAATTATATATTGCTATTGCTAAGTCACTTCAGTCGTGTTCGACTCTGTGTGACCCCATAGATGGCAGCCCACCAGGCTTCCCCGTCCCTGGGATTCTCCAGGCAAGAACACTGGAGTGGGTTGCCATTTCCTTCTCCAATGCGTGAAAGTGAAGTTGCTCAGTCATGTCCAACCCTCAGCGACCCCATGGACTGCAGCCTTCCAGGCTCCTCCATCCATGGGATTTTCCAGGCAAGAGTACTGGAGTGGGGTGCCATTGCCTTCTCCTTAATTATATATTAGAGAAATGCAAATCAAAACTACAATGAGTTATCACCTCACACCAATCAGAATGGCTATCATTAAAAAGTCTACAAATAATAATGCTGGAGAGTGTGTGGAGAAAAGGGAATCCTCCTACACTATAGGTGGAGCTTAAATTGGTGCCACTATGAACAACAGTTCAAGCTGGTTTTAGAAAAGGCAGAGGAACCAGAGATCAAATTGCCAACATCCACTGGATCATGGAAAAGCAAGAGAGTTCCAAAAAAATATCTATTTCTACTTTATTGACTATGCCAAAGCCTTTGACTGTGTGGATCACAATAAACTGTGGAAAATTCTGAAAGAGATGGGAATACCAGACCACCTGACCTGCCTCTTGAGAAACTTGTATGCAGGTCAGGAAGCAAGAGTTAAAACTGGACCTGGAACAACAGACTGGTTCCAAATAGGAAAAGGAGTACGTCAAGGCTGTATATTGTCACCCTGCTTATTTAACTTATATGCAGAGTACATCATGAGAAACGCTGGACTGGAAGAAGCACAAGCTGGAATCAAGATTGTCGGGAGAAATATCAATAACCTCAGATATGCAGATGACACCACCCTTATGGAGAAAGTGAAGAGGAACTAAAAAGCCTCTTGATGAAGGTGAAAGAGAAGAGTGAAAAAGTTGGCTTAAAGCTCAACATTCAGAAAACGAAGATCATGGGATCTGGTCCCATCACTTCATGGCAAATAGATGGGGAAACAGTGGAAACAGTGTCAGACTTTATTTTTTTTGGCTCCAAAATCACTGCAGATGGTGATTGCAGCCATGAAATTAAAAGACGCTTACTCCTTGGATAGCAAGATCTCCAACCTAGATAGCATATTGAAAAGCAGAGACATTACTTTGCCAACAAAGGTCCATCTAGTCAAGGCTATGGTTTTTCCAGTGGTCATGTATGGATGTGAAGACTGTGAAGAAAGCTGAGCTCTGAAGAATTGATGCTTTTGAAGTGTGGTGTTGGAGAAGACTCTTGAGAGTCCCTTGGACTGCAAGGAGATCCAACTAGTCCATTCTAAAGGAAATCAGTCCTGGGTGTTCATTGGAAGGGCTGATGCTAAAGTTGAAACTCCAGTACTTTGGCTACCTCATGTGAAGAGTTGACTCATTGGAAAAGACTCTGATGCTGGGAGGGATTGTGGGCAGGAGGAGAAGGGGACAACAGAGGCTGAGATGGCTGATGGCATCACCGACTCGATGGACATGAGTTTGGGTGAACTCCGGGAGTTTGTGATGGACAGGGAGGCCTGTCGTGCTGCAATTCATGGGGTCGCAAAGAGTCAGACACGGCTGAGCGACTGAACTGAACTTATGAACAACAGTATGGAGATACCTTTAAAAACTAAAAATAGAATTACTATATGATCCAGCAATCCCTGGCTTATAGCCAAAGAAAATTATACTTAGAAAAGATACATGTGCCCCCAATGTTCACAGTAGCACTATTTACAGTTGCCAAAATATGGAAGCAACCTAAATGTCTGTCAGTAGATGAATGGATAAAGAAGGTGTGATATCGATATCTATACATACACAATGGAATATTACTCAGGCATAAAAAAGAATGAAATAAGGCCATCTGTAGCAACATGGATGGACCTACAGATTTTCATATTAAGTCAAGTAAGTCAGACAAAGACAAATAGTATATGATATCACTTATAGTGGAACAAAAAATGATACAAATGAATTTACCTACAAAACAGAAATAGACTCACAGATATATTAAGAGACACTTACGGTTACCAAAAGGGATAGTGGTGGGTGGGGCTGGAGAAAGTGGGGCTACATTAGGAGTTTGGGATTGACATATACACACTACTAATTACAAAATAGATCAACAACAAGGACCTACTGTACAGCACAAGGAACTATATTCAATATCTTATAATAACCTATAATGGAAAAGAATATGAAAAAGGAAAAAATATGTGTTCACAATCTGCTTATAGACTTATATGAACTATCTTTTAGTAGAAGTAAAAGGATATTCAACAAAAGCTCTTTCCCAACTCTGAAAACAAACATAATTCAGAATATTTGGATTCTGAATATAAAGAGCTTCTAAGAATACTTTAAGTTATTTTACTCATATTTTCCTTTTTAATATATACACGAGAACAATATATGATAAAGATCTATGTCTAAGTCCGAAAGAGCTTGTTAAGAAACTATAAGATAAACATTTTAAGAGACAAGTGTTGTGTCAAACCTTAGTTGGCATTTTCTCCCCTTTTCTTGGTAGTGTGTTAGGTGTTATGAAATATAGTATTATATCTCCAAGAAGGAATAAAAGCTCCAAAATCAAATCTCCTTGCTCTTGTAAGGTAAAGACCACAGACATTCAGGTCCACAGTTATCTTCTTACAAACTTTCATTTGGTTCAACCTCAACCCAGGGGTCTCACTCAATACCTGGGAATAGTGGGGTTCCCTCAGTGGTTGCAGGCAAAGTCTCTTTCATTCTCTGCTTTTAGAGTCCAAAGGGTTAATAGAAAACGGATTTCCCAGCACCAGTCCCACACCCAAGAAACTTAGAAAACAGGAGCAAATCTGCTGGCCTGCCTGGCATTGAGACCACAGCTCTGCCTGATTTAAGCAGAGAAGGAAATGTATTACCAGTTCTTTGGGCAGCTGGGGGAATCGCGCGGAAGACTGGAAAACCTGGTGTGACCTGTGAACTGGTCCTGAGAAGACACTTGTCAGCAGCTGAGCTGTAGACACCCAGACTTGGGGAATTCTCTGCTGGGTTTGGGTCTGTGTGTCACTGACTCCTGATTTAAAGTCCAGGATGGGCCGGTCTCACAGAATAAACCTTGGCCATGTGGCTGCATCCTTGTCATATGGCTTCAAGGAAGCTGGGAAAGTGAGTAAGTAGCATTTTCTGCTTTTATGAAAGAAGATAGACTCTGCCACTCACCAAGACTCTTTAGGAGGAGGAAGAGTTTTAGATGATGGGCACATAAAAATCAAAATGAATGTCCCCTTCAGTCAAAATAAAGTTCTTGGAATCTCAGCACACATACAATACTGGCACCAGCTGAAGATCCTGGCAGGGGTTCAGCAGTATTTGGGGGAAGAGGGGAGAATGAGAAAACATGAAAGAGAAAATCATGTCCATCAGCCTTGTCTGAATGCCTCTCAGTCTATATATCACTTTTCTATGGTTCTTGACCTGTGAACTTTACATGATGTTGGGAGGTCTTTCATTAAGAGGTTGATTATGGCCTAGATTTACTATAGCATATCTGGAAATGGAAACCTTTCCAGCTCTTACAAAATTAAGGAATTTTTAATGATGCTCCAGGATTTATTGGAAGCTTCTTTCTTCCCCATGTAAAACCCCTTAATTTCTATTTCCCCTATGTCCTTGGACCAAGGACACAGCCACAGCCACATTCCCTCTTGTGATCAGTCATTGCAATGGTGTTCTGGTAAACTGGTTCTCTTCTCTGTAAGAAACAAAAAGCCCTGATGGATAGATAGCACTTGCCAATTTCCTTGGTGTGAATACTCCCACCGTGGAAGGTTTCAAACTACCAAAGTTGGAGCTTGCAAAATCCCTGAATATTTTACTCTCAGCTTCTATGAGCCCTTATAAGCCACAGGGATTTCTTGCCTGGAATTTCTCAGGCCTGTAGCACAAGTCTCCTAAAAAAGCTGTTCTGTTTGCTTAACCTAGAGACTCACACATAGTAGATTCCTCAACTAAAGCTGCTATTGAATATGTGCTCTGGGAGGGCAGTGGTGTTTGTTTGTTCACTGCTGTATTCCTAGGGCCTGGGACAGTCCCCGGCACACAGAAGGTTCTCAATACACATTTGTTGGTGGCGGTTCTGAGGCTCTTCCCTGGGGTGAGTACAACCACCTCTGCTGTGTGCTATTCCACAAAACACTTTTTCTCTTGGGTCACAGGCAGCAGAGATTTTCCCTACGTCCTCTTTTTCTGCAAAGTGGCTCATGTCTCTGACCATGTTTGTCTCTATTGTTCCACTTCTCTTTTCAGGAAGACTCGACCACACTTTGAACATTTTAACTCACTTCTTGAGTTGATCATATCCTTCTTTATCACGTCAGCCCATACTGTTTGCCGTATGGATTTCCCTCTTTATTTCCCTATGCTTTTGAGTCAAGACGCTTGCTTTTTTATATATTCCTTGAATTTTACCTTGTGGGATCCTCCCAGTGAGACCTCTGCAGTGAGGAGTCTTAAGTCTGCCAGAAATGTGGCTGTTGACACAGATCTTGTCCTCCTTTAGCTGCCTTCCTGGGCGGGTGATCCTTCTTGGGCAATGTCGTCCTACTGGGCCAGTATCTAAGGCCTAGACTGTATCTGCCGCTGTGCTGCCTGGTTTGCCAGCAGCTCATCTCGCCTTCCTGTGCCTTCCCTGAAAGTCCCCCTTTGAAAGTTTCCCGGGTACATGCTCTCAAGGCCCACACCATGCCTGTGTTCTCTGCTACCATAATTGAGCCACCTTGAAACTCTGGTAACACCAGCAGCATTCTATGCTCATCTTCCCAGATCTCTCCGCTTATATCTGGCCACAGCTGTGTGACTACCTGGTGGAACTGTCGCAGTCTTTAAAGGGTGATTCCCCAAGTAAACTCACTGTTGACTCCTTATCTGACCTTTTAAGAGGGCACTTCTCAAGAACTTCCTGGAACTGTGCTCCTGCTTGGGGCTGGCAGGTACAGATTATTCCAGTCTATTCTCTGAAAGCTCAGCTCCCTCAGAGTTCTTTGGATCCCAGCCACCCTTTCTGGTCTAATAATAACCAAAACAAGCAAACAGAAGGGTTTCTAATACCTTCCTTGAGAGCAGTTAGGTCCAAGCTTATCTCCTTTCATCTTTTATGTTGGACTAGCCTGGCCCCTGCCATCAAAGCGTATCTCTTAAGGAAATCTTTCTCTCTACATGGCAGTGGGTGTAAGACCCAGTGCTGGTCAGGCAGAATGGACACTGGCTGCAAACATCCAACGCATGTGTCTGGCTGACACAGCCTTGCTCCTTTATATTTCTCTTTTCAACCATTCTCATTCATTGCAGGGTCAAAGTTTTGTTAGAGAAGAAGCTCCTCATGACTCTTATTAAAGGACAGGCAGGCCGGCTTTATTCAGGACTCTGTGGTAGGTGTGGGAACCAATGGGGCTTTGCAGTAGGGGAGAGAGAGTGGGCTCAACTTTCAATAAAACACAGAAAAGTGAGAATTTATAGCCAAGGATCAGGGAGGGGGAAGTCAGTGGATGGAAAATGACTGAAATATCAGGGGTAAGGTTGGGGGTGGATTTTTGGCTAAACCATCCTAACAGAGGTCTTGCTAAAGACAGGCCAGGGTGATCAGACCTCACCTGGGGGATGGTGGAAGGAGATCAGAAATTGAGATGGGGTTAAACTGACCTAGCAGGGTTCTTGCTCATGTTGGACAAAGCAGAGGTGAACATGGAAGCCTAAAAGTCAGGGCCTAGTTGAAAAGAGAGTTCAAAAGAGCCAGACTGGAGTTTAGTCAAGCAGAGAACTTTGTTAGTTTCCAAACCAGTCCAGCTCCTCCTTGATTCCTAGAGACACCATGTTCTTGGCATTAGGCCTCTTACTACTTCTTCCTAGTCTTTCGTGTGCTAGTATTCTCATCAATGTCCAAACAGATGGCCTGCCGTCTATAAAATAAGGACCTCCTTTCCTCTATTTGCTGATGAAAATCCACAACCCACTGTGGCTGAACCTCCAAATCTGAGTTTTTGACCAAAGCCATGGTCAGGCTTAATTAATGATGCTAGAGAGAACTTTGATCCATGTGGTTGTGTTTGAGGGTGACTCTAGGGGTCTGTAGTTCTCTTAGTCATTAAGGAATCAGGAGGTTAATTCTACCAGTTTGCCCTTGGCTCTAAAACTGGATTCAGTTCAGCATAACATAAAGAGGAAGAGAATTTGAGGCAGATGACTTAACGCACCTAAAGCTAAAGCGGCATAACTAATATAGCCTAACCCAGACCTCAGACCAGCAGCATCACCTGGGAACTTGTTAGAAAATGCAAATTCACAAGCCTTACCCAAGACCTACTGAATCAGGTGGTGGGAGCCCATGAAACTATTTTAACAAGTTCTCTAAGTGATTCTTATGAATGTTAGCATTTAGCCACAGCTCTCATCCAAGTGGAGCTTAGCTCCGTTTACAGCAAGTTTCATGTGAAGCTTAGCTTCCTTTGGGCTGTTCCTGTCTGAGAAATATGGCAGGAGCAGCAAGAAATTTTCCCAGCCACTAATGCCTAAATACTTTGTTCACTGAAGCTCTGCATGTTTTAAGTGACAGAAAGACTCATCTAATCCCCACGTTGGGTGTAGCTGCTAAGATCTGTAAGTTGCAAAAGCCTGTAAAGCCTGTGCATGCTAAGGTTGCAAAGGCCTGGCTCTGCCAAAGTCCTATGACATGAAGTCTCTTTAAACTGCTGTGTCTTAAAGCAGTTGAGGACCTGGAAGCCCTGTACTTACTAAAAAGTATGGACACCTCCTACCCCTGCCACTCCTGAAGCATCACTCTCTCTGGATAGATCTTAAATCTCCAAACCCCTATGCTTATGCCTTTTCTTTAAGCTTTCCTGGTTTGGGGGTGGGGTGAAACAAATCAAATCCCCCTCTACTCAGTTCAGAACCAACTGAGAAGTAGAATCAGGACACTGCTAGGGATCAATAATAGATCGACTTTACTGCTGATCAGGTTGGATTGGAAAGTGCAGCTGGAGATCTGCAGCCACTGCTGGGGTTCTGCACATTTCTGCCCACCACCCTCTGCCGCCCTGGAATTGGACCCCCTCCCTCCACTCCGCTACCCACCTCCCGGCTGCTGCTGGGGTAGTTGCCAGAACCAGTGGCAGGGTCCCCAGAGCTAGTGCTGCCTTTCCCTCATCTTCTCAGACGGCTCCTTTACTTGCTCTTCAAAGAAGCGTGGTGAGTTGTGGGAAGACAGGCAGAAGGGGGGCTGTAGTCCAATTCCTTCTTGAGGATGGAAGAGTAGGTTTGCCCTGCCCATGGGAATGGTATTTAAGGTCATTAGCACTAATAAGAGTCTAGAATGGGAAGAGGGGAAGGTCAGGACTGAGGCTCACATTTAAGCATGTTTTCAAGGAGGAAACCGCAGCCGAAGACACTGAGAGGAGAGGCAAGAGAGGGGGAGAAAGACTAGGAGCATGTGGTGCCACAGAGGCCAGGGTAAGAGCATTTTAAAGAGAAACTGATTAGCAGGGTCCACGGTCCTGAGGGGCCTGATAAAATGTGGAACAGAGCTGTCCCTCAACTTTAGGCACTTGGGACCTGCTGGTGACCTTATTGAAGGGTGGGAAGGGGAATCAAGATTAGTGCTTCTCAGTAGAGGGGGTCCAAGAGGAGAGTTTCATAAGGGGTACAAAGCTTGCTTGAAAACTGATGGAGAAAAATGTCCATCTGTGCTTGTGAGGTTGTGGTGGAGGTAAGTAGCCTGTGGCCCACCCTCCAGGCCAGATGTCCTGGGTACAAGGCTCTGTCTCTCTGCAGCACCTTTTTCTAATTTGAACAAAGATCCCGTGTGAGCTAACAGCAGCCCTAGATGGGAGGATAATAGTACCCAAGATAGGGGAATAAAGGATAGTAGGTCATTTAGTCACCTGCAAAGCCAGAACTAGAAAAGCTAGGACTAGAAAGCTTCTAGCTCTATGTTCATAGACAGCTCCAAACACCCTTTAGGGAAGAAAGCACAAGGCTCTTCTTCCCTTTGAGAGCTTGCCTTATTTTTGGCAGCTCCTAATTATTTTAGCACTAGGTATTTAAATCCTGATCTAGTACAGTGACCAGGATTCAATGGTCCTAAGCCCTCTTAGTGAGAACCCTTTAATTCACCAGGGACTCACACTTCAGTGGAGGTCTACAAAGATAATAGACTACCACCATCTGATTCTTAGGATGCGAGAGTGTCTCGCTGGAGAGTTGGTGGTCCCTCCCTACCATCTATCACTAGTCTCGGAGACCATATTCTCGAAGAGCTAGTCTTTACACAGTTTTTATAACCATTGACTTAACCCTTACTTACAGTATCTTACTTTTTTCAATTAAATCATTTCCAATTCTGATGTCACAGAAATACTACCATGTGGAGTTCTTAATGATAAGCTCCCCACTGCTGGTTCCATACCCTTCCAATTTCCTAAACCATTTGTCATATGCCCATATATCAGCAAAACTGGAAGAGGAAAAAAATGGACTGGAAAGAGAGTGGTTGGCCATTATGCTAAGGATCTTATAGGTCTCTTGGAGTTTGTTTTCCTGTAACATTAATCAAATTCCATAAGTAAAAACATGTTATTACTAAGGTACATTTAATTTATGTTAAGATTAAATTAAAAAATTTTCTTTCCACTGAAATAAATAAATTAGGATTAATGATAAAACTTTATTTTAAATTGGCTCTAGATAATTTAGATATGTAAGCTACTTTTTAAACATACACAACACACACACTCCAGTTCTATTAAACAGCCAGATTTTAAAAGTCTAAACTTTGGCTACTATAGTTAGAAGTCAATTAACCAACAATTTCAGCTAAATGAAAATCTACCAAATTTTTGGTGTTAAAAGGTAAGCGAGATGATAATATAAAGATTTATTAGGAATGATTAGATAGAGGAAATAACTAGCCTAAACAAGAGAAAGTATAGTGATCAAAAGTGCTGTACATGTGGTTGCCAAAAACAGACTGTTTCCTGAGAATAAATTCATACAAAACAATTACTCTACTTTATAACATTTATGCCAAACTCCCTTTTAGCAGATAAACTATTATGCTGGGATGAAATAGACTTTAAAACAACATGAAACAAAACCCAGCAAGAACTTATGAAAATAACTTCTAATAAGATTTTGGCCTTTTCTTTGTATGGGGTCCAAGGTGGAGTGATCTTTGCAAAAGTCCATCCTAGGGTTAATAGTCCATCGGCTTGACTTATTAACTTTTAAATATTTAAACATGATTTTGTAGGCCTCCCTTTGCACTTGAGCCCTGCTGGTTGTAAATTACTTGTCTTGTACTGGACTCTATTCCATAGCACATGTGGGGCTTTGATAGATCAGCCCTAGAGCCACTGCACCCTAACGGGGTTGGGGTGCAGGCAGAGCTGTCCTAACCACAGCAGGGCAAATGCTGTGGCCGGTGAGTGGCACAACAGTCTTTGGTGGCCTCTGCCAGGGGAGTGGCTGCCTCATCGGCCTGTGGCAGGAGGCCCTGCTGGAGACTGCGGTTGGCCATTGTTATCACTCAGCTGTTGACCATTGTCATCACTCAGCTGTGTGGTTAAGGAAAGCAGTCCGTCCCCTCCTGTCAGGCACTGGGGCACTGAGCATCCCCTTTACCCTCTCCCCTCTCTAATAGGAGAAATGGTAGATGCTGGTGGTAAATAACTTTTATTCTTTCTTGACACATGCCATTCTCTGATGGATAGAGGGGAGAGGTTGTGATACAACCTAAAAGAAACTCCATTAGTGATGCAACAAGCCAGAAGGATTCTTTGCTTTGGGAAGTGATGAACATGAGAGGGACCAGAGAGCCAAGACAACAGTCAGGAAACCCGCTTCAGGGCCCAGTGGAGGCACAGAAGACTCAGGGCAAGTCCAGTTCCTGTGGGTGGTGTGTGGCTTGCAGCCCCCTCCCTTTCATTCGCCTCCCTCACCTCTCTCCTCTTTTCCTCACCCCTTCTCCAGGCTCCCAGGCTCCTTTCTTGTCTGTGTTCTCATGAAGGCATATTAGAGGGATTACAGGGACAGGCATGCTAGTCTTTGTTAAATAGAAATTTCAGAAATGAAGGGGAAAACCAACACTATTTCCCCTTCAAATAAGTTTTTTTCTCTTGGGCCAAAGAACTCCTGGGGATTTCCCCCAGGATCTCTTTTACCAACGCTGTTTGTTTTGTTTTTCATTGGTGAGTAGGGACTCTCATTCATTCAATCAGTATTTACCGAACTTGTATTATATTAAGCAAGCCTTGCTCCAGGGGCTGGAGAAATTGGAGTAAACTGAAATGACAGAAATCCTGCTCTCGTGCCCTATACATTCCACAGGGAGAACACACAATAAGCAAGACAACAACAATGATAATGTGTTAGTGTTGCGTTGGATGGTGAGAAGTGCTAGGAGGAAGATGAAGAAGGGTACGGTATGATGTAGGGTGGTCAGGGAGGGCTTCCCTGAGGAAGTGATGTATAAAGAGAGATGTGGAGGAGATGGGAAGAGGCACAAGGATTTCTGAGGCGAAAGCATTCTCAGGGTAGACAGGAGCAAGTGCAAAGGCCAGAGGCAGGAGCGCACCTAGCAAGTTTCGGGATCAACAGGCCAGCCAGGGTGACTGACTCAAAAACAGGATGAGCACAGAAAAGGCTAGAAGATGAGGTCAGAAAGGTGTGGGTGTGTGGGTGGGGGATTGTGGAGGGCCTTTTTAAGCCCTCTGATGTACTCTGAAGAAGATGAGAAGCCACTGTTTGGTTTAAGCCCTAGGAGTGACATGATCTGATTTGCATCTTAACAGGATCACTTGTGTTGAGAATAAGCTGTCCTGGACATGGGTGAAACCAATTTGGAGGTTATTGAAATAATCCCAGGAAGAGAAGAAAGTATCTTAGACCATCCTTATATGTAGGATAGTATCAAAAGTAATAGAGATGGAGAGGATTGGGGAGATTCTAGATCTATTTGAAAATATAGTCAAAAAGTTTTGCTAATGGGTTGGTTGTGGGTGTGAGGAAGAGAAAGGGGTCATATGGAATGTCAAGGTTTTTGACTTAAACAACTAGAGGGGAGTTACTGTGAACTGACACAGAAGGCTTCAGGATTGCAGGCTGGAGAGAAGATCCAGAATTTGGTTGTGGGAATTTATACCCTAGATCCCTGTTAAACAAGTGAAGGGCCAAAGAAGGCAGATATATGAGTTTGGAATTCTGCAACAGGATTGGGGCTGGAGATTAACTTTGGGGGGAGCTGGGCATCAATGAAGAGATGGTATGTAACACCAAAAGATGATGAAGTTTTTGAGGAAATGACAGTAAATGGAGAAGAGAAGTTCAAGATGTGGGTGCTGGAATGGTATAGTGCTTACAGCTGGGAAGAAGAAAAACAAGCTGAAAGACAGAAGGGCCAACCAGTGAGCTAGAAGGAGAGTAGAAGTGTGGTGTCTGTGCTGGAAAACAAGTGAAGAACATCTGTTGAGAAGAGGGGCCACTGACCATTGCTGACAGAGTGAGTAAGATGAAGACTGGGAAGTCAGTCACTGGTGACCTTGAGAAGAGTCCCATCAGTTGAGTGGTGGGGGTGAAGTCTTTCTGGGAAGCTTCAAGAACAAATGAAGAGGAAAGATTGTGGCCAGGCAGTACAAACAATGCTTTGAAGGTCATTAGTTATAAATGGAAGAGAAACTAGAGCTCAAGCTAGAAGAGGACATAGTGTTGAGAGGGTTTCTTAAGTATAGAGGAAATAAGCACATTTGTACATTGATGGAGAAGATCCAGTAGAGAGGGAAAAATGTAAGATTCAGGACAGGTGGGCTCTACCTGGTAATATTAAGAGCATCTGCATTGTATTGACTGCTAGTATGTGTTGTTTTCATATATGTTATTCACTCCTTAAAATATGATATATGCATTATGGTTCCCTCATCTTATTAATGAGGAAATTGAGACTCAGAGAGATTCAGTTTCTTGTCCAAGGTCCTCAAGCGAGGACAGAGAAGGGCTGGGTGAGAGCCCAGTCTATCTGAGGGAAGCTCAGCCCATCCTGCTCCTGGGCTCACAGGCTCCCTTCTGGTTGTGGAGTTTCCCAGACACTGCAGGGGCACATTCACCATTTTATATCCCTGCCTGAGGAAGAATCTGTATACTTCTCACAACCATAACCGGAGACTTCAGTCACGGGGAAAGTCTGAGTCATTCTGCTTTTTCTTCTTTCCTAAACCCTGGGACAGGAGACAACAGAGAAAGTGCCTTGGCATCTGGTTTGCCCCAAACCTCTATCCATTAGACATATAATGAATAATGCTATGCTGGGTGTTGTAACATACCAAGAAATGGAAATCAAGAGTCCTGAGTTTTAGTCATGACTGTATGGCTGTTTTACTTCTGTCACATCAGTGAACATTAAATCTTACTGTTCTCATTAGCCAAAGGGGAATAAGAATATCTGTCCTGCCTGCTTTTTGGGTGATTGTGAAAACATCTTACTATAGCCCCTCTACCCCTACTTCTGCCATCTATGAGTTCATATGCCATTTCCAAAGTGTATCACATACAATGGTACTGGTAGCTCTCAATACTCGACATGCAGCAGAGCCTGGGGAGCTTATACAAATACTGCTCCCCTGCTAGGATATGGGGGCACCTAGACTTCACAGGCATTACTAACGCGGTGTAAGTTGATATGATCACTTTGGAAGGCAGTCTGGCAGCATCTATGGAAACTGAACCAATACCTCCCAGTGATCTAGCATTTTCACACCTAGATTTATACCCAACAGCAATGTGTACACAGGTGCATCAAGAGACATGTATAAGGATGTTTGCAGCAGTATTATTTGCAGCCACTCACACTGCAAACAACTCAAATGCCCGTTGTAGAATAGACAAACTGTGGTATGTCATATATAAGGGAATACTGAACAGTCTTGAAAGTTTGCAAAATACAGCTGCAATTGCATGAATGAGTCTCACAAATATAATGTTCTGTGAAAGGAACCTGATATCCCTCAAAATATGAGAGATCAGAGACTTCCCTCGTAGTCCTGTGGTTAAGACTTCACCTTCCAATGCAGGAGGTGTAGGTCCCTTCTTGGGGAGCTAAGATCCCACATGCCTCTAAGCAAAAAAACCCAAAACATAAAACAGAAGCAATTCTGTAACAAAGTATTCAATAAAGACTTTAAAAATGGTTCACATCAAAAAAAAATCTTCTAAAGAAAACATGAGAGATCATATAATCAGGAAAATCTTAAATCTTATTGGTGTCAGAAGCCAGGCAGCAGTTATTGGAGAAGAGGGAATGAGTAGATTCTACAGGGAGGGCATAGGAAGGGCTTCTGAATTGCTGGTGGTATCTGTGTGTGTATGTTTGTATGTGTGTGTGTGTGTGCTTTCCTCAGTGATGGTTATACAAATACAAATGTTTTGGATGATTGACTGAGCTGCACACTTATGATTTGTGCACTTTTTTGGTCAATGTATTTTATTCTGATTGAAAAGCAAAACTGCCACCTAGTTCCCATCCAGGACTGATTAAATAAAAGTTCCTGGGGGTAAGGCCCTGGCCAGGGCATTTTTCTGAGTGGATCCTGAGTGGAGAACACTGCCCCCTCCTCGCTGGCCCCCACCTCTATTGGTGTCCTTCCCTCTAGAAGGGAAGACCTCCAGTTCCGTGTCTGGGTGCTGGCCGCCTGTGCCTTGGAGGGAAGGGGAAGGGGTGGGCGGAGAATACAGGGTTGTCTGCTGGAGAGAAGGCGCTGGGTGTGCTGATGACAGATGATAAGAGTGGCCTTTGAAGACCTGCCTCTCAGGGGACAGAGAGCAGTCAAACTTCTGGAACCTACAGAGTCAGAGTCACCTGGGAATATGTTTGAACTTCATCCTTAGACTTGCTGGATGAGAAACTCTGGTGGGGGGGTGGGGGGGACTGTAATCTGCTTTAACAGACCCTCCAGGTGATTCTCCTGAAATTGGAGCGCTACTGCTCTAAAGAGTAGCAAGAGACCGATTTGTCCAATTCGGAGATGGAGATGCATCTCAGGTGTTTTGTTGGATATGTTTGGTTTTTGCCCTCTGCCTCCCCCATGAGTCTCGCCCCACATCAGACCTACACCAGCAGTTCTCAATCCTGGCTGAGGAGCTTTTAAAAGTCTCTCCCCTGTTGGGCCTCAGGCATCCAGGTGCTTCTGATGTGTGCCAGGGCCGACACACGCTACTCTATATTCAGGTACTTGTGGTTGAGACAGACGATTGTCACCACCTGCCCCCAAGGTCTTTGGGCTGTTTCCTGCCAGGCCCCTGAAGCAGAACTCGGGCCGCCACTGGCTGCTTGTCCAGATCTAAAGGTGTTTCCTGAGGGCCGGTTTGGCCTTGCTTGCAGGTATCTCTGCAGACCGCAAGAACGCAGGGCCGAGACACTGCCTCCTGGCACGCACTCAGCCAGCACCAGCTACGGATCACACACCAGTTCTGCTGCCCATGCCAGATGCCCACTGAGGTGATGTGAGTTAAACCGCTTAGTTCGGTGTACAGAGAAAATACTCTTATCTTTGTTATCTACAATGTATGGATGCCTTTTCATTTAAGCTCACAAGATAACTGCTTGGAAAGGCCCATCTTGGTTGTTTCATCTTGACTTCTGTATCTGTACCCCTGCCCCCCACCACTTTCCTACAAAGCCCAGGAGGGACCATTCACATTCATGAGGGTTGTTTTAAGTCAGTGGTTTTTAAAACGTGGCGGTTTGCAGAGGGCGGAAGAATGGGCAGTCAGTAGCGTGAGTATCACCTGGGGAATTTGTTAGGCAAGCAAACTCTTGTCATGAGAAAAAAGTTAGTAATAATAAATAAAGGGGGCTTACATACAGCTTTTTGTATGTCAACCATTCTCTATAAAGTGGTTGTTTAAAAAAAAAGGCAAGAAAATGCAAAGTATTTGGGCCCCACCCCAGAACTTCTATATCAGAGGCTGAGGAGCTGTGGCCCAGCGACCCATGTGGGGTTCTGATGTCAAGTTTGAAAACTGTTCTGAGCCTGTCAAGACTGCTAGAAAGGCAGAATCTCACCCGCACACACCCCCACCCCCCGCCCCCAAGCCTGTGGCTGACATACAAACCCCAGGTCATTGGGATGCACATTAGAGTTGGAAGAGCACTGCTCTAAGCCCTCTCCCTGTATCCGGTTAGAATTTGAAGACCAGAAAGGTGTGTTCTTGGATCGAAGCTTCTCCGTTCTTCACAGAAATGCCGTAACTGGATGGTAATCCAAGCGTAAGCAACAAAGGCCTGAAAGACTTTTCTGTATCTGTGAAAAACAATTTCTTCTGCCTTTTGTCCCCCTCAGATAAGAAATTGTCCTGGCGATTTTCTCTGAGGTTAGTGCAAGCACCTATGTTTTTGAGAAAGAAACTGAAGTTATGAAACCCCTTTATACCTAAGTTGCCAAGACCTGTAGATTTTACCTCAGTTCTAAGCAGTAGTCCTAGTGTCTATAGCTTCTTTCCTGTAGCTCTCGCTTCTCCTCCATAATGTGATCTTTGTATTTTAATTCTTGTGTTAACCTTTCATTGTGACTGCCTTTTTAAAAACTGTAAGTAGGCTCAGATATTGTGTGAGATGACAATAATGTCTGTCTGATACCCTAGAACATCTCTGCCTATATAAAACACAGCAATTTCAAGAATTCAGTTAGAATTCCTTCTGCTTCATGGAGCTTTCCTGGCTGCTCTCCACCACAGTTGTAATTCATATGGCCTCAGATAGTGTTATATCACATGTTGCCCCAAATTTTGTGAGGTAATGTTTGTAAAGTGCTTGAACAGTGTAGGAACATAGTGATGGTGGTGGTTTACACGCTAAGTTATGTCCGACTCTTGCGACCCCATGGAGTGTAGCTTGCCAGGCTCCTCTGTCCATTGGATTCTCCAGGCAAGAGTACTGAAGTGGGTTGCCATTTCCTTCTCCAGGGGATCTTCCCGACCCAGGAATCAAATCCAGTCTCCTGTATTGCAGGCATTCTTTACCAACTGAGCTACAAGGGAAGCCCCAAGGAACATGGTTCAGTTCAGTTCAGTCGCTCAGTCATGTCCAACTCTTTGCGACCCCATGAATCACAGCATGCCAGGCCTCCCTGTCCATCACCAATTCCCGGAGTTCACTGAAACTCATGTCCATCGAGTCGGTGATGCCATCCAGCCATCTCATCCTTTGTCGTCCCCTTTTCCTCCTGTCCCCAATCCCTCCCAGCATCAAAGTCTTTTCCAATGAGTCATCTCTTCTCATGAGGTGGCCAAAGTACTGGAGTTTCAGCTTTAGCATCAGTCCTTTCAATGAACACCCAGGACTGATCTCCTTTAGGATGGACTGGTTGGATCTCCTTGCAGTCCAAGGGTCTCTCAAGAGTCTTCTCCAACACCACAGTTCAAAAGCATCCATTCTTCGGTGCTCAGTCTTCTTCACAGTCCAACTCTTACATCTATACATGACCACTGGAAAAACCATAGCTTTGACTAGACGGACCTTTGTTGGCAAAGTAATGTCTCTGCTTTTCAATATGCTGTCTAGGTTGATCATAACTTTCCTTCCAAGGAGCAAGTGTCTTTTAATTTCATGGCTGCAGTCACCATCTGCAGTGATTTGGGAGCCCCCAAAAATAAAGTCTGACACTGTTTCCACTGTTTCCCCATCTATTTCCTTTGAAGTGATGGGACCAGATGCCGTGATCTCAGTTTTCTGAATGTTGAGCTTTAAGTCAACTTTTTCACTCTCCACTTTCACTTTCATCAAGAGGCTTTTTAGTTCCTCTTCACTTTCTGCCATAAGGGTGGTGTCATCTGCATATCTGAGGTTATTGATATTTCTCCTGGCAATCTTGATTCCAGCTTGTGCTTCTTCCAGCCCAGCATTTCTCATGATGTACTCTGCATATAAGTTAAATAAGCAAGGTGACAATATACAGGCTTGACGTACTCCTTTTCCTATTTGGAACCAGTCTGTTGTTCCATGTCCAGTTCTAACTGTTGCTTCCTGACCTGCATATAGGTTTCTCAAGAAACCTGTATTGTCATTGTTTATATATACTTATGTGGCCTTCCTACCAGACCATGAGCCCCTTTGGGATGAGGAAAGGGCCTTGTTTATTGTTGAATTCCCAAGTAGCCTGGCTCTTGTTGCACTCACAATAGGTTCTTATACGTAACATTAATGAAAGCAAATATGGAGTGCTTTCAAAAGGAAAGTTATTGCTGTTGTTGGAGCATTGGGTCTCAGCAGTCCCTCCAAAGGGAGAAGCTGTTATGCCAACAAGAACAACATCCCTTAGCCTCAGTCCCAGAGGGCATCAGAAAAAAAAAAAAGGGAAGTGAGGGATAAATGTCACCAAAGTTGTCAGTGAAACTCAGTTCAGAAGAAACTCTGACCAAAACCAAAATGGAACCAACTGAAAATGTTAATGGTCATTTTTAGTAAGTCACAAGAATTGAAGAAAAGCTATTTTAATAAGCAGAATGATTTCATTTTCCACATGGCCTAGGAAATTAAAATCTAGATGGTTTCTTTTACTTTGTCTCGGGTCTACTTTGCACCACTTTCGCAGAAAGCAGTATGGTTTCACCTTCAATAAACTGTCAAAACAAGAAACATAAAGGATAGTGTCTCCAGTATTTGTTCATGGGAGAAAAACACATTGGATGTCATATGTGGGGTTATTTGACATGGTATTCTGGGGGAAAAGAATTCAGGCAAGAGAAGAAAATTAAGAATCAGGTTTGCATGATGTGTAGAAGCAGGTTCATGGTGAAACTAATGAAGTTGGAGATTCAAGACCCCTTGCTTAGCCCAGCATCTTCCAAAGCCCCAAGTGCGACCCTCACGATTTTGCATTTATAATTTGGCTTTAGTGTTCATAAAATGGGCTTCCCAAGTTGTGTAGGTTTTAGGCTCTGCAAAACCGGGACTGCTCCTGATGAAACACCTCTCTATGTCTGTAGCTCTTGCTTTTCAGATTTACTTTTAAATAGCCTTTTGGCTCTGCCTTGCTAGATAGGTGATGCAACAACTAGGGGGTTTGATAATGAGGAAGAAGGTTCTTGGAGACCCTCTGGGAGGGGAGATGGATCCCCACAGCTGAGATCAAAGTGATGAAATGTAGATGCTAGAGTGTTTTCCTTCAAGGATTATCACAGTCCTTTTAGGGTAGAGATTCAAAACCATGGCTTAGTTCCCACCCACCCCCCCCCACCCCCCTCAGAACCAAGAGACATTTGGCTGTCATAAAGGATTGGGGTGGGGAGGGCTGCTACTGGCATTTAATTGGTAGAAGCCAGGAGTGTTGCTAAATATTCTACAATACACGAGCCAGCCCCCCACAACAAAGAACCGTCTGGCCCTAAATATCAATAGTGCTGTTGTTGAGAAATCCTGTTCTAGTGTGCTTGTTTCACTGCAGGTCACTGACAACGCAGGTTGTCCAAATGAAATGATCAGCAGAGTAAGGTACCTTCTCAAAGGCATTTTGTAGTTTGGTTTCCCCCATAAACCATTGTTCGCACATATCTGGCTCTTCCTTCTTTAGTACCTTCCACTCCACGGCCAATATACAGGCAAAGGCTTTTAGGACAGTGGCTCTAACTGAAACAATGGCGAAAACCTGGTTCCCGCTCTGTTGTGTGAGAAGCAAGGAGTGCCTCCGTGGGGGTCCAGAAGTGGTACTTTGTTGTGCAAATCCTGATCCAAAGATCCACTTTCCTAAAACTAAAACAAACAGCTATTTCCCTGACAAGGTGAATGTCAAGGCAATGCCAAGGAAATGTCCACACCCTGAATATTTTGAACAAATATTTCTTTGGCTGCAATGATCTTATTAATAATTACAGCATGTGGGATCTTTGATCTTTGTTGCAACATGCAGAACCTTATAGTTGCAGCATGCAGGATCTAGTTCCCTGACCAGGGATTGAACCCACCCCCACACTGCAGCATGGTGTCTTAACCCCTGGATCACCAAGGAAGTCCCCCACACCCTGAAAATGTTGATTCTGCTCCTAGGCTGCAGAGCCCTATTAGTTTAAGTCCCAGCATGACCAATGAATTGCCTCAAATTCCTGCCCTTTGACCTCAGCTGGTCCTCACTGCTTTTTTTTTTTTTTTAAATAATTTTTCTTATTTTATTTTTGGATGTGCTGGTTTTTCGTTGCTACACGGGCTTTTCTCTAGTTGCGGCGAGTGGGGGTTACTCTCTAGTTGCAGTGCATGGGATTCCTTGGTGGCTCAGTGGTAAAGAATCTGCCTGCCAATGCAGGAGACATGGGTTCCATCCCTGATCTGGGAAGATGCCACAGAGCAATGAAGCCTGTGAATCACATCTATTGTGCCTGTGCTCTAGAGCCCCGGAACCCCAACTACTGAGCCCATGTGCTGCAGTTACTGAAGTCTGAGTGCCCTAGAGCATGTGCTCCACACTAAGAGTAGTCACCACAACGAGAAGCCTGTACTACCTTTTGGCCAGCCTTCTAGTACCTTCTAATTGTGTCTCTGTGTTATTCTCATAGCAACACACCTCCCCCAAAGCCCCAAATTTTTCTCTCCTTGTTTCCCTTCTGCAGATGTCCTTGCCTCATGCTTTCTTGAGATAAGTAACAAAATAATCATAGCTGCTATCATTTATGAGGCAGCCACAGCCCTAGGTTGGTACAATATGTACCCTTCATCAGCAAGCTGAGTATCGGTAACCCTGTTTTGCAGATGATGAAACCAGAGCTTTAAGAGGCCTTGAACTTCTTCCAAGTCACAGTGCAGACATTTGACCCCAGGACTGCACATCTCCAGGATGAACTCCTTGTATTTCTATCTTCTTCCCTGAAAATATGTCTCTGTCTTGATCCCTGGGTCTTGGAGGAAGAAAAGGTCTTTCAACTCAAAGTTTCCTCCTCCATCTTGATCTTGATTTCCTCCTTTTTCTCTGCACTTTGCTTCTTTGGCTCTGCCCCTTCCCCTCTCATATGGCTCAGTCCCTCCTCCCTACAAAGATGCTCGGTGTCCCTGGCTTCTCCAACACACTCCTGCGTGATCTGCCTCCTTTGTTTCACTGTTAACTTGTCAATTTGGCCACCTTTTCTGCTCCTTCATGAGCTTCTTGACCTGTCCTGTCACCTGTTCCATGAACCAAGCCTAGCGCCCTCCCTGGCTCTGTGTGTCCTTGGCTCCCTTCTACTTCCTCTTGGATGGGCACCTGGACTGTCTCCTCCCCTTCTATTTCTCTGCCTGGGGCAGTGCCCTGAATAGCAAGGGTAATGGTGATGACCTCACCTTCAGAACTGGGCAAAAATCAGACAACTCCTTCCCAGGGCTCAGGGAGATGGCTGAAGCAGGGCTCCCAGGGAAATTCCTTTGGGCTGGAGTTCTGTTCAGCAGAATGACGATATACTCTTACCATTTTTAGAACAGTGATTACCAAATGGAAATACCCTATTCACTAGAGACTGAACCCGAAGTTACTAGCTTCATATCTAAATGTCATTCACCTCTTCACTGTAACCAAGGCTCTGAGAAATAGAGACACATGACTACATGCTAGGGGATTCAATTCCTGTTTTTCCTTCCTGTTTGTCCTCTGTTCAAATCAAAAAAGAAATACCTAAAAGAAATAACTTCTTGGTATTGTTATCCTGATAACATATTATTACTACATCTGTGGAGATAAATGAAATAATAAATAGTTTTTGACTTGTTGGCATCAAATGCTGTCAATTGTTAAAGGCAAGTAAGTAACATCTAGGTACTAAATCTGAATTTGATGGCAAAGATCCTTTCTCTGGGTAACTCCATTCTCATACCTTCTCCACTGAAATGTCTATAGGAATTTCCATGCATTGGTATTAGTAAGTTTTTGTCTAACATTCATCCATCCATCTATGGGTTCATTCCTTAATTCAACAAATATTTATCAAAACTGTGTGCTCAGTCCTTGGATAAGATAGAGACATAGCCTGTCCTCAGAGAGTGTAGTCTAATCCAGCATTTTAAATTATGTGTTATATTTTCAACAGACCCTCACCACAGACTTGGGGTAGCTGATCAGGGACATTTCCAGGAAACAGTAATATCTAAGGTAAAGCCTGAGTGTGTTAGGTGAAGGTAGAGGAATGAAATTGTGGGGAGGGGTTGTCCCAAGGAGAATAGCATTGTAGAAGGCTCGTGTTAAGGGAGAGAAAGTTTTAGGGAACTGGAAAGAAGTCAATCTCAGTAGAATAGAGACAAGAAGAAGAATGGAGAGAGGTTATCACCATAGTTAATACTTTAGATCAGCAGCCCCCCAGCGTTTTGGCACCAGGGACAGGTTTTGTGAAAGACAATTTTTCCATGGACTTGGAAGGGTGAGAGGGAGGATGGTTCAGGATTTGGGAGCCACTGGGAGTGGCAGAGTGAAGCTTTACTTGCTCACTTGCTGCTCACCTCCTGCTGTATGGCCCAGTTCCTAACAGGCCACAGCCCAGGAGTTGGGGACCCCAGCTTTAGATACATCAAGTGGGTAACATTATTATTCCCTTGTTGCATATATGGAAACTGAGGAACTGAGAGGTTAAAGCAGTTTTCCCAGGGTCACCCAGCTCATATGTAGCAGCTGTCAATACAACCCAGTATCTGTGCCCTTAGCTGACACAATACTGCCTCCCATCCTACCTTTGGGATATTTTCCAAACGTCTTCCCAGCAATGATTTGGGGACTCCAGGAGAACAACAGTAGATTAAGGCAGTGGTTTTATATTTAATAGGATATCTGAGAGGAAATCTTAACCAAAGAAAGCCTGCCCTCCTCCATCTGCTACCCTCTGTAATCAGATTAAGCTATGGACTTCCCTGACAGTTTAGTGGTTAGGACTCCTAGCTTTCACTCTGAGGGTGCCAGTTCCATCCCTGGTTGGGGACCCTGCCAGCCAAAAAAAAAAAAAAAAAGACAAAAACAGATTAAGGTAAAGACGCTGCTCTCCTTTAAGGGGATATTTTTATTTAAATGGAGGAGAGGCCACAAGTTTTGAGCACCCTAACAAGTCCAGTGGATGGAAGATGGAGGAGACAGTTTAGGGTAGCGGTCCGGCCTGTGCCCCTCAGGGGATCAAGCAGGTAATGGATAAGGGACTACCTAGTCATGTAATTGGAGGTATCTTTTTGGCCTGGGAGAGTTGGTATAAGTCACTGGACTCTTAATTTTCTAGGAGGGAATGAATGACTTAGGCTCTTAAAAGTTGCACATTAGAAGTTTTTTCCCCCCTCCCATTACTAATGACATAAGTGAAAATCACTCAGATTGACTCATTCAGAGGTGACTGAGTTTTCTTTAATTCTGTGACTGATCTAGAACAAACAATGGCTTCATATCCCTTAAAGGAAAAACCAAAAATGGTTTATTGCTATAAACTTTGCAAGTAAAACTTCAAAGTGATGAAGCATGTAGATAGCACACTCAAGCTTGGAGCATGGTGATATGACTTTTCAAGACTGGATAATCTCTTGTGGACAGTTATTGACTAGTTCAGTTAAACCTTGAACCTATGAGAAAAGTACCATTTGTTCACAACTGATTTTTCCTAGAATCAAAATATTTCAGTATGAAATTTACTATATATCACCTTTCCTGAGTGAAATGCTTACTTCTGTTTCATCCTGGTTGCCTCATTCCTTCTGAAGAAAGTAGATGAGGGAAGGTGATATTTTAGGTGCTGAGACTGGCTTGAATCAAAATGCCTATCTCCAGCACCTCCTGTGGTGAAAAGAATGAGGTCTGAGCATTGTTTGCCTTGTTTATTTTCAAAACTGGTAAAGCTGATAGTTTGCATGTATATAATTGGTTGGATTAGAAAAGGAGCTAAGGAGCTTTGGAGGCACTTACAGCCAGTGATGGTCCATAGTTAATTGGTTTAGTTAGTTGCCTAAGTACAGAGGATGTATGTGTTTCATATCCTTGTTTATATCATTGACTGTGTGGATCACAATAAACTGTGGAAAATTCTGAAAGAGAAGGCAATACCAGACCACCTGACCTGCCTCTTGAGGAACCTTATGCAGGTCAGGAAGCAACAGTTAGAACTGGACATGGAACAACAGACTGGTTCCAAATAGGAAAAGGAGTCCATCAAGGCTGTACATTGTCACCCTGCTTATGTAAATTATATGCAGAGTACATCATGAGAAACGCTGGGCTGGAAGAAGCACAAGCTGGAATCAAGATTGCCAGGAGAAATATCAATAACCTCAGATATGCAGATGACACCACCCTTATGGCAGAGAGTGAAGAGGAACTAAAAAGCCTCTTGATGAAAGTGAAAGAAGAGAGTGAAAAAGTTGACTTAAAGCTCAACATTCAGAAAACCAAGATCACGGCATCTGGTCCCATCACGTCATGGGAAATAGATGGAGAAACAGTGGAAACAGTGTCAGACTTTATTTTTTTGGGCTCCCAAATCACTGCAGATGGTGACTGCAGCCATGAAATTAAAAGACGCTTAGTCCTTGGAAGGAAAGTTATGACCAACCTAGATAGCATATTCAAAAGCAGAGACATTACTGTACCAACAAAGGTCCGTCTAGTCAAGGCTATGGTTTTTCCAGTGGTCATTTATGGATGTGAGAGTTGGACTGTGAAGAAAGCTGAGCTCTGATGCTTTTGAACTGTGGTGCTGGAGAAGACTCTTGTGAGTCCCTTGGACTGCAAGGAGATCCAACCAGTCCATCCTAAAGGAGACTAGTTCTGGGTGTTCATTGGAAGGACTGATGCTAAAGCTGAAACTCCAGTACTTTGGCCACCTCATGTGAAGAGTTGACTCATTGGAAAAGACCCTGATGCTGGGACGGATTGGGGGCAGGAGGAGAAGGGGACAACAGAAGATGAGATGGCTGGATGGTATCACCGATTCTATGGACATGAGTTTGGGTGAACTCCGGGAGTTGGTGATGGACAGGGAGGCCTGGCGTGCTGCAATTCATGGGGTCACAAAGAGTTGGACACGACTGAGCAACTGAACTGAACTGAGGGAACTCAAAGTCCTGTGGAAAAGGGATATGGTTTATCAGTTAGTCCTCTCTGCTCAAACCATTCCCCACCCCTCATCAAAAAATGGACAATAGTTGTTTTTTGTTTTTTTTTGTTTTAATATTTCTGTCTTTAGCTGTGTTGGGTCTTAGTTTCGGCACTGGGGATCTTTGTGTGGCAAGTGGGACCTTCACCTGTAGCACATGGGATTTTTTTTTTTTTTGGTGGTACTGTGCAGTCTCTAGTTGTGGCATGTGGGATCCAGTTTCTTGACCAGGGATCAAACCTAGGGCCCCTGCATTGGGAGTGCAGAGTCTCAGTCACTGAACCACAGGGATGTCCCAACAAGAATTCTATTGGCCCTTTCCCTACTGCTTAAAGCTCCTTCTTCCACTTGGCCAGTTTTGATTTGGCTGTTTCTCTTGTGGTCAGAAACACAACCATCAGCAATAAGCCTTTATCTTTGTTTCTCTTTTACCATTGGGTCTACTTGTCACAGCAGCTAGAAAATGTATGATATGATGCTTCGGCTTTGTGGTCATTGAGAGAGTGAGGAGGAAAAGAAGGAAAGTGAACAGCCTAACAGATCCATCTCTGACCAAGTGAATGACTAAATGAACCCAACTCTGACCAAGCCCATGGCTCTGAAAATACCTGAACAATGAATGTGTGTGGTGGTTCACATTCCACAAATGTTTATTGATTCAAGCAGATGGAGGTTTTATGAGCTGCACACTAGGAAGAAGCAAGGTCTGACCTTGAGAACTCAGATTTAGGACTCACCCCAAAGTGGGTGAGTGCAAATGTGCCACAATTGGCAGCTGCTTTGTCTTTTCATGTGATACAGTAGATAGAGTTATTTTCCTGAGGCCTCAACTGGCCTCAGGTATTACTAAACTATAAAAGGACAGACTCAAAATGACTTTGACAAGAGGGGATTTATTGGAAGGCTTGTGTAACAGAGGATGGCTCAACAGCTCAGTGACAGAAAGGGCAGGGCATCAGATGTGAGGGAAGCAGGGAAACTCTCCCTCCCTCATCCTGCCCCCTCCTCCCACCACCCTTCTCTCTGGTTAGCTCTCTCCAAGGATTGTTTCTTCTCTCTCCCCGCAGAAGGGGTCATCCCCACTATGGGGTGCCATAGCCTCACATCTACCAGCTTCTTGTCCCTCTCTTGCTCTGTCTTCTCAAGAGGCTTAGCCTCCTACCTGGCCATCCAATGTTGAAATTCCTCGAGGCTGTATCCTATGTCCTCTTACTTCCTCTGACAGAGATCTTATTCATGCCCACAGAGATCTTGTTCAATCACCATCTCTAGAGGTTTCCCTTATTTATTTTCCAAAACAGACCTTCCTCCAAGCTTTAAGAGTTCATATCCTCTTACCTAACTGCTGTCTTCTCTTGGGCATCTCAAAGACATCTGAAATTTTCCCCTTTTTTCTTGGTAACAAAATTCTCCTCTTGTTGGAAGTGGCAATGTACCTGGCTGAAGAGACCACATTTTCCAGTTTCTCTTTGCCTTCAGGGATGGACAATGAGATGGAAGCAGAAGTAATTGAGTTTCTAGGGAAAGTCCTTTACAAAAGGCTGACTCAGCTGGAAGTTTTGCCAGTTTTGCCCTGATGCCGTCCTCCTCCTTCTGCCTGAAATGTGGATGTGATAGCTAGTGCTAGGGCAGTCATCTTGAGAGTATGAGGAGAACTTGAGGATGGAAAAGAGCACTGAAGGTGGCAGAGAAAATAGTGGAAGGAGCCTGGGATAAAGATGCCTACTTTCTATCTACAGATGGCTTTTAGGTAAGAAATGATAAACGTCTGTCTTACTGAAGCCACTACTATTGTGGGTCTCTATAATTAGAACCAAACACAATTCCTAATTGGAGCCTAAGGTGTAGGCTCTTCCTATACCTCAACCTTCATCTGGCACCAGGATATACTCCACCCTTCTCCCTCTTCTCAAGTAATGGCTGTCCTCTCTCCCTATGCTCACCACCCTCTCTCCTGCCACTTAGTCTTCTCACGCTCCATTTGCAACACCTATTTCTCAGCTCAGTCATCAACTTTGCTAGGTCAATCCTCCTGTCATAGGTCTCAGAATACCACCAGCCTCTTCTTGGTAGTAACTGTCCCTGTTGTAATTTCACAAGCTAGGGGAGGGACCAGACTAGTCCCTCCCACTAAATTGTAACCTCCGTGGGGGCAAGACCATGTTTTTCCCTTTTATTACCATTGCATCCTTTATTCATAAGCATACTTTAGCAATAAGTGCTCACCCCTCCCCACCAAAAAAAAAAAAAAAAAAAAGGAAAATGAATGCACCAGAAAGGAATTACTCAGGTCTCTCTGAAAGTGAAGTCGCTCAGTCATGTCTGACTCTTTGTGACCCCATGAACTGTAGCCTGCCAGGCTCCTCCACACATGGGATTTTCCAGGCAAGAATACTGGAGTGGGTTGCCAATTCCTTCTCCAGGGGAACTTCCCAACCCAGGGATTGAACTCTGGTCTCCAGCACCACAGGCAGACTCTTTATCGTCTGAGCCACCAGGGAAGTCCTCAGAAATATGAACCAGATCTCTCTGGTTCATATTTTAAAGAATCCCAGGGAAGAATTCTGCCAAGTTTCCACCTTAGACCAAGAGCAGTCTCTATAAGAACATGGCTGCCCTCAATCAAATCACATCTTTGGATTAGGGAAAGAAACAATGATAAAAGAAGGGAAAGGGGATAGGTACATGTAACAGTAAATGTCCACCCCTTTAGGGACATTTTTTGTGCTTATGGTAACCTACTTTTACCTGGAGGGGAAGGTGGAGGGAGGAGAGTTCACAGTACAACCTGGCTTAGGTCTTGCACGCCCTGGGAGGGGACCTGGTCCCCAGACTATTGTGTATAATAAGGGGACCACCTTGGTATACTCCCTCAGGGTCTATTTCCATTCATGGTCAATAGATCATAAGAATGAAAATTCTTGTTTTATCCATTTTATGACTTCTGATCAATTCAACCAGCCCTGAAAATATAAGCTCTTCACTTAACTTGAAGCCCTTCCCCTTCTGGCCCCTGATGCCCTCTCTGACTCCCTCCTGTTTCTCGATACCTGAGTTCAGCCCTGCCTCGAGCACTGCTGTACCCTCTACCTGCAGCTCTCTGTTCTTAGATCCTGGTGAGGTTGGCTCTGGAGGAGGTGGCGCCAGCAGGGCTGCTGTGCAGACTTCTGCAGATTGTACGATGCACAAAGGTGTTGGACTAAGGGCGGAAATTCAGTTCTAGTGCTGCCACCAAGCTGTGTGCTCCAAGAAAGAGGAGCATTTCTCTTTGCCAAAGAGACTCCTGTAGCAAGTCCAGGGTCCTTGGGCTGCATCTGGCCAGAGGGAGATCTGTGTTCACTTGTACACAAGTGGAACCATAAAGAAAGGTGGGACCATAACGAAAGCTGAGAGCTGAAGAATTGATGCTTTTGAATTGTGGTGTTGGAGAAGACTCTTGAAAATCCCTTGGACGGCAAGGAGATCAAACCAGTCAATCTTAAAGGAAACCAGTCCTGAATATTCATTGGAAGGACTGATGCTGAAGCTGAAACTCCAATATTTTGACCACCTGATGCAAGGAGTTAACTCATTGAAAAAGATCCTGATACTGGGAAAGATTGAAGGCAGGAGGAGAAGGAGATGACAGAGGATACGATGGTTGGATGGCATCACTGACTCAATGGACATGAGTTTGAGCAAGCTCCAGGAGTTGGTGATGGACAGGGAAGCCTGGCATGCTGTAGCCCATGGGGTCGCAAATAGTCGGACACGACTGAGCGACTGAACTGAACACAAGCAAATAAAGCTGGTAGTAGCCCAGCACTTCATCAGAGCTGGAAATTCTTCTCCTCTATTGGATGAGGGTGACTCCAGGGCTGAATTGACACTGAAGCTGAAACTCTTGCGAGTGACTGGAGGTGGAGAAAGCTCTGTGGGGTGATCCGGAAGGGAGCTCTAGCTCTGCCTCTGCCTTGCGTTGGTGCTCTTGGTTTATACTCTTCTTTACATCTTGTACGTTTTTATCTCACAAGTATATTCTGAGCCCTCATCATGTGCCAGGAGGAGGGATCCATGGGGACAAGGCTCTGCTGTTTGGGAATTTAGAGGGAAAGAGATACAAATCAGATAATCATACTGACAACATTTTTTAAAGGATAATTTTTTTTAAATTAATTTATTTTTATTTTTGACTTCACTGGGTCTTCATTGCAGCATGCAGGCTTTCTCTACTTGTGGCAAGTGGGGTCTACTCTTCAGCAAAATGTGCAGGCTTGTTGCAGCTTCTCTCATTGCTGAGCACAGGCTCCAGGGTGTGTGGGCTCAGTAGTTGCAACTAAGGGCTCTAGAGCATGTGCTCAGTAGTTTTGGGGCTTGGTTGTCCCGAGGCATGTGGAATCGTCTCAGACCAGGGATTGAACCCATGTCCCCTGCACTGGTAGGTGGTAGGTGGGTTCTTAAAAACTGGACTGCCAGGCAAGCCCCACATCAACAACATTTACTATTAAAAGCTGTGATGAGCCCAGGAAGGAGATAAGGGTGCGACTTTGAGAGCTCATGGTAGGGAGAACTAGGTGGAGGCTGGGATGTTGGGAAGACTTCCTTGAGGAAGTGACTCAAGCTCCAAATGGAAGGATGGATGGGTAGGAGGTGACAGGGCAGACAAAGGATGAGACCTGATATGGAAGATAACCTGGTCCAGAGGAGACAAGAACCATGGGCCCAGCTCTGAAAGCAGGTCACTCTAGTGCCCAAAGATGTTTCTAGCAATGCTTCTGGGATTTTAAGAATATGACATTATTCATCACTGAAGTTCCATTTACAGATCATTCTGGTAAGTCATCTTTCAGGGACCGTAGAGAGTGTGACTCAGTGGTGTGCTGAAGCAGCTCCCTTCTGCTTGCCAGAGCTGACTGTACATATCTCTTCCCAATTTCACATTCAGTGGCATAGCCTTGGTAGCTTGAAATTGGTCATGGTGGGAGTATTTACACCAGAGAAACGGTGAACAAATTCAGGCTTTTTTTTTTTTCTTCCAGAGCATGTTAAACAGTTACTAGTAGGGTACTGAGCGTGAAGCACTTCTCACAGCCCTGGAGAGGTTACCCAATTCACAGAGCAGCATAAGTTCTCTTGAAAGAGTTGAATTTATGACAGTGTGACACGGTGGCCTTTGGATTCGGCCGGAGACAGCTGGGGAGAGACACTGCCGACCCACCAGAGGTATGATTTCTGCCACTCATGAAGGTTTCCTGGCAATTGGCTTTCAAGAAACAGAACCTCAGAAGCTCTGTTACCTGAGGGTGATGGGGGTAGTCAGATGTGGACAGTCACGTGCTTGCTGACTCCCTCCAGCGTCAGAGACTGTTACCGGGTCCAGCAGCCAAATAGTTAGAGCACCCCAGACCTCCGCCCTCCCCTCTTCGGACTAGCAGGTGGTTCATGACATAGGTTAGACACAAATTATGTGTGTAATTCAACCCCCTGCTTTCCGTCCCTGCAGTGGTGTGAGGAGGGCTTGATTCAGATCACAAGGCCCCTGAGAGCAGGGACTGACTTAGTCAGCCTCATGTTCTTCACACTTCTGACCCCGTGCCTGGTACTCAGCGGTCTTTCCCTAGATGCTGGCTTTTGAATCAATGTCCTCATGAAACAGAACCCAGAAAGTCTACACAGCTAGATGCCCTGTTCACCCTAGGCCTTCACTGGTCCTTATGCTTGCCTTTCTGGCAACTTCCCTTTAGCCTGCTGAACTCGGTTTGGGGGAACTCTGAGGCCCTGTCCCTCATCCCTCGAGACTGGTGGGCTGCCTGCACCATGCAGCCTTATCCCCAGTTCCTGTCCTCCTAGGTCATTCCATCACGCCCCCCTCTACTGTGAGGGTCTGCATCTCATGGCCCCGGCATAGTGTTAGGCACAAAGTGAAAGTCACTCAGTCATGTCCGACTCTTATGACCCCATGAACTATATACAGTTCATGGAATTCTCCAGGCCAGAATATTGGAGTGGGTAGCCTTTCCCTCCTCCAGGAGATCTTCCCAACCCAGGGATCAAACCCAGGTCTCCTGCATTGCAGGGAGATTCTTTACCAGCTGAATCAAGCCCAAGAATACTGGAGTGCATAGACTATCCCTTCTTCAGTGGATCTTCCAGACCCAGGAATTGAACTGGGCTCTCCTGAATTGAAGGCGGATTCTTTACCAACTGAGCTATCAGGGAAGCCCAAAGTTAGGCACAAAATCGGTGCCCAATAAATATGAGGGGCTGAAGCTATTGCAAACAACTTAAATTTCAGGAAAGATGGGCTGCACTTTACAAGTTCCTTCTGCATGCCAAGTATATGAAAGGCAGCAGAATATGCTACCCCAAAATACGCCGCTTTGGCATAAGGATTATTTTGAACTGCAGGCAGTTGAGAAGCGAATATAAGAAAAGCTCTCATTTGATCCATAATTACCTAAAAGTAGGACCGAAGTTCAGAAAGGTGTCCCTTTCCCCCTCTCTCCCAGAAGTGACTGAAGTTTATCGCTGGAAATACCTCTAGACCCTTACCAGCTCAGAGATGGCACCAGAGGACTCTGCCTAGCAAACTCTACTAACAAGACTTTGCCTTTCATTGGTTCCTGCTCTGTATTTGCCTTCCCATAATTTGCTGCCATAGAAATTTAAATTCCTTTTCCTTTTCTTGTCACTTCTAAAAGCGTGTTATTCTTTTGTTAAGATGTCACAGAGCCCAGCTGTAATCACCCCTTTGAGTTACCCATCACTGGTGCACTGCACATATTAGTAAACTGTTTTTCTTGTTAATCTGTCTTTTGTCAGCCTAATTTACAGGCTCCATGTAGAGAACCTAAAAGCTGCTGCTGCTGCTGCTGCTAAGTCACTTCAGTTGTGTCCCACTCTGTGCGACCCCATAGACGGCAGCCCACCAGGATCCCCCGTCCCTGGGATTCTCCAGGCAAGAACACTGGAGTGGGTTGCCATTTCCTTCTCCAAGACATGAAAGTGAAAAGTGAAAGTGAAGTCGCTCAGTCGTGTCCGACTCTTATCGACCCCATGGACTGCAGCCTACCAGGCTCCTCCATCCATGGGACTTTCCAGGCAAGAGTACTGGAGTGGGGTGCAGAGAACCTAAGAGAGTAGAGGGAAAAAGATTTTTTTCCTTCCCTAATATCATACACTTCCCTGGTTGCTCAGACAGTAAAGAATCTGCCTGCAATGCAGGAGATCTTCCAGACCCAGGTTTGATCCCTGCGTCCGGAAGATCCCCTGAAGGAGGGAATAGCAGCCCACTCCAGTATCCTTGCCTGTGGAACCCCACGGACAGAGAAGCCTGGTGGGCTACAGTCAATGGGGTCGCAAAGAGTCGGACACAACTGAGTGACTAACACATATAGTATCATATATTCCTTATATTCTTTCTCTCTTTTAATCCTTACAACAACCCCATGAAGTAAATTCTGTTATTCCCATTTTACAGAAGGAACTGAAGATCAGAGGTGTTAAGTAATTTACCCAAAGTCACACAACTCCACAGGAGCTAGTACTCAGGTACAGATATGATTCTCTGCCTTCCACACACAGTGGTGTATGGTGGGATGGAACCAGAGTACTCAACTGCAGCAATGAAAAACTGTTTAGTCTAAAGTATTCCTTTCTTTGCCTTTTTTCCTTGTGTCCAACATCTGGGTCTTCATTCCTAAGGGCCAGTTTGCCTACAGATTGATTCAATTTAAGCTTATGGACATAAGATCTATTGCTGTTGCATTTCTCACAGTTTTTTTCAGGGAACCTTTTGCTACATTTATTCCATTCACTTCAAGTCCTTTAGGTTTATGGAGAAGGAACATGCAACAAGATGCTGTTGGAGCCAGTAAATTCCTTCTTGACCATTGTGTCATAGAGTGGAATGCCAGGACAACTGCAGCAGAAATACCTGGGGGGTTGGATAAGGGTCAGTTTCTCAGCTCTGCTCCATAGAGTAGGTCTCTGTGTGGGAAATCGACATCTTAACCAGGCACCTCTGGTTAATTTTTTTTAGGAGCTTCCAAGGACCTGGTTAAAATTTTACCTTATAATTGGCAGCTATACGCCCACAAAATTCGAGTGTAGAGCTAGAATTATTATAAAGTACGTGCATTTTAACCTGAGCAAACCTATGTAGCAATCAGGCAGATCAAGATAGAGGAGGAGGAAGTTTCCCCCTACGTCATCCCAGAGGCAACTGCTGTTCTGAATATTACCATGGACTAGTTTTGCCCGTTTTTGAAACTCACAGATGTGGAACCATACTGTTCTGCCATTGTGCCTGTTTTCTTCCATTTACATTGTTTTTGCGATTTATCCATGTTGCTATATGTGCCAGTAGCTTGTTTCTTTTTATTGTTGGTAATATTCCATTGTATGAGTATATCCTAATTTATTTATCTTTTCTCTTATTAAAGATCACTAAGATTGTTTCCAGTTTAGAGCTGTTGTGATTAAAGTTGCTAGGAACATTCTTTTTCTTTTTTAGGTATTTCATTTTTTTAACTTTTTATATCTGGATATAGTCAATTAACAAACAGTGTTGTGATAGCCTCAGGTGAACAGTGACGGGACTCAGCCATACATACACACGTATTCATTCCCCCCCAAGCTCCCCTCCCATCCAGGCTGCCAAATAAAATTGAGCAGAGTTCCATGTGCTCTACAGTAGGTCCTTGTTGGTTATCCATTTTAAATATAGCAGTGTATAGGTGTCCATCCCAAACTCCCTAACTATCCCTTCCCCCCATCCTCCACCTCAATCCCCCTGCCACACATCAGTCCGTTCTCTAAGTGTGTGAGTCTATTTCTGTTTTGTAAGTTCATTTGTATCATTCTTTTTTGGATTCCACATATAAGGGATGTCATGATATTTCTCCTTCTGTCTGACTTCACTCAGGATGACAATCTCTAAGTCTATCCATGTTGCTACAAATAGCATTATTTCATTCTTTTTAATGGCTGATTGTATATTTGTACCACATCTTCTTTATATCCATTCCTTTGCTGAGGACAATTAGGTTGCTTCCACGTCTTGGCTATTTTAAAAAGTGCTACAGTGAACACTGAGGTGGACAAATCTTTTCAGATCATATTTTTCTTTGGATATATGCCCAGGAGTGGGATTGCACGGTCATGTGGTAGCTCTATTTTAGTTTTTTAAGGAACCTCCATGCTGTTTTCCAGAATGGTTGTACCAATTTGCATTACCACCAATAGTGTAGAAGGGTTAGGGGTATTCTTGTACTTAGTCTTTTGATGAACACAGTCACTCATTTCTCTTTTTAGGTAATTGCATAGGATTTAAATTACTCCAGGCTTAAAGGTTTGACTGTGAGAGGCAGATGGGAGTTGATTTATAACTAGGAGCAAGAAGTGCAGCACTGGGCAGGATGTTGGCAACCACCATCGAAAAGGAACAAAGTGCCAGGCTGGGATCTCAGTTGCTGATTCTAGCTCATATATTCTTTTTTAAGATTTTTTTTTAAATGTGGACCATTTTTTAAAGTCTTTATTGAATTTGTTACAATGTATTACTTCTGTTTTATGTTTTGGTTTCTTGACCATGAGGCACGTGGGATCTTAGCTCCCCAACCAGGGCTTGAACCTGCATTGGAAGGCAGATTCTTAACCACTGGACTGTCAGGGAAGTCCCCTGCAGCTCATGTATTCTTAGTAGGTAATGCTGCTCCCAAGGTGTTTCTTAGGTGAAGGGGGGGCGAGGGGCAAAGGTATGTGAAAAAAATCTTATATATTACAATGGTTCATGCCCTGAGATATGTTGATATACAGTCATATCATGGGAAGAAGGGCAATTAGGAAAAAAATTGCCTGACAGGGTTCTTTAAGTGGTGATAATGAAAACAGCTTGGGAAACACTTGTCTAGCTGAATGAATACATTCTCCTGGCTCCCACATCTGGATTCTAAGGAGATTATCACTCTTTTTGGTTCAGGAGGGGAATTTGGGAATAAGTAACAGTACCTAGAGATGTTCATGGAATAACACAGCTAAGTTCTTTGTGTGTGTGTTGGGAGGGCCTGGGACTTGTACGTACAAGGAAGATAACACTCTGAAAGGGCAAGAGAAGAACCAGAGTCCATGAAGATCTTGCTGTAATCAACACAGCAGCCAACTGGCCCGTGAGAGGAAAAGTTTATTTTATTAGCACCTCTGCTGAGGAAGGAAGTGATGAATGTCTCCACCAGCCCGCTGGGTGTCTTGTAAGATCAGATCTTGCCTGGAGGAAGTTCTGGAACCACAATATAAGCCACCACAGTCGAGGCTTCCTCAGCAGCCAGCACCCATTGTTCTCCTTTAGCTCATGCGTGATGTTTCCACCCCAGCAGGCCTTCCCTGGTGAGCAAATGGAAAGAAAAAATCTGGAAAGAATGAACGCATCAGAGAGAAAGCAGACACCATGCATCAAGATGCGATGCTCACAGCCCCTACAGTAGGCAGGAAGAAGGGGGCCTTGGAGGGAAGGAAGCCCCTGTGCTTCTCCTTAACCCATGTTCTCTTTAACCCAGGTTTCTCGGGGCGAGGGATGCTGCTCACCCCGACTTGCTTCTGATGGGTGTGTGGGTAGCTGTGAGGAGTACCCCCTGGGGCAGTGTAACTCCTAATCCCAACCCCACTAAACCCCAGCACTGACTTCAGCCCCGCATTACACACAATGGCAGTGTGGCGGGTACAGTGGCCAAAGCCACTTGTAACCTGTGCGGCCTTAGTGAGTTTCCTTCCCTTTCTTAAGCTCTCTGGGCCTCAGTCTCCTGGTCCGCAGGATGAAGGTGGTAATGCTGGCCCCTCCCTCATCGTTATGAGGGTGAGACTAGTGAACATGTGTCAGGAGCTCAGAATAGAGCTTGGCACAGTTTCCTCTACGAGCAGTGGCCTGAGGATGACTCGCAGTCCTACGAATGGCTGCACTGTTACTTATGATAACAGATGCCTGTCCTCAAGCTGCATCCACACTAGGGAGGAGACCACCTTCTAATTTCTTATTCAACTGCAAGACTGACAGGCAAGTGTTATTTTAATAATTTTCCCAACTCCTCTCTAGATTTCAGGCAGGGGTATTGCTGCCCCCTTGGGGCTGTCATTTCTTGATCGACTCCTTTTTCCCTCCCCTCTTGTCTCCCACTCAACAGCCAGGCTCCAGAAGAGGAGGTGGAGATAACCACTGTCCGTGGGGTGGGGGCGGGGTACGTAGCTAAGAGGAAATTATGATGGAGCCTGATGACTCACGACTTGCCGTGGATTTGGCCCACTGGGGTGAGGTCACGGTGCAGACAGGGACTCAAGCCGAGGTCTGCTGGTCTAAGAAATAAAGCTGCTCACGTAAACATGAGGGCTGCTCCCAGCTGAGGTGGTGGTCATGGGCCCTGTGCACCACGTCCTCTTCCTTTCCACGCTCATCACGTGGAATGATGAGCCTGGCTGGTGTAAATGCAGGTTGGATGGGTTCATCTGGTTGTTGGCATAGCTTTCAGAGGCCCAGCTTCTTTGTTTTGTGTCCAGTTTCCAAAAGATCCTTTGACTTTTCTGGAAGGTTATTCAATGATTTATTCTGAGTATCACAGGCTGAGCTCCCCAGGAAGCAGGCTCTGCAACAGAGGTTTGCCTGCACAAAGTTTCCTGGGGAGTGAACCCCAGGAAGCGGGGGAGAGGCGAAGGAGCAGGATGGATGGAAGGAAAAGTTGAACTTTGATGCTGTCCCAACAGAGGCTTCAGCTGATGTCATGAGGAGCTCTGGAGCAAGGATGGAACCCAGGGCAGGCTTTATACCCCTGCACTGACCACTGGATACAGACTTCTCTGGGAAGGCGCAGAGAGGCCATGGGGGAGGCAGCTCGCTGTAGACCAGGGCCAGCTCTAAGGATCCTACCAACGCTTCCCGAAGCTGGGTTAAAGAACCCCTCAACCCGGGGCGAGACCTGGGCAATGCCCCTCAGTGTCCAGCACACTAAGCATGGGTGGTTGACCTTTCTACCTCTTGTGTGTGTGTGAGTTGCTCAGTTGTGTCCAACTCTTTGTGATCCCATAGACTATGCAGTCCATGGAATTCTCCAGGCCAGAAAAACGGAATGGGTTGACATTTCTATCCCCAGGGATTGAACCCGGGTCTCCTGCATTGCAGGCAGGTTCTTTACCGTCTGGACCACCAGGGAAGCCTGCTTCTTGCCGCTGTCCAAATCCTTCTCATTTTCTAAGACCTACAGAGTACAACGACTGAAGGTATAGGCTTCCAGTGGACTCAAGTTCAAGTCCTGTTTCTACTGTTCATTTGGTGATATTTATAGTGAATACTGTGCGGTAGTTTGAGCATTCTTTGGCATTGCCTTTCTTTGGGATTGGAATGAAAACTGACTGGAAAAATGAAAATGTTTCCAGTCCTGTGGCCACTGCTGAGTTTTCCAAATTTGCTGGCATATTGAGTGCAGCACTTTCACAGCATCATCTTTCAGGATTCGAAATAGCTCAACTGGAATGCCATCACCTCCACTAGCCTTGTTCATAGTGAGTCCATTCTGAAGGAGATCAGCCCTGGGATTTCTTTGGAAGGAATGATGCTAAAGCTGAAACTCCAGTACTTTGGCCACCTCATGTGAAGAGTTGACTCATTGGAAAAGACTCTGATGCTGGGAGGGACTGGGGGCAGGAGGAGAAGGGGACGACAGAGGATGAGATGGCTGGATGGCATCACTGACTCGATGGACGTGAGTCTGAGTGAACTCCGGGAGTTGGTGATGGACAGGGAGGCCTGGCGTGCTGCGATTCATGGGGTCGCAAAGAGTCGGACACGACTGAGCGACTGATCTGAATTGATAGTGTATATTTCAGGTGCTGCTCAATGCACTATGGGTACAAAAGTAGTAACCCCTTTTATATTCCATGTGTGGCAGGGAGACACAGGCAGTTTAAAAAAGGAATACACATGCACACACATGTACACTTAATATCAAATATATATTTGATATATATTGTATAAACTCTATGCATTATATATAATGATCAGTGACATGGAGAATGTGGGAAGGGTGTGGGGGTGAAGGAATGTGGGAGGCTTGGTTTGTGCAGAGGTCAGGAAGGCTTCGTTCCCTGAAGTGAAGTGAAGTGAAGTCGCTCAGTCGTATCAGACTCTTTGCGACTCCATGGACTGTAGCCTACCGGGCTCCTCTGTCCATGGGGTTTTCCAGGCAAGAATACCGGAGTGGGTTGCCATTTCCTTCTCCATCCCTGAGGAGGTGATATTTGAGCTGAGACAGGAAGTGTGGCTGTGCAGAGATCCAGGGAGCGAGGAGTTCAGGTGAAGAGAACAGCTGTGCAAAGGCCCTTTGAAGGGAATGATCAGGGAGCACTGGGAGGCCAAGGTGTTGGGTGGAATAGGAGGAGGAAAGTGGAAGAGCGGGGGAGGGGATTCAGGAGGAGAGAAACTCAGAAAGGTGTCTAGGCAATATCCACAAAAGGGAAATGTAAGGAGACAGAAAGCAGGTTGCCTGGGGCTGGAAGAGGGGTAAGATTGGGGAGTGATGCCTAGGGGCATGCAGTTTCTGTTTGAAACAATGGAAATGGTCTAATATCCATTGAGATGGTAACTGCCCAACTCTGAGAATGTGCTAAAAGCCACACTGTTGTGCACTGTAGGCAGGCAAACCGTATGGTATGCGAATTATATCTGATAAAGCTATTTTAAAAATAGAAGCAGTGGATCAGGTATGACCTGATGTGACCCCCCCCATCTGAGGGTCTGAGATGGGGCACCCCTGGAAGGCTTTAAGCGGGAGGGCAGAATAATAGGATTTACGTTTGAAGAGAACCTCTCTGCTCTGCTGCTGCGCTGAGAACAGGCTGAAGGGGGCGGGGAGGGAAGCCGAGAGGTGGCTAGGAAAGGCAATAGTCCAGGTGGCAGGTACTAGAAATGGTGTGGCAGGGGAGTGGGTGGTTGAATTTAGACACCTACGGGTGGTGCCCGTAGAACTGCTGGGGGAAGGTTGTGAAAGAGCAGAGTCACTGTTTCAGTCCTGACTGGTAGAGTGGAGTGGCCATTTACTAGAATGAAGGCGGCTGTGGGAAAAGCACATTTTGGGTGGAATCACGAGTGTGTGACTATGGAGTTTCAGAGACCTGTGAGCAGTGGTATGAGTCGTGTCTAGAGTCCAGCACGGGTGCTCTCTGGGCTGGAGAGGGATTCTGGGAGCTACTACCACGCTGATGGATTTTAGTCTTGAGACTGCTTGAGACCTTAGGGAGGAGTAAAAACACAAGTGGTGGCCAAGACTGAACCTTTGAGCTTTAGTTTTCCATACTTGGAAGATCTCCCTGGCACAGCTGTGGTGAGTGTTGGCAGGTGCACAGTGAGTACAGTGCTCTCTCCCGCTACCTCTTTGATCTTGGAGTTCCTCAGATACACTTACCGTCTGCTTAGTGTCTTCAGCCTTATCTTATTACTTTATCCAGTTCAGTCCTGAGCACTGACTCAGCCTCCCTGCTGGGAACACCAGCTACCTAAAGATCCTGGCTTTAGGTAGATCGGTGCCTACCCTCCAAGGATGTACCTGCCAGTGGAGAAAACAGAAAACCCCATCAACATGATAATGTATGGAAAACTCAAGGCGGGTGGTAACAGATGCACAGCCAGACTGGAGCTTCAGTTCAGTCACTCAGTCATGTCCGACTCTTTGCTACCCCTTGGGCCGCAGCTTCCCTGCGGTGGATGGATGGCTTCCCTGTCCATCTCCAACTCCCAGAGCCTGCTCAAACACATGTCCATCAAGTCAGTGATGCCATCCAACCATCTCATCCTGTTATCCCCTTCTCCTCCCGCCTTCAATCTTTCCCAGCATCAGGGTCTTTTCCAATCAGGCAGTTCTTCACATCAGGTAGCCAAAGTACTGAGGTTTCAGCTTCATTATCAGTCTTTCCAATGAATATTCAGGACTGTTTTCCTTTAAGCTAGAGGTGGGAGGCATTAATTTAGATGGGAGACATTTGTGAGGGTCTAGGACACAGAACATGAGCTGGAGCTTAAAAGCTAAGAAGGAATCTCTTGGGGAAAAATGGGGGTAGAAGGGAGGGCAACCCAGGTTGACGTGACAAGAACAGAACCACACGAGTCTTTTTAAACAAAACAAAGCAAAACAATGTATTTGTTTGGCTGCATCAGTCTTAATTGCGGCACACAGGATCTTTGTGTGTCATGTAGATTCTTTCTTTGCGGTGCATGGACTCTCTAGTTGTGGCCTATGGGTTCCAAAGCGTGCAGTCTCAGTAGTTGCTATGCACGGGCTTAGTTGTTCCATGGCATGTGGGATCTTAGTTCCCAGGCCAGGGATGGAACCCATGTCCTCTGCATTGCAAGGCAGATTCTCAACCACTGGACTACCAGGGAAGTCCCCACCGGAGTCTTTTGTGGCCAAAGTGCTGCATTCATGGTGATGGGATGGAGGAAGCTCAGTCTGGCTTGAGCCGAACTGAGAGGTGTTGGCAGAAGGCACTCATTTAATAAACCTGCACCCAAAGGCACACCTTGAGTCATTTGGTTACCCAGAACTGCTCCCCTCTGACCATAGACCTAGAGCGTTTGACTCTTCTCACTCTTAAACCCATTAACCAGCTTCATTGAGGCTACCTTCCATTTTCTACCCAGCCAGTTGTGACCTTCTGACCACCACCTGTTTTCCTCCTCTGCTCCATCATTGTGGCCCATCTCTTCCTGGCATCTTCAACTGATCGGCTTCTTTGGCTTTCTACTCCATCATCTTATAAATTCCCAATCCTGGTCATTTCAACAACCTCTTTCTCTTCTATTTCAGGGTGTCAGGGACATAGTAAATGTGTGTCCTATTACAGGTCAAATGTAAATCCTATTATTCTGGACCATAATTCCTTAACTGCATTTTGCAGTAGCTTTAACTTTTTTTTTTTTTTAAATCACCCATCTCACTTGGGCTCTTAAGAATAGGGGTCCACTCTTTCATGCATGCTTGCTGCTGCTAAGTCACTTCAATCGTGTCCAACTCTGTGTGACCCCATAGACAGCAGTCCACCAGGCTCCCCCATCCCTGGGATTCTCCAGGCAAGAACACTGGAGTGGGTTGCCATTTCCTCCTCCAATGCATTAAAGTGAAAAGTGAAAGTGAAGTCACTCAGTCGTGTCCAACCCTCAGCGACCGCATGGACTGCAGCCTTCCAGGCTCCTCCGTCCATGGGATTTTCCAGGCAAGAGTCCTGGAGTGGGGTGCCATTGCCTTCTCCGTCATGCATGCTTAGGCGCTAAATTTCCCATCTTCCACTGTACCCACACCAAAATTTTGTTCTTTTTTCAACTTGCTCTCAGCACAGAAGATGGGAAGGTTTCAGGCACGTGCTCCCTCAGATGTTTGCCTTCGCTGCATGCAAACGTATCTACTTCTTGATATTCACTGCTGCATTCAAAACTTAGTGGCTTAAACAGTAACAAACATTTATCATCATACAGTTGGGGCACTCTGGCTGTGGTTTCGTTGGGTGCCTCTCCTTCCAGGTCTGTCATAAGAGGGCAATCACACTATTGGCTGGTGCTTAAGGACCCTCTTCTGGGGTCACTGATGTGGGCCTTGACACAGGGCTGCCTACACATGGCAGCTGATACCCGCTAAGGGGGAGCAGTCCAAGAGACAGCAGTTTAAGAGTGCCCAAGATAGAAACCACAGTCTTTTTATAAAACTGAACATCCTAAGTGGCTTACCGTCACTTCTACTGCATTCTGTTAGAATTGGGCCAGTAAGTCTGGCCCGCACTTAAAGGGAGGGGATTACACAAGGGTGTGAGTACCAGGAGGCAGAGATCCCCAGGCACCATCTTAGAAGCCTACTCCCTTCTGCCCTCCTTTCCATTTTCCTACTCCCTACCTGGGCTAGTTCCTCAACATGTGCAGATGTTCCTGACCTCTGGATCCAGCTGCATCAAGTTTCCACAGTTGTTCCATTGCCTCCGTCTCCTCTAACTTGAGGCACTTTCAGGAATCCCTCTTAATTTATATTTATTTTTGGCTGTGTGCGGGCTTTCTCCAGTTGCAGTGAGTGGGGGCTACTCTTTGCTGTGGGGCCGAGGGCTTCTCGTCACAGCAGCTTCTCCTGTTGCAGGGCATAGACTGTAGGCTCACAGGTTCAGTAGTCGTGGTGCATATCCTTGGTTGTTCTGAGGCATGTGGGATCTTCTTGGACCAGGAATTGAACCCGTGTCTCCTGAATTGACAGGTGGATTCTTCAGCTCTGGACCACCAGGGAAGTTCCAGATGTCTCTTAAAAAGAAACCTTCCCTCCACTTCCATCTGTGTATGACCCCTGATTTCTCCCTCCTTCCTCTGTTGCTTTTCTTGAGAATGTGACATTTATTCCTTGCATTCAGGTCCACCTCCACAGCACTGCTCTACTAAGGTCATCCTAAATGCCAGATCATGTGGCACATTTCAATCCCTGTCTTGGTGGACTTGTGCAGGATTTAATGCTATTAGCTCTGTTCTTTAGCATATCTTGCCTTGCTGATTTCACTTTTTCAGCTCCCTCTTTCTTTGTGGGTGCTCAGTCATGACTCTTTGCGGCCGCATGGACTGTGGCCCTCCAGGCTCCTCTGTCCATGTGATTTTCCAGACAGGAATACTGGGACAGGTTGCCATTTCCCTCTCCAGGGGGTCTTCCTGACCCAGGGATCGAACCCACATCTCTTACGTCTCCTCCGTTGGCAGGCAGATTCTTTACCACCATGCCACCTGGGAAGCCCTTCTTTCTTCCCTTACTCCAAGCTCTGAGATTGTCCAGGCTTTTGCCCACACTCCTTGGTTTTACTCCCTCTGAAACCTGTATTCAGTACTCCCAGTACCTCTGTGTTCTGATAACTGTGGTCAGACCCTGAGGTGAAGTAATTAACACACTTCTTGACTTTGTTTAAATCAACTTCAGTCTCACAGAGAGTCCCCATTCTACTGTGTTGGCAGGAAATTAAGTCTCTGTAAATGTCCCCCCTTCCATCTAGGAGTATGTCAATGTTGGCTCCTCCTGGAAGGCTCCTCTAGGCAAAGCCATTCATTGGTCTTTGGTTCTGGCTGATAATTGTTGAGATGTTCCCTGGTCTGGGCCTGTGGTTCCTCAAAGCCAGTGACCTGGCTGCTTGGAGCAAGGAAGTGCTGCTGGGCCTGAGGTCCAGCCTTTTCAACTACTCTGATTAACTGCCTTCACTAAGGACTTGTCACCTCTCTGGCAAGTTGACTCAGAGCAGCATCCAGACCCCAGTCCTGTGGACCTGCTGACATTTCCCTCTCTTCCCAGTCAGTCAGTTCAGTTGTTCAGTCATGTCCGACTCTTTGCGACCCCATGGACTGCAGCACCCAGGGCTTCCCTGTCCATCGCCAACTCCAAGAGCTTGCTCAAACTCATGTGCATTGAGTCAATGATGCCAGTCCAGTGTCGAATCTCTTCTCTCTTCCCTTATAGCTCTTCAAGTACAGGCTGCAGTCTGAGGGGTCCTTCTGTGCATTGGTATGCACAGGCTACCAATGATTGCTCTCTCACCCTGCAAAAACATCTAAGGAAAGGACACCCTAACAGGTCTGACCACCTGCTTGAAATGCAGAGGAGAGAAAAGTACAACAAACAGAACATACACTAGTCGTGTTGAAAGTTTGGAAGTGGTTTCAATAAATAATACCCTTCCCCTCATGAGTTTGTAGGAGAGAGATGGAGATCAAAGATATTCACTTATTACTGATAACGCTGATGGAGACCATTGTTCTGGGTCTGCCCCAAGTGGCCTGCTCTACAAACCACCACACTGCAGTCCCCAGAGAACCAATCAGCACGCATGGGGTAGATCTAGAGTGTGGAGCCCCCAGTGCGGTGCTGGCTTTGTTCCTTTCCCAACTGACCAGTCAGAGAAGTTGTCCTCTCCCCGTGTCCCTACTAGAATCCCTGAGGCTAGTTCCCCACTAACAAAATGTCTGTAGAGTTAACCCTCCCAGCTGTGCAGTCCAAACCTGCAGGCAAGGCCTCTCTCCTGGGCTCCAGACCAGGACAGGAACACCTGGGAGATTTGGGGGATTCTGTTCCAGACCACTGCAATAAAGTTGAGTCCAAACAGGTTTTTTTTTTTTAAGTTTCCCCATGCATATAAAAGGCATATTTATACTCTAGCCTGTTAAGTGTGCAATAGTATTATGTCTTAAAAAAAGGACATACTTCGATTAAAAAATACTTTATTGCTAAAAACTGCTGACCATCATCTGCACCTTCAGTGAGTTGTAATCTTTGTGCCGGTGGAGGGTTTAAAATTTGAAATATTGTGAAAATGACCAAAATATAACAGAGACAGGATGTGAGCAAATGCTGTTGGAAAAATGGTGCTGATGAACTTGCTCAAAGCAGCGTTGCCACAAACCTTCAATTTGTTTTTTTTTTTTTTTACAATATCTGCAAAGTATGATAAAATGAGCTGTCTGTATTTCCCACTGTCTACTGCACATCTCCATGGGGACAGGCTTGAGGCAGCGCAGATTCAACACTGCCAGGTCTGAATTCATGACCCTCTCACCCCAACACCGCCCCTGTGTTCTCAGAATTGATTAATGACAGAACAATATCTTCCAACCCAGGGGAAGTGGAAACTATCCTCTACTCTGTCCCTGATCTGGTTTGTCAGCAGAGCCCATCCATTCTACCCCAGAAGCCTCTTGAAACCTGTCCCCTCTCTGTGGCTGTGGTTCCTGCTCTCCCCATTTCTTAGCTAGACCAACAGCAAGAACCTCACCATCTGCCTGCCCACCCCACCACCCTGCTCTCACCCACAGGTAGTCGGACTGCCAACCTTTCTAACCTCTTCTCACACCTTTCCCCAAACGCCTCTAGCACTCCTTCCACACAGCCCTACTCCACATCTAATGTCCAGAGCCTCCATCCTTCACACACGTGGTTTCTTCCTCTGCCTTTTCACCCTCCCAACTCCCCCAGCTGTTTGTCTGCCTGGAAAGCTTCAACTTGTCCTACAACTTTAACCCTAAGGTTATTCTTCCCAGCACCATCCCTGACCAAGGCAGAAGGAAGGGGTCCCTCTGTTGTGTTCCCACACTGCTGCAGAACCAAGATGTCAGACAACCTCCTGCCAGTCTGAGCAGTCCTTCTGTGCAGACACGTTTCATCTTTGTTTGTGACCTGGGTGCCTAGGTCAGTGCCGGGGGGAATGTTGGGGGCTCCATAAACTTTCGTGGAACGAATGTCTTCGTGGCTCGTCTCCCACTGAGACCATCAACTTAGCCTGACAAGCTGACCTCATCCTTTCTTCCCTCCTTCCCCACCCCTTCACCTGGTGACCTTGGTGCAGCTAATGGGCTCCAGCACACAGGGAATTTAATGGTGCTTTCCCTCTGGGGTTCTCAGCTGGAGGCAGGAAAAGCAGGCGTGCCTGCAGGCGGTGAGTGGGCCCTGCTAGAGGAGTGGCTGCTTTGTACATCCTCAGGGCCTCCTGCGGATCAGGCTCAATCGCCTTCACTTCCTGTGCTCAGGGAGATTAGATACTGCCTAATCAACGCCGATGTTTTCTTTTCTTAATATTTGAAACTACCGAACACCAGTTGCCATCCTAGTGGGTGGCTTTCAGAAATCCCCTCCTTACTGGTGTTTGACTTCTTGTGAGTTTCAAGAAACCAATATATTTGGAAAGAACCTGCACTTAGCAGTTCTTTGAATTGCCCTGAAGCCCAGGCAGGAAGTGACTTGGGATCTGGGTTTGACAGTCTTGTTTCTTGGGAGAGGCAGGTATAAAGAGGTATGTCTGGGGGTGGTGGTGGCCTTGGATCATTCCCGTGGCCACCTCTCCATGCGTGGCAGGTTTCCCAGGTATAGTCTCACCTGAAATCAGAGGATGCTTGTTTAAGCTGGAGCATGTCTACTGCACACTGGTGGTGTAGCTGCCCTGCTAGGTGCTCCATGAGTCCTGGAGGGCAGAGACCACCTCAATAGGCATTCTCCTCTTAGCCTAACCTTTTGTAACCTTTAAGCAGATGGAAGAACAAGCCAGTGAAATGCTGTAAGAATTAGTCTCATATGAAACTGTTAGTCACTCAGTTGTGTCCAACTCTTTGCAGCCTAATGAACTCTAGCCCGCCAGGCTCCTCCGTCCATGGGGATTCTTCAGGCAAGAATACTGGCGTGGGTTACCATTCCCTTCTCCAGGGGATCCTCCCGACCCAGGGATCCAACCTGGGTCTTTCATGTTGCAGGCAGATTCTTTATACTGTCTGAGCCACCAGGGAAGCCCCCGTTACTTTCTCCAAATAACTCTCCCAGAAAGTATGTTTTGAGGAGCTTGGTGGCAGGGCAAGGACCACTTATCTCTCCATCACTGCAGGGGAGGTAGCAAGCTACTCCTTCGGTCTTGCTGGGGAGACAGAGGTGGCTTCTTCCCTGATTCTTCGGATGTGGTTTAGCAGCAGATGCCCATTCAGGGGGAAGCACCATGCACAGTGCATGATGCGCTGCTGTGTGTAACCTTCTCATGCCTCACTTACTTATTGAACTTCGCTATGTCCCAGGAGCTTCTGAATCTCTTTTAATCCTCTGAGCAGCTCTTTGAGGTAGGTTCTGTTATCATAACCATCATTTTCAGAAGAGAAAACTGAGGCACAGGGAAATAATTTCCACAACTATTAGTTAAGTGGAGCTGCAGTCGGAGTCTAGGCAGTCCCTAAACCAGTGGCCCCAACCCCTGGGTCTGCTGCCTATTAGGACCTGGGCCGCACAGCAAGAGGTAGGTGGTAGGTGACTGAAGCTTCACCCGAGGCTCCCCATCGTTCCCCATCACTCGCATTACCACCTGGACCACCACCCCTCACTTGTGCTGTGGAAAAATGGTCTTCCACGCAACTGGTCCCTGATGCAAAAAAGGTTGGGGATTGCTGCTCTAAGTCATTTTTTGATGCTGCTCTGGTGACACAGATATTGACAGTCTCACTTTACACATTAGGACCTGGAACCCAAGGTCCCATAGGTAGTAGAGGTGGAGCCCACAGCTCTCTGTCCCAAAGTCTAGCACATTCTCTGACTGCATACTCTTCAGGTAGTGGTACACTAGTTTAAAAGGCAACACGTTCTACAAGTCTTCTTAAAAAACAACAAAACAGCACTTTCTTTCCTATTCTTCAGACTTGATTTCTGCTCCCTAGAGTCATTTATTTTCATCTTTAAGACTTTTCTCCTATTATTTATTCCTAGTTACTATTTATGTTTCTGTTATTTCTGAATAACATGCTTACCCTATTCTGGACTTTTTGGTTTTAGATATTTTCTACTTACTACCACTGAAGATTTCACTCTCTTACACCCTTATCCTCCCCTCTCCTCCACCCCTTCTCAGTATAGTTACAACTTGGGGCTTGTTCAATGTTCTCTACTTATTACGACTATGTGAATATTTACAGCTCATCCATGTGATAGATCGTAGGTACATTTCCTGTTTGATTGCCCTGAAATTATTTCATTAAAAGAATTATTTGTTCTCAAACCCTGAGAGAAGTGTTCATATCTTCTATGATAAAACGTATCAAGCAAAACTTCATTTTCACTTTTCTTGGCTATATTCCTCCTGAATCCCTTTTCTTCCTGCTCTTAGACTGATGGCTAAGGAATTCTCAGTTCAGTTCAGTTCAGTAGCTCAGTCGTGTCCGACTCTTTGCGACCCCATGAATCACAGCACACCAGGCCTCCCTATCCATCACCAACTCCTGGAGTTCACCCAGACTCACATCCATCGAGTCAGTGATGCCATCCAGCCATCTCATCCTCTGTTGTCCCCTTCTCCTCCTGCCCCCAATCCCTCCCAGCATCAGAGTCTTTTCCAATGAGTCAACTCTTCGCATGAGGTGGCCAAAGTACTGGAGTTTCAGCTTTAGCATCATTCCTTCCAAAGAAATCCCAGGGCTGATCTCTTTCAGAATGGACTGGTTGGATCTTATTCTGGGAGATTAATGGTCTGTGTGTCCATCCTATTTGTAGAACCTGCCAATCTTTGGGAATAGTTTCATATCACAGTTTCCCAATGAGGTTTGAAGGGCGAGTGTTTCAAGTGGGAGAAAACAAAGCACAGCGCAGCCGAGTGTCTGTGGAAGGTACACAGATACAAATGGCTGAGCCTCGGCAGAGATGGGTGTTCCTGAGTCTTAGCCCCAGGCTCCCTGGAGGAGGCCAGTGTCCCCTGCAGCCTGGCACAAATGACTGCTGCTGACCAGGCATCCCTCAAGAGTTCCAGACTCCACAGGAGAATGCTGTGTGGCAGGAATTGGATCCACACCTTCATCTAAGATCTCTCATAAATGGGAGATACAACTGAGTGCTGGTCTGCCAGTTAATAGTTATGCAATTTGGAGCTGATCACATAAACCCTCTAAGCCTCAATTTCCTCATTTGTAAAATAAGGACAACAGTGCTACCTCATTAGGATCATTGTAAAGATTAAGTGTCTTAATGTTTTACAAGGCACATCCCAAGTGCTTAGGAAATGTTACACATCTAAAATTATGCTCTAGAATTTTGCAGGAGATAGGAATGTTGATACTTTCACTGTTGGAAGCCAATTCTCTGGTACCCTCGAATTCCTGGACTATGTTGGGATATTCTCAATGAGTAATTGATATATCTCACTGGAGTGACTTTTGGTTAACGAGATATACCTGTCATTCCTTAGTTTGTCCCCTAGTCCACCATCCAGGGCTCGATGACACCCCTTGGCTAGCTAAAGTCAACTGACCAGTACTAAAATAAAGATCATTCAAATGTTCCAATTTTTGCCCTTTGCCGATTTTTTGGCTTTCGTATTTTTTTCCCCCTTTTGCTATCAATTGATGCAAAGATGTTTTGGGGTAACCTTTTTCCTTAGGAGAAAGGCATAGCTATATTTCACCTACTTCTCTTTCATGGTTTATACTATTGGTCTTTCTGGTACTATTTGCTTTAATAGTTTGCATTCTAGAACAGACAGTATAAAGAAAGATGATCCAAATTTGACCTGAACTTTTGGGAAGAAAACTTCCAATGTAGTGTATTTGAAATTGTAGTAACAGGTCACAACTCAGGAGAGGTAGTGAAATCACCTTAGTGAAATCATAGCTGGTGCTTAAAATAGCAACCTGCATCTTGTCACAGTAAGGAAAGCATTTTGTGAACCTTGCTTCAATTATGTATGTGTGTATATACATATATAAATTACACATATTCATATACGTATACATGTGCTGGCTTACAATATAAAATGTTTAAAACCAAGCATTACAGTTGAAAGAGCTTGAAAAATGTATCTTAATGATCTTCACAGTGAAAAAAGCTGAGAAACATACTTTAATGATTTTCACTAAGTTTATTTGTTTCTTAGTTTCTTCATCAGGCCTCTCTATTCTAGATAAGCCTCTTCAATTTAAAAAGAAAATTATCAAAAACCAACCAACTAAACAGGACTAACTCATTTTCTTCTTCAGGAATTTTCTGGGCACCCACTACACAAAGATTCTTGGATAGAGGCCCCCTACTCCCAACTTGCAACCTCCCAGGGGAAAGCAAGTAGGTTAACAGAAAAATTATGCAGGCTAAATAACTGAAATGTTGAAAAGTAACACAATACAGAGGTAGGATGACAGACGGTGGTCAGGTTATCATGGAAGGTTTTATGTGGCCATTAGGCTCAAGATGTTAGTGATCAGAGATTTGCAAGGAAGGGTTTTTAAGGACTAATTAATAAAGTTTGGCTGGCTCATATGGTTTGAAAGATAGTTTTTAGGACATGTGCTTTTAAAAGCATCAGATTCTGTCTTGCCCATAATAGCTTAATGCATGCAGTCAGATCCACAAAGAACCTGTTATGATGTTAATCTAACACATGAAGCATAGTGTGATAACTGTGTTAGATCCTAGGAGCAATGAGTTGCCCTCATCAGAAACTCCCACTCTGGGTATGGTTAGCTGGCACTCCAATCAGTGTACTTTACAAGTGGCTATTAGAAGTCCTTCTGTTATCCATGGCTCAATCCATACAAAAGGCTTTGATAATTAGCTTAATAAATGTCAAGTGTGTTTCCACTGGTGCCGTGGCTTGCTAATATCTTGATGCAGACACAGGTTCTTATTTGTGAATTCAGTACTAGATTCAAGATAGGTGCGCTACTACAAACAAGCACAGTTCATTAACAAGAAGGTGACAAGACCTATAGCTTGTACTTCTGTGGACAGTACCCAAGATCTGACTGCTAAATGCGCTGCTGTTCAGCCATTAGCAGAGAAGTCTGCTTGCCTGATGCTGACCAAAAGGGTGATAGAATTTTGCCCCCAACGTTTGAGGCAGATGCTACTGCTTGCTAATATTTAATCAGATATTCCGTGTAAGGCAAACTGCATATGAGATTTGCTTTTGTATTAAGCAAGTAGTGGATCCCATTATCTGCCAAAGAGTCTGAGAGGTAAATGACCAACTAACTGGCTGTCAGTCTGAAATATAAGTAAAGACGTCTGGTACTTTTAAGTTACTCCCAAATAATATCAGTCAATCACCAATACCTATTTATCAAAGCAAGTTTATTATATTACTTATTCCAGACAGATAATGAGGCTTGTGTGTACAACTAAGAAATTAAGACAATCCAAATAAAAAGCAGGAAAATTAATATGAATTACACAAACAGCTAACTAGAAAGGAGCAGCAGCTGCATTCATTTTACATTAATACTGTGAAGTGATGTAGCACCATTTACCTCAAATATATCCTAAGTACTTTTTAAGGTAATTACTTGGGTCCTTGCTAAAAATGCAGCAATACATTAAAAAATTAGAGCAAGCCTGATGATAATCTTATGTTCAGCTAACTTCAAATATAAAACTCCAGAAAAAAATATGAAATCTGGGAAGGCTCTGACCTTGTACAATTCTTTTAAAAAATCCTAAGGAAATAGTTACCATTTTTGAGACTGGCTTTTTTCTATTGCTTGCACTATATTCATCACTATTATCATGACTTAAATTCCAAGCTTTGGAAGGTTTAATAGGTAGTTATTTATGCACTCACATAATTTTATTTATTAAAAAATTTTTTTTACACTAAAGTTCTATTTATTGGTCTGTTCAGTCTGAACCACAAACATGGAGGAATAAGAAATTTAAGGCTACCAAATCAAAGGATTAGAATCTTTAATTATTATTTTTTAAGGATCTTTAATGATTAATTCTGCTTTTTACCATTTCTAATGATTATTCTAAGCTATTCTACTCTGATCATTCCTACGTTGAAATTTGTTGGTTTGACCCTGTTAAATGAATTGAAGTTAACATGAAGACATTTATAAATCCAATCATAAAGCTTTTTCTAAATACTGATAAAGTTTCATCTGAGATATATAAAGAAAACTTGAAAAGAGAAATTTAGTATTCCAGAGTCTTTCATTAGCCCACTTTACTAGTTAAGAGCCACAGTACATTTTCAGAAATATACCACAGAAAAATCTTAAGAAAATTCCAAAGTTTGGGATTATTCAATCCTGTAAAGCTGTGGTCCCTAACTTTTTTTTTCTTAGTGTCATGAACCATTTTGAGAACTGATGAAAGTATGAACTTCCCCTCAGACATATGCATATGAACAGAAACTTCTTATATATATTTACAAGGGATTCCCTACAGTCCATGATCTTGCAAGTTGGGAGTTCCTATTTTCAAGTGGTGGACACCGTGGAAAATAAGTTTAGCCCATTTTGACACTGTTTGTCTTCACTTCTCTGTGCCTATATAGGACAGTAAGCATTTTAATGTTACCAAATTGCTGTCTTAAGACAAAAACTCTTATTGTAAACACAGTCTTGTAAAATCCTTTTCCCCTAATTTTACAAGGTTTTAAGCCATGTATCCTGTCTCTCAAATTAGTTAAATCCCTAAGGTTTAAACTAGCAGATAATCGTTTCTTTGATATATATAATTCTTTAGAGCCAGTCACTGAAAAGTAAGATTAAAATTTAATACCGTCATGAAAATGAATGTGTTGTCTACATACAGAACAGGTTATTCGACTTTGTAAAATATATTTCTAGTTATTCTTGAAATAAAACACACCTCAGAATCAAACACACTCGCCTAGCGCCTCTGAACATAGCACACAGTCACAGATCACGGCCCCCTCTTAACTCACTTGGAACCCCATCTCCTACCATGACGACAAAATGTGCAGCTGACCCTTGCACAATGTAGGGGTGCTGAACCCCTCACCCCAGTTGAAAACACTTGTACTGCTAACTCTGTCTCAAAAACATAGGAATTGATACATGACTCACCCAAGGGCAGGAAGCTGAAACAGTTTGGATAGAATCACGACTCAAACCCTAGTTCTTTTGATTCTACATATTGTGATCTCCCCTACTTAAAGATCTGTAAGATAAAAATACAAGTACTATTTATTGAAAAAATATGTATAGGTAACATATAGGACCTCTGTAGTATATACATATAGGACCTGTGTAATTCAAATCTGTGTTGTTCAAGGATCAACTGTACTGATCTACCTACTGTTTGGGATAGAAAACACTTCATTTCTGACCAAACCCACCATCTCAAAAGCATCTCATCAATTCCCCAAACCAGTCAGCAAACAGGTTGAAGAATACTGTCTCTGAGGAGTTATTTGGCTATGTCTTTAACCCCATGTCAAATGGACACTTAAAACAAGAGATATGACTATACTATAGTACAAAGGTTAGGCCTGTTGCTTTCTTATTAAAGAGAAACTCCGCTAGTTACTCCAAAGAATTGGTTTACATAGTAGGTGAAACTTGGATCTATGTATGAAGAATTCTTAAAGCCCTTAAAGAAGTTTTTAATGTTTTGAGTCACATGACAGTTATTCAGTCCTTTCATAATCATGTACTTTTGCTCAAACAGAATATTTATAAAACAAAGCTCAAAATACCTGAATAAAGGACAAGGGTCAGCTAAAAAAACAGCTTTGCCAAGGAAGCTACCATTTGGTCATGGGATTTCATTCTCGTCTTTTCCTATGTACAAAATAAATAAGGGAACAACCATTGTTTTCTCCTTGCTATTCTTTAACTTTCACAAAGGAAAACTTAGAAGTAAACACTAGAATTTCCATTTCAGAGATGTAGGTAGGGGTCAGGAACAGGAGGGGAGAAGAAGGATACTGCTCTCTGACAATCAGAATTCAAGTCATTTCAGCTCAATGGTAAAGGGCTTGCAAGAAGAAATGAACTATGACTCCAATGGCTAAATGGCATCCCGTGTGTCCTATAAACTATACAACCAAGGGCTTCTCCCTGCACTATTCAAACGTACCATTTTGTTTTCCCTACTAGACCCGCTAAATGGTGAGTGCAAGCTGAGGAAGGTAATATATACCAGCATTCCTGGCTGTGCAATCTATACATTTTCATTTTAATTCAAGCATAATCCATATTTAAAAAATTAGACTAAAGAGAGACAGTAAAGGTTTTAAAGTTTTCTCTTTGAAAAGATGGTATCTTACAGTACATACAAAAATACTCTGAAAATACATACGACTTCATTTACAAAACACTGAATCAACATATTACAAGAATTACATGGTTATGGATTTCAATAAATGGAGCATGCATTCATGAAACTTAAAAAATATTAAGAAAAGGACTGAAAAAAGCAGTGTAAAAAAAGACAACTCATATTTAAATAAAAATTACAAAGGTCCTGAGCCAATTAATGGTTGGTAACAATGTCATCAAAAATGCCTTTAGGTCTCAATAAAATCCACTGCTTATTTCTGCATGCCTAGTCCGTGAAGAAACTGAAGTTGTGGGGATACGTAATGGTCAGGAATTATCATGCCAAGTTAAATTGTACACGTCAAAAATACAAGTTTGCCATACTTAAAGTATCTTTATTGTTGATGCCAGATTGAGTTGCTCCTCAGTAAAAAATACCAGTCAACTAACAAGAATGGCATGAGATAGGTTATGTAATAATTTTACCGTTCATATACTGACTTTCAGTATTCTGGTTATATTTTGATTCTTAATAAAGATGCATTTCAAAGGCCTCCACAGGAGGCAAAATATAGAGAATTTGTGGTGCCCAACTCTTATGTAATCACTGGACTAATCCTCCCTGGTAACTATGCAACATTTGGACAGAAAGGCACAAAAAAATAAAATTTAAATATTTCATGTGCCAATCTGAGAAAAAATAATTTAAATCAACAGAACAGACAAAAAGTACATCTACACAAATGAGGAAAGCAGAAAAGATACCTCACATTCATTTATCTCAGGTTTCACAAAGTGGCTTCAATGCTAAAGTAAATGTGTTAACATTTGGAAAATTACAAGACTTTTTTTTTTTTTTTTCTTCAATTTTTTTCAGTTCTATACAATGATTACAACATAAGACTTAAAAAAAGGCGGGGGCGGTGGATATTTCAGGACTTGTTTTATGAGTGTCCAAAGAGCCAAGAACTGGTTCCCATAACAGAGAAACAAGCATCGAAAGTTAAGGCAGTAAAACCTCCAACGCAAAGCCATAAGACTGCAGATGACAATTTGATAGCAGGTGATCCTCAGAGAAGTGTATGTAGCAATCAATGAGAGAATGCTACAGCATCTGCAGGTCAAAGTGTGAGAGTTCAAAAAAACACTTCAACGTCGTTAGGCGGATGACTGTAACTTTCACCTTATCTTATGTGTGACAGCTCACTCTATCCTTAAGAGTGGCTGCATCTATGCCACTAAATGATTGCATATTCACTTTAGTAAGGAGGCACTGCTTTTACCGATTTAGGGTCAGCCGAATGGAATTTTTGATGACACGGATGTTATTTGCTGGAACTGGAGATGATGAATCTGGTAGTTCTTTGCTGGGCAGTCTCTGTTAGAAAGAAATAGAAACAAAGAAGGAAAAACAAATACATATTATAAAGGTCCAGTGAGTAAAACAGTAACAAAAGTCTGAATTTTTTGCCAAGAGCTCTAAGTTCCTATACACTCAAGTATGCGTTGAATACTTTCTCCCGATGTTCATAGGTACTTCTTGTTTGGGGGACTTAAAAACAGGTGAAAAGCAAAGGGACAGGGAAAGGGCAGAAGTGGGAGGGCTGTATGAATAAAAAAGAGGGCTGTGTAAAATCAGTCGACACTTCTACACTGAGAAATGCACAAAGTCCTCCTCAGAGTCAGGCAACAGTAAAGAGAAACAGGAAGACTACAGTCACTAAACACGAAATTCTCAGGGTGCAAGGTGAGAAATGAGTGTGTATACAGAGGGAAACCTGACATCGAGTTATATCCCTCAATTAGTTTCTGTACAACATTCATGGAGAATAACCCAACTTGTGAGGTAATTAAGTTTTTAGGAAAACTGACTTTGCAGTCAGGGTAGGTAACTTTAGTGATGGTACAATTCAGTAACATCTCTATGAAGGCTTTTGAAGACATTAAAGAGTATTACATAATGAAGGCAAGTCTATGAAACTGAGAAACAAAGATGGAAACCTAAAATACAAATAGTTGTGTGATGGAAACACAATATGTAAGCTTCAAGTCATTAAGAGAAGACTGCAAGAAGTAATCCTCCTTTCACGTTACCTTGGCTAAACAATTGTATTATAGGGGCATCCATTAAAAAACATGAAAAATTTCAGACATGCATAAAAGAACAGAAAGGACGATGAAGATGCCACAATGAAGACTCAGACATTATTAAAATTTTGCCGTAGTTGTTTGGGTTATACCGCTTGCCCTTTATACTTGAAATCTTTTAAAGTAAAACTCAGACATTTCATTTCACACTTTAATATCCACCTCAAATTTTTTCTTCCACTACCATACATTATATAATTATACACCTCTATTTGTTCTAACTTGCTCTTATGTTAAACTGTGTAAATTCTACAACTAATAGAAAGTATGAGGACATTTTCTATTTTGCTTTAGAACTGCCAATACATCCTGGGGAATCTGGCAGGGTGACAGTTGACTACAACAAGAAACACGAGAACCTACATTACTAGCTAAAATGTTAATCCCTTGAAAATAAATATTTAAATTAAGATTTAGGGGCTCTTTAGCTCATATTTCAAAGATACTTTCTCTATACACCAGTATATTTGGTTCCTCCAAAATATTAGTAAGTATGGTCCCCAACTATCAAGCCTGATTTTCACAGTAAGCAATGGGGTACAACAAAAGACTATCAAGTGTTGGCAGGAATTACTGTGCTGAGCACTAAACTGCTTCTTTAAAAACAAAAGTTGGACATACCTTGAATAAATCATGAAATCTTGAACAACTCCCTCTTTTCTAGACTTTTGAGATACATACATTTAGGCTCATATACTCTGCTATTTCCATCCCAACTTCCAACTACACTGCTGATATGGAGGATACGGACAAAATCTTATTAATTCTTTCCTTCACCTAAGTGCTAGGCTCTTCTTAATGAGCTTTTTGTACCTGTAGATTACCTATGAACTCGTACTTGTGCATTTTATTTACAAATTAGACTGTTACCTTTTTGCGTGATGTATCAATAGTTGGAATAGGCATACATTCTCCTCCAATGGCATCCTAAAAACAGAATTACATACAAGTGAAAACGTTCCTATATGCAAATATTTATTTCTACATGATATAAGCCATAACTAAAAGTTAAGAGATAAATCTGATCTACTTTTGAATATAGTACTTTTCCTGGTACATGGCTCTTTAAGTATTTTTAAGCACACTATTAATATACTTACCACTGATTTTCTTTTTCTGTCTTCAGCAGCACGTGATTCCTTAAACGTTGATTCAAGTCGAATAAACTAAAATATAAACATTAAAATGAGGTGCTATTATTACCTATTAAATAGGTACTATGTATTTATAGGTGCTATTTATTATCTATAAAACCATATAAGTCTATATAAAATAAGAAACTAATTAGTGACCAGGCTAATGTCAAAACTTTTACAAACAGGTTTGGTGAGCAAAGATAATTTAAATCAGATTGAATTTAATTGACACCCTTAATTTCTACAGTTTGATCTACTGAGATGACAGTACTTATACCACCACCTATTGGAGGCAGAGGAGATCACCATTATTAACTCAATAAATTAATTTAGTTACCAATAATGACTTTTACGTAAGCCAAGGAGAAACTCAGACTAATCATTCAAATTTTTAGACACATTATTAGTTTGAATTCAGAATGAACAATTAGTATTATCCTATTAGGGTTTAGGTAAATATTCTTTTTAAACGGTCAAATCCTAACGGAATACTAAGGTAACTATGAAGAACTGTGAGCTTCTTTACCACTATTTTAAGTTTACTTTGAAAAAAAAAATTGACTACGGAATCACCATTGACTCTGTAATCATACCTTTTCTATGTCTTTCAACCTCTTAGAGGACCCATCTACGGATGGGGAGTGGGGTCTTTTAGGCGTAACATTCTTGGTTACATTTGACATCCCATTTAGATGTGGCTGCCCCTGGACAGGGTTGTGAGGTGTGACCCTAGGAATGACATTTCGTCCTACTACCGTAGGAATGGTACACACAGCTGGGGGTGATACAGCTTTTAATGCAGAGTCGACTTCTGAAAAGGAAAAAAGAAAGGTTTTAGTAATTAAATACAGATGTAATAGAATCATAACTAAGAAAAGTGTAGATACCTACTTGCACCAATGACAGGAATAGATAGCCCTTGAGCTGGCGGGACACTCAGTGGCTTTTCCACGATTACAGCAGCAGGCTCAGCATTATTCCTATAAAAAGTGTTACATAATCATTATTAAATTATTTAAACAGTATGTATTTAAAACCTTAACTAAATGTTTAAATTACTTCTTTCAAGTACTCCTACTTTAACATTTCACCAAAGGAAGAAAAAAAACAGTGGGGGAAGGAAGAGGACCCAGTGAGAATTAACAGCAAAAATTAAAGAGAAAACCTGGACATTTCTGTTTACTTACCTATTAATATTCCCATATATTCATAAACCTAGAACACATCCCACAGGATTCCACAAACTGTCAAGTAATTCTAAATAAGAAACTGACTAGTAACTCACAAAATTTTTTTTTTTACAGTTAAAAGATATTTAGCAAAAGTACACAAGTTTATATTATCCTCAAATAAACTGAAGACTGAAAGGAAAATTTTGAAATGCAGACCTCTCTGTCTCCCCTGAAGGAGGAATATCAGGCTTGGAAGGCTTGTTTGCAGACACTGGGGAATTAAAAGGTGTTTCATTATCAGTGTCTCTGGAGCTGTCCAAACAATTGCTATCCAGAGATGATCTTTTGGATTGAGGTCCACTTGAACTTCGGGTGACATCAGATAGACTTTGCTGAAACAGGGGAAAAGCTTTTAGGATTTCAATAAGTAAATGAGAAAAATGGTTTCAATTCTGAAGTACATATAAAACAAAAGATATTTTGTGATTAATGAAGGTTAAGATTTTAGTCCTAGATTGAATTGCCTGTACTTTCCCAAACCTTCTCAATAGGTTTGGGTGCTGCCGAAATGCAGATTTGGGCCCAGGATCATGTGTCTGGGTTCAGACTGGAGAGGTGAGTACAAACTCACCTTCTTCTTCTTCTGAAGAATTTCTGCAGGAAGGTAGTGATGAAGTTGTTTTTTTTTAACATGAGTTGCTTCAATTTTCATTCCCTCCTTTAGCATGTTAATATTGTTTGCCTGTCTGTACACTGTAACAAAAGTCAGTATGTTAAAATGGGAAACTCCTTTCTAAAGAAAGGGTGCTATTTTGTTTTTCTAAAATACGAACCTTCAGTATCTCCACATTACTACACAAAAACACATTCTTCTTACAGCACACATACTTCCAAAACATTTTCACAACATCACAATCCTTTTCAAGTACTGACTAGTTTCCTCATGTCCAACTTGTAAGACTTTCCCATAATCTAATCTCACTAACAAAATTAATGTATGGATAAAAGTTTTCCAAAATCTTGTTTTCTGCTATTTTCCCTAAGGGCAATCTCTTCTCATTACTACCTGCCCAAATCTGAGCTAATCCTAATACCATATACACAAGATGCAATTTAAGCTCTCCTCCTCCATGAAGCTTCTTTTACTATATGAGTCATAGACTGTTAGACATGAGAAACCATCTAGAAGTACATCCTTATCATCCAGGTAGGTAAGCAAGACTCAACAGCCTTGAATGCCCTGCCAATACTGAAATACACATAGCCCCAGATTCCCACTCTGGTGCTTCTCACCCCTTGTAAGAAAGTCAGTTTTATTAACTATTATATAAATTATTTAGTGTGTGTTAATTGTGAATACTCATATGATAAGCTAAGAGAGGGGTGGGAGGTTTCTTCTGCACAGTATCTACTGTGAAATGCAAATTATATAATCTCTTGGGGCCTCAATATCTCTATCTGGAGAACATTTTATAAATCTGTAATAAACAGAGGTTCCCAACCCCTTCCTTTTGGAAAAAATGAGTCCAAATTAGAATGGAAAAATATCTATGTTTTCATTCCAGATTGCTTATAAAAGAACCCTCAAGAGTGCATGTTCAATGTGCAGACTTCTGGCTCCACTCCCAGAGCCTATGATTCAGTAGTTGTAAGGTGATGCAGAGAAACCTGCATTTTCATGATAAATATGAGTGCTAGTTCAAAAGAAAAACTCAGATGAGCTAACCAAGAATATAGTATAAATGTAGTTTCCATATTATTAAGACAAGCCCACATTTATAACAAATATATTAAGATATTCCACAGAGATGGTCTTAGAAGATAAGATTCTTTTCACTGATTCTGAAACATATTCAGCAAGCCTGTATTGACTGATACTTATTTCATGTAAAATAAAGGTCAAAAAATAAGTAATCTTTATGACTTTGGTTATAAACACTGGCTGTACACACTAAAAATCTAGAGTTTCTTTAGTCTTCTTTTTGTTTTAAAAGTTAATATATTCACATGGTACAAAACTCAAAGGGTTCATGAGTATACAGTGAAGTTGCCTCTGTCAGACACACCCAGTTAGTTCCTTGACCTAAAAGCAATTCTGCCAGTTTCTTTTATTAAAAACTATATATCCTTCCAGAGATAGTCTATGATTTTTAAGCAAAAATGCATGCATTTCTTTACTGATTTATATAAATGATACTATACCATACCTACTGGTCTGTACCTCCCTCCTCCCCCAAGAGGTCTTGTAAGTTGTTTCATCATGCCTTTACTTTTTTAAGGGCAGCGTAGAGTTTCACAATATAGATGTTTCATGTTCATTTAACCAAATGTGGAACTTTATAAAAATACAGCCAGCCAGATCCTAGACAGAGGATACTGCATTACAGCCAAGGTTGAGTGCCACAGCTCTATGATGACAAAGTCTTACCTGTATCAGTAAATGACTGTATATCGTATGTCAAGTCTATATTAACACTTTCTGCATTTTCTACTCTCCGAAAAATTATTCCAAGGAACCACATTGATACATAATTGTTGCTATAAAATAAAATTTAAGAATTTCCATTAATTTTTAATAATTTTACAGATGCTTTTTGTAATTAAAACTTGGTCTCTATGGAAGCACAAATACAAATTTCAATGGTTTGGCCAAATTCTTAAAAAAAAATGTTAAGTTATCCTGTGTTATTATAAAGCAGATTAAATGCTTTGAAAATGACTGACTATGTATTTAAGGACTGTTGAGGTCTGTGGGCTACCAACATAGTATGTACTTGGTTGGTTTTTTTTTTGGCCTCATCATGTGGCTTGTGAGATTTTAGTTCCTTGACCAGGGACTGAACCTGGGCCCTGGGCAGTGAGAGTCAGAGTCCTAACCACTCAGCCACCACAGAATTCCCAACATGTACTTAAGTTTTAACCATGATCACTTATGCTTCAGTACACGATTTATCATCATCCATCAGTGCCTGTTACACAGCAATAACGGCTATGTAACATGGCAATCTTATAAGTGATCTTAAATATACACATGTCAGGTAACATTATTTAAGAAATAAAATATTAAAAAATAATTAACTTACTCTTTATGATGTTCCTTATTTCCTGGGAATGACTGGGGATTTACATGGGCAAGAGTAATAAATTCATTCCGTTCCAAATTTCCCACAAGTACACGTATTTTAGATTCTACTAACCCAACCCTAAAATAAAAACACAGATAAGAATTTTCAATGTTAAATGTGGAAGCTATATCCAAGTAAACCAAATAGCATATTAGCTATGATGATTTTGTTGTTCAGTTGCTAAGTCGTGTCTGACTCTGTGACTCCATGGACTGCAGCACACTTAGGCTTCCCTGTCCTTCACTATCTACCAGAGTTTGAGCAAACTCATTTCCATTGAGTCAGTATGCCATCTAACCATCTTATCCTCTGCTGTCCCCTTCTCCTCCTGCCTTCAATCTTTCCCAGCATCTGGGTCTTTTCCAATGAACTGGCTCTTTGCATCAGGTGGCCAAAGTATTGGAGTTTCAGCTTCAGTTCTTCCAGCAAATATTCAGGACTGATTTCCTTTAGGACTGACTGCTTGGATCTCCCTGCTATCCAAGGGATTCTCAAGAGTCATCTCCAGCACCACGGTTTGAAAGCATCAATTCTTTGGTGCTCAGCCTTCTTTGTGGTCAAACTCTCACATCCTGTACATGACCAGTGGAAAAACCATAGCCTTGATTATACAGGCCTTTGTCAGCAAAGTGACGGCTCTACTTTTTAATATGCTGTCTAGGTTGGTCATAGCTTTTCTTCCAAGGAGCAAGCGTCTTTTGATTTCATGGCTGAAGTTACCATCTGCAGTGATTCTGGACCCCAAGAAAATACAGTCTATCACTGTTTCCATTGTTTCCCCATCTATTTGCCATGAAATGATGAACTGGATGCCATAATCTTCATTTTTTGAATGGTGAGTCTTCAGCCAGCTATTTCACTCTCCTCTTTCACTTTCATCAAGAGGCTCTTTAGTTTCTCTTCGCTTTCTGCCATTAGGGTGGTATTATCTGCATATCTGAGGTTGTTGATATTTCTCATAGCAATCTTGATTCCGGCTTGTTATTCATCCAGGCAAGCACTTATGGTGTATTCTGCATATAAATTAAATAAGCAGGGTGACAATACCTTGACGTACTCTCTTTCCCAATTTTGAACCAGTCTGTTGTTCCATATCCAGTACTAACTGTTGCTTCTTGACCTGCATACAGGTTTCTCAGGAGGCAGGTAAGTTGGTCTGGTATTCCCATCTCTTTCAGAATTTTCCACAGTTTGTGTGATCCACACAACAGTCAAAGGCTTTAGAGAGGTCAATGAAGCAGAAGTAGACATTCTTGTGGAATTCCTTTGCTTCTTCTATGATCCAAATGATTTTTGGCAATTGGATCACTGGTTCCTCTGCATTTTCTAAATCTAGCTTTACATGTTCATTAAAAAAATTCAGTCCAGTGTATTAAGAGACCCTGTTTAGAATATCATTCAAGTAAATGAAAAGTTACTTAGTGAATTCTGTTTCCTCCCCTTTCTTTTTCAAGAAGGACAGATCTGTTTAATGCACTCTTGATCTAAAATACTGCCTTTTAGGGCCGTGAAAATAGTCATGACTGGAGTATGTGTGTATATATATGTGTCTCTGTGTAGACATTATGGTTATATACTAGGTATCAGAATCATTCAAATGCCTCACAATTTTGCTTAAATCTGACTCTGAGAAGTGACAAAAAGCAAAAGTCTGTGCATATATCCTTATCTCATGTCACTTTCAATTCTGAAACATTAATTTGATGGCATTTCTTAAACATTGATACTCCATGGTCAAGTACAACAGTCACTATGATATTTAATAATTGAAAAGTAAGAAAGTGTTTTAGAAATGATAAAGCATCATATAAATATGTTATCATTACATAGTAGGCAGAGAACTTGAAATGCCTTACCACTCTAGATGATTTTCTTCTGTTGATGCACTGGCAGTCAATACTATATAATGTCTGTAAAGAATTTTCAGCAACAATCAGGGGGGGAAAAGCCATAAATCATTGTTAGAGTTTGACTTTCCATCATTACTTTTTCTTTCTTTTTTTTTTAATTGACTCAACAGAGGTGAACAGTTTATTTGATATTTAAAAAAAATTTTTTTTCATAATAAATTTTTATTAGAAGAAAATTTAATTAACAAACTTATACATTCAACATGGTCATGCCATTTTACACAAACATACAGTCACTGCTGCTAAGTCACTTCAGTTGTGTCCAACTCTGTGCGACCCCACAGACGGCAGCCCACCAGGCTCCCCCATCCCTGGGATTCTCCAGGCAAGAACACCGGAGTGGGTTGCCATTTCCTTCTCCTCATCATTACTTTTTCTTTCTCCCTCCCAATGAACAAAAAAGCTAACACAGGCACACATTTATGAAAATTAAAACACGCTGATTTTCACAAAATTAATTCTAGACCCTCTAATTAAAAACCATTCACTAAAACCAAACCCCACAAATACTGGGTTGATACTACTAGAGTATAGACTTTTCTTATCACCTAGGGTTTCTGCTAACCTATTGTCTACCTCACTTGAACTATTCAAGTGACAACTGTCACCTATTATGTATTAACTTTGTAAGTTTAATATTCTTCCTTACACACACACACACACACACGCACACACAAAATGCAAAATTTCAAATACCTATACTTTTGGAAAAAATTTGGTGGCTCAAGTAGTTTGGACCAATCTGACTTCCCCTGAAGAATTTCATCTGTGACTGCAAGACCTAAATAGAGAAAGAAACACAGATTCTGAAAATTCAGCATCACTCAGCACCATAGCTCCTGTATTACCCTTCCCTCAAAGCTCTAACCCCACCAAATCCCTAAGTTAAAAAAAATATATATATAAATTTATTATGTTCTTTCTTAGAACACAAAAGTCAATTTCAACCAGACTGGAGTGGCTCCATTTTTGGCCTTTTAATATTATCACATACTTTGCAAAACCAATTACTGAAAAAACACATTTGAAAGAATTTTTAGAAATAATAGGCATAACTGCAATAGAATAAAATTGTTGTCAACCAAAACTTGTGGGAATATGTATAGGGCAACAGGGCTAACAGGTTTACCTTGTTTAAATTCTTCTACCATTACTGTTCGAGTTGATGTGGACACATTATACGTAGAATTCTGTTGTGGGTAGGCAGGGGTGATTATGGGCATGAGATGATACCTATCTGATGGATTTACCTGTGAAATTAGAAGCAGAATAATTGATCTATTCTCCTATTTCAGTTGTCCTCACTTCATTTCCCCAAAAGTCTGAAGAATATGAAATATATTTTAATACTACATTTCCTCAATTCTAAGAAGAACATTTCCCCTCCCCAACTACATTTATTTCTGAAGTCAGATGTGTATGATAGTCAAACTTAAATTGATGGTACACTTTATAAACAAAGGTCTTTTAGAACCAAGGAAATATAATAGTAAGTGCAAAGAGGATTATCTGGTCCAATGGTCCCTTATCCTCTTTCCACACCTTCCCCTTGGTTACCCAGGAATGAGTACTCTAAAAAGCAAATTAAAATGCAAGGTGAGAGTTCTGCTATCGTGGGACCACGAAAATCTGCTTTAAACTGTACTGCAAAGTACATGTTTTATATATGTCAGTATTTTATTATTAGTAACTAATTACTTGTAAGACAGCTTTAAACAACAGATTATGATATCCTGGTTGATACAACCACTCATCAAGTCTTATACGGGTGATTTTTAATGCCATAACATTTGGATCAGCATTGGAGACACAAATTATCTGCACCAAAAAACACAGTAGAGGGAGGGAAAGGACTATAGTTACATAGAAGGAAGATGAACTGGAACAGCTTTACTCTTCAAGTTCTAACTTTCACTTTACAGAAGTGTCCTTTTCCTAGAAAGCTTTAATAAGTTACATACCCGAGGATCCCAAACTGGCAAATTCAAATTGCTTTCTTCTGGTTGCTTCAGCAGCACAGGATTTGGCCATTCCCTAACATGAAATAGGAAAATAAACTCATGTAAGACCTCATTTCAGGAACTACATGAAATGTTAAAAACTGCTTATTTTAAAGCAGTGATCTCTGAAAGGGCCAAATACTGCTTTGCCCATTAACTTTAACTAATTTAAATCTGAAATTTTTCTTTCCTTCTTATTTGCTTTCACGGACTTAACTCTGATAATTTAGTAACAGCAACAGCTAACATTCACTGAGAATACTCCTAATAAATACATGGAACAGCTATGGTTATTATCTCTATTTTACAGATGAGGAGATTTTAACCTATATAGAGCTAGTAATTAGCAGAGCAAAGACCACTCTCACTAGCTAAAGGCCCACATTTACAGACCCCCTAGAAGAAAGCACCATCTGGTATCCCATCATTTCCTCAAATTTGATGTTTAAAATTTAACTTTTAAAAACAAATGTAAGACAACAGAAAAAGTATACGCATAACTCTTAATTTCCAAATAAGTATACACATAGGCAGAAGTTAGTAAGCTGAGAAAATATGTACATGACTACTTACCATTTGGAAAAAACTAAGAAGAACTTATGAACTAAAGTAGAAGCTGCTGCATTTGGATATAATTGGCAAGTTCTTGCAACCAGCATTGCCCAAGAGACACCACCAAGGAATCCCAGCATGTTGGAATAAATACCACGTCCTAGAAAATTAATATAGTTGTTAATTATTGTTAGGACCTACTATCCATGACATTCACGTATAAAGAACAGCTTAAAGTTTAACTGCTCTCCTAAGATTTGCTTGGAACTCTCTTCCATCATAGAAACATTAAAATCAACAAGCAGACCTTCATGACAGGATCATTCTTGTTAGTAACTCTAAGTCACTCATCTTATCTCCTACTTTGCCCTTCAATACAGAGTGCTGTAAGGTAAAAACAAAATGTTAAAACTATCACTGTAGGTGATACAGTAGGAATTTACTGCACACCTATTATATACTAGACTGCTGACGATGGCGATAAAGATGATTAAGATGGTTCTGCCTACGGAGAACTTGAAGATGAGTAAGGATCTTACTCTTCAAGTTCTAACTCATTCTAACTCTCTGACTGAAACCTAAGATGTAGAGTCAGGGGCTTTTAGTTTTCACCTATGGAAGAAAAAAAGAGTCACATCTGAAAAAGAAAGAGCCCCTCCAAAACTTACTGTACCTCAATCCCCCACAGTAGTTTCCTATGTCTGTCTACCATGAACAACTGAAAATTGTAATTTTATAACTCAAGGTAAAATTAAAGACTTTGGATACGTACGTTTTGCCCATAGTTTAACTGCTCTTAGGGTGAGTCTGAAAGTTTCTTTATTTGGCACTAAATGCAAAATTTCATCAGTAACTCTACATCCTGAAAAACACAAAGCATTCATTTTTCATTATGCAACAAATTCCAGTTAATTCAAACAGCCTTTTAACTTCAACTCTCAAATGCTAAAAATATCAAAGGTAATAAAATATGAAGTTTAATTTCTCCATGTAAATTTAGGCCTTATATAACAGAAATCACTTTGCTTATAAAGAATTAAACAGCACATAGGTAATGCAATCTAATATTAAAATAAGAGATGAATCTGAAATTATTTTTCTCCACATCTGGCTTTACTGTTAGTCAAATGCCTCTAAGTTAGAAAACTATTATTGCTTTAATGCAAACCTTATCCACAAATACTGTAGTCTATTGCTGCTCTGGAAATATAGCAAAACACAATGATTAAGTTAAAGAAGATACTATAAACCAGTAGTTCTCAAGGTGTGGTCAGTGGACTCTGGGGACTCTATTAGGTCAAATCTATTTTTGTAATATTAATGTGTTCTTTGACTGTTTCACCATGTTAAATTTGCACTCATGGTGCGAAACCAGTGTTGGATAAAACTTCTGGGATCTAAGCAGTGAATCAAAGCTGTGCCAACAAAGTGTACTAGTAGACAATATTATCTTCACCACAAGTTTGCAGTTAGAAAACAGGAGAGGAATTTGTGTGATGTCTGAACGTGTTCAAGGTAAGCTAACTATGTTCTTTTTTTCAGGGAACATCAGTTTTAGTAGAATGATTGACACACAACTGTGGTTATTCATTTTTGGGTATTTAGCAGACATTTCATAAAAAAATGAACAAAATGAGCCCCTCACTTTTAGAAAACCAAATGATGAAATTTATTGAAATAAAACTCGAGCTTTCAAGTAAAAATCAGAATTTTGGACAACTAGTATTTGCTACTATGAGCTTGACAGCTTTCCAAGACCTAGGCTTTTCTGATGAGACTGGTGGTGATAGTGATGAACGTGATTTTTTAAAAATTATTTTATAGTAGTTAGTATTTAGAATATATAAATAACTTTGTGAGCCAGTATTTTCCACATACCTAAGGCATGATAAGACAGAATCATGCACAGGTAAAAGATCCATTCAAAGAATCAGACACACCAATATATTTTAATGTAACAAGCAGACCTTTTGTAACAGTGTACAAAAGTTAACTGATAACAGTTTCAGGTTCTATATTCTAATCAACACGTAAAAAAGATCACTTTTAATTCAGCAGAAAAGGGAACAAATTACTGATGTATGCTACAAACATGGATAAACCTCAAAAACATTACGCAAAGTGAAAGAAGCCAGACACAAAAGACCATGTATTATATGATCCCATTCATATGAAATATCCAGAAAAGGTAAATCTACAGAGATAGAAGTGGTTGTCGGCAACTGGAGGTTGAAAAGGGGAATAACTGCAAATGGGTATGAGGGATCATTTGAGAATGATAAAAAATGTTCTAAAATTCTACTGTAGTGTACAACTGTGAATATACTGACTACTAAATTATATACCTAAAAAAGATGGATTTTATAGTATGTAATTATACCTGAAAAAAACCTGCCACTCACACACAAAAATATACCTATATTCACTTATAAATGGATTTATTATAGCTATTTTTAAATGGATTAAGTAAATACCTTAAAAATTTCTCAGTTTTTATTTCTAACATGATATATTGATAAATATAATTCACGTAAATGGAAGATCTTGGGGAGGGGTCCTCAAAAAATGTTTAGAGTGTAAAGGGGTCCTGACACGAATAAGCCTGAGAACCACTGCTATAAATATTTCAAATCTATGTTTTATGATGGTTAAATGTGATCAGATTACTTGTATAAAGAAAATTACATCATTTTAAACTAAGGCTAATTCTTATAATAGTTTTGCAAAAAGATCTCTATTTGTCCAACTATTTTCAAGCAGGTTTCTGAAATTTCTTTTTAGAAGCTTACCATTTAGGCTGCGAATACACCTTATATCAAGGCTTCTTAGTCGAGAGTCATCTCTTAGATCTAAATTTTCTGATATGGTCTGTATTGCCAATCTTGCAAAGACTAAATCAATCTTTGGAAAAATGAAAAGAGAAATATTACTTTTTCTCCTAGTCCATTCTCTCTGTCTTTCCCATCTCAAAAATGTTCCAAAGGCCTATGCAGGCAACACCACATTGGAAAATCACTGCAAAGTTTTGGGAGAACAGTTTTCAAATGAAGGGAAAGCATTTTAATTTTGCCAAGCATTAAAAAAAAAAATCAAAACCATATGAGTGAAATTTCTAGATAAAGATGGCAGATTCAACACATTTACATTCATTCCCTCTTGAAAGCTCACTAAAATACTGGCAAGATTTTGTTTTGTGGTGTTCTAGTGTTATTGTTTTTAAAGGCATAACCTACTAGGTCAAAGAACACATAATAAACCATAATAAACACATAATAAACCACAAATAAATAAAGACAACAGTAAAAACTATGAAAGCTGGAAAACAAATGTTTTTGGACAAATGTAACAGACTGAGCAGATCTAAGAAAGCAGAGATAAAATGTATCTAGGAAATAAGGACAAGAAACTGTAAATAAACTCATAAATAAAAAGGAACACTTAGAGAATAAAAAAGTATTCATAGAAAATAAAGTATGATGGCAGAAATGAAAAACAAGAGAAAAGTTTAAAAGATGAGACAAGCCCAAAAAGGAGAACAAAATATGAAGACACAGTTATAAGTAGGAAGGAAGAAGTTTAAAAAAAAAAAGGCAGTCCTGGGGGTGCAAAAATGTTAGGAGTTCCAGGAGGAAAGAAAACAAAGGCAGGAAACACAACAGAATTCAATACAATTTCCAAGAGCTGAAGGACAGGTATTTCCAAATCAAAGAACTAAGTGCCTTAGCACATTTGTTTGAAAAGATACATGGCAAAACAGAGTGTATTACCATGAATTTTACAATGATGAAGACCAGGTGGAAAAAAGAAAACCACACAGTGGCCAAAAAGACAGAACAGGTCACATACAAAAAATGAGGAATCAAATTGGTTTCACATTACTCAACAGAGTATGGGAACTAGATGACAATGAAGCAAACAAGGCCTTCAAAATCCTAAGAAAAATTATTTCCCACCTAGAACTCTATACTTAGCCAACATATCAATTTGGTGTGAGAACAGAATAAAGACATTTTTAAACATGCAAGATCTCAAAAATATGTGCTCTTTTTAGGGAAGCTGGTGGATGAGTGCCTCTAAAATGAGAGCAAGTCAAGAGAAAAGAAAACTAGAGAAGCAAAAGGAAATCCCAGGATCAGTGAAGAGACAAGTCAGAATGACAGCTGTGTATCACTAATGGAGACCAATCAGAGTAGATCTGAATAGATGAGAAGAATCAGTGAGATATTTTTCCAAGATATTAATGACAGAACACCTGAGAAATCCAAATCTATTTAATGGAGATTTAGACAACCAGGAGAGACTAGTTTGAATTAGTAAAAGTATAAAAATCAAGGAAACAAAACACAAAACATTAACTTCCGAGAAAACAAAAGTCACATAGCAAAGAATAGTACATTTTGTGCTTAGTTTTGAACTGTTATTTATAAGATGGTAATAACAAAAACAATGAATACTGCTCTAACTATAATAATATAATTATTTTAGGAGATTGTGGGAACAAGACGGATGTGTATAAAAATAATGGGGGCAGGGATGGAGGTTGGTTCATCTTCCATGGTGAGGAAGGATTCACCATGACTAGACTATTTGATTCCTTAAAATATGGGCCTATGTAAATCTGATTTTTAAAAAATACAAAACAGTACCAAAAAAACACCCCATACAGGTTAAATAGTTTAACTGTAAAGTCAGAAAAATAGGTAACACTTACTTCAATTCCATCAAATTCAAATTTTATAACAGGCACAAAGGCATCTTCTACAGCCTGCAAAAGAAGAAAACAATTATAACAAATAAGGTGTAATCTTTTCTCTGTCCTTCCCAAATGCCAATAATGTGAATACTTTTTCTCCCAATTTCTAACTCAGTAGAAAATGTGAAAATTTTCTGGGTTTCTCATTCTAGGTAAGCAAGTACTTCCACACTGTGACTGTGTTATCCAAGATATGCAAGATATCCATCAGAGTAGTTATCTAAGTTATTATCCTTCTAAAAATACTCATCAGAAACTGGCAGGGAAAAATGCTATCATTTGGGTATTTACTATTTGTTGGAACTTAAATTGAAAACTGATTATTTACCAAGAGCACTAGTGTAAAAAAGTATCAGATCTCATCACTAATTTAGCAAAAAAATCTATAGTTTGGATTTAGTAGGAATGTTTCTCTAAGCCCTCCTAATCCCTCCACCTAATGAATTCTTAACCTCCTCCTCCATTCCCAGAAACCCAAATAACAAGATCCTCTGAGCTTCACCTTATCCAAGCACTTGAAATTACATTAAAACCGTTTGCTGGACTTCGTGGTTCAGTGGTTAAGAATCTGCCTGTCAATGCAGGGGACACACATTCGACCCCTGGTGGGAGAAGATTCCACATGCTTTGGAGCAACAAAGCCTGTGCCCTACAACTACTGGGCCCAGGTGCCTAGAGCCTGTGCTCTGCAACAAGATAAGCCACTGCAGTGAGAAGCCGAGGGCTGCAATGAGAAGTAGCCTCTCAACTCGCCACAACTGAGAAAGCCCATGAGCAGCAATGAAAACCCAGCACAGCAAAAATAAAAAATAACTAACTAAATAAAGTGTTTAGTTCCCCCAATCCCTCCATCCCATAAACTATGTTTTGTTCACTCTTGTATTTGTGGGGACTAAGGCCATATTGGATGAATCACTGGTGCTGAGATTTTATTTGCTGAATGAATAGCTAGATATACACATAAAGAGTTACTAATAGAACCTTACACATAATAGGAGCCACAATTTTATAGGCAACAACCATTTACCAGATATTACAGTAACTGATTTATGTAAATTATCTCATCAATCCTCCAAAAAACTTTATAAGAAAGTTATCACTAGCTTGTCATTTTATAGCTAAGGAAACTGAGACTCAGAGAGAATAGGTAACTTGACCAAAATCCACTATTTAATATGTGGTAGATTTTAGACTCAATCAAGATCTGTATAACTAAAAAGCTCATGTTTTCATATATAATGGAATATTACTCAATCTTAAAAAGGAACAAATCTGAGACAGCTGAACTAAGGTGGATGAACCTAGAGCCTGTTATACAGAGTGAAGTCAGAAAAACACAAACAAATATCCTATGTTAACTCAAATATGGAACCTAGAAAAATGGCACTGGTGAACCTATTTGCAGGGCAGACACAGAGTGGGGAAGAGGTGGGGGACAAACTGGGAGAGTAACACTGACATATATACGCTACCACGAGTAGAACAGAGAGCTGGTGGGAAGCTGCTCTGTAACAAAGGGAGTTCAGTCTGGTGCTCTGTGACAACCCAGAGGAATGGGATGGGGATGGGGAGGGAGCGAGGCTGAAGAGGGAGAGGATACATATCTATACTTACGGCAGATTCACGTTGTTGTATGACAGAGATCAATACAACATTTTAAGCAATTATCCTCCAATTTTAAAAAAAAAAAGCTCATGTTTTAACTCACCATCCATTATTTTAAGATATAGCAACTTTTAAAATATATCAGTCATCACAAGCCCTAGCTTTTGCTGTTATTTGTTAACAAACTCAAAATATTAAATAACAGTATACTTACTCTTAAGTTTCTAATGCCATCTTGATGTTTCAACTTTTCAAAAAAAGACTGAAAAAAATCAGATCTCTCCACATGTCTTGGGGCTACACAAAGTGCATCAATGTCAGCTCCTGCAAATCAAAGTGTTATTAGGAACAGTATATTGAGTATGTATTACATTTTTATAAACAAAAACATAATGTACAGAAGAAACTATGTAAGATGAGTATAGGAAAATGTTAACACTGATTAACTCTGAGTGATGAGATAATGGGAATCCCCCCCCCATTTTCTAATTATAAACAATAAATAAGTTTGTTATTCAAAGTTCTTACCAGTAAAACACAGAAAAGGAATTACCTTTGGTGTGTACTCCAAGTCTATAGGAGCCAAAAGTAAAAATCTTTCCACCAACAGTAGCCACAACAGAAGGTGGAAGATTCTAAAATAAAATAAAAAAATATAAAAGGCATTCAATTATTCAAATTATTTAGCATTAAAACTGCCTAAGTGCTCTAATAAACACTGGTGAGGATGTGAAGAAAAAGTAATCCTTATAAACTATTTATGGGAATCTATCAATCACGATGGTGTGATCACTGACCTAGAGCCAGACATCCTGGAATGTGAAGTCAAGTGGGCCTTAGAAAGCATCACTACGAACAAAGCTAGTGGAGGTGATGGAATTCCAGTTGAGCTATTCCAAATCCTGAAAGATGATGCTGTGAAAGTGCTGCACTCAATATGCCAGCAAATTTGGAAAACTCAGCAGTGGCCACAGGATTGGAAAAGGTCAGTTTTCATTCCAATCCCAAAGAAAGGCAATGCCAAAGAATGCTCAAACTACTGCACAATTGCACTCATCTCACACACTAGTAAAGTAATGCTCAAAATTCTCCAAGCCAGGCTTCAGCAATATGTGAACTGTGAACTTCCTGATGTTCAAGCTGGTTTTAGAAAAGGCAGAGGAACCAGAGATCAAATTGCCAACATCCGCTGGATCATCGAAAAAGCAAGAGAGTTCCAGAAAAACATTTCTGCTTTATTGACTATGCCAAAGCCTTTGACTGTGTGGATCACAATAAACTGTGGAAAATTCTGAAAGAGATGGGAATACCAGACCACCTGACTTGCCTCTTGAGAAATTGGTATGCAGGTCAGGAAGCAACAGTTAGAACTGGACATGGAACCACAGACTGATTCCAAATAGGAAAAGGAGTTCGTCAAGGCTGTATATTGTCACCCTGTTTATTTAACTTATATGCAGAGTACATCATGAGAAACACTGGACTGGAAGAAACACAAGCTGGAATCAAGACTGCCGGGAGAAATATCAATAACCTTAGATATGCAGATGACACCACTCTTATGGCAGAAAGTGAAGAGGAACTCAAAAGCCTCTTGATGAAAGTGAAAGTGGAGAGTGAAAAAGTTGGCTTAAAGCTCAACATTCAGAAAATGAAGATCATGGCATCCGGTCCCATCACGTCATGGGAAATAGATGGGGAAACAGTGGAAACGGTGTCAGACTTTATTTTTCTGGGCTCCAAAATCACTACAGATGGTGACTGCAGCCATGAAATTAAAAGACGCTTACTCCTTGGAAGAAAAGTTATGACCAACCTAGATAGCATATTCAAAAGCAGAGACATTACTGTGCCAACAAAGGTCCGTCTAGTCAAGGCTATGGTTTTTCCTGTGGTCATGTATGGATGTGACAGTTGGACTGTGAAGAAGGCTGAGCGCCGAAGAATTGATGCTTTTGAACTGTGGTGTTGGAGAAGACTCTTGAGAGTCCCTTGGACTGCAAGGAGATCCAACCAGTCCATTCTGAAGGAGATCAGCCCTGGGATTTCTTTGGAAGGAATGATGCTAAAGCTGAAACTCCAGTACTTTGGCCACCTCATGCGAAAAGTTGACTCATTGGAAAAGACTCTGATGCTGGGGAGGGATTGGGGGCAGGAGGAGAAGGGGACGACAGAGGATGAGATGGCTGGATGGCATCACTGACTCGAGGGACATGAGTCTGAGTGAACTCCGGGAGTTGGTGATGGACAGGGAGGCCTGGCGTGCTGTGATTCATGGGGTCGCAAAGAGTCGGACGCAACTGAGCGACTCATCTGATCTGATCAGTATATTAGTGCAACCACTGTAGAAAACAATTGGAAGGTTCCTTAAAAAAACTAAAAATAGAGCTACCATATGATCTAACAATTACTGGATCACACTCCTGGGAATGTATCAGAAGAAAATAAAAACATTAATTCAAAAAGATATGTTCCCTCATGTGGGTACACATCTAAATTGTAACATATATAAATTGGGAAAGGAGTATGTCAAGGCTGTATATTGTCACCAGCTTATTTAGCTCCTATGCAAAATATATCATAAGTGTGGGGCTGGATGAATCACAAGCCGGAATCAAAATTGCTGTGAGAAATATCAACAACCTCAGATATGCAGATGATACCCCCCTAATGGCAGAAAGCAAAGAAGAACTAAAGAGCCTCTTGATGAAAGTGAAAGAGCAGAGTGAAAATGCTGGCTTAGAACTAAACATTCAAAAAATGAAGATTATGGCATCTGGTCCCATCATTTCACAGCAAATAGATGGGGAAACAATGGAAACAGTGATAGACTGTATTTACTTGGGGTCCAGAATCACTGCAGATGTTGACTGCAGCCATGAAATCAAAAGATGCTTGCTCCTTGGAAGAAAAGCTATGACCAACCTAGACAGCATTAAAAAGTAGAGCCATCATTTTGCTGACAAAGGTCTGTATAGTCAAGGCTGTGGTTTTTCCAGTGGTCATGTATGGATGTGAGAGTGGGACTATAAAGAAAGCTGAGCACCAAAGAATTGATGCTTTTGAACTGTGGTGATGGAGAAGACTCTTGAGACTCCCTTGGACAGCAAGGAGATCCAATCTGTCCATAGTAAAGGAAATCAGTCCTGAATATTCATTGAAAAGACTGATGCTGAAACTCCAATACTTCAGCCACCTAATGTGAAGAACTGACTTATCTGAAAGGACCCTGATGCTAGGAAAGATTGAAGGCAGGAGGAGAAGGGGACAGCAGAGGATGAGATGGTTGGATGCCATCACTGACTCGATGGACATGAGTTTGAGCAAGCTCTGGGAGCTGGTGATGGACAGGGAAGCCTGGTGAGCTGCAGCCCATGGGGTTGCAGAGTCGAACAAGACTGAGTGACTGAACTACTACCCTCATGATCATTGCAGCATTATTTACAGTAGCCAAGACATGGAAGCAACCTAAATGTCCATCAACAGAAGAATGGGTAAAGATGTAGTGTGTGTATAATGAACTACTACTCAGCCATAAAAAAATAAAATTTTGCCATCTGCAACAACATGGATGGATTTCAAGGGTATTATGCTTATGTAAGTCAGACAGAGAAAGACAAATATTCTATGTTATTACTTACATGTGAATGTAAAAAACAAGTGAATATAACAGCAAGAAACAGACTTGTAGATACAGAGAATAGTGGTTACCAGTAGGGAGAGGGGCACAAGAGGGGTAGAGGATTAAGAGGTACAAACTACTATGTATAAAATAAAGTACAAGGACACACTGTACAGCACACGGAACATAGTCATATTTTAAAATAATTTTTAAGTGGAGTATACCTTTAAAAATTGCAAACCACTATGTTGTATACCTAACATTTATATATTATAAATAAACTATACCTCAATTTTTTAAAAAAACTGCCTAAATGCTACTGATACATACTACATTTGTCAAATTTAGTGAGCTGAGATTTATAGAGTTTTTTGATTGTATCTTGAAGTAATGAAGGTATTCTCAGAGGACAGACAAAACAAATTTGTGTCCAGTATACGTGCATACATGGGCTTCTTTGGTGGCACAGTGGTAAAGAATCTGCCTGCCAATGTAGGAGACACAAGATCCCTGGGTCAAGAAGATCCCCTGGAGGAGGAAGTGGTAACCCACTGCAGTATTCTTGCTGGGTAAATCCCATGTACAGAGGAGTCTGACACGCTACAGTCCATGGAGTCACAGAGTCAGACACGACTGAGGGGACACGCACAGATGCATATATCACATACACACACACAGAGATGCATATATCCTTATCTTAAGAAAAATGTTTTCTATCATTTGACCTTACTTGTCCCCTTCAACTGCCTGTCTTTGACTCCTTGGTGACTCTCAATAGTAGAACCCTCAACTACTAAATTAATGCACTTTCAGCTCTCTAGTTAGCATAGTTGACTAATTCCATCTCCCCTTTAGTTTCTGTGACAGATATGCTTAATTTCTTTATTCTAGCTCCATAATATTTCTACAAGGGGGGTCATTCTTAAAACGATCTCCTCATGAGAGGTAATCTAAAAACTTTACATATTTTGGGCTGTATCAGAATTACAATGCTACTTTTCACCGCTTTGTAGAGCCAATTCTAAGTGCCCATCACATATTTTCACTCACACTTTCTGATTCACCTCAGTAACCATGACTGATAAACCAGATATCCCTCCTTCTGAGATCACTTTTTCTGTTCCTCATTTTCCTTACTGCCCATACCTATAAACTATTATTGTTTTTCCTGGATTACTAAGTCTTAAATTATATTCCTTACACGTCACTTCCTCCCCACCCACCTCCATTCTGTGCTATTTAATAGTATCATAAGTTACTCTCTTGCCATTAATCTTTATTTCTAAATCCCATTTTGTAAAAAATTCACTGGCTGATATTTTTAACTCTATCACATAACTCTTTTGCTCAAAACTTGCCAATACATTCTTTTCTGGATACTGATCCTTGGATCCTATAGACTTTGATGGTATGCTCTTAAGGATCTTTTTTTTTTTTTTCCCCCCAACGTTTCATATTTATTAATGAGCCTCATACTGATAGGAAATAAGAAATATCAGGAGCCAAGCATTACAGTAGTGATGTTCTCACTGTGGTTCAGCTGCTTAAAAAAGTGGTCTTAACATGTGTGCCACATGTTATAGACCCAGCTTGCTTCTTATAGACCCAGCTTGGTTCTTCTCCAATGTCTTCTCTTGGAGCTGTACCTGATTTTATTGCCAGTTTTCATTCGAATCCATTGAGGAACGGGACAATTCTGCTTTTGTTTCTTGGCCAGCAATCACTTTATCCTGAAAGTCTTGTGAGAAGATATGGTGAGGAGAGAACTCAACCGTACATAGGATGGCGGAGAAGAGAAAAGTAGGATCTTTCTTGCCTTGTTTCTTGATCTTCCCTTCTGAAGCTCCAACTGCCAACATGTTACATAACCTAGTCTCCTTTCCATTGCATTTGCCATTTTCCTTGCCTTAAATAGGCCAATGGTTTGATGGCTCAGCTGGTAAAGAATTTGCCTGTAATGCAGGAGACCCGGGTTTGATCCCTGGGTTGGGAAGATCCCCTGGAGAAGGGAATGACAACCCACTCCAGTATTCTTGCCTGGAAAATCCTATGGACAGAGGAACCTGGGGGGCTACATACAGTCCATGGGGTCGCAAAGAGTCAGACATGATTGAGTGACTAACACTTTCACTTTTGCCTCAAATGCTTGCTGTCCTTTCTGCTATCTTAATTCCATCTATTTTTCAAAGTTCACTTCAAGTCCCACCTTCCTCATGAAGCATTCTTCGATTACCCTCCTCTTTATAAGCTCTTTTCCCCACTATGTGCTCTTTCATACTACATTTACTTTTTTTCTTCCCTGTATGTTAGTTTCATCACTTCAACTATATTTACATTCCTTGAAGGTGAGAACTATATCTACTATTTCTAGGCATTTCCCCAAAATGCCTAGTCCAAGTTCCAAAGAGTGGTATGCACTAATTAGTTTGATTAATCTGTATAATAGGATATTATGTTTGTTACTTTCTGTTTAATAGGTATGTTTCAAGAGTACCACAAATTTTATAGCTAGAAAGGCGCTAATAAAATTATTAATGACTAACTGAAACAAAAGGATAGAGAAGCCCTGTTGAGTTTACTTTCCCACTTTGAAAAGCATGATTCTTTCATGATTTATGAGAAAGTGATAAACAGAGCAAAAGACTTGCACCACAAACCACAGTATTTAACTAAAATGGTTTGGAGTTCTAGATTGTTTAAAGTTTAAATATTCCAACTATGCACAGAATAGTAAAATGATATTTGATCTAACTCAAATCCTTTGGATATGTTCCATATAAAATAGGTATAAATGACAGAGAATTATGATATTGAAAATGACCAATCATTGTGTCTATGGAAAGGAAGATGCTAAAACCAATTAAATTTTTAAAAAATAACTGTATTTTGCTTTAAAAAAAAAATCAAATAGTGGAAATGCCTCAAATTTTTAACAATGGTTTTATGCCTAGGAATTAAATGGAAACCAGCTAGTGAAATTTGTAAATTAAAGTACTGATGTGAATAAAATGATGGGAAAGCAATTTTAAAAAATCAAAAAAAACCTTTGACCTTGGAACAGATTCTACTAATTTTTCTTTTAGGTGCAAAAAATCCACCCAGTAAGAAAATTAGTTAGGTGCATCTCTCAATAAAGTATCTAGCCCTTTTTTGTGAACAGTAAACACTTGACTTCCCTTGATGTATCCTAGAATATGTATGAGAGCAAAGACCTCAGTATAACCACATTACATGACATAAAGACAACACAAGAAGTCAAAAAGCTTGTTACTCTGATTTTAAATCAATTCTAGCAAGCTGTGTATCTGGTTTGCATACCCACAGCAATTATGGGCTGATTATAGACAGAGACAACAGGTTCCCCAACATTCATTCAATGCCTGAGCTCTGTCCTGAGGTTGTACAAGTGAATAAGACAAGTTTATTAAAGAGTTGATCAGCTAGTAGCAGAGAAACAAGCATGATTTTTTTTTTTTTTAACTACTCATGACTAGCATTTCACATGCTCAGAATTCAACCTAACAGAAAACTTCAACTATTGATAACCCTGCTGTGAGCTCAAAAATGAGCCAGATAGTCATTTGGCAGAAAAAGTCAATAGTGTAAAGATCATTTATTTAAACACAATGACTGTAGACTTAGCACAGTCCCTCATAACCTTATTCAGAGCCCACTGCTTGAAAGAACCAATTTTATACATATATCAAAGGTTACAAAAGGAAATAAAAGTTGTAAAAGAATTCTAACAGGTGTGTAATTTCTAAACTGATGCAAATTAATGGGCAGAAAGGGATTTTACAGAGACACTACTGCTGTGAGCCCTTAACTTTCAGCTGGCAGCTGTTAAGAGATGGGAAAACTATTAAAAAAAAAAAAAAAAACCAACTAAAACTAAAAATTTAAAATACAACAGTCTGAGCCACTTAGTAAAGGGACAAACAGTATTATCCAGTTGAACATGCCCTATCTCATTTTACTACAGCCAATGAAGAGTCCCAAACAAATGAATTCAATTATATTCAAAAGATTCTAAGAAAGCAAAGAGATATGTAATTGATTTTAGAAGGAAAAAAGTTAAGCTACTGGAGGGGAAAAAAGCAGTATAATTATAAATTAGGGTTTGCAAACTCCAACATCTCCTAGGCCAGGCAGGTAAGCAAATGAGGAAAGTATACACGTAAGAAACACAGAAACTGATAATCGCAATTGCTATGTCTGAGAGAGCAGGGAGTAATGGGGACCATGAGGCACCAGAGGGGAGTAGCCCAATTCCATTCAAGCCTCTTCTGGCCTTGCCCCAAGAAAGGCCCAGTGCTGCCATACCTGGTATTTCACAAGAATTCTGAAATCTGGCTTTTAAAATTTCAGTATTTAAAGTTTGGTTTACTACATGTGAGTCAAGGAAGACATTTATGTGGAAATGTAGTCAGACACTGGCTACCTCTGGGGTAAATCCCCATTTATTTAGGACTCAACTGTCTAGAGGGCTTCCCTGATGGCTCAGCCGGTAAAGAATCCACCTGCAATGCAGGAGACCTGGGTTCAATCCCTGGTTTGGAAGATCCCCTGGAGAAAGGAATGGCTACCCACTCCAGTATTCTGGCCTGGAGAATTCCATGGACTATACAGTCCATGGGGTGAAAAAGAGCTGGACATGACTAAGTGACTTTCTCTTCATTTCAACTGTCTAGAACAATTCATTTCTAAGTATACTAAAAATGTTTATCTATTTTTGATCATTCTCAACTCTGCATTTTGTTACCAGGACACAATGAAACTATGAATTCAATTTAGAGTCTTACCTTACTCTCACTGACCTCAGAAATCCATTCTTTTACTAGATTGTTGAGTTTACCAAGAACAACCAGCCTATAATAAAAGATAACATGCTTTAGATGAAAACAAACAAAAAACCCCCACCAAAAACAAACAGTATTTTAAAAAGTAATTAAACATATAGGCAGTACCTTTATGTTGGTGCTAGAGTAAAAGCATATTATACACGTGCTAATGCTATCACATCTGTTGACACAAGGCACATCTCTTTGGCATTCTTAGGTTCCTAAGAGTTCCAAAGAGACGATAAATGTGATGATAGTATTTTGGTTTTTGAGCTATTTTTTCAAAATTCAAAAAGCCTAGTTAAAAAAAAAATCAAAATTACCTTCAATAAGGCTGCAGAGGCCAACTGAACTGTCAACTTTCTTGGCCTTACTATGGAATAAAATCAATTCAGTGTGGTAATAGTAGAAGTCAGCACTCTCATTGACAGTTACAAGTTTTTGGATAATAAAAACAGGCAAATTATATATTGGCTAATTTTTTATAAAAAATTTAACTTAATAAAAGCAATTTGATATTAAAACAAACTTGCAACCAATGGCATATCCAAATCCAAATTAAAAAAAAAAAAAGTTTAGGCATCTCAAAGATAACACATGAGAAACTGAATTCCCGATGTGTCCAAACTTGCTTCTCCCTCAGCCTTTCTCAGGTAATGGAATCTCATCCTTCCAGCTGCTGAAACTAAAAATCTTGGCATCATCCTTGATGCCCCCCACTTCCCCCATTCCAGTTATTAAACAAGACATCCAGAAGATATACCTTAAAAGACATCCAGAATTCTACTATCTCTTATCACCTCCACTGCCATCCCCCTAGTTCCGGTCACCATTTCTTCCTTGGGTTACTGGAACAGTCTCCTAACTAGTTTCCCTGTTTCTGACTTTGACCCTTCTGCAGACTAGTCTCAGTAAAGCAGCCAGAGTGACTGTGTTAAACATGAATCAATCATGTCAATCTGCTGCTCAAAACCCTAAGAGCTTCCCATCTCAGAGTAAAAGCCAAAACCTTTATAATGGTTTTCAAGGTCCTAAATGACCTTTCCCTCCAAGCTCTTTCCCATCTCATTTTCTTTAAGCCCACATTCCCCTTCTTATTCACTCTATGTCATATACCTAGGTTACCTTGCTATCTATTATTTTTTAAAAATACTAGGTACGGTCCTATCGCAAGCCTCTCCTAGACTGCTCTTCCATCAAATCCACAGAGCTCTTTCCTCACTTTCAAAATTTCCCTCAAATGTCAATGAAGACTTCCTTGACAACCTCCAGTCTCAGCTTCATTTTTCTCAGCCGGCAATTGTCATATGTTAACACTGTGTTTATTTTACTTACTTGGCTAATTGTTAAGTTTCCTCCTCTAAGCTCTAGGAAGGCCAAGTGTTCTTTTCATTTTGTCATTTTTATATCCCTACACAGGGACATCACTGGTACATGAACATATGTTTATAGAGTAATGACTAAAGAATGTACTGTAAAATACTTTGCATTTTTAAATGACATACCTATGGTTCAATTCTTCCTCATCTTCAAACACTCCAAATGGTTTCATGGCATCAATTAATTTCTGTGTGTAAATATGATCAATTTCTTTAGGACATGCCAAGCTAATTGGAGAGGTGATTCCATAATGCTTTTGTTGACGCTGGCTGTCCAGCATGGTGTTTCTGTTCAAGAAAAATGAAAGAGCAGAAAAAATTTAAAGTTTCATTTACTGATACATTAACTCTCTCAATCCACTCATTAATTTAGCTACCTTAAAAGTTTACTCAGTACTATTGGTTGGCCGCCCCCCTCCTTTTTTTTTTTTTTTTAAGGAAAAAAGGGTATTTTGCGCTTATGGAGATGAAGGACTATTCATTCTGCTTCAAGCTTTCATGGTTAGGATGTCTTTTCAAGTCAAAAGCAGCCTGTGTTGGCATCAGGACAACTGTGCCAACACCACTCAGCTCAAATGCAAAGAGCCTGAATGGGAGCGGGGCCAGGGCCACCTTGACTACACCCTGCAGACTTAAGTCAAGTACCACCTTTGAAAAGCAGTCAGCCACTTGAAAGAAAGCTCTAAGTAAAAAACAATGCCCCCAACCCCAGGAAAAAAAAACCAAAATTATTTGATTAGAAGGTCCTTATGAAATACTCTAGCTTTTAAAAAGAAATCACTAGATGTGTCCCTGAGAAACCTATTAACATCCATTGCATCCATCAGAGTTTATAGTCCTAACATTCTGTGACTCGTTAATTGTTCTTTTCACTGTCTAAATGAAGTCTATGATACCAACTATGATCTTGAGTCCCACTTTCTTATCTCTGTGTGGAAAATGCTGGCCATCAAGGTCCCTATGCTATGCTAAGTCACTTCAGTCGTGTCCGACTCTGTGCGACCCCATAGACGGCAGCCCACCAGGCTCCCCTGTCCCTGGGATTCTCCAGGCAAGAACACTGGAGTGGGTTGCCACTATCTTCTCTACTAGCATTAAAATTCCAAACCCATGGTTCTGAACCTCTCTCATCTAGAGAGGAAAACAAAAGCAAGTGACACAATCCCTGGAGAAGTAAACACTCTGGAGAAATTCTAGGATAAGTGCACAAGGAGACATGTACAAAAATGTTCACTACCACACTGTGACATTAAAAAAAAAAAAACCTAGAAAAAACCTAAAACAATCACTAACAGGAAATGGACTAAATCAGAATGTATCTCTACAAAGAAATACAATATTAGTGTGAATTAATTAGAGCTGAAAAATACTATCATGGACAAATCTCAAACATACGTTGCGCTAAAGAAGTTGTTGAATAATAAGTGTGGTACTAGTCATATAAAGTTTAAAACAAGTAAAACAATGCTGATTATAGACATATACATATGCAGTAATAGCATTAAAAAAAAATACGCCGCATAAGCATCAAATTCAGAACCGTGGGGAACTCCAGGGAGAGAGGTGAATGGGCCTAGAGGAGGAGGTAACAGAATTCCTTCAGATGTATTCAGTATGTTCGGTTTCTTTTAACTAAAGATATGTGTATACACACACACACGGAACGTTATACTTTGGGAGATGGATGATAGCTACGTAAATGATGCTATTATGTTATTTTAAGCATTTTTCTGTATGTTTAAATTATTTGCTAATAAACCAAAATGTAAGAAGTTACAACAAAATCTTGCCAAGGACCGACACTGTTCCTGACTTATCAAAGTATGACCAGGAGGTACAGACTGGCAGATGTACTGTGGATAGGTGGGGAGATGAGGGAAGGGTGAAAAAACCAAAGCCTGACTAAGAAGAGAAACCCATGGGCTGGGATAGGAGTGAATGCACTCCAGAAGACCTGGAGACAGCCGGTCAGGAAGGGAGGCGGGGGAGGTAGGGGGATGGTATTTGCGCCAATGCAGACAGGAGCAGAGACCGGCTCAGACAGCGCTGGGGGCAGGAGAGTGACCGACAATTTTTCCCCACAGACACACGGGCCTTTCTCCCGCCGCAACCTAGTCTGGGGCGTCCTCGGAGACAGGGCAGCCAGGGAACAGATGGGGACTTCTAGAGTCCCCGAGTCTGGCCAGGTGAGCCGCCGGGTGTAGGGGAGGTGCCCTTGCCGACCGGTCGAGAGGGGGAAAGGAGACTACACGAGAGCTCTGGGCAGGACGCGAGAGCCAGGGAACGGAAACGGGGTCCGTGCTGGCCACCCCAGCCCACCCAGTTCTACCTCACCCCCAACCGCCGCCCCCCACTACTTACGCAGACATCTCTTTCATCGCTTCCTGCGTCTCCCTCACCGGCGAGTTGTCTTTCGCTCTGGAGTCCTGTTCTTGTTCTTCCCTTCTCCTCCTGTCCAGTTTCCTCCGCTTGCTTGTAACTCGCTTGAACGCTCACTCTCTCACTTACTACAGCCGAGGCATCCAACCGAGTAGTGAGAACACCACAAAACCGGCTCTATTTATGACAATACAGCGCGGCCGACGCCAATATGGCGCCGCTTCCCAGCCTGCCTCTCGGCCGCCGCGGCCCCGCCCATGGGGGGGGCCTGGGCCCGCCCTCGACCCCGCCCCCTCCTGCTTTAGGTCCCGGTAAAAGGCAATGGCGACCCGCTCCAGTACTCTTGCCTAGAGGATCCCGTGGACCGAGGAGCCTGGTAGGCTGCAGTCCATGGGGTCGCTAAGAGTCGGACACGACTGAGCGACTTCAATTTCACTTTTCCCTTTTATGCATTGGAGAAGGAAATGGCAACCCACTCCAGTATTCTTGCCTGGAGAATCCCAGGGACGGAGGAGCCTGTTGGGCTGCCGTCTATGGGGTCGCACAGAGTCGGACGCGACTTAGCAGCTGCAGCAGGCTCAGTGGCCCCGCCCACAGCTTGGGCTGCAAACGCCGGTCTGGAAGAGAGTTTGGTTCCCTCCATGGTCCGTGGGACTGTCTATCCAGGCTAACTGCTTGGAAGGTAACTTGGAACATGTATTCCTTGTTTATCTTGTGAAAGCCTATGTCGTATGTTTTTAAAAACTACACAACTTTGCCTAGCAAATATTATAGTAACTCTTCCATTATACTACACCTTTATTTTAATCAGTTATGTGTAGTCTAATCAATCTATTCCTTGAGGCGATTATGCCGTGAGAAGGTCTCACCTAGAAACGTGTGACTTTATAATTACCTGGGAGTGAAGCGAGGTTGTAAATTGGAGACTAACTGTTCACCTCGAAGTACCTCCCCCTGATTTATTACTTTCTAGCAATCAGGTAGGGCTTCCCTGGTGGCTCAGATGGTAAAGAATCCTTCTGCAACGAGGGAGACCTGGGTTCAATCTTTGGGTTGGGAAGATCCTGTGGAGGAGGGCATGGCAACCTGCTCCAGTATTCTTGCCTGGAGAATCCCATGAACAGAGGAGTCTGGTGGGCTGCAGTCCGTGGGGTCACAAAGAGGTACAACTGAGTGACTAAACACAGCACAGCAGTCAGGTATGGGAAATTGGTACGCTGGTAGTCTGCAATATAGGGATAAATACACGGCTGAATCAAAATCACATGTGTTCAAATAGTGGAGATCATGCTTCATGTGAATGAGGATGAAAATGCAAAAATGATGACAAATTTTAAAACACTAAATTGGTTACAAGGAAAAGAATGTTAAGAAGCTGCTTTTTCTTGGTATGTAACAATAGATAGAGAAGATAGACTTATTTATTCAAAAATATTTATTGAAAACCTAATCCGTGCCACCCCAAGACAGATATGTCATGGTGGAGAGTTCTGACAAAACGTGGTCCACTGGAGAAGGGAATGGCAAACCACTTCAGTATTCTTGCCTTGAACAGTATGAAAAGGCAAAAAGATAGGACACTGAAAGATGAACTCCCCAGGTTGGTAGGTGCCTAATATGCTACTGGAGATCAGTGGAGAAATAACTCTGGAAAGAATGAAGAGATGGAGCCAAAGCGAAAACAACACCAGTTGTGGATGTGACTGGTGATGGAACTAAAGTCTGATGCTGTAAAGAGCAATATTGCATAGGAAACTAGAATGTTAGGGCCATGAATCAAGGCAAATTGGAAGTGATCGGGCAGGGGATGGCAAGAGTGAACATCGACATTTTAGGAATCAGTGAACTAAAATGGACTGGAATGGGTGAATTATCTCTACTACTCTACTGCTGTGGGCAAGAATCCCTTAGAAGAATGGAGTAGCCCTCATAGTCAACAAAAGAGTCCAAAATGCACTACTTGGATGCAATCTCAAAAACGACAGAATGATCTCTGTTCGTTTCCAAGTCAAACCATTCAGTATCACAGTAATCCAAGTCTGTCCCCCAACCAGTAATGCTGGAGAAGCTGAAGTTGAATGGTTCTATGAAGACCCATAAGACCTTCTAGAACTAACACCCAAAAAAGATGTCCTTCTCATTATAGGGGACTGGAATGCAAAAGTAGGAGTCAAGAAATACCTGGAGTAACAGGCACATTTGGCCTTGGAGTACAGAATGAAGAAGGGCAAAGGCTAATAGAGTTTTGCCAAGAGAACACACTGGTCATAGCAAACACCCTCTTCCAACAACACAAGAGAAGACTCTACACACGGATATCACCAGATGGTCAACACCGAAATCACATTAATTATATTCTTTGCACCCAAAGATGGAGAAGCTCTGTACAATCAGCAAGAACAAGTCCAGGAGCTGACTGTGGCTCAGATCATGAACTCCTTATTGCCAAATTCAGACTGAAATTGAAGAAAGTAGGGAAAACCATTAGACCATTCAGGTATGACCTAAATCAAATCCCTTTCAGTTATACAGTGAAAGTGACAAATAGATTCAAGGGATCTGATAGACAGAGTGCCTGAAGAACTATGGACAGAGGTTTGTGACATTGTATAGGAGGCAGTGATCAAGACCATCCCCAAGAGAAAGAAATGCAAAAGGCAAAATGGTTGTCTGAGGAGGCCTTACAAATAGCCAAAGAATGCCCAAACTACTGCACAATTGCACTCATCTCACATGCTAGTAAAGTAATGCTCAAAATTCTCTCACTGTCCTTCTCTCCCCCATGTTCTAACTATTAACGGATTTCAGGTCTTCCTGAGCAGTATAACCTGTCTCCCCTGCTACCCCATAGGGAGAAGGTGTTTGCTTTATTCCTCCCTCCACCCAGTATACGTGCCTCATCCAATCAGCAAATGACCCGCAAGACCCCTATCCCATTCCTTGTACCCTGAGTATAAAAGTGAACTAAGGACCCCTATTCGAGGTTGGTTCTCCCTTGAGCTGGTCCAATGTTCTAACAGCATCTCACACTCTAATAAACTTTATTTCCCTCTCAAAAAAAAAAAAAAAAAAAAGGGAAATGCTGGACTGGATGAAGCACAAGCTGGAATCAAGATTGCTGGGGGAAATATCAATAACCTCAGGTATGCAGATGACACCACACTTAGGGCAGAAAGTGAAGAAGAACGAAAAAGCCTCTTGATGAAAATGAAAGAGGAGAGTGAAAATGCTGGCTTAAAGCTCAACATTCAGAAAACTAAGATCATTGCATCTGGTCTCATCACTTCATGGCAAATAGATGGGGAAACAATGGAAACAGTGACAGACTTTATTTTGGGGGGCTCCAAAATCACTGCAGATGGTGACTGAGAGTGCAGTCATGCAGCCATGAGATTAAAAGACACTTACTCCTTGAAAGAAAAGTTATGGCCAACCCAGACAGCATATTAAAACGCAGAGACATTACTTTGCCAACAAAGGTCCGTCTAGTTAAAGCTATGGTTTTTCCAGTAGTGAAGTATGGATGTGAGATTGGACTATAATGAAAGCTGAGCACCGAAGAATCAATGTTTTTTAACTGTGATCTTGGAGAAGACTCTTGAGACTCCCTTGGACAGCAAGGAGATCCAACCTGTCCATCGTAAAGGAAATCAGTCCTGAATATTCATTGGAAAGACTGATGCTGAAACTCCAATACTTCAGCCACCTAATGCGAAGAACTGACTCATTTGAAAAGACCCTGATGCTGGGAAAGATTGAAGGCAGGAGGAGAAGGGGACAACAGAGGATGAGATGGTTGGATGGCATCACCAACTCAATGGACGTGAGTTGAGCAGGATCCAGGAGTTGGTGATAAACAGGGAAGCCTGGCATGCTGCAGTTCATGGGGTCACAAAGAGTTGGACACAGCTGATGAACTGAACTGAACTGACTCTGTGCCGAACTCTGTGTCAGACTCCAGTGATTTAATCATGCATAAAACCAGATGTATTTTTTAATTTTATGAATTTCAAAGTTTATTGAGGAAACAATCAAATAGAAGTGATATTCTTGTGTTATACAACTAGAGAGTCTACTATGTGTCAGGCACAGGAACTATTTCATTCCTCTCTGGAGAGTTCACAGTCTCCTGAAGGAGTACACACTTACACAAGATCATTCAAATGTGGTATGATCTGTGATAAGATGGGTCAGGGGATTTAGGGAGGCCTACAGCAGGCTACCTAAACTTGAGGGCAGGAATGCTCAAAAGTGACTTGTTGGAATAGAGTATGTACTTAATTAAATGAGCAAGATTTGGAAGTAGGCACTGGTGCAGGTGGGAGAGAGAAGACAAAACCTATCCAAAGCAGCATACAGCAATAGCGAGCACTGGTTTCAGTGTGAGGGAAACCCAAATTTGAATTCTAGTTTTGCTACTTACTAGTTTTGTGACCAGAGAGAAATTAACCTTAAAAAGTCCTTTCCTCATCTGTAAAATGAAGTTAATAGAATTGTAAGAGAATTAAATAAGAAGAGCATGTATAGCCAGTATGAATCTCTGTCCAAAAGTTCAGATGTGCAAGAAATGTCACTTTATCTTCTAAGACAGAATTTTTGACCCTGAGCCCCTCATTCCTCTGGCAGGTAAAGTCCATCTTGGGCATCCTGAGTCTCTCCCTTCGCACTTCTTGAGACTTAAAGATTCAGGGAGTTACGGCAGATTGAATACATCTGGCCCTGGGCTGTGGTAAATGCACCTTCCTGTCTTTTGGCACCTGCACCTTAAGGGTTTCTCCTCCCTCCAGTTCTTGTCTCAGGCCCATTGGACGGGCTGGTGGTCTCATCCCAGAAGCACCACAGAGCTCATTCTTCCTACTTCTTCCTACATCTTCCCAACAGTTTAGGGAATCCTGCCAGGCTGGGATACAGAAAATCTCCTTTCCTCAAGTTTTCTAACCAAGATATTTGTTGCTGGCTGCATAGAATTCTCTTCAAAGCTCAGCTTTGTTTTAAATTAAAAAGCCAGAAAAGAATTGAAGGCAGATTCTGTCATCTTCACAGGGCAGAGTCCTTAGCTCAGAGCCAGGCACATAGGAGTCAATAAATTTAACTCTTATTCACATCGATTACCAAAACTCTTATCTCTTAATTTTCCTCTTTGTTTATGTATTTAATTTCAAGTACTTATTTTCCTTCTTTCCTTTTTTTTTTCTCTTATAGAATGCTTTGTTTGCTCTTATCTGCTGCAGTACTTTGGAAGAAAGGAAAACTCTGCTTTTAATTCTAATTCAATGAAATCCTACAGTGTTTCAAAGACAGCTTTAAACCTTTATGTAATTATCAAAGTCAATATCAGAACAATACTTTTCAATTCTCTTTTATGTTATTTTAAATTCACCTCAGTTTTAGTTGTTTTTCTTTCCATTTTCCTGTCTTTGTCAATTTACCTTGGATTGAATGCCAGTCCCCAACCCTCATTTCAATAATGACACTTTCTTTCAAGGAAGGATATGTTTTTCTTTGATCAGGGGTCTACCCTGTATCTCTATTTTTTAAACTCAAATTTTCCAATTACAAATGTAACCCATGTTTGTAAAAAAAAAAAAAAAGAGAGAGAGAGTGAGATCGAGAGTGAAAATCTGTCCCTCCTACCCATTCCTAACTCAAGTTTTGTTCCCCAGGGACCATTTTTAACAGCTGGATATCTGTCCTTCCAGAATGTTTGCAGTGTACCCCAAACTGCAAATAAGCACGTACCAGAGGTTTGTTTTTAGTGTTTAAGTTTGAAAAAAGGGGGATTGTACTGCATGGGCTATTCTGCTCAAATTTTTTTTTAACCTAAAAAATCATGAACATCTTTCTATGTTACTAATGTTATGGACCGAATTGTGTCCCCCAAATTTTATATGCTGAAGTTCTAGTTTCCAGCACCTAAGAATGTGACTGTGTTGGGAGATAGGCTGTTTTTATTTGTTTGTTTGTTTTTATTTTTGGTTGTGCCGAGTCTTTGTTGTTGTGCTTGGCTTTTCTCTAGTTGCGGCGAGTGGCGAGTGGGGGCTTCTCTTCCCTATGGTGCACGGGCTTCTCATTGCGATGGCTTTTCTGGCTGTGGGGCCCAGGCTCTAGTCTCATGGGCTTCAGAAGTTGCAGCATATGGACTCAGTCGTTGCAGCTCGCAGGTCCTAAAGAGCAGGCTCAGTAGTTGTGGCACATGGACTTAGTCGCCCCGTAGCATGTGCAATCTTCCTAGACCAGGGATTGAACCCTTATTTCTTGCATTGGGAGGCAAATTCTTATCCACTGTACCACCAGGAAAGTCCAGGAAATAGAGTTTAAAGACAAAGGTAAGTGTGAATAAGGTTGTTAGTGTGGTCTCTACTCCAATATGACTGATGTCCTTATAAGAAGAGAAAATTTGGACGCAGATGGTACAGAGGAAAGACCACATGAAGGCGCATGAAAAGACATCCATTTACAAGCCAAGGAGAGAAGCCTTGTTGACACGCTGTCTCAGGTTTCTAGCCTCCAGAACTGCAAGAAAATAAATCTCTATTCTTTAAGCCTCCCACCTAATCTGTTACTTTTTTAAGGCAGCCCTAGCAAACCAATATAGTAAATATGCACCTACTTTGTTCTTTTTAACAGTAATATGGCATTCTTTGTCATAAATAGTATGTAATATTTGTCAGAATATATTTAACCACTTCACTGTTGCCGCAAATTTGTTTATATTATAAACAATGCTTATAATAAATATCCTTATACCTATATCCTCTATACTTGTATCACTAAGTTCAGTTCAGTTCAGTTCAGTCGCTCAGTCATGTCCGACTCTTTGCGAACCCATGAATCACAGCACGCCAGGCCTCCCTGTCCATCACCAACTCCCAGAGTTCACTCAAACTCACGTCCATCGAGTCAGTGATGCCATCCAGCCATCTCATCCTCTATCATCCCCTTCTCCTCCTGCCCCCAATCCCTCCCAGCATCAGGGTCTTTTCAAATGAGTCAGTTCTTCCCATCAGGTGGCCCAAGTATTGGCGTTTCAGCTACAACATCAGTCCTTCCAATGAATATTCAGAACTGATTTCCTTTAGAATGGACTGGTTGGATCTCCTTGCAGTCCAAGGGACTCTCAAGAGTCTTCTCAAACACCACAGGTCAAAAGCATCAATTCTTTGGTGCTCAGCTTTCTTCACAGTCCAACTCTCACATCCATACATGACTACTGGAAAAACCATAGCCTTGACTAGACAGACCTTTGTATCACTAGTTATTAATAAATTCTTAAAGATGGGATTACTATGTCAAATGATATGTATATTTAAAAGTAAAATTTATCAGATAAAGACAAATATGATATCACTTAATGTGGAATCTAAAAAAAATTATACAAATGAACTTGTTTACAAAATAGAAGTAGACTCACAGACATTGAAAACACACTTATGGTTACCAAAGAGGAAAGGAAAGTGAAAGTGAAAGTGTAGTCGCTCAGTCATGTCCAACTCTTTGAGACCACATGGACTGTAGCCTACCAGGCTCCTCCCTCCATGGGATTCTCCAGGCAAGAGTACTGGAGTGGGTAAATTAGGAGTTTGGGGTTAGCAGATACAAACTACTCTATATTAAATAGATAGCCAACAACGACCTATTGTATAGCACAGGGAACTATACTCAATATCTTGTAATAACCTATAATGGAAAAAAATCTAGAAAAATAATCTAACCTATACATATATGTATAACTGAATCACTTTGTTGTATACATGAAACTAATACAACATTGTAAAACATCTGTACTTCAGTAACTCAGCAGTGGCCACAGGACTGGAAAAGGTCAGTTTTTATTCCAATCCCAAAGAAAGGCAATGCCAAAGAATGCTCAAACTACCACACAATTGCACTCATCTCACATGCTAGTAAAGTAATGCTCAAAATTCTCCAAGCCAGGCTTCAGCAATATATGAACTGTGAACTTCCAGTTGTTCAAACTGGTTTTAGAAAAGGCAGAGGAACCAGAGACCAAATTGCCAACATCCGCTGGATCATGGAAAAAGCAAGAGAGTTCCAGAAAAACATTTATTTCTGCTTTATTGACTATGTCAAAGCCTTTGCCTGTGTGGATCACAATAAACTGTGGAAAATTCTGAAAGGGATGGGAATACCAGACCACCTGACCTGCCTCTTGAGAAATTGGTATGCAGGTCAGGAAGCAACAGTTAGAACTGGACATGGAACCACAGACTGGTTCCAAATAGGAAAAGGAGTACATCAAGGCTGTATATTGTCACCCTGTTTATTTAACTTATATGCAGAGTACATCATGAGAAACACTGGGCTGAAAGAAGCACAAGCTGGAATCAAGATTGCTGGGAGAAATATCAATCACCTCAGATATGCAGATGACACCACCCTTATGGCAGAAAGTGAAGAAGAACTAAAAAGCCTCTTGATGAAAGTGAAAGAGGAGAGTGAAAAAGTTGGCTTAAAACTCAATATTCAGAAAACGAAGATCATGGCATCTGGTCCAATCACTTCATGGGAAATAGATGGGGAAACAGTGGAAACAGTGTCAGACTTTATTTTTCGGGGCTCAAAAATCACTGCAGATGGTGACTGCAGCCATGAAATTAAAAGACGCTTACTCCTTGGAAGAAAAGTTATGACCAACCTAGATAGCATATTCAAAAGCAGAGACATTACTTTGCCAACAAAGGTCCATCTAGTCAAGGCTATGGTTTTTCCAGTGGTCATGTATGGATGTGAGAGTTGGACTGTGAAGAAAGCTGAGTGCTGAAGAATGATGCTTTTGAACTGTGGTGTTGGAGAAGACTCTTGAGAGTCCCTTGGACTGCAAGGAGATCCAACCAGTCCATTCTGAAGGAGATCAGCCCTGGGATTTCTTTGGAAGGAATGATGCTAAAGCTGAAACTCCAGTACTTTGGCCACCTCATGCGAAGAGTTGACTCACTGGAAAAGACCCTGATGCTGGGAGGGATTGGGGGCAGGAGGAGAAGGGGACGACAGAGGATGAGATGGCTGGATGGCATCACTGACTCGATGGACGTGAGTCTGAGTGAACTCCGGGAGTTTGTGATGGACAGGGAGGCCTGGTGTGCTGCGATTCATTGGGGTCGCAAAGAGTTGGACACAACTGAGCGACTGAACTGAACTGAACAAATAAATAATTTAAATTTATGTGTTCCAAATTGTCCCCTAAGAATGTATACCAGTTTACACTCTAACTAATAATGTGTATGCTGCTGCTGCTGCTAAGTCGCTTCAGTCGTGTCCAACTCTGTGCGACTCCATAGACGGCAGCCCACCAGGCTCCCCCGTCCCTGGGATTCTCCAGGCAAAAACACTGGAGTGAGTTGCCATTTCCTTCTCCAATGCATGAAAGTGAAAAGTGAAAGTGAAGTCGCTCAATCATGTCTGACTCTGTGCGACCCCATAGACGGCAGCCCACCAGGCTCCTCCATCTATGGGATTTTCCAGTCAAGAGTACTGGAGTGGGGTGCCATTGCCTTCTCCAGATGATTTGTGTGGGATGGTCTATTTCGTTAAACTCTCACAAATGCTAGATATTAAAAATACTTTTTGTCCTTATTATGAAAATTATAAATGTGCAGGAAAGTAGAGAGAATAGTGTAACAAATGCCATTAACTTATCACTTAGGTTTAATAATTATTTTAACATTTGTCATGTTTCACTTTTTTTAAGCAGAAGTTTTTTAAAGTAAATATAGACTCCTAAATATTTCACTCCTAATATTTTTTCTTCCAGTTTTGTTGAAATACAATTGATAAATAGCACTGTAAGTTTAAGGTTACAGCATGATTTGATTTACATACACTATGAAATGATTATTAGAATAAGTTTTTTGACCATCTATCATCTCATATATAAACAAATTTAAAAAAAAGAAAAAAAATTTTTCTTTTGGTGAGAGCTCAGGATTTACTTTCTTAACAACTTTCATATATAACATGTAGCAGTGTTAATTATAGTTATTTTAATTAGAAGTAATGGTGTACATTACTTCTCTAGTACTTAGTTATCTTGTAACTGGAAGTTTGTAACTTTTGACTGCCTTCCTCCAATTCCCGCCCTCCACCCCACCTCACTCCTAAATGTTTTGATATGCATATCTAAATAAGAATTCTTCCCTACAGAACCACAGTTAATAATAACAACACACCTAAGTTTCCCAGGCTTGGCCCCAAAATGTCTTTGCAGCAACTTTGTTCATATTAGAATCCAATCAGGAACTCTGATTGCATTTGGTTGTTGGGTTTCTGAAGTGTACTTTAATCTAGAACAGACACTCCTTTTTCTGTCCCTCTGTATCTTTCTCATACCGCCCCCAACTTAAAAAAAAACAAAAACAAATACACATTCATTTGACTGTGTCAGACATGTGGGATCTTGGTTCCCTGTTCAGGGATTGAACCCACTTCCTCTGCACTAGCACATGAATTCTTTTTTTTTTTTTTCAAATCAAGTTTTCACTCCAGGCAGGTGTTGTGTTTAGACAAGTGACTCAATTTGTTATACATTCAATTCCAATAGAATTAGCTGCCTTACAATGAGATTTCACTGCCGTCTCTTAGTGCTTTAATTTTTGGTAGTTCTGTTACAAGTTCAAGTAAGTTAGAGCTGTTTTCAACCCTTATGTCTATTTCCTTCTAAAAACATGAAGGAACAGGCATTCTAATAAGCTTTATGTAAATAGGATCCTGATCATTTTAGCTCTAGTTAACTCCATGCATTTCCCTGGGCATAACTATTGACTCTCTGAAAACTGGAAAATATTGCATAATTTTAAAGTCAGAGTACAACAACATTTACTGGTAACCTCAAATAAGTTATTCTAGGAGGATGAAATATGAGTAGGTCAGTCCACCAATCATGTTTGCCTAGCCATAAGAACAGTCACAACTTAAAGATCTGCAAAAATCAAAGGAAACATGGCAACAACCTTTAACTGGCTGGAGGTGGAACATTCTACAGGTGTCCTGGCAGCCTTCATAAAGGGCAGAAGGTGACTGACTCACCCGCTCCACTGGGCTGTGACCACACAGAGACACTCCAGCACCCACCGTAAGTCTGGAATGTGACTAGTGTAGAACCCAGTGGCACGTCTGAGCTTGCTTACAACACTCCGACCAGCAGAGGCAAATAATGACAAAAATATAAATCAAGGCTGATGCAGCTAAGTGCTGCCTCACAGCAGGCCAACTGGGTATGGGGTTTTGCTAGTCCTTAGCTGACTGTTTTCATTATTTAATCAAATATTAAGAAAAATTCATATGCAAGCCTTGTCAAAAAAGAGAAAAAGTTAACTTCCTATGATCAGCATAAACTGTTAACCTGTTAAGAGAAGCCCAATACTTCCAGCATTCGGGTATATACATACACATTATGTCTGTTTCTTTTTAAACATCTTAGGGTGAGGGTGAGGAGAGGGAAGACAAATGAGATAAAGACACAAGCTAAACATCCAACAAGTCCCATTCCTCATTCTCTGTGTGGCTGGCAGCATGTCAGAAAGTCACTCCTTTGCTGTGATGGTCGTAATACATCTGAACATGTAGATCTTTATTTCCTTGTTTGTTTGGCTAGGCCTAGGGTACGTGCTATTTTATTTTCTTGGTGTAACAATTCATCACTGCTTCCTGAGAGGCTCAAACAGGATCACTGGCCAGATTCCGAAGAGAAACTTCACCTTTGGCCTGTATCTCAAATAAAGTGTTCTTGTATATAAACTGAAAAGGATGTGAAGATAAGAACCAAGGCCAGTTAAAATATGCCACCATGCATGAAACTGTAGCACATGAATTCTTAACCACTAGACCACTAGGAAGTCTTCTCTCCAGCTTTTTATTTTACTATGACACTACTTGGAAAGACCAGGTCAGTTGTTCCCTGCTGCTGCTGCTGCTGCTAAGTCACTTCAGTCGTGTCCGACTCTGTGCGACCCCATAGACGGCAGTCCACCAGGCTCCCCTGTCCCTGGGGTTCTCCAGGCAAGAACACTGGAGTGGGTTGCCATTTCCTTCTCCAATGCATGAAAGTGAAAAGTGAAAGTGAAGTTGCTCAGTTGTGTCCGACTCTTATCAACCCCATGGACGTCTGGAGTGGGTTGCCATTGCCTTCTCCGCAGTTGTCCCCTAGAATGTCCTAATTTCTGGATTTTTTCTTATTATCATTTAACAATAACCCTGATAATTTTCTGTTATTGGAAGTTGAATCTAAAGGCTTAGTTAAATTCAGGTTAAACACTGTACTCCATAATGATGTAACTAGAAGTCACATAATGAAGCTCTGGGGTTATTCCGTTGTTCGTGATGTTGAGATTGATCACAGGGTGTTTGTAATGACTATCACCTTGGAACCAGCTAATGATCTGTGAGGTGATAATTTTGCCACCAGGTGACTATCCAACCTTTTACCTTTTAGCATCTGTTGATAATTCTTGGCTTAATTGTGTCCTTGAAGTGAAGTGAAGTCGCTCAGTCGTGTCTGACTCTGCAACCCCATGGACTGTAGCCTACCAGGCTCCATCCATGGGATTTTCCAGGCAAGAATACTGGGGTGGGTTGCCATTTCCTTCTCCAGAGGATCTTCCCGACCCAGGGATCGAACCCGGGTCTCCCGAATTGCAGGCAGACGCTTTATCGTCTGAGCCACCAAGGGATTGTAAATTGTGATTTTCCAAGTCTGTCTACTTTTATAACTGACATTTTTCTTGAAAGAAGTGCTTTTCCTCATCAACTAGGAATATTAGGTACACTGAGATGTAATATTGTAAAGGAAAAATGTTCCTGTCCCTTTCAGAGAAAGAACTTAGTGTAATGGTTACCTGCAGAATTTATCTGCTTTGCTTGCTTGCTTGTTTTATTCTTCTTATTTTTCTTGAGTATCATATGAACTCAAGGTTTCTTGTATAGTCAGTGTTGAAAATTAATTACAGTCATTGTTCTTTTGATACTAAAACTGTCCCAACTTTGGCCAGTAGTTTCCTATGTCAAGCTGGTTCTTCTGTTAGTATTAAAAAAGTGTCCTTTTAAGTTAATATAATAGATTGGATAGTGGTATTTCTTTTTATTAAATTAAAAAAATTGAAGTATAATTGATTTACAGTGTTGTGCCAATCTGCTGTACAGCAAAGTGACTTGGTTATATACATATATACATTCTGTTTTTATATTTTTTCCATTATGGTTTATATATGGTTAATATAATTTTCTGTGCTATACATTAGGACCTTGTTGTTTATCCATGGAAAGTGGTATTTCTTTGTGGTTTTAACTTGCATCTCTCTGATCAGTGGTGAAGGTGATCATCTTTCATGTTTTACCAGCCATTTGTATTTCCCTGGGGTTTGTTTATTCATACTTTTTGTCTATTTTTTTCTTGGTATAAGTGTATTTACACCAATTACCAAGTCTCATCCCTACAAATGAAATGTTTTCAGTACTTATTGCCAGTCTCTTCCAACTGCAACTTCCTTATGTTTGAATTTTTTCTTTTGATCATCTCTTGCTCTAGAATGTGTCTTGAAATAGCTTATTCATAGAGTGGCTACATTTCATTAGTTCTGGCATATTTGAAAAATGCCCTTCTATTAAATAATAATGTGTCCTTGAAAGCTTGGTGAATGTTGCTGAAGAGTCTTGGATACTTATAAGATTCTTATTTTTAAATCTTAAAAATTCTCCCCAAATAGGCTTTTGTATGAAAATCTAAAACTCAACATTCAAAAAACTAGGAACATGGCATCCAGTCCCATCACTTCATGGCAAATAGGTGGGGAAAAAGTGGCAGATTTTATTTTCTTGGACTCCACTGTAACTGCAGACAGTGACTGCAGCCATGAAACTTAAAAGACGCTTGCTCCTTGGAAGAAAAGCTATGACCAACCTAGACAGCATATTAAAAAGCAGAGACATCACTTTGCTGACAGAAGTCCGTATAGTCAAAGCTATGGATTTTCCAGTAGTCATGTATGGATGTGAGAATCGGACTGTCGAGAAGGCTGAGCACCCCAAGAGCTGATGCTTTTGAACTGTGGTGCTGGAGAAGATTCTTGAGAGTCACTTGAACTGCAAGGAGATCAAACCAGTCCATCCTAAAGGAAATCAACCCTGGTTATTCATTGGAAGGACTGATGCTGAAGCTGAAGCTACAACACTTTGGCCACCTGATATGAAGAAATGACTCACTGGAAAAGACCCTGATATTGGGAAAAATTTAGGGCAAGAGGAGATAATGGTGACAGAGGATAAGATGGTTGAATGGCATCACTGACTCAATGGACATAAGTCTGAGCAAATTCTGGGAGATAGTGAAGGAAAGCCTGGTGTGCTGTAGTCCATGGAGGTGCAAAGAACTGGACACAACTTAGTGACTGAACAACAAGGCAGTCTTTTCCTAAAATAAATTTAGCACAAAATAAACATTCAAAAATTTTCTGAATCATTTTTAAAGATTACATAAAATTTATTTTTACTTTAAAATTTATTATTGTTTCTGTTTATCCATCAGTTTTTTTTTTTTCAGTTAATTTAGGTAAATAGGATTTCACCTTGAGAGAGTTTTAAGTGTTAGTACAAGTATTTCAGGAAAAAAACTTTAAAAATTAATATTTTAGCTTTTTAAGATTATACTGGGCTGTTTACTCATCTGTGGGATTCCCTGGTGGCTCAGAGAGTAAAAGAGTCTGCCTGTAATGCAGGAGAGCTGGGTTCGATCTCTGGGTCAGAAAGATCCTCTGGGGAAGGAAATGGCAGCCCACTCCAATATTCTTGCCTGAAAAATCCCATGGATAGAGGAAGCTGGAAGGCTACAGTCCATGGGGTCATAAAGAGTCAGACATGACTGAGTGACTTCATTTCATTTCACTTCACTTTACTTGTCTGTAGGATAAGTAGGGACTATATCTGCCTTATTCATCACCTTATCCTCAGAACTTAGCACAGGTGTTCAATAAATATTTGTTGAATTAATTTATTTCAAGTATTATTTAGAATAACTTCCTTTATCTTCTTATATCTTCATCTTTTTTCCCTAATTGATAGACTATCTCCATTTTGCCTTCTGTCTTTTTTTGTTTTCAAACTTAAAACTTTTTATTTTGTATTAGGATATAGCTGGTTTGTATTAGGGTATAGCCACCAGGGGCTTCCCTGGTGGCTCAGAGGTTAAAGCATCTGCCTGGAATACAGGAGACCTGGGTTCGATCCCTGGGTCGGGAAGAAATGGCAACCCACTCCAGTACTCTTGCCTGGAGAATCCCATGGAGGGAGGAGCCTGGTAGGCTACAGTCCATGGGGTCGCAAAGAGTTGGACACAACTGAGCGACTTCATTTTCACTATAGCTGGTTAGTACTTCCCTGGTGGCTCAGATGGTCAAGAATCTGCTTGGGGTCTGAAAGAGTTATACACGAGTGAGCAGAATGCCGGCAATGCAGGAGACCCAGTTTGATCCCTGGATCAGGAAGAACCCCTGGAGAAGGGAATGGCTACCCACTCCAGTATTCTTGCCCATTCAATACGTAGAGGACTTGTCAGGGTACAGTCCATGGAGGCACAAAGAGTCAGACACAACTCAGAGAATGACATTTTCACTGTTCACTGAGCTACTGACCTTTTCCCTGTTCACTGAGTGACCAACACTAACACTTAGCCAATTAACAATGTTGTGTTTGTTTCAGGTGAACATTGAAGAGACTCAGCCATAAATACACATATATCCACTCTCCCCCAAATTCCCTTCCCATCCAGGCTGGCACATAACATTAAGTAGAGTTCCGTGTGCTATACAATAGGTCCTTGTTGGTTATTCATCTTCAATAATAATAACAGTAACTTAATTACAGTTATTAATTAACTGTAACTTTCTGTAACTTAAGACTATTCTCAAGTTACTTTCTGTAACTTAATATTCTGATGTGTCTGAATGTAATACAGGTATGCCACTGAAACTTTTCCACCTCTGAGCAGTCTTCCATTAACTCTAAGCATTTTCTTTACCTAGCAGATTGTTGTAGCACAGTATTGTTCACACTGGCCATTAGCAGGTTGTGACTAGCACTTCTTGAAAAATGAATAGATGAGTATGGTGCCTCAAGTAGGAGCATCCTAAAATGTCTGTGGGAGCTAGCCTTGATGCCTTGTGTGTCATGCCAGGAGGGACAAGAGTCTCCCTTTCTGCCAGCAGGACTGGCTGTGCCCAAACTTAGCTTCCCAGGATAACCTTCTACCCCTAACAAAAGGGGTTGCAACTTCCTAAGGACCCCTGAAATCCCCAGGTATTGGGCAGCTGGAGCCTAAACATAGTCACACTGGCTCCAGTCCCTGTTTCCACATTTGGACAAGGCTGATTTCTCACAATTTTACTCCAAGAAAGTATCATCTCAGGGTACATGTCCCTATACTGGAATGCAACAGCACCTAGCCACAGCATCTCTCTCTCTTTAGGATAATGGGAAGACCTGAAGCCATGCCATCTTCTCTTCCTGACCCGCAGCTTGTATGTTTCCCCATTAAAGAGTGGTCCTTAACTCAAGGTGAATGACCATGTGGAATTCACCTCAAGGCCTGTAGCATGATAGGTGAATCATGCACAGACTCCCTCCCTACTTTGAACAACAAAAATAAAATATATGGTTAAATTTGTTCTCCATGCATTCATGACCAGTCTTTCTCAGTTAATTTTGAAAAAATAGGTGTTGGGTGCTGTTGGAAATTGATATGGGTTCTGACTGTTTGTGCCTTTTACTCCTCGTGGAGTAAGAAATGACAACCCACCCCAGGATTCTTCCCTGGAAAATTCCATGGGCAGAGAAGCCTGGCAGGCTAGAGTCCATTGGTTGCACAGTTGGACACACTCCTCAATTCATATGTTAAAACTTTAATCCCCATTGTAATGCTATCTGGAAATGGAACATTTTAGGAGGTAACTAGATCATATGGGTGGAGCCCTCATGATGGGATTAGTACCCTTAGAAGAAACAGGAAGAAGCTTTCTTCTCTCTTTGCTCTCTGCTTTATGAGGATACAATGAGAAGATTGACATCTGCAAACTAGTAAGAGGGCTCTCACTGTTGTAGGAAAGGGGATCCCTTCTAGGGCTCAAGAGTGCGCTAACACTCAGAAATGAGTTGTCAGAGAGATTTACTGGGGAAAGGACACCCCCCTACCCCCCCACCCACCCCCCACCCCCGCCCAGGGAGGGGTGGAGCAGAAAGCAGGAAGGTAAGGGAACCCAGGGGTCTCTGGGTCCTGGTGCACACAAGGATTTGTTTGAGCCCTCCTAGCGTCTCTGGCAGGTGTGAGGTTTAATTCTAAACATGATTCTGTCCCTTCTACCCTTTTGCTGGGGCTTCTCCTTTGCCCTTGGACATGGGGTATCTTTTTTTTTTTTTGGTGGGATCCAAATTCTCCTGTCGATGGTTGTTTAGCAGTGAGTTGCAGTTTTGGAGTTCTTATAGAAGAAGATCGGAGAAGGCAATGGCACCCCACTCCAGTACTCTTGCCTGTGTCACGCGACTGTATGTTCCTCGGTTCTTTGTCTCGTCACAACAAAGATTTGGAGCAACGGACATTAAAGCCCTCGGCACATCACAGCTCTCAGGTCTTGGACAAACCGTGCTACAGCTCTTAGGCAAATCAGTGTTACAGCTCTGTTTTATTTATAAGATAGGAGGAGAATCTAAGACCCCACGAGAAGAGAGTGGAGAAGTGCGTGGGGAGGGAGAAAGAGAGAGAAAGAGAGAGAGAGAGAGCGCGCATGCATGCGGGAGAGAGAGTCCATCAGAAAGCGCTTTGGCTCCTCCTTTTATATGTTTTTTCCTCCACCTGGGCCTGCCCTATGCAAATTGGGCTTAGCCAGGAGTGCTGTTTGTTCTGTTTGTTCTGCCTGAAGTCTTCACTCTGGTCCTCGGACCTTCCTTGTCTTTTAGCCACCGCCATTTTGGACTCCTTTTCCCTATTCTACCTACCTAACACCTGGAAAATCCCATGGACAGAGGAGCCTGGTGGGCTGCAGTCCATGGGGTCGCGAAGAGTCCGACACTGCTGAGCGACTTCACTTTCACTTTTCACTTTCATGCATTGGAGAAGGAAATGGCAACCCACTCCAGTGTTCTTGCCTGGAAAATCCCAGAGATGGCGGAGCCTGGTGGGCTGCCGTCTGTGGGGTTGCACAGTGTCGGACATGACTGAAGCGACTTAGCAGTAGCAGCATAGGAGAAGATGAGCACATGTCCTTCTATTCCACCATCTTAGAGCTTTGTTATGTTATGTATGGAGAGTCATGTATGGATGTGAGAGTTTGACCTTAAAGAAAGCTGAGCACTGGAGAACTGATGCTTTTGAACTGTGGTGTTGGAGAAGACCCTTGAGAGTCCCTTGGACTGCAAGGAGATCAAACCAGTCCATCCTAGAGGAAATCAGTCCTGAATATTCACTGGAAGGACTGATGCTGAAGCTGAAACTCCAATACTTTGGCTACCTAATGCAAAGAACTGACTTATTGGAAAAGACCCTGATGCTGGGAAAGATTGAAGGCAGGAGAAGGGGACAACAGAGGATGAGATGGTTGGATGGCATCACCGACTTGATGGACATGAGTTTGAGTAAGCTCCAGGAGATGGTGATGGGACAGGGAAGCCTGGCATGCTACAGTCCATGGGGTCACAAAGAGTTGGACACGACCGAGTGACTGAACCGAACTGAACTGAAGGGAACCCAGGAGGGCTACTCTGCCAGGTGGCTTGCAGATTTTATGGTAATAGGATTAGTTTCTGAGTTGTCATCAGCCAATCATTCTGATTCAGGGTCCTTCCTGGTGGCACACACATCACTCAGCCAAGATGGATTCCAGCAAGCAGGATTCTGGCATGTTGGTAGGACATATAGGCTAGTGTCTCCTTTTGACCTTTCTGGAATTCTGGTTGGTGATGGCTTGTTAGTTCCATGTTCCTTATGAGGACCTCCTATCATAAAATAACTCTTGCAAATGGGACTGGTCAGGGTGGGTGGTTTCAGTGTTTCTCCTAACATCACCACACACCAAATCTGCTGGCACCCTGATCTTGTACTTCTCAGCTTTCAGGACTATGATAAACATTTCTGTGGTTTAAGACAGCAAGTCTATGGTGTCTTGTTATAACAGCCTGAATTAAGCAGATTCCCAGACAAAATTTTAATAGTAGGACATCAGGTCCAGATGAAATGAAAAGGAAAAAAAAAAAAGCTGGCAACAATGACATTTCAGAACTGTAGTAATATTTTATTACTGAATTGTGGGGGAGGAGAGAGTGGAATGGGGGAGGCAGTCACAGTGAAGCTACATTTCTATCCACATGTGTAGTGTCTCTGGGAAAAGGACCCTACTCTTCAAGTTTTTATGCTTGGCTGACTAGTTTGTGTCTCAGTGGGACCTCAGCCTATTGCCACAGAGACCATGTTGAAGGAGGGGCACCCATGTGTTACAGTTCCTAGCAGGCCTCTCAACTGGCTTTTCTTCAGTTCTCTGTGACAGAAAGGTCTGTACTGCCCCATGTTAGGGGTGTCAGAGGGCACCGTTCAGCATCTTTTGCTTACATCCTAATTTGTTGTCTCAAAGAAGAATGATTGCTTCTGTGCACTGGTTTTATTTTGCTACCCAGTTCATCATTCTGCACTGAATTTTAATGCAGGCCCTGTGTTTTTACTGTGAAATTTCTATTGTTGATGCAGATATTTTGTTTATACAATTTATTGCATTAAAAAAAGAGAATTTGGTGCAAAGGAGGGGTAAGGCAGGTGCCTATTCATTTTTCTCTACCTAGAATAATATATAAAGTCCTGGACAGGCTTTAGGCAATTCAAGAACCCATTGGTTTGCTGTTTGCCCTGAGAGCAACTCCAATTCCAAGTACCTGAATTTCCTGGTTTCGTTTTTGTGGGGTGAGGCCCCCTGCATCTTCAAGTATTTTCTTGCGTTAAAACCCTGCGAGCTTCATTGGAAAAGCCTTGGCTCTGTGTGCTTAGATGCATCAAACCAAGGATGGTAGCAATCAACAGCTTTCCTGGAAGGTGTCTTAACTGTCTGAAGTTAGGGATCTCAGCAACCCACCCCTACTGTTTCTTCTCTCTACACTTTCGGAAGGGCAAAAGAAGTCTTTACACCAATTTAAAAACTTTTCCCCAGAGCTGGGGGGGATTAACATATAAACTCAGTGGACAGGGCAGGTAGGTTCCCCGCTTCCCTCCAAATTGAAGCCAAGATTAATTACGGTATTCACCTGTTCCTGAAACAGGCCCGGTAATGGATCCCAGCTGTGTGCTCCCCCAAGCAGCATTCATCCTGCGGTTCTCTGTGGACGCACTGGCTTTGATCAGCTCATTCCCTCTCAGCAGGCCAACGCGGTAGCCACAGGACGCAAGTGCTTAGTTTACAATCATGTTAATTTTGCTTTTTGTTTGTCTTTAGCAGTTGGAGATTAATGAGTAAAAGGGTGTTTCAATTTTCAAACAGCCTTCTTCTAATCACTTGGCTGCATTGTTGCTGGCAGTTTTATTACTTTGATTTCCTGAATCATTCAGATATACAGTTTCCTTGTCCAGTATGGGTTATGGTGCAGGAAAAGACAGTCCTACCAGGAATTGCTGCTGCCACTCTGGATTCCACAAAAGGCGATGGGGAAAACAGAACCTTTGTTATGACTTTTCATAGGAATTTCTTGCTGAATACATCCCTGGCATTTTTAACAGACCATTTTCTTGCTGAATGCATCCCTGGCATTTTTAACAGACCCAAGTATTTTAAAAAGGATGTTGCTATGCCTATTTTTCATAGCTAGTGAATCAAATTAGCCTTTATCTGTTGAGATGGTGAAAACTCTGGATTGGGAGTAAATTCTTTAGGAGATTGGGAGTTCCCTGGTGATCTAGCAATTAGGATTCCAGGCTTTCACTGCTGTGGCCAAGGTTCAGTCCTTGGTTGGGGAACTGAGATCCTGCAAGCCATGCAGCAAGGCAAAAAAAAAGAAAAAGTAGTTGCTATTATAATTCTGAATTCTGTCTTCTGAACTGAGGAAAACAAACTCCATTCCACTGCAGGTTTTCTTCAATGTGTGCTTCTGGGTGGGTGTAAAAACAAGCAAGGCCTGGAAGATGTTCTCTTAAAAGAGGCTTCATATCAAAGAAATCTCCCTCCAGCCCAATACAGTGTAGTGGAGATTTGTAAGCACAGTGCCACTGAGTATACATTGTTTTTGACAGTAAGGAAAATGGATAGATTTACTTTAATATAGAGATAGTGCCCATCTTTGCATGAAAAGTTCCCTTGGTATCTCTAATTTTTTTGAAGAGATCTCTAGTCTTTCCCATTCTATTGTTTCCCTCTATTTCTTTGCACTGATCACTGAGGAAGGCTTTATTATCTCTCCTTGCTATGATGTAGAACTCTGCATTCAAGTGGGTATATCTTTCCTTTTCTCCTTTGACTTTTGCTTCTCTTCTTTTTGTAGCTATTTGTAAGGCCTCCTCAGACAGCCTTTTGCCTTTTTGCATTTCTTTTTCTTGGGGATGGTCTTGATCACTGCCTCCTATACAATGTCAGGAACCTCTGTCCATAGTTCTTCAGGCACTCTGTCTATCAGATCCCTTGAATCTATTTGTCACTTCCACTGTATAATCATAAGGGATTTGATTTAGGTTATACCTGAATGGTCTAGTGGTTTTCCCTACTTTCTTCAGTTTCAGTCTGAATTTGGCAATAAGGAGTTCATGATCTGAGCCACAGTCAGCTCCTGGACTTGTTCTTGCTGATTGTACAGAGCTTCTCCATCTTTGGGTGCAAAGAATATAATTAATGTGATTTCAGTGTTGACCATCTGGTGATATCCATGTGTAGAATCTTCTCTTGTGTTGTTAGAAGAGCATGTTTGCTATGACCAGTGCGTTCTCCTGGCAAAACTCTATTAGCCTTTGCCCTGCTTCATTCTGTACTCCAAGGCCAAATTTGCCTGTTACTCCAGGTATTTCTTGACTTCCTACTTTTGTATTCCAGTCCCCTATAATGAGAAGGACATCTTTTTTGGGTGTTAGTTCTAGAAGGTCTTGTAGGTCTTCACAGAACCGTTCAACTTCAGCTTCTTCAGCATTACTGGTTGGGACATAGGCTTGGATTACCATGATATTGAATGGTTTGACATGGAAACAATCAAACAGAGATCATTCTGTCGTTTTTGAGATTGCATCCAAGTAGTGCATTTTGGACTCTTTTGTTGACTATGAGGGCTACTCCATTTCTTCTTAGGGATTCTTGCCCACAGTAGTAGATAGAATGGTCATGTGAGTTAAATTCACCCATTCCATTCCATTTTAGTTAGCTGATTCCTAAAATGTCAATGTTCACTCTTGCCATCTCCTGTTTGACCACTTTCAATAAAGGACAGAAATGGTATGGACCTAACAGAAGTAGATGATATTAAGAAGAGGTGGCAAGAATACACAGAAGAACTATACGAAAAAGATCTTCACCACCCAGATAACCATGATGCTGTGATCACTCACCTAGAGCCAGACATCCTGGAATGTGAACTCAAGTGGGCCTTAGGAAGCACCACTACAAACAAAGCTAGTGGAGGTGATGAAATTCCAGTTGAGGTATTTCAAATCCTAAAAGATGATACTGTGAAAGCACTGTACTGAATATGCCAGCAAATTTGGAAAACTCAGCAGTGGCCACAGGACTGGAAAAGGTCAGTTTTCATCCCAATCTCAAAGAAAGGCAATGCCAAAGAATGTTCAAACTACCGCACAATTGCATTCATCTCACATGCTAATAAAGTAATGCTCAAACTTCTCCAAGCCAGGCTTCAACAGTACTTGAATACTGAACTTCCAGATGTTCAAGCTGAATTTATAAAAGGCAGAGCAACCAGAGATCAAATTGCCAACATCTATTGGATCATCGATAAAGCACTAGAGTTCCAGAAAAACATCTACTTCTGCTTTATTGACTATGGCAAAACCTTTGATTGTGTGGATCACAATAAACTGTGGAAAATTCTGCAAGAGATGGGAATACCAGACCTTCTGACCTGCCTCCTGAAAAATCTGTATGCAGGTCAAGAGGCAACAGTTAGAACTGGACATGGAACACATACTGGTTCCAAATCGGGAAAGGAGTACGTCAAAGCTGTATATTGCCACCCTGCTTATTTAACTTATATGCAGGGTACATCATGAGAAATGCTCGACTAGATGAAGAACAAGTTGGAATGAAGATTGCTGGGGGAAATATAAATAACCTCAGATATGCAGATGACACCACACTTATGGCAGAAAGTAAAGAAGAACTAAAAAGCCTCTTGATGAAAGTGAAGAGGAGAGTGAAAGAGTTGGCTTAAAACTCAACATTCAGAAAACTAAGATCATGGCATCTGGTCCCATCACTTCATGGCAAATAGATGGGGAAACAGTGGAAACATGACAGACTTCATTTTTGGGGGGCTCCAAAATCACCGCAGATGGTGACTCCAGCCATGAAATTAAAAGATGCTTGCTGTTTGGAAGAAAGGTTATGACCAACCTATACAGCATATTACAAAGCAGAAACATTACCTTGTCAACAAAGGTCCATCTAGTCAAAGCTATGGTTTTTCCAGTAGTCATGTATGGATGTGAGAGTTGGAGTATAAAAAAAGCTGAGCACTGAAGAACTGATGCTTTTGAACTGTGGTGTTGGAGAAGACTCTTGAGAGTCCTTTGGACTGCAAGGACATCCAACCAGTCCATCCTATAGGAAATCAGTCCTGAATATTCACTGGAAGGACTGATGCTGAAGCTGAAACTCCAATACTTTGGCCACCTGATGTGAAGAACTGACTCATTGGAAAAGACCCTGATGCTGGGAAAGATTGAAGGCAGGAGGAGAAAGGGACGACCATGAGATGGTTGGTTGACATCACCGACTTAACGGACATGAATTTGAGTATGCTCCGGGAGTTGGTGATGGACAGGGAGGCCTGGCATGCTGCAGTCCATGGTGTCGCAAAGAGTTGGACACGACTAAGCGATTGAACTGAGTGATAGTGCAAACCTGATCATGATACTTCTTGGCCTACCATCTTTTAGTGTCCCCTTTGTCCTCTGGATCATGTCTGACAAGTTTACAGACACGTCCCTCTTCCTATTACATTGGCTACCAGCTCCTAACATAGTCCTGGTTGGGAGGAGGCCCTCACTGAGGAAATGGATGCCTGGGGCAGTGAGGAAAGAATTTCACCTTGGGACACTGAAACCAAGATGCATTCAGGGTCTGCCCTGTTGTTCCAAGGGCATAATGGCATTTCTGAAGACCTCTAGCCTGGGTGATGTGTGATACCCATTTTGTAAGCCCACTGGGGCTCTTCCTTCCCCTCGTGAGCTACAGTGCATGGGTTCGGAAAGAGTCGAACATGACTGAACAACTAATACACACAAGTGTTCCAGAATCCAGTTGTTGGGCTCTCCCCAGCCTAGGCACCAGGGATTTGAGTGAAGAAGCTTTTGAGGTAACTTAATCCCAAACAATCAGAATTAAACCTTATGAGAGACCTTGAGCAGACTCAACTGCTCAAGGTCCAGAGATGAGTGGCTGGAATTCTCCACACAGACACTGTGAAAGAGAGAATGGTTACTATTGTTCTAAGCCAATTAAATTTTGGTGGTTTGTTTCATAGCATAGCATTTGGAAAAGTGAGCCTGAAACATTTACCAGGATTGAATATAACCTGGACATAAATTAACCCAAATAATATTTGGGATTTTTTAACTATTAGGGGTAACTGCAATTTAGTTTTAAAAATAAGAACCTGGCAAATATCATAACAATTATGTATAAATAGGTTGAATTTATTCCAGAAATGCAAGGTTCGTTTAACATTGAAATATTAATCAGTGTAATTAACTATGTTTTTCAGAATAACAGCAAAATAGTATTAACTTAATAGAGGGAAAAAAGGCATTTGGTAAAATTCTACATATTCATGACTTAAGAAAAAGAGAAGTCCAGTGCCTATGGATGGAAAGAATCTTCCCCAATCTAATAAGTGATTCTCCAAATATCTACAGCAAATACTATACTGAAGAATAAAATATCAAAACCTTTCCCCCTGAAGTTGGGAACAAGAGAAGGGTGTTCACTATCACCATTTCTATTTAATATTATCCTAGCCAGTAAAAAAGGCAAGAAGCAAAATAAAAGGTATAAGGCTTTGTAGCAAAAGGGCTTTGCAGGTGGTGCTAGAGGTAAAGAACCTGCCTACCAACGCAGATGACTTAAGAGACGTTGGTTCTACCCCTGGGTCAGGAAGATTCCCTGGAAAAGGAAATGGCAATGCACTCCAGAATTCTTGCTTGAGAATTTCCACAGACAGAAGAGATTTGCAGGCTACAGTCCATGGGGTTGCAAAGAGTTGGACACTACTGAAGAGACTCAGCATGAACAGAAGGAAAAAACTGTCCTTATATATGATTGGGGGCTTTCCACATAGCTCAAATGGTAAAGAATCTGCCCATAATGTGGGAGACCTGGGTTTGATCCCTGGATTGAGAAGATCCCCTGGAGAAGCCATGGCAAAACACTCCAGTATTCTTGCCTGGAGAATTCCACAGACAGAGGAGCCTGGCAGGCTACAGTCCACAGAATTGCAGAGTTGGATGCGAATGAGAGACTAATACACACACACACACAATTGACATATTTGTAAATGTAGAAAATTCATAATAATCTACTGATAAATTATTAGAATGAAAAGAATTTTAAAAAATTAAAATATAACAAATTATAGAAAAGTTCTTCCCAGGTGGTGCTAGTAGTAAAGAATCCACCTGCCAATGCAGGAGATGCAAGATGTGGGTTTGATCCCTGGGTGGGGAAGATATCCTGGAGGAGGAAATGAGGAGGAAACCCACTCCAGTATTCTTGCCTGGAAAATTCCATGGACAGAGTAGCCTGGTGGGCTACAGTCTGTGAGGTTGCAAAGAGTCAGACACAGTTGAGCACAGCACAGTTCAAAACAGTCTTCTGAGGTTAATGAATACAAGGTTAATCAACCATAACCAACTGAGTTTCTATATACCATCAACAATCAGAGAGTTTAAAAATGGCATTAAAATAGCATCAAAAAACCCAAAGCACATGACATAGGGAAAATAGGTAAACTTACAGTTGAGAAGACTGGCAGTTCATCCAGGTGGACAAAATTACCAGCAAAGGGGTAAGTTGACATTATGTATTAATACATGCTGACATGGTGCAAAAAGAGAGACACAAAGTTAATTTCATGACTTTTCCTTTCCTAAATGCAAAAACCTATGTCTAACCATGAGGAAATACCAGATGAAACCAAATCAGGGATATTCTACCAAAAAAACCTGGCCTTAAATGTATTCTTAAACATTTCAAAACAAAGACAGACTCAGGAACTGTTCTAGCTTAAGGAAGACTACAGAGACATAAGGAATAAATGCACTATATGATTCAAAAAACAAAAATGCCACAGCACTTATTTTCTCTTTTGTTGTCGGGGACATTAGTAAAGGTATAAAGGAAATCTAAATAATGCACAGAGATTAGACAATAGTAATACATCAATGTTTATTTCCTGATTTTGGTACATGTATCATGATTATGTAAGAGAATATCATTGCTTTTACAAAATACAGATTGAAATATTTAGGGGTAAAATGAAATAATGTCTGCAATTTACTCTCAAATGTATAAATGAAGAAAAACACTGTGTTCATGGACTAGAATATAATTCTCCTTAAACTGATCTAAATATTCATGCAGCCTCAATAAAAATCTTAGCAAGCTTTCTGTTTTCTTGTTTTGACAAGCTGATTTTGAAATTTATGTGGAAGGGCAAGAACCAAAAATAGTTAAGACAACTTTTTAAAAAGAAGAACAAAGTAGAAGGACTTGCTCCTGAGTAAAACTTATTATAAATCTACAATTATTAAGACAGCTTAGTATCATGCAGGCCTTCCCTGGTGGCTCGGCTGGTAAAGAATCTGCCTGCAATATGGGAGACTTTGGGTTCGATCCCCTGGAGGAAGGAAAGGCTTCCCGCTCCAGTATTCTGGCCTGGAGAATTCCATAGACTGTATAGTCTATGGGGTTGCAACGAGTTGGACACGATTGAGCCACTTTCACTTTCACTAGTATAATTCGAGGACAGATAGTAGAAAATTAGACAGAACACTGTGGCCAGCAATAGACACAGACACAGACATTTGATTTATAGCAAAAGTGACACTTCAGAGCAGCGAAGAATGATGAGTTTTCAGTAAATAGTACTGGTACAACTGGATATCCATATGGAAAAAAAGACGAAACCTGACCTCTGCATCGTATATGTAGAAAATTAACCTCTAGGACATTGCAAGTTCAATTGTATGAAGCTTCTAAAAATAATATAGAAAACAATCTTCATAATCACGATGGAAAGAATTTCTTAACCACCAGGACACAAAAAGTGCAGTAACCATGAAAGAAAAGATTGATAATTGGACAAAACCAACATTAATAACATCTGTTCACCAAAAGACAGCGTTAAGAAAGTGAAAAGGCTAGTCATTAAGATTTATATCCTGAATATATAAAGGATATTTTCTAATCAGTAAGACAAAATACAAGATATTTTTAAAAATGGGCAAAAGATCTGAATAGACTTCACAAAATGACTACTAATATATGAAAAAGTATTCAAAAATCAATGAAATTAAAATGAAAACAACAGGGACTTCCCTGGTGGTCCAGTGGTTAAGACTCAGTGCTCCCAATGCAGGGGGCCTGGGTTCGATCTCTGATTGGGGCACTAGATTCCACATGCTGCAGTTAACCATGTGCAGCCAAATAAATAATAAACAAATATTTTAAAAAATGAAAACAACAATACAATGTACTGGACACTTCTATTAGAATGGCTAAGATTACAAAGACTGACAGCAATTATTGGTGAGGATGTAAAGCTAGTGGTAACTCTCATACATTGATGACAGGTAAATTGGAATGACCATGTAGTAAAAAACTGGCAGTATATCCAATTGAATACACACACACCCTAATCCCAACAGTTTCACTTCTACATATTTGTCCTGAATTATGTATAGAAATAGTATTTGTATTAGGCTCAAATTGGATACAGGTCAAAAATAGAATGGATAGGGACTTCCCTGGCAGTCTAGTGGTTAAGATTCTGCACTGCTTGATGCAGAGGGCACGGAATCAATCCCTGGTCAGGGAACTAAGATAAGATTCCACATGTGGCGTGGCCAAAAACAAACAAACAAAAAGCAAAATGAATAAACTATGGCATACTTATACCATTTAGTACTGTTGGCCATAAGAATGAATGAACTGCAACATATTCAACCACAGGGATGAATTTCCCAGACATAATACTGAGTAAGATACAAAAGAACACCTGTGGTAGTTTTATTTACATGAAGTTCAAAACTGGGCAGAACCAATCTTTAATTGTTTTTTTTTTTTTTTTTTTTTTTTTACTTTCTATTAAATTATAACCTGAGAAAATGCACAGATCTGAAATGTATCGGATGACTCTTACCTATGTAAACAGTTACAATAACCATCACCCAGATCAAAATACAGAACATTTTCAACTCCAGTGTGTTGCCTTCCAGATGACAGCTCCCAATATTAACCACTATTCAGACCTATTAGTTTTTTCATAGATTACCATTTCTTGACCAGATTGTTGATTACATAGATGTGGTCACATATTTATCAATTTGCATATTTAGGATTTGTGTACTTTTCTGTATGCATCTTATACTTCACTAATAATTTCTTTTTTGAAGTTAATGATTCTATGATCTATGGCCCCTCAAATCCTGAACTGTAGAAATTTTATTCAAGTGTGTTCTAAGCACTTGCTTCTTCCATTTCTGCTACTGTAGGCATAGTTCATAAATTTATGACTGTTGTCATTTTATAAGTTTATTCAAACTAAAAAGTCACATTAAAATAGGAAGGAGGAATAACATTTAAAAAATTACTGTACTATAAAAATCGTTGTTTCTTTGTGAGGGAGATGATGAATATATGAACTATTTTTTCTCCCCCAGCTTTCCTGGTCTTCTAAAGAACAGCCTGAAAGACACTTCATCTGAAGAGGTAGGAGAGAGACTCAACAATATGCAAACAAAAGCTCCTCCTTGGGCCCCAGTGTCTACCTGAACACTCTCCATCAGTCCCATTTCGATTAAGGTATGGCTCCGAGTCTGGTCTTCAGCATCAAAGTCTGACACTAATACCCCAAGGTAAAGTCTCTCATTATGTCTGCTGATATTCTTTGTATTGAGTTCATTAGTTTCATGCTGGGACTACATATTTTTCTGTCTGCTGCTTTCTAAGGAAATTTGTAGAAGTGGATACCAATAATTATGGAAATTGTGGAGTTTTATGTAGAAATTGACTTTTTGTTGTTTTTAATCTCTCTCCCCACCTTCATTGTGTTGTACAATCTTTCTATTGAGAGAATGTCAAGCTGTTGTTATGGCTAATGTTAAAGGATATTATTTTTATATGAGTTAGTTCCAATTTAATCTCTGTTTCATAAAATTACCTCAAAGTGAATTGATGGTTTAAAAGAATAATCACTTTTAGGAAACAGTTTGGGACATTGTGTTCCTACTATTAGGTGAACATCAAGTAGAATTTGATGTTTGAAAAATTAGAAGCAGTTAATTGTGCTCAAATTATGACTCTCTCCTGAGGAAAGTATTCTGCAGATGACAATTATTAGTCCCACTTTTTAAATGAAAAAGCAAGCATTGAAGAAATTAAGTGCTCTGTGTAAATTTAGAGCCAAGAATGAGACTCAGAATTTCTGGCAGCAAATCATCTGACCACAGGCAACTATTATAATTTAGCTAAAAATACAAGAATTTGTCAAAATAACCTTGATAAATTAATATGCAAAATTAAAAATGAATCTCTACCTTATATATGTTCTCATTACTGTTCCTTATATTCTTGGTCTCCACTGGAAACCCTCATTACCTCAGCTAAAAACCTGGTAGTCATTCTTAACTCCTGCCTCTCTCATGTCCAGTTAGACTTTAAGCCCTGCCAGTTACTCTGTTTTTCCTTTAAATCATTTCAAGCTTGCAAGAATAGTGCAAAGAATGGTTTTTTTCCTCAAAAAATTTGAACATAAATTGCTGACATGGTACTGTAAAGTGAAGTGAAGTCGCTCAGTCGTGTCCAACTCTTTGCGACCCGTGGACTGTAGCCCACAAAGCTCCTCCGTCCATGGGATTCTCCAGGCAAGAATACTGGAGTGGGTTGCCATTTCCTTCTCCAATGGTACTGTAACACTCCACAAATATCCCTGGAGATGCATGCAAGTTGTGTGTCAATAGTTCCTTCCTTCTTCTTCTTTTTTAAAAATTTATTTATTTATTGGCTGCATTGGATCCTAATTGTGGCCTGGGGAATCTTTAGTTACGGCATGTGGGATCTGGATCCCTGACCAGTGATCAAACCCAGGCACCCTGCATTGGGAGCATAGAGTCTCTGCCACTGAACCACCAGGGTTAGTTGCATTTCATTCCTTCTTATCCCTGAAGAGGATTCTGTGGTACCACAGTTTGTTGATAACCTGTTGAAAGACATCTGATTTGTTTCTAGATTTTAGTTATCACAAATAAAGCTGCTGTAACATTTGTATTGGGCTTCTCTGATAGCTCAGTTGGTAAAGAATCTGCCTGCAATGCAGGAGACCCTGGTTTGATTCCTGGGTCAGGAGGATCTGCTGGAGAATGGATAGGCTACCCACTCCAGTATTTTGGGGCTTCCCTGGTGGCTCAGACAGTAAAGAATCCACCTGCAATGCAGGATACCTGGGTTCAATCCCTGCATTGGGAAGATCCTCTGGAGAAGAGAAAGGCTACCCACTCCAATATTCTGGCCTGGAGAATTCCATGGGGTCATAGAGTCAGACACGACTGAGCAACTTTCACAACATTTGTATATAGGCTTTTGCGTGCATATTAGTTTCATTTCCAAAGACACTGGAATGGGTAACCTATCCCTTCTCCAGGGGATCTTTCTGACCCAGGAATCGAGCCGGGGTCTCCTGCATTGCAGACAGATTCTTCACAAACTAAGCTACCAGGGAAGCCCTTTGTCAGATTAAAGCTTTGCAAATATTTCCTCAGAGGATAGTTTCCTATTAACAGAATCTTTTGTGGAATTTTATATATATATATATATATATATATATATATATATGATGTGGTCCAATTTATCAATAAATTCCACTTGGCTAAGTTGCATAGTTCTTTTTATATATTGTTGGGTTAGGTTTGTTAGTATCTGCTGGGGATTTTTGTGACTCGAGATATTGTGAAATATTGGTAGTTTTTTTTTTTTTTTGTATTTTCTTTGTGGTATTAGGTAATACTAGCTTCATAAAACAAGTTGGGACATGTTCCTTTCTCTTCTGTTTTCTGGAAGAGATTATGTAGAATTGGTGTTAACCACTTAAAGTTTGAACTCTTCAGTGAAACCATCTAGAACTGAAAATTTCTTTTGGAGGAACTTTTTAATTATAAACTGAATTTTAAAAATGGCTACAGGACTACAAATACGGCTTTTGCAATAACGAAATAATCTCTGAATTTCTGTCTGTGCCTCAGCTATCATTGCACAGATGCCAATTCCAGCATCTTACCTGAAATAGAATTATACCCGGTGGGTCAGTGGTAAAGAATCTGCCTGCCAATGCAGGAGACATGGGTTCAGTCCCTGGGTGGGGAAGATCCCCTGGAGGAGGAAATGGAAACCCACTCCAGTATTCTTGCTAGGAAAATCCCATGTACAAAGGAGCCTGACAGACTACAGTCTATGGGGTTGCAAAAGAGTTGGACACAACTTAATGACTGAGCACCACGCATGCCCTACAACAGCTATCATTCAGTAAAGGCTGTACTTGAACTCACAAGGCACATCAGTTTGGTTATTTCTACATCGAAGTGAAGTGAAGTCCTTCTGTCATGTCCAACTCTTAGCGACCCCGTGGACTGTAGTCTACCAGGCTTCTCAATCCACAGAATTCTCCAGGTAAGAATACTGGAGTGGGTTGCCATTTCCTTCTCCAGGGGATCTTCCAGACCCAGGTTCCACCAAATGAGGCACTTTCTCTGCAACCAACTATTGAACTGCTACTAAGCTCTGCTACATTGCCATTGTTTTCTGTGGAGTGCATTATTAAGGCTTTCTTTTCTTCAAGTGACTTTAAAACATGTAATCACCACTGTAGCATCTTATTTGAGTATCTTTTATAGTAAGTAAAAAATAAGAGAGCTCCTAAATCTCATATATGTTCAATAGCTTGTTTTTAGCTGAAGGATGATGAGAGGAGCCCTCCATGGATAAACCCATGGCCAGTAATAGTATTACATTATGCTGTACATGGGTGCAATTTCAAAAATGACAGAATTATCTCTGTTTCCAAGGCAAACCATTCAGTATCACAGCAATCCAAGTCTATTCCCCAAACACTAATGCCAAAGAAGCTCAAGTTGAATGTTCTATGATGACCTACAAAACCTTCTAGAACTAACACCAAAAAGAGATGTCCTTTTCATTATAGGGGACTGGAATGCAAAAGTAGGAAGTCAAGAGATACCTGGAGTAACAGGCAAGTTTGGTCTTGGAGTACAGAATGAAGCAGGGCAAAGGCTAATAGAGTTTTGCCAAGAGAACACACTGGTCGTAGCAAATACCCTCTTCCAACAACACAAGAGACAACTTTACACATGGACATCACCAGATGTCCAATACCAAAATCAGATTGATTATATTCTTTGCAGCCAAAGATGGAGAAGCTCTATACAGTCAGCAAAAACAAGACCAGGAGCTGACTGTGGCTCAGATCATGAACTCCTTATTGCCAAATTCAGACTGAAATTGAAGAAAGTAGGGAAAACCACCAGACCATTCAGGTATGACCTAAATCAAATCCCTTATGGCTATACAGTAGAAGTGAGAAATAGATTTAAGGAGCTAGGTCTGATAGAGTGCCTGATGAACTATGGATGGAGATTCATGACATTGTACAGGAGACAGGAATCAAGACCACCCCCAAGAAAAAGAAATGCAAAAAAGCAAAATGGCTGTCTGAGGAGGCCTTACAAATAGCTGTACAAAGAAGAGAAATGAAAAGCAAAGGAGAAAAAGAAAGATATACCCATTTGAATGCAGAGTTCCAAAGAATAGCAAGGAGAGAGAAGAAAACCTTCCTCAGTGATCAGTGCAAAGAAATAGAGGAAAACAATAGAATGGGAAAGACTAGAGATCTCTTCAAGAAAGTTAGAGATACCAAGGGAACATTTCATGCAAAGGTGGGCTCAATAAAGGACAGAAATGGTATGGACCTAACAGAAGCAGAAGATATTAAGAAGAGGTGGCAAGAATACACAGAAGAACTGTACAAAAAAGATCTTCACGACCCAGATAATCATGATGGTGTGATCACCCACACTCAGCTAGAGCCAGACATCCTGGAATGTGAAGTCAAGTGGGCCTTAGGAAGCATCACTATGTGCCGGTGCCAGCCGGCAAAGTCGATCAGGTCCCGAGAACATGCACGGCGGGGCTGAGAAAGAAAACTACAGCAAGAGACTACAACAAAGATGGGGTCGAGAGGTTCAGACACATCTCCACAAAGGGGAACGGTCTGACACCAGCTTTATTCAGCATCTTATATTTATACAGGAGAGCGTGAGAAAGACAAGACAATTAACATTTTCTTTGTTGACCTATACATCTTACAAAAAATCACAAGAAATCTTGAGAGCATGGGAATGGCACCCTGTTATTATTTCTTACACCAGATAACATCTCCCTGTGTGTGAGAAGTTTGCACAGAACTCCAGGTGTCTGCAGTAAATATTCACCTAATCTCTGGGGTGGCGGGACAGAGAGCTATGTTTGCAAGCAAACCCTCAAGGACTGAGGCAGCTCCCAGGGCTGTGTCCTTCAGACAAAGGACCCCGTTCTCACGGGCAGCTCCCCGCATCTCCCCCTTTCTTTTTATATAGCACGCTTATGTTCCTTTAACCGCAGACCATTTCCATAGATGGAAGCCTTTATCATCCATAGATCATCAATCAGTTTTTTAATTAAACAAGGTGCAAGAAATAAAACAGTTAAAATTATTAAGAATAGTCCTCCCATGGCTGCTCCCAAGTACCAAATACTATCGATGGTAGGTACATGTCGAAAAAGTTCTTTAACAAAAGACTCAGCTCTTTTTGCAACATCCAAATCAAGTCTGGGTGCATTTTCAATGTTCATTATTTCCTGATGTAGATGCAGCAAATCTAAGGAAATATTTTCATTATGCCAAATACCTTCTAAATGAGCTTTCACCTTATCCCAAGCAGTTATATACCATTATATTTTTTGGGGGTAACAGATCCATCGGAAATCAGCATGACATTGTACTCGTAATCTCAACTTTATACTTTGAACCTCTTCACCTAAAAATTTTACAACATCATAAAGGGCATTCAATCGATCTTCTAGCTTTTTGTCAATATCTTCTTGAGTCCCCAGGGTAACGGATACATTTTGTGCCAGATTATTAACAAAAGTTGCAGTTTGCACTGATTGTACCAAGGACAGGCTGCAGTAATCGAAGAAGCAATAAGGGTTACCAAAGCTACAAATCCCAGAATTATTAACCCTATTCCCCTGCGATAACACATTAAAGCACCCTCTACTTCTCTCCAAAGTTCAAGTCCTTTTTCATCATACCAAGACCCATTAATCTTTACAGGAACCATAACAAAAGCAGGCTGTCTTAAGACTAAAACCCTAGTTTGATTAGTAATTCCCCTGACGCAGTTAGTCAAAGTACAGTTGTTACAAGTTACATTATAATTTCGTAACCCAGGTTGTATATTTACAGACCATACTAGTAAAGCATAAGGGTGAGGCACACATGCACGAGGGCATCTCATGGTGAGATTCGATAAATAACCGTGTCTTAGTTTCGATCCCACCTGAAGGTAGAAACCCTCACATCCAAGGGCGGCAGCTAGTTTCCAGATTTCTGTTTGGAACACTTTAGAGCCGCCCAAATTCCAAATACGGAATGCAAAGTTTCTATTATCCTGAGCTCCAGGGTTTCAGGCCGAGTCTGGAGACCAGTCCCACAATGACTCATTTGTTCCAAATATGTTATAAACCGTAGCAGTTCCATCTCGACACAGTTTCCATGGTGCAGCAGTGACTCTTCCCCTTGTTCCAAAGTCGCAGAAAGGGATATCTAAAGGACCAGTTCCATTACGACGTTGAGGAGTTCCAGATTCTTTCCTTACTCCAGGAATATATAGGTTCCAACAATTGTCATAATCAGCATATCCTGACTCCCCAACAAAAAGACATCCTGTTGAATTAAAATATCTAGACAGACAAATAGGTAAGCGATCAAACACTCCATGATAAGAGAAATTAACTTGATTAGGAATAATATGTTTATCTGAAAAACCACCCAAAGCCACAGTATCATTAGTGTATATGGGAATGGACCCTCCCAGCCCACTGGTTGGAGAAGGGGAGGGTCGGGAAAATAAGCCCAGTAAGCACTTGAATATTCTTCAGAATGTGCAGTATTAATCTGATTTAAGATAATTAATAAGGTTATCAGGAAGCTTAAAGGCAATATCGAATCGCCCTGCACAGCAACACGATTCTGTGTCTCTCGCATCAATGCCTGAAGTTGTTGCCAAGATGGTAATTCATCATGCTCTTGAATCGCCAGTCTCCTCATCTGGTTTACTAGAGATCGTTTCCGCCGTGCGTACCAACCTTTCCGGCAGCCAGCGCGGCACTTCGGCATCCTGTGGGAAAACACAAACATGCCCTCGTCCCCAAATTATTACAGGATCTGGTCCATACCATTTTCCCACAAGTGGGTCTTTCCAAAAGACTTCAGGTCTTATTGTTTGCGCATCAAAGTTCCAAAATCGCTGTGCTGCTGAACGGCCACTTTTATCCAATTGTAAAAAATTTAGAACAAATAAAGCATGGTTTAAAGAGTTGGAGGGGGTATTGAGATACAATTCCCCCTCCTTTAGTTTTTGCAATTGATGTTTGAGAGTTTGATGTGCCCGTTTAATGATTCCTTGACCTTGAGGATTATAAGGGATACCCGTTTTATGTGCAATAGACAATTGCGTACAAAATAATTGGAAATTTTTCCCAGTGTATCCTGGACCATTGTCTGTTTTTATGGTCTTAGGGGTTCCCATAACACCAAAACGTTTAATGCAATGAGCTATACAATGTTTGCTAGCTTCTCTGGATTGTAGAGAGGCATGTAAAAAGCCGGAGAAGGTATCAATAGTAACATGAACAAATTTTTGTTTACCAAATTCAGGAATATGGGTAACATCCATTTGCCATATGTCGTTTGGCAACAATCCTCGGGGATTAACTCCATAATGGGGGATGCTAAAAAATTGAGGACATGTTTGACATTGCTTAACAATCTGCCTGGCAGCTTCTTGAGTAATGCCAAATTGAAGTCTTAAGCTATTGCTGTTTTGATGGTGTAAGCTGTGAGAAGTTTTTGCCATTTGTTCCGATGAAGGAAATATCATACGTGTAGCTTCGTCAGCCAAAGCATTGCCTCGTGCTAAAGGTCCAGGAAGTCCAGAGTGAGCACGAATATGACCGAAATAGCATTTGTTAACTCTGGAGCAAATTAAATGTTGTATATCACGAAAAAGAGTTTGAATAGTAGAATTCAGGGTACCAATAAATGGAACAGTCTCAATAGTGTTTAAGGCTCTTATGATATATTGACTATCAGAATATAAATTGAATGGAGCAGAGATTTGTAATAGAGCCTGAAAAATGGCAAATAGTTCTACTTCTTGAGCAGACTTATAATTAGTGTGCCAGGTGGCAGGATTATCCTGTATAATCAAACTAGCTATTCCATTAGAAGAGCCATCAGTAAATACAGTTAGGGCGTCAGCAAGGGGCTGAGAAACAATGATTTTGGGGAAGAGAAATTGGTGATAGTGAGAAAATTGTAAAATTTTACCTGAGGGATAATGATTATCAAGCCGTCTACTAAAACCAGCTAAGGCAATAACCCAATTGTCGCTAAACTGAAACATAAGCAAGCTGTTTAGCCAACACCATTCCCGCCTGCTCATCCCCTATCATTTTCCCAATTGCCTCAAGCAGGCAGGCAACAAAATCCTGATATGGTTCATCTGGCCCCTGGCGAATTTTAGATAAATCTTCAGTCTTTTTATCAGAATTTGGAAGCTGTTTCCATGCTCATAGAGCCGAAGCACTAATCTGAGGGTAGGCTCCAGGCAAATAATTAAGTTGATTATTAGTGTCTCAATAATCTCCCTCTCCCACCATCATTTCATAAGTGGTGTTCAGTCCCTGTTGCCGATTGATATCGGCTGTGATCCCACACTGCTCAGCAAACTCAGATTTCCATAGTAAATAATCTCCTCCAGATAAACAAGCCCAAGCAACATGTTTCCAATCATTAGGTGGCAGATTTTGATTTCCTAAAGCCTCTATAATAGCCTGAGTAAACGGTGCAGTCAGGCCGTATTGTGCACAAGCCACTTTTAACTCTTTTAGTTGTTTGAAGGGTAGCGGTTCATAATACCTCTGCTGTTGAGCATTTTCAAACACTGGATAGATTCCTGAAAACCCGGGAATATGTTCTCCTTCTTCATTAGCTCACTTAATCGCTTGTTGAAGAGGAGATAATAGTATCTCACTTCTAATTTTTATGTTTTCACCGGGCAAAGAAGCAGGGATAGATATAAGCTATCGCGGCTCTACGAAAGGCGGAGGTGGATTGAGCCCAGCAAGAACTGAGGGAGGATATGCTGGAGGCACAGACTAACTGGAGTGGGAGTCTCCCTGTGCATCCTTTTTTACTGCTATAACAATTTTCTGAATTAAATTCTCCAGCTGTTCTTCAGAAAGCCCTGAATGCTTTAATTCCCCTTTTCCCGAGGGGGATTGCATGTTAACCATCATCTCCCAAGGCATATCCTCTCTATGGTACTGAGCTGCTTGTTCATTTAACTCTTCCTGTTCATCAGAGCTTAACACATCATCATTCCCTCCAGCCTTACAAGCTGTTCCCTCAGGCATGGCATAAAGTGGCTCAGGTGGAGGGGCGGAAGGCTCTGTAACTTTGGGTTCTGTGGAATCTTGGAGAGCCATTTGAATTTTATGCCCCTCATGTTCAGGATCCAGACAGTCTCTTATGAGAGTCCACAAAGAAAAAGTATCCACAGGGACACGATTGGGACCATGTAAGGAATAATATGTCTGCAATTGTTTTCCTAACTTTTTCCAAGTTTCCAGACTAACTGTTCCTTCCTCTGGAAACCAGGGACAAACTTCTTCTATAAAAAGTAAAAACTTCTCCAGCTGTAACTTATTTACATGAATTCCCCTACCTTTTAACATAGTTTTCAACATATGTACAAATAACTGGCGGCTATTGCCTTGTCCCATGATTTATTACTCTCGACAATAACACTCCCTGCCCTTTACTTCAAATAATTAGGAATTCCTCATTACTTACCTCAATCTTGGCAGGCAGCGGCCATCGTCACGCTCCGATTCCCAAGTCCCTGTTCGGGCGCCACCTGCCAGTGCCGGCCGGCAAAGTTGATCAGGTCCCGAGAACATGCACGGCGGGGCTGAGAAAGAAAACTACAGCAAGAGACTACAACAAAGATGGGGTCGAGAGGTTCAGACACATCTCCACAAAGGGGAGCGGTCTGACACCAGCTTTATTCAGCATCTTATATTTATACAGGAGAGCGTGAGAAAGACAAGACAGTTAACATTTTCTTTGTTGACCTATACATCTTACAAAAAGTCACAAGAAATCTTGAGAGCATGGGAATGGCACCCTGTTATTATTTCTTACACCAGATAACATCTCCCTGTGTGTGAGAAGTTTGCACAGAACTCCAGGTGTCTGCAGTAAATATTCGCCTAATCTCTGGGGTGGCGGGACAGAGAGCTATGTTTGCAAGCAAACCCTCAAGGACTGAGGCAGCTCCCAGGGCTGTGTCCTTCAGACAAAGGACCCCATTCTCACGGGCAGCTCCTTGCAACTATGAACAAAGCTAGTGGAGGTGATGGAATTCCAGTTGAATTATTTCAAATCCTGAAAGATGATGCTGTGAAAGTGCTGCACTCAATATGCCAGAAAATTTGGAAAACTCAGCAGTGGACACAGGACTGGAAAAGGTCAGGTTTCATTCCAATCCCAAAGAAAGGCAATGCCAAAGAATGCTCAAACTACCGCACAATTGCACTCATCTCACACACTAGTAAAGTAATGCTCAAAATTCTCCAAGCCAGGCTTCAGCAATACATGAACCGTGAACTTCCAGATGTTCAAGCTGGTTTGGAAAAGGCAGAGGAACCAGAGATCAAATTGCCAGCATCCCCTGGATCATGGAAAAAGCAAGAGAGTTCCAGAAAAACATTTATTTCTGCTTTATTGACTATGCCAAAGCCTTTGACTGTGTGGATCACAATAAACTGTGGAAAATTCTGAAAGTGTTGGGAATGCCAGACCACCTGACCTGCCTCTTGAGAAATCTGTATGCAGGTCAGGAAGCAACAGTTAGAACTGGACATGGAACAACAGACTGGTTCCAAATAGGAAAAGGCGTATGTCAAGGCTGTATATTGTCACCCTGCTTATTTAACTTATATGCAGAGTACATCATGAGAAACACTGGGCTGGAGGAAGCATAAGCTGGAATCAAGATTGCCAGGAGAAATATCAATAACATCAGATATGCAGATGACACCACCCTTATGGCAGAAAGTGAAGAAGAACTAAAGAGCCTCTTGATGAAAGTGAAAGAGAAGAGTGAAAAAGTTGGCTTAAAGCTCAACATTCAGAAAACTAAGATCATGGCATCTGGTCCCATCACTTCATGGCAAATAGATGGGGAAAAAGTGGAAACAGTGGCTGACTTTATTTTTCTGGGCTCCAAATCACTGCAGATGGTTATTGCAGCCATGAAATTAAGAGACACTTACTCCTTGGAAGGAAAGTTATAACTAACCTAGACAGAATATTACAAAGCAGAGACATTACTTTGTCAACAAAGGTCCATCTAGTCAAGGCTATGGTTTTTCCAGTGGTCATGTATGGATGTGAGAGTTGGACTATAAAGAGAAGTGAGCGCAGAAGAATTGATGCTTTTGAACTATGGTATTGGAGAAGACTCTTGAGAGTCCCTTGGACTGCAAGGAGATCCAACCAGTCCACCCTAAAGGAGATCAGTCCTGGATGTTCATTGGAAGGATTGATGTTGAAGCTGAAACTTCAATACTTTGGCCACCTGATGTGAAGAGCTGACTCATTGGAAAAGACCGTGATGCTGGGAAAGATTGAGGGCAGGAGGAGAAGGGGACAACAGAGGATGAGATGGTTGGATGGCATCACCGACTCAATGGACATGGGTTTGGGTGGACTCTGGGAATTGGTGATGGACAGGGAGGCCTGGCGTGCTTCGGTTCATGGGGTTGCAAAGAGTCGGACATGACTGAGCGACTGAACTGCACTGAATTGAATTGATTTCACATGTAAAGATTTTAGCTTCACAGTCATCACTAATAATTGCAGCATTTTACTCTGGCAGCAATAAATATACATTCATATATATTTTATCCAACTGATAGAATTTCTACTTATAATTACATAAGGAAAATTGACTCAAAGTTACATCTAGAAAGCTCAGTCACTTTGGAAAACAAATATTCTAATACAGTGAAACCAAACAAATGTTTTGTTCAGTTGTTGCTGTTACACTGATTAGATAGGCTGTGTATCCTTCCACAGCAATCTTTCCAAAGAAAGATTGAAGACAGGAGGAGAAGGGGATGACAGAGAACAAGATGGTTGGAAGGCATCACTGACTCGATGGACATGAATTTGAGCAAGATCCAGGAGTTGGTAATGGACAGGGAAGCCTGGCATGCTGCAGTCCATGGGGTTGCAAAGAGTTGGACATGACTGAGCGACTGAACTGAACTGTATACTTCCACAGGATCGCTGATTACACACAGGCTTCAGCATGAAAGAAATGACATTCAAAGGGCACTTAGTCAAAACCAAAGTCAGTTCAGATTATAGTTGAATCTGAGGTTGAACCCAAACTTCAGTGTATGTCTAGTATTTATTTGTGTATTATACATTTCCCATGGCACTAATATATACATTATAAAACATACACACACCCCAAAATTAAAGTGTGAGCTCTAGTACTTTCTACCTATATTCCAGTAAAGCTTCCTGTGTACACACACCCTTCCCCCTTGGGGATCACTGATCTAAGAGAGAAAATCTAAGCTCTTTAACCTGATGTAACAGAACCCTTCAAGATCTGGTCACTGCTTCATAGAGAACAGATGTTGTCAAGGGGGAGGGAATTGGGGGAGAGATGAATTGGGAATTTGGGGTTAGCCGATATAAGCTGTTTATATAGGATAGATTAAAGAGCAAGGCTGTACTGTATAGCACAAAGAACTATATTCAATATCTGGTGATAAACCATAATGGAAAAGAATATTTTAATAGGATATGTATGTATGTATATATATATATAAAACTGAATCACTTTGCTGTATAGCAGAAATTAACATAACATAGTAAATAAGTTATATCTCAGTTAAAAAAAAAAAATCTGGTCACTGGTTTATCAGTCATCTCTCCCTGTGCACTCCAAAAGCATTGACTTGCTTGTAGTCTCCTAGGCATCCTGCTGTTTCTTGCCTCCGTGCCTTTGCTTGGGCTGTACCCTGTGCTTATCATGAAGTTTTCTCTGTTTGCTTGGTTAACTCCATTCGTACTTTTGTCTGCTCAGACACCACACTCTCCAGGAAGTTCCCTGGCACTCCTTTGTCTCTCTTTTGATGTCGTGTTAGGTATTCCTCCTCTTGGCTCCCAAATCTCTAGTGGGTAGTTCTATTCTTAAACTTATTAATTGTAGTTTAATTGTCAGGGGGGACCCTGAGACTGATGTGTTTCTGCAACCCTGGAAGATTGGGGCTAAAATAGAAATTAAGTTGGGTTATAGACAAGTATAAAAAGTTGTACTTTCTGTATTCTTGAGAATTTTCATACTGAGGTTGGAATCTACCATCCTTGTTGACCCTGGGCCCTTGGTCTAATGACACTTCACCCAGGGGTTAGGTTCAAAGATGAAAAGGTGAAGATAGATCTATTTGTGCCATATACTCAGATATATTCAGATATAGTGCTAGGAAATAGATGGCTCTGTCAAAGGAAGATACCTGCGAAGAGTTTCATGAGAGGATGTCTAGGAAAACTAACCATCTTTTCCCTTACTCTCCCCTACACAGATTGTAGGTTCTTCCCACAATGACTGTTTCTCTGACACCAGCTAGGTGTCCTGGTATCAATTCAATCCTTACACTAATTGGAGTTACTGCAGAATTCCTAAGTGAAGGGCTCAATCCCACAAGAGTGTGCTTCAATGCAGAGGCCACCCCCAAGTAGTAGGTCCCCAGGCTACCCACAGCTTCTGTCTGACTTGGCTACAGACTGGAGTTTCCCACCACCGTCTCCTCAGGTTCAATAATTTGTGAGTGGCTCTCAGGACCCAAGAAAAAGTTTATGTACTGTTGCTGATTTATTGCAAGGGATATTTTAATGTGTATAAATGTGAAGAGGTTCATAGGGCAGGTCTGGAAGGAAACTGAGTGTCAGAGTTTTGGTCCTTGTGGATTGGGGTCTGCCACCTTCCTGGCACATGGATGTGTTCATAACCCAGAAGCTCTCTGAATCCTGTACACTGGGGATTTTTATGGAGGCTTCATCTTCTGGCTATGTTGTTTAGTCACTCAGTCATGTCTGACTCTTTGCGACCCCATGGACTGCAGCATGCCAGGCTTCCCTGTCCTTCACCAGCTCCTGGAGTTTGCTCAAACTCATGTCCTTTGAGTCGGTGATGCTATCCAACCGTCTCATCCTCTGTTGCCCCCTTCTCCTCCTGCCTTTGATGTTTCCCAGCATGAGTGTCTTTTCCAATGAGTCAGTTCTTCACATCAGGTTGCCAAAGTATTGGAGCTTCAGCATCAGTCCTTCCAATGAATATTTAGGGTTGATTTCCTTTAGGATTGACTGGTTTGATCTCTTTGTAGTCCAAGGGACTCTCAAGAGTCTTCTCCAACACCACAGTTCCAAAGCATCAATTCTCTATTATTAGCTCCACTTCCAACCCTTCTTCCCTCTCCAGAGACTTGGGGGAGGGGTGGCAACTGAAATTTCCAAGCTTCTAATCATAACTTGGGCTTTTTGGTGACAAGCCTCCTTCCAAGAGCTCACCCAGAGTTGCCTCACTACAACAAAAGACATTCCTATCATCCAGAAAATTACAAAGGTCTTAGGAGCTCTGGATCAGGCCTGAATATTACAGCATGAGATTTTCCTAGGACTCCTATTTACAAGGATTTTAGGAGCTCTGTGTCGGGAACCAGGGGGCAGAGACCACTATGTACTTCTTATTACTTCAGAGACTACTTAACCAAGGTGTCGGCTGTGTGTAGGTGCCCAGTGCGTGTAACAGCAGGCTCTGTTTCCATCCTAGACCTGCAGAGGCCATGGGAGGGAGTAGTTACAGGAATCTGGAGACACAGCTGAATGGACATGGTCACCTGACAGGAGCAGGGACCTCTGAAGTGACCCTGCTGGGAAATAAAACACTCAGCCTTACTATCCTGCCCCTCCCTCTCTCCCCTGCCCCCTGCCCCAAACTTTGGCTGAATTCAACCAGAAACCAGAGGGCAGAGTAGACTGGGGATGTGGTCCTGGGCACAGAGCGTGATGGGGAAGGCAGAGTAAGGATCAGGAGGGCAAACAGAAGGCATCCGCACACAGGTAACCAAAGTACCCTTGAAAATCCTTAAAATCCACCCTCAACCCCTCCTCCACTTAGTCTTAAGTTTTCACACATGAAACTTTAAATAAGTGACTTATTGTAAAGTGGAGGCAGATGCTAAAATCTTTCCTTTATTCCCTTACTTCTGAGAGGACTGCTCTCTCTCAGCCATTCAACCATGGCTGTTTGGCTGAAGCGGTGGGGGAATTCTCTAATGTAGAAGATTAGCGAAACATCAGACATCACAGACGCAAATGCCTCAGGGGGCCAGGCAGGTAAAGAAAATCAGACCAAATAAGACATCAATGGATGCAGCTGCAGGCAAGCCAGTGGGTGATCTCAGGCTCCCTTTCCTAATGCTATCTCTTTTCATCAGCCTTCCGTTCATGGTGATGAGCAACTACAGTGTTGACTAATCACTTCTGGATGCAGAATGAGATTCACAGAAAGCAGTCTCCCCTGTGCTCTTCCAAAAGACCGATCCCTCAATAAATATGGGCAGAAGGCTGGGGGCACTTCCCTTTAGGAAGCCTATCAGGTGCAAGAACTGCTCTCAGTGCTTCCCTGGAATTAGTTCCTTTCATCCCTGTCATGTCCCTACAAGATAAGAATTATTATGATCATGACATTACAGGTGAGGAAACTGAGGCACAGAGATATTAAGGAAGGGCCAGGTGACCTGCTTCATCTCTTCAGCTGTGCATTTTGGGTAGGACTGTCTATCTGGGAAGAACCAAGGGGATTATATATTCATGTTTGAACCTTCAGTTCAGTTCAGTTGCTCAGTCATGTCTGACTTCTTTGCGACCCCATGAACCACAGCACGCTAGGCCTCCCTATCCATCACCAGCTCCTGGAGTTCACTCAGACTCACGTCCATCGAGTTGGTGATGCTATCCAGCCATCTCATCCTCTGTTGTCCCCTTCTCCTCCTGCCCCCAATCCCTCCCAGCATCAAAGTCTTTTCCAATGAGTCAACTCTTCGCATGAGGTGGCCAAAGTATTGGAGTTTCAGCTTTAGCATCAGTCCTTCCAATGAACACCCAGGACTGATCTCCTTTAGGATGGACTGGTTGGATCTCCTTGCAGTCCAAGGGACTCTCAAGAGTCTTCTCCAACACCACAGTTCAAAAGCATCAATTCTTCAGTGCTCAGCTTTCTTCACAGTCCAACTCTCATATCCATACATGACCACTGGAAAAACCATAGCCTTGACTTATTTGGATCTAATTTGGTTTAAAAAAGGATTTGAGGTGTCTAGAATATTTCACCTCTGAAATACATTACAAATCATATCATTAAAAAAACAGTAAATCTGGAAAATAATGAAGTTTACTTTTAAGAGGGGCTGGATATTTATGTGGCCATAGTCATGGCTGCGATAGCCTCCTGGGGCAGAAAGTCAGAGCAGCTTCTCTTCACTTGTTTGGACACCTGCCTGGGCCTCTTGGGACCTGTGGGTTTCCAAGTATTACCTGTACACTTTGCATTCCAGACACATTCCTTTGGAATAAACAGATGGTAGGGAGAGACGGGCTTCGTAGAAGAATCTTTCTCCTTGGATACCTTACCCCACCACCTGCAGCTCCTCTGTGCTGGACAACTTAAATGAGTGTTTGATCTCCACAATGGGTGTTTAATTGCTTCCAAGATACATCAGCATAAGACAAACCATTATTAGCAAACATCTAGCACTACACTGAGTAAAAGGGGTGGGAAGGGACACCTTGCCTTGTTCCTGATCTTAGGAGGAAGGAATTTGTTCCTTTACCATGAATAATCATGTTAGCTATGATTTTTTGGAGATTCTCTTAAAAAGTTGAGGCAGTTCCTCTCTCTTCCTGTGCTGTGTGCTGTGCTTAGTCACTCAGTCTTGTCAGATTTTTTTGCGACCCTGTGGACTGTAGCCCACCAGGCTCCTCTGGTTGGGCTGGAATACTGGAATGGGTTGCCATGCCCTCCTCCAAGGGATCTTTCTGACCCAGAGATCAAACCCAGGTCTCCCCCATTGCAGGTGAATTCTTTACCATCTGAGCCACCAGAGAAGCCCAAGAATACTGGAGTATAGTACTCTATTTGGTACCATAATTCAATTTAGATATGTTGCATGGAGAAGACAATGGCACCCCAGTCCAGTACTCTTGCCTGGAAAATCCCATGGACGGAGGAGCCTGGTACACTGCAGTCTATGGGGTCTCAAAGAGTTGGACACGACTGAGTGACTTCACTTTCACTTTTCACTTTCATGCATTGGAGAAGGCAATGGCAACCCACTCCAGCGTTCTTGCCTGGAGAGTCCCAGGGACGGGGGAGCCTGGTGGGCTGCCGTCTATGGGGTCACACAGAGTTAGACACAACTGAAGTGACGCAGCAGCAGCAGCAGCATAGAATGTACCAATAGTCATTAATAACCAAAAAGACCTCCATGACTCTGACCGTTTTAATGGTGAACTCTAGGTCACAGCATAGTAACTGTCAAGAACTGATTCATCTTGCATAACTGAAAATTTATACCTGTGGAACAACAATTCCCCATTCCCCCCCCCCACCCCACCCTGTTCCACCCTAGACTCTGGCAACCACCATTCTACTATCTACGTCTCTCAGTCTATTTTAGATATTTCACAGAAGTAGGATCTTGTAGTATTTGTCCTTCTGCAACTGGCTCATGTCACGTAAAGCAGTGTCCTCCAGGAGAATTATCTTCCCGTGTGTGTATATGCCACATTTTCTTCCTCTGTCAGTGGACATTTAGCTTGTTTCTGTATCTTGGCTATTGTGAATAATGCTGCAATGAACATTGAAGTAGATATATCTCTTCTAGCTGGTGATTTTTGTTTTCTTTAGGAAATACCCAAAAAGTGAAATTGCTGAATAAGATGGTAGTTCTATTTTTAATTTTTTGAGAAATCTCCACACTGTTTCCCACAGTTGCTGCATCAACTTACAAATAGTGCATGAGGGTGCCCTTTCTGGAAGTGTGTATCTTTTCAAAGAATCAAATTTGGGGTTTGTTGATCCTCCTATCATTTCTTTCTTCCTTTTATGTCTGTAATTTTTTCTTTTATCATCATCATCTTTCTTTGTTTTTGGGCCCATTCTGTTGCTGTTAATACTTTAAACTTAACAACTATTTAGGTGATTACTTCTCTTCTTTTCTAATATAAGCATTTAAGGCTCAAATTTTCCTTAAATATCACTTTTGCTATATCTCACAGGTTTTGTCATGTTAAATTTTTGTCACTATTCAGTTCTAAGCATATTTTTAAAAAATTTCTGTTATGACTTCTCCTTTGACCAACAGATTGTTTAAAGAATGTTCCAAAATTTCCAGACGGAAGGGGACATTTTCTGTGTGTGTGTGTGTGTGTGTGTGTGTAATTATGTGTCTTATTAAATCGCATTGTGGGCAGAGATTTTGTTTTGTATAATTGATATCTATTCATTTCAATTTGTTGAGACTTGCTTTACACCCTAGTTCAGCGATTCTCAAGTGTGGTCTTCAGATCCCTGGGGATTCCCAAGACCCTTTTAGAAGAACTATGAAGTCAAAACTATTTTCATAACAATACTGGGACATTACTTGCTTTTCTTACTGTGTTGCTGTTTGCATGTGATGGGCAAGACCGCTGGTGCCCTGGCATGAATCCTGGTGGTGGCCCAAAACTGTGTATCGTTGTATTCTTCACCACCATAAAGTTTCAGGAAAAAAAAATTCAGTTTCACTTAAGAATGTCTTTGATGAAGCAGTAAAGAAGTTATATTAAAAAAAAAAAAGAAGTTATATATATATATATTTTAATTGTTATTTATTTATTTTTAATTAATTAATTTATTTTTTAAATTTTATTTTTAAACTTTACATAATTGTATTAGTTTTGCCAAATATCAAAATGAATCCACCACAGGTATACATGTGTTCCCCATGTTATATTTTTAATAATTCTTATTTACCTTGAGAGCACATCTATTTATTACTGTTTAACAAAATGGAAAGTACACATTAAGCATTTTTGTTGCATTTCAAAGTGTGATGATTTTCCCATGGAAAAGCACTTGTGTGGATAAGTTGAAAGCAGAATCAGCTTTTTTTTTTAATGAAATATTTCTTTTTTTTTTTTCAAACTGAAGAGAACAACTGACAAGCAAACCTTGGTTATTCAGACTTGAGTATCTGGCAGCTATTTTCTTGAAAATGGTTGTAGTAAACCTGCCACTTTGAAAAATTGTGAAATGATTATGGTCAGTGATAACATTTGAGCCTTGAGGGAAAATTCAAATTTAGGGAATTTTGACAGCTTCCTAACACATAAGGACTTTTCTTATGAGATTGGTGGTGATATCAACAAATATAATTTTTAAAAATACATGTTATATAATGAAATGTGTCAAGTTTGGACAGATATATATATACTTCATGAACAATTATTTTCCAAATGATCAATGTATGATGTCCAAAGTTATGCGGGAGTGAAAGACGGACTCGAGGTGCACAGCAGTCTGCTGGATTTTCATGTCGCAGGGTGTGTAAAGTTCATTGATGTGGTTTCAGAGTCCATTGTCCAGGAACCTTTAAGAAATGATCACTTGCTGAATTTGAGTGTAGTTTAGTATCAGAGAAGAACATTCACAATGATCTGAAAAGGCTGTTAAAATACCCCTCCCTTTTCTAGCTACATATCTATGTGTCAGTGCTTCTGGATAAACACCACCAAGAACAGAGCAGTAATTGAACCAGGTGGGTTTATTACTCATTGCAGGGAAGGAGAATATACACCAGCAGGAGTTGTCTGCAGCCTTGGTAAGATGATTTGAGAAAAGACATAGGATCTGGGTTTGGTTCAGTGATTTGGGAGGAGGGTTTAAGAAAACAGCTTTATTCTAGATTGGATACTATCAGGATGTGGGGTAATTCTGATTTGGCTTCTTAATAAATCTTATGTATAGAAGGTATAGTGGGTTGACCCCTCAAAAAATATGTCCACAACCTTACCCCAGAATCTATGTTAGCTCATTTGGTGGGGGGTGGGGGGGAACCCCGCCTTGCAGACAGTTACAATTAAGATCTCCAGATGAGATCTTCCTGGTTTGTCTTCTGGGTAGGTCCTAACTCCATGACAAGTTTCCTTATAGAGAAAGGCAGAGGGACTTTTGAGGAGGACACAAAGGAGAAGGCCATAGGAGGACAGAAGCAGACACTGGAGTGATGTGATCACAGGCCAGGGAACTCCCGGAGCCTCCAGAAACCGGAAGAGATGAGGAAAGATCTTCCCCTCGAGCTTTCAGATGGAGTGCACCCTGCCAACACCCGGCCTTCTCCCTTTTGACTGCAGAACTGGGAGAGAATACATTTCTGTTGTAATTTCTTCCACAGCCACAGAAAACTAACACAGAAAGGCCGACAGGAGCAATGCTGTAGCTGTAAAGAAGCAGAGGTTACTCAGCCAGAACAGGGAGATGTTTGGGCACTTGTGTGGCTTAGACAAGTTCATGGTCTTGTTTGTGTCTTGGTCCATTATGGTCATGGACTGGCTCTGATGGGAATGTTCTGTGACCTTGACCACCAAGGCCAGCTGTGAGTGCCAGGCCTGCTCCTGGTGACACCAAGTCCTGCTGGGCCTCGGTGGCTGGCTGCTTTTCTCATTCTCATGGGTCAGGTTGGATTTCTTCATAGACTTCCACCAAAACAACCTAGCTCAATCAGTAATGTAGGAAACCTGGGTTCAATCCCTGGGTCAGGAAGATGCCCTGGAGAAGGAAATGGCAACCCACTCCAGTATTCTTGCCTGGGAAATCCCATGGGCAGAGGAGCCTGGTGGGCTACAACCCATAGGGTCACAAGACTTAGACACGACTCAGTGACTAGACCACTATCACAAAACAACCTATCACAACAGATGGAAAGCAGAAGCTGCTGGAGAATCCAGCTGTTTTCTTTTTTTTAAAATTATTTTTAATTGGATAATTGCTTTATAATATTGTGTTGGTTTCTGCCATATATCAACATGAATTGGCCATGGGTATGCATATGTCCCCTCTCTCTTGACCCTCCCTCCCACCTCTCACCCCATCCCATCCTTCTAGATTGTCACAGAGCTCCAGCTGTTTTCTGTTAAGCCAAGCATTAACGAAACTTGCCAAAATGTGAAACAATGTCATTTTCTCACTAATTAAAAAAAGCTATTTTTCATAAAAATGTTACTTATGTTAACATACAATGGTATTGTTAATTTAAATACATATTTGTATTTATTGTTCATAAGCGCAAAATCATCTTTCAGTTTTTGTTTCTAATATAGTAAATATCAGTAAATATAACCTCCACAAACAAAGGATTTTGGAGTCTTCAGTAATTTTTAATAGTATAAAGGGTTCCTGAGACCAACAATGTGGAGAATCACTGGCGTAGTTCACTGGCAATTTTTGTAAATGTGCCATATATACTGTCTAGTTGTGGGGGTCAGGGTTTCACATACGCCCACTAAATCAAACTTGCTAAGTGTTCTCAACATGTGTATCTTTACTAAGTTTTGGAATGTCTAACATCAATAATTTGGAGAGATAAATTGAAATTTCCACCTTGGATGATTAATTTGTCAATTTCTCCCTGTAGTTCTATCCATTTTTACTTTATATACTTTAAAGACATCTGATTAAGGCAGACTATCTGGCTTACTAGTTATGTGATCTTGGGCAACTTACTTATTTATTGTTCACATTTGTAATATGTAGATAATAATAGTACTATATCATACATACATACAGTATATTTGCTACTGATATCTTCACCAGCAGTGATTGGTGTAGGAAGAAAAAAGGAGAACAGCTGGATTTATTCAGTTGTGATTTTGGCTGGGAGAAAGGTTAGGGAAGAAATATAAGTAGAAAAAGGTAGTTAGGTGGAAAATAATAGTGGGAGCGTAAGCTGGATAGGAAAAGAAGTGACAAGACTGAGTCACGTGGTCAGTTGGGAGAAAATGCAGTGGACATCTTAATGAGAATGAAGGATGCATATGGTAGAGGGGTTACTGTGTGAGCTGGAGAGACAATTACTAGGGTAAATTCGAGGTCCAGTGGAAGGTCCCTGGTGTGGGTGGAATGAAGGGGCTAGGGTGATGGACTTGTTATACATAGTTGCTGAAGTCACTCAAAATGGGTGGTGCTGGGTGGAAATGAGAGCCCCCGCAGTCTTCTACACTGGCTGGACAAATGATGATGAACATGTGACAGTGTAGAGTGAATGCCAACCCTGCCCGTGGTCCTGGGAACCTCAGAAAACCAGCAGCTTCACTGCAGGCAGATGCAGGTGATTGTTTTTTAGTTGCTTAGCTGTGTCTGACTCTCTGCGACCCTATGGACTGTAGCCCACCAGGTTCCTCTGTTCATGGGATTCTCCAGGCAAGAATATGGGAGTGGGTTGCCATTTCCTCCTCCAGGGGATCTTCCTGACCCAGAGACTGAACCTGTGTCTCCTGCTTGGCAGGTGGATTCTTTACCACTGAGCCTCCTGGGAAGCCCACCAGCACTGCATGAGTGCCATTTCAAGGCAAGAGGATGGAGGTGCTTTCTGGGATAGCAGGGAGTTGACAATGTTGGGGAGTTCATTTATTGTGGAACAGGGTATAGTGTAAAGATGAGGGAAGAAGTAGTTGGCCAGGGGTCACAGGAGAGAAAACCCAATAACTTTCCATCATGACCAAGGATGAGAAATGTGTGAGGCATGCTGGGATTGGCCAGCTACAAGTTCCAAAGATTATCCTAGACAATGAGGCTGAGGATAGGGCCCAAGATAGTGTCAGTTTCTTAATACTCTGGAGGAGGGCAAGAAGGGGTAGTTACGAACAGATCAATAAGAAAGGATTTTCTAAGTGAGTTGGTGCCTAGTGGAGTCGGTCCTACAGGATAGAAAATTGCTCATCATAACTTTTTCGGTTTGTTTTAAAAGAAACGGAATGGCTGGACATCTTTCAGGGAAGCTGAGAAGAGCCTTGGGCTACAGGACTTCCAAAATTCTAAGGGGGGAAAAAAAAACCCAAAAACTTAGAACTTGAGTATAGTATTTGACTATGTCTCCCTCTAGTGGCCATCCTGCAGCATTAACAAATTGAATTCAAAAATCTCAAACCAAAAAAAGCCTAGTGTCTGTGGCTTTCAGAATTCCCTAAATACCATTTTAGGTCAATGCTGCATGAAGTCCAGATCGTCATTTATGCACTTATTGTTTGAATCACAATTATTTTTTTTCTAAATCAATAAGATGTCATAGCTAGTAGACTTCATGGCAGAAACATAAGGTCTAGGGATTGAGCATAAGAAAAATCAGATCCTCCGCCTTCATGGGGCTTACATTCTGGTGTAGGGAAACAGACCTCCAGTAATCAGTAAATAAGAAGTTTCAGCCTCTAATCCGTGCTGTGCAGGAAGTCAACGGAGTGCATGACAAGGACTATGAAAGATGACTTAATTTGGATTAGGGTGGTCAGGGAAGATTTCATAGTTAAGAATAGGCAGAAGCATACTCTGGGCAGATAAAAATTTAAGAGCAGAAACCCAGTGATTGGGAATATCTTGGCATTTCTAGTTGCTAACAGAAGACAGGTGCAGCTACTGTTGTTGTTCAGTTAGTCATGTCGTCTCTTTGTACCTTATGGACTGCAGCACACCAGGCTCCCCTGTACTTCATTATCTCCCTGAGTTTGCTCAAATTCATGTCCATTGAGTCGATAATGCTATCTAACCATCTCATCCTCTGCCGTCCTCTTCTCCTTTTGCCTTCAATCTTTCCAAACACCAGGGTCTTTTCCAATGAGTCGGCTCTTTGCATCAGGTGGCCAAAGTAGTGGAGCTTCAGCAACAGTCCTTCCAATGAATATTCAAGGTTGATTACCTTTAGGATTGACAATTACTGATAGAACAAAATTGGCAAGTGGCATAAGGCATGGATTGTGATTGGAAGTGATGGCAGGGACCATATCATGCCAGCCGTTGTTAGCCTGGCAGGAGAAACCTCACAAGCCATGGGAAGTTTGTTAATGAGAACATTCATCCTATCTTAGCAGGTTGCACTTAAAAATAAATTTTGTTGAAATTAACATTACTTATACTTAGCATCTAAACCAATGGAAGAACTATTTTAAAATGTGAATTTGCGAGGCTTCCCTGGTGGGTCAGTGGTAAGGAATTTGCCTGCCAATGCAGGAGTCAAGGGTTCAGTCCCTGATCTGGGAAAATTCCACATACCTCGCAGCAACTAAGTCCAAGTGCCACAACTGTTGAGCCTGTGCTTCTCAGCCGGGGAGCCTCAACTTCACTGCCACAGTTGCTGAAGCCTGCATGCCCTGGAGCCATCCTCTGTGATAAGACAAGCCACTGCAACTAGAGAGAAAGCCTGCACAGCAACAAAGACCCACTCGGCTTAAATAAGTAAAATTATTTTTTAAAATGTGAGTTTGCTTTCATATTAATCGACTTGTTCTGTTGACTTATGAGACCATAGATTTCCTTGGCACTAAACCGTCATTCCGTATGGGCATTTGGTAGTGAATTGAAACAGGATGTTGAATTGAAAACAGCATGTTCTTTGTTGAAAACATTTCCACTTATATTGGCCATTGTTCTCTTGAAGGAAGTGAACATCACGTTCAAGGCACTTACCTCCTCCTGAGGAGAAATTGGAGAGAGTGCTCTTTTCTTGAAGATGACTTCTGTATTTGAATGACTTCATCCAAGAAGAAGCCTTACTGGAATTAGCCAAGCTCCATAGTGTGATTGTTTTTCTTCTGCGATGTGAAAGACTTAGCATCATTTATACTTTGTCAAGGAATTTCAGGAGAGAGTTAAACATTTAAAGCTCAATGTAGTCAGCCTTTTTAATCTAAATATTTCTTACTTTAGAAGCACTGTGAGAAATGAGGAAGGTGATTGCCAGACAAAGGCAACACTGTTGAGTGTATAAAAGAAGACATTCAGTGTGACTCCATGGTTGGCTGATGGTGAGGACACAGCCAGTGGTTGTTCCAAGCAGATTGCCTTACCTGCCTGTATGTCAGTACTCCGAGTTACTGAAGTGACAGTCTAACAAGGTGTTGGTGGTCAAGCTCACTGCAAGAGATGTGAATGTGTTAGTTTTCTAGTCAAAAGTACAATATTAGACTCCAGTTCAAAACAGGCAGCTCTAAGAATGGTACTTGGCCAGAGTGAGGAAGGAAGAGGGAGAGAAGAGACTTATGACTGCATCATCAAAGGGAGTATGACATGAGCAAAAGAATACCAGAGCTATCTACTTCCACCACCACCCAAAATACCACCCAGAATTTAGGGGGTGGGAGCAGTAGTTTTACAACCAGGGATATTCACATTTTAACCAGGATTACGTTTCTTTTTTGTTGTTGTTGCAAATTAAATCATATTCTAAAAAATGTTAGTATAAGCATAGTTTGAAATATTTGAATCATGTATTCGACACCTTAAAGTGAATATTGCCACATGCTCTTAATGCCCAAGTTTGCACTTTTGTGTATAATTAAGATGGTGCTAAGTAATGTCATTTAACTGTTTTGTTTATATTCACAGGATTATTTTGTTGTTTTCCATAAAGCACATGAATAGCTTAAAATTTGCAGTTTGTTACTTACCCCAACAACAGCCGTGCAGTCTGTTGTCAGTAAGTGCTTGGCCACATTTATTTCTGGGATATAAAGTGGCTCAGTTGACCTACTGGAAGTAAAGCTTCTGAGCTTCTGTATGTCAGAGAATGTACACTTACTCAGTGACGCAAGACCCAGTCAGCAACTCAGAGTCCTGTCCATCATATTGTTTACACCCCAAATTTGGGTAATTCGCACATGGATATAGCACCAAAAACCTCTAGATATATTCAACAAGCTGAGTTATCAGCTATGCTTATATGATAGGGCCAAGTTGAAAATAATGCTGGTTAAGAAGCACACAGAGGTTTTTTGGGGGGGGGCACGGTTAGGCAAGATCAGGTCCCAAAGTTGCTTTTTCTACCTAAAATGTTCTACATCTGCCACTTCATGGAGTTTCCAGTTTCTCAATGTTAATGCCACTCTTTCAAAAGGATAAACAAGGAATAATATCCGTTAAGGAGACAAAACAAGCAGAAACAAAAATAGCTCTTGAAAGAAAAATCAATAGCTGGGACAAACTCTAGATCAGAATCAATTAGAGAATTAGTAAACTGAAAAAGTGTGGTGAGGAATTCACCCAGCATACTAATAAAGGAAAATATGAACAATCAGTTAAAGGTGTGAAGGATACATTTTGGAGGCTTCAGGCGTATCTAACAGGAGTTCCAGAAGAAAAAAATGGAGGGAATTATGGAGAAGCATTATTTGATGAGATAATAATTAAAATTTTCTAGAATTGAAAAAAAAGATGTATATTCTTGAATGAAAGTGCCAAGCAGTGTATATAGAAATATCATGTAGTATACATAGAAATAAATTTAGGGAATTCCTTAGCAGTCAGTGGTTAGGACTTGGTGCTTTCACTGAAGTGGCCTGGGTTCTGGGTTCAATCCCTGATCTGGGAACTAAGATCCCACAAGCTGCACGGCATGGCCAAAAGGAAAAAGAAAGAAAGTTCACACAGAAGGCTCATTGTGATGACACTGTATTACAAATAAAGAGAAAAATTTTAAAGCAGCCAGAGGAACAAAGAAATGCACAAAGAAATGATAATTAAATGGGCATTTATTTTCTAATCAATAATGATAGATGCCAGAAGACAAAGGAGCAACTCTATGAAAGCGTTGAGGAAAAAATAACTGTCAACCTAAAATTATATACTCAGTTAAACTATCTCTCAAAAAAAAGATAAAGTTTGCCACACAGTCTCACTGAAGAGGCTATTGAGAACATTTTCCACCAAGAAGAAAACTGAACTTAGAGGAAAAACATGGCATTCAAAAACAACCAAACAACCAAAGAACAGTGAACACAGGAACAGATAAAATATATCTGGAAATGTGTTTATAACTGAAAAATCCTCCATAAAACAAATTTTTGCATGTTTTTATATAAAAGTGGAAGTGTTAGTCTCCTAGTCGTGTCTGGCTCTTCGTGACCTCATGGACTGTAGCCTGCAAGGCTCCTCTCTCCATGGAATTCTCCAGGAAGGGGACTGGAATGGGTAGCCATTCACTTCTCCAGGGATCTTCCCAACCCAGGAATTGAACCTGGATCTCCTGCATTGCAGGCAGACACTTCACCTGAACCACCAGGGAAGCCCGGTTTTATATTAAAAAAATCTCTTCTTAATAATAAGATTTTGTGTGTGTGTGTACTTAATGGGTAGTAAAGTAGCAGAATCCTTTATAAGAGTTTACCCACCACTTGGCTCTAGCAGTAATCAATATTTTACAAGTTTTGTTTCATATACTGCTAAAGCCCTTAACAGCATACAAATAAGGAATGATACTAGAATGTATTAAAAATTTATAGTTAAGAATATATGCTAAATATTTAAAACAACCTGAACAGATAGATGGGCTTCCCCGGTGGCTCAGTGGTAAAAAATCTGCGTGCAATGCTGGAGACGCAGAAGACATGGGCTCCATCCCTGGGTCAGGAATATCCCCTGGAGGAGGGCATGGCAACCCACTCCAGTATTCTTACCTGGAGAATCCCATGAACAGAGGAGCCTGCTGGGCTACAGCCCATAAGGTCGCACAGAGTTGGACACTACTGAAGTGAATGAACATGCATGAAAAACAGATAGATATACAATTTGTAGATTCTAAAATTGCAGCAAGCTTGAAGATTTCTCAATCTACTAGAAACAAAAAAGGGGACAAATTATGATAAAAAAATACTGCAAGTGGTGAATAAAATGTAAGATAGTAGGAATAAGTCTAACTACATCACTGATAACAACAAATATAAACAAATTCAGATATTGAAAGATAAGATATCAGATTTGATTATGCTTCTTATAAAGATACACCTATACCAGAATGGTATGGAAAGGTTTAAATTAAAAGTAAGTTATAAACTCAAGAAAAGTTTAACAAAAGGGAAGGATAAACAAAGTAAATTATATCAAAATTAGAGCATGTTCTCATCAAGTGTAAGCATCAGTTCAGTTCAGTCACTCAGTCATGTCCAACTCTTTGCAACTGCATGAATCACAGCACACTAGGCCTCCCTGTCCATCACCAACTCCCGGAGTTCACTCAAACTCATGTCCATCGAGTAGGTGATGCCATCCAGCCATCTCATCCTCTGTCGTCCCCTTCTCCTCCTGCCCTCAATCCCTCCCAGCATCAGGGTCTTTTCCAATGAGTCAAGTCTTCTCATGAGGTGGCCAAAGTATTGGAGTTTCAGCTTCAGCATCAGTCCTTCCAATGAACACCCAGGACTGATCTCCTTTAGGATGGACTGGTTGGATCTCCTTGCAGTCCAAGGGACTCTCAAGAGTCTTCTCCAATACCACAGTTCAAAAGCATCAATTCTTCGGCGCTCAGCTTTCTTCAAAGTCCAGCTCTCACATCCATACACGACTGCTGGAAAAACCATAGCCTTGACTAGACGGACCTTTCTTGGCAAAGTAATGTCTCTGCTTTGTAATATGCTGTCTAGGTTGGTCATAACTTTTCTTCCAAGGAGTAAGCATCTTTTAATTTAATGGCTGCAATCACCTTCTGCAGTGATTTTGAAGCCCCCCAAAATAAAGTCTGACACTGTTTCCACTGTTTCCCCATCTATTTGCCATGAAGTGATGGGACCAGATGCAATGATCTTAGTTTTCTGAATGTTGAACTTTAAGCCAGTATTTTCACTCTCCTCTTTCACTTTCATCAAGAGACTTTTTAGTTCCTCTTCACTTTCTGCCATAAGGGTGGTGTCATCTGCATATCCGACGTGATTAATATTTCTACCAGCAATCTTGATTCCATCTTGTGCTTCCTCCAGCCCAGTGTTTCTCATGATGTACTCTGCATATAAGTTAAATAAGCAGGGTGACAATATACAGCTTTGATGTACTCCTTTTCCTATTTGGAACCAGTCTGTTGTTCTATGTCCAGTCCTAACTGTTGCTTCTTGACCTGCCTATAGGTTTCTCAAGAGGCAGGTCAGGTGGTCTGGTATTCCCATCTCCTTCAGAATTTTCCACAGTTTATTGTGATCCACACAGGCAAAGGCTTTGGCATAGTCAATAAAGCAGAAATTGATGTTTTTCTGGAACTCTCTTGCTTTTTCCATGATCCAGGGGATGTTGGCAATTTGATCTCTGGTTCCTCTGCCTTTTATAAATCCAGCTTGAATATCTGGAATTTCACAGTTCATGTATTGCTGAAGCCTGGCTTGGAGAATTTTGAGCATTACTTTAGTAGCATGTGAGATGAGTGCAACTGTGTGGTAGTTTGAGCATTCTTTGGCATTGCCTTTCTTTGGGATTGGAATGAAAACTGACCTTTTCCAGTCCTGTGGCCACTGCTGAGGTTTCCAAATTTTCTGGCATATTGAGTGCAGCACTTTCACGGCATCATCCTTCAGGATTTGAAATAGCTCCACTGGAATTCCATCACCTCCACTAGCTATGTTAATAGTGATGCTTTCTAAGGCCCACTTGACTTCACATTCCAGGATGTCTGGCTCTAGGTGAGTGATCACACCATCATGATTATCTGGGTCTTGAAGATCTTTTTTGTACAGTTCTTCTGTGTATTCTTGCCACCTCTTCTTAATATCTTCTGCTTCTGTTAGGTCCATACCATTTCTGTCCTTTATTGAGTGCATCTTTGCCTGAAATGTACCCTTGGTATCTCTAATTTTCTTGAAGAGATCTCTAGTCTTTCCCATTCTGTTGTTTTCCTCTATTTCTTTGTATTGATCGCTGAGGAAGGCTTTCTTATCTCTTCTTGCTATTCTTTGGAACTCTGCATTCAGATGCTTATATCTTTCCTTTTCTCCTTTGCTTTTCACTTCTCTTCTCTTCACAGCTATTTGTGAGGCCTCCTCAGACAGCCATTTTTCTTTTTTGCATTTCTTTTTCTTGGGGATGGTCTTGATCCCTGTCTCCTGTACAATGTCATGAACCTCCATCCATAGTTCATCAGGTACTCTGTCTATCAGATCTAGTCCCTTAAATCTATTTGTCACTCTCACTGTATAATTTTAAGGGATTTGATTTAGATCATACCTGAATGGTCTAGTGGTTTTCCCTACCTTCTTCAATTTAAGTCTGAATTTGGCAATAAGGAGTTCATGATCTGAGCCACAGTCAGCTCCTGGTCTTGTTTTTGCTGACTGTATAGAGCTTCTCCATCTTTGGGTGCAAAGAATATAATTAATCTGATTTTGATGTTGACCATCTGGTGATGTCCATGTGTAGAGTCTTCTCTTGTGTTGTTGGGAGAGGGTGTTTGCTATGACCAGTGTGTTGTGTTGGCAAAACTCTATTAGCCTTTGCCCTGCTTCATTCTGTTCCAAGGCCAAATTTGCCTGTTACTCCAGGTGTTTCTTGACTTCCTACTTTTGCATTCCAGTCCCCTATAATGAAAAGGACATCTTTTTTGGGTGTTAGTTCTAAAAGGTCTTGTAGGTCTTTATAGAACCATTCAACTTCAGCTTCTTCAGCATTACTGGTTGGGGCATAGGCTTGGATTACCAAGATGGACGGGTCAAGGTGGAGAGGTCTGACAGAATGTGATCCACTGGAGAAGGGAATGGCAAATCACTTCAGTATTCTTGCCTTGAGAATCTCATGAACAGTATGAAAAAGCAAAATGATAGGATACTGAAAGAGGAACTCCCCAGGTCAGTAAATACCCAATATGCTCCTGGAGATCAGTGGAGAAATAACTCCGAAAGAATGAAGGGATGGAGCCAAAGCAAAAACAATACCCAGTTGTGGATGTGACTGGTGATAGAAGTAAGGTCCAATGCTGTAAAGAGCAATATTTCATAGGAACCTGGAATGTTAGGTCCACAAATCAAGGCAAATTGGAAGTGGTCAAACTGGAGATGGCAGAGTGAACGTCAAGATTCTTGGAATCAACAAACTAAAATGGACTGGAATGGGTGAATTTAACTCAGATGGCCATTATATCTACTACTGTGGGCAGGAATCCCTTAGAAAAAATGGAGTAGCCATCATGGTCAACAAAAGAGTCCAAATGCAGTACTTGGATGCAATCTCAAAAACAACAGAACGATCTCGGTTCGTTTCCAAGGCAAACCATTCAATATCACAGTAATCTAAGCCTATGCCCCAACCAGTATCAGCATAAAGGAGATCAAAAAGAGAAACCACAGCAAAGGTGATTAAGAGGTTCAAACTTCCAGTTATAAAGTAAGCAAGCCACGGGATATAATATACAGAATAAGGAGTGTGATCAACAATGTTGTGACAAACTTTGTCTGGGGACAGATAGTTACTAGACTTACTGTGATGATCATTTGTTGCAGTCCTTTAATGGACTGGAACCTGGTGGTCCGGAGTCAACAATAAGAAAGCAAAAGAGAGAAAGAGGCTAGTATTCCTTGGGTTATGCATAGAACCAATAAAGCCCTAGGACAGGGCTTGTACCACTCTCGGAGGCACAGGGCATCGTCTTGAAGGGGTCTTGAAAGCCCGGGCAGGAAAGTGAGCTCGGCAGGTTTCTATGCTACAGAGAATTAGCCAGAGGGAGAGAGAGAAAGAGAAAGAACGACACAGGAACCCAAGTCTCTAGTGGAACAAGGGTATTTTATTAGCAGAAGTGCAGGCTTATATATCTTTAGTAAAATGATTACTCAGCCATTACAAAGGATGAAATCTCATCAATTGCAACAAAATGAATAGTCTAATACATACAAGGTCACTGATGCTGAAAAGAGTCATTGAAGGGAGTTACTGAAGGGAATCCAAGCAGGTACCCTTTCCGATGATCTCAGTCCTGAGAACTGCATGCAGCTCTACTCGTTCCGGGAACAGGAACTGATAAGGAACAGAGAATCCTTGAGAAATGGCACACAAAGGAAGAAAAGTGCAACACACTGGATTCCTTAAAGCTGAACATCCTCTGACAAGCATTTTACAATGTATGCAACTATCAAGTCACTATGTGGTATACCTGAGACTAACATAATATTATAGGTCAAGTATATTCCAATTTTGTAATTAATTTGACTGCATTGGGTCTTGGTTGCAGTATGCAAGGTCTTCATTGTGTCCTGTGGGATCTTTTGTTGTGATGCACGGACTCTCGTTGTAGCGTGTGGGCTCAGTAGTTGCAGCGCACAGGGTTAGTTTCTCCAACGCATGTGGAATCTCAGTTCCCTGACCAGGGATTGAACCTGAGTTCCCTGCTTGCAAGGCAAATCCTTAACCACTGGACCACCAGGGAAGTCCCTATTTCAATTTTTAAAAAAGAGAGAGAAGCCACAAACTGGGAGAAACAACTTGCCACATGTATTCAGAATATATAAAGAAAACCTAAGAAGCAATAGGAAAGAGAGAACCCAGGATAAAGAGGGACAAAAGCCATGTACTGGCATTTGAGAAGAGGAATCAGAAATAGTGAATACACATCTGCAAAGATGTTCAACTAGCTACCAGGGAAATACAAAATAAAAAACAAATAGGGAAAGACAAAACAAACTAAAAGGGGCTTCCTTGGGGACTCAGTGGTAAAGAATCCACCTGCTAAAGCAGGAGACATTGGTTTGATCCCTAATCCAGAAGAATCCCACATACCTTGGAGCAACTAAGCCTGTGCTTCGCAACTATTGAGCTGGTGCTCTAGAGCCCAGGAGCCACAAGTACTGAGCCCATCTGCCCCAACTACTGAAATCCGTGCACCCCAGAACTCATCCTCTGCAACGAGAGAAGCCACCACGAGAAGCCTGTCACCACAACTAGAGCGTAGGGTTAGGGTTAGGGTTAGTCCACTTGCTGCAAGTAGAGAAAAGCCCACACAGCCATGACAAAGACCCAGCACAGCCAAAAATAAATAAATAAAATCATAAAAAAGCAAAAAAAGTACAATGCCAATGAAAAATAAAAATGATGTTGTGGTACTGTGTCAAACCTAACTGCTGTGGGATTATAAACTGATTTAACTGCTTTAGAAGAAGCTTGTCAATATCTGCTGCTGCAGCTGCTGCTAAGTCACTTCAGTCGTGTCTGACTCGGTGCGACCCCATAAACGGCAGCCCACCAGGCTCCACCATCCCTGGGATTCTCCAGGCAAGAACACTGGCGTGGGTTGCCATTTCCTTCTCCAATGCATGAAAGTGGAAAGTGAAAGTGAAGTTGCTCGGTCATGTCCGACTCTTAGCGACCCCATGGATTGCAGCCTACCAGGCTCCTCCATCCATGAGATTTTCCAGGCAAGAGTACTGGAGTGGGGTGCCATTGCTTTCTCCATGTCAATATCTAGTGAAGTTGAAAATGTGCATAGTTTGGGACTCAGTAATTCTTCACATAGTATATGCCCAGGGGAATGGTCTTCAATCTGGGGTGTGCATATCCTTGTGGTTATATGAAGATGTCCCTGGGGTACTGGGGTACTGACAGGTAAAAACCTTCAGCTTCCATATATACTACTTCCACCCCACAGACTGCCTGGCCACTCCGTGGCAACTCTCTCATCCTCTTTTTCATAACTGCCCTTCTTCCACTCTTCAAAACAAGAAAAAGTCATATTCCTTCTTTATATTTCAATGGCTAGGATCAGTGTCATCAACCTAAATTGCTTTGGTTGTTCAAGGATGCTTTTCTTTTCTACTAAATACACAGAGGTGCATTACAATGTATAAAAATTATTTTGAATTTTATACAGAATTTAAAAAATATTTTCCAAAAGCCAAGCACTAGAGGATATATAATACACGCACATATTTATTGAAAGAAAATCATGTCATTTACATACTTCTTGCTTTCAAAATTCATTATTTTAGCTATGTCTTAGATTGTATTATTATAAATTAAGTATGAGAAACAGCATATAGATTTACTCTTGTTTTAAATAATTTAGTATAAAATAGATTAAATATTGGAGAAGGCAATGGCACCCCATTCCAGTACTCTTGCCTGGAAAATCCCATAGATGGAGGAGCCTGGTGGGCTGCGGTCCATGGGGTCGCTAAGAGTTGGACACGACTGAGCGACTTCACTTTCACTTTTCACTTCCATGCGTTGGAGAAGGAAATGGCAACCCACTCCAGTGTTCTTGCCTGGAGAATCCCAGGGACGGCGGAGCCTGGTGGGCTGCCGTCTATGGGGTCGCACAGAGTCGGACACAACTGAAGTGACTTAGTAGTAGCAGCAGCAGATTAAATATATTAGATATACATAATTTTGATCTTGATGGCTTTCATTTATTGTATTTCATTGATTGATATATTTCATTTATTGTAAAGATGTTTAATAATTTGTTTTTTATACAAATTTATTTTATGATATTCCTTGAAATATGTATTAACACATTTACTTTATTATTTGGAAAAATTTTTCATGCCATATAGTTAATTTACAATGTTGTTATAGTTTCAGGTGTATAGCAAAATGAATCAGTTATCCATATACATATATCCATTTTTAAAAGGTTCTTTTCCCATGTAGGCCATTACAGAGTCCTGAGTAGAGTTCCCTATGCTCTCCAGCAGGTCCGTATTAGTTATCTATTTTATACATAGGAAGCAGTGTGTATATGTCAATCCCAATCTCTCAGTTTATCCCTCTCCCCTAACACATTTACTTTATGTAAAACACTTAAATTCCTTTTAGTGCCTTCTCCTGACTTTTGTGCTGTTTTTATCATGTATTTTAATTCTCTATTTCAAACCACCATAAGATATTGCTTGGTGCAGATGATATTCATATGTACTTACTTTTTCTAGTGTACTTTACTCTTTCCTGCATCATTGTGCACCCATCAGGGATTATTTTCCTTTTAAAAATGCAGGCATGCTGGTGAGAAATCTCTCCATTCTTGTTTTTCTGGAAAATGGTTTTATTTTGTTTTCACTTTTGAAGAATATTTTTCCTGGATATGGGTTTCTAGGTTGGCAGGTATTTTCCCTCCAGCACTTATAAAGATATCTTGATACTGTCATCTGGTCTCTGTCATTTCTGATGAGAAGTCAACTGTCAGTATTGTTGCAGCTTTGAAGATAATGTTTCTTTCTGGTTGCTTTGAATTAGAAATGATTCTTTTTCAGCAATTTTACTCTGATTTGTGAATTGACGCTTTTACTAGTTTTAGAAAATTTAGGGTGGCAGGCACCCAGGTGTTCAGTATGCTATTTTTTGTGTTTACTGTTTGTTATGAATATTTCAAAAAAATTTTAAAAGCAGAATGACAAGTCTTGCCTCGGGTGCTCACCTTGGACCCTATTCCTGCTTATTTCCTTAGAGGTTGCTCTTCACTCTTGAATTCCTGACTCGCCATTTAGATTCGCTAGTTTACTTGTCTTTTATTTCATTAATTATTTATCTTTGGCTGTAGTGGGTGTTTGTTGCTGCGCGTGGGCGTTCTCTAATTGTGGTGGGCGGGGTCTACTCTTTGTTGTGGTGTGCAGGCTTTTCATTGTGGTGGATTCTCTTGTGGAGCACAGGCCCTAGGCATGCAGGCTTCAGTAGTTGTGGCTCATGGACTCAGTAGCTGCGGCTCAAGGGCTCTAAAGCACAGGCACAGTAGTTATAGCTCATGAACTTAGTTGCTCTGTTGCATGCGGGATCTTCCTGGACCAGGGATCGAACCTGTGTCCTCTGCATTGGCAGGCGGATTCTTATCCACTGTACCATCAGGGAAATCCGAGTTTACTTCTTTAAGAACAAGATTTTCAAATGTTCTGCTCATGGACGTGTATAATCAGGCCACTCACGATGGCTGTTCTCTTGCTTTCTGCAAATCCTCTGCTTGACCAGTCCCTGCCTCACCTACTACTTACCTGACCCAACTTCCCCCTTAATCATAGTCTGGTCAGTAATTGCCTATGTGCTTGTCTCTTGCCCCAGTTAGTGCTTGTTCTAATCCTTAAGCCAGCGTGGTTCAATCCGCTAGTTTATCAAAGGGAAACATCTGCCCCATGAAAATCTAACCTGAGGGGCTCTGTGGGGGCATGCTCCTCAGTTGGTTACCCTGGTAACTGATAAGCCAACGTGACATCAGTTTTCCCTGTAAAGGTAACTTCCTCTCCCACCTCCCAGGGAAGACTGCTGCTTATCCAGCCTGCTGTCTACTGTGTCACTCCGGGACCTTGCTTTGGACATGTAAGATCCCTCCATCCAATAAACCATTGATGTCACTGTCTCGAGTTCTTCCATCCTGAGGCCGAGCAAGGCTTGTAGGCCTGCACTGTGTAGCACAAATGAACAAGTCTGAGAATTACTGTCTAAAATTCAGAAGCTTGAAATCCATGTTAAGAGCTAACATGAATGCAGATGTAGCATGAAGAGGGACACTTGAAAGAAAGCAAGCTTTGACAAAGATGGTAAGGTCTAGATGTAGGGAGAAGAGGAGAAGGCACTGTTATAAGGGTTGATTCACTGAGTCTGTAGAAGCAGCTATAGGAGCAGGAAACTGTCCTAGTAATCAGACTCAAGGAAACTGCAGAAGTCTGAGAAATTTCTTTGCTGACCTTCAGGCCTATTGAGATGCCCAAGAAACAGACAACACATTCTAGGACCCCTCTCTCCTCAAAAGAAGGAAAGAAGTTATCCAGGATCATGACAGCCTCAGACTATGCCTCCAATTATTCACAGTCAGAAGAACTTACTAATTCTCTGTGAGGAATACATGGTCAAATAAGAGCACATTCCTATACACACATCACAATCAGCTGGGGTTAAGTAAACCAAAGTGTGACATTCAGAATCACACATTCTTATTTTGATTTCTACTTTGTCCTATGTAGGTGGCCTTGGAAAATCACATGCCCTCTGGGTCCTTAGTTTTTGTGAAGAGGAAGATGTTAGAAAGAGCCAGAAACAAAGGGCACATGAGAACCAATATAGCAGCTTTGCTCTCTTTTGCCTAGGGCTGGTTCTAGAGTGAGAAACCATACAAGTTCCCCTTTCCCTTCTCTTTAAGTCCCCTGTGACATGCAAAACGTGATAAATATAGAAAGCAAATCTGAACCTATTTAAAGACATAGGAAGGGTAAATATTTCTGTATTTCCACATGCAAATATGAGAAAGGTAATTTAAGGAATTTTTAAACATTTTAAACACTTATTTTTTCAAACAGGTCATAGATTCACATAGTACAACACTTCAAAGAACAAATAGTATGCCTTCCTTCCCCTCTTCTAGTCACTCTACTTCTATTCTTCTCTGGAGATTCAACTACCATATCCAATTTCTTATATGCCCTGGATATTACATAGATAGATAGATAGAAACTTATATACATAAGTTCCTAAAAGTTCAACTTCTGGGCCAAAGAATTTCTGTATTTAAAATTCTCGTATATTGCTTTATTGCTCTGTATAGAGGTTGCATCAATTTGTTCTCCTAATAAGCAAAATATGATAGTGTCTGTTTTCCCATACTCATAACAGTGTCTTTTCAAATCTGTTTATCTTGGCAAATATAAGTAAAAAACACATTTCAGCATGGCAGTGTGATTATAATGTGAACTTTTAATATTACGAATGGGTTTGATCCCTTGGGGATATTTATGAAAAAGGAGAGGAAATAAAAAGTTTAGAAATTTCATTTTGGGTTGAATTTAATGTCCATTTAAAAAGTTATCTTTAGAATACTGGCCCCTCTTCTAAAAGATATTAAAGAACTTCTCGTGGGTAACAAATGATAATACTATAAAGTTCCATCATTTTAGCAGAAAACAAGAGAGTAAAGTACAAACTGTAAGTTGTTATACCTGCTTTTTTTCTTAACTTACAGAGGAAACATACCTGGGATTACTTGAGAATAATGTCTTATAAATAAATGATTTAATGTAATTATACATCTTTAGACCGAGAAGGCAATGGCATCCCACTCCAGGACTCTTGCCTGGAAAATCCCATGGACAGAGGAGCCTGGTGGGCTGCAGTCCATGGGCTCGCTAGCAGTCGGACATGACTGAGCGACTTCACTTTCACGTTTCACTTTCCTGCATTGGAGAAGGAAATGGCAACCCACTCCAGTGTTCTTGCCCGGAGAATCCCAGGGGTGGGGGAGCCTGGTGGGCTGCCATCTATGGGGTCGCACAGAGTTGGACACGACTGAAGTGACTTAGCAACAGCAGCAGCAGCATACATCTTTAGAACAATCTTGAATTGTATTAGCATGAAAGACAAAGCATAGATACTGGAAATAAATTCCTCTCTTAAACTATCCCCTGGATTATCATTAGTAGTCAAATATTAACATGCTGCTGCTAAATCACTGCAGTCGTGTCCGACTCTGTGCGACCCCATAGATGGCAGCCCACCAGGCTCCTCCGTCCCTGGGATTCTCTGGGCAAGAACACTGGAGTGGGTTGCCATTTCCTCCTCCAATGCATGAAAGTGAAAAGTGAAAGTGAAGTCGCTCAGTTGTGTCTGACTCCTAGCGACCCCATGGACTGCAGCCCATCAGGCTCCTCCATCCATGGGATTTTCTAGGCAAGAGTACTGGAGTGGATTGCCATTGCCTTCTCCAAATATTAACATATACATACATAAATAATATGCATATACATCTTGGGTGTTCTGTGGAGATCAAATTTATCTAACACAAGTCTAAGTCAGTATTGTAAATCTGTTACTTTTGGAGATGGCTGGATTCTTGTTTCTGTTTCCTTTAGTTTTTTGCATTCTTAGAAAAAGATTAAAACTTTACATAGAAATTGATTGATTTTTCTTTTTTAAAGCTACAGGAAGTTCCTAGGAGTGACTAGCATGGTATTAATGGTCCATTTTATAACTCAGATATCTGTGGATGGCTTTTAGGTCTTTTATTGTTTTCCAGTTGAGGGTTATTCAATTTAAGGCTGCCGTCTATGGGGTCACATAGAGTCGGACACGACTGAAGCGACTTAGCAGCAGTTCAGTATCTCAGCTTTCATTTTCTGTAGTACCATCTTTTCCTGAAGGAACCCTGATCTGCTCCATGAGAATGGGACTAGCTCCTCTCTGGTAAAGCTACTTTCAAAAATAAATGTGGAGAGAATAAGATGGCGGAGTTGTAGGTGGACGTGGAGTACATCTCTCTGCACGGATACATCAAGAATACACCTTCAGACATAGAAGTGCATGGAGAACACCAGCTGAGAGAGGACAGGAGTACCTGACCAGCAGAAAAGAATATATAGACCCACGCAAAACTCTGTAGGATGAAGGAATCAGGGGGAAAAACAGGAGTGTTAGTAGGACTGGACCTGTCCTCAGTGGGTGGGGGAATTGAAGCAGGGGTCTGATTCCCACACTGGGGCAATTGTCTGAGTCAGAGGAGAATACATTTAAGACTGAGAGGGAAACAGCTGATCTGTGGCAGCCTAAATGGAATGAGAATCAGACAGTCCTTGCCTCAGCCATAGGTATCCTGGAGAGGGACGTAGATCCCCTGAAAGGTGCAGTGGCTGGGAGCTGGAGTTTAGGGACTGTGGAGCAATCCCAGGGCAAGGGCTGCTATTGACCACGGAGAGACGGATCAAGGGGAGGTGAGGGAAGAGATTGTGGTGGGAAATGCCTGTGGAGAAAAGCTGGGCAGCCATGGAAGCAAGGTGATACTGCTGAGTCATGTGTAGGGGGGTGGAGCCATCACCATAGCCTCTCTCCCTGGACAAGTCAGCATTGCAGCTGAACAATAGAGAGGCTGGCCCGCCCATCAAACACCTGACACACTGAACTACAGAGTAGGACCCCACCCAGGGTGCGCCTTTAAGTGCCTGATGGGCCAATCTACAAAGCAGGACCCCAGCCAGGGGGGACCTCTATGTGCCTGACGTGCTGAACCCCAAGCACTTGGGGTCCAAGAATGACCCCAAGCAAGGGAGCCCTCTAAGTGCCTGAAACGGGTGGAGCTACAGAGAAAGACTGGCCAAAGAGGCCTTCTGATTGCCAGCTACAAGAGTCTTGAAAAAAGCCTCTGATAGGGCCATAACTCCTGTGGCAGAGGCAGTCCATGTCCCTGCATACTTGATGCCACCAGGGTCCCTGCAAGCCAAGCAGCTGCACCACCTTCATGCTCAACTCTCACTGGGGCAGAGTTGCCACAGGCAAAAAAAGTCCTGCGTCTATGTGCACAGGGTCACTTCGGTAGTGTCTGACTCTTTGTGACCCCGTAGACTGTGGCCTTCCAGGCTTCTCTGTCATGGAGGGGAGTTCTTCAGGCAAAAATACTGGAGTGTATTGGCCAATACTGGTTGCCATACTCTTGTAGAGCACCATATTTCCTGCTGCCCTAGCTGCCAACCCCCCTGAGTACCTGGTGCTGTCAGAACCCCTGCAACCCAAGCAGCTGCACCACCTCCACTCCTGGCCCTCACAGGGGCAAACCCAAGTCCTCCAGGGCAGCCTCAGGAGCAAACCTCAGTGGACGACCCACATGCAGAAGTGGAAATAAAATCACAATTGAAACCCAGGGGGCAGTGTGACTAAGGAAGAAGAACCAAAACCTTCCCAACAGCTGTGCAAGCTGCAGATTAAATCCACACGATTAACTAGGCAGACTCTGTGTCTATGGAATATATAAAAGGTCATTGAGAGCCCCCACAAAAGAAAATGCACTAGTTTTGACAGCTGTGGACATAGGAGGCAAGAACACAGAGGAGTAGGACCAGATTAGAGTCTGAGCTGCCCCGATTACAGGTCCAGAGACCAGAACAGTATTGGAGGACATCCTAGGGAGGTGAGGTGGACTGCAACTCCCAGCGAGGGAAAGGACTCTGACAGCAGTGACTCAAGAAAAACATTTATTTTTCTAATGTTTTGACTTGTTCTGTAGATTTTTTTGGATTTTTTTTCTCTCCCCCACACCTTTTTCTTCCCCTCTGTTGTAGTTGTTGATTTTATTGGCACTATGAAATCTAATTAAGCTTTTGAGCTTTTTTTCTCCTTTTTTTTTTCTCAGTCACATTTTTTATTGTTGTTATAAACCTTCGCCTCTATGTTGGGCTTTTGCAGTTCTGGGGAGTTTTCCTTTTTTTTTTTCTTTTCTCTTTTTTAAATTAAAAATTTTTAAACCTATTATTATTTTTCTACATTTATTCCTTTGTTTGCTTTTTTCCCCCTTGCAGTTAATCACTAATGTATATAAATCTTCTTCATCTACCTCTATTTAGCTTTGCATATCTATTCTTTCTTTCTTTTCTTTCTTTCCTTGCCTCTCAACGTATTTGTTAGCTTTATTTTCTTTGTTTTATTCCCCAGTTGGTACCTTGCTTTAGTTTTGTCTTCCACTTTGTGCTTTGGTTAGTTTTATTCTGGTAGATACAATTTTTGGTTTCCTTTGTTCACCAGGTCAATCTGTTGTACTTTATTTTTGTTGGACTGTTTTGATTTTGCTTATGGGTATATATGTATATTGTATATTCAGTCACACTTTTTCTTGTTGTTATAAACCTCTGCATCTATGTTGAGCTTTTGCAGTTCTGTGGAGTTTTACGGTTTTTTTTTTTTTTTTCCTTTTTTCTTTATTCTTCCATTTTTTCCTTTTCTCTTTTTTATAATTTTAACTTTTAATTTTTTAAAACCTATTATATTTTTCTACATTTATTCTTTGTTTGCCTTTCCTACTGTTATTTTCCCCTTGCAGTTAATCTTTAATGTATATAAACCTTCATCTATGTCTATTTAACTTTGCATATCTAATTTTTCTTTCTTTCCTTTCCTCTCAACATATTTGTTGGTTTTGTTTTCATTGCTTTATTCCCCACTTGGCACCTTGCTTTAGTTTTGTTTTCCACTTTGTGCTTTAGTTACTTTTGTTCTTAACTGGTAAATATAATTTTTGATTTCCTTTGTTTGCTGGGTCAATCTATTTTCTTCATTTTTGTTGGAGGGTTTTGACTTTGCTCATGGGAGTATATGTATATGTGTATATTCCATTATTTTAATTATTATTTGCCTGATTTTGTAACTGCCCTTTGTTTGGGGTTCATCTTTGGTTTCTTGTTTTTGGATATTTGTTTTAATCTCATTTAATGCCATAACAAACCACTTGTGGAATCTTTGATCCTGACCAGAGATCAAACCCTGAGCCTTTGGAGTGGGAGCACTGACTCCAAGACCCTAGACTACCAGAGAACTAACCCTAAGGAGTATCAAATAGTGAGAACTCACACAAAGGAAACCACTGGAATACAGGACCCAGCATCACCCAAGCACCAGTAGCACCCTGTGCAGGATGCCCCATCCAGACAACAAACAAAACCAAATTACAAACCCAGTCATCAGCAGACAGGAGTACCACCTCACTCAGCCTTGCCTGCCAGAGGAAAAACAGATAAGCAAAGAAAAACTCAGCACAAATCTCACCCTGTATGAAACTTACACAAACCATTGGACCAACCTTAGGAGGACAGAAACCAAAAGGAAGAAAGAATTCAACCTTGAAGCCCGGGAAAAGGAGACCTCAAACACAGTAAGTTAAAAACAAAAATAATGAAAAAGCAGAGAAATACTACAAAATGAAGGAACAAACTAGAAACACAGAAGTCCAAATAAATGAAGATGAAACAGGCAAACTCCCTGAGAAAGAATTCAGAAAAATGATAGTAAAGACGATCAAAAACCTTGAAAACAAAATGCGAGAAAATGCAAGAATCAATTAACAAAGACCTAGAAGAATTAAAGAATAAACATACAGAGACAACACAATTACTGAAATTAAAAATACTCTAGAAGGAATCAATAGCAGGATAGCTGAAGCAGAAGAACGAATCAGTGAGCTGAAAGATAAAATGGTGGAAATAACTTCTGAAGACCAGAATAAAGTAAAAAGAATGAAAAGAACTGAGGATAGTCTCAGAGACCTCTGGGACAATATCAGATGCATCAACATTTGAATTACAGGGGTCCCAGAAGAAGAAGAGAAAAAGAAAGGGTATGAGAAAATTTTTGAAGAGATTATAGTTGAAAATTTCCCCAACGTGGAAAAGGAAATAGTCAGTCAAGTCCAAGAGGCACAAAGAGTCCCAAACAGGATAAACCCAAGGAGAAACATGCCAAAACACATACTAATCAAACTAACAAAGATTAAACACAAAGAAAGAATATTAAAAGCAGCAAGGGAGAAGCAACAAGTAACATACAAGGGAAGCCCCATATGCTTAACAGCTGATCTTTCAGCAGGAACTCTGCAGGCAAGAAGGGAATGGCAGAATATATTTAAAGTACTGAAAGGGAAAAATCTACACCCAAGATTACTGTACCTGACAAAGATCTCATTCAAAATTAGTGGAAATAAAAAGTTTTCAGACAAGCAAAAGTAAAGAGAATTCAGTACCATCAAACCAGCTTTACAACAAATGTTAAAGGGACTTATACAGTCAAGAAATACAACAGAAGAAAAAAGGTCTATGAAATCAACCCCAAACAGTTAAGAAAATGACAATAGGAACATATATATTAATAATTACTTTAAATGAATCAATAATTACTTTAAATGAATTAAATGCTCCAACCAAAAGACACAGATTGGCTGAATGGATACAAAAACAAGACCCATATATATTGCTGTCTACAAGAAACCACTTCAGACCTACAGACACATATACACTGAAAGTGAGAGGATGAAAAAATATATCCCATGTAAATGGGAAGCAAAAGAAAGTTAGAGTAGCAATCCTCATATCAGACAAAACAGACCATAAAATAAAGAAGATTATAGGAGATAAGGAAGGACACTACATAATGATCAAGGGATCAATCCAAGAGGAAGATATAACAATTGTAAATATCTATGCACCCAACATAAAAGCACCTCAATACATAAGACAAACACTAACAGACAGAGAAGGAGAAATTGACAGTAACACAATAATAGTAAGAGAATTTAATACCCGACTCACACCAATGGACAGATCATCAAAACAGAAAATTAATAAGGAAAACACAAGTTTTGAATGATACATTAGATGAGATGGATCTCATTGATGTCTTCAGGACATTTCATCCAAATGCAGAAGAATACACCTTCTTCTCAAGTGCACACGGAACATTCTCCAGGATAGACCACATCTTAGGTCACAAGTCAAACCTCAGTAAATTTAAGAAAATTGAAATCATATCAAGCATCTTCTCTGACCACAACACTATGAGACTAGATATAAATTACAAGAAAAAATATTGTAAGAAACACAAACACATGGAGATTAAACAACACATTTCTAAATAACCAACAGGTTACTGAAGAAATCAAAAGGGAAATAAAAAAATTTCTGGAAACAAATGACAGTGAAAACATGACAACTCAAAACCTATGGGATGCAGCAAAAGCAGTTCTAAGAGGGAAGTTTATAGCAATACAATCCTACCCCAAGAAACAAGAAAAACATCGAATAGACAACTTAACTTTACACCTAAAACAACTGGGAAAAGCACAAAAAAAATCTCTGAAATTAGTAGAAGAAAAGAAATCACAAAGATCTGAGCAGAAATAAATGAAAAAGAAGTGAAAGAAACAATAGTAAAGATTAATAAAACTAAAAGCTTGTTCTTTGAGAAGATAAACAAAATTGACAAAACTTTAGCCAGACTCATAAAAAAAAAGAGAAGAATCAAATCAAAATTAGAAATTATAAAATTAGAAATTAAAAAGGAGAGGTTACAACAGACAATGCAGAAATACAAAGGATTGTAACAGACTATTATGAACAACTGTATGACAATAAAATTGATAACCTGGAAAAAATGGACAGATTCTTAATAAGGTTCAATCTTCCAAAACTGAACCAGAAAGAAATAGAAATTATGAACAATCCAATGCAAGCACTGAAATTGAAGCTGTGATAAAAAAAAATCTCCCAGAAAACAAAAGCCCAGGACGAGATGGCTTCACAGGAGAATTTTATCAAATATTTAGGGAAGAGCTAATGCCTGTACTTCTAAAATTCTTTCAAAAAACCTCAGAGGAAGAAACACTTCCAAACTCATTCTACGAGGCCACCATCACCCTGATACCAAAACCAGACAAAGACAATGCAAAAAAAGAAAACCACAGGCCAATATCACTGATGAACATAGATGCAAAAATTCTCAACAAAATTGTAGCAAACAGAATTCAGCAACACATCAAAAAGCTCATACACCACAATCAAGTTGGGTTTATTCCAGGGATGCAAGGATTCGTCAATTATGGCAAATCAATCAATGTGATATACCATATTAACAAATTGAAAGATAAAAACCATATGATCATCTCAACAGATGCAGAAAAAGCCTTTGACAAAATTCAGCACACATTTATGATTAAAACTCTTCAAAAAATGGGCATAGAAGGAACCTATCTGAACGTAATAAAGCCCAAATATGATAAGCCTACAGCAAACATTATTCTTAAAGGGAAAAACTGAAAGCATTCCCCCTAAGATCAAGAATAAGACAATGGTGTCCACTTCCACCACTATGATTCAACATAGTTCTAGAAGTTCTAGCTTCAGCAATCAGAGAAGAAAAAGAAATAAAAGGAGTCCAGATAGGAAAAGAAGTAAAGCCCTCACTGTTTGCAGATGGCATGATATTGTACATAGGAAAACCTAAAGATAGTATCAGAAAGTTACTACAGCTAATGAGTGAATTTAGCCAAGTTGCAGGATACAAAATCAATACACAGAAATCACTAGCATTTCAATGTACTCAGTTCAGTTGAGACGCTCAGTCGTGTCCAACTCTTTGCGACCCCATGGACGCAGCATGCCAGGCCTCCCTGTCCAAAACCAAATCCTGGAGTTTAACTCACTCATGTCCCTTGAGTTGGTTATATCATCCAACTATCTCATTCTCTGTCATCCCCTTCTTTTCCCACCTTCAATCTTTCCCAGCATCATGCTCTTTTCAAATGAGTCAACTCTTCGCATCAGGTGGCCAAAGTATTGGAGTTTCAGCTTCAACATCAGTCCTTCCAATGAATATTCAGGACTGATTTCCTTTAGGATGGACTGGTTGGATCTCCTGCAGCCCAAGGCACTATCAAGAGTCTTCTCCAACACCACAGTTCAAAAGCATCAATTCTTCAGCGCCCAGATTTCTTTATAGTCCAACTCTCACATCCACATGTGACTACTGGAAAAACCATAGCCTTGACTAGACAGACCTTTGCTGGCAAAGTAATGTCTCTGCTTTTTAATATGTTGCCTAGGTTGGTCATAACTTTCCTTCCAAGGAGTAAGCATCTTTTAATTTCATGGCTGCAGCCACCATCTGCAGTGATTTTGGAGCCCCCCAAAATAAACTCTGCTACTGTTTCCACTGTTTCCCCATCTATTTGCCATGAAGTGATGAGACCAGATACCGTGATCTCAGTTTTCTGAATGTTGAGCTTTAAGCCAACTTTTTCACTCTCCTCTTTCACTTTCATCAAGAGGCTCTTTAGTTCTTCTTTGCTTTCTATCAAGGGAATATTTCATGCAAAGAAGGGCACAATAAAGGACAAAAATGGAATGGACCTAACAGAAGCAGAAGATATTAAGAAGAGGTGGCAAGAATACACAGAAGAACTATACAAAAAAGATCTTCACGACCCAGATAGTCATGATGGTGTGATCACTCACCTACAGCCAGACATCCTGGAATGAGAAGTCAAGTGGGCCTTAGGAAGCATCACTATGAACAAAGCTAGTGGAAGTGATGGAATTCCAGTTGAGCCATTTCAAATCCTAAAAGATGATGCTGTGAAAGTGCTTCACACAGTATGCCAGCAAATTTGGAAAACTCAGCAGTGGCCACAGGACTGGAAAATGTCCGTTTTCATTCCAATCCCAAAGAAAGGCAATGCCAAAGAATGCTCAAACTACTGCACAGTTGCACTCATCTCACATGCTAGTAAAGTAATGATCAAAATTCTCTGAGCCAGGCTTCAACAGTACGTGAACTGTGAACCTCCAGATGTTCAAGCTGGTTTAGAAAAGGCAGAGGAACCAGAGATCAAATTGCCAACATCCACTGGATCATTGAAAAAGCAAGAGAGTTCCAGAAAAACATCTATTTTTGCTTTATTGACTATGTCACAGCTTTTGTGTGAATCACAATAAACTGTGGAAAATTCTTTAAGAGATGGGAATACCAGACCACCTGACCTGCTCTTGAGAATGTATGCAGCTCAGGCAGCAACAGTTAGAACTGGACATGGAACAACAGACTGTTTCCAAACTGGGAAAGGAGTACATCAAGGCTGTATATTGTTACCCTTCTTATTTAACTTATATGCAGAGTACATCCTGAGAAACGCTGGGCTGGGTGAAACACAAGCTGGAATCAAGATTGCTGAGAGAAATATCAATAACCTCAGATACGCAGATGACACCACTCTTATGATAGAAAGCAAAGAAGAACTAAAGAGCCTCTTGATGAAAGTGAAAGAGGAGAGTGAAAAAGTTGGCTTAAAGCTCAACATTCAGAAAACTGAGATCACGGTATCTGGTCTCATCACTTCATGGCAAATAGATGGGGAAACAGTGGAAACAGTAGCAGAGTTTATTTTGGGGGGCTCCAAAATCACTGCAGATGGTGGCTGCAGCCATGAAATTAAAAGATGCTTACTCCTTGGAAGGAAAGTTATGACCAACCTAGGCAACATATTAAAAAGCAGAGACATTACTTTGCCAGCAAAGGTCTGTCTAGTCAAGGCTATGGTTTTTCCAGTAGTCACATGTGGATGTGAGAGTTGGACTATAAAGAAATCTGGGCGCTGAAGAATTGATGCTTTTGAACTGTGGTGTTGGAGAAGACTCTTGATAGTGCCTTGGGCTGCAGGAGATCCAACCAGTCCATCCTAAAGGAAATCAGTCCTGAATATTCATTGGAAGGACTGATGTTGAAGCTGAAACTCCAATACTTTGGCCACCTGATGCGAAGAGTTGACTCATTTGAAAAGAGCATGATGCTGGGAAAGATTGAAGGCAGAATGACAAGGGTACGACAGAGAATGAGATATTTGGATGGCATAACCAACTCAATGGATATGAGTTTGAGTAAACTCCCGGCATTGTTGATGGGCAGGGAGGCCTGGCATGCTCATTCCATGGGGTGGCAAGGAATCAGACACAACTAAGTGACTGAACTGAGGTAAACTAATTTGCCTTAAATCAGTGACCTAACATTCCAGGTTCCTATGCAATACTGCTCTTTACAATATTGCTCTTTACATTGGACTTTGTTTCTATCACCAGTCACATCCACAACTGGGTGTTTCTAGGTAATAGCAATAAAAAATCAGAAAGAGAAATTAAGGAATCAATCCCATCTACCATTTCAACAAAAATAATTAAATATCTAGGAATAAACTTACCTAAGGAGACAAAAGAACTGTACACAGAAAATTATAAGACACTGATGAAAGAAATCAAAGATGACATAAACAGATGGAGAGATATTCCATGTTCCTGGGTAGGAAGAATCAATATTGTGAAAATGAGTATACTACCAAATGCAATCTACAGATTCAATGTGATCCCTATCAAATTACCAATGGCATTTTTCACAGGACTAGAACAAAAAATTTAAAAATTTAAATGGAAACACAAAAGATCCTGAATAGTCAAAGCAGTCTTAGGAAAGAAGAATGGGGCAGGAGGAATCAACCTTCCTAACTTCAGATTATACTACAAAGCTACAGTCATCAAGACAGTATGGTAGTGGCACAAAACCAGAAATATAGACCAATGGAACAAGTTAGAAAACTCAGAAATAAACCCATGCACCTATGGATACCTTATTTTTGACAAAGAAGGCAAGAATATACAATGGGGCAAAGACAGCCTCTTCAATAAATGGTGCTGGGAAAACTGGACAGCTATGTGTAAAAGAAGAAATTAGAACACTTCCTAAGACCATACACAAAGATAAACTCAAAATGGATTAAAGACCTAAATGTAAGACCAGAAACTATAAAACTCCTAGAGGAAAACATAGAACACTCGATGACATAAATCAAAGCAAGATCCTCTATGACCCACCTTCTAGAGTAATGGAAATAAAAGCAAAAGTAAACAAGTGGGACCTGATTAAAGTTAAAAGCTTTTGCACAGCAGAGGAAACTATAAGTAAGGTGAAAAGACAACCCTCAAAATGGGAGAAAATAATCTCAAATGAAGAAAGGATTAATTTCCAAAATATACAACAGCTCATACAACTCAATACCAGAAAAACAAGCAACCCAATCAAAAAGTGGAAAAAAGACCTAGACAGATATTTCTCCAAAGAAGACATACAAATTACCTACAAACGCATGAAAAGATGCTCATCCTTGCTCATTTATTAGAGAAATGCAAATCAAAACCACAATGAGATATCACCTCACACCAGTCAGAATAGCCATCATCAAAAAGTCTACAAAACAACAAATGCTGGAGAGGATGTGGAGAAAAGGGAACATTCTTGTACTGTTGGTGCGAATACACTAAGGAAGACAGTATGGAGATTTCTTTAAAAACTAGGAATAAAAACACCATATGACCCAGCAATCCCGCTCCTAGGCATATACCCTGAAGAGGCCAAAATTGAAAAAGACACATGTATCCCATTGTTCATTGCAGCACTATTTACAATAGCTAGAACATGGAAGCATGTTCTAGAACATGGAAGATGTCCATTGACAGATGAATGGATAAAGAAGTTGTGGTACATATACACAATGGAATATTGCTCAGCCATAAAAGGAACACATCTGAGTCAGTTCTGATGAGGTGGATGAACCTAGAACCTATTATACAGAGTGAAGTGAATTAGAAAGAGAAAGATAAATATTGTGTTCTAACGCACATATATGGAATCTAGAAAAACAGTACTGAAGAAGTTATTTACAGGGCAGCAATGGAGAAACAGACATAGAGAATAGACTTATGGACATGGGGATGGGGAGGAGAGGGTGAAATATATGGAAAGAGTAACATGAAAACTTACATTACCATATATAAAATAGATAGCCAATGGGAATTTGCTGTATGGCTCAGGAAACTCAAACAGGGTCTCTGTATCAACCTAGAGGAGTGGGATGGGGAGGGAGATGGGAGGGAGGTTCAAAAGGGAGGGGATATATGTATACCTGTGGCTGATTCATGTTGATGTTTGACAGAAAACAACAAAATTCTGAAAGCAATTATCCTTCAATAAAAAAATAAATTAAAAAGAAAAAAAATATGTAGCCAGTTCCCATGGCTGGTGTTTATGGTGGTAGTAGATTTGCTAAAGATACTCAGGGAGCACTATTAATGAGTCTGGGTGAAGCTGATATTAACTATGTCTTCTGGTAAGTGTAGGGGATGTTTAATATGGCAAGTCATCAGAGATAGGTGCATGTGAGTGGAATGCGCACTTTAGTACTTAGCATACTTAGTCATATAGACCTATTTGTTTTGCCTGTGAAATAAAAATTCTCCTTCTACTGTGGTTAAGGGGAACCCTCATCTTAACAGTGGGCTAACTCTTGTTAGAAGAGTCAAGCATTGTGAAGGGCTTATGATTTTAACCTACTTTCAAGCTAGGAGATTAGTCCTTCAGTTTCCTGGATGTTGGAAAAAGACAGGAACTTCCTGGGTCCAAAACAAAGGACTTCATTATTCATGGCACAGTAGGCGGCATGACCTTCATCTTCTCATCCATTTCCCTTGCCCCCCATGTTCCACCTGGGCAGGGCAGAAGCAGGCCCAAGGGAATGCTGCGTATACAGTGGGCTTGTGTCATAGCTGAGGGACCGTTAATCTTAAGAACCAACCTTACAAGGATGTTGCTTGCAAATCTGCAAACTTCGCTCTGGATGGAAATACTTTTATCATCCTGCACAGCAAACAAATCTTCCCTCTGTCCTGCAGGGAGACAATCTCTCTCTTCTAAGACTGTTCATCTGAACATATATTTCAGAATAAAAGCAATTACAAGATGAACAGGAACACAAAGATACCCATGAAGAATCGTCTGCCACAAGAAGTAGAAACATTTCCCTGACCTGTTGTCAGGTCTGAATTCCTAGTTTTTCTTCTGCATTATGTTTTCTAGAACTAAGACATAGTTCTCTGTTCTAAGTATCATCTTCTGCTAATAGATAACATTCTTATACATAAAGGATTGGTTGGAAAAAATGCTGGATTATGAACCCAGGGTATGGAGAACTAGACAATTCTCTGCCTACATCTCAGGTCAGATCATCAGAATAAAATGAGGATGAGAGCCCTTACTGAATAAAAGGAGGATGAGAACCCTTACTGAATAAAAGGAGGATGAGAACCCTCTGAAAAGCTTCCACTGCCCCTAAGTCTTCTCAGATGTTAAGTTACATCCAGGTAGGTGAAGCAAGGACTCCGTGGCACCAGATGTGGCCATAAAGACAGATGTTTTAATGAACCTGAGACATTGTGGATTTGGATACAGGTGACAATTTTTGATACTCAGTGACGAGCTCAAGAATCTCAAAGACGTTCAGGCAGTTGAAAAGACCTTGTAGAAAAAAAGTGATTTTCAGGGACAGAAGTGTGTATAAGAAAACACATCATATACCCCAAGCCCCTGAAGTGGCTAACCTTTGCCTAAACATACAAAGCAGACTTTCTAAGAGTTCTCAGTAAATCACTGAGGTGATAGGGAACACTGAACACTGAATATGTAAAGAAAGGATCTCTTTGGAGCTTCAGCCAATAAAATATTCTCTAAGTCAAAGAGTACCTTCACCTCTCTGCTTCTTAATAATGAAACTGCTGGTCAGGGTAGCAGGCTTTGGGCATCCTCAGTGTTACAAGAAGACTGACCAGTGCGTGTATATCCTCTAGGAAAGGGTTCTTTTCTCGCTCTTTAAAAAATTAATTTATCAGGGAACAAAAATTTAAAAAAAAATTCTACACCTTAGAACTCTGCCAAACCAGGCAGAAATGGTAACTGTTTCTCACAGGAAAATTGGAAGGCTTGTTACACAGTTGTATTATGGAAAGGAAAGAATTCATTTTCTTTGTTTTTGGCAATAAATTATTCAAACATTATTGGTAATGGGGTGTAAAAATATTAGAGGAAATTTTGACAAGGGGAAATAAGTCACTCGTAAGTCACCCTATGTTCAGTCCCTGAACATAGTGTTCTTTTCATTTTTGAATGTTGCCTGTTGGTCCTTATTTAAATACATGCATATTTTTGGCATAGTTGCAAGAGATGTTTATAGCAAGTACCAACTCAATTTATAGATATATCATGCAGGTTCTTAAGGAATGAGATTTTTCTTTAAAAATCATGAGATGTTAATGTGCTTTAAATGTCATGTCTTATCTTACAGCTTAACTATTATTTTACTAGAGGGAATAAATACATTTTCTTCTGATTATAGACACTCAGACCAGTTGCTTTTTCTTAAAAGAATTTTTTTTTTTTGGTTATTTAGTTGATTTACAATGTTTGTTGGTTTCAGGGGGACAGCAAAGTGAATGTTATGCATATACATGTATTCACTCTTTTTTAAGATTCTTTTCCAATATAGGCCATTACAGACTGTTGAGTAGAGTTCCCTGTGCTATACAGTAGGTCCTTATTAGTTATCTGTTTTATATATAATAGTGTATATATGTCAATTCCAATCTCCCAGTTTATCCTTCCCCCTCCTTCCCCCAGTAACTGCAAGTTTGTTTCCCATATCTATAACTCTATTTCTGTTTTATATCAATAGATGAGTTCATCTGTACCTTTTATGTATTATTATTATATTTTGAATTTTGATTTTTTTTTTTTTTTTGGACACACCAAGTGGCATATGGAATCTTAGTTCCTTGAGCAGAGATCGAACCTTCGCCCCCTGCAGTGGAAGCCCAGAGTCTTAACCACTGGACTGCCAGGAAAGTCCCTGTACCCATTTTTTAGATTCCACATAAAAATAATATCACATGATATTTGTCAGAACAATTGCTTTTTGGGGTAATTCCTAATTTTGTTAGAGAGACTTCATTACCTTTCCCTTTTAATCTGGTCGACATGTAAGCATGCATTCAGTTAACCTACAAGTTGTATCAGACTATTAAAGAATAAATTAAACAGAAAAGGGGCTAAAATCCTAGCCACATTTCCTGCTGCTTGATATTGTGACGTTTTCCCACAATAATATTAAAATACAAGCTTCACAAAAGTTTTGATAGCTCAGTATCCATCTGCTGTTTATTATCAGACCTTAGCTGGTACCTCTGTCTCGGAGCTATCGGTTCAAAAGCTTCAAACTGTCATCCGTTACTTGTGGTTTTTTTAACTTATGAGTTTAAAAAAGTAATAGCCATCATTAATAACAGATGCAATCCAGAGGATCATTGGGGAAAATCTTCATTGGGTGGTGGTTTATCCTACCTGTTTATGACACTTTGAGATTACTCAAATCTCTGGTTCAGGAGAGCTGTGAAAACATTGTGCAAGTGCATTATTGGGTGGGAAGCCTGTTATGGCAGAGACGGCCTCGTGCTCATTTCCTGGGCACCCTCGTTGACGCCTTTGCAGTCAGGTGTGGCCATGTGACTGAACTGTAGCCATGTGACTGAACCGTAGCCATGTGACTGAACTGTAGCCAGTGGCACGTGCGTTCATGCACTGTGTGTCGTTTCCTACCCTGGCCTGTGAGTGAGTAAAAGTTGCTCAGTCATGGCCCATTCTTTGCAACGCTGTGGACTGTAGCCTGCCAGGCTCCTCTGCCCATGGGATTTCCCAGGCAAGAATACTGTAGTGGGTTGCCATGCCCTCCTCTAGGGCATCTTCCTGACCCTGGGATTGAACCCGGGTCTCCTACATTGCACGTGGATTCTTTACCATCTGAACCACCAGGGAAGCCCCTGGCTCATAAGAACCTCTAACAGATAAGCCTCCCTGCTCTTTCTCTTTCCTGCTTTATCCAGAAGAGCATCCTTAGATGCTATGAATTCCCAAGATAGCGGAACCATAATATGGAAGTCTGTTTATGATCCTCATCATCTAATGGGGAACAGCTATTTCATACTTTACTTTAGTAAGAATCAGACTTAATTCTTACTAAATTCAACTGGGTAAGGGAAATAAGACTTCGTGCTTGTATCCATAATAGTTGTCAGTGAAAATGAAAGTCGCTCAGTCGTGTCCGACTCTGCAACCCCATGGACTATACAGTCCATGGAATTCTCTAGGCCAGAATACTGGAGTGGGTAGCTGTTCCCTTCTCCAGGGGATGTTCCTAACCCAGGGATTGAACCCAGGTCTCCCACATTGTAGGCAAATTCTTTACCAGCTGAGCCACAAAGGAAGCCCAAGAATACTGTAGTGGGTAGCCTATCCTTTCTCCAGCGGATCTCCCCGACCCAGGAATCAAACTGGGGTCTCCTGAATTCAGGCGGATTCTTTACCAACTGAGCTATCAGGGAAGCCCCATAATAGCTGTTAATATTACTCTAATTAATTGTAAAATAGAAAGTTACTTAACTTATATAATCATACATGCAGAGACACATTTTTATTCCTCTGTAAAACAAATAAAGCCATGATGATGACAAAGAGGGTACTAGCTGAAAGTATTTCAAAGTTAAGCACAGTTGGAAACTGAGATACTACCCAGGGGAAACAATTTTCCACAGGATCTAAGAAGCAGCATAAAGCAGTGCTTAAGCATGAGGGGCCCAAGTGGCTGGGTGGCAGTCCCGACTCTGTCACTTGTTCTCTGTGTGATCTTAAACAGATTATCTAAACTTCTTGCAATGCAGCTGAAACTCCAATACTTTGGCCTCCTGATGCGAAGAACTGACTCATTGATAAAGACGCTGGTGCTGGGAAAGATTGAAGGCAGGAGGAGAACGGGATGACAGAGGATGAGATGGTTGTATCGCTGACTTGATGGACGTGAGTTTGAGCAAGCTCTGGAAGTTGGTGATGGACAGGGAAGCCTGGCGTGCTGCAGACCATGGGGTCGCAAAGAGCTGGACACAACTGAGTGGGTGAACTGAACTGAAACTTCTTGCCCCAATTTCCTCAGCTGTAAAGTGGAAATAATAATAATAATAATAATAATAATGGTATATATGTACTTCACAGACAACTTGTCAAAGTTATATGAAGTAAATACTTAACGGGCTTCCCTAGTGGCTCAGTGGTAGAGTCCATCTGTAATGTAGGAGACACAGGAGATGTGGATTCGATTCCTGGGTCGGGAAGATCCCCTGAGGAGGAAATAGCAACAATTCTTGCCTGAAAAACCTTACAGACAGAGGAGCCTGTCAGGCTACGGTTCATGGGGTTGCAAAGAGTCGGATATGCCTGAAGTGACTGAGCATGCACGCAATATACATAAGATGCTTCCAGCAGTGCCTGGCAAAGTAAGCCCAGGACAAATGTTAGCTTATTATTAGTAGTAAGTAAGAATCGTGTCAGGCAAGACCCAGAATCCAGAGGAGAAGAGGAGAGAGCCTTTGTGTGTAGAGACTCAGGCCTCAATGGCTGTTCAATCTTCAGGCTAACACCATCCTTTACTGACACGCTTCTCATTTGGATAGATAAAATCTTGTGGTAAGACACACCAAAATGGAGGTGCACCTCAAATTTCTGCAAAGAATGTCCCTCCTTCCTACTCATCTGCCACAGGCATATCTTGCCTCTTGGAAGGACTCCTTCGTTTGTCAGCCCCAAGTAGCAGGTTATATATACATCTTTCTTCCCTTTTCCTCTCAAATCCCTTCTGTCCTCCATGTCTTCAAGGTGGAGAAGCAAAAGAGAGATTTACCCACAAACCTCTGCTATTGTTTATTATTGGTTTCTGTCTCTGGCTAGCCTTGGGGTAAAAATGAACTACCTTCAGGGCAGCTTGAGTGATGAAACAGAATTCTATTTAAGGTCAGAAGCATGTGGAAACTTTCAGCAAAATATAGAGTTGAGAGATCCAGACTTAATTTGTTAAGTAAAAAAATAGACATAGAGATTTAAAAAGATTTTTATTTTATTATTTTTGAACTTACTAATTTATTAATAAATCCATAGGAAAAAAGATGTTGCCTTAGGCTGACTCATATTTCAAAAGTGTGGCTACTTCTCTTTTTTTAAAATTTATTTTTAACTGGAGGATAATTGCTTTACCATGTTGTATTGGTTTCTACTCTACAATGATGAGACTCAGTCATAAGCACATACATATATATCCCCTCCCTCTTGAGCTTTCCTCCCACTGTCCATCCTACCCTGACATAGATATTTTTAAATCATATTTTTAAATTGTGGTAAAATATACATAATACAAATTTAGCATTTAAATATTTTTAAGTGCACAATTCAGTGTCATTAAGTACATTCATGATACTGTGTAATTATTACCACTCTCCATCTCTAGAATTTGTTCATCACCCCCTATGTAAACTCTGTACCCATTGAACAACTCCCTTTTCTCCTTCCCGCACCCCCAGTAATTTCTCTTCTACTTTTTGTCTCAGTAAATTTGCCTATTCTAGGTACCTTATATAAATGGAATCATACAATATTTATCCTTTTGTATCTGGCTTATTTTGCTTAGCATAATGTTCCAAGTTTAATCCCTGTTGAAGCATGTATCATAATTTCCTTCCTTTTTATGGCTGGACAATATTCCATTGTGTGTATATATACCACATTTTGTTGATCTACTCATCTGTTGATGGATACTTGGACTGTTTCCACCTTTTGGCTTTTGTGAAGAATGCTGCTATAAACATGAGTGTACAAGTATCAGTTTGAGTCTCTGTTTTCAGATGGATGTATACACAAGAATGGAAGTAACGTGTAATTCAATATGTTTTTAAATTGATTTCTACATGTATTTCATTGACCAGAACTGTGTCATGTGATGTCTCCTTGCTGCAAAAGGATAAGATGGAGCTGAGAACATGAAGTTTTCATTTTCTACCCAGCCTCTATAGTAGAGGACGGCAAGAAAATGTGGACTGGAAAAAAGTGATGAGTGAATGGACCTATAGTATCCACCACAATGTACATCCTAGAAGATCAATCTGAAATGGAGATTTTCTACTTCTGTGGCAGGCCATATGGATAAGAATTTATCTCCTATGGTAACTATAATATTGTTGGTATTCTATAAATTCAAATTTAATGCTGTCCTTTTCTCCTGGATCCAGTTTGGAATGATTTTATGACTTAAAGGAACTGCCTTATCTACTTTCAATGGGACTTTAGATAAATCTGCTTTTGATAGGTAATTACCCATGGTTTGGTTTATATAAAATAGGCTTTCCAACAGAAGGGGGGCACTCAGCTGTAAATAAAGATAATTAAATGATAATTAAAATTGGGTGGTTGAGCAAGAACAATATGAATGGGGAAGGGGCAACATGGCATCTTGAAAAGGAAATCATTTCTATTAGAATACTCAACTGAAAAATACAACTAGTTCTGTTTAAGGATTACTGTTCACTTACTCCAACATTTGCTACTTGATTTACTTAAGGACACTCATTTATCACCAGAAGTTTGCGAACAGGATCTAGCTATTGCATTTGTAGACACTAGACATTCAGAAAGATGATTTATCCTTATCTTAGATATACATTTTACATTTCCATTATTAAGGAGGAACTCACCAAGGTGAAGATCTTATCCATGATGGATTCAAGAATGAAATGAAGGATAGGAAGATCAAAACATGAATGAGTTGTTTTGTACTTGTCTGACACATACATAGCTAAGGAACAAAGAGGTAGGATACAATTTCAAATGCATCTAATAGAGTCCCCAAATAACAATGGGTTGAACAAGAGAGAAGTTTGTTTCTCTCTTGTGAAGATGGTCCAAGGCAGATATGGTTCTTCTCCGTAGGATCATCTAGGGTCCTTGGTTCCTTTTCTCCTGTTTCTATGCCATTCCAAGCAGCAGAATGGAAGTAGAGGAAAGGATGAAGGGATGACACAGCCCTAACTTTCTAGAGTGTGACCAGAAGTCTGTTCTCACTGTGCCCTGGATTTAGACATGTGGTCACACTTCACTAGGAAGGATTCTGGGAAATACAGTTTTTATTCTGATGGCCCTATGTCCAGCTAAAAATTAGGGGTACTGTTATTTCAAAAGGTGAGAGTAGGTTTTGAGATACAAAGAATAACCTTTGCTACCATAGAAGTGTTGCTATTATAGAAACTAGAACAATTACTTTAAAGCAAATTTGACAAGTTTGGAGTCAGAAGAGATCGTGGGTTTGTGCAGAAGCGAATCCATCCCAACCTCTTGACAGATTAGTAATCTATAGAATCTTAGGATCTGTAATTCTTCCTTGGAGTTTTGGGGCTTTAAAATGCATGGCCAGAGGCAGCTTTGCCCTGCATTAGCCATTCTCCTGAGCAAGCCAGGCTCCCATATAATTACACTATCGTTTGGTGGTGTTAGTCGCTCAGTCATGCCTAACTCTCTTGTGACCTCACGGACTGCAACCTGCTAGGTTCCTCTGTCCATGGGATTTCCTGGACAAGAATACTGGATTGGGTTGCCATTTCCTCCTCCAGGGGATCTTCCCGATCCAGGGATCCAACCCACATTTCCTGCATTGGCAGGCAGATTCTTTACCATCTGAGCCACCAGGGACAGGAGACAATAAATTCTCCATCTGACAGCATGTGCCATTGCAGATTAGATTAATTCTCCACTGCTGCTGGTTACTTTCAGTAAAGAGGGCGGCAGCCGCGTACTTCCCTGGTAACTCATATCTGAATCTCCTAACCATTCTAATGTGATGCATGGAAAAGAAGTCAACAGAAAAGCTAGGACACAACCATGGTGCAGGAGGTGCCATAGAGAAAGGAATCAGTGGGTCTGTTGGAGACAAAAGGTTTCTACTGAGTCTTGGGGTGGCCATGGAGAGAGAGGTAGCTGTAAGGGAGGAAGGTAATGGAGAGAGGGGGAAGAAGACTGATGGTGAATGCAAGGAAATGTCTCCCTCTTCCCAGTGAAAGTGAACCATGGCTCTTACGTATCAGAGGAATTGGACCAGGCATACCTCCAAGGGGGCAGACAGAGCTAAGCTGTAATTGTCTAGCTTTGCTCCACTTCCTACCTTTCTTTTAAGTCACCCTGAAGTTAGCTTAGTTACCATGATCCACCAGCCTCAGCTCCCTGCCCCACTTCCCAAAGGCCTCCTTATGCCCTTACTTCCCACCTTGCTCAGTTTGGATTCTGTGTTTCATTCCTAAAACAACATTCTTACATAATGTTCAGGTTATCTGCCCCCACTCTTTGTATTTCCCTGGCAAAACCTCAACCCTGATGAAACTTTACAGACCCACCACCTCCCCCCCACCCCAATTCCCTGCCTGCGCCCCTGAGCAGTGGGATGAGGCTGGGGAAAGACCGCAGTGGAGCCCACCCTGCGGAAATTCCAGAGCCCACAGCCCCACCCTGCAGTCCTGCCCATTGCCAGTGCCAAGTTAGTCTCTTTCTTTTTCTGAAAGAAACTAACTGAAACTAACCAGAAAGTTATGAGCTCTGCTCTGTATTTCAGTAAGTAATGGGAAAATGAAATTCAACTGGAAAATGATTGAAAGCAATGATTAAAGAAAAGTAAAGCTGTAGTTTGTGTCTCACTGAGTCTAGACTTCTCCTCAATCAGTTGTGTCTATACTTGTCTCTCCTTTTTCATATCTTGTTATCTTTCTCTTTATTTTTTAAAGTTAAATGTATTTTTTTTAATCAGAGTGATATTTAAGTAGTTAAAGTTGGCTTAAACCTCAACATTCAGAAAACTAAGATCATGGCATCTGGTCCCATCACTTCATGGGAAATAGATGGGGAAACAGTGGAAACAGTGTCAGACTTTATTTTGGGGGGCTCCAAAATCACTGTAGATGGTGACTGCAGCCATGAAATTAAAAGACGCTTACTCCTTGGAAGGAAAGTTATGACCAACCTAGACAGCATATTCAAAAGCAGAGACATTACTTTGCCAAACAAAGGTCCGTCTAGTCAAGGCTATGGTTTTTCCAGTGGTCATGTTTGGATGTGAGAGTTGGACTGTGAAGAAAGCTGAGTGCCGAAGAATTGATGCTTTTGAACTGTGGTGTTGGAGAAGACTCTTGCAAGTCCCTTTGACTGCAAGGAGATCCAACCAGTCCATCCTAAAGGAGATCAGCCCTGGGTGTTCTTTGGAAGGAATGATGCTAAAGCTGAAACTCAAGTAGTTTGGCCACCTCATGCGAAGAGTTGACTCATTGGAAAAGACTCTGATTCTGGGAGGGATTGGGGGCAGGAGGAAAAGGGGATGACAGAGGATGAGGTGGCTGGATGGCATCACTGACTCGATGGACGTGAGTTTGAGTGAACTCCGGGAGTTGGTGATGGACAGGGAGGCCGGCCTGCTGCGATTCATGGGGTCGCAAAGAGTCAGACATGACTGAGCAAATAAACTGAACTGAAGTTATATAACTATTTCTAAACACTGAAAAAGTGTTAAAGAATCAGTGTTACAAGTCTTATAATGAAGAAATTATCTAATTTCTTTCCATCCAAGGGAATATTTTTTATACATGTATTAGTACAAACCTAAGAGATTCGGTTCCAGTCAGTGAGTTCACAGCCTAGGTGCCTGCACAAAAAAATTGGTCATGCTGTCCTGTGTCCTCCAGAGCCTTCTGCCTAACACCAGAAACTACTGAAGCCCACACACCCTATAGTCTTTGCTCTACAGCAAGAGAAGCCACAGCAATGGGAAGCCCATGCTCCGCAGCAAAGAGTAGCCCCTGCCTACCGCAACTAGAGAAAGCCCTTGAAAGAGCAACGAAAGACCCAGCACAAGCAAAAATAAAAAATAAATTAATAAAAATTTTAAAAAAGAAAGCAGTTGCCTCTGGTGGGAGGAAATTGGATAACATATTTGTTATAAGCCTTGTGAACTGGTTGACTTTTCAAAAATGAATATTTCTATTTCTTGATTTTCCAGTTTTATATATGATCTGTTGACTTCCTATTATAAAAATGAAGAATTAGTTTTTTAACCCTCTTTCTCTTCCTGTCATCCTCCTGATATTTATCTATTACAATTTTGGTTGGATCAATATTCATTGTTGTTGTGACTAGTAATAGTCATAATTGACTCTATTCCTGTACTGATTGTGTTTCCTTTCTTGTACGATCTGTGTCTTTGTAGTCATTTCCTCAATTTTTCCCCCCCTTTGCTTGGGTTTTTTTGTAGTTACTAACAATTTAGCCCCAGACTCTCTGGTAGATGGACTTCCCTGGTAGATCAGTTGGTAAAGAATCTGCCTGTAATGCCAGAGATTCTCCTGGAGAAGGGATAGGCTACTCACTCCAGGATTCTGGCCTGGAGAATTCCATGGACTGTATAGTCCATGGGGTTGCAAAGAGTCAGACACGACTGAGCAACTTTCATTTTTTCTCTGGTAGAAGTATAAGGCAGCTAATATATATTTCCTTTCATTCCTTTTTCTTGGGACCATCCTCTTGGTGTTCTCCATCCCATATTCCAGGCTGAGTTTGTTGCTCTCTAGGCTGCTTGGATGTCATTCTGGGATGTCCTTTTGTTCTTCTCCTGGGAATTCTCTTCCTGTGTTGGGTTCCTTGACTCTTGGGTCCCTCTTTCTCGGTTTAGCTTCTTGTTTTGATGGAGTACATCCTCCAGTACCTTTCTAAGAAGGTGTGCATAGGTGGTAAATTGAGACTTTGCTCATTGGAAACAGTCTTTATTTTACTCCCACATTTGATTTGGTTCTCCCAGTCCAGAGTTCCTATGGTTCATCCTCTCTAGGCTAAGATGGTGGGGTGGTCAGTCACCCAGCTGTGTGGGGGCAGAGGAGGGGCTCTAGATTTTTCTTCTTATAGGAGACTTTCATTCATTCCTACTGTTAGCTCCTGCTAACACACCCACCTTCATAAATACCCGGTATCTTCAATTCCTGAGCCTTTCTGAGCCTTCCTCATTTGGTGTGAATGAGGCTATTTCTTGTTCCTCCAGAGTATACGTACCTACCTTTCAATTTTCTTCAGGTTGCTAGGTAAGTTTCCACTCATCCGTTTTCCAGATTCTAAAATTTTATTGACATCTCTCACATGCTGTCATCACCTCTCCTATTCTCTCTGTTCTATTGTTTTATGTAATTAAAACTCTTTATTGTCATTTTAATGGAATTCAAGAGGTAACACAAGTGCAGCTATTCAGTCCTCCATTCAACCTAGAATTTTCCATCCTTTCAACACCAATCTTTTAACCTCGTCATTTTGCTGAAACTCTTCTTATCAAGGGCAAAACCTTGCCTAATCTAGTGGTTAATTTTCAGGCTTTATTTTACTTGAATTCTCAGTAGAATTTGGTGCAATTAATCGCCTCTTCGTTTTGCATCACACCCTCCTGTTCTTCCTGCCACCTCTTGGTCTCCTTTTCTGCTTCTCCTCTGCCTCACCTCTAGACCCTGCAGCGCCATAGGCTCCACCCTCTACCCCTCCTGTCTTCTCTATTTACTGTCTGTTGGGTGACATGCAGACCTGTTGGATTAATACCATCTACATGACAATATTTTCCAAATATATATCTTCAGTTCCAATCCCTGCAACACCCTGGAGCTCCATACTTACATAAGTCCATCTGTCTATTTCTAACTGGGAGCCAAACAGGCATCTCAAACTGGACCTCTTCTATATAGAACTTAAGTTTTTCCTTCAAACCTGCTCCTGCCTCTATCTTCTCCATTTCAGTGTATCGATCCAGATTTTGCTCAGATTGAACACTCAGGAATTATTGTTTATTATTCTATTTCCCTTATACCCATGTCAGTCTAACCACAAGTTATAGCAATTCCATCTTCAAAATAAATCGTGGTCAGACAACCTCTCATCACTTCCCCTTATGGATCCAAGTCACCCCATCTCTCATTTGGACCCTTAAAATAGCCTCCTGTCTCTGGCCTTTCTGCCGTCATTCTTGCTTTCCTCCTACACCTCCAGTCTATTTTCTGCATAGCAGTGAGAATGCTCTGTATAAAGAGTAAGTCAGCAATGTCACCCCTACTCACAACTATCTGATGGCATCCATCCATCACACTTCGAACGAAACCCCTCTCTTACCAAGGATGACATGAAGTTTACATGAGCTGGCTTCTGCCTCCCTCTTTAGATCACTCTCTGCTCTGGCCACACTGGCCTTCTCTGGATATCCCGGCTAAGATAAACCTCATGTCTCCATCCCCTTAGAAAGCAACCTGCTTCCCTAGGTCCCTGTGCCCCTGGAGACAGCTGTTCTCAGTGGTGACCACTGGGAGGGGGGTGGGTACTCTGGGTGAGGGGAATGGCTATAACATCTAGCTCTAAATATGCCACCAAACAGAAGGGAGAATGGCTAGAAAATGTTGTAATATGGTAAATATTTGTAGATATAACCCACATAACTCACACAGACAGAAGCTATTTGGGGTTCTCAATAATTTTTTAAATTAATTATTTTTCGGCTGCACTGGGTTTTCATTGCTGTGGTGGGGCTTTGTTTAGTTGCAGTGTTCAGGGGCTGCTCTTCCTTGTGTTGCACGAGCTTCACACTGCGGGGGCTTCTCCTGTAGCAGAGCACAGGCCCTCGGTGCACAGGCTTCAGTAGTTGCAGCTCCCGGGCTCTAGGGTGCAGGCTCCATAGTTGTGGTGCATGGACTTAGTTGCTCTGTGGCACATGGGATCTTCCTGGACGAGGGACCAAAGCTGTGTCCCCTGCATTGGCAAGTGGATTCCTAATCACTTTGCCACCAGAGAAGTCCCCTCAATAATGTATAAGAGTGTACAGGAGTCCTGAGATCACATAGTTTGAGGATCACTATGATAGACAGAGCCTGGGGTGGTGGGGAAATTTGTATATAATGGGATCTGGGCAAAAATAATCAATGCTATTCAGTTGGGGGTGCTGTGGGCCTTGGGGTGCAAGCTGGCTCTCTAGGCATGGTCGAGACATAACTCCAGGCAGGCACAAGCCCTGAGTCTGAGAACAACGTCAGGGACTCTGGGAATCTGGCCACCAGGTATCTCCCTTGTAACAGGGCCACAAGCTGATGCCTTACTCTCAGGGGACAATATTGGCCACTGCCAATCATCAATAGGAAGCTTCTTTCTTTCTTTTTTTTTTTTTTTAGGCAAGCTTTAAAACTTTAATACAGAAAAAAAGACATTTCCAAAAATAAATGCCATACAAATAAAAAGTTTTTTAAAAAGTGAAAGATATTAAGAAACAAACCCCTTTATTATCAAAATATACTACTTAAATTTAATAATGTTGAGTGTTCAAATTCTAGTTTATAATGACATTGTGAGGTAGTGTTTTTCATAATATGGCTGTTTCAAGATATCATTTAATATAGTTACTTTTTAAACCTTATTTTCTTAAACATTCATTTCACAATTCATTTAATTATTTTACATTCATAGAATGTAGAATAATCCAGGGAATGAAGAACCCCAGGGAGACTCTTCTGGGGGTTCCACCTCTTACCCCTACTCTTGCAAATATAAGACTCTCATTAAGAGCCTGGGAAGTTAGAGTTGGGACTATTTGTAACAGCAGCTATGAGAAGCAGAAAAACCTAAGCCTCATTGTCCAGCCCAGTCTCCTCACGCCAGTGTCTAGGGCACTGAATGGTTATGACTTGGTTTATCCTGGTGGAGTCTTGGGAGATGTGGGACCAGGAGCCCTGGAAGCTGGATCACACCCCAGGTGAGCTGCTGAGGCTCCGTGTGACATGATGGCGCCTGCCGGACCTCTCAGCAAATTGTTACCCGGGTGTAGCTGCCTCAGCTCGACAGTCTGTCAGTGGCATTTATTGGGAACCCGCTAGCGATATAAATCGGTAGGCAATCCGGGCATTGAAGTAGCAGTTCCCAGGAGGTGTGGGCCAAGTTACCCATCTATCAAACCCTGTCTCTCTGCTGACATCTGAAGAACCAGGTGACACCCACACACCTGAGGCCTTGGCAGTGGCCCAATTAAAGGTTTGCAGTTTTTTCTTTAGTTACTTTCTGACCTTGGAGTTGCAGACTATGAGTATTTGGCTTTGCTTCTGACCAAACCGCACGAATGTCCCAAGGTCTAAGCGCTTGGAAGTGAATGTCGGTGAGCCTGCATAAATGTGTATTACACGTTTTGTTGGGTCACTTTCAGTGCGACCTGGGATTGATCCCTGGACGATGACTGATCACTGAGCACTCAATTCCACAGGCAGAAGCAACCTGTCCAGAGAAAACCCTGAATATGCCACAGGATAAAGGTTTAAACGGGCTTTCTGCCAGTGAATTGCATTCGATAGTTGTGTGGGTGCAGCCCGTGGCAGGAATCCACACTGCTCACAGGAGATCTGTGGGGCCCTGGGATGTGGCAATGTCACTCTGTCTGGGTTTAAGTGACAGCCAGGATGTGGGATTTGGTGATTATTTTTGGGTTGGTTTGTTTCTAGCTCAGAAGACTATATATAACATTGAGAGAGGCATAACTTCTAGATTGTCAAGGTTGGTGCTAATAGTGAATGATATACTAATATATGTTACATGGAACCACAAGCTTGCAAGAGCAATGCTCATGCACTAGACGAAAGGGTAAATCTTCTGTTGTATAATGGGAAAAGAAAGCTGGCAATGTAAATGCAGTCTTAATATTTTTTTTTCCAGCATTGCATGTGTAATTAGGCATTCAGTGACTTCCTCATCTAAAGAAATTTGACTTTAATGGGAGCTATGTGGCTAAGGATGGAGTCTTTTGAAAATGCAGGGGTGAGGATGGGAAAGTATTAACTGTTAAGATGGATTATTTCCTTGGCCTTGAAACAAACAAAGCAAGACAATCCCCCCTAACTACCCCTCCCCCCAGCACACACTACCCATCTACCAGTATACAAGCTATGTGGATAGATGCTGGATTCATTTTCAGAGCCTTAGAAATTAAGCCAGAAAGGTCAGATAGTTTTTGTCTCTTAATGTTTGGGTCATTTAAGGCTCCCCTCCAAAAGGGTTTCTGCCTAATAAATGCATTTTCATCGGTGTCTGGAAATTACATCGGTGTATGGTGCAGTCTCATGAAGTCTTGGGAAATTAAGGCAAAACCTTGGGTAAATCCAAAGTTCACCATTAGGAAGAGAAAGTTTCAAGCACATAGTTTAAATACAGCTGATATAATAGGAGCATTCCTCACCCACCCTCCCCACCTCCAAACATCCAGAGAATCACAGGCAACAGCTGCCTGACCAGGGTGAATGCCAGAGGTGACAGCACTCAAAATGTTTGCTGGTGCTATGAGGGGAAAGGTTAAGAAACAGAGGCAGAAACCGAGTTTAAAGATTGTATTAATAGACCATGGACAGTCCTCAAAGGCAACCGGTCACTTCCAAGCCTCAGCTCCCCCTGCGTGGTTCATCCTGGGGACAATCTTTCAGAAGACATAGTCTTAGAAAGCCAGTCTGAGTCATCCCCATATCTTCAGCTTAAATGGCCAGGATCCCTACATGGATTCAATTCATGGGGCTTAAAAGCCTAGCAGGGAAAGGAATTAGTTTCCTTTAATTTTTAATTTTTCCTTTTCTTTTAATTTTTAAAAAGTTCTGGAATAAAACATACCTACCACTCATCTCCTAGCATTTTACAGAAAATATGTTGAGCCGTCAAAAGGGGGCATCCTTGCTTTTCCAGACGAAAGAATAATTTGAGTTTGCTTTTCAGAGAAGCCTGGGCCGGAGTGGTAGGCAGCAGCAGAGCTCGTAGTGATTCTTAATGCAACAGGTGTGCTACTTAGGTCACACCTGGAGGCATGGATCCTGGTGTCTATTGTACAGCCTGGCTCCTCCGTGTGTAGCCGTTGGCCAGCGGCATCAGCATCACCCGGGAGCCCATTACAAATATGGGATCTCGGCACAGCCCAGACCCACTGGATGTAATGAGGTCCTGAGTGGTCAGTGAACACCTTCAAGTTTGAGAAGCTCTGTTCCACAGCCATATTTCTGACTTCCCAGAGACCAATAATTACCCCAGTGGGATGGGGGCAAGGCCTGGGGAGTTTTTTTAAAAACAGATTCCTGGTCTTCCAACTTGCACCTACTAACCCAGAATTTTCGGCAGAGAGGTCTGGTAATCTGCATGTTTAACAAATAAATGTCCCAGGTGGGACTAGTCCTGAGTGATGTGTGAGGAACACTACAAGATACTTTTATATTTTGAAGGAAATATTGATTTCAACAAGAAACTGCTTTCTCTAGAGCCTGTCTTTTGAAAAGGTACGGTCTCCATTTTCCTTCCCACGGCTACTCTTGAAGACAGAATGCTAAGGATGGGGCGGTGGAAAGTGGAGGGGCAGCGTCAGAACCGAGTGTAGCAGGAGAGGTTGGCAGGAGAGGCTCTGGGCGCCCAGGAGAGGCCCTGAGGCTGCGGATACTGGAATTGCCAGCAGAGGGCAGCAAAGCACGCCCTGATGCTGGACCAGGAGGCCTGTGTAGTGTGGATCGTCCAGAAAGACTTGCTTGTCGGACTTTCTGCGGCTGTTGGTGGACCTCGGGTCTGGCTGGATTGACACTATGTTGGTCACGTCAGTGGGTTCTCAGTAGACTGGCTGGGTCCGAATGGGAGCCTGGTGAGGTCTGAGCCCGTGTTGTCCAATAGCAATAGAATGAACCACACTGATGATTTTAACTTTTCTAGAAATGTGTGTGTTAGTCACTCCTTAGTGTCTGACTCTTTGCAGCTCTGTGGACTGTAGCCCGCCAGGCTCCTCTGTCCATGGGATTCTCCAGGCAAGAATACTGGAGTGGGTTGCCATAACTTTTCTAGAAGCTGCATTAAAAACAAAACAAACAAAAAACAGGTGACATTAATAACATTTTATTTAACCCAATATATCTAAACTATGATCATTTGACAGGTAATAAATATAAAATGATTAATGAGATACTTTATTTTTTTGTGTATGTTAACGCAGTGTATTTATACTTAGAGCACAGGTCAGTTTGGACCAGCCACATTTCAAGTGCTCAGTGGCCACACGTGGCTAGTGGTTTCAGTACTGGTCAGAACAGGTCTGAGTTGTTGAAGAGCCAAAGTAAAATTATAAGAGTCGGGGTAAAGGGGTGACTAGAACCACAAACACGGCATCTGGCCTGGGGACAGAGTCTTGGGTTTTGTCCTTGATCAGTTATTCACTGAAAGGCTACATTTCAATTCTTTATTGAGGAGACTACTCTATGCAAGGAGTAGGGCTGGAAGCTGGAGATACATAAACCCTTAAACACAGTCTCTGATGCTGAGGATTCAGGTCCAGACTAGTGGGGTGGTGGCTTGTTTCCAGAATCTCTCAGATCCCCGAAAAACATGCTGCAGCAAATTTCTGAGCAGGCACTGGGTGGACCCAGGACAAATCGTTTGACCCACCCTGGGGGAGAGGCTCCAAACGACAACTAAGTCAAATTGGCTTTGTTTTGTTTTTTCCTTATTATAATCATTTCCAGGTTTACTCAGCAGTTGTTTGTAACACACATTTGTTTGGTATGGAGAAAGAAAATCCGGCTGAGGTAAAAATCTGAGTTGGCTCTAAGATTCCGTGAAAGGGAAAACCAGTGTATCATCAGCTAACACCACACAGGAATCCCATCTGGGGCATCCCCTGACCTTTTACCAGGGGTCGCACCCACCGCATTCAAGGTCTCTTATTCCCCCAGCAGTGCTGTTCTAGGTTAATGCTATTTTGGGAATGCGGTTCTTCATTTCAGTGTGAATTTCCTCATCTTTCTGCACAAATTGAGTGAAATCCTTAGTGCATTTTTTTTTTTTTCCTTAGATGGATGGAAGCTAAAAGAGAATGGAAGGCCTCCAGCTGTTTGAGGCTCTGTCCTCAACGACAATCAAAATTCTCCATCTTTTCTTGTTCTTGGCACTTTCTGATTGAAATAAGATTCCAGCATTTATCTGCACCTGCAATTTTGACAAGAAAGGAAAATTTAAAAGACAAGTGAAAGAATTCTCTGAGGGAAGTCAATGAGTCGACAGTAGTCAGACGCCGGCAAATCTCTTTTTGCATTCCTCCGTCAATTAAGCTACAGTCACATATTGGAGAGAACTTAAGTCTGTGAGTAGAAATGCAAAAATGTGCGTCGATCAGTAGCAGGAACCTTCCTTTGGAGCGAATATTACTTGGAGAGCAGCTGATGATCCATTTGGCATTGAAATGAAGAGGATTTTGAGTCAAAGAGGCCACTTTAAATTATAGATTTGAGTTTAGTTGAAGGTCAAACTTACCTTGCATGAATAAAATCTTCAGAGATTTTGGAATATACTCAGAAAATGCAAGCTATCTTGAGCACATAAGCATTTCCTTCAGGGGATAAAAGCGGTTTAATTTTATTGCCCTCTGCATAATTATTGACCGTATTAGCATAGCAGATGCTGAAAAAGAAGGCAGAATAGCAATCTGATGACCACTTTGATTCTCAGCAGCTACAGCCATGGGTTTTAGCAGAAAGTTGCTTGGAGACCAGGGACGATGGTAGGGGAATTTGGTGGTAGCCAGTCATTTCACTGTGACTCAACAGATGGGAAAAGTGACCCACTGAGAGGTCTCTTGTGACATATGTAGTCTTATATGTAGTCTTTTGTCTCCAGGAATTTGGGGACCATTTATGGCATCATGTTGATGATTTGGCTATCTGGATTCATCTGCTGTTTAGTTGCGTTGGATTCTTTGCAAACCCATGGACTGCAGCATGCCAGTCTTCCCTGTCCTTCACTATGCTCCAACTCATGTCCATTGAGTCAGTGATGCTATCTAACCATCTCATCTTCTGCTGCCCTCTTCTCTTGCCCTCAGTCTTTGCCAGCATCAGGGTCTTTTCCAATGAGTTAGCTCTGTAATCTGACTCAAAGCTTCCTGGCAGCCAAGATGAAGAGGGAAATGTAGTGGGTTACAAACTCGTCATTTAGGAAGAAGAAATGTACTCAGTTCTCAAAGGAAACTCAAAAGGGACATTCATGAGGAAGTACTCTAAACATTAAATTACTTGATTCATGGCTGTAATATTCTTTTCAAAAGCTACTAGCTCACCTTGCAGGTTTATGATTAGGACTCAGAAAAGTGTAAATACACGTAAAAGGTTTGCAAACCTGTTAATATGAATTAACTTCTTTTCTCAACTCCTCCCCCAGTGCTAATCTAAAGCCTATGTTTAGATTAAAGCTCATGGCTTGCTGTGTTAATTGGATTACAAAGATAATCCCCCTCCCATAAAAAGTAATCTCTGCAGGTTTGGGGATGTACATTCTGCTGCATTTTCTAGGATTATCTCTCAAAAGCAACAGATTAGAAGTGCTGGTTGGTGCAAATACGCTGGGGTTTGTGTTGTAATCCCTTCCAGTAAAGATGTGGCCTGGGGAGGCTCTGAGGTTATAAATGAATGGAGAATGCGAGATTAGCAATCCAAACACCTGAGTCCTAATCTCAGTATTGCCATTAATTACTATGGCAAGTCACTTTACTTATCTGAGATTCAATTGTCTCTGAAAAATGAGGAGATGGTACCAGATCAACATTTCTTAAAACTTGGTCCAAGGTAAACTGGTGCTTCACAATGTTAATAGATATTGCATGAATGAAGAATTGGAGATCAAGTAAATTTGGGGAAATCTGCATACCATCATCTCCCTTTAGAGCACCACAACACGATTCTTAGAATTGTGCACTAAATGTACATATTTATGTGTGTGTGTATGAGTGTGTGTATATGATGTGTGTAAAATACATGATATATTTTACATACATGATATACACATGTATTTTTTTCTTTTTAAAAATGTATTTGTTTTTAATTGGAGGATGATTGCTTTACAATAGTGTGTTGGTTTCTGCCATACATCAACATGAACCGGCCATAGATATACATATGTTCCCTCCCTCTTGAACCTCTCTCCCACTTTCCACCTCTTTAATAGATCATCATTGATTGTCAGACTCACATTGCTTTAATTCCAGCTTCAGGATATAGATAGAAAAAAATATATTCATATACATGTTACAAAATTATTTCAATGCCAGAAATATTAAAGTAGAAAAAAAAATCTTGAGTTCTGGAACTAAAGTAATACAGTGCAAGCGGAATGAGACTGAATGCCTTCATATTTCAGTCAGTGCCATTAACATGTAAAACAAAGAGTGTGTATCTGATAAGTTGATTGAATCTAGGACGAGTCTTAGAATTCAATATAAAAATAACCTAATTAAAAAATGATTTGAGTAGCCATCTCCAAAGAAGATATACAAATGGCCAATATGCATGAAAAGATGCTCAATACTAGGGAAATGCAAATCAGAATCATGAGGTATCACTTCATACTCAGCAGGATGGCTATCACCACAAAATCTGATAATAGCAAGTGCTGGCAAGGATGTGGAGAAATTGGAACTCTTGCACACTGCCAGGGGAATGTAAAATAGGGCAGCTACCTTGGGAAACAGACTGGCTGTTCTTTGAGAAGTGAAACATAAAGTTACCATAATAATGATCTGACCAAGCAACCATCAGATTATTAATTCAGCATGACATAGAGAAAGGGTAGAGCTTGGGCTGGGGGAGTGGTACTTTCTGACTTCTGGAAAGGGATAACTCATGTAAACAGAGAAACTGGTATTCTGATCTATAGTTCAGTCTCTTGTGAGTTTAGTTAGCTGGAGTTTACCACTGAAAGTTGGCTTGTCTCTGAATTTGTTAATCAAGTCCATTTTCAAATACATAAGGCTGAGAGTCTTATGCTGGTCAGTGAGATATTCATCAAGACCATCCAAGCTGTGAGGTCTTTTGAAGGCCCAGGAGCTGAGTCTCTGTGGATGACACCCGTGACCTTTCTGTTCACACATCTTTCTAACTATAACCAGCGTGGCATCATGATACATGAACTGACATTGATCTTCAGTAGCCTGAGCAAGAATCCTGCCAGTACTGTGGCCCCACCAGCCAATTTTTAAGTGAGACCTTTAATTGCTATTGACTGATCTGACATTGAAAGTGTGGACCTGTGGTCATTTGTTTGGCTGCTTTGACTCGAGAGGGTGAAAAATGCACTCAGAAAATGGAATAGTGTTTGACCCTGCTGGGAGACTCAATGGCCTAGAACTTGTTACTAAGGCAATTGGTGCATGTCTCTTTTGCTCTCTGCCCTGTTTTTTGCTGAGAGCATGGAGCTATAGGCACAGAAGGCATGTTTTCCAGGCCAGGGATGAAGAGGGAGAGGGGTTCAGAAATGGGTTGACTTGTAAAGTGAGAAAGGACCGTAAAAGGGACATTTTGAGGCTGTGTCCTTGGGGGTGTTCTTCTAAACAACAAATATAATACTTAGTTCCAGTACTAGACAGCAAAGAAGACCAACTTCCCCCAAGAAGTTTATATTCTGAGATAGGAATAAGGTGACCACTGTAACTAATCTGCTAATGGGGTTACCTAATTGGTTGCATTGTTGGGCACATGGTCATTGATGCTAAATATCTAAGCCAAGGTGCTGCCAGACGGTTCAGAAGATATAGGTCTGGGGAGGGTGGAAAGGATCCAAAAAATGATAAAATTTGTGAGCTTCAGCACTGAAGATGAGTGCCCAGGGCAAGTTTGAGCAGCAAAATTTGGAGATGAGATTTACATAGTGACCTGCATATGCAGTCAAAATACAGATACATTGGACTATACCTCTCTGCTTCCTCCTCTTAACACTTGTCTCAAGGTAAGGGCTTGTCTTGGGAACCCTGCCTGTGATAATCGCTCAGCTTACTAGAGTGCATAATGGGCACCACACTAAGAAGACGGATGCAGCTTGATTTGGGAGGAGAGACAGGACCTGGGGGCAGGGACTTTAGGCTAAGAGGAAACATTTAGAGGGAAAAGATATTAGCAGAAAATTTGGGCACAGTCAGTAAAGAAGAAGAGAAGGAGGCCAGAGAGAGGAGAAGCTGGTCAGAGGTTGGGCAGCAAGGGGCAGAGGGGGCCTGACTGGGGCTCTTTGCTAGCAGAGGGCCCTTCTACATGGTAGACTTCTATTTCCATTTCACCAGACCCCTGTTGTTGTTTATACTTTAAAGTATTATGAGGTGCAGCAGAGAGAGAGGAACAGTATGAAACACAGCAGAAGTTTGACAGTGACAAATATAACTAGGTGGCAAAATGAAAACAAGAAGATAAGAATAGATTAGGATATTAAGAAAAACAAGGTATTTCTTTAGAAAAATAAAACAGGAAGAGAAACTGAAGTCAGAAGAGGAATTTAAAGATCAATTTTATGAAAGGGCTAGAAACTGGATGCTGGCACAAAAAAACAATTACTATTCACAGAGGGGGCAGATCGGGGTTTGGTGGGTGGGGGGTGTGTGGTCAGAAACTTAAACAGTTTGGGGAGAGGGCGTTCTAAGAGAAAGACTACAAAATTATGCATACCAAATTAGAAACAGGCCTTGGAAGGGGCCTCTGCCCAGGGTGGGCCCTGAAGCTTAAATCAATAGCTTCACAGTAAATCATCTTCACAGTTTGTGGTGGGGGCTCACTGATCTCCTGGGCTCTGCTCTGAGCCTCCAATTCCCTTTCCAGATGGCCTCCAGCACAGTCTGTGGGAGGGCCCTGCTCACCAGCCTTCACAGCAGCCCTTAACTCTTAGGCATAGGTAAAGCCCCTTAGCAGGCACCCCGGGCCCTCCTTGGGCCAGCCTGGTCCCTCTCCTTCCTCTTTGCACATTACAGGTCACTAGCTCCTCAGTGCTTGAAAATGAAAGTGAAAAGTGAAGCCGCTCAGGCGTGTCTGTCTCTTTGCGACCTAATGGACTGTAGCCTACCAGGCTCCTCTGTCCATGGGATTTTCCAGGCAAGAGTACTGGTGTGGAGTGCCGTTTCTTTCTCTAGGAGGTCTTCCTGACCCAGGGATTGAACCCGGGTCTCCCACGTTGTTAGTTCAGTTCAGTTGCTCAGTTGTGTCTGACTCTTTGCAACCCCAGGAACCACAGCACACCAGGCCTCCTTGTCCATCACCAACTGCTGGAGTCTACCCAAACCCATGTCCATTGAGTCAGTGATGCCATCCAACTATCTCATCCTCTGTCGTCCCCATCTCCTCCCGCCTTCAATCTTTCCCAGCATCAGGGTCTTTTCCTATGAGTCAGCTCTTTGCATCAGGTGGCCAAAGTATTGAAGTTTCAGCTTCAACATCAGTCCTTCCAATGAACACCCAGGACTGATCTCCTTTAGGATGGACTGGTTGGATCTCCTTGCAGTCTAAGGGACTCTTAAGAGTCTTCTCTAACACCACAGTTCAAAAGCATCAGTTCTTCGGCGTCCTGCATTGTAGGCAGACACTTTACTGTTTGAGCCACCAGGGAAGTCCTCAGTGCTTGTCACTCCCTTAATATTCCAACATCAAATACTCATCTATAGCTTCTGTTTGAAATGTTGCCTCTCACTCTCTCCACCTCCTCTTTCTACTCATCCTTTAAGGACCTTTAAGGACTCCCCTCATCCAGGGCTGGGTTATCTCATGGCACCTGGCATACTTCTATCACAGGGCTATCCTAGGGTAAGGTATTGTATTGGCTGATTGCCAGTCATCTGCTGCCTGTCCCCAGGGCCCCCACATGGTAAACTCCAGTAGTTAGGGGCATGAACTCTGGAGCAGACAGCTCAGCTCTAAATTCTGCTTGTGCAGCCTTGAGCAATAGCTTAACCTCTCTGATACTTTCTCACTTGAAAGAGGGGAATAGCCACAGTGCTCGCTTCATAGTGTTGTGATGATACACATAAAATCTTAGCCTGGGACATGGAGAGTGGTCAGTGGTGCTGAGCTCTGTGGCTTGGAGAATGGATGTCACTGAAATCCTCCTAGGACCTCCTGTGCTTGGAACAATGCCCAGTGTTTAGGTGGCACCACTGAATTGAATCAAAATGTATACATTGGATTAACTTGGGGATAGTTAGTTGAAATGACTGAGAAATGAACATTATAAAATACTTCCCTCACTCCAAATTAAAATAGCTATTTTCCTGATGATCGAATGGCATGCTAAAATGCAAAAAATACAAGAAGAAAGTAAAACTACTTGGGTGACCATTTAATTTATCATATAAATAGAAACGCTTTTGAAAGTGAAAGGGTGTTTCTTACAATAGGCTGTCACAGGCAAGCCAGGAAGTATGGTCACTCCACCTACAAGCTTCAATCCCCAAAGATGACCATGGTCAGCATTTTTGTTACATAGCCTTCTAATCTTTTTTCCACCTTACACTTTGGTTATAAATACTATTTTCTAACCTGCTTTTCTTTTACTTAACAATGTGTCATGAAATCTGTTCATCAGTAACTGTAGACCTTTATCACTATTTTTAATGACTACATAATACTCCATTTGGATGTACCGTAATTTAAGTGAAGTGAAGTGAAAATTGCTCAGTCATGTCCAACTCTTTCTGATCCTATGGACTATATAGTCCATGGAATTCTCTAGGCCAGAATACTAGAGTGGGTAGCCTTTCCCTTCTCCAGCAGATCTTCCTGACCCAGGAATCTAACTGGGGTCTCCTGCATCGCAGGCAGATTCTTTACCAACTGAGCTATCAGGGAAATCCCATAATTTATTTAACTCATCCATTATTGATGGGTATATACATTGTTCCCAACTTTTTGAGAATTAGAAAATACTTAGAGAGAAATTTCAAGTTGCTGGCTGTCACTCTGAGATTGGAATTGTGCAGAGATGATATCCAGGCTGCCAATTATTTTCTCTAAGGCACTTTGCCATCCACAGTCACTTCCAGAATCTTAGTTCCATCTTGTGGGCTGACTACCTGTTCTCCCCATGGGCATGTGCAGAGAGAAATTAGCTCATTCTCCCACCCCAGTTAGATGGTAAACATAGAGGCTTTTTATTAAAAAAAAAAAAAACCACTAAGCATCAACAGTAACTAATATTACTGAAATTGTATTTGGGTAGGTGACACACAATTTAGTCAATAGGTAAAGAACCATGAATACATATCTTGAGTTAGGCATCTTCCTTACTGACCCTTCATTCTACTGCTGCTTGAGTAAAATGTTTTGTTCATTTATTCATATGTTCATTCATTTACAGACTACTGATCACACCCCTGTGCCAGTCATAGAGAAGCTGTTTGCAATCTAAATCAAATACAGTAGAACCTCATTTATGTGGCTGCCTTTGGTTTGATAGTAGAGTTTTACTGTGATTATGTTCATGGTCATTCATTCAAATACCTCACTTTCATTGAGAATACCAGTGACTATATTTGCCAATTGTATCCTGCTGGAACTCCAAGGCACACTAGCCCCTGGATCCCCAAGGGATGCAGCCGAAGAGAAGTCTGCAATCTCCAATTTGGGGACTCAATAGTAGTGTTTCTTGGGGAGTACTGAGGAGACACAGCTAGGTAGAGAAAAACAAAGCTGTGCTAACTTATATGCAGAGTAAATCATGAGAAACACTGGACTGGAAGAAGCACAAGCTGGAATCAAGATTGCTGGGAGAAATATCAATACCTCAGATACGCAGATGACACCACCCTTATGGCAGAAAGTGAAGAGAAACTAAAAAGCCTCTTGATGAAAGTGAAAGTGGAGACTGAAAAAGTTGGCTTAAAGCTCAACATTCAGAATACGAAGATCATGGCATCCGGTCCTATCACTTCATGGGAAATAGGTGGGGAAATGGTGGAAACAGTGTCAGACTTTATTTTCCTGGGCTCCAAAATCACTGCAGATGGTGACTGCAGCCATGAAATTAAAAGATGCTTACTCCTTGGAAGGAAAGTTATGACCAATCTAGATAGCCTATTCAAAAGCTGAGACATTACTTTGCCAACAAAGGTTCGTCTAGTCAAGGCTATGGTTTTTCCTGTGGTCATGTATGGATGTGAGAGTTGGACTGTGAAGAAGGCTGAACGCCAAAGAATTGATGCTTTTGAACTATGGTGTTGGAGAAGACTCTTGAGTCCCTTGGACTGCAAGGAGATCCAACCAGTCCATTCTGAAGGAGATCAGCCCTGGGATTTCTTTGGAAGGAATGATGCTAAAGCTGAAACTCCAGTACTTTGGCCACCTCATGCGAAGAGTTGACTGATTGGAAAAGACTCTGATGCTGAGAGGGATTGGGGGCAGGAGGAGAAGGGGACGACAGAGGATGAGATGGCTGGATGGCATCACTGACTCGATGGATGTGAGTCTGGGTGAACTCCGGGAGTTGGTGATGGACAGGGAGGCCTGGCGTGCTGCGATTCATGGGGTCGCAAAGAGTCAAACACGACTGAGTGACTGAACTGAACTGAAGATGCTGATGCTGGGCCATCAAACAGAGAACCTGGCAGGTTACTGTGGCATGGGATGCTAAAGATTTTTGGATGAAATGAGTATTTGACAGTAGTTTCAAAGCAGGATAAGGACCAAGACCTGAGAGTCTATTGGTAAAAAAACAGAGTTTTGAGCCCAAAATGAAGAGGTATGTGAGAGGTATTGGGGGAAAAAGGCTAAAGATGGCCAACCTAAACAGAAACAGAAGCGTATAGTCAAAGCTATGGTTTTTCCAATAGTCATGTAGGGATATGAGAGTTGGACCGTGAAGAATTGATGCTTTCAAAACATGGTGCTAGAGAAGACTCTTGAGAGTCCCCTGAACACCAAGAAGATGCAACCAGTCCATCCTAAAGGAAATCAACCTTGAATATTCATTGGAAGAACTGATGCTGAAGCTGGAGTGCCAATACTTTGGCCACCTGATGTGAAGAGCTGACTCATTGGAAAAGACCCTGATGCTGGGAAAGATTGAGGGCAGGAGGAGAAGGGGGTGATAGAGGATGAGATAGTTGGCTGGCATCACCAACTCAATTGACATGAGTTTGAGCAAATTCCAGGAGATGGTGAAGGACAGGGAAGCCTGGCCTGCTGCAGTCCATGGGGTCACAAAAAGTTGGATACGATTTAGTGACTGAACAACAACAACAAACAGAAACAGAGTTACATTAGGCCCTCCCTTTCCTTGCTGGCAGGGATTGCTCACTGTTCCAAAGGCTGCTCTCAGGTCTGAGCTACATGGCTCACTCCATAGGCAGTCATAACAGGGCTGTTTGCTTTCTCCCAGGTCTACAGGAGAGGGACTGTGGCTGCATCTTGTCTCTTTTCAGGACTCGGCTGATTAGGTCAGACCTATCCAAGATAGTCTCCCTTTTGATTAACTCAAAGTCAACTGATCTGCAAATCCTTTGTGCCATATAATGTAACACAGTCAGAGGCATGCGATGCCATCGTATTCCTTCGTCCTGTCTAGACACAGCTGGGGAGGGGGCGGTGTTATACAGCACATGGTACACCAGGGGCAGAAATCCTGGAGGACACCTTAGAATTCTGCCTACCACAACAAGATAAAACATAACTAGAGAAAGCATTTTTATTGTGGGACCTAGAGTCATTTTGTTTTCTAAACAGGAATGCAGGAAACACAGTGCATGCTGATGCATCATTTTGGTGATAATCATGAACCTTTGAGCAGCAGTATGAAGTTCTCTAGGAGCCATATCACTGGGCCAGCCCCTTGGTTAAAGTCTCAGGTTAGTGGGCCATGGAGGAGGGGGAGTGTGGCTGGGTTCAAATGGGGACAGCATTCCAGCTCTTTCTGCTGGGGCCCAGGGAGCTCATGATCTGAGACTACCAGTTAGGTCTCGAGGGGTCATTCAGATTGAAGACCACTGGCAATGCCTAGGGCCCCTAAGAGAAGGTCTTCAGGAAGTGGGCTCTTAGCAGAGGATGGTCAGGATGGTGTGTGGTTTCTGGAGCCACGCAGGTGTGTATGGGAGTGGGGTAATGGAGAGATGTGATGAAATGTCAATTCAACCTTCAATACCCAAGACAGGGGTGCCCACCTTTACCTTCCACACTCACTCTTAAGGAACAGACATGGAAGATGTTGTTTATGAGAAGGCAACTATAGAGAAGCCAGCTGCATCCCAGACCTGCTCCTCTTTTGCCCACCAGAGGTTCTCTTGGGTGGACCAATGAAATCACCTTGCAGAAGCTTCAGGAGTATTGGTCCCCATCTTCTGCAGGACTACCTTTTATCTCAAAAATTTCAGGCTGCTACGTGCTCCATCATCTCAAACTTCCACATCTCTTTAGGGGTCAAAATCAAGGGAGAAAGGAAGCAGGGGGTTTTCAGGGTCCTTTCCATTCTGAAGAGATGCCCTACTCAGCCAGACTCCAGCAGGGAAGGGAATAGGCAGCCTCATCATCATGGGAACCAACTACATAAATCCAGATACAGAGACTTAGGCTCCGACTTAAGGACCTTTGAGGCCCCAGCCTTGGAAGTTCCTGCCCTTGGTGGCCGCTGTTCTGTGTGGTGGGCTGAACCGGTTACACTCCTGTTGGCAAAGCTGATACACAAACGTGCGTTTGCAACTACTGAATGCCATTAGCATCAGGAAAAGGTCTTAGTGGAACCAAAAGGCAGCAAAATTCTGCAACACTGGAGTCTGCAGAAACTTAAACCATCCACACCAGGGAGACTGCAAAGCGGTAGAGCAGTGGGGGTGCTTTCTGGGTTTTGTCACTGCCCTAATGCTGCTCACGTGGCTAGGTTTACTTGTTGATGATATGAAGCTCCCTCCTTGAAATGCTCAAGACTTAAATACATGTTCCAGCAGAGCAGCACCTTGCCTGGTTCATGGCTGTCAGAGTCATTGAGCAATAGTGTTACTCAGCACTCTCCGGAAGTTACAGGTCAGCCTTGAGGGTCAACTGTTTTCTCTGCATGGAGACCTGGCCAGAAAAACTAGAAGGAAGAGGGGCCCAGCTCTATATGTGTTCTCTAAGTCCTATGGTCTGCCAGAAACTATTTTAGGTGATGTATGGAGGCTTGGTTATCCCTTTTCTACAGATAGGGAAGCCAAGGAAGGCTTAGAGAAGTCAATGGTCTGAGGCAGGAAGAATAATAAGTAAGTGGCAGAACTGGGGTTTGAATTAGATCAGTAGAGGGTCAGCATCCTTGTGGGTGGGGCCAGGCTCTTCTGGCCTCCTGCACAACCCAGAGAGAGCACTCACGGAATTTGGTCCTGTTTTTCAAGGCAGGTAATACTCACAAATGGGGTAAAAATGTCTAGTTCATAGAGGGCAGTAAAGGGAAGTGTGGGGTGTCCGTGTGTTGATAATGGATCTAGGGAGGTGTCCTTTTCTCTCTCCATTGCATAGCGCCTGCAGGATTCCTGATTGAGGTATTAGGGAAATGCCACTCTCCTCTTTAGGACTGTTGGTACTTGCAGCGCCAGATGGCTGTCCTCAGGGTTCACTGCAGCTGAACATAAATATAAACCCCACCACTTCTGGGGGGGCTGCCGATGAGGCCCAGGTGTGTGGTTCCAGAGCAATTTTGCCTCAAGTAAATCAGTAGGTCCATATTAGAAGACACGTGTTAATTTATTGCAGTGAGGTTTTATGTCTTCGTTGGTCATTAGCAAAATTTCGTACCAGAAATTCTTTCCTCTTTAATCTTGGTGGGATTGGTGTTACACATAACTCGACTATTAAGACAAGAATACCTTGCATATAGGGAGGTTGTTAATCTAAAGGGGTTTTGCAGTGTGGAATGCAAATGCTCGGCGACAGGTATGCCAAGATCCCCCAAAGCCTGCTTAATCTGCCATAAAGGGATCTAAGGAAGGTTTGATTGTTCTGTTAACACAAACAAGAAACCCTTCTGCAGCTCTGCTCTCTTTGCAGCTCCAGTTCTCTTACCGTTTGTTCAGATAGACTTTCCAGCCCCTAGAGGGCTGGTTCATTAACACCTCCTTTCCCTCTGTGTTCCCGACAGCAGACCTGGGCTTTGGAGGTCTGCATTCACAGGAACTCTCCTCTGCTGGCTCCTCTGTGGGCACTGGTGACCTGCTCCTCCTCATGTACTTGTCCTTCTGGGGCAGCACACCTGGATGTGTCCTACCCGGGTTCTGCGTTGATGGGGCCATTAGTCCATTCTGGGGGACAGCGATGCCCACGCAGGAGTCATCTTGCAGGAAGCCAAGAGTTAGGCGGCTCCGATTCTTTTTTGGGGGGAAGGTATAGTTGCTTTACAATGTTGTGTTGGTTTCTGCTGTACAATGAAGCGAATCAGCTATGTGTATACACATATCTCCTCCTTCTTGGCCTTCCCTCCCACCTGCACCCCCTACTCCACCCCTCCAGGTCACTGCAGAGCACCAAGCTGAGCTCCCTGTCCTGTATAGCTTCCCACTGGCTTTTATTTTACACATGGTAGTGTGTGTACGTCAGTCCCAGCCTCCCAACTTGCCCTGGCTGCTGTGTCCACATGTCTGTCCCCTATGTCTGTCGGTGCCTCCGATTCTAAACTAGCTCTGCCAAAAAGTACTTGTGTCACCTTGGCCAAGTCATCTCTATTGCCTCAGTTTTCCTGACTGTGACCAATCATTGCTGAAGTCATTTCAGCTTGAAATACAGTCCTGCAACCTCTGCTTCGCACCGTGCAGAGACCCTCAATAAAGAATCTCAAAACTAGCTCATTTTGTTTAGGATGATATGCCTCCTAAGGTTCATGACAACAGGGCTCTGGTGTTGGACGGCTTGGTTCCAGTCCTGGCTCTGAGTGACCTTGGGCAAATTTTATAACCTGTCTATCCCTCAGTTCCCTCATCTGATAATAGTACCAACATTATAGAGAACTTGTGAGACTTAACTAAGCTACTGTGTGTAAACTGCTTAACACAATTCTTCGTTCATAGACACTATGTACTGAATGTTAGCTGTTTTATTAATTTTACTCTTCTCTAGAACCTGGAAAAACCATGGGCTTACATTTCTCTTACAAGTGTAACCAGGAAACCACTTCCTCCATCAAAAAAAGAAAAATCGTCTCTACTTGGAGACTGTTGTAGAAAGGGGTCAAATCTTCTTTCCCCCTTGTACCCCAAGTTCTTGCTAGAGTGTTGCCATCACTTGGGAGCATGAAGAGGGGGACAGGAACTTCTCTGAGCTCTGTAGCAAGCCTTCCTGGGGCTGGTCCTCGGTCTGCTACTGTCCTGTCTTTCTGGAGTCCATAGACTCTGCCTCCTGTCCCCCAGTGCCTGACTGTGCAGTGCAGCTTTCTGGCCCCTTACTTTCAGAATCCACGGAGCACTTGCAGGACCTTCCACGGTCTTGTGGCCGCAAGTGAACTCTGTGTCTTTCCCTCCTCATTTTCTCTCCCTCCTCCTTGGCTCCACCCTCTCCCATTTTACTCCCCCGGGAGCCCCTTCTGGTCCCTCTCTCCATCTTCTTCTCATCCCCAAAGAGTCCTCCATGGACTCATCCACAATGGTCTCAGCTTAGTGCCTTGCAAAAAAAAAAAAAAAATTCTGTCCCTCTGCACCTTTCAGCAAAACGATCAACCCAAAAAGTTTAGGAAATAAAATTCATTATCTTTAATGGGATTTTGTTACCAGGCCCGGCCAGGAGGGACCCAAGTTCCCAGGAAATCTAAATTAATGAATGCCTTACCAAGGGGTGGGGGTTGGGGTGGGGAGACATAAACTGAGATATAATTTCTTTTTGAGCTTTGCAATGAAGAATAAGTCTTACACAGAAAAACCTAAAATGCCATCTAGCTAGGAAAAAAAGATTTAAAGCATCTCCGAGAACCCCAGGACTGTTTGGAATCCATTTTGAGTGAAGTGGAAATATTTGGATGAGTGAAACGGCTGCTCTCTTTTAATTGGCACCTAGTTGATCAGAGACTGCTATCTACGACCATGAGAGGGTTGTCAGGAAAATCAGTGTCTAGAACATTTCACTAACAAATTCCTAATTTCATCTGTGCCAGCCACAAAACTTATTGTACTCATTTTGGCTCTCGAACGAAAGAGCAACTGGCGGGTACCTCTGGGGTCTTGGAAGAAGATTTAGAGCGGTTTGTTAGTCTATTAGAAAGCAGAGGGAGCGGTTCTTCCCTTCAGCTGTAAACTCTAGAGGAGTCTATTAGAAACTCTCCAAGTAGAGCTTGAATCGCCTTCCCCTTTGATTCAATCACCCCGAGTCATTAGGCTGCTTGAGCACCACTTTAGACTGTGCGCTATAAATAATTAAAACGTAAAAACATGTGCGGTCACCTGACTCAGCCCCAAGAGGAAGTGGTGATGCAGAGGGTGTCTGATTTGGTGCCGAGCTTCTCACTGATGGCCAGGCTTTTCAGACTGCCTCTCTGGCTCCAGTCTAACTCTCTTTAAGCACTGGCCCCATGTTGCAAACCAGCACCACCCTGGCATTTGCTGCACCCGACAAACTCCAAGGAGCAAATCCTGAAATTAGAACCTAACCCTCTTGGCTAGTTCTTCCTCCTGGTGTGTGTTTCAAGCCACCAAATATGGCAGACGGCATTCCCCCAAAAGGGCCACATATTCATTTCCTAGGGCTGCCATAACAAAAGATCGTCAATTTGGTGGCTTCAAACTGTGGAAATGTATTTGTTCATTGTTTCGGAGGCTAGAATTCCCAAATCAAGGTGTCATCAGGCCTGTGTCCCCTCTGAAGGCTCTTTGCTTATTGTAGCTTCTGGGGGCTCCCGGCATTTCTTGGCTTGTGGTGACATAACTCCAATCTCCGCCTCTGTCCTCATCTGGCCATCTCTGTAGGTCTCCTCCGTGTGTGTGTGTCATTTACTCTTTTTGTAAAGGCATCATTCATTGGATTTTGGGCCTACCTGAACCCAGAATGAGCTCACCTTTATTGCATCTGCAAAGACCCTATTTTTAAATAAAGTCATATTCCAAGGTGTGGGTAGACATGATTTTTTTTTCTGGCATGATTGGATTTTGTAATGATCTACAGAATCCTTTGTGGAGATACATCCATAGTAACTGATACCTGTTTGTTGATTTAGCATACCTATTATTTACAGATTCAGTTCCACAAATTTTATATTATTTAGTGCCTGTGGTGTTTCAGTGGGGCTTCCTAGGTGGTGCTAGTGGTAAAGAACCCACCTGCCAATACCCAAGATGTAAGAGATGCGGGTTCGATCCCTGGGTCGGGAAGGTTCCCTGGAGGAGGGCATGGCAACCCAGTCCAGGATTCTTGCCTGGAGAATCCCATGGACAGAGGAGCCTTATGGGCTATGGTCCACAGGGCCACAAAGAGTCAGACATGACTCAGTCGACTTAGCATGCATGCTTGGTGTTTCAGTGCTATACTGGGAGCTGTTTGATTAAAAAGAGTGGGGCAGAGTTAACAGGACTAGACAAGTGCTACCCCTCCAAGACCTTATCGGGGTGACTTTTGCCCCAGTTTGCCCCAGACAGCCCTGGTTCATTGTGGTTGTCCTGGAATAATTTTTTATAGTGCCCCTTTTATTTCAAAAGTATCCTGTTTTGGGAAATCAATTATATGGTCACTGACATAGCCTGTTATTGAGACAGAGGGAGTTTCCTGAGAGGAGAACTACTGAAGCACTGAACAGGCAGGAGCACAATGAAAGCTCTTCCTCAGTGAGTTGAGTCCAGGGTGGAGATAGGACCACAGAGGAGGAGGCAGAGGGAAAGGCATTTTGGAGCCAGAATAAGTGGGGGTAGACATGAATTCTGGAAAACACCATTTAACCCAGTACAGGCTACAACAATATTACCTATCCCGTGTGCACTTCCAGCACCTTGCCACTCTCCTATTGAGAGGTAAAGCCTCTCAATTGAACAGGTGAGCCTTTGTGCCAGCTTCAATGAACAGAAAACAGAAAAACATGTGTGACGTCCAAGGCTGGGCCATAAAAGACATGTAGCTTCTGCCTGCGTCTCTCTCTTATGACGCTCGCCCTTGGAATAAACCACCGTGCTCTGGGCACGCCCAGGCACATGCAGGGGACCATCTGGACAGAATCTGAGGGCTCCCACCCCTCAGCCCCAGCTGAGCTCCTAGAGATCACCAGCAACAAGGTGCTGGTCTTGTGAGTGAGTCATCTGGGAAGAGGGTCCCCCAGCCCACAGTCAACTGTCCAGACTGATGCTCCATGGAACATGAATGAGCCATCCCCCCAAGCCCTGCCCGAATTGTTTATGTATAAGCAAAATAATTGGTTATTGTTTTAAGTTATTAGGTTTAGGGGTGGTTTTTATTCAATGTTGGATCTCTGGAACACAGAGCCAAAAACCTCTGGAGCATTGTAACTCCTCTGTCCTCAGAACCCTCGAACCAGTGAGTCCACAAGTCTCTTCTCTTCCTCCTGTGCCCACCTAGCCAGGCACCTAATTCTTTCACATGGATTACATCCTTAGCATCTTAACAGGCCTCCGGACTTTGGTCCTCCTTTCCTCCATCATACCAAATGATCTCTAGTGGATTTTGGTCTTGCTCAAAATTCACTGATGGATCTCCATTGCTTGAAGCCTTTCCTCACATTCCTTAACTGAGTGATAAGACTTCTCTAATCTGGCCTCAGTTTATTTTTCCTGCCTTATCTCCTATGTCTTCTCCATAAGGATTCTGTGCTTCCAACAAATCAACTACTCATCATTCCAAACACACCTAGAGCTCCCTCTTCTGTCTAAGTAGCTTGGTTTGCTTTTTCAACATTTAATAATGCTTTTTGAGCACCTATTCATATAAGGCAATGTGCAGAAAACTAAGGAATAGTGGAACATTGCCTCCTCCTCATCTTCTCACTTCATTTAACTGAAATTCTACCTGTTATCCAAGGCTCTGCTCCTCACCTCCTCCATGAAGCCTCCCCAGACCCCTCAGCCAAAAATGATCTTTGCTTTCCTTTGAACACGTCTTCCATCTTCTCCAATCAAGCCAAGCCTGGGATGGCACCAAAGTTTCTCAGATCCCTTGGTCCTTGCATGGGCTACATGTTTTTCCTTCACCTTTTTCCAACTGGCTAACACCGACACTAATCTTTAGACCTTAACTCAGATATCATTTTCTTTGGAGGAATTTTCTGTGATCCACTTGCTCTGTCTTTCTCAATTACCCTAGGTACAGACTAGACCCCATGTCTAACTCTGTGGCCTTGAGAAGGCGTGGACTAGTTCTTTACTCCTGAAGTCTAGGTACCCAAACTATAGAGATGGCTCCATACATGTTTGTTGAATGACTGAATGTTGAGCTTATGAGGCGCTCAACAGAATGGGCTCAAAGGCCTTTCAAACTGGCTGTATATAGGGAAATTATTTGGAAATAAGGCTTTACTTAGCCTTAAAGGTTTATGGCTATATTTCAGATTCCTTGAGTTGATTTTTGAGCTAAGTTCCAGGTAAAAGAACTCTATATACATACATATATATATATATATATATATATATATATATATATATATATGTTTATGTTGCTCCTAAACATATTGTGGTAATAAAGAAACATTTCAACCAGGAGACAACCATTTTGGCATTTTGCTCTTTGTCCTCTGTGTAAAAGTCTTATTTCTTCAACAAAGTTATTGATTATTCAGACATGGAGACCACATATTCTATTTCTCTTAATGTTCTCACAGCTCCTATTTTGTCCTGGGGACATAGAAGCTCCTCCATATTTATTCAGCAGATTTTTGTGGAGAGATATGACTAGTCTTACATCTCAATTTCTTTCAGTTTCCTTTGGAAAAACCTGCTTTTGTGTGTATCAATTTAAAAAGCTGCTTCCTTCCCTTGAATGGATGGAGAATGAAGCTCTTAGATGGGGCCTATTGGAGGAAGCGAATTCTAAAGAGAATTGCATTGTGGGAGGAATTCCCCATCTCAAACTCTTTAACTTGTCTTCCCTGTTGGGAATAGAATGGTGAACCCTTAGTTTCCTGGGATGTCATTATATATCCTGGGGTTTAATCATCCAAGACTTGCCCTCTACTCCATGTGTCCCCAAGAACTGTGAAGACATTACAGAGAGGTAAGCTCTTAAAAAAAAAAAAAAAAAAAATCCAAGTTTCAAGCTGGAGTTAGATGACCTCCCTTAGGATCCAATATTAAATTTGAGACTCTTGAGAGCATTTGCCGAGGGAATTCATCATCCTTTTATTTTGTATTTCCTGGATCTTACTCAATATTTTGACTCTAGGGGGAAAAATACCATGCCTAGTACTTTAAATGCTGGCATCTATAGTATCTTGAATTAATGTTACTTGCCGCTTTATCCAGGAACAATTCTGCCATGAAATACTCAGCTCTAAAAGAAATAAGATGACTGAGAAGGATTCTTTTGAGTGTCTCTGGCATGCAGAGAGGCGATGGGGATCTGTGTGTGTACGTGTGGGAAAGTGAGGGGGTGATAAATTGCGTGCTACCTTTCCTTTAAGAGCACGTCCTTTTATTCCTGACACTTAAAAAGACACTGTCAAAAAGATGTTTTACTGATTTGACTTTCTGTGCGGGAGAACGTGCAACAGTTACCTAGTAAGTGGTTTTATAGGGAGTTTCACCCACACGTTATAATAAACTGAGCCCGAAGATAACATATCTTTTGTGCTTTTACAGTGCTTGGATGATAACTGTGAAAAATTATCTAGTGGAGGTTAGCAAACTGTACCTGTGGTCTTTTTCTCATGACCTCTGTATGATAAAGTTTACTATCTTGGAGCATGATGCATTGTCAAATAATAGGTTTGCTTGTCTGGCCAACAAGAAGTAATTGAGGAGTGTTATAGTTTTACAATCCGTGTTTCAATGACTCTCCGGCTTTTGAGTTGTTAGACCTGAACGAAATGGGTCAATGTTGAGAGAATAAAGTTTTTTTCTCTCTCTCCCCTTCCCCCATCTTCCACCTTCTTTATGGGTGTGTTCCCACAGGGAGGGATGGCAAGTGGGCCTTGACTCTGATGATTCTCTGCCCAAGCATTCCAACTTTCATTTGGGGCTTGAGGTGGGAAATCTTGGTCCTAATTCAATGACTGAGATCAAATTTGGATTCTTCTGACCAACAGATAACTACAGAGCATCCTTGTCCTCCTGTCTTTGGAGAGAAAAATAGGCTAGCAAGCTTATTTTGGTGTAAAGATTCTTCAACCCTCAGATCTATGACTTCTGTTGTTGTTGTTCAGTCACTAAGTCATGTCTGACTGTTTGCCACCCCATGGACTGCAGCACACCTGGCTTCCCTGTCCTTCACTGTCCCCCAGGGTTTGCTCAAATTCATGCCCATTGAATCGGTGATGCTGTCTCACCATGTCACCCTCTGCCTCCCCCTTCTCCTTTTGCCTTCAATCTTTCCCAATAAAAGGGTCTTTTCCAGCAAGTTGGCTCTTTGCATCAGGTGGCCTAAGTATTGGAGCTTCAGCTTCAGCATCAACCCTTCCAATGAATATTCAGGGAAATTTTTTTCTTAAAGACATAGATCTGTGTTTAAGAATGTACAGGCAATGATTTCCCCTGTACATTCTTAAGACTTGTTAGAAGGAGGTTAAAGCTAAGTGACCTGGATGATTTCAGACAGGGAGTTTTTGATTAAAGAGCTTTTCTTTTAAATATTTATTTATTTGGCTTCATCAGGTCTTAGTTACACACATGGGATCTTCCATCTCTGTTGTAGCATGCAAACTCTTAGTTGCATATGGAATCCAATTCCCCCACCAGGAATAGAGCCCAGGTCCCCTGCTTTGGGAGCTTAGAGTCTTAGCCACTGTACAACCAGGAAAGTGCCAATTACTTTTGATTTTGCTACATTCTGTGTTTTGGGGGGTTAGGTCTCACCCAGCATTTTCCAAAGCATGTCTCATGAGATGCTTTGTGGTGAAGTGAGTTTGGGAAATAGTGCACCTAATCTAAAACCTTATTTTAGGTTTACCTGATGGTGAACATTAGTATATTAAAGGCTTGAAGAAATCCAATAGCAGAGAAGCAGCTTAATTTTGGCATTTCCCAAAGATGATCACAGAATCTGACTCCACCCCCACATCCTGTAGAGCTAGTATGTTGTATGATGGATTTGGGGGCATTCTGAAAAACTGAGATTTGGTGATTTTTAAAAATAGCCATCATACTTTCCAGAAAGAAGCCATTGACGGGCCACTCACTGCTTCCTCCCACCAGCACATACACATGTAGACTTGTCTTAGAAAACTTTTAATGGCCCATTAGGACAAAAATTTAGAGCTTCCCCACGCCTAGAAAGAGGTATTTTACTGCTCTGGGGTCAAGGAGACACCTTAACAGACACGTCATGACAAGATACAAGGATGCAAATAAGCATATGAAAATATGCTTCACATCATGTCATTAGGGAAATGCAAATTAAAACAACAATGAGGTAACGCTACACACCTGTTAGAGTGGCCAAAATTTAGAATACTGATAACACCACGTGCCGGCTGGGATGTGAAGCAACAGGCAGTCTCATAAATTGCCGGTGAGAATACAAAATAGTACTCACTTTGGAAGACAGTTTGGCAGTTTCTTACAAACTAAACATACTCTCAGCATATAATTCGGCAATCACGCTTCTTGGTATTTACCCAAAGGAGTTGAGAACTTATGTTTACATAAAAACCTACACGCAGATGTTAATAGCAGCTCTATTCATAATTGTCCAAACCTGGAGCAACCATGATATCCTTCAGTAGGCGAATGGATAAATAAACTGGTATATCAAGAAAATGGAATATTATTTAGCACTAAAATGAAATTAGGTTTCAGGTCGTGAAAAGATATGGAGGAACTATAAATTCAATACTAAATGAAAGAAGCCAATCTGAAAAGGTTATACATTGTATGATCCCAACTAAATGACATTCTAGAAAAGGCAAAACTATGGGGACAGTCAAAAGAACAGTGGTTTCCAGGGGTTGGGGATGAGGAAAGGGATAAATAGGAGATGTACAGAGGATTTTTAGGCCATTGAAAAATACTCTGTATGATGCTATAATGATAAATACTTGTCATTATTATTTGTTCAAACTCATGGAATATACAACACCAAGAGTGAACCCTACTATAAACTATGGACTTTGGGTGATGATAATGGTGTAGGTTCATCAGTTGTAACAAATACACCTCTCTGGTGAGGAGTGTTGCCGGGGGTCTATGCATGTCTGTGGCATGGGGTACACAGGAAATATTTTCTACCTTTCCCTCAATTTTGCTGTGGCCCTAAAACTGCTCTAAAAAATAAAGTCTTAGAAAAATAATGCAAAGAGAGGCCTGCTAGGTCTAGGGGAGAATCTACTCTAAAAAACAAATTGTTAGATGTGATTAGCCAAATCCAGCTCTAAGGGTCAAAAGGGAGAGGGTCGTCTTTCTCTGGTGTGCTGGCTGCTGCTTGCATGTGTCACCCTAGTGGTGGCATGTTCTTTCTGAAGGAAGGCTGTGTGTGTTAAGTTCAAGGAGCCCTAACCTTGGAGATATCTCTAAAAGATGTTAACAGAGGGAGGGACAGCTGTTAGGTAGACTGACAATGACAGGACCCCAGGGAGTGTGCCTCTGTAGCCGAGAGGTGGACAGGGATGGCAGCTTAGACCATGGTTTGGGGAAGTGTGAAGATAGGCTTTGGAGATGAGCAGTGGCAGCTGCATGGTGTATGGGAAGCAGATAGGCTAAAACTGGCAGTGCTGGGGGTACTGCCCCTCTAATCCCAGGGGCTGGGAATCTTGAAAGTACTTTGGGGCTCAGAGAAGCTAGCCCCACTATATTAATAGGACTTAATTTTGCCAACAGGGTAAAAGGATGCCCACATGGACATCCTTCCCATTACTGAAGTAATTACACTCCCAGCCAGTACAGCCCAGCTGTTTCAGGCAGAAGAAACAAGTGCAGTCAAGACATCATACAAGAACCCTTAGGAGGGTTGTATTAGTTAGCTGTTGCTGCATAACAGGTTACTCCAAATCTTAATGGCTTACAACAACAATAAACATTTATTGTCTTACATAGTAGGTCAGGAATTTGGGAGCAACTTAGCTGGGTAATTCTGTAGGGACTCACATGTGGTCCAAGTCAAGAAGCTAACTGAGGCTGCAGTCATCTGAAGGCTTGACTGGAGCTGGAGGCTCTGCTTCCAAGAGGGCTTCCTCACAGACTGTGGGCAAAATCCTCAGTTCCTCACCATGTGAACCTCTCCATAGATCTGCCTGAATGTCTGCATTATGTGGCAGTTGGTTTCCCCCAGAATGTGTAATCCAAAAAAAAAAAAAAAAAAACAGAGAAGAGGCCACAGTGCCTTGGATAGCCCAGCCTCAGAAGTCACACCGAGCCATTCTGCTGTAGTTTCTTTGTTAGAAGGTTGTCACTAAGTCAAATCCACACTCAAGGGTGGGGGTCTTAGGGTCCACCTTTCGGAGAGAGAAATGTCAAAGGAATTGTGGACCTATTTAAAAACCACCACAGTGGCAGTTCACTTGTATTTAATCCCTTCGAGAGGTTAAAGGGTTAACAAACATGTCAGGAAACATATGAGAGAAGGACTCTATTTGGAGAAAGGTGTAGAAAAAATTCGCTGGCCTGCCCAGAGGTGAAATCTATTGTGAGTCATAGAAATTCTTTTTTATTTATTTTGAAATCAAAAGATGGGCTCCAGACATGACGGCTTGTTAAACTGGATGAAATTAAATATAGCTTAAACGTTTGGGCAGAGGGGAGAGATGATTAGTTCTCAGGATATATTAAATGTCCTCACATAAGAAGAGAGTCAGCTATTGGGAAGGGCTGCTTTGGAAAACATATGCTGTGTCAAACTCCACCAACAGATGCAGAATCTGCTGCTAAAGTTAGCTCCCTGAGAACAAGGCTGGATGAGCTGCCATCACAGATGTCTTTGGAACCAGCACCCGGGACAAATATAATTCTTACCACTGGAAAGCCAGGCCCCACACGAGAGCCTTCTCACCCTGGTGGAGGGGTTGAAGGGAAGTGCGAAGGCAGATTTACGACCCCAAATGCCGACTCTTCTGTGCTTCTGGAGGATAACAGATGATTTTTAAGCCACGAGGTGTCCTGGTATTTTGCATTTCTAAATTTGAGAATCCCTCATAAGGTGAATTCTTGGTTACTTTAAGCGGAACCCATGCTATGTAAAATCCAAGGCCGGATTGGAAAGGTTTTAAAATGTGTATTTTGAGACATATAGTCTGAAATGTCGGAAGCAGAGGAGATAAGTGTTCCACATGCTTAAAACACTAAAAGAGGGATTAGAAATGATAATGAAGAATGACTTAAATTATTTCATTAGTGCAGGAACCAAATGCTTTTCCCAAACAAGAAAGGGACCCTGTTTAATGACAGATGACAGACAGATGATGTCATGTGTGGAGCTTCCGATACGTTACAGGGCAGGATTTCTCCAAGGTGGGCTTTATAGAATTTAGTCCACAGAGATACGTCACAAAAGAGGAATTCTGATAAATAAAGCTGGGGAATGATGAAAACACGGTCCCCCCTTGGAGAGTTATGGGTATATCTGAGAAGCTGTTAAATGAAGAAAGCTAATTTTGTTTAGCTCCTAAGTTCTCAAACATATAACCTTGAATTTTCCCTCCTTTAAATTTTATTAATTTCCAGCTCCTATTTCTGCCCCTTTAGAATACACGCTTCACAAGGACAGGTCTGTTTTATTCATGATTCTAGCCCCAGAATCATTCCTGGAACTGTTCACAAATGCACTGTGAATTAAGAGAGCGTAAGCCTCATAACTGCCCTTCTGAGTGCCTGTATCTAGTTTTATATGCACGATTTTGTGTTCTTTCTCTCTAAAAGGACCTCCACCATTGTTAGAAGCTTCAGGCCCCACAGAACCTGGATCTACTCCTGCTGGAACACACAGGGTGCTCAACAAATATTTATTGGATAAATGAATGAACAGGTACTAGGAAACCAGCGTTCCTTGGAATACACATTAGAAAACATTGTCGCTGAGACAGGAGACTCCAGACAGGAGGGCCCGATGTTTAATGTTCACATTAGACTGAGGAGGTGGGAGAGAGGAATAAGATCTCACCTGGAGAATAAGTGCACAATATTGCAGTCGGAAATAAATTCCAGTTGACTGTGATTGGTGGCGAGGGCTCACCAGTGTCTTGTATGCTCCTCTATGAGGATTTATCTTTTGTAATGTTGGAGAATTTCATTATGAGGGTTTGGAGGGAAGACAGAGGATCACAATGCAAGTTTTAGTCATCTCACTCTCTACGGAGCTCCTTGAGGGTCCTGGTATGGAGACCAGGACCCCAGCGGCCCCCAGGGCTGGCGAGTGCTCTGCCAGCCTGGAATGGCATGGATCTTAGATGTGGCGAATTGGATTCTGACAGTGTTGGATCATGAACAGAGTGCCATAAAATCTAGGGGCTGTCCCAGTCTGACCCTTCCCACCCGTTTTACCCCTTTCAATTCTAAATTCAGGTTTGACCCTTAAGTAATGAGGCAGCATTTTTAATAGTCCCATCAGACTTCACATGTCCAGATGAACACTGCCTTTTAAGATGGTACTTTGGGGAGCAGCACACGGGCTCCAATACAGCTGTTACTAATAAAAATGTTTGTGGCCCTCTTTTGGAATTGCCTTTTGTGTCAATTATGCGACGCATGAGACAAATCCATCCCCTTGGCCATATGTTGTTTTTGACCAAAATTGGTCTTACCCAGCTTATCCTAAAAAATGGCCCAGCATAGTCAGCTGACTTGATTTTAGAATTATTTTAGGATTTCAATTCAAACTCCCTCAAATTTGCTGTCAAAAAGCAAAATATTGCCGATATTGAGATTGTTCTTGTTCCAAAATATATGCTGTGAGATTTGAAAGCAACTCCCCAAGAGGAGACCAAAATCATTTTAAGCCTGGACAGCATCTCCACTGAACTTGGAAGCTCCTGGGAGGGCTGCCTTCGAGGGGATAGTCTTTGCTGTCATTCGTCTTTCTTCAAGTTCTAATAGAGTTTCCATTAGTCTGAATTCTGGCTGTTCATCAGAATTACCTGGGGGGCTTCGTCAGTCCTCCAGACACAGACCTTCTTCCCAGAGGTTCAGATTCAACAGATTGGCAGGGGCGGTCTAGGCATTGATTTTGTGTTTGCCTGTGTGCGTGCATGCACGCATGTGTGGGCGATTTAAATGTTCAGCCAGGACTAACCTCCATGTTAAAGAATCGATCTTATTAACTTTGGTCACAGTCGTTCCTATTTTTTTCTGTTGAGATAAAAATATGTTGTGCTAGGCCAAGAGGCACCACTGAAGGTTAATCTAACACAGTCAGGGGGCGGGGTGGGGGTGGGGCGCGAGGCGTGGGAGAGAGTTTTGTCGGCTGAACTGTCATTAGAAAACTGGCACTGTGTGCCACGACCACTAGGGGGCAGATTCCAATACATTAATTAGTGTGCAAAGAATGTTCAGTTCAGTTCGGTTGCTCAGTTGTGTCTGACTGTTTGTGACCCTATGGACTGCAGCACGTCAGGCTTCCCTGGCCATCACCAACTCCCAGAGCTTGCTCAAACTCATGTCCATCGAGTCGGTGATGCCATCCAACCATCTCATCCTCTGTCATCCCCTTCTCCTCCTGCCTTCAATGTTTCCCAGCATCAGGGTCTTTTCCAATGAGTCAGTTCTTTGCATCAGGTGGCCAAAGTATTGGAGTTTCAGTGCAAAGAATGTAGTCTTCAAGAAAAAAAAATCCTAGGAAATAAAAGAAAAAGTGGTCGGAAGTTTTGTGATCAGATTACCTACCTCAGGTGCCTCATTTTACTAAGTCTCCCAAATGCCACGATTCCTTCAAAGTTACCAGCTGTAGAAGGGCTTCCCTGGTGGTTCAGAGAGTAAAGAATCTGCCTGAAATGCAGGAGACCCAAGTTCGATCCCTGGATCGGGAAGATCCCCTGGAGAAGGGAATGGCAACCCACTCCAGTATTCTTGCCTGGGGAATTCCATGGACAAAAAAGCCTGGCAGGCTACAGTCCAGGGGGTCCCAAAGAGTTGGACATGACTGACTAACATACACACACACACACCAGCCATGGAACTGTCAGTGCTAATAATAGAAGAGATAGTATAGAGAAAGAAAAGTTGCTGATGTATTTTGACCTCTGTGTTGCACTGCACCCATTATTTCATTTAATCCTGTATAACCCTATGAGTGTTGTCACCACCTTTTTGTGGATGAGGAAATTTTGTATATATAATAAAGCCAGAGGTGTAAAGTCACTTACACAGTGTTAACAGTGAGTAAGTATTAAGAGTACAGGAAAAAAAAAATGTTTATCAGAGTTTAAAATTCAGGTCTTTCTAATTCCTAAGTTCATACTCTTTCTTTATGCACACAATCTTTCTGAGGAAGGGTGGTGTTTTAGTGTGTGAGTTTTTGTTTTTGTCATCACACATCAGATGGATTAAAGTGAGGAGTTTGGTGCTATTCTTGTCATTTTTGTCAGAATGATCGTAAGTGGGATGGATCTAAACTGTAGATGTGCCATCACCTATATATGAGGAGAGTCAGATTCTTTGTTCAAATACCACCTAAAAGGTTTAAGGGAAAGAACTCTGGGCCATAACCTATTAGAAAATGGTTCATTTACTGGCTATGTCCCCTGAAAGAATAAAAACTCTGTGAGGGCAGGGCTCTGTGTATTTCACTTATTTGGCATGTGATAGCTATGCAAAAATATTTGTCAAATATCCCAGTCAAAGAATGAATGCATGTATGATTGCCTACATGAAAGTCTTGAGATCTAAATTACATTCTTGGCTATACTGCAAAGCTACAGTCATGAAAACAATATGGTACTGGGACAAAAACAGACGTTTATATCAATGGAATAGGATAGAAAGCCCAGAAATAAACTCATGCACATGTGGCCAATTAATCTAAAACAAAGAAGGCAAGAATATACAATGGAGAAGACAGTCTTTTCAGTAAGTGGTGCTGGGAGAAGTGGAAAGTTACATGTAAATGAATGAAATTAGAGTATTCTCTAACACTATATAGAAAAATAAACTCAAAATGGATTAAAGATCTAAAGGTACTATAAAACTACTAGAGGAAAACTAGATAGAACACTATTTGATGTAAATCACATCAATGTTTTCTTGGATCTGTCTCCTAGAGTAATGGAAATGAAAACAAAAATAAACAAACCCCAGAGGGAAACAGGGCTGGAAACTGAGACACAGCCACATGTGTGAAGTCTTTTCTGAAGTTGGTCAATATCTTTTTTAAAAAACAAAAACATATCAAGTTAATTTAAAATCTTTTGTGGTATCTGTCGTTTTTTCCAGACTTTAAACTTTTTATTTTGTACTGGGGTATGGCTGATTAACAATGCTGTGGTGGTTTCAGGTGAACGGTGAAGGGACTCAGCTATACATGTACCTGAATCCGTTCCCCTCCAAACCCTCCCCCCATCCAGGTGAAGTTGATCAAGATCTTAAACTTTTGGGTTGAGGTAGGGGGCAGCAAATTCCCTTTGTAATTTAAGATAATTTGAGTTGGGTTTCTGTCACTTGCAACCAGAAGAGTGCTGAATGATATACAGATTAAGTTACCTGCTGAACATCTCATACCTTGTACCTGGTGAAGCTGGGCTTGGAACTCAGATTTGCCGAGAATCCTGAGCTAGTCCATCAAGAGCTCTCACGATAATGATGGCTGTGATTGCTGCCCATGTTCAGCATTCCTCCCTGGAGTTTTTCATTAGAGCTTGAAGTAGGGGACATCAAACTGTTTCTGGCCTGAGTGTGATGTAATCATTATTTTAGTGACTCACTAGGATCTCCACAGTCTTTCTCAAAAAAACTTGAGTTCTGTGGCTAACTTCTTAATATGTATATTTCCTTCTTCCTTGGTAATAGAATACTTCATGTAACCATGTTTACATGGTCATCTAGAATAAAGACCGTATTTCTTGGTGGAGCCATGTTTCCTTTTTTTTTTTTTCACTTTATTTATTTATTTGGAGGCTACTTACTTTACAATATTGTAGTGGTTTTTGCCATACATTGACATGAATCCACCACGGGTGTACATGTGTTCTCCATCCTGAACATCCCTCCCACCTCCTTCCCCATCCCATCCCTCTGGGTCATCCCAGTACACCAGCCCCGAGCACCCTGTATCATGCATGGAACCTGGACTGGTGATCCGTTTCACATATGATAATACACATGTTTCAATGCCATTCTCCCAAACCATCCCACCCTCGCCCTCTCCCACAGAGTCCAAAAGACTGTTCTATACATCTGTTGCTGTCTTGTATACAGGGTTATCGTTACCATCTTTCTAAATTCCATATACATGCGTTAGTATACTGTATTGGTGTTTTTCTTTCTGGCTTACTTCACTCTGTATAATAGGCTCCAGTTTCATCCACCTCATTAGAACTGATTCAAATGTTTTCTTTTAGATGGCTGAGTAATATTCCATTGTGTATATGTACCACAGCTTTCTTATCCATTCATCTGCTGATGGACATCTAGGTTGCTTCCATGTCCTGGATATTATAAACAGTGCTGCGATGAACACTGGGGTACATGTGTCTCTTTCAATTCTGGTTTCCTTGGTGTGTATGCCCAGCAGTGGGATTGCTGGGTCATATGGCAGTTCTATTTCCAGTTTTTAAAGGAATCTCCACACTGTTCTCCATAGTGGCTGTACTAGTTTACATTCCCACCAACAGTGTAAGAGGGTGCCCTTTTCTTCACACCCTCTCCAGCATTTATTGCTTGTAGACTTTTGGATAGCAGCCATTCTGACTGGCATGAAATGGTACCTCATTGTGGTTTTGATTTGCATTTCTCTAATAATGAGTGATGTTTAGCATCTTTTCATGTGTTAGCCATCTGTATGTCTTCTTTGGAGAAATGTCTGTTTAGTTCTTTGGCCCATTTTTTGATTGGGTCATTTATTTTTCTGGAATTGAGCTGCAGGAGTTGCTTGTATATTTTTGAGATTACTGAAGGCTGTCTTTTCACCTTGCTTATAGTTTCCTTTGTTGTGCAGAAGCTTTTAATTTTAATTAGGTCCCATTTGTTTATTTTTGCTTATATTTCCAATATTCTGGGAGATGGGTTATAGAGGATCCTGCTGTGGTTTATGTCGGAGAGTGTTTTGCCTATGTTTTCCTCTAGGAGTTTTATAGTTTCTGGCCTTACGTTTAGATTTTTAATCCATTTTGAGTTTATTTTTGTGTATGGTGTTAGAAAGTTTTGTAGTTTCATGTTTTTACAAGTGGTTGACCAGTTTTCCCTGCACCACTTGTTAAAAAGACTGTCTTTTCTCCATTGTATATTCTTGCCTCCTTTGTTGAAGATAAGGTGTCCATAGGTGTATGGATTTATCTCTGGGCTTTCTATTTTGTTCCATTGATCTGTATTTCTGTTTTTGTGCCAGTACCATACTGTCTTGATGATTGTGGCTTTGTAGTGGAGCCTGAAGTCAGGCAGGTTGATTTCTCCGGTTCCATTCTTCTTTCTCAAGATTGCTTTGGCTATTCAAGGTTTTTTGTATTTCTGTACAAATTGTGAAATTATTTGTTCTAGTTCTGTGAAAAATACCAGTGGTAGCTTAATAGGGATTGCATTGAATCTATAGATTGCTTTGGGTAATATACTCATTTTCACTATATTGATTCTTCTGATTCATGAACACGGTATATTTCTCCATTTATTTGTGTACTCTTTGATTTATTTCACCAGTGTTTTATAGTTTTCTATATATAGGTCTTTTGTTTCTTTAGGTAGATATATTCTTAAGTATTTTATTCTTTTAGTTGCAATGGTGAATGGAATTGTTTCCTTAATTTCTCTTTCTGTTTCCTCATTGTTAGTGTATAGGAATGCAAGGGATTTCTGTGTGTTGATTTTATATCCTGCAACTTAATGGAACCTTCTCCAGGATAGATCACATCCTGGGCCATAAATCTAGCCTTGGTAAATTCAAAAAAATTTAAATCATTCCAAACATCTTTTCTGACCACAATGCAGTAAGATTAGATGTCAATTACAGGAGAAAAGCTATTAAAAATTCCAACATATGGAGGCTGAACAACATGCAGTTGAATACCAACAAATCACAGAAGAAATCAAAAAAGAAATAAAAATATGCATAGAAATGAATGAAAATGAAAACAGAACAACCCAAAACCTGTGGGACACTGTAAAAGCAGTGTTATGGGGAAGGTTCATAGCAATACAGGCTTACATCAAGAAATAAGAAAAAAGTCAAATAAATAACCTAAATCTTCACCTAAAGCAACTAGAAAAGGAAGAAATGAAGAACCCCAGGGTTAGTAGAAGGAAAGAAATCTTAAAAATTAGGGCAGAAATAAATGCAAAAGAAACAAAAGAGACCATAGCAAAAACCAACAGAGCCAAAAGCTGGTTCTTTGAGAAGTTAAGTGGAACTGACAAACCATTAGCTAGACTCATCAAGAAACAAAGGGGGGAAAATCAAATCAACAAAATTAGAAATGAAAATGGAGAGATCACAACAGACAACAGAGAAATACAAAGGATCATAAGAGATTACTATCAGCAACTATATGCCAATAAAATGGACAACTTGGAAGAAATGGAGCCATATTTCTTGATGTGACTAAGTTTTAACCAATGGGATGCAAGCCTAAGAGGTGTGTGAAACTCCCAGGCAGTATCCTTACAGAGAAAAAAGCATGTATATCCTCCAGCAATTTCTCCTTTATGTTGGCTGAAATACAGATGATTGCTGGACTCAAGCAGCCACCTTGGACCATGAGGTTGAAGTCATGTGTTAAGAATGATGGAGAAACAAGAGAGAAGGAACTTAGGTCCCTGGTGATCATTGGGTTTCCATGTAAACCCCAAGTTGTCTACATTTGTATTGGGAGAAATACCTCTTTCACTTATGCCACTGTTTTGTTGTTGCTACTATTGTTTTCATTACTAGCAGCTGAATCTAATCCTAACTAATACAGGTCCTTTCTATAAATCACATCCAGGGCAAGGGCAGAAGCCTCTCACAGCTTTGGAGACCAATCAGCAAATGCATCCTAAATAAAGTCTGGGGGCTTATGAATATCAGGGTGATTGATGCCAGAAGTGGGTTTATGTGCTGCTGAAGATTTGTAGGGACTTGAGAAGGTTGCGGAAAAAATATCAATAATCTCAGATATGCAGATGACACCACCCTTATGACAGAAAGTGAAGAGGAACTAAAAAGCCTCTTGATGAAAGTGAAAGAGGAGAGTGAAAAAGTTGGCTTAAAGCTCAACATTCAGAAAATGAAGATCATGGCATCTGGTCCCATCACTTCATGGCAAATAGATGGGGAAACAGTGGAAGCAGTGTCAGACTTTATTTTTTTTGGGCTCCAAAATCACTGCAGATGGTGACTGCAGCCATGAAATTAAAAGACGCTTGCTCCTTGGAAGGAAAGTTATGACCAACCTAGATAGCATATTGAAAAGCAGAGACATTACTTTGCCAACAAAGGTCCGTCTAGTCAAGGCTATGGTTTTTCCAGTAGTCATGTATGGATGTGAGAGTTGGACTGTGAAAAAAGCTGAGCACCGAAGAATTGATGCTTTTGAACTGTGGTGTTGGAGAAGACTCTTGAGAGTCCCTTGGACTGCAAGGAGATCCAACCAGCCCATTCTAAAGGAGATCAGTCCTGGGTGTTCTTCAGAAGGAATGATGCTAAAGCTGAAACTCCAGTACTTTGGCCACCTCATGCGAAGAGTTGACTGATTGGAAAAGACTCTGATGCTGGGAGGGATTGGGGATAGGAGGAGAAGGGGATGACAGAGGATGAGATGGCTGGATGGCATCACCGACTCAATGGACATGAGTTTGAGTGAACTCGGGGAGTTGGTGATGGACAGGGAGGCCTGGCGTGCTGCAATTCATGGGGTCGCAAAGAGTTGGACATGACTGAGCAACTGAACTGAATTGAACTGAATTGAGGGGATTCTGTATTTGTATTCTTTTTCTGTGGTGTTACAAACTTCAGACTCCACAACACCTGGATCTTTTGATGGCATAGACTGCTGGGTTTTTAAAAAAATTATGTATTTATTTGGCTGTGCTGGGTCTTAGTCGTAGCATGCAGGATGTTTTAGTGGTGGTTTGTGAGATCTTTAGTTATGACATCTGGGATCTTTTGTTACAGCATGCGAATGCTTTAGTTATGGTATATGAATTCTTAGTTGCAGCATGTGGGGTCTCATTCCCCACCCAGGAATTGAACCTGGGCCCCCTGCCTTGGGAGCTAGGAATCTTAGCCACTGGACCAACAAGGAAGTCCCTAGACTACTGTTTTCATCTTGACTTGCAAGGGCATGACTCAGGGATGCCTTAGGACATCTCAGGAAGGAGATACGCCTGAAGACATCCTGTTTTCTCTTACTCCCATCTATCCTGTAGGGTCTCCCCCCACATCATATCTCCTTCAGGAAGCCTTCTCTGAATGTCAGAAAGCAGCTTGTGTCTTTTTCTCTCCAACTCGTGGTCTTCAGGAGTCATCTTTATTACCTTACCTGTTCTCAGCTGTGTTGTAGAAAGTACACTGACCTTGGAATCAAAAGATCTGGACTTGAGGCCTGACTTGATTTCTAAGGAGACATAATGCTTTGACCAAGTATTAATAACTTAGGCTCTCTGGGCTTAAGGTTTTTAAAATTTGTAATGAGAAGGCTTCCATGGTGGCTCAGTGGTAAAGAATCTGCCTACCAAGCAGGAGATCCCTGGATTTGATCCCTGGAGAAGGAAATGGCAACCCGCTCCAGTATTCTTACCTGGAAAATTCTATGGATAGAGGAGACTGGTGGGCTACAGTCCACGGGTTCGCAAATGAGTGAGACTTAGCAACCAAGCAATAACAACAACAAATGAAAGGATGATAGCATTTGCTTTAACTAGTTAGCCAGAGGAGAAGGCAATGGCACCCCACTTCAGTACTTTTGCCTAGAAAATCCCATGGACGGAGGAGCCTGGTAGGCTGTAGTCCATGGGGTCGCGAAGAGTCGGACACGACTGAGTGACTTCACTTTCACTTTTCACTTTCATGCATTGGAGAAGGAAATGGCAACCCACTCCAGTGTTCTTGCCTGGAGAATCCCAGGGACGGGGGAGCCTGGTGGGCTGCCGTCTATGGGGTCTCACAGAGTCGGACACGACTGAAGCGACTTAGCAGCAGCAGTTAGCCAGAGGATGAAATTAGGTAGAATATGTGTAATTGCTTGATTGATGAAGCAATGTGATAAAATTAAACATATTATGATTACTAGTATCCTAATCCCAAGTGTTGAGCTCCTTTTAGCTTTAATGCTACCTGATGGACCCCACAGGTGCTCAACCACCTGCTATTGTATATTGTTCTCTAATGGTTTTGTGTGCCAAATTTTATTTTTACTAGTGAATGGGTAGGTCCTAAAAGGTAAGGACCATGTTTTATAATCTCTGAGTACCTAGAACAGAGCCGGGCATACAGAAGGCATTTTAGGTACAAAATGAGGCATAGATGGAGTCATAGTTGCTATCCAACAAAAAATAATTTGTTGGCAAATGTACTGTTGCCTTCAATCAAGCTCTTTGCTATATTATTTTCAGGAACTGTTTGGACTTGGGAAAGCAAACTCACATCAAGCAAGCTCACAGGACTGTGATGTATAGCAGCCTAGATATCAACTTTTTAGAATAGGGAAGTGTTTTCTGATCACTGAAATGCTTGTGCTTCCTGCCTAGCCCTTCCTGGTACCTGCATGCCAGGGAGGCCAGATTTGTTTGTATTAAGAAGGTTGCTTGGTCAACCTGGAATCATGGTGTGGAGAAGTAGACTGTTCTGAGGAGTATTCAATCTTGTCCACTGCATGGTTTCATAAATCACTTCTGACCCACAACAGAGTCCACTTCTCCTGGAACAGAAAGTTCACAACCCTTGGACTTAGTGCCTCTCCCACTTGAACACCAGTGAAAAAACAGAGACAAAAAAAATAAAATAAAATAAACAGGGTCAACTTACCTTTACACAGACTTCCCTTTTCATATTCCAGGCTTTCTCTTAACAGGGTACAATAGAATTGATTTTGTGTCTGCTTATTAAATTACAATTATATTCAATTGTGCTTCCCTAGTGTCTTAGTAATGTGTGCTCAGTCATGTTTGACTTTTTTGTGACCCCATGGACTGTAGCCTGCCAGGCTCCTCTGTCCATAGGATTTTCTAGGCAAGAATACTGGAGCAGGTTGCCATTTCCTTCTCTGCGGGATCTTTCCAACTCAGGGATCAAACCCACGTCTCTTACATCTCCTGCGTTGGCACGTGGATTCTTTACCACTGCGCCACCTGGGAACTACCCGCTAGTATCTTAGCTTGGACTACTACAACAAAACACCATTGATAGGCATGTATCCAAAGAACCCGAGAACACTAATTTAAAAATTCATATGTACCAGTCCATTCTAAAGGATATCAGCCCTGGGTATTCTTTGGAAGGAATGATGCTAAAGCTGAAACTCCAGTACTTTGGCCACCTCATACGAAGAGTTGACTGATTGGAAAAGACTCTGATGCTGGAAGGGATTGGGGGCAGGAGGAGAAGGGGATGACAGAGGATGAGATGGCTGGATGGCATCACTGACTCGATGGACGTGAGTTTGAGTGAACTCCAGGAGTTAGTGATGGACAGGGAGGCCTGGCGTCCTGCAGTTCATGGGTCGCAGAGTTGGACACGACTGAGCGACTGAACTGAACTGAACCCCTATATTAACTGCAGTAGTATTTACAATAACCAAGATATGGAAATAATTTGTCTGTTATTGGATGAGTAGATAAAAATGTGGTATATATACTTAGTGGAATGCTACTCAGCTATAAAAAGGAACAAAATCCTGCCATTTGTGAAGACATGGATGGACCTTGAAGATATTAGTCTAAGTGAAATAAGTCATACAGAGAAAGACAAATACTGTATGATTTCACTCAAATGTGGACTCTAAAAAGGGCTTTCCGGGTGATGCTAGTGGTAAAGAACCTGTCTGCCAATGCAAGAGATGTTAAGAGACACAGTTTGATCCCTGGGTTGGGAAGATCTGCTGGAGGAGCGCACAGCAACCCACTCCAGTATTCTTGCCTGGAGAATCCCATGGACAGAGGAGACTGATGGGCTATGATCCATAGGGTTGCAAAGAGTTGGATATGACTGAAGTGACTTAGCATGTGTGCATGGAATCTAAAAAGCAAAACTGAAACAAATGCAAACTCATAGATACAGAGATCAGATTAGTGGTTACTAGAGGGGAAGGGGGTTGGGGGAGTGGGTGGAACAAGTGAAGGGAGTCAACTGTATGGTGATGAAAGGTAACTAGAAGACTTGTCCTGGTGATCACTTTGTAGTATATATGGATGTCAAATTATAATTGTGCAGCTGAAATTATATAACTTAAAAATGCCATAGACTGGGTAGCTTAACTGAAATTTATTTTTCATAGTTCTGGAAACTGAAGAGTGCCAGTTTGGTTCCTGGGGAGAGTCCCCTTCCAGACCTGCAGACAGTCTTCTTGCTGAACCCTCACATAGTGGAGAGAGAGGAGAGAGAGAGTTCTTGGGTCTTTCTCTTTCTTATAAAGACACCAGTCTCATCATGGGGGCTTCACCCTCAGGACTTCATCTAAACCTAAGTATCTCCAGAGGGCCCTAATACCATCCTACCCACTTCCTTATACCATCACATTGGGGGAATTTGGGCTTCAATATATATATTTAAGAGTGTGGACACAAACATTCAGCCCATAGCATGCAGATTCTATCTATCTCTGTAGCCATCTAGCTAGTTATCTATCTACTGCTGCTGCTGCTGCGTTGCTTCAGTCGTGTCCGACTCTGTGTGACCCCATAGATGGCAGCCCACCAGGCTTCCCGTCCCTGGGATTCTCCAGGCAAGAACACTGGAGTGGGTTGCCATGTCCTTCTCCAATGCATGAAAGTGAAAAGTGAAAGTGAAGTCGCTCAGTCGTGTCCGACTCTAGCGACCCCATGGACTGCAGCCTACCAGGCTCCTCCGTCCGTGGGATTTTCTAGGCAAGAGTACTGGAGTGGGGTGCCATTGCCTTCTCCGTCTATCTATCTAAGGCCTTCTTAAATGAACAATGAAAATAAATAGAGAAAAACAACATTATGGAAAAGACTAGAGATCTCTTCGAGAAAATTGGAGATGTCAATGGAATATTTCATGTAAAGATGGGCACAATAAAGGACAGAAGTGGTAAGGACCTAACAGAAGCAGAAGACATTAAGAAGAGGTGGCAAGAATACACAGAACTATACAAAAAAAGTTCTTAATGCCACAGATAGACACCATGGTGTGGTCACTCACCTAGAGTTGGACTTCCTAGAGTGTGAAGTCAAGTGGGCCTTAGAAGCATTACTACAAACAAAGCTAATGGAGGTGATATAATTCCAGCTGAGCTCTTTCAAATCCTAAAGGATGATGCTGTTAAAGTGCTGCATTCAATATGTCAGCAAATGTAGGAAACTCAGCAGTGGCCACAGGACTGGAAAACTTTTCATTCCAATCCCAAAGGAGCAATGCCAAAGAATGTTCAAACTACCATTCTTTTGTGCTCATTTCATATGCTAGTGAGCTTATGCTCAAAAATCCTTCAAGCTAGGCTTTAGCAGTACATGAACCAAGAACTTCCAGATATACATTCTGGGTTTAGAAAACGCAGAAGAACAAGAGATCAAATTGCCAGCATTTATTGGATTATGGAGAATGCAAGGGAATTCCAGAAAAACATCTACTCCTGCTTCACTGACTATGCTAAAGCCTTTGACTGTGTGGATCACAACAAACTGAAAAATTCTTAAAGAGATGGGAGTACCAGACCAACTTACCTTTCTTCTGATAAACCTGTATGCAGGTCAAGAAGCAAGTGTTAGAATTGGACACGAAGCAATGGACGGTTCAAAATCAGGAAAAGAGTAGAACAAGGCTGTATATTGTCACCCTGTTTATTTAACTTATATGCAGAGTATATCATACAAAATGCTGGGGATGGCTGAATCACAAGCTAGAATCAAGATTGATGGGAGAAATATTAATTACCTCAGATACGCAGCTGATATCACTGTAATGGCAGAAAGCAAAGAGGAACTAAAGAGCCTCTTGATGAGGGTGAAAGAGGACAGTGAAAAAGTGGTATGAAACATAACATTAAAAAAACTAAAAACTAAGATCAAGGCATCTTGTCCCATCACTACATGGCAAGTAGAAGGGGGAAAAGTGGAACCAGTGATAGATTTTCTTTTCTTGGGCTTCAAAAATCACTGTGGACAGTGACTGGAGCCATGAAATTAAAAGACGCTTGCTCCTTGGAAGGAGAGTATGGCAAACTTAGACAGCATATTAAAAAGCAGAGGCATTATTTTGCTGACACAGGTCCGTTTAATCAAAGTTATAATTTTTCCAGTAGTCATTTGCAGATGTGAGAGTTGGACTGTAAAGAAGACTGAGCACCAAAGAACTGATGCTTTCAGACTGTGGTGCTGGAGAAGACTCTTGAGGGTCCCTTGGACTGCAATGAGATCAAACCAGTCAATCCTAAAGGAAATCAACACTGAATATTCACTGAAGAACTGATGCTGAAGCTGAAGCTCCAATACTTCGGCCACCTGATGCAAAGAGCTGACCCATTAGAAGAGATCCTGATGCTGGGAATGATTGAGGGCAAGAAGAGAAGGGGGCAGCAAAGGATGAGATGGTTAGATAGTATCAATGACTCAATGGACATGAGTCTGAGCAAACTTGGAGAAGGTAATGGTGAACAGGGGAAGCCTGCTGCTCTACAGTCCATGGGGTTGCAAAGAGTCAGACACGACTTAGTGGCTCAACAACAACAGATCATCTATCTATCTACCTACCATAATTTGAAATTCCTAGTATTCTTGGTCTCCTAGTTATGCTACAGGCATGGCTTATATTCGCCTAATTTGCCCATCTTGTGCATCTTTGTGGCTTTAGGGAATGGGAGGGAAGATCCTGGTTTAGGGGCTGCCATTGTCAATTGGGGTTTGAGACTGCCAAACTACTCAATCTGTTGACTTTCTACCACAGATGAGTAACCACAGCCAATGTGTGCAACTTAAAATAAAATGTTTAACTGGTTTAACTCTTGCAGATAATCTTGACTTTAAGTTCTTGAGGACACCTCACTGCTATCCCTTCCAAAATCAGGGATTCTGGAACGATTTATATGTCAAATAATGTTTGTAGTCTTGATTCCTAGACCCTGTCCTATACCTTCCAGGCTCACTGGCTGGAGTCAGCCCCACTCAACTGACTTGTTGATTTTTATTGCCACCTGTTTTCAGCGCACCTGAAATAGATCACTTGAAAATTCACCCAGCCCTGAGCCATAATCCAGTGCAGTTATAAGGCACTTTTTTTTTTTTTTTTCTTGCTGAGAAATTAACACCTTCTCCTTTGTCCCAACTTTCTGGGATCATTTCCAATATGTCCTGGCTGGGAGTTAATTAAATCTGTGTTGACACATACTCAATTTCAAGTGGCTTTGCACATACAGGAAACCTGTTGAGATTTTGCCTTTTGGATCCAAAAACCACTGATCCATCCTTTTATTCCAATTCTGGGGGTAAGTTTTCCAATCTCCAGAGAAGGATGGAATTTAAAGTGGGAAATGTATGGGGTTCCCCACCTTAAGAAACCATGATCTCCCATTTTCCTATAAAGGTTTCTAAATTTCAAGACCTACCTTCTGCATGAAATTTCATATTTTCTATTAAACCAGCTGGATTTATGATTACAGGAAGTGCTCAGAGGCAGGGCAGGAGCAAATAAGTAAGTTTAGAGCCCTCAACACTACAGCAGCTGTTTCAAGAACACAATACTCAAAACCAGAGTCAGAAGATATAAATGTAGGTCAAGTAATTTAAATTTCTGATTGGATATTGCATATGTACAGCCAGGAGTGGGTTTTTTTTCTTCTTTTTTTTCCCCTCATCGAGAGCTAGAGATTTGGGTGGGCTACAGGAAGAGTTATTAGCAGCAACATCTCAAATCTTTGATTCACCCCAAAAGGCACGTCAACCTTATCTGTTGTTAAGTGCTTATTTTAGTGTCTAGAGAGTCACTGGTGAACAGGGTGAGCAACCCTCCATACTGAGCTGTGGCTGAGATTCTAAAATCCTTGCATGTGTTGGTTCTCACACAACTGGGTCTGTCAGGGCTGCTGCATTGTTGCTGTTCAATTGCTAAGTCTTGTCTGACTCTTGTGACACCATGGACTGTAGCCTGCCAAGCTCCTTTGTCCATGGGATTTCCCAGGCAAGAATATTGGAGTGGGTTGCCATTTCTCCAGGGTATCTTCCCAACTCAGGGATTGAACCTGTGTCTTCTGCATTGGCAGGCAAGTTCTTTATTACTACGCCAAGGAAACCTGGGGCTGTGGTCCTAGCTGGCAAACTGGCACTGTTGGCTATATTTGAATTACAGGTGTGTCTTATTTAGGCTGCCCAACATTCTCTCTGTCTTTTAAAATGAGCCAACTTAAAAAATTTAGAACAGGATTTTGTGTTCATCTTGAAAACTCAGGGGCTCTGTTAACACCATTGGCATCCCTGCCTGATAACAATGGGTTGGCACTGAATGACACTGCCCCCCTTAGGATCAGACTCATGTGCCCAGTTTACCAATTCCAATGTGGCTTACAACCTTCATTTACAGAGTAACTATATATAAAAATTTGCCACTCCAGCATCCAATGATGTCCTGACACCTCAGCAGCGTAAGATAGATGCTCATCGCCTCTGTTGGAGGGGAAAAGACACAAGTTATTCTGTTGCTTCCATATAAGTCCAGAAGGAGTATGTCAGAACAGGTGGTCATGAGAAAATGAGTCATGGGCTATGGGGCAGGTTTTTTGGTGACTTGATGGGGAAGGAAGGTCAAGTCTGGAGTGAGGGTGGGAAAGATAAAGGGTGGCTCTGAGACCAGAGAAAGTGACACCAGAAGGAGGCTGGCACCTTTGCCAAGTAGACTGTGAAAAAGTGTTGGGTTGTCTTGAATAACACCAAGGAAGACGTGATGGCCAAGTGACATCGTACATGTTTATTCAAACCAGTCCTTTCTCCCCAGAAGACCGTGTGTTCCCTCTAGTACAGAGCCATGGGCAGAGACCGGGTTTCATTCTTCTCTGTGTTATGGCATCCATGCAGTTACGGTGCCCATCCAGGGGCGCAGTAAATGGCCTTGAAATGTATGCCCTGTATGTGCATGTGTATGTGTGCGGCAGGTGTGTGTGCACACCTGAATGCAGAAGGGGCACGAGTGGGAGTGGATGAAGGGTGAATATTAATAGAGAGAGCGAGAGAAGAGGAAAAGTGTCTTGGGGGTGTATAGCACACGCCAAGAAGTACAGGTCTTTGTCATCAGATGACAATGGTTCATTTAGAAATATTTTCCTCCTGTCCCAAGGACAAGAAGGAGGGATGGTTGGTGGATTGCATTCTTGCCCCCAAGGCCCAGGAGTCTGCAGCGACAGCTCTGAGTAATGGAGGCCAGGGTGAGCAGCCTCATTTAGAGAATTGTTGGATACTCACCAAGCCTCCTCTGACATCCATTTTCTTTACATCTGTCCCTGTTTCTAACTCAGAATATTCTTGGCACATGATTTGGCATGGATGGAGACATGAAAGATGATGTGACAGAGTGGACCTGAAGTCAAACAGACCTTGGTGCAAGCCTGTACCACACTCCCCTCCCCCCACCAAGCTGTGTGACCTTAGGCAAGCTCTTTAGTCTCTCTGAGCTTTGGCTTCTCTGCTAAAGTGAAGATGTTCATTGCCTTCACCTCTTAGAGTTTATGTGAAGAGTAAACATTGCCTGGCATTTGGTAAATGCTCCATAAATATTCCCTATTATTATTCCAGAGTTCAAAACTAAACAAATTTCTCAATCTGTAACTTGCCTCTAAGATGATTTTTAACATTGCATCCTACACAATCAGACCACTGGCTTAGATGTTTCTGATGAAATGCAGTACTCGGTTCTCTAATATTGCAATTATTTCCCAGGTTTTGGGTTATGGCCATGCAGTGGTGACCCACAGGGATTCTACAAAACAGCCTTCTATTTGTGTGCTGTGACCCTCTTTAGTTTGGAGTGAGGTGCCAGCCCTGGCCTCTGCTGTATCATACCAACTCTCAGTTCACTTACCGTCGTTAAAAAGCACCATCTGCCTCAGTCCTCTTTGCAGAAAGCCTCCCTGACTCCCATCAGGGTGTCCCAGGGAGTTTCTTGACCATGCTGCTCAAACCTAACCATGCTGGCTGGCCACATCACAGCAAGCGGGGTTGGCTCAAAACCTCACACCAATTTTCCCCTCCTCCTCTCTCAGAAACTTGGAACTTCTCCCAAGTGTTGACAGAGACCCACTTCGGACCTGAACTAGAGAAAATTCGTCATAGCCCAACACATGAAATTGAAGGCTCTTTCTCACTTCTCCCATCTCCTCCCCGCTCCCTCCCCTTCCCATTCGTAGAAAGGGAAGATGAAATGCAGCGTTAGCCCTTGTTCCTATAGCCTAGCTCCTCCGATGAGCATGTCAGGCTGGATACTGTAGCTAAACATAAATGAACGGTTATTAATGATGGTCATAATGTTTTCTAGCAGTTAGCTGGCTGTGATTCTAGGATTTTTTTTCCACTGTGTTTTGAAGGGTTAGGTTATTTAAACTTACCATCAAATAGAATCAAATCAAAGTGAGCTAATTTTTCTTAAACACTAATCATTTTAAGGCTATTGAACTAAATATAGAGGCAGTTCATTAAATCATTAAAACAGCCTGCAATAATGCTCACAAAGTCATTATGGAGCTATTCCCTAGCCAGAGAGGTAGTGTTGCCTTAAGCACAGTTTAATCAAATTAGATGGTGGGCTATGTCATGGGGTTTCTCCTATTGATATTCATTAAAAATACATGATTTATCACTAATCTCTGTGAGGTAGATCCCACTCTTCCAAATGAATTTTGTAAATGTCAAGGGGAAGAAAACAGAATGGCGTATTGTTATAATAATTTAAGAGTGGTGTGATCACATTTACATTTTATATACTATGCAATTTAGGAACAGATAATAGCTTTAACAAGGCTAAACTTTTTTCCTTAGTTAAAGTTAGAACAGAAAGGCTGAACCCTCAGGATTAGGCATTATATTTTATCTCAGAATGGGCCCCAACATTTGAATTATCTTTTCGTAGAATGGTAGCTCAGCCCATTGTTCAGCTAATGCTGCTCTCAGATTCTTTGGTAGAGTTATTTCTACATAAATTTATGCTGCGCTGTTCAGTCATAATACGATTCCCATTTTCAGATGCTGTCATGATTCGGCATTTGGGAGAGGCGGGTGTTTTCTGGCCCCGAGAACCTCCTTCTGTGCTCACACTTCATCTTCCATCCCGCTTTGGCCTCAAGATCTCCCCTCTCAACCCTTGTGGAATCTGCCTGGCTTCTTCCTTCTCAGTGGACTGTAAAGGGCTGATAACAGTTTAAAAGGGTTACCCCACCCAGAGGTATTTGCATTTTAACTGGGATCAAAGCTGAAACTAAAGGGATTAAGTCCTAATAGTAGAATTTTAAGCATCAACCAGTGGGTGGAAGAGGATTTTTTTTCTGCTGTCAGAGGCCCTCGAGCCTTGATGAGAGAGGAGGATGGTCCCCAGTGGGCAAGGTCAGACCAGAGGTGGGTGATGGGAAATTCGGTAGCAAGTAGACCAGTACTGGTTCTCCCTCTCCCGTGTTGTGCTTTTTTTTTTTTTTTTTAAACTATGAAATGAGCTTTCTCTGTTTAAGAAATTCCTTCCTAAACAGGTATCTTTCTAGGGGATACACTTTGAATTATTGATATTCTGACTTGTCCTCCAAATATTCCCACCCCACCTCCCACGAAAAAAAAACTGGGACTAACATTTGAAACTCAGATTTACAGTTTGGTTTAAAACTCTCAATCTTGCCTTTAAAATATCCCTGAAGGAAGAAAGACACTTAAAGAGGGAGCAGTACCCTTCTTCGGTATAAAAATGTGCTCATTCCTAGCAAGACACATGAGATGTCTCCCTACACTTAGATGCTTATCAAAAGCTTTTCAGAATATGACTTGCAGCCAGAATGGTCAGAATCAGCAGACAGAGACACTCGATTTGTACAAGATAGGAGGCTTTTAGCATCTTGGCCATTTAACCTAATCTAAAAGAGAAACACAGCTTAAATGAAATCCTACTTATTTTACTCTGCTATATTGCAGAATAATGGAATACCCACCCTTTTCTGCACAGGAGATCTCTAACTTGACTCTTGGCTCAGCAGGAAGCTCTCAGAACCATTTCCAATGCCAAACTCAAGATACAATAGGGTCTGGCCATTAGCCACAAAATCTCCTGCCCGTGAAATAATGGAGATGTGAACAGGATGGGACTGAATTATTAGCAGGAACTGACTTAACTTCTGGAAATAATAAACGAGGGTCCTAGCAAAGCCTATTGTTAAGTGGCTAAGTGTCTAATTCACCTGGGATATTGTTTCAAAATTCATTTCATCTTTGGTAATGTGATGAAAGGAAGCGCTGTACTGGTCATTTCTCTTGTGCAAGGCTGCATGAACCTATGGGCAGGGTAAATATATTTTGATGATTAATATCTGCAAGTTTCATGGCTTAATGGGAAAATGTTAGATATATTTGAGATGATACTGCCTTTGTCTCCCTCTTCATTCATCAGGTAAACACCTTGATTACTTGCCTTCCAAGTTTGTGCCGAGTAGAACTTATGTTTTCCACTGACACTCCAGCAACATTATTCTTAGGTACTTGTGGTGGGAGAATGCCGGCAGTGGTGCGGTGACTGGTTTCAGGTGGGCAGTGTTGAGTGTGCATTGTTTAACTCACAGCTCTTCTAGAAGATGGATAACAGGAGGCCGGGAGAATAAGCAGAATGAAATGGAATATTTTCTCTTCTGCTCCCATGGCACCCCTAAACCCTCACCAAGAACTGCAGAGACAGCTTTGTTGCCATTCAGTTAAAGGATATGGGGCTTATTTTCATAGGTTTATTGAATCTCTGTTAGAAGAGAGGACTGAAATTAGAGGCCATGGAATGAAGATGGTTGAAGAGGACGAGGGTGGACAGCTCATCTTGGTTTTCTGGGGTCTGTCCCCATTTTCAAACTGAAAGTCTTGCATTCCAAAAACCCCTCAGTCCTAGGCAAACCCGCATGAATGGTGACCCTAAAAACTTTCCCACCTTTGTCCTCCTTAAACTCCATTTAAATGATGTGGATGAACTGAGTCATTTGCATTTTAAATATATATAGATATTTATCTCCAGATTGAAAACATCTCCTTTTAAAGCTTCTACTTTTAAAAGTAGAAGCTTACTTTTACTCTTATTCTTAGTAAGTTGTAACATTTAAATCGATATCTAACCTATTAATAAAAATGATTTCTTACATTTATAATCCTTAATAATTAAAATTTTCATAGTTACTGTCCCATGTAATCCTCAAGGAGAAGGCAATGGCACCCCACTTCGTACTCTTGCCTGGAAAATCCCATGGGCGGAGGAGCCTGGTAGGCTGCAGTCCATGGGGTCGCAAAGAGTCGGGCACGACTGAACGACTTCACTTTCACTTTTCACTTTCATGCATTGGAGAAGGAAATGGCAACCCACTCCAGTGTTCTTGCCTGGAGAATTCCAGGGACGGCAGAGCCTGGTGGGCTGCCGTCTATGGGGTCGCACAGAATCGGACATGACTGAAGCGACTTAGCAGCAGTAGCAGCAGCAGTAATCCTCAAAATCAGCGCAATAAACCCATTTTAGAGAAAATAAAACCGAAAACAATAGCTTCCTGGTTCCATTTTATTCTGCCCACAGGGTGAAGCAAAGTTGCCTTGTCCACCTTTCCTAGCTTTGAAGTCTTCATTAATTTTTTTCAACCTTTAATTTCATATTGGAACATAGCTGATTAACAATGTTGTGATAGGTTCAGGTGGACAGCTGCCCTCCCACCCAGGCTGCCACATAACACTGAGCAGAGTTCCCTGTGCTATACAGTGAGATTTTGTTTGTTTTTCATTTTAAATATAGCAAAGTGTACATGTCCATCCCAAACTCCTGTCCCTTCCCTTCCTTCTCCCCCTACCCCCACCCGCAGCAGCCATAAACTCTTGAAGTCTACATTTAGCAAGTGTTCACAGAGCACACACTGCACAGCCAGGACACGGTGAGAAGGACACAGTTTTCAAATCTGCCCTGTTTACCACTTGAGCCAAGCCTTCCCTAGGTCTGATTTGGAAACTATTATGTTGCCTTAAAATCCAACCCTAAGAGAATCTTAAACTCTCTCCATGCTAATCTTCAGCAGTTTGGGGTCTTCGGATGGGTTTCACCCAACAACCAAAAGGATAATAAAGTTCTCCCAATGTTAACTGATGCCATGATCATTTGAAAACCCAAAGACAGTGGAGTGAGTCTTCTCGGCAAAGTGCGTGGGGTGTGCACAGGTGTGTGGATGTGTGTACGTGCGTGTCTTCTGATAACAACCCTCATCTTCAATGCCCTATCTCAGTGCATTGGAGGAGCAGCTATGGTCAATTATGTCATTGTTAGAAAGAAGTCTAACTCTTTATTGACACAATATAGACTCTTTCAATATATAATAGTGCCATTAACCTTCATATGGTCACCAGCCAGCCCCTCCCCACAATGTCTTTAAAAGTGTGAGCTCCACAGGATGTAATTAACCTTAGACCTGTATCTGCCTCTTTTTTTTCACACAGTTGAATTTTTGCCCAAGGCCCTGACCCCACACTCACCATGGGCCTTGGAGCTGCAGTTTTCTGTTAAGTTTGGTGTGTGCCAAGCCCACAGGGAGAAGAGACACACATGTGTCATTAGCAAGAGCATCTAGCATTGGGCTATGTACAGGTGGCAGCTTAATAAGTACTCATGGGTGACAGAATTGAGTTGTCAGGCCCTCTGTTCTCTTGGCTATTAATCCTTTTCTGTCATGGTTTAAAATACACGACGAGACAGCCAGAAAAATAAAAAACCAAAAGCTCTTCAAGCCTGGACTTCAACTGATCAGAATAGAAAAGAGTGTTTCAAAATGATGAGCAAGGTTAGTCTTTTGCCTGGCATGGATGGCAGTTGGATTCTCAGACTCTGGGCATGGTCTCTGAAGGCTAGTTTTTAACTGAAAGACAGTGAAGGGTGTCTTTTCCAAAATTTGCTTTCTCTTCTTTCTTCTTACATGTAGTAATCAGCTTTCATGGTCAATAGCACATATCGCTCTAGGATAGCAAGGATTTGTCTGTCTTTTCAGTGCTTATTGCCAGTGATAAACTCAGTGCCTAGTACATAGTAGATGCTCAGTATATATTTGTTGAATAGATGAACATCATAAACCCTGAAGACAGGAAAGGAGTAAAGATAACATTTATTGTTTAATTCCAGACTACTCTATACAATTAGGTGCTTCCCAGGTGGCGCAGTGGTTAAGAATCACCTACAATGCAGGCGACACAGGTTCGATTCTTGGGTCAGGAAGATCCTCTGGAGTAGGAAATGGCAACCCACTCCAGTGTTCTTGCCTGGGAAAATTCCATAGATAGAGGAATCTGGTGGGCTACAGTCCATGGGGTCACAAAGATTTGGACATGACTTAGCAGCTGAGCACGAGTTATACAAGAGCACATATGGGGTCACAAAGAGTCAGACATGACTGAGCGACTTTCACTCTCATATATTTATAGGTAATAGAAACTGAAGCGTACTTAATGAAATCTTAACTGTAGAATGGTCATATTAACCACTGTTCACACTTCCTAATCTGTTCTAATTCAGCCTTAAAATTTCTTCCTCTACTGAACAATACTGAAAAAGTCTGTGGAGTAGCATATGGATCATGTTTATCATCTGACCTCTAAAAGAAATATTTAACGATAGAAACTACATGGTACATGTTCCTAGGATGTTGTGAAATAAGAGAAGGCAGGTTTGTGAGTAATCCTAGCATGAGGCTTGATGACGCCAGCAAGAAATCCTTGGTCAGGTGAGGGCTAGCTCCCTGGGATAAGGCACAAATCCAAGCTTTTCAGGTGTCTATCAAAAATAAGGACTCTTTTGCATAATTTGGGCTATCTATATAACCTCTTGTACTGCTTTGACTTCCAGACCGGAATCAATGTATCCCAGAAGAAGCCCTGGCCAGAGGCATCTGTGCTGGTTCCGCTAAGAAAGGCATGGGAGAATCCCCAGGGACAATGGCTTTCCAACCTCAAGTATTAAGTGATGTCTGGTTTCTATTATGTTGTTCCATGTCCTTTCAGAATACAACCTCTCATGGTTCCTGTTCTCCTTAGATGGAGGCATAAAACACAGTGAAGAGGAGGTACAGTGTTGAATATTCAAGTGGATGTAAAAAGAAGATGGAAGGAGAAATTAAATCTAACTTAAATAATAGAGGGAAGGAGAAACCAACCCAGAGGGGTTTGAAACTTCTGTAAAACTAAAGACACAGAAAACACAGCTGACCCAACACAGATAAGGTCAACTTGGAGTTGTCTTTGGCTACAACATGCATGAATGATGTTCTGAATTGCATCCTTTCTTATCACCAGCATCTCCATGCTGGTTACAAAGTCCACCACCAGGTTTGAGACTAGGCAAGATCAGCCTCTGAAGAAAGTGCGGTATTTGTCTTCCAGACACCAAGACAACCATGTCAGGCATGTGCAGATGGATTCCTCTACCCAAAGACACAGAAGTTAAAGAACATCATGGCGCCCCGAAGAGGGCACAAGACTGAGGAAACCAGTCACCCTTCTCCAAAGAGAAGCCAAAGTACAACAGTGGAGCTGAACTCAACTCTTTCTAGGAAATCTCTGACATTTCTCTCTTATCCCTTCCAAAATAAATGTACGAGAACAGAGAACTGACATGCTCCTTGGTCAGATCTCTCTCAAGGAGGGACAATATCCCTGATCATCACAAGAGATAAGCGGGTGAGCCAGTACATTTTCATGTCATTTGGAGAAAAGCAGGTATGCTTCTTGTCACTTATAAAACAAAGAATTTTGACCTTCATTTGAAAATCTGAACTGTGTATCTTTACTCAGTGAAAGCTCATGCTCTGATGAGAACAAATTTCTTTATATCCTTAATCCAAAGGTTAGAAACAATTTATCAGTGTGATGGAGCTTTTTTATGGCATGTAGAAAAGATTGGTCTTAAGAAGCAAACAGATACAGTTTTGGCAATCATTAAACATCTTCGTTCATAAATCTTTTCTCCTCCTGACCCTAAACTGAATGAGAATTAATGTAATAAAAGTCCTGATTCTTGGAACTTTGACATTAAGAACAAATGCATACGCTATAGCCTTTCCGTATTAAATTTCTTTTCTTCTTTTCTAAGGAGGTGGGAGCAAAATGTGTCATACATCGAAATAGACCCTTGTTTGCTTTACAGAACAGGCCACTGAGAACAATTGAAATATATTAATTTAGAAAAGTCAACACATAGGAACTATTTTTCATTAATGTGTCTAAAATATAAATTTTGTATTTCTACTTAGGAAGAAAAAACAGCTGTCAGAACAATTAGAGTAGTATGATCCCACTTGTTGTAAATTGAAGCGATTGCACATGGTTTAGAATGAGGGGAATGATCCACACCAAAAAAAAAAAGGTGTTGATAGTGGTTGTCTGGGTACACGAGCTCATGAGTGCTTTCTGATTTCTCCTTTTTTCTTCTATTTCTCTAAGGAACATGAATTGTTCTTGTAAAAGAAAAAAGCAGGGGGAGGGGAGGATTTTAAAAATGCTAAAATAAAATTCATAAAATAATACAATACTCATAAAAATACATCACAGATGATGTGTATGTATTTTCTTAGTCTACCTCCTGAAGTTCTTTGAGTATCACCAGCCATTCCCTCTGCCTCATTTTCCAGCTACAGTTGACTCCAAGGCCTAACTGTTTCTTAGAAAGAAGATGAGGATAAGACCTCAGAGATAGGGACCAGAAGCTGGCCTGGGACCTGGGACAGCAGAATTTACTTGGTCCCTTGCTTCTGGTATTATTAATACAGAAAGATGAAAGAACCAAATCCTGGCTTCCTTTCAAAGCTTAACGTACACCAGACCCCTTTTTCTTTCCTTCTTGCCTTTCTCCTTCTTCCCTTCCCTTCCTTTATTTTTTTCTTACTAAATTTGAAGCTTCTTAGAATAGGGGCCTTGTCTTAGAGTGCTATCATAGTGTTAATCCAAGGTAGTCCAAGGTGTTTGTTGAATAAAAGCTCAGAGATGCTAAGCTGTGTACGCAAGGTCACACAGCTAGTCAACAGCATGCTAAGGAGTAGCATTCAAGCTAAATGAGAAAGCCCACAGTGGAAATATGAAAGCATATTGTGTCAAATCAAAAGGAATGCTGGCACCTCAGGCAGGAGGGCTCTGTTAGTAAACAGACAAGGACATGGTGATTAATAGCATATGTAGGGACTGAGATAAAGAGAGCAAAGGCAGGAATCAAGCTGATACACTTTGGCACGTTTGCTAAGGCTCTGTTTATTATTACAGTTGCTTCTTCCTGGAAGCATTTTAACCATTGTTTTCAACTTCTCACAGCTAAGGTATATAGCTTTGTGAAAAGCATAGGTACCACCGGCATTACATTTTTGTGGAGACTATTCATGATAAATTTCCCACCCACATTGAAATCACAATGAGCCTGTTTCCATTAAAAGTCCCCGAGAGACAAAGCACCAAGTGTGCAAGTGACAAGACTACAGATGAGAGATTTCCCCCCACTGAACTGCCTACCCCATGAGGCAGCCAATGCAACCTTCAGGCCCAGGAGGTGAGGAAGAAATAATTTTGTTGGGTAAAAGTATTCTTGGTAACTACCTCCTTCGGAAATGGAAGAATTTCATTTTTCCATCTGACAAATAGAGAAGAACCTGTTTTCAGTGAAGACACTGGAGTTAATCGTCCCAGGATAATGGCTACCTTTGACCAAAGACGCAGCCCCAGGAGTTGTGGCTTCATTCCCTTCAAGTGTTGATCAGGTCTCAATCTTCGGGATGGTTGTGACATATTCTATTTCTGTAACTCCCTTTGAGAAAAGCATCCTATAATTTTTATCCACTTCATGTAGTTGCTGCTGATGGTGATTCGTATCTCCACTAGAACCATGCTGGGCGGAATTGACCCTTTGTGAGTATCCCTTCATGACACGGTGAATAGGAAAATAGAGGGGTGGAAAAAGGAGAAAGCAAACAAGCAAAGGCGGAGGGAAGAGACAGCAATGGGATGATGGAGCCACAAGGAACCATAATCCCACAACAATCTGACCCTCACATGTCTTTGCACCCACACCTAACTTGTTTCATGAAAGCTGTGTAGTTTTGAAAACCTCTAGGTTGCTGGGTTAGAGACATGAAAGTGCCCCACACATGCCAGTTGTTTGACTTTCCATCAAAACAATATTGAAGAAGAACTCTTACCTTAAATTTAGCAGGATCAGGAAAACACTGATTTTCTGGAAATAAAAACAGTTGTCACAGGCCAATTGCCTTCCTAATTCACTTCTACTAAAATAGGATCAATGTTCTGAAAGAAATCTAGCATAAAGTGTCCTACCTTTCTGTTCTTAAACTGACTACTTTCTAGAGGAGTGTTGGTGTTTACAATTTAGATAAATACACCACTAGTTCCTGGCTACTATGTGCTATTATGCAGTTTCAGAATTTCACTGGCTGACCTTGGTGGGGTTCTCTGTTCGTATGTAATTCGTAGGGAAGCTGTGGAAAAATACTTGAACTAGGAACTTCCCTGGTGGTCCAGTGGCTAGGAGTCTGTGCTTGCAATGCAGGGGGCCTGAGGGTCTATTCCTGGTCGGGAAACTAGGTCTCACATGCTGCAACTAAGACCGCATGCAGCCAAATAAAAAAATTAAAAAAAATACTCACTATCAAGGGGGAAGCATTGGTAATCTTGGTAAGGAACGCCACTTTTTAAAAATTATTAAACACAAAACAACTTCTACACACTACAGGAATGACTTTTTACTGTTTCTGGAGGAGTAAGACTGCATTAATTTGCTAGTGATTCTGTAACAAACTGTGGTTTTAATGACAGGAACTTCTTGTCATACAGCTCCAGAGACTGGAAGTCCGAGATTAAGGAGTTGGCAGGGCTGGTTCTGTGTAAAGGCTGGTGAGGGAGCCTCTGCTCTGTGGCTCTTTCTTAGCTTCTGGTAGCTTGCTGTCAACTTCAATGTTCCTTAGCTTGTAGATATGTCACCCCAATCTCTGCTTTCATCTTCACGTGGAGTTCTCCGTGCATATCTGTGTCCAAATTTCCCCCTTTTATAAGAACACCAGTCATACTGGGGTAGGTCTCATCCTAATGACCTAGTTTTAATTTAATTACCTCTTTAGAAAGACCTCATCTCCAAATAAGTAGGACTTCATATAAATTTTGGAGTGGACACAAATCACAAATCAACCTATAATAAGAACTAATATTTTTATAAATATTTATTTTTATTTATTTGTTTGGCTATGCCAGGTCTTAGTTGCAGCACATGGGATCTAATTCCCTGACCAAGGATCAAACCCAAGCCTCCTGCATTGGGAGTGTGTAGTCTTAGCCACTGGACCACCAGGAAAGTTCTCAACAAGAACTAATTTTCATTTTCTCAAGCTATATTGAGTCCTGGATGAAATCTGAGGTAAACTGATAGCATATTTCCAGATTATTCTGTGATGTTGAAATGCTCTGTGGAGATCAGTAACCCTAGGCTGCTTCTTGGAAGGTCTGGCTCAAGCATCTCAACGAAGGAAATCTATGAGATCTTAGAAAATTCCGACACTTGAATAAATGAAAAGAATACAAAGAGAATGATGTGCTTATTTTGGAGTTCAATATAGTAAATGGAATACTGAACACTGGTTCACACCAAGTATGAAGTGACCAGAGGTCATTTCTCTATTATGTTTCCTACACACCTTTAAAAAACAAGAAGACACCTTCAGCCACAGAAATAAACAACCCAATTCAAAAAAGGGGAAAGGACATGAGTAGATGTTTTGCTAAAGAAGATAGATGAATGACCAATAAACAAGTGAAATGATATTCATCATCACTAATCATTAGAGAAATGCAAGTTAAAGCACAGTGATTTACTATTTCACACCTTCAAGGATGGCTGTAATCTTTAAAACAATAGCACAAGTGTTAGTGAGGATGTAGGTAAATTGGAAGGCTGTGCTTATGGACGTGAGAGTAGGACTGTGAAGAAAGCTGAGTGCCAAAGAATTGATGCCTTTGAACTGTGGTGTTGGAGAAGACTCTTGAGAGTCCCTTGGACTGCAAGGAGATCCAACCAGTCCATTCTGAAGGAGATCAGCCCTGGGTGTTCTTTGGAAGGAATGATGCTAAAGCTGAAACTCCAGTCCTTTGGCCACCTCATGCGAAGAGTTGACTCACTGGAAAAGACTCTGATGCTGGGAGGGATTGGGGGCAGGAGGAGAAGGGGATGACAGAGGATGAGATGGCTGGATGGCATCACCGACTCGATGGACGTGAGTCTGAGTGAACTCCGGGAGTTGGTGATGGACACGGAGGCCTGGCGTGCTGCGATTCATGGGGTCGCAAAGAGTTGGATATGACTGAGCAACTGAACTGACTGACTGACTGTGCTTTGCTGGTGAGAATGTAAAATGGTGCAGCCTCTGTGGAAAGAAAGTTGGCAGATCTTCAAAAAGTCAGACATAGAACTACGTGTGTGCTTGTGTGTGCTAAGTCACTTCAGTCGTGTCCGACTCTTTGAGACCCCATGAACTGTAGCCCACCAGGCTCCTCTGTCCATGGGATTCTCTAGGCAAGAATACTAGAGTGGGTTGCCATGCCCTTCTCCAGGGGATCTTCCTGATGCAGGGATCAAACCTATGTCTTCTGCATTTTCAGGTGGGTTCTGTACCACTAGCACCACCTGGGAAGCCAGAACTACCATATGACTTAGCAGTTTCATTCCTAGGTATGTATCCAAAACAATTAAAAGCTGGTACTAGAGGAGACATTTGCAAAATAATGTTAATAGCACCATTACTCAAATAGCTGAAAAGTGAAAAGTCCTGACAGGTCAATGAATATACAAAATATGGTTTATAAGTACAATGGAATACTCTTCAGCCATAAAAAGAAATGAAAATTTGACATACATCATAACATAGATAGGGCTTCCCTGATAGCTCAGCTGGTAAAGAATCTACCTGCAATGCGGGAGACCTGGGTTTGATCCCTGGGTTGGGAGGATCCCCTGGAGAGGAGAAAGGCTACCCAGTCCAGTATTCTGGCTTGAAGAATTCCATGGACTGTATAGTCCATGGGTTCGCAAAGAGTCGGTCATGACTGAGTTACTTCACTCACTTATAATGTAGATGGTCCTTGAAAACATGCTTAGTGAAATCAGCCAGACACAGAAGGACATATATTGTATGATTCTACTTATTTGAGGTATCTAGAAAAGGCAATGAAGAAGGCAATGGCACCCCACTCCAGTACTCTTGCCTGGAAAAATCCCATGGACGGAGGAGCCTGGTGGGCCACAGTCCATGAGGTCACTAAGAGTCAGACAAGACTCAGCAACTTCACTTTCACTTTTCAGTTTCATGCATTGGAGAAGGAAATGGCAACCCACTCCAGTGTTCTTGCCTGGAGAATCCCAGGGACGGGGGAGCCTTGAGGGCTGCCGTCTATGGGGTCGCATAGAATCGGACACGACTGAAGCAACTCAGCAGCAGCAGCAGCAGAAAAGGCAAATTCATAGATAGAAAGTAGAATAGAAGCTCCAGGGGCTAGAGGCCTGGGAAGGGGGAAGTTATTGTTTAGTGGCTACAGGGATCATACCCACTGGAGACTGGTTTGATGAAAACTGTTTGGGTAGAGATAATGGGGATGGGTACATGGCATAGTGAGTATATTTCAGTTCAGTTCAGTTACTCAGTTGTGTCTGACTCTTTGTGACCCCATGGATTGCAGCACACCAGGCCTCCCTGTCCATCACCAACTCCCAGAGCTTGCTCAAAATCATGTCCATCAGTCGGTGATGCCATCCAGTCATCTCATCTTCTGTCGTCCCCTTCTCCTGCCTTCAATCTTTCCCAGCATCAGGGTTTTTTCCAATGAGTCAGTTCTTCATAACAGGTGGCCAAATATTGGAGTTTCAGCTTCAACATCAGTCCTTCCAATGAACACTCAGGACTGATTTCTTTTAGGATGGACTGGTTAGATCTTCTTTCAGTCTAAGGGACTCTCAAGAGTCTTCTCCAACACCACAGTTCAAAAGCATCAATTCTTTGGCACTCAGCTTTCTTTATGGTCCAGCTCTCACACCCATACATGACTACGGGTAAAACCATAGCTTTGACTAGATGGACCTTTGTTGGCAAAGTAATGTCTCTGCTTTTTAATATGCTGTCTATGTTGGTCATAACTTTTCTTCCAAGGAGCAAGTGTCTTGATTTCATGGCTGCAGTCACCATCTGCAGTGATATTGGAGCCCAAGAAAATAAAGTCTCTCACTGTTAACATTGTTTCCCCATCTATTGTGAGTATACTTAATGGCACTGAATTGTACACTAATAAATAGTTAAATTATAAACTTTATATTCTGTATTGCCACAAAGATGTAGCATGTACATAAAAAAGGCAGTGTTTGGAAGGAATAGAGCTCACAAGCTCATCAGTTGTTGCCACACTGGTTAAAGAATAGTCTCCCTAAAGTCCTATTAGACGTGGCTTCCCTTCCTAAATTCAGTCATTAATGTATTGCAACACAATACAACAAATCCTTATTGAGTACCTACTCTGTAAAAAGCACCATCATTGCTCCCAACTAATCTATTAAAGGAGCCAGGAAATAAGAGGAATATTAGCAAAGAACAATGGAAAAGGGAGGCTATTATCTAGTTTTGGGATAGAACCGATTCAAGGAATCATACAAGTTTTAACAAGAGATTGGTCCTCAGTGGTAGATGAGATTGGGCAGAGGTAAGTGAGTGGCGAGAGCATTCCAGTCTAGACAGAGTGAGCAACATGAGTGGAGATTCCAAGGCAGGGAAATGCAAGCGTATCTGGTGAACAGGAAAGAGTCAGTGTTAAGTTAGGATACACTGAGGGAGAAGGAGACGATGATGCTGTAAAGGTGGCCTGTTGTAGAGAGCTTGCAAGGTTGGGCTGAGGACATCATATGTCATTTGGAAGCCAACTGTGAAGAGATATGACAGGAGCTGCACTTCTGCATGATTCCTCGGGGTTCAGTGTGGTGGTTCAGGCAAGGGCGTCAAACAGGGTGATGGCAGCAGCCACAGTCCAGCCCAGAGCAAGATGAGGAATGCTCCTCAGAGCAGATCTCTTGGGTGGAAGGTGGAGGAAAGAAAATAGGCAAGTATGGAGATGAAGGCATTTGAGGAGAGAGGCAAGAGAATTCAATTTCTTATGGCTGGGTTGTGACGGGCCTCATGTAGTGAAACCACCATAGATTTATACTTGTTAATCCTAACACAGCCTTCACCACCCGGTTCTTTTCTCATTGTCTGCAGAAGATATTTCAAGCCTTTTCCACCTTCCTCAGATTTCCTCCCATTCTGCCATCTTCCTTTTCATTCTCACTTTCTGACTTTGCCTAGAATCATCGACATCATCAAAGCAGAATTCCTTCACCGTCTTGCCATCCTAGCAACAAACGGACTTGCCTCTGAACCTGCTCTCTCCTCCCTCGCTCCTCCTGCTCCACAAACTGAGCTCTACCCATGAGCTCTGCCAACCTCCTTCAAACTTGAAATGATCAGCGATCCCCTCTCCTGTAAAGCCACACTTCACCTTTCCCCTGGATCCTTCCCATAGAGACTTTTTGGAGAAGGAGATGGCAACCCACTCCAGTATTCTTGCCTGGAAAATCCCGTGGACCGAGGAGCTGGTAGGCTACAGTCATGGGATCACAAGAGTTGGACATGACTTAGTGACTAAACCTCCATAGTCTAAATCATAGAGATTAAACCAGGTCACTAAACCATGGAGACTGTTAAATGCTCAAATCACTCTTCTTAAAAGCCAGCCTTTCTCTTCTTAAAAAATGAAGCCATTGGCACTTGTCCTTTCTCGATGCTGCTGCTTCTTGCTTCCCTACTCCAGCCAGTCTTGTTGAAAGCATGGCTAGTGCTGGCTGGCCGGGTACACTCATGGTGAGGTGGTCTCACCCTCCCTCCTCACTTTCTGCTCACTCCTCATCATGTGGCTTCCACCTCCACCCTTCACTCAAACTGCTGCTACCAGCGGCACTGACGACTTCTTAGTAACTGTCATGTGAACACTGATCAGTTCTATTCTTACTTGACTATTCTTGAGTTTTTTTTTTTTAAAGATTTATTGAGATATGATTCACGTACTCTATAATATACCCATTTAAAAAAGTACAATTAGTGTATTCACATTTTAGATACATTAGTATATTCAGAGTTGTGTAATTATCACCACAATTTTTTTTTCAGTTATCACTTGGGTATTTTTTTATTGTGGTAAAATACACAGAACATAACATTTACCATCTTAGCCATTTTTAAGTTGCATTTTAGTGTGTTGAGTTCATTCACATTGGTATGCAACCATCATCACCATCTCTGTTCAGAACTTTTCTTCTTGCTAAACTAAAACTCTGAACCCATTAATAAATAACTCCCCTCTCCCCCTCAGCCTCTGGCAATTGCCATTCTATTTTCTTTTTTTTTAAATTTTATTTTATTTTCAAACTTTACAATATTGTATTGGTTCTGCCACATATCGAAATGAATCTGCCACAGGCATACATGTGTTCCCTATCCTGATCCCTCCTCCCTCCTCCCTCCCCATACCATCCCTCTGTTCTTATGAACTTGATTACTCTAGGTGAGTCATATATGTGGAATCATATAGTATGTTTTTGTGATTGGCTTACTTCACGGTGTAATGCCCTAAACTTCAGATGTACTGTAGCGTGTGTCAGAATTGCCTTCCTTTTTAAGGCTGAGTATTATTCCACTGTAGCTATGTATCACAGTTTGTTCATCTGTTTATCCATCTGTGGACCTGTAGATTGTTTCCACCTTTTGGTTATTGTGGCTAGTTGCTGATATTAACATTGGTGTACAGGTATCCTTTTGAGTCCTGGCTTTCAATTCTTTGGGGTGTACATGGAGAAGTAGTATTGCTGGATCATAGGTACTTATATTTTGAGGAATTGCCATACTGTTTTCCATAGTAGCCTCACCATTTTACACTCAATTCAACAGTGCACAAGGGTTCAATTTCTCCACATCCTCATCAATACTTTTTTAATAGTAGTCATCCTAATAGGTGGGAGGTTATATCTCATCATGGTTTTGATTTGCATTTCCCTAATGAGTGAAATATCTCTTCATGTGCTTATTGGTCGTTTGAATATCTTCTTTGGAGAAATGTCTATTCAAGTTCTTTGCCCATTTTTGAACTATGTTGTTTGAGGTATTTTTGTTGTTGTTAAGTTGTAGGAGTTCTTTATATATTCTGGATATTAATTGCCATAATCAATTTTAGAACATTATCACCTCAAAAGGAAAACTCACACCCCTTAGCTGTCAGCTTAAATCCTCCATCCCCTACTCTTGGGTTTTTGACAGCAGTGTTACTCCTTTCTTGCAGAATTCTCTTGCCTTGGCTTCTAGAAATTACCCTCTTCTGGTTTATTCCTACTTCTCCAGTCACACCTTTGCTTTGTTTCTTCTGCCATCACTTACACTTTGATATTCTTCAGGAATTCCATCCCTGACCCTTTCTCTTCACACCCTACACTCTCCTTGCTGCTGCTAAGTCGCTTCAGTCGTGTCCGACTCTGTGCGACCCCATAGATGGAAGCCCACCAGGCTCCCCCGTCCCTTGGATTCTCCAGGCAAGAACACTGGAGTGGGTTGCCATTTCTTTCTTTAATGCATGAAAGTGAAAAGTGAAAGTGAAGTCGCTCAGTCGTGTCCGACTCTTAGTGACCCCATGGACTGCAGCCTACCAGGTTCCTCCATCCATGGGATTTTCCAGGCAAGAGTACTGGAGTGGGGTGCCATTGCCTTCTCCGTACACTCTCTTTAGGTGGTCTCATTTAACTCCATGATTTCTATAGCGAGTCTCAAATTTCTATTTCCAGTCCTGATGGCTTAAGACCACATCCAATTCATCTCCACTTCTTGTTGCCTCTGACTCTTTCACAACTCTAAATCCATTGGTTTTGCAGCATCTCCAGTACTACTCTCTGATTTCCAACCACCATCATCCATCATCCACCATCTCTTGCCTGGATTACCTCAAAGCCTCCTAACTGGTCTCCCTTCCTCGAGTTTTGCATCCTTCCAATGCACACAGTTTCCCAAGAGATTTTCTACAGTGGAAAATTGGGACTATCTCTTTGGAACTTGACGGAGAAGACTACACTGGAGATTTAAATGGAAACTTGAGAATTAATTGCATGCAACAGACAGTATTGAACAATATTTGATGTTTATTGAACTTGAATATATATCTTATGAATATATATCTTACAAAAAATAAGTATAATATATATTTATACTGTTTATATATATATTGTTAGTATAAAAGCATATACTTTGCTTTAGTACAGTATAAGTATTATCAGTATATATGTATTATAATAAATATATATATGTATCATAAATCTGAATATATACTTTACTACATTGGTTTTAAATGCAATTTCTAAGAATTCTCATCTGTCTTCAAAATTTCAATATTTGTGTTTTTAAACCCATTAACAACTATTTGGGCAGCTCCACATGATCTCATTTTGGGGCTGAACTGCCCATATTTGTTCTGTGCTGGCACTTAAGGAGCTCTTTCGTGTCTGCTGCATGCTCTGCTAACATACCTGTACCGGTTGTGTTCTCTCTCTCCTCAGGAATCTCTGGCTTTTGGAGGGACTGAAGAAATTTCCAACTTGAATACTAGCTGAATTCTTTGGATCACATGATCAGGAGTCAGTTGAAGTTTTTGTTCCCAATTATTTCACACAATCAGGAGGCTTCCCTAGTGGCTCAGATGGTAAAGGATCTGCCTGCAATGTGGGAGACCTGGGTTCGATCCCTAGGTTGGGAAGATCCCCTGGAGAAGGGCATGACTACCCACTCCAGTATTCTTGCTTGGAGAATCCCATGGACAGAGGAGCCTGGTGGGCTACAGTCCGTGGGATCTCAGAGAGTCGGACACAACTGAGCAACTAACACATCATTTATCTAAACACAGAGACCTGATGAATGAACTTGGGACATAGTAATGACTACATAATTTCCATAAAAGAATGTATCCTTATATATCTAGCCCCAAGAAGTATGAGAATTTTTTTTTAATTTTATTTTATTTTTAAACTTTACATAATTGTATTAGTTTTGCCAAATATCAAAATGAATCCGCCACAGGTGTATGAGAATTTGTTATTAAGCCCTCATTATACTTATTGAGTCTCCGTGACTCACTTAGGCTTCACAACAACCCAAGGAGGTAGATCTCATGACGTCCATGTTACAGATGCAGTTACTGATAGAAGTTATAGGCTGCCCAAGGTTGCTCAGCATATATAGTGAAGCCAGGATTCAAACCCAGGCTGACCAGACTCAATGGCCAGGATCATAAGCCTTATTTTCAGTTTTGTTCCTGAAGCAAAGCCAGGTGCCTGGTGTCTGAAGGCGGCACAGATAAAACTATACAAAGCAAACACACGGTAAATACATCACGCTCCTAACTCACCTGAGCCTTCCACTTCTGTCATTGCTTTTCATCCTTCCAAGAACCCCAAGCATGTGAGGACAGGGTCCTTGTCTCCATTTTAGAGAAGTAGGGACTGAGACACAGGCAGGTTAAGCAACTTGCCCACCGTCTCACAGCGAGGCAGCGGCTCAGTTGATATTAGAACCCGGGTCTCTTGGCTTTTAGTTAAAAAGCTTTTTTCCATTACAGCACAACCTCGTGGCCTTCAGCTTTCAAACTCGATTGAACAGCAGCATACGAATTAACTGAGGGTTACTATATTATCTCCTAAAACGATAGCTTCCCATTAAAAAAAAAAAAAGGAACAGCAAAAAATTCACCAATGGAACATGTGCAAAATACATTTTTCAAGGTCATTCTTATCCAGAGCTGTCTTAAAAGAATTATTATTCTCCATTTGGGCTTTTGGCCCATGATCCAATGGCATGGGTAGTTAAGTGATAATTTAACATTTTAAATAATGTTTCAGAATTGATTTCTCGTTAATTGGCCTGATTTGAGAAGTTGATGGATTTGGAAGATGGGTGTTAAAAGGAACTGAGATATTGGTTAACCAGCACAGCTATGGAATTAGAAAGATGTTGATTTGGATCAAAGCAACCCAAAGAGTTCTAGCAGTGATTGGGTTAGGTGGGCTGACAGGACAGCACAGTCAACTTTGTGTTGGTAATTTATCTTTCACAATACATGCCTATGTGATGGACCGGAGTGGAGTTAACAACAGTATTTGGTTATAAAGTACTACCTATACACACTTGTTTTCCCATCTATTTCCCATGAGGTGATGGGACCAGATGCCATGATCTTCGTTTTCTGAATGTTGAGCTTTAAGCCAACTTTTTCACTCTCCACTTTCACTTTCATCAAGAGGCTTTTGAGTTCCTCTTCACTTTCTGCCATAAGGGTGGTGTCATCTGCATATCTGAGGTTATTGATATTTCTCCCGGCAATCTTGATTCCAGCTTGTGCTTCTTCCAGCCCAGCATTTCTCATGATGTACTCTGCATATAAGTTAAATAAACAGGGTGACAATATACAGCCTTGATGTACTCCTTTTCCTATTTGGAACCAGTCTGTTGTTCCATGTCCAGTTCTAACTGTTGCTTCCTGACCTGCATACAGGTTTTTAAGAGGCAGATCAGGTGGTCTGGTATTCCCATCTCTTTCAGAATTTTCCACAGTTTATTGTGATCCACACAGTCAAAGGCTTTGGCATAGTCAGTAAAGCAGAAATAGATGTTTTTCTGGAACTCTTTTGCTTTTTCGATGATCCAGTGGATGTTGGCAATTTGATCTCAGGTTCCTCTGCCTTTTCTAAAACCAGCTTGAACATCTGGAAGTTCACGGTTCACATATTGCTGAAGCCTGGCTTGGAGAATTTTGAGCATTACTTTACTAGCATGTGAGATGAGTGCAACTGTGCAGTAGTTTGACCTAGATAGCACAGTAAAAAGCAGAGATATTACTTTGCCAACAAAGGTCCATCTAGTCAAGACTATGGTTTTTCCAGTGGTCATGTATTGTATGGATGTGAGAGTTGGACTGTGAAGAAAGCTGAGCGCCGAAGAATTGATGCTTTTGAATTGTGCTGGAGAAGACTCTTGCAAGTCCCTTGGACTACAAGAAGATCCAACCAGTCCATCCTAAAGGAAATCAGTCCTGGGTGTTCAGTGGAAGGACTGATGCTGAGGCTGAAACTCCAATACTTTGGCCACCTCATGCGAAGCGCTGACTCATTGGAAAAGACCCTGATGCTGGGAGGGAGTGGGGGTGGGAGGAGAAGGGGACAACAGAGGATGAGATGGTTGGATGGCATCACTGACTTGATGCACATGAGTTTGGGTAAACTCCGGGAGTTGGTGATGGACAGGGAGGCCTGGCGTGCTGCGATTCACGGGGTCGCAAAGAGTCAGACACGACTGAGTGGCTGAACTGAACTGATACACACTTGTTGGAATTGGTGTTGGCTTTGCCTGTAAGGTATTTTTGTTTATGGAAAGTATGTCTTTAAAACACCTACAGATATATGTATTAGACTGCAATTCAACAAATAATGACTGAGGACTCTGTTCAAAATGAGATGCCAAGTCCTGAATCAGGATTTTTGATGGTATATGAATCTATGAGCCTCAAGAATACAGGAGTAGCCCCCGTCGTGGCTGCCTGTATCCTATCCTGTCCCCTGCTCTTTGGGGGAGCCCAAGCCCTCATTTCACCCATTCAGGTGTTGGGAGATTCCCAATTTCTGAGCTCCCAACCATCCAAGAAGGGGATGTGGGGGGAGGAAGCCCCACCTACCTTTTGGCTTTGTTCCCAGGCCAAATAAAGCTAGAAAAGTCTTTCTATTTTGAGAAAAGCAATTTATTCTGGACTCATGTTTTCTCCCACACTTGGGCAGGTGAGATAATCTTAATGCAGTTTTATCAGCCTTAACTCTTGAATTCTTGGCTGCTAAACTTAAAAAAAAAAAAAAAAAAAAAACTCAAAGAAGCGTAAACCTTCCATTTCCATACCAAAGCGCACAAGGCTCTTCTTGGAAACCTTTATCTCTTTAGTGGCGGTGCTTGTCTCATATTCTGTCACAGGATGGTGAGAAAATCAGCTATAAGAAGGGAAAATACTGTGCTGGCAGAAACTTAAAACTAACTCGCTGATAACAATGAAGCAATAAGCATATGTTCTGTTCTCCCCTCTTTCTTAAGCAAATACGTTGAGAAGAAAAAAATCTCTTACATAAAACAATCTTTCACATCTCACACGAAGACTCAAAAATGTATAGCCTTGACTTCACCATGTACAGATTCGGAGCTGCTTTTGTTCTCAAGTTTTTGCTTAAGATCTTAAGAAATACCTCTCAAGATGGATTAAAAACAAAACAAGAAAAAATTAAAAGGTGCCTCTGAGAAAGTAGAACACAAACCAGGGTTCATCTCCAACAAGAAATACATGGGTTTTTGTGTGTGGTGGAAGTTTTATGGATGCTCTGTAGGTCACACAGATGTTAAGGGAAGGTCTGTAGTTACAATTTCATGTCTGTGCTTATGTGCTCTATGATAAATCACATTTATCTCTCCAAACATTTCAGCCACTTGTTATCATTTTTCAATTATTTTTACTCTGTTCTGGGGGACTTTCACAGGGATAATTTATCTCTTAAATCTCCTGTTTTTTATTTGCCCCCAGTGAGAGAAGCAGGAAGTATACAGCAGATCTTGGAAAGGAAGAAGTTGGCTGTTCCCCATAAAACTCTAAGCTGCTCTTAACCCTTCTCCCTCTAAGAGTTTTTTAAACTTGATGAAAGAATGGCCAAAAATTGAATGAATCAAAGGATAAGAATATAAGTTCAAAAACCAGGGAACATTCCTGAAGAAAATACTTTATACTTAGGGAAGAATCAAATATGTCCCCCAAGTCCCCAAATATAATAAAGACACCTAAAAGCTTATTTAAGATTTATATTTATGATTTTCTATAGGTTCACAAAATTTAATTTCTATTTTAGAATATTTAAATACAACTCTTTCCCTCTGATTTGTGAATATCAATATGTCACGTATAATATTTATGTAGCAGATTAGCCAACTCTACTGAAAGTGGTGGAGATGTCCCTGGTGGTTCAGTGGTTAAGAGTACACCTTCTAATGCAGGGGAAGTGAATAAGGTCCCTCACTGGGGAACTAAGATCCCACGTGCTACAGGCAAGTAAGCCCTCAAGCCACAGCTAGAGAGAAGCCTGCACACCTCAAGGAAATATCCTATGTGCTGCAACTAAGACCTAACACAGCCAAAAATAAATAAATACTTAAAAAACAGAAAGTGGTAAAGTAAGGATAAAAATAGACCCTTAATAGGGCTGTTGTGAGGATTAAAATATGTAAAATGTTCATAAATGGGAGCACAGTGTTTAATATTTGCTTGTTGTTATTGTTGTTATTATGACTTATAAATGTATCTCTATATTTACTCTCCACACAATTGAGACCAAGTTATATATACTTTTTTTGTCACCTACTATTTTTTAAACATAATAGCTTTCAGATACTTTTCCACGTTAATAACTACTGTTGTCGTTTGGTTGCTAAGTCGTGTCCAACTCTTAGTGACCCCATGAACTGCAGCACTCCAGGCTTCCCTGTCCTTCACCATCTCCCAGAGTTTGCTTAAACTAATGTCCATTGAGTCAGTGATGGATGCCATCCAACCATCTCATCCTCTGTCACCCCCTTCTCCTCTTGCCCTCAATCTTTCCCAGCATCAGGGTCTTTTACAGTGAGTCTAAATGTATGTTTTTTTAAAAAGAGAGCAAAGAAGAATGTGGACTATACTGGATAGTTGCTGGACTCAATCAGTCTTGAAAATAAATGCCACAAATTCACCAGGTCCTTCTCCTGTACATTCCAGTCACATGATTCAGTATTGTCAAAGAGAGCAATGTAAATAGCATCCAGTTTCTATGAACTGACTTGGCAACCAGATCTAACTAAGCAGAGGGCAATTGGTCTGCAGGAGGATCCCAGGGGCTCCTGCACATTAGGGCAACTCAACCCCATCGGGAAGTCTAGTGATGTCCTAGGGTGACAAAATGGTAGGATGACTTCTTAAGCAGAATTAATGTTTTATTATTGTGAGGGGACTTGAAACTCCAATTCTGGTTTGACCTCCAGTTATAAGCTGGTTCTGAGTCGAGGAACCAACATAATCTGGGAGCCGGCTGGCTCCACTACAACTAGGCCTTGACACTGGTTTTGACCTGAAAGGGCTCTTGGAGGGAGCCCATGGCGAGGAGACAGGGCACCGGCTTCATGCTTGGTGGTAGCCACCTTCTGCATTGGGTTGAATAGTGTCCCCACAAAGTTATTTCATGTCTACCTGGAATCTGTGAACATGACCTTTCTTGGAAGTAAGTCTTTGCAGATGTAGTCAAGTTAAAAACAAGATCATACCACATTTGTCTGACTCTTGTGACCTCACGGACTATAGACCCTCAGACTCTTCTGTCCATGGGATTTCCCAGTGAAGAATACTGGAGTGGGTTACCATTTCCTTCTCTAGGGGATCTTTCCCACTCAGGGATCCAATATGCATCTCCCGAATTTGCAGGCGGATTCTATACCACTGAGCCTCTAGGGAAGCCCATACCATATAAGATTGGGCCTTAAATCCAGAAGAGGGGAATTTGGACATGAGAAGAATTCCATGTGACAATGGAGGAAGAGACTGAAGTTATTTTGCTTCAACCCAAGGAATGCCAGGGATTGCTGGCAACCACCTGAATCTAGGAGAGTGGAATTGAACAGATTCTTCCTCTGAGATCCCAGAAGGGAATCAACTGTTCTACACCTTGATTTGGGGTGTCTGGCCTTCAGAACTGCAAGAGAAATTTTTATCATTTTAAGCCTCAAAATTTATGAAAATTTGTTACAGCAGCCCTCCAGAACTAATATACCTTCTACGGATATATGCAAATCAGAATGGAAATATGAAAAGTGTATACCCAGAGTAGATAGACAAATAGGAAGGGAGGAGAGGAAAAAGGAAGGAAATGTAGAGAAAGAACAAGTGTGTAGTTGGTCAATATTGTTTAATCAGAGGATGTCAGATATTGCTTTGTTAAGGTGTTAAGCCTCATTAGCTCATCTAAGAATCTGGTCCTGAATCCACAGTTGATAGAACATACACATGGATGAAACACTAATCAGTGAGAGTCAACATGGATTTATCTGTAAGCAGTGTGCTACTTAGATGCCGTGTGGACATCACACTCACATTATTCATCCATGGTCCTCTCTCTTTATTTTTTGGCTGCAGTAAGCATGTGGGATCTTAGTTTCCCAACCAAAGATTGAACCTGTGCCCCCTGCATTGGAAGCTCAGAGTCTTAACCACTGGACCACCAGGGAAGACTCCATGGTCCCCTTTCTTGCAGACCCAGGCCCAAGTCTAAAGAGCAGGAGGAGGATTTGAGTGTCCCTCTAGGTGGTGATTTTAAATTATACTAAGCTATTCTCTTTTATGCAAACCTTGGTGACTTGCCTGCTGGTGAGTGTATTCTGGGGGGCTTTAGCTGCCTTTGCTCTGGGCCCTGCTGCTGATGCCAGAACCTGGGTGCATGTTACACATCCTTGTCGAAGAATACTTTAACCCCTGTTGGTTTATTCCCTGCAGTCCTAGGATTTAAAAGCATGTGAATGAACCCCATGAGTGCATGCTAAGTCGCTTCAGCCATACCTGACTCTTTGTGACCCCATGGACTGTAGCCCACCAGGCTCCTCTGTCTGTGGGATTCTCCAGGCAAGAATACTGGAGGTTGTTACTATGCCCTCCTCCAGGCAATCTTCCTGACCCAGGAATCAAACCTGTGTCTCTTGGGTCTCCTGCATTGGCAGACAGGTTCTTTACCTGTGCCACTTGGGAAGCCCTGAATGAACTCCGGCCAGGGTCAAATAATCAGGCTGAAAGAGAAAACATGAGTTTTTGCGGAATGAATTTTGGAGTGCCCCTTTGCTTCACAACAAGGATCACTGACTATAGTATCTTGCCAGGGCCACCATGACCAAGTACCACAGACTAGGAGGCTTCAGTGACAGAAGTGTATGGTCTCACAGTTCTACAGGCCGGAAATCTGAAATCAAGTTGTAGACGGGGTTGATTCTTTGTGAGGACTGTGAGGAAGAATCTTGTTGTAGGTCCCTCTCCTTGGCTTATCTATCTGTTTATTTCTTTAATTTTTGGCCACACCTTGCAACATGTGGCATCTCAGTTCCCTGACCAAGGATTGAACCCATGACCTCTGCATTGGAAGCATGGAGTCTTAACCACTGGACCACCAGGGAAGTTCGTCTCCTTGGCCCGTCGATGGTCATCTTCTCCCTATGTCTCTTCATATCATCTTCCCACTGTGCATGTCTGTCTCCATGTTCAAATTTCCTCTTTTATAAGGATATACATCATACTGGATTAGGGTCCACCTTAAGGACCTCACTTTATCTCAAAATCCTGCTCCAGCATGTCTGGGTATTTGATGGAGAAGGTAGGGGGGATTTCAAATCAACCCATAAAACTAACCAAGTTAAGCTAAGAGCCTGGACTTGAGCCTCACTGCCCACAGCACATCTTGATTCTGCCTTTTACTCTGCACCTTATTATAAGTCATTTCAGCTTATGGGGCCTCAGTTTCCTCACTGTATATGGGAACCATAGTAACATAACCTCCCTTTGATGGGGCTGTGAAAGCGTCCCCGTAATTGTGTTTGTCACCTGCTTAGCACAGTGCTGGAAGCTATAAACAGTTAATAAATAGCATCAGAGGCCGACCTTGTTTTAGGACATCTTGCTTTATGGTATTCTTCTTTTCACTTTCATGCATTGGAGAAGGAACTGGAAACCCACTCCAGTTTCTTGCCTGGAGAATCCCAGGGACGGGGGAGACTGGTGGGCTGCTGTCTATGGGATCGCACAGAGTCGGACACGACTGAAGCGACTTAGCAGCAGCAGCAGCAGATATTGAATTTTTTGTGTGTGGCAACTCTCATTGTCAGATGACAGTCTTTTCAGCAACAAAGTATTTTAAAAATTAAAGTATATGTATTTTTTTAAGATGCAATGCTATTGAAAACTTATAGACTACAGTGTAGTATAAACATAAATTTTGTCTGCACTGGGAAACCAAAAAATTCATGGGACTTGCTTTATTATGATATTTGCTTTATTGCAGTGGTCTGGAACCAATGCCACAATATCTCTGAGGTACGTCTGTATTATCATAAAGCAGGTCACAGACTGGTCAGAGGACCAGGATATCAGCATAAAGGTATTGGACCAGCCTGATGCAAGTTGACCTACTGCATTGACTGGCTATTTCCTAAGAGGGTGGTCTTGCAAGGTCATCCTATCCCGGAGTCCTCATATTCCCAAGCCCCCCAACCTCAACGCCTCCATGCTGGTGTGGTCTATGTTTCTGGAATAATCCAAAAAACATTCTTACTCACTTCCTTGAAGGCTTGATTGGAGTCCACATTTGGGCTTTGGACAGCCATTGGCTGTCTCAAAGAACTAAAATCCCCATCAAAATTGACAGGCTCTTTGGAGAAACGGTTGTGTGTGTTTGTTCCTCTTCCTTCTCCAGAAAATTGCAGGTGCCCCTACATTAGAAGAGCCTTTTCTATATCCCAACCCCACAAGGTGCTCATTCCACATGCCACGCCTCCATTTCTTTAAAATATATATATAAACGGACAACACGTTAGATGCCAGGAAATGATGTGACCTAGAAAGTGAGATGACAGATAAAATGAGGAAGGAAATCCAGGAACACAGTCTTGTCGAGGTGGATCTTGTCAGAGCAGATTTTCTGTGACCATAATGAAGGGCTTTTAACACGAGCTGGGTTGCCTCATATCTGAGTAGTAGAAGCTAGAAAGATTCTTAAAAAGGAAAAACAAATATTGCTCTAATTGGAGTCAGAGGTGAGGCAGGGTGGGACAATGAGTGAACAAAGACTATTTATGTTGGAAAAAGAGAAGTATTAGAAGAGATTTAGCTGAGAAATTCGGGAAGATATGGGCTTGGTCAAAACCAAAGCAGACTCTCTTGTTTGAGAAGAAAGGGTAGGGTCCAGGAATTAAGAGGATGATTCAAATTACAAGGAGTGAATATAAGCTCAGTGAAAAGAGAACCAATTGTTTTCTGCAAGTATTAAAGCTGGGGAATTCAGTGTTAGGACAGATATGCTGGCTGTATCTCAAACGATTTGGAAATATTTCTTGCTAATAAAAAATGTTCATGGTTAGTCAGGTAATAGTGACTGAATAGAGACTGGGGGATATTTATAAAAATCATTATAGATAATAGTGTCCCCAACCTGACTGAAAATTTCTAGAAAGCCCATCCAATGTCCTGTATTTTCCTTTTGTATTTCTCCATTAGTGCCTGGCACATGGATCATGGCTATCTTTCATTTTTTAAGCAGAGAGTTTACATGTATTTTATACTTCACATATTTATTTATACATAAACATTTACATTTATTTATATATACATATTTATACTTTATATATAAGAAGGTTACCCATGACTCCCTTTTACATTTGAGGATGTTGAGGCTCATAGAATCAAATGAGTCACTCAAGGTCATTGGTAAGCAGAACTGAGATTCACACCCAGGTCTGCCTTAGGTACAAATGAGCGCAATTTCTCAAAACATTTCACAGGACTCGGAGAACTCAAGACATGAAGTAGAGATTAAAAACCATACAATCTGACCACCTTTCCTCTTCTATTTACAAATGAAGATACCAGGTCCAAAAGTGGGAAGGGATTTGTCCAAGGTCCCATAGGAAATGGCTGAATAGAGAGTCATTTGCTAAATAAATTTATGAACTTGTGGAATTTCTGCAGCATTAGAAGAAGGATATTGGTACACCTCACAATTCCAAGTTCCCTCAAAATATCTAGGTATTACTATATATAAAATAGATAAATGACAAGGACCTACTGCATAGGAAATAAAACTATATTCAATACCTTGTAATGACCTATAATGGAAAAGAATCTGAAAAAGAATATATGTGTGTGTGTGTTTAAAACTGAATCATTTTGCTGTATGCCTGAAACATTGTAAATCAACTATACTTCAGTTAAAAAAAAATCTAGATATTTTTATACTTCCCATGTTTTAAACAACCCATATCTGGGTAAATAAAGTATACTCTCTTACTTTTAACAAATCTCAAATAATAGCACTGGAGGAAGTAAAAATTTTCTTATTAATCTTTCTGCCTCTGCTAGTCTCAGTTTGCATGCGTGTGTGCTAAATCACTTCTGTCATGTCCAACTCTTTGTGCCTCCATGAACTGTAGCCCGCCAGGCTCCTCTGTCCATGGGATTCTCCAGGCAAGAATGCTGGAGTGGGTTGCCATGCCAAAAGTTGGTCTTTGTGGACCCCACTGTAGACTCAGATTCTTTCTCCTGAGTTTCTTCTTACTCCAACCATACTTCTGGACACTTCTCTTTTGGCAACACATTTCTTTTTTTGACTTCGGATTAATTTCAAAGGGAGAGATGAGGAAATGGGAGTTTTGAACACAAGGGTCATCTTTACAAGGCTTATCTCCAGTCCTTGCATTACTGTAAACACACATCATGGAATTAACAATATGAATGAATCTGCACAGTTATGGAAATTACACTGTTTTGTAATTGCTCAATGATACACCTCTCTTCCTGTCACAAAAAAAGGAGACAGCCCCCACTCTGCCCAGCCTGTCCAAAGAGACGCTGCTTCCAAATAGAATGATGAGTGACTTGGTTGAGACACCAACATTCAGCAGCTTGTTAAGCTTATTTACTTCTCTCTCTTTTCGGCTTAGTCTGTTAGGGACTGACCCTGTGAGAGACTGATAAAACACCTTCGGAGGTCCTGGTAGCCTTTAAGCCAACAAGAGCCTCACAGAGACTGAAGGCAGTGGTTGTGGAAGGAAGCACAGCATCCCGAACCATGAAGCCTTTTCAAGTGGCTCTTCAATGTGATGGGACTCCAGCAGCTCCTGCTCAGATGTCAAAGGCATGAGGACATCAGATCTACCACTGTGTCTCCAAGACCTGGCTCTTTGTGAACACGCGAGTTCCCAAAATAGAATAGCAGCTCTTCTCCCCACGCCTGATCTACTCAGCTTGCCACCTCTATTCGGCAAATAGTAAGTGTTTTGAAGGACTTTGAGCCATGATGATCTCATAGCCATGTCCTGAAGGCTGAAAGACAAAATGCTTCTGCTGCTACATTCTGAAGTACGCAGCTGAGCAATTATTTGAGTAGTTTAAGCCAGAAATCTTCCCTCTCAATCGTGATGCTTTTGCCCTGAGTTGTCTGGAGACTGCCCAAGTCCTCAGTTCTCCACCCTCTGTTGCCGTTTTATAAAGCGGGACACAAGTAGCATTACAGGGGAATGGAGAAGTAGGTTCCAAAAGGGTGGCCCACATGTCAGGTGCTGGCACTCTTCACGAGAGTAGGCACTGACTGAGGGTTCCAGCCGTTCCTGTGAACATGAGGGAGGAGTTGGGAGTTGCAGAATCTTGTTGGAGGAGATAACTCAACTAAGAAACAGCAAAAGGGCCCTGTCCAGTCTAGGCAGAAGGAAAGAAGAAAATAAAAGTCTACATGGATGCAAGAGATCGTATAAAGCAAGCTGGGCACACTGGCAGTCTCTGGAGTCCCCTGGTTCTCTCCACTCCCTGTTGATTTATCCCAGCCCTCCTCTCACATCTATGTGCTCCCGATGGCCCATATACATTTTAAAGTCATGGGAACTGAGGTCCACAGAACACCATTGGCCCAGAGTTCCACAGCTAGTCAGCAATTACCTCGGAAGACACTTCTGGAAACTCAACCAGGGTGAAGACCGTGTCAACATGACTCCACAAAGGTATCCTCCACGTCCTACTTAGGACGTCATCTGCCATGGTCTGTATGTTGGCGTCTCCTCCAAACTCATGTGTTGGAATCCTAACCCCTAAAGATGATAGTATTAAAAGGTGGCACCTTTAGGAGGTGTTTAAGTAATGACTGGTGCCCTCATGAATGGAATGAATGTTTTATGAAAGAGGCTCCAAAGAGTTCCTTAAGTCCCTTCCACATGTCTGTGACTTTGCTGGTACTTTGATCTCAGACTCCTTGGCCTCCAGAACCCTGAGAAGTAGATTTCCATGGGGTATGAGGTGCCTGGTCTGTGGTACTTTTTTGTAGCAGCCTAAACAGATTGTACAAATACGGTCCTGAGTAAAGCGATCAGGAGTGGGAAGGTCAGTCCACGCTGATACTTGAGTGGCTGAGGAAGACCTTAAAAACCAGTGGCTATTTGAGAAGGGCTCTGAATGTCAGGGGGTACTGAGCATCTGTGATGAATGGGATTCGCAGGGGCTTGTTCATCTCTAAACATTTTTCAAGAGCCACTTAAAAGTCACAAATCCCTAACCACTTCCCAACAACCCACACAGAGACCTCTCAGCCTCCTATGCACATCTAAGAATAGCCTACTTGGCTGCAGTTGGCCTGAAATTCTTGCTTTTTGCGTCAAAACACTTGGCCACTAGTTTCAGGCTGACACTCCCTTCTACAAATGAGAAGAGGTGCCACCGCTCATTGGAAGAGTTCTCACTTATTTTCTGTTGGCAGAGGAATGTGTCAGAACCTGGACAGTAAGTCAAAGAGTTTGCTGAGAGGAACTGCTTTGGTTCTCTGCCCGTGGGAGAATCTTGATTTCAGTGGCTCAAGAACAGGCAGAAGCAGGATTAAAGAATTTAAATTAAAAAAAAAAAAACAACAACTTTTAGTTTATTTAGCTTCTAGGCAATCCAGAAATCTCCAAGGGGGCTTCTCATACAAAAGGAATTCTTGTTTATAAATATGGAAACACCATTAATTTTGAGGGAAGCCCTTTTCTGTACAACAGAAGATAGTATAAAAAAGAGGCAGACCCAGGCTCTCTTATTATAACTAAGTCACTTGGATGTACTCTGACAAATAAATTTAGCTCAGTTTTAAATTCTATTTTAAAATATTGGGTTTTGAAGGATTTACAATAAGCAGCCAGAACGGTTGTTTTAAGATTGGTGGTGAAATGGATTGTTTAGTTCTGCATTGGATCTGTGCTGTCTTATCCTTCTAGAATTGCTAAAATTCTCATGATTACTGCTGCCTGAAGCAGGGTCACATCGTGGCTTCCAATCCTTTGTCAGGGAACTAGATCCCATATGCTGCAACTAAGATCTGGCACAGCAAACTAAATAAATATTAAAAAATAATAATATACAACATCTTAAAAATGTTAAAACATCTTATTTAACCTTAAAAATTCATTCTTTTTTCTTCTGAAAAGAAGCCAAAACATTTTTGTGGACTCCCGTGTTAGTTTCCTAACAAGGCTTCCCTGGTGGCTCAGAGGTTAAAGCGTCTGCCTGCAATGCTGGAGACCTGGGTTCGATCCCTGGGTTGGGAAGATCCCCTGGAGAAGGAAATGGCAACCCACTCCAGTATTCTTGCCTGGAGAATCCCATGGGCTGAGGAGCCCGGTGGGCTAAAGTCCATGGGGTTGCAAAGAATCAGACATGACTGAGCGACTTCACTTCTTCTTGTTAGTTTCCTCTGGCTGCTATAACAAATGACCACAGATTTAGCAGCATCAAGTAACACAAATTTATTAGCTTATGGTTCTGGAGGTGAGAAGTCCAGAGTCTGTCTCACTGGGCTGAAGTCAAAGTGTTGGCAGGTCTGGCTCCTCCTGGAGAAAGTCGTGTTGAGATTCTAGAGGCTGTGTGCATCTCGTTGCTTGTGCCTCTTCTGTCTTCAAGTCAGCAGATGAACATCTTCAAACCTCTCTCTGAGTCTCTGAACTCTGCTTCCATCATTCCATCTCCTTTTCTAACCCTTCCTCTCCTGCTTCCCTCTTATAAGAGCCTCTGTGATTATTTGGGGCCCACCCAGCTAATCCAGATCATCTCCCCATCTCAAGCTCCTTAGTGTAATCACGTCTGCGCAGTCCCTTTTGCCATGTCATGTCCATGGGTTCTGGGAATTAGAATGTGGTCCTCTTGGGGGAGGAGGACATTATTCAGCCTACCAGAGTCCCTAAAAGTGTTTGGGGGCCAAAGCACTATGCCTACAGTGTTTTTGTTCAGTCGCCTAAGTCGTGTCCGACTCTTCACGACCCCCTGGACTGCAGCACTAATGGATTCGGTGGTCCTGACTCAAAGCACAGATTTAAGAACTGTTTGCACCAGAATGTAAAATGCACTGCTTCCTTCATTGAGAAAGTCTTGCTCTGAAAGAACTGTGCTTAGTGACAGTCTGTTTCTCTCTGTGCAAACTCATCTCCTAGCAGCCCAGTAACACAGTGAGGGGACTAACAGAACTGCAGTAAGTCGATGAGGTGTGCGTTAAATTGCTGCAGGAATCTTTCCATTATTTGACTTGTTCTCTGATTTATGTTGGCTCAGGCTATTCTTGGGTGCTCCTAGGACCTTGGTCTGTCTTCTCCAAAGCAGATTGTTTTGGTGATAATTTAGAAGCCTGAGGAGCCAGCCTGATCTCAGGGCAGCACTGGGTGCTCTGGGGTTGGGGGTGTCTACAGAGGTTGGTCCAGTGGATGAATGGATGCATGAATTCATTCAGATGAACTGACTTCAAATATTGAATGACTCTGGCTCCAACAAGTAAGTGGTCTGTTTATAGGTTGGTCCACAATGGTCTTTGAAGAGAGTAAACAAAAAGCTGGGAGCAAAGGCCCTAGGAGCCCTGTGTGGTGGGAGAAGGGGATCTTGGTGGTCTGGTGATTCAGAGGCCTCCGTGGGGTGGTGCCAAGGCCAGCATCCGGGCAGCTCCCTTGCCTCCTGGGTTGTTCCTCCATGTGCATGGAAGGGACACCCAATTCCCCGAGGTGCGTGTTGGCGGCCAGGGAGCCCATGGAGAGCCAGGAGCAGCCGGCTCCGTGGCGGCGGCGGCAACACAGACCTAAGGAAGGAACGCATGATTTTCTTCTCACTTCACTGATGCCTCTCCATCTGACGTGGCAGGTGTGCGGAGAAGAAACGGTGTGTGAATCGATTTGGAGAGGATCAGTGACACGGCAGCGAGCTGGGCCGCGCCCCTAGCCATCGATCGCCTCCGAATCAATTTGCACGCGGCTCCCCCGTAGGTCACCTGCCAGTTCAGACGGGAAAGGGAACAGTGAAGTGAGAAGGAAATTATGCTGGCAAGTCTGGGGACCCTCTCTCAAGAACGTGGGGGTCAGCCTTCAGCTGCCTTGCATCTGCAGCCCTTGGAGGGGTCTCAACTCCCAGCCCAACCCAGCTCAGGACCCGGTCTGTCTCGCTCACCTTCAGGGAGGCTGAGCAAAATGGGGCCACTCAAAAATCTATCAGCCTTGAGCTCACCTCTGGGGTTTCGGCTGCCACAGTCATAATCCTAAGAGCTATTTCAGAAAACCCAAATTGCCAACAGTAATAATCTCTCCGCCGCGGGACTGGTTTTCATTTGTGCCTCTCAATGCACTTTACAATTAATTCTCACCAACCTCGGCCTCCCACGAGCCAGGAGCCCAGGGGGAGCCCAGAGCAAGCCTTTGAAGATTCCTGGCTCCCCCATGGAGAGGACAAAGGGCTTCCCCACCTGGAAGACAGGCACTGGGGCCCAAGTCTTCCTCAAGGAGCCAACAGCAACAGTCTTCTCTTCTGAGAGCAGACAGGAAGGTTATATGGAGTGGTTAGGGGCTGGAGGACGTCTCTGACTCCTGACATGGTCCATCAGCTTTGATTCAGGCAAGAGGCATCTTAACCACTTACCAAGGCAGAAAACACGACTAGTGAGCAGTTTCCCAAGATCGTGTCCATCCAAACACTGATGGTGGTGTGGAAATGCTGTCTTCTCTGGAGCTGTGGAGAGAGTGGGGTCCACTGCTACCCTCCTTAGGTCACAGTGAAAGTGCCAGTTGCTCAGTTTTCTGTCCATGGGATTCTCCAGGCAAGAATACTGGAGTGGGTTGCCATTTCCTTCTCCAAGGGATCTGATGGATGGACCCAGGGGTTGAACCTGGGTTGCAGGCAGATTCTTTACTGTCTGAGCCACCAGGGAAGCCCCTAGGTCACAGGGATCCCGACAAAACAAACTGAAGATCATGCCTGCTGGCAGTGGGTGCTCAAAAAGTGGATCTGGCTCAGAAGCCCCTGCGTGTGGAACTGGCCCTTTTCCCAAGGGAAGGGTTTTATAAGTGCATTCCAGTTTGTTGGGCAGATTTTCCAAGCAGTGGGCTCCTTACTATTACAATTTATTTGGTCTACCCCACCGGAAGCAGGGCAAAGCAGGTCCAAGAGAGACCTGGGAAGGACACACCCACCCTGAGTTCTAAAGAGAAAACAGGAAAACCAGCATGACTGCCTCCTGCCTTGTGCACTTCTTACATGCACCCAGAATGCCCTCCCTCACTGTGGAGGAAATGCCGATCAAGTTCTTGCTGTCCTTTCAAGTTTCCCCTTCCCACCTCCCTTCTGTGTTTGAGAGATTTCTGAGTCCAGTGGTGCTAGTGGTAAAGAATCTGCTTGTCAGTGTAGGAGACATAAGAGACACGAGTTTAATCCCTGAGTTGGGAAGATCCCCTGGAGGAGGGCATGGCAACCCATACCAGTTATTCTGCCTGGAGAATCTCATGGACAGTGGAGCCTGGCAGGATAGCAAAGAGTCGGACATGACTGAAGCGACTTATATGCATGCATGCACGGCAGTGAGTCAAGAAGTTCTTACCTGCTCCTCAGATTAGCCCATCTGCTCCAAGCAGGCAGGCGAAGCAGGGCTCCTGAGTGCTCACTGTCCAGACCCAACCATACACATGTGCCCATGCCCCCCAACCCACACGGGTACACATGTGTATACATATGTATACACATACTCCCCTCTACCCAGCCCAGGTGGATTCTCTCCCAGATGAGGCCTTCCTGGCCCTGCTCTTCCTGCTCTCACGACTCTAGCTGCCCCCATTTACCATGCAGTTTAAGTCTTCCTTATGATCCTTCAGGCTCTAAAGCCAGTTCTGTTGCCCACACGTCTTTCATCCCAACTGCAAGGTTGACAATCTGTGTGCCCCATCATTTCCTGTGACCTCATAGAACACTTCCTGGTCAATAAAGAACCAGCTTAGAGTTCGGTTCAACAAAATTGAACCTGACCCTGATTCACCAAGAGGGTAATGATGTGGTTCTTACCTGGGGGAGTTCTAGGCCTGGTGCACATGTAGAGATCCTTGGCTGGATTTAATGCTCTCAGGGGCCCATTAAGTGACTGGGGCCATCTCATAAGGCCCACGTCTGCAAGTATGTCACAGAGTCAAGGCTGCGGAGAGTGGAAGGAGCTTAAGTATAACCAGTTCTAACTTGGTGTGTGTGTGTGTGCACACTCAGTTGTGTCCAATTCTTTCGGATCCCATGGACTCTAGCCCGCCAGGCTCCTCTGTCCATGGGATTTCCCAAGCAAGAATACTGGAGTGGGTTGCCATTTCTTCCTCCAGCGAATCTTCCTGACCCAGGGATTGATCCCACCTCTCTTGGGTTTCCTGCATTGGCAGGTGGATTCTTTACCACTACGCTACCTGGGAAGCTCTCTAACTTGGTATGTGGCCTCATAGGTTAAATTTGTTGGAATCCATGCTGAAAAGTGGGGTTAACTGGTTAGAAGATTAGGTTGGAGGGAGATAGACTATCATTTCTGAGAGCTTCAACTCCAGTCCTGCCTCCTAAAATAAGTCAGTGGGGTATTCTGTGGTTAGGTCTCCGAACTTTCACTGCCGAGGCCCTGAGATTTGATCCCTCGGTCAGGAACTAAGATCCCCCAAGCCATGCGGTGCCACCGAAAAAAAAAAAAAAATTAAACAAAATAAGTCAGAGGGTAACTACTCCTTTTCTGCTAATCTCCCCCAGGGAGCATTTTCTGAGACAAAAATTATGTGAGAGGAGTTTAGTCAATAAAGAGACAAGACACATTTTGCATCCTCACTAAGACTACAAGAGACTCACCTGCTGAACAGGGTCATTCAAGATGAGAAAACCTGTGCTTGGCCATATTACATAGAAAATGATGGTTAATTCCATTTCTGGCAGTTGATGAGTTGTTCCTGGAGACCCAGGGTCTCCAGAGAGCAGTACCTGGAATGTTTAATGACTATATTTACTTCTCTTTGGCTCCACATTTGCACATGGTACACACCACAGACACATTCTATCCACCATATCTTTATATTATTAAATGCTTTAGTTTCATACAGGAAATACATGTACATCCTATGAAAGTCCAAAGGATCAGGAGCCACCCTCTCATAACCATCCCCTAGACACATGAGTCCCTTAGGTCACCAGGGCAAAGTACTGTAACCAGTTTCTTTTGCGACATTCCGGAGATATTCCATTCCATGCATATGCAAGCAACTATATTAACAAATATTAGTGATCATAGCTATTGGATATTTTTCATCGTACATAGACAAGTGTGTCCACTTTCCTCTACCTTTTCTGCTGGCCATGGCTCAGCTGCCTTTATCAAGAGTGGTCATGTGTTTGCCTAACACACAGCATGATCTAATAGAACGCGCCATAGCGGGTCTAGCAGTCGCCTCCGGAATCACACCGCGGTCCCCACGAGGATTCCGGCCAAGCTCGGTGGTTCCAGCCGCGCGAGGGTCGCGCAGCGCCTCCAGGGGCGCAGTGCCGGACTCCGGCCGCACGATGGCGCGCGCTTCCTGCGGACCCGGCCCTCGGCGCGCCGCAGACAAAGGCGGGCGCCCGGCCTCCCTCGCGGGGCCGCGGAGGCGGCCGGCGCCCCGGGTGGCCGCGGCCGCCTCTGCGCGCCGAACCTGGCAGCTGCCGCCTGCCTGAGCCTTTGTCCCGCGCTGCCCGCCCTCGTGCTAAAGGACACGGCGGGAGGCTGCTGGACGCACGCGGCGCCAGCCGGGCATCCACCCGAGTCCTGGGCTCTCACACCCGCGACAGCTGGGCCCCACCTGAGCTTGGGTCATGGTCGAGAAGCTGGAAGCGCGGGAGTGTGAACCGCCCTCGAATGCCTGCCCAGGAAGCTTCTTTTCCCTTCCACCCGTTAGCAAAGAATTTCCCCCAGAATTTAGCAAAGAATTTGCCCCAGAATTCTGCACCGTGGAGGTTTTTCACCACTGCCCGCTTCACTTCCCATTGAAATTCTGGGTGTCACGTCTGCAGAGGAAATGCTGGCATTTAGATTTGAGTGGATTTGAGTGAAAACCATGAGCATGAGGCCTGGCTTCCCCAAGCTCGTCTCTGCAGGCTCTGAGAAAACTTCCCTCTTCTGTCCTCACATCCTCTAGCCTCACAGTCCAGTAGAAGTTTCTGTGATGATGAAAGTGTTCGGCCTCTTCCCTGTCCAGTATTTGGTAGCTGTTAGCCACATGTTGGACAGGACTGAAATGACTTAGCAGTCACAGCAGCAGCAGCCACATGTAACAATTGCATGCCTGAAGTGTGGCTGAAGAACTAAATTCTTCATTGTCTTTAATCTTAATGAACCTACATTTCCAAAGCCACCTGTGCTGATGTGTGTGTAGGTCAATTGCCAGCCTCTTGGACATGCAGCTTTAAGATCTCAAGTGGATCCGGGCAGTTGAATATGCAGTTGTGTTGTTAAGAACACAATTTTATAAAAATTCAAATGAAGCGTGGAGTGTATGCCTGTTGTACCTGAAAAGATGCCTGGGAGTAGCTGATGGAGAGAGACAGTGGTGTCAGCTGAGTTTGTTTTAGCTGCTTAGGGAGCTGCTAGAGGATGCACTGTCTGTGGTAAGGTGACATGGTAAAGAAGGCAAAGAGGAAATGGATCCTGTATTGTCTTGCTACTGTTGCAAATGGGACAAGGTGGTCTCAGCCTTGGGCCATGTTTACAGAAAATTGGGGGTCATAATCACCATCCTGTAATAAAGGGCTAAGTATACACATCCTACATGCTGGGTTTCCTGGGACAAGATGATCAGACCCAGAAGTAACCTTGACAGAGCCTGGGTTCTTTTGTGGTCCTGTCTGCTTGCGATGAGGTGCAGAGGAGGGCCTGCAGGTGAGGGCTGCTTCACCAGCCAGTGACGGCTGGGGTGATGGTGCTGCCGTCTTCCCTGGATGGGTGATGACTATGGAGCAAAGACAGTGCCTTGTGGGTCCCCGGGGCATGTATCTGTGGGATGCAGGACAGTCCCACAGGGAAACCGGAGGGTTAGAAGTGCTTCTTCATGAGTAGGATGTCTTGGGTTGCATGCCATCTTCGCACTCATCATCAGAGCATAGTTCAGTGTAAGACTCACACGTTTACCTGCAGCAGCAATCAGAAGGGTTCTGGTACCTTGAGACTGCCTAATCAAGTGTTAGTGTTAACCAACCAACAACTTCGTTTATTTTTACTGAAAATAAACATGTACACCTGTGTAGGCTCCTTGGTCTAGTTCCTTGAATGTTTCCAATAAGCAATCCAATTAAATGATTATTTTTTCTAAAATCTGAGCTGGAAGCTCCCTTTGAATTTTTTTTTTTGGCTGCATTGGGTCTTTGTTGCTCTTCGCAGCCTTTCTCTAGTTGTGGTGAGCGGGGGCTACTCTTCATTGCGGTGTGCGGGCTTCACGTTGCAGTGGCTTCTGTTGTTGCAGAGTGCAAGCTCTAGAGCGTGTGGGCTTCAGTAGCTGTGGCTTGCAGGCTCTAGAGCGGGCTCAGTAGTTGCGGTGCACAGGCTTAGCTGCCCCATGGCATGTGGGATCTTCTTGGACCAGGGTTCGAATCTGTGTCTGCTGCATTGGCAGGCAGATTCTTAACCACTGGATCACTGGGAAAGCACTTGATCTCCTAAATACTTGTGTGTGTATATGTCTGTGTGTATGTGTGTGGGTAGGTGGGGAATGGAGACAAATGGAGGGAAGGGGGCAAAAATTGATCAAGAAATTGTGTATTATCTTTTGAGGACTCAGTGTGCCCTTTCACCTACGGTATCCAGAAATAGACCTGTGAACACTGACGTTTTGTTTGAACTAAAGCTGATGGAGGTGTCCTGGCAGAGCTCTTTATCCACAGTAGGCATGGAATAAATATTTGGTGAATTTTTAGTGAGAAGGGAAAATGGGTCATAATTCCATATCCAAACGATCTTTGTGGGTTGTCCATCCCTTTTTATTTTGTTTTGTTTTCTCCTGGAGATGTTCCCGACCACAAATAAAGGACAAGGGGAAAATAGTTAAGCACACCTAGAGCTGCGTCCAAACAAAAGAGGAAAGAGACTAAACAAACCCAAGGTTTTCTATTTCTCCCTGAGCCAAGTAATCCCTTTGATTACATCTAATACCTGCCAAAACCCAGATGGTGTGCCCACCCATCTCCCGTGTGATAATGCCACATTGTGAAATCTACCCATTAATATTAATTGTCAGCTAGAGAATCTGTCTGAACTACTAAAGCTTGAGATTGCCTAGAGAAAGCAGGCCCTGCTTTAGCAGGGATTTTAAGATAATTCTCATTCTTTCATTCTGGATCTCACATATGTAGAATGTTAAATAATAGCCCGAGAATGCTCGTCTAATTTCAGCACATGTCTGCCTCTCACAATCCAGGTCTTAAACCACTGTTCATTTGGGGTCTACACCTGCTGACCAAAATATTGCCTTAAACTGCTGTGGGCTTGCCAGCGGCACATAGGCACCCACTGTTCAGCCTGTAAGGAGAATTGTAACTCCCCAGGAGCTGTTTGAATTGAACGTCCCCTCGCATGTGATGCTCAACCCTTTCCCTTTTATTTTTCTCCTTCTCAGTGATTGACTTGGTGATCCTTGAAAATCTTTCAAAATCTCAATTTTTCAATGACTGTGTGAGCCTTCCTGAGCAAGGAAGGCAGAGGCAGAAGAGAAGGCCCGGGAAGAGAACCTAAGGTCCAGGTAGGTCTGGGGCATTGCTCTTGCCTTATAATCCCATGGGCAGCATTTGGTTTGAGCCCTGATCATGAACAGACACCCAGGTTGGCTCCACAACCCTACTTTTGCTTCTACATCTCCATGCTGAAATGTCTCAGCATTCCAGCCTCTACTGTGTTCACTGAATTTTTATTATTTTTTTTCCTTAAGCCACAAAATTTTAGAATCCATTTATGCCTGAAATAAATATGAAAATTTAGTAGGTGTGAGATTGAGTTTTTCCTCTGGAGTCGCCCACCTTATCCTCATGGGTTATAGTACAATCACCTTCTGACAGTTGCTCTTAAAGCCAACACCTTAAACTTTATGGGTAAATGCAGAATCCAGCCCACGCCTTGTTTTTGTTTTTGCTGGGAGCATACAGAGCTGGTAAAAACGAATGAATTCAATATTCTATGTCCTGTGTTTCAGGAGGGCGGTGTCACCCTGAGCTTAATGTCCAACTCTGGCCAGAGCTGTGGCCACACAGGGTGGATGACTGACTGGGGCAGAGGGACACCACACAAATGAAAATTGGAAAGTCTGTTCTTTTGGGTACATGAATGTTTACTTCACAGTTCCGACAGTTCTTTTATTAGCAAATATTAATTTCAACTGAACAAAACTGGAAGACCTTCCTGGAGCAGCATGTCTAAATAGGCATTGAGATAATTTAAAAAACACCTATTGGTATGTAAAGCAACCTTCCTCATGAAAAGAAGTAACTGCACAAGTGGCAGAAGCCAGTTTACACAGCTAAATATTTTGATTATTTAATTTATTACCATTATTTTACAAAATGGAAAAAAAAAAGCCATTGAATTGCAATTTTGTTCCCATTTCTGGCCAACTTTGCAATTCTATGTTATATGAATGCTGCTTTGGGGAAGAGATGAGGAATGAGACAGCAAATGGCTTTTTTCCAGAGCGAGTCCTCTCCCCTGCTTAGCCAGTGTGTAGAGGGCTGGTGAAGGTGCGTTCAGGCCCCAGTGCAAGAGGAGACAGGCCATGCTGGGTGTTCCGTCAGAAGGAACTGTTGACCAGCGGTGCCCCTCCGCTTCTGTGTCGCCTGCAGATTGTTCTTCTCTGCCTCCCTCTTGGACAGCGTCCGAGGAGAGGGGCGCTTACAGGGTGAGGGGATGGCCCTCTCCTCTCCTCCCCTCTCACCGGAAAAGCTGCTTTCTGATGTTACAGATTGGGACAAATTGTTATAAAGGCACCGAGAAGCAGAAATTAGCACTTTTAAACTGAAGGTGAATCACAAGGCCTATTTCTGCCTCAGGCGCTTCTTTTCACCCATTTAAAAGGACCAAAGTTAACTTTTAAACACATCCATTCTTTACATAAATAAAAGTGGGAGGTGTCTCCAACCACTTTGTAAAACCGAAATGCTGTCTTGGAGAGTTTATTTCACGTGTGTGTGTGTGTGTGTGTGTGTGTGTGTGTGTGTGTGTGTGTGTATTCGCAGTTTGTTTATTTATTTATTTTAAAATTTTTGGCTGTGCTGGGTCTTCACTGCTATGCGAGCTTTTCTCTAGTTGTGGCTCTAGTTGTGGTGTGCGGGCTCCTTATTGTGGTGGTTTCTCTTGTGGAGCATGGGCTGTGCTTCGGAGGGCTCGGTAGTTGCAGTTCCTGGGCTCTAGAGCACAGGCTCAGTAGTTGTGGCTCATGGGCTTAGTTGCTCCCAGGCGTGTGGTATCCTCCCGGATTAGGGATTGAATCGTGTCTCCTGCATTGGCCAGGGGATTCTTTACCACTGAGCTCCCAGGGAAGCCCTTATGTACATTTCTAAATGACCAAAATTCAGGTTATTATGGTGTTTAAAAGAATTTGCTGGTAGGATAAGACCCGAACATTCCACGCTTAGCTCTGAGCAGATTTTTATGACCTGCTTAGAGACCTTTGAAAAATACACTTAATTATTACAAGGCAGCATTGTGCAAACATGCCTGTGTGATGTTTACACTACCCCATTCTTATCAGTTAGAAGCAACACAACAAAAATATTAAAGAGCAAACAAGCCAAAAATCAATGAGAAGAGAGATGAAAGCATGACTAATTGAAAAAGGGAATGTATATGAAAATACTGTAAAAACTATGAAGTGTCACCACATATAAAGTAATATCCCATCAGCAGAAGTCCAAGTCTTCAAAGGCGTTGCAGCCTTCCTGGTGTGCTGGGCTGTCTCATGGTCTGTATATTTAGATATTAAAGTTGTGGTACGAAGAGCCATTTCCACCTCTTTGTAAACCAGTTTGTACCTTCCTTTTGTACTGTGCCTCTTCAGAGGAATTTCTAGAAACCTTAGAACATTTCAGATGAACTCTGGATGGTAAACTCAAAATTGAAGCATAAGCAGTTCCAACTGTATTTGCTGTTTTTAGGAAACAGCACCTCTTGAGATGGGAAGGTCAGTTTGAAATGACTGAGTCTATGGAGATCATTTAAAACCCCCACATCACTCATAGACCAGTCCGATTTCTTTTCTAGTGGGCATTTACCAAGGGGCTATGCTACCCCCTGCCTTTGCCAACTCACTGTCCAGAAGTCAGAGCCCAAGAGACAAAATTCCAATGTCCTGGAGGCCTTGGGTCTTTATATGCGTGCAATTCCTACTCTGGTTAGAACAGAATCCACTGAGGTCTTCTGAGTTGACCCTCTAGGACTTCCAGGGGCTCCTCCTCACTGGCATGGAGCTGTAGACATGGTCTTATAAACACAAATGGAAAGGAACCTCTTTGGTGCTGAATCTGTAGTATCTAAAACCCAGTTTCCTTTTGCCTGAATAAATTGAGGGATAAAAACTGAAAAACCTTAACGTCCTCCCAAATCAGAAAAACAGACATGGAATAGACATCAATATCTCATTGCCCAGGACGTTGAAAATTTTAATTGGCTAGCAGAAAGTTATCTAAAAATAATGGGCAGGGCAAAATAAATATGTAATTTGATAGTCTGTTAGCAACTCCTTTTATCGCATATGGAGCATTTTCTAATTTTCTCTTTGATTGTAAATAGAAATCTAGTTTATTATGCAGAAACATAGATTATTAATAAATAAACCACTTGATGCCCATAAAGCACTTTGAGGGTGAAAAGCCTCTACTAAGTGGCAAATATTATTATTTTTATTGCAAACTAACGGGAAGAAACTAAGCTAATGAATGCTTACAGAGCTCCAAGTAGTCATCAGACCCAAATTGCCACACACTGTAAACTAGTCAACTTGTTTCTTAGATAGAGATGCGTTTAAATTTTAAGTTGATACTTTTTAATTTTTGCCAATGATGAAAGGCAAGGCTTATGGGTCTGTAATTTAAATAAGAATAACTCAAGGGATTAATCAGTTTTTACATTTAAATAGAAGTTGCCTAAAATATATAACACTTTTGAAAGTGCAGCTAGCAAAAAAGAAAAAGACAAGACCAAGACTAATTTTCTGAGTTAAATCGTTGCCAAGGGATATAGCTTTTTATAAGTATCACTTCTTTTGAATGATGTCGTAACCATAACTGATCTACATTAAAATCATACCCTAAACAGATAGAGTGAAACCTGATGTTTTAGGGTTCAGGCTGAATGCTTTCTTATGCTATACTCTCCTGCATTTGGCCTTGACACTGTGGTATATATGATATGCAAGATGAATGAATTCTTTTACCATCTGATATTTGAAGTGAAATATAAAAATAATGCCATGCCACAATGGAATAGTTAAACATGAAATTATGGATGTAAGTCTGATTTTTCCAGGCATTTTTCTGAAGTCAGATCATAAGTGTTCACTTCTGCTATTAAAGTGGATGTACTGTATACTTCTATATATTATATTAAATTTGCTGATGTCCATACGAATATGTTACATAACTGGGGTCCACACTTTTTGCTCATTCTCAGTGAGAGTAGATTTAATTTAAACCAAACAAATACTTTAACAGACAAACAGATAATCACTGTTAATGTTACAATAGAAACTACCTTGTTTAAATCTCCAGTAAATATACATTTTGGCAAAATCCTGTCGGAAAAATCCATATGGGTTACTTGAGATTTTCGTCACTAAAAATGTCAAAGCAGTCCTCATTCTCAAGAGAACTAGGTTCTGATCTGGGATCAGAGCTAAGGTGTGCTGAAAGGAAAGCATTTAAAGACAATTTTCTTGTCTCTCCCCCTACCTCCGCGCACACACACACACACACACACACATGCACACACACACACATTCCAGGCATTTTAAAATGACACCATTATGCTCCATGTCCAGGACTAGAAAACAAAGTCTCCTCCTGTTTGACAAGATTCAGCCTGCAGTGTTTTTAGCAGCCAAGATACGAGATTTTTAAATTAGGGCCTTCAGAATGGAATATTAGCAGACCCATATTAAAACAAGGCTGGCGGCCCTCATGATGATATGGGGTAATTTTCTAATTAGCAGAAGGCTATTTGAAATGCAGCATGGTGTCCCATTTTTCATACTGTTACTTTCTACTGGGTAGAGCTAGAGAAGTAAAACAAAAGCCATGAAACCTCATAGTCAGATTTCTATAAATTGGTCTCTCCAGCCCTGTAAAGACCGAATCTAATTTTAAAGGGTTTTTAATTTACAGAACTTAGCTCTGCTGCACTAGGAGCATTGTGCTAAAAACCAGATCTCACCATCCAACCAGTTAACAGAGCACAATTGCTACTCTTCAGTTATTTGGTTTTATGGTGTGTTTTTTTTTTAATTTATTATAGCATGTATTATTTATCCTTGTTTTCTTAATGTTTGTGTTTGGGTTCATGTTTTTGAAAGAGGATTCAGCAAAGGGATGTGCATACAGAGGCTGCTGGATAATATGAGGTTTAAATATCTTCAAACATTTATTCTTAAGAGGTAGAAAAGAGGGCTTTCTTTCATGAGTTTGGGTCTTAACTTTTGGCATACTGGGTCAAGAGAAGAGGTAAGGGTTGGAGGTGAGAATGTTTGGGGCACATCCAGGGAAAGACAAATTAGATTCTTAGACATAAAGCTTTTAAATATAGAAGCCTTCAACGAAGACATTTATAGATGCATTCAATGAAGACATTTTTTATATGTGAAGATTCCAAAAGACAGTTATCCTGTGCATACTAATAGAAACCCCTGTTGGGAGCATGGTCTTCAGTTTTAGAGGTGGAAGAGATGAATATCCCATCCCTAGTAAGGTTCAGGTCACATCACTGTTCATACTGATCGCTTCTACAGATTGGTGGACAGAAGAATGCGTTGATTGGCAGAGGACAACTTGCTTCAAGCCATCCTCCAAACTGTCTCCAGGATTCATTTTTCCGAAGAGTGTGTCACATGGCCTACCCAGAAACCTCAAATGGTTTTCCATGGCTTGCAGAATTTGGTCAGAATTCTGAAGCCTGACCTTGGAGGCCCTTCCCAAATCTACCCAACCTCTTTCCAGGGGCATCTTCCTGCTGCTCCACTCTATGCTTTAGCTGCACCAGGAGACTTGTGGCCCCCAAGCCCCACAAGCCTGTTGATGTGCCAGGCCAGGTAATTCTTTCCACCCTGAGTGCTCCTCCTGCATCTTCCCACCCAGAAAAGCCCAGCACATCCTTCTAAAGCAGTTGAGCAATCTCCTGCTTTGGAGGGGGCTCCCTGATCTCTTCTTTATTTCCTGTCCCCAGTCTGATTGGTGGTGTAGCCAGGTGTGTGCAAGCTCGTCCTCTGGACTGTGAAACATTTGAGAACAAGGAGACATAGAAGTTCATTTTTTTAAGTCCCTCCCATACCTGGTACAGGTCACTGGGTGCAGTAGGCACTCAAACGGACCTGGCATTACATTGGCTCTAAATAAGATGCCTGCCACCTTCACATTATGCATGATAGTCCATAGTCTGTAAATTAGATTGGCTATGAGTTAAAAGCAAAACAACAACAAAAAACAACAGCTACCATGTTCAAGGAACTACACTTGGAGTAGAAAAATAGTGAGAGAAGCTTATGTCTTGGATCATCTTGAGGAATTTTTCAGCCATTTCTTCTTTCCTTTCTGTCCCATTCCAACATGATGAAAGCAACGTCCACATCCTTGCCAGGGCCTGGGGAGTCACTCTCCAACTTTAACCTACACTGGAACTGGACAGGGAAAGGGGTGGGCCTGAGAACATGGCATGATTGGGCATGATTGAGAACATGGCATGATTGGGCCTGAGAACATTCCCTCACCCCAGCATCCGCTCATCAATGGAGACATGATCTGTGAAGATTCAGTTTTTTAATAATGTTGTAAATGTTTCTTTACCAAAAAAAAAAAAAAAAGGCAAAGCGCTTCTTTCCTTGAAGTGATTAGGCATTTTTTAAAAAAAGAAGGAAAGAACAAATGTGTTATTTTATGGGATTCTTTAATTCTCAAGATGATTAAAAAACAACATACTTATCTCTCATGTCTAAGCCTAAGGTATGGTTTATAAAGCAGTCCATCCAACTCTATTTTGGATCTCTTGTTAGACTCCTTGCACTGATGACTCCTGGCTTATTATCTCCCTTCTTTGAATGCCAACAAATTGGTACATCCTAGATGAGTTTTCACTGTTTCTGCTGGTGACATAATAAATTCCACTGGGTTCTGTTTGCCAGGCCATCAATAAGTGTTTTAAATAGCCATGGATGAAAGATTTGCCTACCCATTTTCTTTCCCACAAATGATAAGCTAAATTGTTTATCATATTTTTTGTACCTAGGTATCTATTTGGAGGGTTGTGCTTTTTCCTCCAAACTTGGGTTCATAGAAATTGAAAAAAAAATTATTTTCCCTACTTGCAGAAAATACTGTGAGTATTTTCACAGGTCTCTGACATAGCTGATGCCTATGACCAGGTCAGTTACTGCACATTGCAGTCTACTTTTTCATATCAACCCAAGGGCATATAGTCTAGTAGACAGAACTAAACAGATTTGCACAATCACAGGAAAAGCACTAGAACCTGCATCTTCTGATAGAACATGTGTAAGTAATTAAGAAAAAAAATAATTGCACGTTTGAGAAGGTGGACTCACCAAGCAGTTGTTGAACTATAAAAATGCATTAAGTGTAGTCAGTTTCTCTTTTTAATTATTCAGGAATGTTGTTTATGTTATCATGAAAAAAAGAGGTGAGAAAATATATTCGGCAATTTTTGGTTTTCCCCCATTTGAGCAGATGGCGATTTGTAGTTCAAAATTTGTAACTCAAATTATTTCACATTTTTATTAATCAGTACAATATGTTTTTAAAACAACAAACTGCACTTAGAAATATCAGTGTAAGTTCCACAATTTGCCTAGTTCCATCAGAGAGCAGTTTAAGAATTAGAGATTTTATTAGCAATATTGGGAAGCAGAGCATTCTAGCTCAGTATTTTGATTGTTATTATTTTTATTCCAGTGTTCAAAGTACCTCATATGAGGGAGGGGGCAGTTGAAAATAGTATAGAAAATTGCAGTGGGGAGCTGTAAAAAGCTGGGGAGAATCTGTTTCAAGATGTTTGCTTTTTTGGTAGAACAAAAAGTGCATTTTGTTAGAGACAAATATTTTTTGTGATGAAAAACATTTTATGTGAAATGTAGATTGGACTTTTAATATAAAAAAGAAATGTGAAGCCATTCTATTTTAGGAAGGTTTGGCGTCTTAGAATGAAAGCTGTTAGAACTGCATATATTGGAATGTTCTCACAACTGTTCTCATCCTATGTTCCTCTGCAAACCTGTTAAATTACATGAGTGTAGAAATAAGGGAGCTTTTTTATTATTATTAATTGACACTCATTTTTAGCTGGCATGTACTGGCAGGTCTTTCTAGACAAACCTCAGGCCGTACAAGGCAGAGCTTCAATCTGAAAGTTTGGGGAGTATTCTAAAGCTCTGTAATATGGAAGCTAGGAAGTGTAATATTAAAGTGATAAACATCTTATATTCAGTGCAATTCACAGTTTCTTTCATTCTTTTTACTATCTATAGATCTAAATCAAAACAAATTCCATAAAAGAGGGGGTTATTTTCAAGCACATTTTCCTTCAGAGAACTCTTGAATATTTTATCATATCTATTTCTATACATATGCTATACATTTCTAGATCCCTGTTGAACAAAATCCAAGGTGATGATAAAAAAAAAAAAACAACTATGACATTAGAATTCCTAGGAGATATAAAGTTAGCCCTTGTAAACGAAACGAACTTTGTTTTTGGCAATTAAAGAATTCACAGGGATATTAAGTCAGAGAACATTATGTTTGAACTATTGTTTTTATCCAGGAGGTTATTAAAAATGTATTTCAAATCACCAGAGTGGCAGGAAAAAATAAAAAATAATAACCTAAATAGGGTTACATTTTCCTATGCTCTTGTGAAGAAACATTGGATTTCATACGATGTGATTTCCAAGTAGAATTTTGCAGGCACCAAATATTCACTTTAGGACATGTGAGGTTCACCCCCCACCCCCATTCCCATAGTAAGACCTTTTGAGCTGTCACTGCAACAAACCGTGAATGGGTGGGCACTTCGACTGTCACCTGGTAACAGGCATCTGTGGATTTTCTGGGTGTCCCTCGAATTGTGCAGAACCCCGGGATTTAGACAAGCTCTTCACAAGGTCAAACAAAAAACCAGACCCGGATCACAGTGCCGCCCATGATCAAAAGGGGCAGGAAGTATATATAAGCTTATGGTGTGAGGTGGGAATCACTGGTGTCTGAACAGCCTCTGCGTCCTCAAATGGTTAATTCCCCCAGGCTGTCATATTGCATAAACAGATCCTCCTTTAATAAAATTAATTAGGTTCTGAGCTTTATAGGGTGATGCCCACTGACCCTTTACATGCCTATTGTTCCCAGATCCAAGCGAAAGAAAAAAGAGAGGCTGCCCAGTCGACAAGAGAGAGAGACCCAAGTTGAAAGATTAGAAATCTCAAGAAGGAGCAGAGAGAGGGGATGGAGGAAGCTAGGTGATGTTTGCGTCTGCACGGAACTTAAAAGCAAAAACAAAAAACCCAGCCGCGCGGTGATCGGGTTTTGTTAATTTCGCTTTTTTGCACGCGCCACGAAATTCAGGCTGCGAGGGGCTCCTGAGAAACATCCAGAGTCTTTGTAGATATCAGGGACGCGCGGCTTTAGTTTAAAAAAAGAAGAAGAGAAGAAGACCCGAGGCAAAGGAGCAGGTTTAGGGGGAGGATCTGCAAAAGAAAAGCAGGACCCCTGGCAAACCCGTTTAGATGCCCACTACGTCCCTCCCTTTTCTCTGGCTATCCACCCAGCGCTGTCCCGGGCATTTCCTAGCACGAGTTGCTTCTGATATTCTTTTAAGTTTGCTAAGCGAACTCCTCGAGGGTGGCAGCGGGAGCTGGGATGGGGAGAGGTGAAATGTGGACCGCGGTCTTTTTATTTTTTCTTCATCAAAAGGGGCTTGAGTTCCTCGGTCCTAAGGATTAAGTGAGCGCATCTCCGCGCCTCTGGTCGGAGGAAATCCGAGGCACGACAGCAAACGCTGCCCGATTTTGTAAGAAAAAAATTTAAAGGGAAAGAAAAGAATCCCTCTCGACCGGATGTTTCCAATTACAGGGGAGTCAGAGAACAGAAATGGGGGTGGCGTTTGACGAGGATGGGGCCAGATTTGGAGAGGGTGGGGGCTGGAGGTGGGAAGAGACGCAGCAGGGTAAAAGGCAAGAAATAAGGCTTCTGTAAGGAGAAGAGGAAAATAGGAAAATGAAGCAGAACTAGAAAAATGACAAAGTGTTGAGTGCTGATTTATTGCAGAAGCCTCTGGTCATTTCCATATATTGAAATGCGCCCAAGCGGCCAGTCAGTCAATTTCTTTTGAGCTGCTGCTGCCGCTGCCCACGGGCTGCCCACGTGACTCCCCCTCAGTCAGCCTCTTTACCACCCAGCCCCAGAAACAGATAGAAGAGGAAAGAAAGAGTGTGAGGCAGAGAAAGCATCTGTGTACTGTAGTGGGTGATTTGGAGAAGGAGACATTTGTGTGGGTCTTTGGGAAAGAAGGAATGTGGCCTGGGGAGGGGAGAGGTAGGTTTCAAGCTCCATTCAAGTGTTACATCCAGTTACTCTCTCTGGCACCTTTCCATCTCCCTCTCCTCTCTCTTTTTCCCCACTCTCCTCTTTTCCTCTCTCTCGCTCCTCCTTTAAGCAGTTAAGAAAGAGGACAGAATACAGAGATAGAAAAGTCTATCTATCTACAAATATATAATGGGGATGGTGTGGAGAAGTAGGAGATTCAAGTCAGATTTTATTTTGGTTTTATTTTGGTGTCCATTGCTTTGGTAGATTTTTCTTAAAGAAAGGCACACACACACACACACACACACAAATCCTAGATAAAAGCCAGTGAGTTGTTAAAAATGAATTTGCAGCATTAGAGCTGTTAGCATCATTCAGCAAGCAGCAAGCTTGATAATTTCCAGGTGTTGGGGAAAGCCGTTGTCCGGGAGCTCCTACAGAGCTTATAAATCCCTGTTGGGAGAGAGAAAAAAAATCTTTGGAGGTGAATGAAATATCAAATCACAAGACTCCTATGTAGATTTATGATTGCATAAGAAGCTTGATCATTTCCATATACTGAAATGTGCTGTCCTCCTGAGCCTGCCCAGCCCTTCTAGGAGACGAGGCGCTCCGTTCTGCCTTGATCAATGTTGACTATGAAGCAAGAAAGGGGGGGTTGGTGGTGGAAAGCAGGCTGGCACCAGATGGAGCGGGGTCTCGGGAAAGGTCAAGGTTAGCCCAGGCTGCTATTGAGCCGGTAGCAGCCTCACAGATAGATCTCTGCCTCGAAGGCACCCACTGGGGCTTCTCAAAATCAAATCTAATAGAAAAGGCAGTCACAGAATGAAATCGCTTCATCTGAATGCTAAAATTGTTATTAGGCTACATTAGAGAGATATCAGGCACGTGGTTACCAAAAAAGGGAGCATGCCTAGCAGTTTGTGTCTGAAAGAAAAGCTATGAATATGTTGATAACATCAGTAATAGGCAAGTAGAGGAGATGGATATCTTTTTTTTTTTTTTTTTTGTCTAAAGACCAGATTAACATATTAAATGAACATATTTTTCTCTTTTTAGCAGGTCTACCTTATATTTTGATGTACTTGGAATTCTTATTTGGTGGGGGGGGGGGGAGTGAAAAAAAATCACTCAGTCCAGAAATAGGTGATCTGTATTGATCGAGAAGTTTGACTCACTTGAGGAATTTTGTTAGCATCTTTCACCAGGTATGTGCCTCTGGAAATTCATCCCTCAGGCATTACATTGGGGGGTTGACATCGCCTTGGAAATCAGCCGTTCTGGCTCTGGACCACTGGAAATCCATCAGAGGCCTTGCCTTCTTCCCTCTTCTCCCCCCTCCTCTTTTTCTTTTTGCATTCTTTTTAGACACAGAGTGTTTTTGGAATAAATTTCATCCCACAGGCAAATGGCAGCCTAGGAGAGTGCCTGGGACCAGACATACGTACATTGCCTGTTAGGGTAGTCACACTAACATTTTTCAGGCAGTCTCCCCCCCAATTATCATAATGAAACCCACATTAGCTGTTTTTAACCTACAGCACAGCCGTATCTTAAAGAAGGATTTAGTCTTGTAAAATAAATGCGGGCTACACTAGATTAAACATGATGACTGCACTCCAAGGGTTAATAAATTTAGAATTAACAGATCATCTCAGCTTGATACAGCTACTATAGATGATTTAATATGCAGCCTAAGCAGGTTGACAGTCAGCTCACAGATGCAGATAAGATCAAACAGTCTCTTGATTCAATAGATTGAATGATTGTACTGAGTGTCTAGAAGGTGAGTGACAGAACATATATGGCAGGGGTTCTGGTAAAACGGAGCTTCAATTCCCAACTGCTGTTTTGTGCACTGGTTTTCTTTTGCTACCAGTTCACCTTCTGTGGCAAGAAAATCCAAAGTGGTGGTGGGGGTTAAAAATTCTCTTCATTGTATAGAGTAGTGGGAGCTTAAGTTTTGAGTAAGGAAAAGATGGATACCTTTAATATCAAGATCTATTTCTAATTAGTTCTCCCTGGTAACTAATACCCACCATTCCCCTTTCCTCTCTCTCCTCACAGGCTCTTAGGTCAGGGCTTTACAGACAGGATGCAAGATTCCTGGATGATGCAGATAAAGGCAGCCTACTGAAATTATATAGGTAATTTCCTCAGTCCTCTGCTTTGCTCTAACTGTGAAGATCTGAATATGGAGATGAGGTGTGAAGAGGAGTTGAAATTCAAACTCTAGTATGTAGTCACTGTGAGGTGTTTATGCTAGGAGAGAGCTTACATTTCTATAACTGATGTTAAAAGCTGGCAAAACTAGGGGGCTTGGGGAAGACTGGGGAGGGTCCAACCGAAAAAGTTAAGAGTAGCTGTGTTATCAGGCCTTGCTTTTGGCGCCCTAACTAGAGTTTCTAATACCTAACTTAGCTAGTTTTTTAAAAAAGATTTAATTTCCTTTATCCATTCAGACTCTAGTAGTATTTAAACAGGAAGACAAAAACAATTTTAATAGAAGTGTATGTGATCTGATATGATAGACAAGTTTATAACAGTTTTTATGATTTGATCAAGAACAAGGGCTTCTCCTAAACCCATTAGATTCTGTCATGTGAATATATATTCAGGCAATTTAAAAATGCATATTATGTATTCACTAGACCGGCACGGTCTGAACTGTATCATGTTATTCTGTCCTATTACCCGCCTCCCCAAGTCTGAATATGGAAATCTATAATAGAGTGACTTTAGAGCTGCAGCAATCAGTTTTCCAATGTTTGTAACTTGGTTTCATTTATTTATTTTATTTCATTTTCTTTTTTAATATCAAAATGTCCAGTCCACACCATGAACTAATGGCCCACAAAATTTTCCTTTATTAAATAAAGTCATTTAAAACTGAGTAATAGCCCTACATGCTGTTAACACTTTAACTTTTCCCTTCCTGCTCTAATGTCCTAGTGGGTAACTTGATATGCTTCTAACTCAGATTTTATTATTGTTGGGTAACCTCTAAAAAAGTCTTAGAATATTCAACTCTCATAAAGTGCTATTCTGGGTCTTGATATGCTGTGTTTTGTTTTCCTGAGAAATAAAATTTATGTAACCTGCATATTTAAAGATTTTGAGCTAAAAGCAGATTGTCCCAATTTTAGGCTGAGTAAAGTGTTTCAAGTGAGATCTGTGATGGGCAGGAGGAACTTTGAACTGGGTATGGCTGTTCCTGGGGCAGAAGTAGTGGGCATTTATTTCACATATTAACCATATCTAAATGCTTCCGAATTTTACTCTCCCTTTCTTGGACAACCTGTGATTGCAGCAGGGGGCACTCCAACATACGAATTACTTGGAAGTGGGAAGCTCAGGCTCTCCTGTTTCCCCATCTACTTGGAGGCATAACCACTGAAAACAGTTATCTCTCAGACATTTGCATATTTATGGTGCCTCCTGCAGGTTCCTGTGATTGCTTTACAGTCAGGAAAGGTAACAGAAAAATATATATCCTCCTTTAAAACGTGAAAAAGGATCATATAGGAACAGTGACTCTAATAGGAGACTAATCCTTGCAAAGCCGGTAGCATGAAATTTGTTTCTGGACTATCTTTGTTTTGGTGTTGTTTTAGGATTTGAAGGGAATATTCTGGAAGTTGTAGCACTAAGTCTCCGATCCCTTGAAGATAGATATAGGAAAATACTTCACATTTTGAGAGAAAAAAATTAGCCTAGACTTACTTATTTATTGAGTGAATACCTCTAAAGAATAGAAAATTCCTTACAGACATGGAAAAGCCACCCAATGGATCACTTAAAAGCCTAGTTCCATGGCACATATATTTTTTTAGTCCTAGTCATAAGCAATGAACAATTGTGCAGTGTAGCTTTGGATATAAAAGTTAATTAGGTCTCAGAAGAGAATAGTTTCATTTTTATTGGCTCTGAGTTCCAAGGATACCTTTGATACACCTTTCCTCTCAGCCCCTTTTGACCTTCTTTGTGGAAATGGTACAGGGCCTAGACACGCAGGCTTGTTTGGTCCTGGATGCCAGATTTTTGTTCCTCTGCTCACTCTCTTGAAAAGCATTCTACCAGAGGAAGCATCATCATTGAAATTACACCCAGAAAAAACCTAATCTTATCTCCACTTCAGGACCAAGGTGTAGTTAATGTGATCTTTTTCAAGGGTTTTAGTTCAGGGAGAGAATTCATATACTCTGGCAACTGGCAGCACCTGAATGCAGAAATGGGGGTAGGGGGGTGGGCTGAAGCTTTATTTCTAAGTGGTCCAGTTTCCTTGTGTCTTCATCAGAACCTCATCCTTATGTTATCACAGGTCTATCGTACTTCATTTCCTTCCCTCCTAAAAGGCCAGTGTACAGGGCTCATAGAACTGACATCAGCAATCATCAGCAAACATCCTGAGCGATGGTGGAATTCTGCAATACACAGCCTTTTCTGTATCCCATCCTTTCTATGGAAATGCCTATCAAAATCAAGGGGATGAAAATAATTTTTCCTGCAATTAGACTTTACATAATAAAGACACAGGGTAGTAAAAATAATACGTGCTATCAATAATACATGGTGACATAAATGCCCAAACTGTGAGCAGAAGGATTCTCTTATCACACATTAGTCACCACAGCAGTATATGTGCTTATGCACTACCTTTCAGTGTAACATTAGGCAATATATCTGTTTGTTATTCTGGCTAGGGAGATTCTCATTAAAATAATTACTGCCATCATCTGATTATTTCAGTGCAAGTTTACTCACAACGTTTAGGCCTTTGGTTTCATGCTAGAAAAAATATATACTTCAAGATTAATGTTTATTTCCTTGCTGCTGGTCAGTCCCTTGTCCCTAAAATAAAATGTAGAAAAGATGCTACCTGAAATCAGGGGCTCTTTTGCTCCTTTCAACTCCCATAATGAGAAGCTTCTTTCTTCTAGAATGTTTAAAAATTGATAGTAATGAATCACAACTTCTTAGCATTGTCAGAGATATATTAATTTTCAACTGTTCTACAAAAACCAGATATCACGTTGGTCTTACTGAGGGTAACATATCTGAAAACACAGGCCTGGGCTGAGCATTTCCCATTATTTTGAGAGATCCAAACCCTTAAATGTGAAGATCAGTGGAAATATAACAATGTAGCTTGGAATTCTAAAGATGTTACTAAAACTAAAGTCTTATCAATTGAAAAAGAAAACAAACTAGTTCCATTTTGGTTTGAGGTTGCTTTTCAGTTTGATTTATTTATGCTAAAGTAAAAGGAAAAAAAAAATGAGAGTTGCAAGTTCCCATTAAGGGGAGTTTACTTCCTGTAAAACATATATTTTTAAATGAGCCTATTTTTAATTTTTTAGAATCTTTAAATCAACACACACAAAACATCTATAATCTTAGCAAAACCCCTTTATGTGCTTAATATTCAAATAATTAACATATTTGCCTTATTCCCCTCATGTTTACTTTCAGAAACTGAATTTACTTTGAAAATCTACTAATCTTGTGTTTTCTCCTACTGATTAAGCTCGGAGTTCAAGATTCGATCTTTTGAGAAGAGAGGGTCGGGATTCTCATTCTGTCATATCTGCTATTTCCCTTGTTTCCTGAGCAAGGCCACAGAAATCACCATGTACAGATGGGTGGGAAAGTGGGTGCCATTATAAGGCTCTGTGGGACTTGCTTCTTTCAAATGAGAACCAGCTAGAACAGGCCTTGATATTTAAAGAAAGTAGTATCTGGAGAATCAGGCTCCAGAATTAATCTCTCAGAGTTATTCTGTGTTGCAATGTACTTGGATTTTGGCTGTTTGCATATTTTATTGCTTTTCAAAATCTGAGAATTGAGAACAATAAAAAGAAGATTTTACCTATGGTAGAAAGGATTTTGAAGTTCCCAGGAATCTAAGTGGTCTACTTCATCTTTTATTCATGTACAAAACATTTCCTAAGGTCCTACTCTGTGCTGAGGGGTAAAAAGATGAAAAGAACAGAAGCTCCTATAAGTATGTGACAACCCAGGACTTGTCAGGTGATAGCTTTTATGACGTAAGTTATTATATGAAATATACACAGACAGACATGCAATTGTTTCCTCCTGACACAAATGGGCTTGCTGTTTATTCTGTGTAGGTTAGATAGCAGTGCAAATGGCCCATACTTCTTAACTATTTAAAAAGTGAAATAATGTAATTTTCCACTATATGCATATTTAATGTATTATGGAGCAGACAGGAATACTTGTGTCTTTTTCACCTGCTGAAACAACAGAAAATGCATTTGTGCAATTCATTCTTTGATTTAGCATGAGTTCAATGCCTACTATGTGTTAGGGAAGTGAAACAATGTCGTTTAAAAAAAATGATACATTCTCTAATGGTGTTAGAAATAGTCTCTGAAATTGCCTACAAAACAAATGTAATACAGAAAGCTTATTTCTCAAATAATTAAGCTATTTAATGTCATAAAAGCTGAAAACGATAGAGTATCATAGATATATTCATGACCAAACCTCATTATTTGCCATTTTTATTTCTGAGAAACCAAGTTCTTTCTTCAACTAGTGTCAGAAGTAACCAGAGCTGTGTCCCCTCAAATTAGTCCTTGCTTAGAATTCTTCAAATCAGCAATGTGAAACCAGGGCTACCCAAAGCAAGGAAAACAGTATGTATCTGTATGGCTTTGGCATGTGTGACTTGTGAACTTTGTATGATGTGCTTCTGCCTGTGTATGTGTATCTTAGTGCCTTAAAAATGAAAGCCATCCAAGAGCAGAAACCACATCTCATGTCTGTTCAGGGCTGTACTCCATAAAGAAAGAATAACAGTCCTTAGGATCAGATTCTTCATTTTATAGGAATCTGGAGGCTTAGATAACTGACCTTGTGCAAGAGATTTTTTTTTTTTTTTAAGAAAAAATGAAAACAGGCAAATTGTATACAACCAGGAATGGGAGACCAAAGAGATTTATCTTCACCAAGCTGACAAAAATGATGAAATAGGCTTTTTCTACCACAAAAGTTTCCTTTGCTGAATTTGGCAGGAAAAAATAAAATACGGATGATTAACTACTGGGGCAGGGGGGAAGATGTCTTAATTTCTGGAAAAGGGACCAGAAGAGCCAGAGCTCTTCAGTAATCTCTGGGAACAATTGGTACACATCTGGAATGGTTGTGGGACTAGGCAGGCGTTTCTGGGGTTTATAAGAAACTGGCAGAAAAGGAACTTGAGCCTGGTAACATGTTTTGATGACTGCTTCTCTTTTAGCTAATTTGAGCAAAGACCAACTAAAGCTATTGTGAAATTAGAATGATCAAGGCCCTGTGGTCCTTGATGGCCTGATTTGGTGGTCTGATTTCAGTCAGAGAGAACAGAGAAAAGGAACTGCTCTTCTTCTGGAAGTGAAAAGGTTTCTAAATGCAGATATGGTGGCTGCAGTCCTTGGTGGCTCTTTCTCTGTATGAAGTTAGTGAACTTAGGGCTTGCCCAAAACACCCACCCAGGGCTACATCTTGGTGTGCAGGGGAGGGAAACAGAGCAGCATGCATTTGAAAACTTCATCTGAACTCATCTACCACCTCATCTTTGTGCAATGGCTTTTCTGATGGAACAAGAGTTGGAGAAGCAAAAGTTTGAGCTTTTTAGCTACATCTTTCATCCTATTTCTGCTGCCCTCTGATGGACACGTTAACTAGGGAAACCACTCCCACCCTCATGTCCAACCCCTTCCATCTCTACCACTATGACCTCATCACTATTACCCATCATCATGATCACCACCACCATCTTTGTTTTCCTTAGAATTAGCATCAACCACATCATCACTAACAAACATTACATATTATGGTGATGGTATACCAAGTTAATAGAACAGATTTCAGAATTCTGGTCCATTAGATAATTCAAGATAAATTCTTCATCAATCTGTCAAGAACCAAAGTCAAGTAGAGACATTTATGGTGTTTGTGTAGAGTCCTTGGATAGTCCACTGCTGACTATACAGTGCTGGTTGTTGCTTTCTGAACAAACCAAATGATATCAGGAAAGCTACAAAATTTTGAAATAAGACGGCAGTTCCTCTATTGTTTTTACTACATAGATAAGACAAAAACATTTCAGATACTTTATTTCTTCTCTTCAGTCAATTTATACTTTTTCATCAGAATGTAACATAGCATGTGTACCTCTGTGTATGTGTATGAGGTTGCATTCCTTGACATAGTGTTGAGTTTTTTAGTTTGTATGTGTGTGTTTCTCTGTGTGTGTGTCCGTGTTGTATGTATGTACTCCAGGGTAATAAAATAGTAAAAAATTATAATAATGGCAAACAGTACTTGTCCAAATAAAGGACTAACTGCCTATAAAATTTCCTTTTAGACAGTGAAGTCATAGCTAGAAGTTGGCAAGAAGACCATCTGAAACCAGTAAAAATCATTTCTGTGATGTTGTGTAAGGAACAGAGGGAAGAAAGGAAGGTGGGAGGGAGGGGGAACGATGGGGGGACTGAGTGAGAGAGAGAGAATATTTTCAAAAGCTCTTCTTCCACTGAGTTATTCTTTTATAAAACAACTTCACATCTGGACTGATAGGTTGAATTCCACCCAGTGCCATTTAAATAGCCCAAGTTATAAACCTCTTAAACTTGGGGTTTATAATAGAAACACTGACAGACCCTTAACTATAGTGCCTCTATAGTAATGAAAGCACAACTATTTCATTATAGCAGTGTCTGGCAGGGCTGCTATAATTAAGAGTCTGTCAGCGTTTCCATTATAAACCCAAATTTTAAGAGGTTTTTAACTCACATTGTTTTAAATCACATTGGGCTGAAACTTGCTGTTCAAAATGTCAGACCAGATGTGTGTGTGTGCTGTTTTGTTTTTCCTTCTATTTACCCACTCGGGCAAAAAAAAAAAAAAAAAAAAGAGAGAGAGAGAGAGTAGGAGAATAGGTGAAGCTTGTTTTAAGACTGGGTGTGAAAAACATGTATTGAAAAAATTATTCCTCTGTTAAAAGCAAAAGATTTATTGGGGGATGGGTGGGCACACAGAAAATGAAGTTTAAGGTATTTTTCATTTCTGGTTTTTCTGATTGTATTGTTTTCTTTTAGAGCGCTCTCATTTGGGAAACCAGATTTGAACACATCCAAAGAGTAACATTAAAACAAAGAATTTTCTGATAGTAGGTTCTTTTGTTGCTGTTGTTGTTTAGTCGCTAAGTCATGTCCGACTCCGCGGACATGCAGCACTCTTCATGGACTGCAGCACTGGGTTCTTGACACTGGTTTATTTGGAAGATATTTGATTATGTAGATTGTTGGAGGTGATGAAAATATCTTGCGTTGTATTCTTGCAAGATTCAATTGTTCAGCTGTTCTGATCTTTGGGATAATCCTTCTAAGCTCACCATCCTTGGTGGGAATCACTTTTAGGCTAAAATGTACTCTTACAGAAGAGTTATCTGATCAAAGCCTTACTGGTTCTGGGGGAAACTACTAGAATTTGAATGGTTATGTTGGTTTCATTTATGTGGTGATAGGATTTATTCACTTATTCACTCAAAAACCTTTCGTTGAGAAGCTACTGTGTGCTAAGTATTATATTTGGACATTTGGACATTTCTAATATGGTCCACTCGGAGAAGGCAATGGAGACCTCCTCCAGTACTCTTGCTTGGAAAATCCCATGGTCGGAGGAGCCTGGTGGGCTGCAGTCCATGGGGTCGCTAAGAGTCGGACACGACTGAGCAACTTCACTCTCACTTTTCACTCTCATGCTTTGGAGAAAGAAATGGCAACCCACTCCAGTGTTCTTGCCTGGAGAATCCCAGGGACAGAAGAGCCTGGTAGGCTGCCATCTCTGGGGTCGCACAGAGTCGGACACGACTGAAGCGACTTAGCAGCAGCAGCAGCAGCAGCAGCAATGTGGTCCACTGGACTGGCTTCACTGCCCAGCATCTATGTGTCTTTGATGTCAATGTTAGGGAGTTATATTGGATATTTCAGTGTTCCAGCCAGAACACCTTTCTGTCTTCATAGGAGCCTCTTAACGTGGCGAGACTTACCACCAGCCCCAACACATTGTTGACTCAGCACACAGCAACCCAGTCTAGAGGTAAGTGTAGGCTTATTTAGAGCAGATCCAGCTTTTTACTTCCTACTTTGCTCCCTTCCTTCTTTCCTTCCTTCTTTCTTTTCCTGGGGTGGTTTGGGGAAGGGGGTTGGGGGGGGGATAGAGCCATCCAGGTACGTGAAGTAGTCTGCCAGTCAGCTAAATGCTTTCATCCCATTTTTACTGCCCCCTGATGGAGGAGTTAACTAGGGAAAACAACCGTCACCCTCATCTCCAACCCTTACCATCTCTACCATCTCAGCTAAATGTCCAGGGAGCCTCTGGAGAAATGCCATACTGTTTCCCCAAGAGCCTCCCGGGGGAAGTCTGTCCCTTTGCAGGTGTAGACACTGCCCTCCAGGGGCCTCCTTAGGTCCCAGACTCTGAATCATACTGGGAGCAGAGGAGGAAGAAATGTTATAGTGGGTGGGGGCTGAGGGAGGCTTGGAAGAAGAGGTGACTGTGGCCCTCATGCTCACCTTTCAGTTTGCGGTGCCCACACAAAGCCCACCCCCCTCCTCAAGCACAACCTCCTTTCCTTTTTAACATTAATTTTACCTTTGTCTTAACACCCTAGCACTCCCACTCTTAGAACCCCAAAACCTATGCCAAGTGATGAATCCAAACCTAAGTTTTATTTTTTATCGAGATGACTGTCCATTCTCTATTTTCTGAACTTCCATTAGGAAGAAAAAAAAAAAAAAACCAGAAGTAAAAAGCAAGGTGGGAGCGATTATATTAACCATTCATTCATTTATCTTTAAGTCTGTAAAGGTGTTCCCTGCTAAAGGCAGACAGTGACTATTTTATTTTAATCTTGTAGTTTCTATTGAGACAGACCTTTTAACCCTTAGTTCTCCAGCTCAACCTGAGTCCCCCACTCCAGGCGATCCTCGGCACGAGGGCTGGGACCGTATTAAGCCTGCCTCTTGGAGCTGTTTGTTGACCACATTCACGTTCAGAGCCCTGGAGCTAAAAGCACTTTACACCATAAAATAAAAGCACTGTCTTTTTTTCTAAAAGGTTACGTCTGGAGGCCACGCGGCTCATACTTCATACCGAAAACTACTGAAAGGACTATGAAATCCTCTATGATTTACACTCTCTCACTGCATTAGGGTATAGATCTACTCGACTCTAAAAATACGGTGGGTTTCTAACCGACGTGAATATATGTGCATTATTTCAGAAAGTCTGTTAGAAAACTTGTCAACACATTATAAAGCATAAACCAGGACTTGGCTATTAAGTACGGAGATCAGAGGCAGAATATATACTGCAGGAAGTCCTGGGGAGTCTCCTCCGCGGGCAAGATAGAGAAGGGGAGGAGGAGAGGGGAGGGGTCGCCTGGTGGCCTGGAGTTTACACGCAGTTTTGTCACCGAAGGTTTGGGAAAGAGCCCACCAAGCGTAATTAGCCCTTCCGTGGAATCAGCAAAGGTTCTACAGCTCCACATGAAGTTAACAGAAACGCCAGAAAATAATTTTAACGTTGTCATAATTTATTACTTTCTAAAAGCTACTTTTGGAAAGTAAATATACTGACTGTGTATCCAAGTGTGAGCGTTTAAAGTGACCTTTCACCCCTCTACAAACCCACCTGCATCATTAATCAATACTTACGTAATATTTTCAAAGCTCTTAAAACAACATGTTTTTATTTCTTTAAACACACAGACACACCTTCCCCCTCCCCCACTTTTGGGCGCTTTAGCGAGCATCCAGCAGCAATGAGGGAGGGGGCGTCACTCGTAGAGGCAAGCAGGAGGGACCGGAGTGGGGGTCCGCGACCAGGAGGGAATCGAATGCCAATACTGAGCCTTGGTTTTCTGGACTGGGTGAAATCAGGCTGGGGGAGGGGCGGGAGTGGAGGGTAGTTCCTATTTCACTCTGGGCATTTTATGATGGTGAAATTAAATATATGTTAATGGTGGAAACGTCGCTACTTACCTCTCCATGGGCACCCAGGGAAGGCAGCTGCAAAATTGGGTTTTAAAGGTACGTTTTAAGATGTGGTTTCGGAAGGAACCCCCTGGAATCTGAAACAAGTGCAATAACATAGCAGACCTACTTGTAACTAAGTGCTTAATTTCCTATGATTTTTTTAAAAAGAAAATCAATAAAATGTTGCCAGTTATTTATTGGAAATAACCACAGATAGCGGCCCTGATAGGGTGCCGGTTTTAGAGAGCACACAATTGTGTAATGAATTGTAATTCAGAAGACTGTTAAATGTGAACCACAGAACCTTTCAGAGGTAATAAAGTCATTACTTTTTACACTACAGCCAACCCTGAAAAGCTTTATACACACCATTATATATAAATCATACATATATATTTCCACAACACACATTCGCTCATTTATATACCTTCTCTGTATATGGACTTTTATGGATGGATGGGAAAAATATTTAAATTTGAAAAGCTCGGTTCCGGAAAGAATCGGACTCACTATTGTTACCTGAAGGGAATTTTATTTATTTTTTTTTTATTTTTCAAAGGCCTCCCAGTTGTACTTTTTTCTTCCCTCTCCTCACCTTCCCTCCAACCATTCTCCTCCACGACCGGCTCCCCCCACCCTCTCCCCTGCAATGATATTCTTTTGGTCGGTCTAAGGCTAGTTGAACAAGATTTAAAAAAAAAAAAAAAAAAAAAAGACAGTAGTGGAAAAGAGATGCTGACCTGCTCTGAAGAACTCGTGAAAAGGGGGAAATGGTATAACGCACACGCTACAGAGCTTTACTGCAAGTGAATCTTCCTGCTTCTTAAACAGTATTTGAGTCCCCCCTCAACCCCCACCAAACTGGAGGGAAACAATAACAGCAAACCACATTTACACAAACTCGGTCCAGCCCACATTTCTCCCACTGTTGAGCACCAAAACCTCCTTTTCTTCCTTAGAGGGGCCCGAAGCTTCGCCGAGCAAGGCAAACCAGTTCTTTTCTAATGGGTTTGAAACTTTACTAAGACAACACAGGAATAAACAGCCGCTGGCCGGCGCGGCTGGGAGATGGGTGCGCGCCTGCGAGCCGGGGGCCCTGGCTTAAGACAATAAAGCACACCGCCCAGGAGGTGCATTTACGAAAGCGACGTCCCTCAGACTAAGGAGGGAGAAGAGAAAACACGAGGGTTCATGGAGCCTCTTGGAGGAGAGGGAAAGAAGGCTCCTCGCTCTGCAGACCCATACTTGTACACGTCCACCTGCAGCTCGCAGTCTCGCGGGCCGCGGCCACCCATACCCCCCGCTGCACCCTCCGCTCCTCCCTTGGACCTGAGTCCATTTTCTTCTCCCCCCTGCCCTTCCGGATTTGAAATCGCAGCGCGGTCTCTCGGCGGCGGCGTCGGCTGAGGCTACAGGGTGGCGCAGGCAGGCGGGGAGACTGGGAGGCGGGAGACGCCGGGGGACTTTGCAGGCACGTTTCTGAATAAACTTTCCAATCGCAGGGGGTGCTGTTGCTGTACATTTTACGTAAAACTGAAAGTATCCCACGCCAGGAGTGAAGCCCGCTTTTTGACAGCAGCAGCGCGCGCGCGCGCGCGTGTGTATGTGCATTAAAGAGACAGGGGTTTATTTCCAACAGGTCTTCCCTAATTTCCCGGGAAAGTCTGCAGAAAGGCCAGACCTGGGCTGCGGGCTCCGGCGGGTGCAGCTCCGCCCCGGGCGCCCAGAGAGCGTGGCGCTGACCCGGGGCGGTCACCCCACCACTGTGGCCTCCCCGCTGCTCCCGCGAGCCAGTCGCTCTTTCTTTATTCCCCATTTTCTTTCCCTGGGTAACTGCACTGGACTAGTTGTGCTCTGCCCGTAAGAAACATTTTCTTGCCGTTCCTCGGTGCTTTAGCAGTAGCTCTGGAGTGGGAGGGGGTGTGTCTTTTCCTGGGACCTAGCTTAGGGACCTCCCGCAGCGCTGGGAGCCCGTTCCCAGGGACTGGCACTCCCCGGACTGCCCGGGCTTTGTCCTCTGGCCGGCGGCGGCCCCGTGAGGTGGACGCCTCTGCGCCTCCCTCGCCCTGGGTCCGGGCACTCCACTCCCAGGGCCGAAACGTGCCCCGAGTCCGGCTCCCTGTTCTTTCTTCCTCCGCGGCCGTTGAGAGCCGGACTCCTTGCTCCCAGTGGCATTCAGACCCGATCGTTTGTCTGGGCGTTCAGATACCCGGCCCTCCGGCTCGGCCTGGGGGGCGCCCTCCCCGCCAGCCGGCCAGGGGCCTGCACCTCCTCTCTCGCCCTTGCCCTCTCTCTCTCTCTCTCCTGACCGCCCGGGCTCCCGGAGGCCCCCGCGCTGCCTTTCCGGACCCGCAAGCCTCCAAACTTGAGCTGGACTCTGCTTGGCCGGGCGCTCCTTCCCGCCTCCCCTCGCCCGCGGCGTAGCTGTAACTTGGAGTCTCAGCTCCCAACTTCGGGTGATTTTTCTTGGCCATCCTCTCCTCGAGCAAAGTTTCCCGAGCGCAGCCGCCGGCTCTGGGCTTTCGGCCCCCGGCGTCCGCACACGAGGCGCGAGCTCCGCCGCGGCGGAGAAGGGAAGTGGGTGTGCGCACGCAGGAGGGTGTCCGGGAGCAACTCTACCTGGCTTCCCTCCGCCCGCGCTTCCCCGGCCCCTGCGGCCTCCAGACACTCTTGTTTTTTTTTTTTTTTTTTTTAATTTAAAATAATCTTTCATTTTAGGGTCCGCGTGCCGGGGTTGGGGGGAGCAGGGCGCACGTCTGGCTCTTCCCCTCCCCCGCCGCCCCTTCCCTCTCTCCCCGCCAAGCCGCTGCCTCGGCACTCGCTGCGGCCACTGGTGAGCCCGAGGCCCCAGCGCCCCCTCCCCTCCGCCCGCCCCTCCCACGGGGGCCGCGTCTGGCGTCTGCGGAGCCCCCCGCCCGGCACCTCCCCCGCCCCGCACTGGCCATTGGCTTGTCCTGGTCTCTTTTTCATGTCCAGCCCCTGATGTGTGTCCATTGGTGTGAGCTTCCCCTTCCCTCCTCCCCTTCTCTCCTGCTCGCCCTGCCCATGTTTTGTGTGTCTCTGTCCATCCAGACTCCTGACGTTCAAGTTCGCAGGGACGTCACGTCCGCACTTGAACTTGCAGCTCAGGGGGGCTTTTGCCATTTTTTTCATCTCTCTCTCTCTCTCTCCCCCTCTATCTCTCCTCTCTCTCTCTCTTTTTTTTTTTGGTTAAAAAAAAAAAAAAGCCATGACGGCTCTCCCACAATTCATCTTCCCTGCGCCATCTTTGTATTATTTCTAATTTATTTTGGATGTCAAAAGGCACTGATGAAGATATTTTCTCTGGAGTCTCCTTCTTTCTAACCCGGCTCTCCCGATGTGAACCGAGCCGTCGTCCGCCCGCTGCCGCCGCCGCCGCCTCCCGCCCGCCCCGCAGCCCACCATGTCTCGCCGCAAGCAAGGCAAACCCCAGCACTTAAGCAAACGGGAATTCTCGCGTAAGTAACCCAATAATAGTAATAATAATTATTAATAATCACGAGAGCGCGCAGGACGAGAAGCAAGAGAAAGGGGGAGAGAGGGGTGTGTGCATGCATTAAAAAATTTTTTTTTCACGAGAAAAACCTCCGAGAGTCGGGATAAAAGAGATTAAGGGGGGGGGGGACCAACCTCATCCCATCCCGAATCGTAGCCGAATGTACACTTTTGGGATAGCACGAATCTTTTAATTTTATTTAATTTTACAAAAATTTGACTCCTCCTCTTTCCTGCTTTCCTCTGCTTTATTTCGCTTTTCGGAAAGGAATGCAATGATTTCGCCTCCAATTTTGCAAAATAATGAACAATGCTGTGGATGCTAACAACTCTCGTGCAAACCTAAGGGAGGGAACTTGAGGGGAAAGGGGGTTACTTCCACTTACCGTAGGAAGAAAAACGGGGGGTGGGGAGCCCAAGTCAAAAAAAAAAAAAAAAACAAACCACAAAACAATTCCCAGGGAGAAAAGAGGTGAGACTGGCCCTTGGACACCAGCGCGCTCACGGTCAAGTGTGCACTGGGAGGAAAGTAGTCATCTCCACAATAGTGAGAAAGTGGAATTGTGGGAGGGGGGCCCCGGGCGCTCTTGAGTCCGCCGAGTCTGGAGAGGGGCCGCGGCGCCCGGGAGAGCTTGGGCGCCCGGGAAGGACCGGAGCCGCGGCCGGCGCTGCAGCCTTTTGTTCCGGCCCGAGGTGGGTGTTTGCCCCGCTGCCTTTTGTGCCGGCTCCTCGCGCTTGCCCTCCCGCGCCGCCGCCGCCGCCGCCGCCGCCGCCGAAGGGCAGGAGCGAGGGCCGGGGGCCAGTTGAAGAGGGAGGGAGGGCGCTGTGGCTGCTGCCGCCCGGGTTGCCGCTGCCGGCCCCTCCCGGCCGAACCTCAGCGGCGGCGAAAATAGGTGAAAATAAAATAAAAAACATAAAATAAAACAAGGCAACATTTTTTTTTTTTTGCCCCCAGACAGACGCCAAACGCTCCGCCAGCCGTTTGCAGCAACGCTCTCCTCTTTGACTCCCCCACCGCGCCCCCCCCCTACAAATATCTCACAATCTCTAGTAGAGGGGAAAAATACAATTACCCCCTTCACCAAAACCTCTTTAGTTGCAAACTTAGAGCGCCGGCGGCACAGAGAGGGAGCGAGGAACTCCCTCCTCTTACTATTTTTTGGAAGATTTTCAAAAAAAGTGGAAGTGGATTTTGATTGGGAAAAATCTCGTGTCTGAATGTTTACAAGCACCGCGTGTGCGGGAGCCTCCTGCCAACAAACAGACAGAGGACCGAGCGCGGAGCGGCAGGCCGGGAGCGGGCGGCGGCTGCGGCCGGGCCTCGCCGGGGCCTCGCCCGGCCTCGCCGCGCCCCCGCCCCGCCCGGGATCGCCCACCCGGCGCCCGCCGCCAGCCCGCTGGCCCAGCGGCAGGCGGTGCAGCGACTCAGCGCCAGCGGGTCCAGGATCCTCTCTGGCCCCCTAGTACAATGCCCAGACCTCCTCTTGGCCAACCCTACTGCGAAATCGGTTGGGGAGAAACTCATCTTTGCAAAGCATTTTTATTTTGCAAAGCAACCCTAAAAGCGAGTCCTGTCCGTCCCCTACCCGCGACGCATCTTGCCCCCAGCTCGGGGCGGCAGGGAGATCACCACGTGCCTTCCCTGCCCCCCTCCCACAGGGACAAGCATATAACCCTCAGCTCCCGAGCTCGGCCAAGCTAGGTGGGGGTGGGGGGCGGGGCGTGGGGGGGTAGGAGGTAGGGGAGTAGTTGGTTCGAGTATGCTTTTGGGGAGTGTTCGACCCCGGGACTCCAAGCATCCCTCCCTTGAGTTCTTGCTCTCTACCTCGGGCCTGGCTGGATCTGGGGGCCCTTCTGAGTCTGTATAAGGGAGGTGGGGTGGTTAAGTGGGTGGCTGTCTCCTGGCTAACAGAATGCGCCTGGAAAGGCAGGCGGTGGGCGCTAAGGAAAGTTTGGCTGCAAAGGAAAGAAAGGCGTGAGAGGGCCCACTTCCCTCCCCCACCTCATTCATGACCCTTATTTTAATTTTTGCTGCAATTTTAAAGGACCACCCCATATCCAGTTCTGTATGTTTTAAAGGTGTGTGTGTGTGGAGGGGGGGGGGTACGCGTAGGGAATTGAATTTTTCACTGGGTCCTGGAACTTGTCATACACTTCGAAAGCTCCCCCGCCCGGGCACGTTGCGGGGCCCTCCCTCTCCCCACCCCCGCGCATCCCTCCCTCATCGCTCTCCCCCGCCCCCACTCCCCCGGCCGCGCCGGATGCGGAGCAGACGCGGCGCGCGGCGGTGTGAAGTTACAGCCCGGCCAGGTACCGGCGGGAAGGAAGGGCAGTGTTCGCAGCACTCGGGAAAGCCGGGCCCTTCTTCGGAAGGATGCACTGGGGGCTCAAAGGACGGACTGTGGCGTGCAGTCCAGGCTGCTCCCACGTCCCCCACTCTCCCCAGGCCCATCCCGAGGCTCCAGGCTGGGTGGGTTATCCCCTTGGAATCCCCGAGTCTCAGGGCGGGTTTTGGGTTAAGGGGCCAGTTTAAAGTGGGTGCGGTGGTCGCTCCTTTCTAATTTTCTGGGTACGCAGAGGGGGCGGGAGCCATTCTAGTGTTCAGGACCCCCTTTCCCTCCCCCCTGCCCCCATCCCCCGCTTCTAGGGCTGAATGAGCCGTTCGGTCGCTAGGAGGCAGAACAAGATCAAGAAAGCTCAGCGAACTTGAACCTGTACCAGGGCCTCCTCCCCCACCCCCCTCTGCATTTCTCGACCCGGAGGGAAGAGCTTTGCGAGGGTGGGGGTGGGGGAAACGGACGGTTAGGCAGAATTCCCTTTCTCTCCCCCCCACCCCATCACCCCTTCTGTCTTTGTTCTTCGTTTTGACTTTAAAAATGCTTCTGGCCAGGGCTGCGGAGAAGCGTCCGGGCGCGCGGCCGACTCCCCAGTGCACAGGGAGTGGAGCGGGGTGCAGTTTTCGTTCTTTCGGGCAGGCGTTTTTGGTTGGGAGGAAAGAGGAGTGCGCGCTCTCCGGCTTTGGGGCAAGGCCGAAAGCGGGATCCGGCAAGTTTGCACTTAGTCTCCAGGTTCACTTCTCCCACCCCCTCATCCCCGTGCAAAGCGCGGACCGAGGCGGCCGCGGCAGGCTTGCCGGGCGCCTCTGCAGCCCGACCCCCCCCCCACCCCCGCCCCCCAGCTCCCCCGCCTCCTGCAGCTCTCGCCTCCGAGCCCGAAATCACAACAATAGTAATAGTTATCATCATAATGATGCGGGCAAACGGCGTCATTAATAATGAATAACCGCAGCCGCGGCCGCGCTGTGCACACCGGTGCCGGGGATTGCGGGAGAAACGCATTTGCAGAGATCCCTCAAAGTAAAAACTGTGAGCCTGTGGACACAGAATGAATTTCAGGACCCGCGCCTGAGGTGTGTGCGGTGATCCCGAGACAGCGCCAGGGTAACCTGCCGAGTTTTCCAAGCCTCACTTCCCGTGTCTCCACCTGGTGGGCCTGGGGAACCGTCGTCACCCCGCGGCCGGGCAGGACCGGCGTGGAGGCAGCAGTCGGGCCCCGGGGCTGCCCGCCGCCTCCCGCCCCCAGCCCCCGACTCCCGGCTCCGGGCCCCGCGGCCCCGCGGCCGCCGCTGCACGTGTTCGCAGCGAGTGCGGCCGGAGCCTGCGGACAGCACGCTACTCGCTTTGTGCCTCAGAGTCCCCGCGCCCAACTTCACTTTCCGCGGAGCCCACCCCCGCCGAGCCCCCTGCCCCGGGCCTGTCGCCCCTGCCTTCGCTTTTGTTTTTTTTGCCTTTTCTCTCCGCATTTCAGTCTCGGTGTGCTTCCTTACCCTGTTAAGACAATCAAAGAGAAGGACTTGGAAAGCAAACTTGAAGGCAGAGCGCCTTTCCCCCTCCCCCTCCCCAGCAGCCCTTGTTTCTCTTGCTCCTTCCCTACATTTCTTATAAGGCTTTTTTTTTTTTTTTTTTAAATTTATTCCTTTGCAACTGCTGAGAGAGGAAAGACATCTCAGTTCAGCGGCTGGGGCATTGAGACGTTTCAGTCAGTCTTGCTGTTTGAACGCAGAAGCGTTTTATTTTGTATTTCTTTTTCCCCTTGTAGAGAATTCACGGCTAATTATTATGATTATTTGCCCACTCCCTTCCACTTCAATCCTGGACTCCCTGCTTTGTAGCCAGCGCTTAGGCCGGAGCTTAGAAACGCCAGTTTTGTGGGGGTGAAGGAGGATGGAATTGAATTGAGGGAGGGGGTAAAATGGCTGAGGTTAGGAATGTTTTTAGGGAAAGGGGAATTTGCATTAAAATACAGAGAAATTATCAGAGCCCAGAAAGGAAATGTTGATTGCCACTGAGAAAAGATGTCAATGCAAATCAGTAGATTACACCAAGAGAATTGTATTTTCATATTTTCTTTGTGCCTCACTTCGTCTGATTTTTAATAATGTAGCAGCAACGATAAGAACACATTTTGGTATTTCTCTGAACATCACCAGCCAAATGTTTAGTAGAGAGCCTGATGTTAAAGGTATTTCATACATTAGGATATAATTCTTGTTAATTAGCAATAATTTACGTTAAGAGCATAGAAAATGTTGAGGTTATAGGTTTTATATCTGTACATTTGATCATCTTGTTATTTTCAAGAACTTTGCCTCCTATAAAATTAATTAGGTGAAATGTGGAGGTGTAATCAGCAACCTCTGAATTACCACTTCATTTCCTGGTTTTGATTGTAAATCAGTTCAGTCACTACATTTAGAAGACTTTAACCAAGTCTGTTTTGTACCGCGTTACCTTTAACTGTTTGATACCTACGAGAGTATCTTCTTTTGCTCCCAAATAATATTTCCAGTTTCAGAAATGTGTCAGGGCTTGGGGATAAAGAACAAATCCTAACGATGGAGTTTAAAAAAATGTTTTTTTTTTTTCCCCAAGGTTCTATGTACTGCTAACTTTTAAAAAATGAGGTATTTCTCCTCAGTCTTTCTTCAATCTGTAAACCTCTGAACTTGCAGTTAATGCTGAACAACAACCAAAAAAGCCACATTTGTTAATGTGTACTTAAAATCCTTAATTCAAATAGGAGGAATCTTGGCGAATAACTTCCTTATTCAGTTCCTCCCTTGTCACAATGAAAGCAAGCAGGGGAAAGATGACATAGACGCATAATGCAAAAGCACTTCTGTTTGTCTCCTTTTATTTGGAAAGTATGCATGTGTATCTATCTTTCGGTCAGTATGTTGGGCAAAGAAATGCAAGTGCTTACTTTTCTGTCTTTATTAGTAGGAATATAACCTTCATATTCCTGTGGTGACCTTATGTTAAATTAGGAGGAGTACCAGAGGCTAGAAATTATGACATGTCCTAGTTGAGCACAGGTGCAGCTAGACAGGGCTCTCTCAATATTATTTCACCCAGCACATCTGGGAGTTACTCCAGATCTTCCCCCTCAGTATTCAGCCTGGGTAGGGTTGAAATAAATTTAACCTGAGTTCACTGGATTTTTGCACTTTATCAAAATCTGTTCCAATATTCTACACTCAAATTAAAATCTATTTTTTGATTCTCTGTGGCTTTAAGTTCATTAAATGTGAAATTGGCAGCTTGCTAAAGAAGGTCAGACTGATTAACTGTTTAAGACTTGTACATTTTCTGCTTCAGTTTTATTAACTGGCAGCATCCTGGATGTATTCTGTGTTTTGTAAATTTTTTTTTTGGTGATGGAGTAAGTAAGCGTAAGGTTTCAGGAGCAGAGGCTTACTCTCATTTCCCCGTTGGAAGTTTAAAAAATGATAGAAGCTGTTCAGATACATGCTTGAGTATTTTGGTGCAAAGTTTTTTTTTTTTTTTTAATTTAAAGAAACAGGAATGAAAGACATATCTACCTTGTTGTACCATCCACTGGTGATCATGTGTACAGAAATAGTCCCATAATGAAGCATTTTGGAGCTCATTCAGAAAATTAGTCAACTTTGACAACATTAGACAAAGTATTTCAAGTCTTAAGAAAAGACTTCTCAGCCTTGATCTGAAATGTGGCGTTTGCTTGACCATTCTGATTTTTATGTGATGGGGGCCACCAAGTACAAACATGTTTAGAATATTTTAGGCATTCCTTTCTTCAGAATGAAAAAATGACTAATTGGCTTATTTTCTTAAGTACTCAAAAGTATCCCATTTAGCTAATGTGTCTGAGAAGAATTGCCAGTGAATTTGGTATTTGTTTGATTTTGTGGCACTGCTGAGAGTGAGATCAGAAAGGTTTTTGGCAGTGTGGGTTATACTGCTTTATGATTATTATTTAGATCCGTTTCACAGGTGAATGCAATCTTTTTCTTATCACGGCAGTGTAAATACGGCACGTTTTCTGTGTGATGTAGTAGCTTTCTAATTTATGAAGCCATATCTCTGTATATTTTGAGTGTATATGTTCACACACAAAGAGGATGTGTGTGTGTGTTTATTCACCTCTCCTTTTATTCTTGGGCACAATAGACAACTTACTGTATAGGAAAAAAGAAACAAATTTGGTTTCAATCCATGTTTTTACCAGTTCTTTGGGGGTGGTTATTATTTAGGCTTACGTTATGTTTCTGTGCTAACTATTTAAATAACAGTCACATTCTTTCTAAACTTACAAACCGGACACTGTTGTGTGTGTGCGTGTGTTATGTATATATGTGTGTGTAGTTCTCCATGGTAGTATGCAGGTCAGGCAGTTTTCTTTAACTATATGATGGTTTACCTCTATGATAAATTTGCTTTCTTGTTGTCAGTTTCCACACCCGTGTATGTTTCAGGTGCTCACTTGTTTTTCTGAAACTTAAATGGAGGAGCCTAGAAACCCTTTACATAATGTGCTGGGGTGGGATGGGGTTGAGAATGTATTTCCCCCTTTCCTCTCCCTTCTGGCCCTCTAATAATTGTGCTTTTGTTTCTTCAACCACAGCCGAGCCTCTTGAAGCCATTCTTACAGATGATGAACCGGACCACGGACCTTTGGGAGCCCCAGAAGGGGACCACGACCTCCTCACGTGTGGGCAGTGCCAGATGAACTTCCCGTTGGGGGACATTCTCATTTTTATCGAGCACAAACGGAAACAATGCAATGGCAGCCTCTGCTTAGAAAAAGCTGTGGATAAGCCACCTTCCCCTTCACCAATCGAGATGAAAAAAGCATCCAATCCCGTGGAGGTTGGCATCCAGGTCACGCCAGAGGATGACGATTGTTTATCAACGTCATCTAGAGGAATTTGCCCCAAACAGGAACACATAGCAGGTAAATGAGAAGCAAGGAGAAAAGCTGTTTGCATGTTTTCTTTTCATTTTCAGAGGCACTGTAGCCATGCACTAAGGAGTGGTGAAGTGCTTTCTGTGTTTCTCCATGTGACAGTCCATGACAGCCCTGTAACGTTCAAGTAATCATTCCTATGGCTTATGTCCAGAACACACAAAAATAAATATTTCCCACTTCACTTGAGTCAGATGTAGGCAGGATAGGTTACACACACCTGATACCCTCTCTCTGGATCTACTGATTCTGAATTTCTTTCCTTTTCTCTCTCCTCCTCATTTTGAAGTGTCAAGCCTTACTACACCTAGCCCAGTTTCCAAGGCCCATTTCCAACCCTGGTGATAAGTCAGAGGCAGAGGGGCTATATGGGCATTTGTAGTTCGGCCAGTAACATGTTTGGGTCAGAATACCTGATCAGGCTTCCCTAGTGGTGCAGTTTGTTCTCGAGGCTTCCGTGACGTTCGGTGGGCTGGAGGGGCATTTTGGAGGGACTGGAAAGAGTTAACTGAGCTTCGGGGCTAGCCTTGGATCCATATTGGCTGTCAGCCCGTATGGGGCTGTAATTAAACACAGCCCCGTGGTGGGATGACACCGTGACCTTGACTTTAAGATGCCATTTTCAACTGGCCAGGCCAGAGTAGAGAGGGCAGTTGCTGAAGCGCACAGACATGCTTACTCGAAAAGTTTAAGGGCATGTTGGAAATTTCAAAAGGTTGGTTTGACAGGAACGGCTGCTCCTTGCAGCCTGCCTCCTCAGCTAAATGATAAATGCTTCTTTGTGCTCTCTCTTGTCTCTGATGTGGTTTTGACAGATGTATCTTGATTTTGTTTGTGGTTTATACAACCACATGTCACCCTTACAAATGTCCAGTCCAGACTTCACTGTTTCTGCTGTAACACAATGTTAAAATTCTCTTGGAAAAATACATATACACATTCAACAGCCTTGCTTCCTCTGGTTAATTTTAGCAGAAAGGTAGCTAGAGGTATGGGTTTCTCAGCAGCACAAGGGAAAGGAATTAACCACTACAGAGGGACTTAAATCCCTACTCTGAATGATAATCAACAACACTATATAGTGACTCTTAAAACATTTTAATAAATGAAACAACAATGATTTAACGTACAAGATGAAGTGAATGCGGATTCTGTAGTGACAAAACCGGCATGTCCGAATCACTTTCTCTACTTCCCTTGCCCCTGCCCCCAACAGGCAGAAGGTTTGTTTAGATTTAGGAAGGGTAGTGCATAGAATCAGTTGATGCCCTGGAACTTGTCCCTCCGACTGAGTTTGACCAGAAAGTTGAACTGTAGTGGGTCAGTGGTCCAGAGGGGATTAAATGTTGTATCATTTCTCCTCCCCTCTCTGGAATTTGCTCATTAAAATCAAATGTGGCATTTTCTTTCTTTTTTAATGCTTCCTGCAATAGCACCCAGATACTTTACCTTTAGTAAAACAAGAAAGCTGCTGCCAGGGAAGCTGTGTTTACAAACTGTTTTCTTGAATCCATCCCATGTAGCTTATATGCCATGCAGGTTACAATTTTATCTGTTCCCCCAACCCCCGGTAGGATATGGTGGTGACCATTTCCATGTGCTGCCTTGTGACTGGAAGGAAAATGTACAGAAGTGTAAGGCATGATTAATGAAGCTAGAGCAAGCGGAAGGAGATTTGGTCTTCGGAGATCCAAAGCCTTTCTAAATCTCCAAATATGGAGTAACACTTGCGTGATGTAACATCGTATTTACATATCGAGCCGCTCGTTTAAAAAGACAAAACACAGTGTCTGTCAAGCAAGAATTAAAACCACTTTTTACTGAGGTCCCAAGTAGGTTATTCAGTCTCCGATTAACCAGCTTGAACATTCTGTCCCTCTGTACTTACTGGAGAAATCTAAAAGCTGGTGGGGGGAGGCCCTATAGTGAAGGCTTTTCACTGTCACAGTTGTAAATCTATGTAGGGAAAGATGAGATTTTCCTGAATTCTCTGGTGGTCATAAAGATTCTTTTTTTTTTTTTTTAAGGAGTAGTACTGTAAGAGAGCTCAAAGAAGGACCCCCTCCACACAAAAAGCACATTTAAGATATATTTTATAGGGCTAATGCTAAGCAATTTCGCTGAGATGAAAAGCTACCTAAGCTATCTAAGATATTCAGTGGGTGCACCAGTGCTGCGACCCAGGTGAGGTAAACCTTTCATGCACGAATAATTACGAAGTCTTGATTCCTTTCATTGTGTTTAATCACCTGTTCCCACCCTGGAATTGGCTGAACATAAATAGCGTGGTCACATCTCAAAGCGAGATGTCAGTAACTAGAATCACGACTTCTCATAATTCACGGTAATGAATTAAGAGTTTCCTATGGTGAAATTAACATTCTGCCATTGCACGTAAATTAAGATGCCCTGGCTCTCAGGTGCCTCTGAAGTGAAGTTCTGGAAGACGGCTGTGTACTCGCAGCCCATTTCTCTCAAGTGCATCTTCACCATTCCAAGTCTGCTTTTCTTTTTATGGTGAGGAAGGAAACAATAAGAGTAATCATTCAGTAGATATTTGAATTGTGTCACACACAAAAATGAGAAGCAATGCTCTGTATTAGGAAAGAGATATATTGATGAATCTCTAGAAGAATATGTTTGGCAACTGTATAAAAGGTAGTTGTTTAAACGTGCTGTGTAGGAAAGGCTTTATTAAAGTGGTGTAAGTTGGATACGAGCTTACTGTGTGCTCTGTGCTATCTTATAGGCAGGAAGCTGGAATCAAACAGCGACAGATCTTCTTCCTGAGATAAATAAAGCTTAGAGTTTGGGCTTTCACACAGGAGGTTGAGTGGAGTTCTTTAAATCTTCAGTAAGATGCCATGCGTTTTGGCTGTACATAGACCTCTCAAAGCCGAGTATTTTTTAGTGAGGATAATTTTTACCAGGTTGAATGTACACTTGTATGTTGTTCAGGTTGTTTTTTTTCATTTTATTCAAATATTCAAGATTGTGGGATTATGATCCACTGAGACCCCTGAAGTAGTGTTAATTTAACTGAAAACCAGCAGGTTGTACTGTGCAGGGCCCAGTTCATCAGTGTGTGTGTCAAATATCCACTATTGGATATCAGCAGTCTTTGACTGGCAGTCAGGACTTTTAATTGGGGTTTGGTTTTGTTTCCTAGTCTCATGTTTTATGAGGGGGGCAAGTATTCATTGAAGATTAGTGACTGTGGAACTGCTGTTCACTTATAGAAAAGGCCAAAAAATATTATCCCACAGTGTCAGCTTTGAGGTTTTGGCTTATTGCACATAGAAATCTTTAAATTAGGGTTGAGCTGTCATAAAGTTAGCTTTTTGAGAGAGTGGCAGAAAATATGATGAGTCCTGTGAACTGTCAAGCAGTCTGTTGCTAGCTAACATTTTTTCTCTTTAAAATCAAGAGCATAGGCATTGATATCAGGGTATTTAAAAATTATTTGCCTAGACAATACACCTCATACCTAGATAATAATATGTAAGGCAGAAGCTCTGTGGAAGGAAAAGTACCAGTTCAATCCAGAAATATATAAACATGTTACTTAAAGGTAAATCAAGTATAACATACTCATGCTTTTCAGAATTTAAAAACTCAACTTGCCTTTTCTTTTTGTACCCATTTGAATTCTTTTCCTATCTCAGACTGAACTGGAGGATGTACTTTATGATATAATTGTAAATGAGACTATAAATTATAGTATCCTATTATAACCTATTTTTCATTTCTCTTTATTTGTGTGATTCTGAATAAAAACCACTGACTTCTAAAGTGAATTTTTAGTGTGGCAGCTACAAAAAATGACAAGCAAACAAAAAAATCCCCAGTATACTGGTGAACATTTTATTTAACCTTCACACCCAGAGAATAAAGAATATTGTTTCTTAATAAATACCTAGGATTTTCACTGGGAGCCCATGTTTGCGAGGCCATTACCCAAAGGCTCATGTTCATGAGACTGGGAGTCCTATATACAAGATGTATTTGTAAATAAGACAGAGAAAGGTTGTGAACTGGCAGCTTGGATGTTTTGTCAAAGTACAATGTCAGAGAAACTCTTTCTAAGACAAATTGTAAATAGAACTGTCACAGCGATTGCATGATTGAGCCGCAGAAGTGTCTTACAATTGTTGGCATTGTCAGAGGACTTTTGAAAGCTTAATTAAACACAGTGGCCCGCATGGCTGCTAAATTTACTTGGGCAAGCCAAAAAGAAAAAAAATCTAAAATGTGGAAGATCCCAAAGATCCCAAAGTTCTGTGTCACCCTTTTGGTGACACAGAAAAGATGCATTGTGCATTTTCCTAGTTGTCTTTTATAAATACTAGTTTTGAGAACAGGGCCACGTGATATGAAGATCGTCCTGTGTGTGATGTGGAGATTGTGTTAGTTTTTCTGTCTCCTGCTGTTACAGACAGTTAATGTAAAAATGGCCTTTTATTGGAAACACAAATATGTATTCACTTCAAGAACAGGAGCAGGGGGGAAGTTTCCCTCCCATTCTCTGTGTTTATTCTATGAAGGCTTAAAAAAAAAAAACAGTACTGTAATTTCTCAAATCACGCCATTTCTAGTTTTGTTGCAAGTTGAGCCTTTTACTTTTAAAGGATCTGAAATCTGCTTTGCACACCTTCCTCCTGGTGAGTGTGGCATTTAATTGTGGAGCTGCCCATGGGTTGGAAAATGCAACTGGGTCTAGACATGTGCAGGCAGAGTTAGAACAGCAAACCTTAAGCTCAGGGAAGAGGTGCGTTGGATGCATATTAATGGCACATTGTAGAATCCTGGAAAATCATCATTTCATACTGCTGTCTCAGTTTGGCTAATGTGGGGGACAGGGACAGGAATATATAGCAGATGTGCAAAACCTAAGGAGGCATTTTTCAGAATTTTGTGATTTCTTAGCGAAAGTGTTTCAAAAAGAAGAATAGGTGAGTGGTGGCCTTGCACACTAGTCAGTGAGAAAGGAAGAAAGTTTTGGCTTTCGTCTGGGAGAAAATGTGAAATTTAACTGAAGTAGCACAGTTAGGGCGATGCACCAAGATTGCGTCACTCGTTGTTAATTTAATCTACTCTGGTTGGTCTGTTCACACCCTTTATTGCACAAAGAAATCATTTGACAAAATTTACCCCAAGCCCAAGTCTGTTTTTACATACAGTAGTACCAGCTTTGTGCAATAAAAGGCACTTAGCATCAAATCGGACCCAGCCTGGCACCTTGCCACTTTTTTAGCACGAGATTTAATCACCAAGGATCTTTAGTACCTTTCTGCTTGTTCAGATTTCATTTGGGTCATGGTTATGTCAGCAGTGTTATTATTACAAGGATTAAAAAAAAATTTAAACTTAGGGTCCATTTTTAACACTATCTCAAATCAAGCGGGTTTTTATTTTATGTGTCAATTTGGAAGACATTAATAAATTCATAAAATATATTCAGACTATATAATTTAATGGATAATGACTAGTATTTTTATTTGTAATACCAATGGGAAATTGGCCATTGTCTCTCTCCCTTCCCTGTTCTCTCCTCCTACCCAGGTAAATAAGTCCTTAAAATGCTTCTCCCCTTTCCTTCCAGGGGATAGAGCTCTGGCCAATATCAGTAAATTTACCTTTGTAATTTGTCGTGTAGGTTTTGCAAAAATGACCTAATTAATTTGAGCATGGACCACATTACTGCTACTAGAGTCATTTTGTGTCACTAACTTAATTTCTAGGAAATGTAACCTGACAAATAAGAATGCTTTAGCTCTCCACATGTGCTCCTAGGAACCAAAGGCAGATTTAAAATAATAATAATAAAAAAATGCCAGCATTATGAAAGCCAGTATGCTTGATGCCAAACTCAATTTGAAGCCAGTAAACATCAGACTGGATTTCTAATCAGTTTTAGAATGTAACGTATTCCATATTGGGTTCACTGGAATTTGTCTCTCTGCTTTTTACTGGCCAGCTGCACTCCCTATGCATTTTTAAAACATTTCAGCAATGGCTTTTGCTGTTCTTAGCAGGGTTAGTAACTTAGGGTCTATTTCTGAGCTCATTCGTCATTCTGCGATGGCATCGAGTTAGGTTGGCAAGGGAAGGATTTGAGGCTTGGGGGGTGGTGAGGTCACTTCTGACCCCAGCAGGGAATAGGTGAGCTTCATTTGCCTTTACAATAGGCGCACAGCTACTGCACCTTGGAAGATCTCTCAGGTGCCGCTCAGATGGGCGCATGTAAATGCCCTGTCAGTTGCGGAGCTGGAATATTAATGCTTCTTCCACCAGCGCACCATAATAAAGCTGTACACAGCAAGCTTAATATGCAGCCAGTCTGGGGAATTGTGTAAACTTAGATAGCCCAGTGTGAAAGACAGCGATGTAAAAATGCTGGCTCTGCCACAGTTTCCATTCTTGTTCTCCTTTGATCTAGAGCAAAATGAAAACATCATCCTTGCCTCCTCTTGGAGTTGTCTCCCCGACTCTGCCACCTCCCAGTCCCCCACCCGAATTTCTTTGCATGTGCTGGTATGGAGAAAAGCGACATAATTTGTTTCATATGGTTAATTACAGGCGTTTGAATATTTAAAATTTTAAATAGCCACAGTTCCAGCTTTTCCTGTTAAAAGTATGTGATTTGAACAAAGGGAGTACAGTGTAAATATTTGTGGTGATTTGCAACACCCCTCTTTCCCCATTAAACACACGCACACATACGCACACATGCACACGTGCTCATACATTCAGTTTAAATCTAGCTCTGACTTAAAGGACTTCTGTACTTTCACTTGTATTTTTTTTTTTAAACCAACTCTCAACTGGAACTCCATTAAAATATTTTGCCATTATTTTTAAGTCCACTGTTGCTTGAGGTTTTAAAGAGGATTTTTATAATGTGTTCATTTAACAGAATCAACAGCTGTCAGAGCCAGTTGTGGGAAATCCACAAAATGTACAAAGAAAAATACACACGTTTCCTGAAACAAAACACTTGGAAAAATAAGCTGCCAAGAACTGGAGAATGAGGAGTTTGCAGACAGGGCACCAGAGTGTTTCACCTCTCCATTCACCCTGGAGACTGATGTGAGCCGGTCTGATGCAATGCCGCTGGAAGGCTTACCTGCACAGGTTACTGCTCTGAGCTAGAGCCTCGCTAGGGGCTAGGCCAGGCCACAGCTTGCTCACTCTCTGCCTTCCTTTTTTCTTTTTGATCTCTTTAGATAGATAAAAGACCAAGTTCTTGGAACTCTAGACAACAAATTATAGCCACTAAAGTTGAGATGATCAGGTTTAAACTTCCTGTAAAAGAGGCGAGAAGACGCTGTGCACACCCTTTTCCACTTTTCCAGATAGGGTTGGCAGCATGTTACTCAGAATTGAATTGGCCCGCCAGGGAATTCCCAGTGGGGACCTGGAGCAGGCCTGTTGATGAAGGGGATACCTGGGGACCTGTGGTCACTCACAATGAGTTTCTGTTTGTGTCTTTGCTGTTGTTAGCATGAGTGATGAACAATTACACCTACAATTTGATCTCAGTTTTAGATAGAGGTGAGTCCATTGGTTTAAAAATTCCCATTAAAATGAAGAATGGAATTATTGTGAAACCTGCAGAGGTGCTTTCAGAAAGAACACAGGTGCTGTGGTGTTCCCCTTCTTTCTCTGCTTTCTAGTTTATTTTGGAATTTTCTTTAAAAAAATGGGGAAACCTCCTGCTAAGCATCGGGGCATTTACATTTATATTCATCAGTTGTTCATTTTCTTGATATGTAATGATGCATAAAGAAGTGCAGAAAAAAAATCACATCTGTCAATTTTTAGGAAAATCAAGTGTAGCTTGGATTCCTGCCTTAGCTGCAGCATGAGGCACTATGTCCCATATCTGCTTTTTAGGTTTCAAATATGGAGTTTCTCTTTGGGTCACAAAAAATATCTGAAGCATTTCCTCCTACTGACTCAGGGGATACCATGATGTCATGATTTATTTACATTTAGGAGCAACTTGCAATAAGCCATTTACTGCCCATTTTGCCCCCACCCCTATCTTTGAGTTCATAGTTAAAACAATGCCCTAACAGTGTTAAAATTTAAATCTCATGAGTTTTTCTCTCCTACTCTATCCCATCCTAAGATTAAAAAAAATTATTCTTTTACATTTAAAAGTGAACATTGGCTACTGAAGAATGATTTAAAGGCTGAGAAAAATTTTAATAATAAATCTTAACCTTCTCATGTTATGTTTTTGTTATGTTAAGGAGAAAAAAATCAATAAGGAAAAATTTAATTCTGATAAAGATACTCTTGGATCTTTGAAAACAACTGCTGTCCTTTTAACTAAAACATTTGAGCAGCTTCAAAGACTATGTATTTCTTCTGATCTTGGAGCTGTGTGACTGGTAGCAAGAAAGAAAAAAAAATCTTATTCTACATACAAGTGGATTGCTTAACAAGTCTGCACAGACACGTACTTGTTTGTACAATAGAGATAAAAATTCCTGTATAAAAATAATTCAGCTGCTGACAGCAGGCATTGTTGTGGGACCTGTCTTTTGTGCTTGTCCCAGCTCCAGGCCCCTCCCCCACTATCTGCTTGGGGCAGCCTGCTGCCTGCAGACTCCTGACCAGAAGTTAATTGCTGTATATTAAATATATAGGTATTGTATCTAAAGAGGAATATCTTGGGCCTTCCTATGTGCATTCCACTCTTCTTTCTGATGGGATTGTGGCACTGCCAGCAGGGGGGTGGCGGGCAAAGACTCTAATAGGGAAAATGACTTGAAGGCAGTTAGGGGAAATTTGGCCTTCAACTCCCATTTGCTCTGCAGTGTAGCATCGGTTTCTAAACTTTTGTTTTTAATCTAATTCTGATTTACTCTGTCACATCCCATATCAACCCTCATTGAACTCTACTCATGTAGAGTAACATTAGTGTCAAACAGAATTGGTCAGGACTGCGGACCTGTGGTTCATACAGATGGTCGTGAATGCAGGTCCCGTGAAGCTCTGCCTCCTATTCTTTCTAATAAACG